>NC_141687.1:840371691-841571691 GCF_964263255.1 Lissotriton vulgaris | reverse complement strand
TGAAGATAGTTCCGATGATGAAACATTGCTACAACATTGAGGGTAAGGGCTGTTTTATCTTCCCAAGAGATGTTTCCAAGAGGTATTCTAACGTACATGCACAGTAAAACACTAAAACAAATTACTATTGATCTCGCTTTACCTTTTGTCTAATGGTATTCTAAGGCCCTGATTACGAGTTTAGGCATTATTTATTGCACATGATAAATACTTATAAAACAAGGGGTCGCTATTTATCATGTGCAATAAATAACACATATCACGAGTTTGTGAGGAATAACATGAGGATTTTGGCATTTAACGTACCAAAATCTGCATGGTACGGTAAATACCGTACAATTTTCGCCCTTAAATGTTGCCAGGTGTAGCCTGCCAAGCCTTAACGACAGCTAAGGCATTTAACACATCCAACAATTATCGGATGCGTCAAATACTGCCAAACTCATAATTCACATGGGACGGAATTTATCGACCCACTCATAATCATAATTAGGGCATTAGTAGGGAAGAAGTAAAAGCAAGATTGTATTCACTCTCAATTCTTCTTTGTGCAGGCTCAGAGACTTCTCCACCACCAAAGCTACATGGTTCGGCAAAATGTTGTCAATGTACGTATATAAACAACCATGTTATTCATCACCCTAAAAGCACCATAGCTATGAATAGCACAATATTAGCAGCAAATTAGCTATATTATTATATCACGGTATGCCTGAAAATATACAGAGCATTCAAGGAGCTTTGTAGCTTTACCTCATAAAAGTTCAAGACAGCAAACCAATATTTTTTAAGAAGGCCTGTGAATAACCAAAACACACAATCAATACTCAGAGAGCTGGAAGGTTGTATCCGCCTGAATGCCTGATTAGAATAACATATGATTTGTCATGGTGGTTTGAGCAGGATTTGTCATGCATTTTTATAGTTGTGTGATAGTACTCCCTGCATACATCAAACGGCATGACATGCATTATGTTGTGGTAGGTCGTAGGTGTCACTTGACTACTGTAAATGGACAGACTTCGCCTCCCGTCCCAGATTTGAAGCGGAGCAACTCATGCGCACGATCAGCAGAGACCATTTACCAGTTTGAACTGGCCTGCCCAGTGAATGTAGTGATAGCCCTAAGTCCCATTACTGCCCTCATCACCAGAAAATCATGAATTCAACTGGTCCAAGACACATGCCCTAAACAAAATGGCACCCTTCAGACCCAATAGCTGGCAAGAGCCTCCTTGAAAAACAGAGGAACCAGGTGGGTCCTTCACAGGCCCCTGGACTATAATTAATTGTGAACTGTGCTCATAACCAGACATTGTTGCCTGAACACCAGGGTTCCATGACAGCACCACCATGAACACTGGGAGAACCAGAGACTGTTTAGTGGATGTGATCTAAGTTGTTTCGGTGATGGGCCTTCGGGCTCTGTGTCTTTGGCGGCGGCACCTTTTAATCTGACCGTCATAGGTTTTAGTGGTGACACTGTTTATTCTACATCTTTGTAACAGAGTGGCTCTCAGGGACCTGAGTTCCCTCCACAGTCCCTGCATTTGTAAGCTTTACCCACCTTTAAAATCCTTTTGTGAGACTTTTACTCCGACTAGGAACTAGAAACCGGAGGTGTATTTCTAAAATAAAGCACTGACTGGACATCTATGTTATATAGTGTTATTTACAATTTCGTACTGAATCTGTCTTTTTAACCTAAGCTAAGCCTTAACTGCTCATCTTTGTTACCTTGATAGTTTAACAGGAGAAATTTGACTACGCAAATATAAAGTTTCTGGATTGTGGCCCTGGGACACCGGTGGTGGATAATAGCACCCAAACAGGATACTAACCCAGTACCCAGTGGGTGCCACAACACTTTATGAAAAGACCTCAAACACAATGCCTACAAAAGAGCCTTTATCACCAAGATAGCACCATATCTGAACACTACATAGTTCAGTTTATAAAAAGTTATTTTGGTTCATAACAAACCATAAAACTGCAAGAATTATTGAATAACAAACACAATTACATATAAATTATTAATATATAAACCGCCTACCATGGATAATATGTTTACCTTTAGAAAACACACGTAGTAACAAACACAAAAAAATAAAAAATAAATCACTAATACAAACTTGACAGTATACCATAGATCTTAGAAAAGTTATTCTACAAATATGCACAGATCGTTATTTATTTTTCAGTCACTCTCAATGCACAGATCGTTATTTATTTTTCAGTCACTCTCAAAAGTCTACTAACTGCATAGCAATAATCAGGGATCATAATTTTTTTGGGTGTTCAAAATATTTTATTGAGATTTGTATATAGAAAATCCATAAAGACAATACAAAAAATAGTACTATAAGGCGAAAATACCTAAAACATATGACAATAAAATATCGAAGATATAAATAAATTACAGTAGGTAAAGAGAATTACAATTTCAAATGAAAATAAAAAGGGAGGGAAGGACAAGAATAATTACCAAATTAGATCAGGAAATATTGACGGAGCTACTATAACAAATAGCATAAATTGAAGAAATATTCAGACCAAAATGACAAATTAGCCATACATTACTTAATAGATAAATATACATCAACAGGGAACCAAAACGATTGCAAAGAGATTGAATTGTGAAGAATCCCCTTCATAGATAATTGAGCACCTCTTCTCGTAGAAAGAACCCACGACCAGCATGCATTAACAGATAAAGTAGAACTATCTTTCCAACAATAAGTAATAGATTTCAATGCTGCTGAAATCAAAACATTGAAAAGTTTACTTTCTAAAACATTTAAATTATTTGATAATATGTTAGATTTGTAAATTAACACTTGATAAGAAAGATTGCTTGAATTTTTAAAATCTTTGTAATAATATCCCAAACATCAGACCAAAACTTAAATACTTAGGGATATTCCAATAACATATGTTGTAGCGTACCCGGTTGTCATTTACAATGCCAACATTCTGCAGAAGGAAGAAGTTTAGCATGAAATAAACGTAATGGAGTCCATAACCGATTAAGTAGAATATAAGAATTAGTTTGGTAAAGTGAAACAGGAAGCCAACCAGATATGCTACAAAGCCAAATATTTTGCCATGTGTCATTAGATAAAGAAAGTGACAGGTCATTATTCCAAAAAGATGAAATCATATCTATATTGCTACCACGAGTATCTGATAACGCTTTATATAAAACAGAAACACCATGAGAAGAAGAAGAAACCGTTTGAATATATATTGATAAATCAGCTGTAACATTAGAGGGAATATCATCTGAGAAAGAATCTAAAATTGAATTGCACAAATATTGGTATTTAATAAGATTGGATCGAGATAAACCAAATCTGGATTGGAAAGTTTCAAACGAAATGAAAGTATTATTGGTATATACATCTTTAAGATAAAAAATACCGACTTTAATCCAGGAATAACAAAAATTAACATTCCTATTTAATTTGATGACATTACTATACCAAAGTGAAATATCTTCAGTAGTATTCATGGGGGAAAGAAAAATTAAGTCTAAATCATCAAACAAAATTTTTGTAGACTTAATAATAACAGATTTATGAAAAATGATGCAGTATTAGACATTGTTATCAAAGAAGGAAGTGGGTGAGGGTTTACTAATGATTTCTCAATAGATAACCAAGCAGGTGGGTTATTCAAAAAAGAAAAATTAAACCATAGTGAACTTTGTTTTAAAATAAAGACTTTGTGATAAAGAAAAAAGTCAGGGATACTAAATCCAGCATTACGTTTGGGAATTTTTAATATTTTGTAACCAATACGAGATCTGTTTTTCCCAAAAAAACTTGAATAAAACTGTATCAACATCTTTGTAGAACTTTAATGAAAATTGAGTCGGAAGCATTGCAAGGGTATAAAAGATTTTAGGTGCTATAGTCATTTTTATAGAATCCAATCTACCCCACCATGAAAGATGCAGTGACAACCATTTAGATGTTTTATCTTTAATATAATTTAATAAAAAATCACAATTTAAAGTGATTGTTGATTTTATGGATGAAGAAAAGAAAATCCCAAGATATTTTAGTTTACTGTTTTGCCAAATTATCCCATTCATGGGAAGCATATCAGGAGTGCAATATATATTTAAAGGGAAAAATTCAGTTTTGTTAGTATTCAAAGTATAACCAGAAACTGCAGAGTATTTTGCTATAATATTAATTAAAAATGGGAAAGAAGACATAGGGTCACTAATAAATAAAAGCACATCATCTGCATATGCAAGGGATTTAACAATAACATCTTTAATAGTAATTCCCATAATTTCATCACATTTTCTAACTGAAGAGAGGAAAGGTTCGATGCTAATTAAAAATAGAACAGGAGAAAGGGGACATCCTTGTCTCGTACCTCTAAAAAGAGAAAATTGATGTGAGATTTGTCCATTGATAAATAAACGTGCAGTAGGGGCAAAATATAGAGCTGAAATTATACGTATAAATGACTCTCCAAAATTAAAAGATGATAAAGTATGAAATAAAAATTGCCAATGAATCTTATCAAAAGCTTTTTCAGCATCTAAAGTTAAAATATCTGAGGGAAAGGTTAAAGAAGAACTTTGTTCAATAATATGTAGCAAAGTTCTGGTATTATTTGCAGAAAATCTATTTTTCATGAAGCCAGATTGATCAGGGTGAATAATGGAGTCTAAAATAGGGCTTAATCTAGTAGCGAGTATTTTTGCATATAATTTACAATCTTGATTAATTAAAGATATAGGGCGATAGTTAGATACAAGAGTGGGGTCTTTATCAGGCTTTGGAAGAACAATTATTAGAGCTTCAGTAAATGAACCAGACGTAGTACCAGTAGATCCAAAAAACTCAAAAAGTTAAAATAAAAAGGGTAAAAGGTGGAATTGAAATTCTTTATAAAATTCTGCTGGTATCCCATCAGGACCGGGAGATTTATTTCTTTAAGGGATTTAATGGCTGATAAAATGTCATCTTTAGTGATGGGAGAATCAAGTCCATTTTTATCAGATTGCGAAATCTTGGGTAAATCACAAGACGCTAAAAATGAATCAATCAAAGATTCATCATGAAATTCAGGTTTATTATATAAGTTGGAATAGAAATTTAAAAATTCATTAACAATATCATTGTGGGAAAACGCAATTTTACCATGAGGACCATGAATTGAATTGATTTGAGTTTTGTCTTTTTTATGCATAAATAATTAGCTAAGAGTCTACCAGATCTATTGGCGTTGAAACTAAATCTGGCTTTAGTATTAGAAATTTGAATACCTGCTCTTTTACTAAGGATGGAGTTAAATTCATATCGCAATTTTTGAAGGTAAACTTATATTGAGGATCATTGGAGGTAATGAAAAGTTGTTCATTTTTCGCAATTTGTTTTTGTAATTCTTTAATATTCGCATTAAAGGTTTTGTTATCATGCGCTATGATGGAGATCGTTACCCCCCTCATATAAGCTTTGAACGCATCCCATCTGGTAATCATAGAGGTAGAACCTTCTGGATTAAACAAAAAATAGTGTTTAATGGCTCTTAAAAGTTTTGGTTTGTTCTTTTCATTTAATACTATACCAGTGTTCATTCGCCATCTAGACTGTTTGATATAAGTTGATTCTAAATTCAAAACCAAGGAACTCGGGGCATGGTCAGAGACATCAATGGTACCAATATGAGGATCTTTTACAGAATTAATTAACTGTCTAGAAATGAATAAGCAATCAATTCGGGAATGGGAATTATGAGGGTTGGAAAAAAAGTAAAACTTTTTTCTGTGGGAAAATGTAATCTCCAAATATCTACCAATTTAGTGGTTTGAATGAAAGCTTTGAGCGCAAAATACACTTTAGTAGGATGAAATTTAGTAAGTGAAAGTCTATCTAATAAAGGGTCAGAAATAACATTAAAATCCCCTCCAACAATTAAAGGAACATTTCCAACTTGTAAGACTTCTGTAGTAAGATTGGACCAGAAAATAGGATCATCTGCAGAAGGACCATAAACATTTAGTAAAAATAAGAATGAATCATGAACTTTAATTTTAGCTAATATATATCTACCACCTTCATCTGAATTTTTACTTAAAATTTGACAATGTAATTTTTTTGCAAAAAGAATAGCCACAGCATTTTTCTTACCATTAGCAGGAGAGGAGACGATCATATCAACCCATTTCTTTTATATATAATCTAAAATGTTGTCATCTATATGAGTCTCTTGAATAAAACAAATGCCAGCTTTACAGCTTCCTAAAGAATCTAGAATTTTTGTACGCTTAACTGGATGGCGTAGACCTTTAACATTTAAAGACACAACTTTAAGATTATGAACATTAGCCATAGGAACGGGGAGAATAAAAGAAGTCAAAAAGAGAGATGTAAGAGAAGGAAAAGCAAAGGAGAAATAGGATGAGAAAAAAGATGAGAGAAAGGTAGCTCCATAACAAGCCAAAGGAAGGAAAAAATGAAAAAACATGGAAAAAACGACATACAGAAGATACAAATGTGAAACGCACATACGGTCTACAAGCATGGCCGGAACAGCTAGAGCCCAATATAGGAAAATCTTAGTAACCTGTTAGAAAAGGCATAACTGGTATAGCTCAAGTAGTAGAGTCATTAGTATCCATTGAATGTGGAGACTGTTGATCAATAAAATGTTTCAAATCTTCAGGACGCTGAAAAGATTTGGAGAAATTATCTTTCCAAATGTGCATCGTCGATGGATCAAAAAGTCCATATTTGAAACCAAGACGTCGGAGATGAGGACGAAGAGCAGTAAATTCCTTACAAATTGCGGCAGTTTCTTTGGCAAAATCTTGATGAATTAAAATCTTATTGCCATTAACCATCAGTGAAGGAATTTCTTGTGCCGCTTTTCTGATTAAAACCAAATGATGGTGACGAAGCACCTTGAAGATCATTTGACGTGGTTTGGTGTGATGAGGGTTACGATGGGAGGGAATCCTGTGGGCCTTATCTATTTCAAATTTTTCAGGAAATTTGAGTTGCAAATGACCAGGGATCAGATTTTCCAAACATAATCTACAGTTAGCTCCCTCCACATCTTCAGGTAGATTAAAAATGTGAAGATTGTATTGCCTATTGCGATTTTCCATATCCAACAATTGAGAGCACAAAGGAGAAATTTTTGCCATTAGAGGAGTGAAAATATCAATTTGTGCCTTGTTATCTTGAATTTTCCATTTCAATAAAGAAGAAAAGTTAAATATTAATAGCAGAAGTAAAATAATCCAAAATGCAGCAAAAAATGTGTAAATGACAGAAAATTGCTGGTGCAGCAGCTAAAATGGGCTGTGGGTGTGGTTAGGCCCAAGCCAGGCCTTCTCTTAGAAGTGCACTCTGCCCCCCTGACAGAGAACCTCGGCTGTACCTCAGAGCTGGGTTGGGAGCAGGAACCAGGAGGCGAAAAGAGCGCCTTCTTCTGTCCAAAATAGCTGGAAAACGCTGCACAATACAGGTAGGCACTTCAGAAGGAAACAGACCTCTTAATACACCATGTTGAGACAGGAATCGTCGTTAAAATCGGCAAAAACGGGCGAAAAACGCGCTAGGACAGGAGCGGGCGTCCATCTTAATTCATGCCCTCGCGCGTCTCCAGAGATCATAATCTTAAGCAATAGAAAAAAGCAGGTCAAAATGCCCTGACGTGATTTTCTTTAAAAATCTGGTCAATACTCCTTTAACAAATACTAAAATAAAATTAACAAAGAACAAAAATATGCATGCAGATTCGAATGGAACAATTATCACTAGGTCAAACTTCCTCTATTGATATAAATGGTGGCCTCTAAAAGACAAAGAGTAAATGATTAACAAAGCCAGTTAAAATGTCTTCTGTGCTCTATAAACTGCAGGAAAGAGATAAAGATTAATAGACATTAATATCTTATTTGAGTATATAATATTTCTTATACCTCAATGTAGTTTAAATAACTTTTACAAAAAGGGAAACACAACTGTTTTAATCATATTGTGTCCTCTAGGGAATGCTACCACAGCTATTTCATCATAGTAGCAAGTCAAAATAGTTTCTTTGATAATTTTCTTAGCTATTCCTTCATGGCATTAAAGTCTTAAATTCAGCACATTGCTATATGATTTTAAAGTCTTTATTGAGTTCAAAATAATTAAAGTCTCAGATAAATGCCACGCAGTCCAGTCAATTTATAACTAGACTTGACACTGGAAATAATATACAAGGTTCAAGAAGTAATTAGTGATAGAATAATCACATAATGAATGTGCCTTCTAAGCGATAAAAATCACAAAACAAAGGATATACTTGTAAGATCTCCTGCTCTTGTCAATATGACCTGGAGACTTGTGCAAGGAGCTGCAGTTAAGTAGGTCCTCTGGCGAAAATACTGACATGCCAATGTCCTTATCTGATTTGTCTCTACGCCAAACGCATACTCAGAAAGCAGAGGTAGGTGAATGCCGGGGAACAAACACTGACACAGAAGTGTACCACTCCTCAGCTGATGAACAGTGCACTGTTTGCCCATAACACTACGTGAACATAAACTCTACTTCTCCCAATATGGTCGGAGGATCCTTTACGCAAATAGCATCTTACTCCATTATTTCTCTATTCCAACTTCATGACGTCTTGGCCCTAAAAATATCCTTCTTTCAATCAACACTCAGCTCATAAGAGGTTATTGGGTAAGGAAGCTGCAGGAATCTGGCAATTAGGATTGAGGTAATTATTATTAAACGTATCTCTATATCTACCCCAGCCTCCTTACTGCCATTTTTTTCAAATGTATTTTGTTACTTTTTTTGCAGTTACAGAGTGCTCCATAACAGGTTACATATTATTATGATAACAGTCCGTGAACATATGTGGAACATTGTGGGTATGTTATTTAAGAGAAATTCTGACAGGCTGCAAACTACGTGGGGTGGGGGGTGAGACATCAATTATTCAGAGCTAGTGCATTGTTTTCTCATACAATATAAGGCGAGAGATGGCTGACGTGGCCAGCCTTTTTACTACCATGACGTTCTTATTACCTTGTTTGCGTACCCGCTCTGCCTCCTTTTGTCTCCCATCCTTTGTGGGTTTTCAGCCATTGTGAAATCCACAGAGCACATGATTAAGAGCTTCTAAAGGTCACTGTCCAGGACCACACATCCACATCAGCACCACAAAAGACAAAAATGTAAAATAAAAGCTAACAGGGGCCTGAGGCCAGGAGCAATTGGCAAGGCCGGTGAGTTTTTGTTGATATTGTCCGTAGTAAATCCCACTGGAAAAAACAGCATGAGATCAGAGACGAATTGCCACTCTTGCTGAAAGAGAAAAAGAAAACATTCCTCTAAGAAAGTTTATATCGATTCTAAAGCCACCTAGGAGGATATTCCACCAGGATGCGCTCAATTGGTTCTGGAAAAATAAGAAGTGCACAAACCCACCGTGGAGAATCCAGTGTTGCTGCCAGATTCCCCTTTTAAGACTGGCCTGCAATATTTCTGATCATGTTACTTAAATCAACTTTCTTTGGCAAGGAACACATATAGCAGATAGTTAACTTCTTAGCATTATCTGCCACTCAAGTGCATGCCAGCAAAGAGAGGGGAAAACCATTTAATAAATAACCAAGTCTTCAGAGACTTCTTGAAATCTGAATGGCCTTTTCTATAACCGAGCTTCATTGTAAGTTATTTCAAAGCTCTACAGTTTTCACAGAGACACACTACTTCCAGGCGCGCTTAAGCTTTTCCTGTGTATACAAAAGAATTTCTCTTGTGACAGTCTTAAATTTTTCTGGTCTAATAATGTCTAAGGGCTTTATTACGAGTCTGACGGGTCACGGACTGCCAGACTCGCTGGGGTGCAGCGGTGGAGGTCTTCCGACCGCTCTATTAAACAGGGCGGTAACAGGCCTAGGACCACCGCAAACACTAGGTATCAGAGATCTCTGGCAGTGGTATGGCAGTCTTGATGCCACAATATGCAGCGGGCCCGCCAAGCCTATTATGAGTTTCCTCACCGCCACACGTTTCATGGTGGTGTAAAAGACATGAAAAGTGTGGCAGTGGGGAAACAAAGGGGGCCCTAAATGGCCCTCTAGTGCCTTACGCCATGTGGATCAGAGAGGGAGGCACAAAGGGACACAACATCTTCCCCATGTGTGCATGCACACCAGTATCTGCACGGCATGCACTGCAAAAGTCCATGCCTTGCAGGTATTGCCTTTGATGTTCCCTGGGAAAATCAAAGAACCACGCACCAGACAGGAGAAAACTTCCAATCTGGTGGGCGGTTCAAACATGAGGTAGCGGGGCTGTCACGCTCCAGCACCCCCAAAGTCATAATACGACCCTAAGAATGTCTATCACATAACTTGGACTCTTTTTGACATAGGTCCTGTGGGCTATGCAAAGTACCTTAAATGTAATGTTCTTGAACACAGGTAACTAACAAAGGCTTTTTGATGCAGTGTTGATATGTCCGCTTTTCAACAACCTGGATTTACTAAAACTTGTGGCACCGTTTGGTGGATTTGTACAAAATGTGGTGCAGACTTATCATGTTTAGCATACTCTTAGTTTCCTCTATTTCATGGTATTGTTTGATGACTGTGCACGACATTTGGTAACTAGCCAATTAAGCCCAGGTCAAGGCCAGACATGCCCTGCAACCCACCTCTCTGCACACAGCCAAAATTACATGCCAGTTAAAAAGTCAGTTATGGTTCAGTGAACACAAAAAACATGAAAAAGTCCTGAAATTTGCCAGTGATAGTGCACAATGTACAATGCACGTCATAACTCCTTCCCCGCCATATTCAGAACACCCCTTACCTGACAACCTATAACAAACAGGCTGTCTACAAAGAGCAAAAGATAGCAGAGGCATGAGTTATTGTTTGCATTGTGGTTTCATAACCTAACCAGCACATTTATGGCGTTTTCCAGTTTTTATGTTCGCTGAACAATAACAAACGTGTAGTTAGTTCAGTGACTATATACGCATTTTTGTATCAGATTCGGCAAGAGCACATCTATAGGTACAGTTAAGTCAAGGTTTCGATTGAAAGTACGTTTTTTATTTTCGCAATAATTTTGGTACTATTTGGCAAATTTGCGATGCAGGGCGCGCGACAAAATTCGTTTTATTAATTAAATTGTTTACTTACCTCCAATTATCCATACTCCGGTTTTTAGCTTCCCCGCCCCACCTTTCTCTCCATCGCAACTCCCTCCACGGGCCGCGGCTGGCTGGGCCCCAGGACAACAGGAGTAAATGGCCCCAACCACTATGGTGGGGCGCTCTCCGAACGGTGTTATGACAGGGCCATCCTACTTACAGAACAGGCACCATGGTTACCATCCACTTCGTCCTCTTTGGTCGTTGGAGGCCCAGCTTTTCATTATCCCCAGATTTTGCACAGCAGGTGAGCATACTGGCTCCATAATGGCAGCCAAGATCTGGAATTCTCTTCCTTTGCATCTCAGATCCTTAGATCATATGCTTTTATTCTGCAAAGCCCTAAAGACTTGGTTGTTCTCTGACTTGCTTTGCCTATGTGTCTGGTACCAGTTGGAATTTGTGCATTTTTCAAAATGTGTGTTTTGAAGCCCTCTATCTTATCATTGGAAGCCAAAAATATAGAGAAATTCAATAGATGTATTCCCACACTTCTATGAATACAAATGTTTCCCCACATATGTGCGTGGACTTATCATACAAAGAGGAAAGGAAAAAAAATGCAACCATGTGAAGAGAGAAAATGATGATTGGATTAGACAAAATATTGTGGCGGTGGTTGCTGTTTCTCTGTCTATGCCTTACTGCTAGGACACCATCATGGTAACCGATGCACTTTACAAATATTGTACAAATATAAATGGAAACCATAACTACACCTTAATTGTATTTTTTTAGTGAATTTCGGAGGTTCCTATAAAAATATGTTGGGCTCTTCTAGCCAAAGCTAACCACAACTTTGCTTTGCCCTTTGTGTTTTTTTCAGTGAGTTTTCTGTGGTTTTTGGTCACGTATCATATATTGCCTTCCAGGCTTTTGTAGAGTCCAGTGACCTATGCTCAGGCTACTGTGAGAGAGCCAAGCTCCACAATAGCCAGTCCCTGAACCCAACCTGCCATGGGCAGCAAACCCCTGCTGTGCACGGCCTACCCGCAACATTCTGCAAGTGCCCAACACATACAGCTGGGCGACCAAGCCCTGCTGTGCAGAGTTGGACAAGCGGGCTGCTCCCAACTCTGTGGACAGCCAACCCTGCTGTGCACTGGAGGTGTCTACGTTTTTTAAAATATTAATTTAGATTTGCTAATCCAGTGACAAGAACAGGAAGCAGGCTTGTGGACCTATATTGAGGGTTCCACGGACCTGCGTTCAGCATACGAACCACTGTAGGCCACTGAGCTTGCCGCAGGTACTCTGTCTCCTTACTGTGAAGTTTGAATCAGGTTCGTGCAACACAGACAAGATTAGTGAATCTTGGTGGCCGTTCTGGGGTCTGCAAATTCAGTGTGGGAGCTACAAATTCGGAGGTAAAATAAACTTTTTTTTTTGTTCAAACACGGGGGCCATTTTGCAGTCCACCACATGCACTTTTAGTTTAGGGTGTGCTCACCCTGCCTCATCGTTTGTCATTTAGAAAAAACATTCAGGCACAGGGACAGAGTGCTTGGACCAGTTCCTTTCCGCCACGAGTGCGAAGACTCCGCAGTTGGAAAGATACTACTCATAAAATGTGTTTGTGAATGTCAAAGGATCATAAACTCAGTCTAAAGTGTAAGTTTACGTTTGTGAATCAGGTCCCTTGTGTACTGTAATGGCAGCAACACCACCTTTCTTGAAGTGATAGCAAGGCAATCCTATCGTTTACTAACCTGAGATGGTCAACACAAGAAAAAGATTCCTCGTCCACCCAAATTATTGTGGCACTGCTAATAAGAGATCCTGTTTACTAAAAAACAGTGTTTACTTTTTATCGTACTGTCCCCGGCACAGAAACAACATCTCAAGGTTCTCCACTCTGTTGGCTGCTGCAGTCTCCATGCCCTCATCCTAGGAATGTGCAGTGGTGTGTTTGCTTCTGTGAGGTGTTTATCCACATAATGCAGTGCAGGAGGCTATCATTCAGGACAAGGGCTCAGCCAAAGCTAAGTTAATTACCATGACATTAGGGCTTGTAACTTGTTAGATTTGATGGCCATAGTTGCCAATTATCATCATTGTCAGAATCCTCTTCATCAGCAGTGCCATTCCTTCACTCGGCATGTTGGTCCCTCTCGGTACATTGATACCTCTGCAAGCATGCCGCCAAAAAGACAAAATAAAATACAAGGAAGAGAAGTGGTGCGTGGGTTTTTAGTGTGGAGAAAGAGATTAGAAAAGCTGAACCAGGTGGAGAAAAGTGGAGGTAGGCTGGAGGATATAGGGAACATGTATGGGGGGTGTAGTGTGAAAAACATTGGGGGAAATGGGAAGTAAAGAACTGTGTCCAGGAAAATACCTTGCAAAATGGCAACTCAACCTCTAAGGTTTGTTTGACTGAAACCATGAGCTCAACCAACAGAGCATTCAACCAGCAGAGCATTTACCTTTAGTGAGTTAACTACTGTATCTCTTGACTGAGGCTGTGGAAACGGCTATTTGTTATGACCTTTCTCTTGTGCACTGTCTTGTCTTGGATGTGGAATGTGTGCTTCTGTACTCCACCAGCACAGTCGTGGAGTTTGGTAAGATGGGGGCTGCCCGTGCTGGCATCTGTGATACAATTAAATGCATTGAGTACATCCCCTTGCACCTAGCTCTCAGTCTGACTATTCTGTGCACCCTAACACTGACTGACAATGCGACCCAATACTGTACACAAGAGACAGGATACAGCAGCATTGCTTCAGGCGCGGTTCAAGGACTGGTCCGTGTTAGCCAGTCCAGAACCAGTTGGTGTCTTGGGCACAAAGATGCACCGAGGCAGTCATTCATGGGTTTTACACCGAATCTCCACTGAGCTGTTAAAGATGTATGTCTTAGGGTGCAGGAGGGTTTTAATTTCAGAAGGTGATGTCTAATGCTTCATATGAAGTGGTATAGTGTGCTAATTCTGAACATTATCTAGGACATATGAACTTTTCAACCCTTCCATATAGAAATTACATCAGGGAGGTTAGACATTCACTGCACATGTTATTTTAATATTTACTCGTAAAGCACGCCTTCCACAAAGTTTTAAAATCACAAACTGAGAATCATAAAAGCAGATACAGAAGGAGAAAAGCAGAAGCCGGTGCCGAGGAAAGAATGTTCAAGGAAACATAGAATTAAAAGGAAGGACAACAGGCTAATTGTCAACAAGCATTTGCAATGCAATAGGTCTCGTATTAGGAAAGTTTGAGCTATTGGTATTGCAAATGACAAATTTTTTATTTAGGTTTTGTTTTTGAAAATAGCTAAATTAATAGCTTTGTCATTTACCATGCCAATAGTTATAACTTTCGCAAATGTGACACCTATAGCATTTGTAATGCAATATGTGTTGTATTTACGTGACTTACATGTATTGATATTACAAATAACAATGGTATATAATTTTTTTAAATAATGAATACTTAAATAAAAGTTATTGTAATGTATAATGGCAATAGCTTAAACTTTTGAAAATAACATTTGTGAAGATTATGTTCAGTGTATTTTATTGTGACGAAAATCCAAGAATATATGTCAAATATTAACATCTTTTTCTTACATTTGTAATAAAGCTTGAAACATTGAGATACCATATTTGATCCAGTTGTTGTTGAATGGTTGCACATATTGATGCTGTGGTGGAGCTCAGTGATGTTGTGGTGCCACAGAGTGATGCTGTGGTGGTGCTGAGTGATGCTGTATGCTATGCTATGTTTTGTTTTGCTATCCTATGTTTTGTTTTGTTATTCTATGCTATGCTGTTTTGTTATGCTATGCTATGTTTTGTTATGCTATGCTATGCTATGTTTTGCTATGCTATGCTATGTTATGCTATGCTATGTTTTGTTATGCTATGCTATGCTTTGTTATGCTATGCTATGTTTTGCTCTGCTATGCTTTGTTATGCTATGCTATGTTTTGTTGTGTTTTATTTTGCTATGCTTTGTTTGCTATGCTATGATTTGTTATGCTATGCTATGTTTTGCTGTGTTTGGTATGCTATGATGTGTTTTGCTATGCTATTATATGTTTTGTTATGTTTTGTTAAGCCATGCTATGTTTTGTTGTGTTTTGTTATTCTATGCTATGTTTTGTTGTGTTTTGCTAGGCTATGCTTTGTTATGAGATGTTTTGTTATGCTATGCTTTGTTATGCTATGCTTTGTTTTGGTATGCTATGTTTTGTTATGCTATGCTTTCTTATGCTATGTTTTGTTATGCTATGTTTTGTTATGCTATGCTAAGCTTTGTTTTGTTATGCTATGCTATGTTGTGTTTTGTTATGCTATGCTATGCTTTGTTGTGTTTTGTTATGCTATGCTATGCTATGTTTTGTTATGTATGCTATGGTTTGTTGTGTTTTGCTATGTTTTGTTTTGCTATGTTTTGTTATGCTATGCTTTGTTATGCTATGCTTTGTTATGCTATGCTTTGTTATGCTATGCTTTGTTGTGTTTTGCTATGTTTGTTTTGCAATGCTATGCTTTGTTATACTATTCTATGTTTTGTTTTGCTATGCTTTGTTTTGTTCTGCTATGTTTTGTTATGCTATGGTATGTTTTGTTGTGTTTTGTTATGCTATGCTATGTTATGCTATGCTATGTTTTCCTATCCTATGCTTTGTTTTGTTATGCTATGCTATGTTTTGTTATGCTATGCTGGTGAGGGTGAGTGAGGGTGAGTGAGGGTGGGTGGGTGAGGGTGGGTGAGTGGGTGAGGGTGAGTGAGTGAGGGTGGGTGAGTGAGGGTGGGTGAGTGAGGGTGGGTGAGTGAGTGAGTGAGGGTGGGTGGGTGAGTGAGCATGAGTGTGTTAGAGCGAGGGTGAGGGTGAGAGGGTGAGAGGGTTGTGAGGTTGGGTATCCTATGCTTTTTTTGTTATGCCATGCTATGTTTTGTTATGCTATGCTGATGAGGGTGTATGAGGGTGAGTGAGGGTGTGTGAGGAGGGGGTGTGATGGTGAGGGCGAGGGTGTGATGGTGTGTGAGGGTGAGAGGGTTGGGATGGTGAGGGGGTGTGAGGGTGAGGGTGTGAGGGTGAGTGAGGGTGTGTGAGGGTGACGGTGTGTGCGGGTGAGGGGGTGTGAGGGTGAGGGTGAGTGAGGGTGTGTGAGGGTGAGGGTGTGTGCGGGTGAGGGGGTGTGAGGGTGAGGGGGGGTGAGGTTGAGTGAGGGTGCGTGAGGGTGTGAGTGAGGGTGTGAGGATGTGAGGGTGTGTGATGGTGAGGAGGTGTGAGGGGGAGTGAGGGTGTGTGAGGGTGAGGGTGTGTGAGGGGTGAAGGTGAGTGAGGGTGTGAGGGTGAGTGAGGGAGTGTGAGGGTGTGTGCAGGTGAGGGGGTGTGAGGGTGAGTGAGGGTGTGTGCTGGTGAGGGGGGGTGAGGGTGAGGGGGGGTGAGGGTGTGAGGGTAAGGGTGTGTGTGGGTGTGAGAGGGGGTGTGAGGGTGACGGTGTGAGGTTGAGTGAGGGTGCGTGAGGGTGTGAGTGAGGGTGTGAGGATGTGAGGGTGTGTGATGGTGAGGAGGTGTGAGGGGGAGTGAGGGGGGTGAGGGTGTGTTAGGGTGGGTGAGGGTGAGAGGGTGTGAGGATGTGTGAGGGTGAGAGGGTGTGAGGATGTGTGAGGGTGAGAGGGTGAGTGAGGGTGAGTGAGGGTGTGAGGGTGAGTGAGGGTGTGTGAGGGGGAGTGAGGATGGGTGAGGGTGAGTGAGGGTGTGTGAGGGTGAGGGTGTGTGAGGGGTGAAGGTGAGTGAGGGTGTGAGGGTGAGTGAGGGAGTGTGAGGGCGAAAGGGTGTGTGAGGTGAGAGGGTGTTTGAGGGGGTGTGATGGTGAGGGAGGGTGTGTGAGGGGGTGTGATGGTGAGTGAGGGTGTGAAGGGTGAGGGTTGTGAGGGTGGTGAGGGTGTGAGGGTGTGTGAGGATGAGGGGTTGAGGGTGTGAGGGTGAGGGGGTGTGAAGGTGGGTGAGGGGCTGTGAAGGTGAGTGAGGGTGCACATTCCAAAAGTATTCCCTTCGCTGGAACAGGTGTTGTTGCTCACTAGTCTAGAGCTCTCACAGGTTTGAAAAGTAAGGAGAGGATTCTTTCATTTAACACCCATACGGATCCAGTAAAAATGGATATCAAACCTATTGTGGGCGTTACGGACACCTAAATGCCCCCCTGCCCCCCCACTCTCCCGATTTTGTTATCTCATGATACAAATTCAACAAGATCACTTTAACACTATGGAACAACTAATCATATACTAGTGCAGGAGTTTGGTAATCAGGCCCCCAATAAGCCACCGAGCCGGACCTGCAAGAGGCCTCACTGTTGCTATGAGAATGTTGAGTGAAAACAGGAAACATTTACCATTTACACAAGTACACGATGGAGAAGTGAAGTAAACAGTACCCAGAACTTAGTGGAATCCCAAAACGATGGTGCAGAAAGGGTAAAAATACAGATACTTTATTTAAGAGATGACGGATATGTGCAATGCCCGACATCAACATACAGTTCTTAGCCGGACATAAATTTCTCACTTGCCTCACTGAATATAAACAACCTAGGGCCTAATTTAGGTTTAGGGGAACAGGAATTAATTATGGAAAAATTGGTAGATGTTCAAATGTGTCCGAATGAGATTTTACAAAAGGTAGATAGATCGACAACGAAGGACGACATGTAACAACACGATACGACACCAGACTGTCAGCAAAAGCTGCAACAACTAATCAGACTTCGGAACAATATATGCCGAGTCGTCCTATTTAATTCATAGCAAACCAGAACAACATGCTGCATGACTCTAAATCTATACTGGATACAACAGGTCTGTCTGCCAACAGACAACTAAATCAGTTAGTAAGCGAGACCTAAAATATATATCTTTTAAAATGGTAAGTGGGAATCTTTTCAAGTCACAACTGTGCAAGCCCCTACTTCTTTTATAGTTAAATAGGCTACACAGGTAATCACAAACCAACCAACTTTACTCAACTGTGCCAAATTATAACAAGCAGCATCTAGGCACATCACGCTAAATGCTTTGTTTAATAGGGAAGTAATTGGGTAAAAGAGAATAGCTAGGTCTATGCACTGTTTGCCAGGACTTACAGACAGAAAGTGCTTGTGCACATTACATAATTCTGTCTATCCATAAAACCATGTTTAAGACAGCCCCACAAACACCTGACCAATGGGCGCCTTTGGAAAACAGAAAATGCAAAAGAGGGTGCACATCGCTGGACACTTCGTCGCAGGTAGCGTGTAACCGCGGGCAGCGTGTAACTTCTAAAACAGGTGTGTGCTCAATTATATTAACGCTATCCCAGCAAACTTTTGTTTAATAAGCAGTATGTAGGTGAAAAAAATACCATAAGTGTGTGCGCTTTCTGCAGGAGTTACACAGAGAAGGAGCGTATGCACATTGTCTGATTGCACCATTTTCAAACAGAATGGTATCCTTTTTTCCACCACTGTGGTACTATGGTACTTTTTGTTTGCTTTATAGTTAAGGTTTAGCTATGCATTGGGCACTGCGATGTTCTGGACGCTTTTAGAATACAGAGAAGAGAGCAGAGGGCGCCCAATGTAAGACACATAGCAGGAGGCACCGTCTAGGGACAGCCTGTAAACTCTTTCATCCTCCCTAACACCAACCTGCTACCTCTTCCAACACATACTTCTTACGGGAAAGACGCGTGCCCTCCAGCATTTGTTTACTGTCTGATAACCAAGCGTTTGCCATTTGTTAGTAATGAATTAACAGTCGCTGAACACAGCACCACACCAACAGAGCCCTCAGGGCCAACGTCCTCCAGCAGCAAATGTACGAAAGTACCAGCATTCGTTCGTCACTCCCTAAATTAGCAATCAAAGCACGATTTCTAAACTTACAACTATTTATATTTTCTTTTATTTCCAGCTCTACTTATAATGCCGATTTACAAAAGGGGGTGGTGATGAACAGAGTGTCTGAATTAAGCAGACCACTCTTACCCAGTCCAAAGATCAGGGCTTGATCCATCACCGTTATTTATCTCACTGCCCCATCCCAGCTCAGAACCTGGCTATATGCAAATCAGTCTGTCCCTGGCCCAGTGCATCATGGGAACAGGGCAGACTAAACTACCAAGCCAATTCTTTACCAGAAAGGAGACAAGCTACCGGGGACCGGTTTCTGGCATTTCAGCCTCTTCGGCCCGGCTTGCTTGAATCCTGATGGAGCAGTGAGAAAGGGACTCATGTCTGAGTATACCCTGCCACACCTATAGTGGCCAAAATCGATTTACAAAAGGGGGTGGTGATGAACAGAGTGTCTGAATTGAGCAGACCACTCTTACCCAGTCCAAAGATCAGGGCTTGATCCATCACCGTTATTTATCTCACTGCCCCATCCCAGCTCAGAACCTGGCTATATGCAAATCAGTCTGTCCCTGGCCCAGTGCATCATGGGAACAGGGCAGACTAAACTACCAAGCCAATTCTTTACCAGAAAGGAGACAAGCTACCGGGGACCGGTTTCTGGCATTTCAGCCTCTTCGGCCCGGCTTGCTTGAATCCTGATGGAGCAGTGAGAAAGGGACTCATGTCTGAGTATACCCTGCCACACCTATAGTGGCCAAAATCGATTTACAAAAGGGGGTGGTGATGAACAGAGTGTCTGAATTGAGCAGACCACTCTTACCCAGTCCAAAGATCAGGGCTTGATCCATCACCGTTATTTATCTCACTGCCCCATCCCAGCTCAGAACCTGGCTATATGCAAATCAGTCTGTCCCTGGCCCAGTGCATCATGGGAACAGGGCAGACTAAACTACCAAGCCAATTCTTTACCAGAAAGGAGACAAGCTACCGGGGACCGGTTTCTGGCATTTCAGCCTCTTCGGCCCGGCTTGCTTGAATCCTGATGGAGCAGTGAGAAAGGGACTCATGTCTGAGTATACCCTGCCACACCTATAGTGGCCAAAATCGATTTACAAAAGGGGGTGGTGATGAACAGAGTGTCTGAATTGAGCAGACCACTCTTACCCAGTCCAAAGATCAGGGCTTGATCCATCACCGTTATTTATCTCACTGCCCCATCCCAGCTCAGAACCTGGCTATATGCAAATCAGTCTATCCCTGGCCCAGTGCATCATGGGAACAGGGCAGACTAAACTACCAAGCCAATTCTTTACCAGAAAGGAGACAAGCTACCGGGGACCGGTTTCTGGCATTTCAGCCTCTTCGGCCCGGCTTGCTTGAATCCTGATGGAGCAGTGAGAAAGGGACTCATGTCTGAGTATACCCTGCCACACCTATAGTGGCCAAAATCGATTTACAAAAGGGGGTGGTGATGAACAGAGTGTCTGAATTGAGCAGACCACTCTTACCCAGTCCAAAGATCAGGGCTTGATCCATCACCGTTATTTATCTCACTGCCCCATCCCAGCTCAGAACCTGGCTATATGCAAATCAGTCTGTCCCTGGCCCAGT
Organism: Lissotriton vulgaris; assembly: GCF_964263255.1. Taxonomy (NCBI): domain Eukaryota; kingdom Metazoa; phylum Chordata; class Amphibia; order Caudata; family Salamandridae; genus Lissotriton; species Lissotriton vulgaris. The sequence goes on along the minus strand of NC_141687.1, from coordinate 841,551,035 downwards.
GCATCATGGGAACAGGGCAGACTAAACTACCAAGCCAATTCTTTACCAGAAAGGAGACAAGCTACCGGGGACCGGTTTCTGGCATTTCAGCCTCTTCGGCCCGGCTTGCTTGAATCCTGATGGAGCAGTGAGAAAGGGACTCATGTCTGAGTATACCCTGCCACACCTATAGTGGCCAAAATCGATTTACAAAAGGGGGTGGTGATGAACAGAGTGTCTGAATTGAGCAGACCACTCTTACCCAGTCCAAAGATCAGGGCTTGATCCATCACCGTTATTTATCTCACTGCCCCATCCCAGCTCAGAACCTGGCTATATGCAAATCAGTCTGTCCCTGGCCCAGTGCATCATGGGAACAGGGCAGACTAAACTACCAAGCCAATTCTTTACCAGAAAGGAGACAAGCTACCGGGGACCGGTTTCTGGCATTTCAGCCTCTTCGGCCCGGCTTGCTTGAATCCTGATGGAGCAGTGAGAAAGGGACTCATGTCTGAGTATACCCTGCCACACCTATAGTGGCCAAAATCGATTTACAAAAGGGGGTGGTGATGAACAGAGTGTCTGAATTGAGCAGACCACTCTTACCCAGTCCAAAGATCAGGGCTTGATCCATCACCGTTATTTATCTCACTGCCCCATCCCAGCTCAGAACCTGGCTATATGCAAATCAGTCTGTCCCTGGCCCAGTGCATCATGGGAACAGGGCAGACTAAACTACCAAGCCAATTCTTTACCAGAAAGGAGACAAGCTACCGGGGACCGGTTTCTGGCATTTCAGCCTCTTCGGCCCGGCTTGCTTGAATCCTGATGGAGCAGTGAGAAAGGGACTCATGTCTGAGTATACCCTGCCACACCTATAGTGGCCAAAATCGATTTACAAAAGGGGGTGGTGATGAACAGAGTGTCTGAATTGAGCAGACCACTCTTACCCAGTCCAAAGATCAGGGCTTGATCCATCACCGTTATTTATCTCACTGCCCCATCCCAGCTCAGAACCTGGCTATATGCAAATCAGTCTGTCCCTGGCCCAGTGCATCATGGGAACAGGGCAGACTAAACTACCAAGCCAATTCTTTACCAGAAAGGAGACAAGCTACCGGGGACCGGTTTCTGGCATTTCAGCCTCTTCGGCCCGGCTTGCTTGAATCCTGATGGAGCAGTGGGAAAGGGACTCATGTCTGAGTATACCCTGCCACACCTATAGTGGCCAAAATCGATTTACAAAAGGGGGTGGTGATGAACAGAGTGTCTGAATTGAGCAGACCACTCTTACCCAGTCCAAAGATCAGGGCTTGATCCATCACCGTTATTTATCTCACTGCCCCATCCCAGCTCAGAACCTGGCTATATGCAAATCAGTCTGTCCCTGGCCCAGTGCATCATGGGAACAGGGCAGACTAAACTACCAAGCCAATTCTTTACCAGAAAGGAGACAAGCTACCGGGGACCGGTTTCTGGCATTTCAGCCTCTTCGGCCCGGCTTGCTTGAATCCTGATGGAGCAGTGAGAAAGGGACTCATGTCTGAGTATACCGAAGACGGCTGTAATGCCAGAAACCGGTCCCCGGGAGCTTGTTTCCTTCCCAGTGTAAGAATTGGCTTCTGTAGTTTGGTTTGTCCTGTTCCCATCATGCACTGGGACAGGAACAGACTAATTTGCATACAGTCAGGTTCTGAAACTGGGATGGTGCAGTGAGCTAAAAAACGGTGTTGGATCTAGCCCTGATCTTTTGACTGGGTGAGAGCTTTCTGTTTAATTCAGAGACTCTGTCCCTCACCACCCCTTTTTGTAAATATTTTTGTCCACCCTAAGCGTGGAAGGGTATTCTCAGATGTGAGACCCTTGCTCATTGCACCATCAGGATTCAAGCAAACCGGGCCGAAGACGGCTGTAATGCCAGAAACCGGTCCCCGGGAGCTTGTTTCCTTCCCAGTGTAAGAATTGGCTTCTGTAGTTTGGTTTGTCCTGTTCCCATCATGCACTGGGACAGGAACAGACTAATTTGCATACAGTCAGGTTCTGAAACTGGGATGGTGCAGTGAGCTAAAAAACGGTGTTGGATCTAGCCCTGATCTTTTGACTGGGTGAGAGCTTTCTGTTTAATTCAGAGACTCTGTCCCTCACCACCCCTTTTTGTAAATATTTTTGTCCACCCTAAGCGTGGAAGGGTATTCTCAGATGTGAGACCCTTGCTCATTGCACCATCAGGATTCAAGCAAACCGGGCCGAAGACGGCTGTAATGCCAGAAACCGGTCCCCGGGAGCTTGTTTCCTTCCCAGTGTAAGAATTGGCTTCTGTAGTTTGGTTTGTCCTGTTCCCATCATGCACTGGGACAGGAACAGACTAATTTGCATACAGTCAGGTTCTGAAACTGGGATGGTGCAGTGAGCTAAAAAACGGTGTTGGATCTAGCCCTGATCTTTTGACTGGGTGAGAGCTTTCTGTTTAATTCAGAGACTCTGTCCCTCACCACCCCTTTTTGTAAATATTTTTGTCCACCCTAAGCGTGGAAGGGTATTCTCAGATGTGAGACCCTTGCTCATTGCACCATCAGGATTCAAGCAAACCGGGCCGAAGACGGCTGTAATGCCAGAAACCGGTCCCCGGGAGCTTGTTTCCTTCCCAGTGTAAGAATTGGCTTCTGTAGTTTGGTTTGTCCTGTTCCCATCATGCACTGGGACAGGAACAGACTAATTTGCATACAGTCAGGTTCTGAAACTGGGATGGTGCAGTGAGCTAAAAAACGGTGTTGGATCTAGCCCTGATCTTTTGACTGGGTGAGAGCTTTCTGTTTAATTCAGAGACTCTGTCCCTCACCACCCCTTTTTGTAAATATTTTTGTCCACCCTAAGCGTGGAAGGGTATTCTCAGATGTGAGACCCTTGCTCATTGCACCATCAGGATTCAAGCAAACCGGGCCGAAGACGGCTGTAATGCCAGAAACCGGTCCCCGGGAGCTTGTTTCCTTCCCAGTGTAAGAATTGGCTTCTGTAGTTTGGTTTGTCCTGTTCCCATCATGCACTGGGACAGGAACAGACTAATTTGCATACAGTCAGGTTCTGAAACTGGGATGGTGCAGTGAGCTAAAAAACGGTGTTGGATCTAGCCCTGATCTTTTGACTGGGTGAGAGCTTTCTGTTTAATTCAGAGACTCTGTCCCTCACCACCCCTTTTTGTAAATATTTTTGTCCACCCTAAGCGTGGAAGGGTATTCTCAGATGTGAGACCCTTGCTCATTGCACCATCAGGATTCAAGCAAACCGGGCCGAAGACGGCTGTAATGCCAGAAACCGGTCCCCGGGAGCTTGTTTCCTTCCCAGTGTAAGAATTGGCTTCTGTAGTTTGGTTTGTCCTGTTCCCATCATGCACTGGGACAGGAACAGACTAATTTGCATACAGTCAGGTTCTGAAACTGGGATGGTGCAGTGAGCTAAAAAACGGTGTTGGATCTAGCCCTGATCTTTTGACTGGGTGAGAGCTTTCTGTTTAATTCAGAGACTCTGTCCCTCACCACCCCTTTTTGTAAATATTTTTGTCCACCCTAAGCGTGGAAGGGTATTCTCAGATGTGAGACCCTTGCTCATTGCACCATCAGGATTCAAGCAAACCGGGCCGAAGACGGCTGTAATGCCAGAAACCGGTCCCCGGGAGCTTTTTTCCTTCCCAGTGTAAGAATTGGCTTCTGTAGTTTGGTTTGTCCTGTTCCCATCATGCACTGGGACAGGAACAGACTAATTTGCATACAGTCAGGTTCTGAAACTGGGATGGTGCAGTGAGCTATAAAACGGTGTTGGATCTAGCCCTGATCTTTTGACTGGGTGAGAGCTTTCTGTTTAATTCAGAGACTCTGTCCCTCACCACCCCTTTTTGTAAATATTTTTGTCCACCCTAAGCGTGGAAGGGTATTCTCAGATGTGAGACCCTTGCTCATTGCACCATCAGGATTCAAGCAAACCGGGCCGAAGACGGCTGTAATGCCAGAAACCGGTCCCCGGGAGCTTGTTTCCTTCCCAGTGTAAGAATTGGCTTCTGTAGTTTGGTTTGTCCTGTTCCCATCATGCACTGGGACAGGAACAGACTAATTTGCATACAGTCAGGTTCTGAAACTGGGATGGTGCAGTGAGCTAAAAAACGGTGTTGGATCTAGCCCTGATCTTTTGACTGGGTGAGAGCTTTCTGTTTAATTCAGAGACTCTGTCCCTCACCACCCCTTTTTGTAAATATTTTTGTCCACCCTAAGCGTGGAAGGGTATTCTCAGATGTGAGACCCTTGCTCATTGCACCATCAGGATTCAAGCAAACCGGGCCGAAGACGGCTGTAATGCCAAAAACCGGTCCCCGGGAGCTTGTTTCCTTCCCAGTGTAAGAATTGGCTTCTGTAGTTTGGTTTGTCCTGTTCCCATCATGCACTGGGACAGGAACAGACTAATTTGCATACAGTCAGGTTCTGAAACTGGGATGGTGCAGTGAGCTAAAAAACGGTGTTGGATCTAGCCCTGATCTTTTGACTGGGTGAGAGCTTTCTGTTTAATTCAGAGACTCTGTCCCTCACCACCCCTTTTTGTAAATATTTTTGTCCACCCTAAGCGTGGAAGGGTATTCTCAGATGTGAGACCCTTGCTCATTGCACCATCAGGATTCAAGCAAACCGGGCCGAAGACGGCTGTAATGCCAGAAACCGGTCCCCGGGAGCTTGTTTCCTTCCCAGTGTAAGAATTGGCTTCTGTAGTTTGGTTTGTCCTGTTCCCATCATGCACTGGGACAGGAACAGACTAATTTGCATACAGTCAGGTTCTGAAACTGGGATGGTGCAGTGAGCTAAAAAACGGTGTTGGATCTAGCCCTGATCTTTTGACTGGGTGAGAGCTTTCTGTTTAATTCAGAGACTCTGTCCCTCACCACCCCTTTTTGTAACTACTTATAATGCCATCTGAACATATCTCTTATGTCATGTTGTGTTGTGTTAGGCTAGGCTGTATTATGTTATGTTAGGCTAGACTGAGTTATGTTGTGTTAGGCTAGGCTGTATTATGTCGTGTTAGGCTAGGCTGTATTATGTTGTGTTAGGCTAGGCTGTGTTATGTTGTGTTAGGCTAGGCTGTATTATGTTGTGTTAGGTTAGGCTGTATTATGTTGTGTTAGGCTAGGCTGTATTATGTTGTGTTAGTCTAGGCCAGGGGTACTCATAGTACGGCCCGCGGGCCGGTGGCGGCCCGGCAAGCCTTCCTTGGCGGCCCGCCGGACCTTGCAGACATGTACCAGTTTAAAAAAAAAAAAAATCAAGAGTTTTAGTAAACACCGCTGGTTGATGCAGCCTGACTCGGAGAGGCTCTGCTCGGGAAATTCCAGCCATAGAGTGGAGCTGCAGGGGCCTCAGAAGAGGTGAAACAGAACAAAGCCTCATTAACGATTTAATGGTCTTTTAAAGACCTGTGAAGTGCTATGGCTGTGTGCGCGCCAGGCAAGCTGACTCATCCCGGGCTGCCACAGAGGAGGGGGGGGAGAGGCGGGGATTGTTGGACAATTACAGTGACCAGGACAAACCCCGTGACTGCATGAACTTGGAGATCACTCTGCGCAGCCTCGAGTAGCATTTGTTTTATCGACACTGAAGGGATGAAAGTCTGAATCAGCCCAGCCTTATTTGGAATCTCTGCCCTCCGGATTACACCTGATCTCTGCTGCAGTGGTCCAGACAGCTCTCGTGCACCCTCTACATTAGGGAGTCACTAATAATGTGCTGCAGATTTTAGGAAGGCTGGAGAAGGTGGTTCGATGTGTGCAGCAAATAGCTCTTGCTTTTCGTGATATTTCTAATAGAATTAATACACCTTGCCTAGACAGAGATAGGGAGACAGAGATGGAGAGAGAGGGCGAGGGAGGGAGAGACAGAGGGAGGGAGAGTCAGGGGTGGTTGAGGGAGTGAGAGAGTCAGGGGAGGGCGAGGGAGGGAGTGAGAGAGGGAGGGGGAGAGTCAGGGGAAGGTGAGACAGAGGGAGGGAGAGACAGGGGAGGTTGAGGAAGGGAGAGTGAGGGCGAGAGAGGGAGAGTCAGGGAAGGGAGACAGAGGGAGAGCCAGGGGGGGTGAGGGAGTTAGAGAGAGGGAGAGTCAGGGGAGGGAGAGAGAGGGAGAGTCAGGGGAGAGGGAGGAAGGGAGGGAGAGCCAGGGCAGGGTGAGGGAGAGGGAGAGTGAGAGTCAGGGGAGGGCGAGGGAGGGAGAGACAGAGGGAGGGAGTGTGAGGGGAGGGAGGATAGAGTGAGGGGAGGGAGGTAGAGAGAGGGAGAGTCAGGGGAGAGGGAGAGCCAGGGCAGGGTGAGGGAGAGGGAGAGTGAGAGTCAGGGGAGGGCGAGGGAGGGAGAGACAGAGGGAGGGAGAGTGAGGGGAGGGCGAGGGAGGGAGAGACAGAGGGAGGGAGAGTGAGGGGAGGGCGAGGGAGGGAGAAACAGAGGGAGGGAGTGTGAGAGGAGGGAGATAGAGAAAGAGGGAGGGAGTGTGAGGGGAGGGAGGGAGTGTGAGGGGAGGGGAGGGAGGAAGAGAGTCAGGGGAGGGAGAGGCAGGGAGAGAGAGAGAGTCAGGTGAGGGCGAGGGAGAGAGAGAGAGAGGGAGAGAGGGTGAGTCAGGGGAAGGCGAGGGAGGGAAAGAGAGTCGGGGAGGGAGAGAGAGGGAGAGTCAGGGGAGGGAGGCAGAGGCATATGGAGGGAGGGAGACAAAGGGAGGGAGGGAGAAAGAGGGTGAGAGGGAAAGGGAGAGGAAGACAGAGAGAGGGAGGGAGACAGAGAAAGGGAGAGAAAGGGAGACGGAGAGAGGGAGGGAGACAATGAAAGGGAGGGAGACCAAGAGAGGGAGGGACAGAGAGAGGGAGGGAGACAGAGAGAGGGAGAGAGAGAGAGGGAGGGAGGGAGGAAGTGGGAGGGAGTGAGGGATACAGAGAGGGAGAGAAAAAGAGAGGGAGGGAAAAAAGAGAGGGATGGAGACAGAGGGGAGGTAGAGAAAGAGAGAGGGAGGAAGACAGAGGGAGGGAGGGAGACAGAGAGAGCGAGGGAGACAGAGGGAGGGAGACAGTTTGAGGGAGACAGAGGGAGTGAGGGAGACGAGAGAGGGAGGGACGGAGAGAGAGAGAGAGGGAGGTAGAGAAATAGAGAGAGGGAGGGAGGAAGAGAAAGAGAGAGAGGGAGGGAGACAGAGAGAGAGATATGTGTGTATGCTCGGTCTGGTGACTCAGTGGACAAAGACATCCGCTGCCAGGGCCTGTGTTCAACCTCATGGTCACAGGTTTTTTTTTGTCTCTAGCCCTGCCCCCTCTCTCACTGACCACGCCCCCACCGGTGCGGCCCTCGGCCACAAACTACACTGTAAATTTGGCCCCTTAGAGAAAGTTTGTGAGTACCCATGGTCTAGGCTGTGTTATGTTGTGTTAGGCTAGGCTGTATTATGTTGTGTTAGGCTAGGCTGTGTTATGTCGTGTTAAGCTAGGCTGTATTATGTTGTGTTAGGCTAGGCTGTGTTATGTTGTGTTAGTCTAGGTTGTGTCGTGTTGTGCTGTGTTTTGTTGTGGTATGTTTTACTGCTGAAATGATATCAGCCTGGGTTTTGTTCTTTTATGTTTTGGGATCCAGGTAAGATGGGAGAGAGGAACAGATGGCTGTGAAGGGAGAAAGGCTGCTGGCAGGGGGAACGCTCGTGCATGAGAGCAGGTCACATGATTGGGATTCACGTGAACTTTTGAAAATCCGCATTGTAAAAAGTCAGCTTTGTGGATGGATGGCAAAAGGTCTCTCGAGACCTAAAAATGCGGGTCTTCAGCTGCTTCCGGAAGGTCAGCCAGTCAGTTTCCTGCTGATGGTTTAAAGGGCGAGCGCTCCATGCTTTTGCCACCAACGCTACAAAAGCGTGATCTACAGAATTAACAGCATGTGTCCTGGACAGAGAATTACAGCAAGCCAGGAGGAAGGTAGATCTATCCCAGAACGATGCAAACTGAACTTAGCAGCCATGATGAGTCCTTTGTCTTAGACCAGAGTGCTCCACGGGTAAACAACAAAGCATGGCCTTGAAGAGTATGCTGCTACAGACCGGCAGCAGGTGGGTTAATCTATGATCATGACTGGAGAGCCCAGCAATAAGGTGTGTTGTGGCATGATTCCAGTGGCATCCTAAGGTTTTTTCGGGGCCCCGGGCAAGACATATTTGAGGGACCCCTCTTTCTAATTTTACTGCTCATTTTTTTGCTAATTGAAACCCACGTGATGCCGAACAAATTTTCAAAATTGGGCTTCGCACATGCACAGTTAAATTATGTCTTTTCAGGGACCCCCAAAATCGTTTTGAGGCTCCTGGGCAAAGAGAGAGAGACTCAGAGGTAGAGATAGGCAGAGAGGAGAGAGGGTGAGATATGGATATAAACAGAGGTGAGCTTGATAGAGAGAGAGATCTCTTGCCATGCGGACCCCTGGAAGGTGGGGGCGCTGGGTAGTTGCCCACTTTGCCCATGTCTTAAAATATCTCTGTATGTTTCTGGACTAATGAAGGGTTTTACTGGTGCAGCCAGTTAGATGGCATTGCTGAGGTCGAAGGGAGATTTCATTTTGGCTCTAACAACTGGCAAATGCAGATCTAGTTTAATAAATGCAAGGAGGCTTCTGAGAACTGTGAATTAGAGGACACATGTACTAGAACAAAAAAGGAGTATTAATGAATGCCTCACTCAGTCTATGTGGCACAACCTTACCCATGCTGAGGTTGTTCATCACCGGAGTGGGGTAGTCACGGGTTATGCCTTGGGACCTAGGAAGGAACCAGGACACTAAAATAACACTAAGCAAGGAAACTTCCATAGCAACAGCCTAGCATTGAGTCACAGCCAATGGCAGCTCCTGCCCAAACTCTCACATCTGGAAGTCTGTGGTTACTTTAAAGCAAAGTCAGCTGGTGAGTCACGAGTGGACTCTCAAGGCTCAGCTGATGGGGTCACTCGGCCTCATTTTACTTACTTGTTTCTTTCTTTCTTGTAATGAATGACTGTGATTCAGATAATATATCCCAGTCGATCTAAGAAGGTTTCTAGGGGCGTTGCACACTTTGCCCCTACTACGTCTGAGATTTCACTGACCTGATTTGTCCAGTAAATATCTCATTGCGCCCATTAAGAAATATGTGCTTACAATAATCATCTATTCTAATTCTACTCATTCAGGGGGAAGCTTCCCTGTTTTTTAGAGAACAGGCTTGATATTTGTGCAACGTCCTAGTCCTTAATCATTCCTAAAGTATCTTTCAGTTTTTTTCAACTCATTCGGTGAAGTTCCTTCTTTATATGAAAATCTCCTTTTTTGGACATTCCAAGCACTGGTATTTATGAGTAATACACATGCTCCCTCATTACCACCAATTAAAATAGGCAATAGGGTTGTGTATGTGCACATACCCTCTTGTTTCAGATGTGATCTTCCTTCTACCATTTTGCTTATCACAGGTGGCAGCCGGCACAGGCAAGAGCAGTGGGGCGGTGAGACGGGGGCAGGGTGGGGTGGGTGGGGGGTCGACGGACAATGGGATTAGTAAAATTAAATAAAAAATGTAATAAAATCACTTACCGACTTGCCATATCGTCGACTCGTAACAGTTATATGAGGTGATCCGTTTAACAGATCAAGTTGATTGCATCTGTGCTGTTGACTCCCAAATGTTCAGCATTGGTAAGTTTCAACCCAGAGACAGCTCTTGTTCTAGAAAACTTCAGCCAAGTCTCCAAGCCACATGCCCTTGCACTCACAGTTGACATGAACTTGGCCACCTGTGACTCTGTTCTCTGTCCATGATAGCTGCTCTGCAAGACTTTATGAGAAGTGTCAAGATGATCGGTGGAGCTCATCATTAGATCTTTCTTTTAAGTGAGGTCCAAATGTAATTGCAAGGAAATCAATGATGGATTCACTTCTGTGGAATGTCAGACTTGATGTCTTGAAAACTACAGTTCCATCTCCAAACTGTCATTTTTGGTGCAGGAAGAAGGTGGTCATTGTCCAACTATAGGCTTGCCTGGAGGTCACCAGTTACTATATGCCAGATAGTCTCACTTTGAAGCAGCTCATGTGTACTCCTGATCTTTGGATCTGATGAATTACTTAGAGATAACTCTGTATTTCCATTCATGCTATAAAGGATCTGTCAGAGGTCTTCGATAGTATTAATAATCACATGCAACTCGGGAGAATTTTATTTATCACAGTAGAACAGGAGGGTTAATATAGAACGCCTAATTTCTGTGGAGAAGGGCCATGCAAATACTCATAGAATTTTAAGTGTCGTAAGATAGCATCGCCCTATTTTGTGTTCCAAGGAGGCCACTGCCTCCAATATTCAGTGGGCATATAATCAAACTCATGGTCTTCTGTAACATGAGAATCCTGATGCTACCTAGATCAATGTCTCGCTTAAAAGCAGCCCAGAAACAGCCTTTAATTCTATGAATGGTCAAATAGGTCTTCCACATGGAGAGAACAACTCCTCTTATAGAGTAATTTGTAGAATCCACATAAAATATGGATTTGCCATCCTGACAAATGGAAGAATCAGTACTGGCTGCCAAAATGGTCACTTAACTAAAATTTAATGCTTAGTGCAGCACACATAGAAATTGGAAAACTTAATTTTTTGTTATTGTTTATGTGCAGGAAGGGTCACCTTCGTGCACATAAACAGTCATAGGCAATTTGCTGTTTCTATGTGTGTTGCACAAGCAAGTACACATGGAAACAACAAAAACGAGGAGAAATAAAGCATTCCTCCATGTTTTGTCAGGGCAACACCAGGTTTTCCCCGGTCTTAATTGTGGCACTGCCTCCTATTTACGCTGCGCTTGTAAATAGGGGGCAGTGTGAAAATCAGTGGGTGTTGCGGTGAAACACCCACTACAATACCCATTGCCCTCCTCTTTCATGCTAAGTACAGAGTGAAAGAGTGCCTTATTTACAAGGCAGCGTTAAGCCATGTTAAGTGGCTTAACGCTGCCTTGTAAATAAGGCGAAGCCCCTATCGCCAACACAACGTCTCTAAAAGTGATGCTGTGGTGGCGATGGGGGCTTGTAAATATGCCCCTTTGAGTCTATCAGATTTGGTGTCCTCTAATTGCCTGGCCCTTCCTGTGACAACATCATTAAGTATGAACAGTTTCACTTTACAATAACTTCCGAAGTGAAGCCTTATATCTTCATATGGCTCAATCAAAATCCCACATACAGAACTTTAGTGAACAAGCCCATCCACTCCAATCTCAAGGGTGTTTTTGAAGCCTTTTGGACCTTTGAGAGTGCCTTTGATCCCTTCACTTGGCCTACCCAGGCTCAGGTCAAAAAGGACAGGTTAATATTTGCTTTCAACTTGTAGTTTAATTAAGCTAAGCATTTAAGATACAATCGGAGGACAACCCCTGGGTTTCTATGGGAAAACCGGGAGGGCTCTGCACAAATTGTCTCTTGCTGAATTTAGAATGTTGACTACTTTTCGAAAGTTCTCAGATTCACACAAGGGTTGTTCACACCTCTTTTCCCTTTAAATTCTAAGTAGGTGTAAACTGTGAAAAAAGGAACATTGACAACCACTTACAAAATTGTAAAGATGCAGTAAAAACAAATGTGTTTCTAAAAGCTGGGAAGCGGGATACAGGAGCACAGCAAACCTATTGTTGAAGTAATTTGTAGAAAGAAAACACAGGGACTTTCAGGCACAATGCTTATCCTCATTTTTTTGCTAAGAATAACACGAGTTTGCCTATTTTCTCAGATCCTTCTAGGGAAAACCCAAAAATAATCATTACCTTTAAAAATCCTCAATATGTGGGGAAAAGTGACATCAATATGATCTGTACATCGTTTGTAGAAAGAAAATGATCACTTAAGAGCTAGTTATCCCAAATATCAAACAAGCATTGGCAGAACCAATAGGTCTCGCCTTTGGAACCTTAAAAGTGTTTAGCCATGCAACAGTTGATGTTGTTGCACCAAGGATATTGTGCTGAATAACCAAACACTTATAAGGTCCCAAAGGCGAGACCTTTTGGCTATGCCAATGCTTGTTTAATTTAGAAATTGGTGAATATTTTGAAGGATTTTTTTTGTTTACATTAGTTGTCATCACAAGTTCTGTTCTTATCAATGCCATGGCCCATAGGTGTGGGTTAGAGGTACTCTAGGTCTCCCCTAGACTCAGCTTTAGCTGTCTCTCAGATTATGTAACATATTCAGAATTTTAAAACTGAGAAAGAGGCTTTGGGTCAGTTCCCTTCAGCAATTGGTCAACTGCACTGCCGTTCACATGTTGGATCTGCCTACACACCGGCAAAAATCGAATGGGGCAACGGTCAACCCTCTTCAGCCATTCGCTTTGTGGAAGTATTATTCCCATTTGGCTCAGCCCAGTCTACAGCTCTTGGTATCCAGCATTGTGAGTGACAGTATTTTACCCTTTCACATCGCGGTCGGCAGACAAAAGAGCTCCATATTACCAGGAATGTGTATTAATTTTCTGTAGTCCATGAGAGGTGAACTAATAAGCACCACCATGAATCTGTTTTTCCTGTGCTCACATCACTGGTCCAAGTCGCTGTGGGGTTCTTACACAGTGTTTGAAGTGGCAGCTGCGCCCAGGGACAGAGGTAAGCGTATGTGAGCAATTGCAGCATGACAATCTGCACATGCACAGCTTAGTCCAGAGCTAGGAACACTGGCAGTCATGCTAAGGTCATGCTCGGCATCGTATGTGTGCATTTCCTGGGTAAATCTTATCATTTATCAGATATGTTCCCCTTTTATTAGAACGCACATTACAAATACAAATGTTATAACTTTTAGCAAATAAAAATAGTTTTTATTGCCCTTTACAGGGAAAATATCTTAAACACTGCAGTAATGGCTGAGCTGGTGTGCCAAACAGTAAACATTCATTACACTGTCCTCTTTCTGCACCAATGACACCTAAGTATGGAGAGGCTCTATTGAGACAACGGAGAAGCTCGCTCCAAGTGTATGACATAATAGAAAACAGCAGAAACTACAGACCATGCAATAAGCATTGTAATGGTCCAGCAGGTATATAAGTCTCTAGCCTGTCAACCCCATAACACACGATAGGCAACATCAGAATGAATCCAGCAGGCAACCAGTGAATGACTATATAGAGTGTGGAACCATGATCTGTCTACCATGCTCCATAAGGCAGCCGAGGCGGCAGACCCGAGAGCAGAGGACGGCCCGGGACCAGGGTTCGATTCCCGGCGCGGCAGGTTTCTGGACCAGGGTCAGCGGACTCGATAATTCTCTCGCCTCGGTGCCCACTCTGATCAGCGATCACACTCGGCAACTCTGGGCATTAGCTTGCCTCATCTTCACTAACGGCCCCACCAGACCGCCGGGGATGCCTGGTCTCACCCTGGAGATACCCATTAAGGGACCATCTCTCAGGGAAGCCAGGAAGGGTTTCGCAGCGGTCGAAGCGCCTTGGGACCCTACGGGTAAGTAGTGCGCTATATAAATGCCAATACATTTACATTTACATTTTCTGAACAGGCTGCAAGGGCGGGCGAGCAGTCAGAGGTGGCCTGATAGGGCGGGCTAGCAGTCTGAGGGGGCCTGTCCATCCACAGAGCTAGGCTTGGGCCCTGTGGTAGCCCTGCAGAAACACCCTTTCAAAGGCTGGAAGGTACGGGAGGGGTACGGTGCTCGGAGTAACAATGGTGCACGTGGTAACGCGCTGCTGAGAGTTGAGAATGCCCAGAGAGGTACATGCCTGGTCTGGTGTGCAGCAGCAAAGCTTGGACTCCATGGAAATAGAATTAACTCGGGGGTAGGAGTTTGGTGCTGGAGGCCCATGTAGGAACACCTTGGCGCCAACAGGGAAGGGTGCACCTGCTCTGGGGCAGTACTGGGGAGCACACGTCTGGTTTCAGGGACCGAGGGATGCCGGGAGACCCATAAAGGTGGCGTGCCAGCACTGGATTAGCAAGCCATGGTGGGACGCACGAAACCTGCACCAGGGATACCGAATACAGGATTCCCATCCTCTGAACCCGGTGAGCAGACCTGGTGGAGCTGCTGGAAAGGCGCTGCAATGGAGCCCAGAGTACGCTTGGTTGTGCGTGAAGCACTGAAGTGAGTGGCGGTGAGAGGCGCCAATTTGTGTTTTGTGTGCCGAGCGGCGCTACCTCTATCAGCCGACTTGAGCGGCCGTGAAAGTGAAACCGATCGGGCTAAGGACACGATAATTAAAAAAACATATGGCACCTGCGCCTGTAGACGCTGAGGGCATGTCTGGTGTTTCCCCTGCGGGAGCGAGCAACAAGGCACGACAATTGATAACAGATGACACTGTTGCTCGCTCCCGCAAGGGCAATGCCAAATGGGCATGAGTGCCCATAGACAGCAGTGCAAACATGCACACGTTTTAACAAAAGTGCTGAGCGATGCCAAGAGGTCTCTCTAAGCAGCACTTGTGCGCTGCGTAGGCGAGACCTAAAAGGGGCAGAGCACTGACAGTAAAACCCTCAGCACTTAAGGGTTTAAGAATAAGACAGACTTTCAGGATTACCACAATTCCACACCTTCCTAGGGGGTCACATTTACATTAATAATTGTGTACCTGGAAGTCATATGTATACAGCAAAATTGTTCACTTCCGTTTCCCATGTTTCTATAATGAATCCCTTGTACTCTCTCATCTAGATGATGGTAACGCCCTGCTCCATGGCCTCAAAGACTCCACACTGGTACCCTTTAAAGGTATCCTTCATGCCACAGCATGTCTCATCCAGGGCTTGAAGATATATGATGACACAGCTCCCATTCTGATGGAACTCCATTGTATCCCCTTGCCAGCCCACAGCATCTTCAAAACCAACTGCATCATTTACAACGCATCACACCAGCATTCCTTCTTATCTTTTAGGCAAGCTGACCATGTCAGCACACTTGCAGCAAGGACACCATTGGACTTCAGACTACAAAGTGTAAAGAAGAAAGAACAAGGCAGCAGGCCATTTGCATTCGTGCACCTAGGATCTGGAACACCATCCCCTTATCCACTAGAACTGCCCCAATGCTGCACTAATTTACGAAAGAGGTGAAGATGTTCCTCTTTAGAGAACACAACATCACAATGCATTAAAAACCTAAAAAACAGCTGTCTCTCCTATTGTTGACGTTATGCCTGTCTTTGAGACTGTACAGCGCTCTGTTGCCTTTATGCTCCTCCGTAGACAACAGCAGTCTGGCAGCAAAGTCCATCCTGGAAACTACACCACAGTTCAATAAAACAAACATCTTACTCTGCTTTTGGGAATATTTGGTGGTATCAGGCAGAGCTCTTCATTGGACCCATTAATTTCTCAACCAATGCAACCAACTGCTGTGGACAGGTTCATCCCAACACTGCAAAAAGTTAGGGGCATATTATCAAGGGGGTTTATCTCCGCTTTTTTGGCTTTAAAAGCCAAGAAAGCGGAGATAAAATTATCTCCCTATTACCTAGCTGTCGCTAACACCAGTTAGCGACAGCTAGTAGGAGATAGCGACCATCTTGGGCCCCACTTTGCATGTCAGTGATATTTATCACTAATGACATGCAAAGTGGGCGTGCCAAGATGTTAGCGACTGGAAACAGTCGCTAACATTGCTATCTCCTATTACCAACTTTTGAAGATATTCGAGCTAAGCGTGAATATCTCCAAAAGCTAACACCTACTCTGAGCAGTTCTTAGCCATGTTATCCAATGGGAGGTGGATAACATGGCTAAGAGCATTAGCTCGGTAATGCATGAATATCGATGACTTTTCAGCGATATTCATGCATTGCGGCCGATTTTTATCGCATTTGCGATAAACCTTGGTAATACCAAGGTTTATCTGCGATAAAAATCGCCGCAGCTCAGCGGTAAATTTTTGTCTCTAACCAAGCAATAGCGATAATTATCGCTATTGCTTGGTAATATGCCCCTTAGTTTTTTCACCACAATTTTTCAATATCTACTAGCAACCAATGGCGCAAGCTATCAAACAGCACCACGCGATCTTTCAAATGTACACAGATGGCGCTCAGATCAAAAGAGAGTTCATAACCCTTTACCAATTGCTTGGTTAAAGTCTCTACCCAGTGCACATAGTACAACACGAAAAGTAAAACTTTGGTTTTGCAGTGGACTCAGATCTCATTACCCCCAGGTCTCTACGTCCTCAACACCTTCATTATGAAGTCATGAAGGTGTCGAGGACTACGGGACCCGGAGTAATGAAGATTACCGGAAAGTAATAGGACATTTCCCTTTAAAGTAAATGCTCTTTTGAAAGAAGTGATGTTTCACCTAAACATACTGTTTCATGCACTCAGACCATCAGATCAGTAGGTTTCCCCAGTTTGGATTTATGAAACCCGATTCACATGGGTTAGAAAGAAAACAAGCGCAAAAGCTGCAAAAAATAAACTCACAAAATAGATTTGGCTAGTTTGTGGCTAAAGAATTAGATTCTTCGGCACTCAAAAGGACTCTAGTGGTTTGCACTAGGATAGATGGTCAGCTTCTAAATGCTGTGCATGGAGTTTCTACCTCCGTCTATGTGGTAATAACATTGTCTTTCAGTATATTTGTCCATTTCGTTTTAATGAAAGGAACCCAAATCCACACCACCTGAAAGTGTTAGAATGTAAGGTTAAACCGTAGAACTAGAACATAGAATTTCTACTGTTTCATCTTTAACATTGTCCCAAAAAATGAAAACGGACTTATTATGGTTATCTTTTACTACTTCCTATCTGCACATTCTTCCTTATAATAATATCTTTTTAATCACTTGTCTTCTTTCTTTATCTCCTCTTTCTTTCTTCTCTATCTCTTTTTCCTTCTCTACTCCCTTGTCCCACACACAAAGCACTCTGGTGTAAAGGCCCTGGCTACCTCCAGAACATGGCTTCCCATTACTCCCTGGGCCGGGATCTCTGAACCCTTCCCTTTATGCCAATAAAAATGTACAAGAGCATAACTCTGACAATCAGTTGACCCATCACTGAGGGCCCCAAGGAACTAGCTAACCTTATGAAATGGCTGAAGAGCGAAGACAGACCATGTTGTTTAGACAAGGTTTCATTTAAGTCACTATTATCAGAGCAAACCACCACTCGCCATTTAAGGATAGGCCCCCAAAGTCTGCCAGGCACATCATACTGCCAACTCATCCCAGAGAAGTACACTGCGTTGAAATCTCCACCACCCACCTTGAGACTATAGCTGTGATTCTTTTCCGCACTTCATCGTCAGAATTGTACCTTGGCTCCCCGCTCTGGGTTTCAGAGAATACTTTCATTAGGCAACTAAAAAGATGGCAGCAGAGGAGGGCCTTTCTACTTCGTATCGAACAAATCATATGCCATCCATGATCCTAGCTATCTCTAGGCTATCCAGCTTTTCCTATTACTCTCACTTTCTGCCTCACCCATACAGAAGATGTTCATTGTCATGGAGGTTAGTGTCCTGTTGTCCCTCCCACTTCTTGAGCATGATTCTAACGCTCACAGAACACCATGCTAGTCACTTATCCCAGGTGAGAGTACAAGAACCACACACACTGTTAATAACTCCAGCACCCACTATGCCACAGGGAAGTGAATACCTCTTATGGAAAACTACACAAAGAAGTTGTCCTTCCCTTTTGAATTCCCCAAAATGCTGTTATATTTCATCAGAGCAAAAGATATTGTGTTTAGCGGGCTGATGCAGTCACAGGGAGACATGTTAGTGTTTAGTAAAGCACACATAAAGCCACCTAGAGAATGGTGCATTATAAATAAATGAAACACATAAAAGGTGATGGGAGGAATGTTTGCAATTTGTCTAACCACTGGCAATCACTCCTGATGGCATTCCAACCCATCGTTTTTTTATCACAATGCCTCCTCAGTTGGGACCCAGCCATATGCAGATCAATCTTGAGGTGGCACCTCATGGGAACTTTTCAGTCATCTCCAGGTTTTGTAACTCAACAGAGGCAGAACTCTTGCATATGGTCCCTCTCCTGGGTCTAGCTTAGGGACTGCTGAGTGCATGAAGCAACAAACCACTTTTAACTACTGCAACCACAAACCCCACACTAGGCCTTCTTAGCTCATGCTTTACACACACTGATCTGTTGTTCTTCCTTGTCGTGCTACTGTTGGTTACTTGTAGGTCTTCAATGCCCCCAAACATGGGTGCTGGAAGTAGGGGTTCAAATGGAGCTGCAGCACCCCAAAATAACAAGATGGATTGCAGAACTTAAACGGGCAATTAAGTGGCCTTAACATTTTGTTTTCATAGTATTCCATTTGCTATGCTGTTCAAAGACTGAGGTCAAATGTGAGGCTATATCTTCTGAAAAATGGCTTCTAATTCTTTTAACATGGAGATTGGTATTTACTTTTCTTTCTCTGACTCCAAAGTGAGAGTATTTTGTAACGCAAGCTAATTGACAATCTTGCTAAGACAAGGAATGTGAAAGAAAAGGCTAAGGATATGTTTATTTTTAAGCTGTATAACAGCAATTAGATACCTGTAAATACACTGTGCAATTATTTCAAAACATATCATCAGTTAGGAAAGAACAAATGTAATTCTGTCAATTTTGTGATTCTGAAGTGTGATGAAAACAAATGAAATAGGATGAAAGCGAGCCAAGACACTTACTTTGGTGATAATCAAATGATGTGCATTTGTTGAAGCTCGATTTCCACACATCAGTGTTTGTGCGCTGCATAGTTTTATTGGTAAAACCAGTGCTTAATTTGTAAAAAAATAAGTGCCAGGGTTCTCGTCAGGAGGCCGCTGCAGCTTGCATCACATATCACCCCTGCCATGCTGCCAGTGATAGTAACAACACAACTACTAGCCATCACACTCCTACAGGTGTGACTATTCAGACTATTGCAGGCCTCCAAAGGTATAATAATGACTTGGGTGGTAGATAATAGTCATTTATTTTAGTGTATACTGAATTAATAATTAACTGTTGCTGTGGTCATCTCTAAACTAGCCAGACACTGCCATCTTGTGGTAGACTGTCACAATCCTCAGTGTTGACAATTAAGTGCTGGTGCCGAGCACCAGAAACCATGGCACAAATTAAGCACTGAGTAAAACTGCATGTCGGGGGCAAATGCTGCCATATCAAAGGCTTTCTATAACTAACAACACACCACCACACCATGCATTAGCAATACATGTGCGACAGTGTGTTCCAAAATGCATCACAAGCAACTTACCACACCTTTACCATTCTCCATCTGAATGGGCGTGGCTCATTTGCTACCCTTGTTCTTTGTGTGATGCTTGGAAATTTCACAATCCCTGTCATTTCCGTGTTGACTGCGCAACTTGTGCCTGCACTGCTTACCCCGAAGCAAAATGTTCCCAAAACCATCAATGGCCCCTGCTGGCATCCTAACCTTTCCTTGAATGACCCTCTGGGCTCCAAGCAGACAGGGAATTGCCTAGAAAGAACCTCTGGGCTCCAAGCAGAGAGGTCATTGCCTTGAAAGAACATCTGGGCTCCAAGCAGACAGGTCATTGCCTTGAAAGAACCTCTGGGCTCCAAGCAGACAGGGCATTGCCTTGAAAGAACCTCTTGGCTCCAAGCAGACAGGGCATTGTCTTGGAAGAACCTCTGGGCTCCAAGCAGAGAGGCCACTGCCTTGGAAGAACATCTGGGCTCCAAGCAGACAGGCCATTGCCTTGAAAGAACCTCTAGGCTCCAAGCAGACAGGCCATTGCCTTGAAAGAACATCTGGGCTCAAAGCAGACAGGTCATTGCCTTGAAAGAACCTCTGGGCTCCAAGCAGACAGGGCATTGCCTTGAAAGAACCTCTGGGCTCCAAGCAGACAGGGCATTGTCTTGGAAGAACCTCTGGGCTCCAAGCAGAGAGGCCATTGCCTTGAAAGAACCTCTGGGCTCCAAGCAGACAGGGCATTGCCTTGAAAGAACCTCTGGGCTCCAAGCAGACAGGTTATTGCCTTGGAAGAACCTCTGGGCTACAAGCAGACAGGGCATTGCCTTGAATGAACCTCTGGGCTCCAAGCAGAGAGGTCAATGCCTTGGAAGAACCTCTGGGCTCCAAGCAGACAGGGCATTGCCTTGAAAGAACCTCTTGGCTCCAAGCAGACAGGGCATTGTCTTGAAAGAACCTCTGGGCTCCAAGCAGACAGGGCATTGCCTTGAAAGAAACTCTGGGCTCCAAGCAGACAGGGCATTGCCTTGAAAGAACCTCTGGGCTCCAAGCAGACAGGGCATTGCCTTGAAAGAACCTCTGGGCTCCAAGCAGACAGGGCATTGCCTTGAAAGAACCTCTTGGCTCCAAGCAGACAGGGCATTGTCTTGGAAGAACCTCTGGGCTCCAAGCAGAGAGGCCATTGCCTTGAAAGAAATTCTGGGCTCCAAGTAGACAGGGCATTGCCTTGAAAGAACCTCTGGGCTCCAAGCAGACAGGGCATTGCCTTGAATGAACCTCTGGGCTCCAAGCAGAGAGGTCATTGCCTTGAAAGAACCTCTGGGCTCCAAGCAGACAGGGCATTGCCTTGAAAGAACCTCTGGGCTCCAAGCAGACAGGGCATTGCCTTGAAAGAACCTCTGGGCTCCAAGCAGAGAGGGCATTGCCTTGAAATAACCTCTGGGCTCCAAGCAGACAGGGCATTGCCTTGAAAGAACCTCTGGGCTCCAAGCAGAGAGGTCATTGCCTTGGAAGAACCTCTGGGCTCCAAGCAGACAGGGCATTGCCTTGAAAGAACCTCTTGGCTCCAAGCAGACAGGGCATTGTCTTGGAAGAACCTCTGGGCTCCAAGCAGAGAGGCCATTGCCTTGAAAGAAATTCTGGGCTCCAAGTAGACAGGGCATTGCCTTGAAAGAACCTCTGGGCTCCAAGCAGACAGGGCATTGCCTTGAATGAACCTCTGGGCTCCAAGCAGAGAGGTCATTGCCTTGAAAGAACCTCTGGGCTCCAAGCAGACAGGGCATTGCCTTGAAAGAAATTCTGGGCTCCAAGTAGACAGGGCATTGTCTTGGAAGAACCTCTGGGCTCCAAGCAGACAGGGCATTGCCTTGAAAGAACCTCTGGGCTCCAAGCAGAGAGGGCATTGCCTTGAAAGAACCTCTGGGCTCCAAGCAGAGAGGCCATTGCCTTGAAAGAAATTCTGGGCTCCAAGTAGACAGGGCATTGCCTTGAAAGAACCTCTGGGCTCCAAGCAGACAGGGCATTGCCTTGAATGAACCTCTGGGCTCCAAGCAGAGAGGTCATTGCCTTGAAAGAACCTCTGGGCTCCAAGCAGACAGGGCATTGCCTTGAAAGAACATCTGGGCTCAAAGCAGACAGGTCATTGCCTTGAAAGAACCTCTGGGCTCCAAGCAGACAGGGCATTGCCTTGAAAGAACCTCTGGGCTCCAAGCAGACAGGGCATTGTCTTGGAAGAACCTCTGGGCTCCAAGCAGAGAGGCCATTGCCTTGAAAGAACCTCTGGGCTCCAAGCAGACAGGGCATTGCCTTGAAAGAACCTCTGGGCTCCAAGCAGACAGGTTATTGCCTTGGAAGAACCTCTGGGCTACAAGCAGACAGGGCATTGCCTTGAATGAACCTCTGGGCTCCAAGCAGAGAGGTCATTGCCTTGGAAGAACCTCTGGGCTCCAAGCAGACAGGGCATTGCCTTGAAAGAACCTCTTGGCTCCAAGCAGACAGGGCATTGTCTTGAAAGAACCTCTGGGCTCCAAGCAGACAGGGCATTGCCTTGAAAGAACCTCTGGGCTCCAAGCAGACAGGGCATTGCCTTGAAAGAACCTCTGGGCTCCAAGCAGACAGGGCATTGCCTTGAAAGAACCTCTGGGCTCCAAGCAGACAGGGCATTGCCTTGAAAGAACCTCTTGGCTCCAAGCAGACAGGGCATTGTCTTGGAAGAACCTCTGGGCTCCAAGCAGAGAGGCCATTGCCTTGAAAGAAATTCTGGGCTCCAAGTAGACAGGGCATTGCCTTGAAAGAACCTCTGGGCTCCAAGCAGACAGGGCATTGCCTTGAATGAACCTCTGGGCTCCAAGCAGAGAGGTCATTGCCTTGAAAGAACCTCTGGGCTCCAAGCAGACAGGGCATTGCCTTGAAAGAACCTCTGGGCTCCAAGCAGACAGGGCATTGCCTTGAAAGAACCTCTGGGCTCCAAGCAGAGAGGGCATTGCCTTGAAATAACCTCTGGGCTCCAAGCAGACAGGGCATTGCCTTGAAAGAACCTCTGGGCTCCAAGCAGAGAGGTCATTGCCTTGGAAGAACCTCTGGGCTCCAAGCAGACAGGGCATTGCCTTGAAAGAACCTCTTGGCTCCAAGCAGACAGGGCATTGTCTTGGAAGAACCTCTGGGCTCCAAGCAGAGAGGCCATTGCCTTGAAAGAAATTCTGGGCTCCAAGTAGACAGGGCATTGCCTTGAAAGAACCTCTGGGCTCCAAGCAGACAGGGCATTGCCTTGAATGAACCTCTGGGCTCCAAGCAGAGAGGTCATTGCCTTGAAAGAACCTCTGGGCTCCAAGCAGACAGGGCATTGCCTTGAAAGAAATTCTGGGCTCCAAGTAGACAGGGCATTGTCTTGGAAGAACCTCTGGGCTCCAAGCAGACAGGGCATTGCCTTGAAAGAACCTCTGGGCTCCAAGCAGAGAGGGCATTGCCTTGAAAGAACCTCTGGGCTCCAAGCAGAGAGGCCATTGCCTTGAAAGAAATTCTGGGCTCCAAGTAGACAGGGCATTGCCTTGAAAGAACCTCTGGGCTCCAAGCAGACAGGGCATTGCCTTGAATGAACCTCTGGGCTCCAAGCAGAGAGGTCATTGCCTTGAAAGAACCTCTGGGCTCCAAGCAGACAGGGCATTGCCTTGAAAGAACCTCTGGGCTCCAAGCAGACAGGGCATTGCCTTGAAAGAACCTCTGGGCTCCAAGCAGAGAGGGCATTGCCTTGAAATAACCTCTGGGATCCAAGCAGACAGGGCATTGCCTTGAAAGAACCTCTGGGCTCCAAGCAGAGAGGTCATTGCCTTGGAAGAACCTCTGGGCTCCAAGCAGACAGGGCATTGCCTTGAAAGAACCTCTTGGCTCCAAGCAGACAGGGCATTGCCTTGGAAGAACCTCTGGGCTCCAAGCAGAGAGGCCATTGCCTTGAAAGAAATTCTGGGCTCCAAGTAGACAGGGCATTGCCTTGAAAGAACCTCTGGGCTCCAAGCAGACAGGGCATTGCCTTGAATGAACCTCTGGGCTCCAAGCAGAGAGGTCATTGCCTTGAAAGAACCTCTGGGCTCCAAGCAGACAGGGCATTGCCTTGAAAGAAATTCTGGGCTCCAAGTAGACAGGGCATTGTCTTGGAAGAACCTCTGGGCTCCAAGCAGACAGGGCATTGCCTTGAAAGAACCTCTGGGCTCCAAGCAGAGAGGGCATTGCCTTGAAAGAACCTCTGGGCTCCAAGCAGAGAGGCCATTGCCTTGAAAGAAATTCTGGGCTCCAAGTAGACAGGGCATTGCCTTGAAAGAACCTCTGGGCTCCAAGCAGACAGGGCATTGCCTTGAAAGAACCTCTGGGCTCCAAGCAGAGAGGGCATTGCCTTGAAATAACCTCTGGGCTCCAAGCAGACAGGGCATTGCCTTGAAAGAACCTCTGGGCTCCAAGCAGAGAGGTCATTGCCTTGGAAGAACCTCTGGGCTCCATGCAGAGAGGTCACTTCTTGATAGAGGAGCACGTGGGAGAGGCATCATGTGGGTGGCAGAGAGCAAACTGCTGATTCGGATGGGAGCAGAGTGACTAACGGGCGGCCAGGAAAGAGCGCCTAACCACAAAGCTGACGTGTGCCTCCTGCGTCACTGGACACAAGCTAGATAGAGCCCAGCTGCGCGGATTCAAAGGCCGAGGCTGGGGGGAGGGGTTGAGCAGAGATAGATAGGGGAGTGAGAACTGCGGTGGCGGGGGTGCTGGGCTTGTGCGGGAGGACTGCAAGCGATGAAAAGATGAGAGATGGGGAGGGAAAGGATCTGTGACTTGATACAGACGTCGAAAGTGAGGGGAAGCAGTGAGTGGTGGAAGGCTGAGGGATAGGAGGAGCTGAGGCGGTGAGACTGAGCGAGTTATAGGTCAGAGGGTGTTGGGGTGGTGGGAGAGCTGGCTGTGACGGGAGAGGGGACAGTCATTGAGAGCTTTCAGGTGTGAGGGCCAGCAGTGACTGACGCTGACAGGGTGTGAGAGGTATTAGGGACAGAAGGGCTGACTGTGATTGGCCAACAGTGAAGAATGACCTGACATGGATAGGAGAGCTGACAGTCATGAGAGAGCCAGGAGTGACTGCGAGTGCACACTGATAGGTGAGATGACAGGTATAGGACAGCTGAGAGTGATAGGAGAGCTGACAGTGACAGGCGGGCTGACAGTAACTGGAGGGCTACCAATGACAGTAGCTGGCAGTGGCGTGCGAGCTTGTAGTGTCAGAAGGGCTGTCAGTGATAAGAGGCCTAAGAGTGAAGGGTGTCTTTACATGGATAGGTCAGCTGACATTGATGGGCGAGCCAGAAGTGACAAGCTGGCAGGAGGGCCGAGGGTGATGGGGAGCGGACAGTCATTGGAGGGATAGCGATGACAGGTGGTGGCAGTGATGGAGAGTTTGTCGTGATAGGAGGGTTGACGGTGATGGGGGGGCTCTCAGTGAAGCGACAACCAATAGTTCCAGAAGGGCCGGCAGTGATGGGAGAGCCGGCAGTGATAATCTACTGCACAGGGGGGACACATAGATTCACTCTTATAAAGACCCCCGGCAGAACACTTGCATGCGAAAGGGAAGCAACCGAGTTCAACGTCCAGAGGCAGGGCGCCCCCAAGGGGTATCATGAGTTGCACTGAATGGGTAGCACCGCTTAAAGGTCATGGGAGGGGGGAGGAGGGGGTGGAGCGGAGTAGGAGACATTCATAGCAATCGCCTCAGGAATGATCTGGTTGCCCATGGCTGCCGCTAAATTGCCCAATTTCCAGCAGGGTTAATCCGCGCCTAATCTTGAGTGCGCACAGAGGGAGCCGTAGGGCGCAGGGGAATGGTCTCTGTAATTGCTGAGGTGGGAAGGGTTGCTCCAGGCTAGCTCGACCTATTCGATTGTGAATGTTGTAAGCCATTCTTTTAAGTGACACCGGATTCTGACCTTCAAAGGTGAAAAGCCCCAGGGCCAAACCAGTCAAGCATCTTTCTTAGCAGTGCCTCAGTTCGGAAGAAAGCAGGTAGTTTGAGGAGCCCTCTTTCTGAGTGAAACGTCACAACCTGTGCTGCTGCAGTGGGAGGCAAATGGCAAAGGAGGGATGAGGCCCGAAGCACATTCTTAAGTCGACACACATACCCATTCTGAAGAAAAGAAGCTTTATCCGTGCCCTCCCTGGAATCCCGAGGCAGAGCAGCTGACCCTGGCATGTGAGGCCCTGTTCTGAGAGCGGTTCTGTTCCCCCTGGACCTCGTGGTCGCAGCAGCAGGTCCTGTCCGGATGGGACTGCGGATCACGAGGGCACCCTTGTGAGATACAGAAGCAGGGGCGTAATTGAGCTTCTTCACGAGGACCTTTTAGATATACTGCATTTGTTTAACCATGTATTCATTTTGAGAAAGTTTAGACTTCTGGAAAGCACGTATCCTGAGAAAGTCGGTCTTATGATCACAGGGGGAAAAGTGCACGTGTCCTCATTGAAAAATTATACATAGGATCATTTGTGATGATCCGAGGTTCAAATGGGCAGGCGATAAACTCACCTCGACAATAATGCAGGGGTTTCAGGGTGTGTGGTTATGTGGGTAGAGTATTGGAGTATGGGGGTGTCCAGCATAGGTCCTTGAGGGCTGCAAGCATGCCATGTTGTCAGTATCTACAGATAATGTATGCATGCACACAGTGAATCTTAACGAGGCTCATTTCGATAATCCGTGGTTATCTTGAAAACTTGTCATCCGTCCTCTCTTGGGTCTTCTTTGGATGTCCCTGAATTTGGTTTGGAGCCGAGTAGGGTTTTCTTGCCTCTTACAGGCAGAGTTGGGGGTGTGTGTACGTGCACATGCACGTTTGTGTGCATATGTCAGAACATCCTTCTTTGTAACCACATCAGTGCAACCTAACAACGCCTGAGCTCCTCTCGCCCATCCATTCGCCCACCAGCAGTTATAGCCTGGAATTTGTAATACAGGAATATCGTGATGCCTAAATATCGCAGCCAAAATATTGAACACTAAGTGCATTTAGGTAAGTATAGATTTACTGTTTTTAACTCTGCATCTGCATACCTCGAAGATGTGCATATACTGTCATGGCACATGTATGTGGTTAGGTATAGGAAATCTATACATACCTAACTGTCAGTTTTTTTCTCTTCAATATTTTGGCTACAATATTAAGGCATAACCATATTCCATACACAATATTCAGGATTCATCCCCACACCTACCTTTTGGAAGAACTCACATGAACTCACATACCTCC
Source organism: Lissotriton vulgaris (assembly GCF_964263255.1). NCBI lineage: Eukaryota > Metazoa > Chordata > Amphibia > Caudata > Salamandridae > Lissotriton > Lissotriton vulgaris. Next base: position 841,524,517 of record NC_141687.1, on the reverse strand, counting down.
AATAACGATCACATCTAACTCGTAGTTTTCTAATCTACTTGATAGCACGAGGCACACTTTGTCAGGGGTAGTAGTAATGTCGGAAACAACTTAAAACACACCTCTGAAAGAAACACATCACTAGGCTTGGGTGTGAAATTCCATTCCGCTCTCGGAGTTTGCAGAGCTTTTCCCACTCCGCACTCCTCATAGTGCACAGTTTTCTGAGAAAACTCTGGGGAGCGGAGTTTTTCCCCCACTCTCACTCGCCAACGTTAAGTTGCTGAGCGCGAGCAAGGAAAATCTTATTCCAGACCACTGTTCTGCCAGATTTCTCTATGTGGGCAGTCGGGAATGGTCACTACCACTAGCATTGAGAAACCTTCCATTCGCATTGAGGAAGCTGCTGCTTGAGTAAAGCATCTGCTCAAGCAGAAGAAAAAAGCAGCACCCTCTTGCATTGCACGTGGTTCTGTTCGCACTGATATTACAGTGCGAGACAAGCACAGGCTAAAAATCAGCACAAATTGCACAACATAACGCATTCCGATGCTTGTGGAACTCCGTATAGTGCGGCAGAGTTTTTTGATCGCTTCGCGCCTACACATCACCCTCTACATCAGAGGTCTTCAAACTTATGGATGCCGAGACCCCCCTGTCAACATTTTCAGGTGTAAGGACCCCCTCCAGACAAAAAATTCTAAACCTGTAAGCAGGGCTACTGGAATTATGAGGCAGGTGAGGACCAGAGTACACGACAGGCTTGACTAAATTGTGTGGGAAGAAAATGTAAATAATGTTATGTGATGCTGCGTATATTTTGGGATAGCATTGCGTAGTTATTTTGACATTGTTTACACAGATAACAGTGAGGAAAGATTTCACCCCATAAGTACCAGTTTATAACCAAAATGTAAATGTAAATGTAAATGAGCTTATATAGCGCACAGCTACCCACAAAGGGTTTCCCGGCGCTTGCTTAGGGAACCCGTCCTGGTATTCCCCTGTGAGATAACCCCGGCAGGGTATCCACAAGGTGAAAGCCAGGCATCCCGCCGCGAGGGGCCGTTGTGGAGATTAAGCAAGCTATTGCCCAGAGTCGCAGAGTGTGAACCCGTGAGTTGAGAAGGCACCGGAGCGAGAATTATCGAGTCCGTGGAATTTTTGAGCCCAAGACCCGCCGAGGCGGGGAATTGAACCCTGGTCCAGGGCCGATCTCAGCTTCCGGGTATGCCGCCTCTAACCCCTGAGCCACACTTCTCCAAAATACTGCAATTAACATCAGAAAGGTGTCTAGTCAACCTTTGTGAAGGGCCTCCCACTCCGCAGGAATACGTGCTGCCACATTAGCTCACATGGCCCTGGCCGGGAGAAGCAGGGGTCCCTTAAAACCCTGGCGGTTTAGTGTAGAGTTAAACAGTTTACCCATGCCGCTTTCCTCTCACCCTCTCCCTTCCATCCCTCTCTTCTCTCCCAACCCCGGATCCCTCTCTCACTTTGAAGGCCATTTTGTTTCACCCCTTTTTACAACTTCTGAACTCTCCCCATTCAACCTCTCACTTCACCTTTAATCGCCTCTTTTCACTGCCCTGATCTCCAACAGTCCCCCACATTTATCTCATGGCCTCTCTGGCCCCATCACCTCCTGTGTCCCTCAGCACTTCTCATCCACCTCAAGTCTCTCCATTCAAAAGTTTGTCTATTTGTATCTTACACCTCTCCGGTCCCCATTCATCTTTCACATCTCCCCTTTGTTCTTCCACACCTTCTTGAACCAACGTCCCTCTCCCCTGTAACCTCAGCACCAGTGCCTAATTTGAGCAGGTGGTTTCCGGTGCTCCGCACTGGCACCTAATTGGGCGCACTGGCACTGACCGTCTTCCCCATGGTGACTCTGTGTAATTTAGAGGTGAGCAGAACAGCTGTTTATTAATTCAATATACATTAAAAACGATGAATTCCTGACGCCCATGCCATTCTTATAGCTTTTTGGGCTTGAAATAATCTGAAGAGTCACACTTCTACAAGGGTTTTGGTTGGTAGTTGCATAGGTATTTTCATTGGCCGCGCAGGCAAGGCAATGGGTGGGTGGTTAAAGTTGCAGTGGCCTAGTATATTGCCTAGTATATTGCTCCCAAATTTTGAAAAACTCCAACATTACCATTATAATCAAAATGTCGTTTTTTTATATATGTTTAGTTTGTAAACTAAAGAAATGATTTCATAATGTGTGTATTTGTTTGAGGTATACTTATTTCTGTCTTTTTGTATAGTTTTTTGAGGTAATTGTGAGACAATTGAATGAAATTACAAGTACAAATTCACATTTTGTTAATCACTTACGTGAAATTGCACTTGTGAATTTGGATATTTGTGGACCCATTTAAATCTCTCATGCGGAAATACTTTTGGGAATCGGATCTCCAATTTTCAGGGAATGTTTCTAACAGAGAAAGATAAAAATCTGATCATCCGTTATGTTTTTGTTTAACTGGCTGCTGTTCTTCTCGTTGGAGTTGTTTTTCGTACTTCCTGCTGGCTGTGACCATGAGCATTGTAACGTTCAAGACTGATCTGTAATCCATTTGTACAGTAGAAAGGTGATGTGATAGTCTTACTGCAGGTCGGTGCTGAGTTTGCAACAAGACTAGAATAAAGTAATTTTCAGCAGTGTTGCTTCCTTTGGTGCAGCAGGTGCAGTACCAACAGAGTCCAGAGCCCTGAGGGGCCCCTTGAACCCTGACAGATGGTGTAGGTTGCTTCCTAACAGAAGTCTGGCAGGTCATTTTCCTTGCATGAACCGGGGCTCATAGCATCCTTGCTAGGATACCAGTTTTTTGGTACAGGTTTCATAAAGATGTAGCAGATGCTGGCCTCTGATAGGTCACCAATGCTTAATAAAAATAAAAGAGGCTTCAATTACAATCAACAGATCCGCGGTTTCATAGAGGACACACTCGTTTAAATGCCTCGGGTTGGCAGTTTGCCACTTAAAGCGCTGAAGTACAGAACCTTAACAGGCTCTTATTAATGCACTGTGACCTAAGATGTCATGGAGAAAGAAAATGTAAAATTACAAATGTGAATGACTACCTTCATAAGTTTTCTCTGCTTTCGCCTATTCATGTTTGTACTGCTGCATACGCTGTGAAAGTCGTTTATATGAGGTTGAAATGACATCATGTAACACGGCGCTTCAGGTCTTAGTAGTGTTGGTTGCTCGGATGCTGCCCCAAAAAGCCTGCAATCTATTTCTTCGAATCCAGATTCCCCCAATTTGCAAATAAGAAATAGACGGCGTTCCCTGGGGACTTCCCAGTCACAAATGATAGCACTGGCCACACTTTTTATATGGGCTTTTTAAAAATGGTATTGATGTGGAGAAAATCCCAGCTGACTTTATTTTAACTCTGATGATATTTATAAAGCTTTTCTTTTGGACAGCAGAATTCCTCTCCATTTTCGACATGTCTAATGCCGCCGCAAAAAGATTCTGAAGGAACCATTTCTGACTAGTGGGAACAATGGAATCTACTCGGGTTCAGCGAAGCTTCATGCTGTTCACTGCACACATGGTCCTTGCACGTTCATGCAAATGGTCTTTAAAGACCCGTGAAAAACGTGGGCGTGCCGGAGATAAAACTCCAGACACTGTCCAGCCGAGCCCCCAGGAGCGCTAGCTGCACTGTAGCAGCCCGAGCTGAGACACAGGAAGGGGGAGGAGGGAAGCTGAAGCCCTGTAGGCCAGGGCAGAAGTCTGACTGTGAATGCGCGTCCCCCTTCACATCACTCCACGGCCCCCCTGGGGGTCGCGCCCCACAGTTTGAAGACCCCTGCTCTACATAAAGAATTACCCTCCTCCACCATTAACTGTAAGTAAGGTGGAATTTAACTCCTATGTCAACCCACCCCTTCTCTTGTACACTGCTACTAAACTGTGCTAGGTTTGCACTTTATATATTAAAACATAGTGACATAGTTGTCAATCAGGTATCCATAAACAGTGCAATGGGGTTAAGGCTGATATTTTTCCCCTGTATATCAATTTTTAGTTTTCTTCTCCTCTTAGCTTTTGTAAGTGTGCTAAAGTGTAAACCTAGTGTAAACCAAGTTGCAAAAAGCATTAGAGTGGTCTATAGTGGGGAGTTGATCCTCAAGTATTGGCAAATGCCCTGAAACATATAATTTAGCAGAAGCTGTACTTCAGCATACACAACAGGTAAAACATCTAAACATGCTTTCCATAGTACAAAAAAGGGCAATAATTTGGATGGATCCACACATCCAGAGGTTTTCTTTTTCTTTTTTATTAACTTGTTTATATATTTAACATTTATTAACATTTCGATCACAGAACGAGCCTGCCATCACATACTCATGTGTTCTACTTTAGACTTTAATTCTGTGTAGCCGCAGTGTATAAAAGTCCAGGTCAAAGTATGCCTCAGACACCCATGTATTTTGCTTTCTATGACTCAGAGTCTTTTGTAGAGACAGTAGGAAACAGCAGAATGGTGGATGTAAGAGCATAGGTGTTCTCAACGATATTTTGTAGCCCCAGCAAGGACTGGACGCTGAGTAATGAAGAGAGTAAAGTAGAATGTGCAAGAAAGAGAAGGGTAAGTGATACACAACCAGGGTAGAGTTGAGGGAGAGATGAGTCAAGGGTAGTCACGGCTGCTGCCTAGAAGCAGCAGTGGGGTGGGTGGATCCCAATTTTAATAGAAACACGCCTCATGGCCGGACAGCTGCCACCTCCTCTTCTGCGTCCTCTTCCTGGCTTCTTGTAAGAAACTGGAAGCAGGAAGCACCAGGGCTCCCAAGCTCCCTGCAGCCAATCACAATGCTGAAAGGCAGTGTTGTGTTTAGTCTGAGAGCTGTGACACAGAGCTCAGCCAGGGGCTGTAGGGGTGGGCATGTTCTCCATGTAGGCTGTAATGCAGCCGGCAAGGAGAAGGGGGAAATTGAGCATGACTGGTTTGGGCAGCCCGAGAGTGCCGACCAAACGGTTATTGCGCACTTAGGATGGTTGTACCCTCTTTCCCTGCTCTTCAGCCCTGCCCCACCCCCTCAAGGATGATACAATGGCCATCACTGAGTTGTTTGAAGATAAATATCAATAATCAGCATTTGCCTTAACATGCAATGATACATTTTATTACTCAATTGTACATTTTTTTTGTACCCGCTTGAAGACCCCTAAAGTCTTAGTTTCATTGCACACATCTTTAAAGTAAGTTGGTTTTGCTGTTCCACGCCATACACTTCCTGTTTCTCCTGACCCATTCTAGTAAAGTGTAGCCTTGTTCTGAAGTTGGCACAACGAAGCAAGGATTTTAGAAACATGTAAACCCAGCACTTGTTGATATATTAGATTTATCAGTTTGACAAGATCTTCTCTCATATTTCTCACAAGAAGATTCTGGCACCTGCTCATTTGTGCTTGCCCAAAAGTGTTATTTCTATCAAATGTTCTCACTTCCATCCGCTTCCATTGACAAAAAGTGTATAAATGTCACTCTGAAAAGTATTCATGTTAGCATTAAGTGCTCCAGTTGATCAAGGGTGAAGCTCTGGTCTGATGAAAAAGCAATTGCCTTGCCTATTTTTTTAATGCTTGCATGTTAGAATTCTTTGCAGTATTGCGAATGCTGTGTTTTCATTTCCATTAGCATAGGTCCTTTATTGCAATTAACTTTTTATACTTTTAAAGATTCACATAGGAGGCATGGCCAAACCAGCCAAGATGGCAGATGTGCCTGCCTAAAGCTCCGAGAGCAGGCCTGACGATAGTTGCACATCTGGGCCGAGGAGCATTACAGAGGCACTGCTGACCAGCAAGACATTTGCCGGACTGCGCCCCACCTTAGCTGGGAACCGGGAGCTGCGCGGCAGAGAGGAGAGCAGGTTCGGCAGCACGGGGCTGTATCCAGCATGGTGGCTCCCTGAAAATTGCACAGGCAAAGGCTCATGGATGATGAGCAACTGCTTAAAATTAAATTCGGAGAAGACCGAGGTAATGACTTTCGGAACCTCACTCCCGGGTGGTCCCCCATCTGGTGGCCCAACGAATTGGGTCCTCCCCCAAAACCCGGCACCAAGGTCAGAAACCTCGGTGTCCTATTCAACGACAAACTTTTGTTTAATCACCATGTCAACGCCATCGTCTCCTCCTCTTTCTACACCTTAAGAAAAATTAAGAAACTACTACCTCCCAGTCTCAGCTGGAAAAACCTTGATCACCACCTTAATCTTCTCTAAAACTGACTTTTGTAACGGCCTCCTGCTTAATGCCCAAGAAAGGGTACTTAACAAGCTCCAATCGGTTCAGAACGCTGCAGCCAGAACACTGCTTGGCGTTCCCAAGTTCAAATCCATCACACCAGCCATCCGCCAACTTCACTGGTTGCCTATAAGAAGCCGTACCAAATTCAAAGCACTATGCATTGCCTACAAAGTCATCAATAACTCAGGACCCCAGTTTTAAAAAAAGGCTTTCTCCCTATACATACCCAACAGACCACTTCGTTCCTCTACAGCCTACCTCTCCCTGTTCCATGCACCAAAAAATCCTCCTGGGGTGATAGGGGTTTCCTAGTCTCCACAGCCAGACTCTAGAACTCCCTCCCTCTCCCCATCAAAACCAGTCCCACACTCATCACCTTTAGGAAACAATTAAAAACTTGGCTTTTTAACCAATAACCGCCCTATAGCATCTTTTTCCTGCCTGAATTCTAAGCCATAAGCGCCGAGACACCCCAGGGTATTTGCGCGCTATACAAATCACACAAACATAAACATAAACATAAACAGTGGAGAGGTGGCACGGTGCGGGGTCCCAGCCTGTGGACAGCAGCCCCTGAGTCAGCGCGAGACCAATGCCGCATCCTGCATCCCTTAGCCACCAGAATTGGATGCTACGTCCTGCAGCGGGATCTCGAGTGAGGAGGACAGGTCCATGATCAGGGCTGGGCCATCACACCTTGTGGTGTCCTAAGCGAGTGGCAGGTTGCTGTGCGACCTGGCAATGGAAGCCCCCGTCGATCCGGCTCCCAGATCTGGATGCAGTGGGAGAAACACTGACGACGGTGCAGGCAGACGGTGATTGTTGCTGCCCCGGCCCTCTCACTGTGCTCCATTCACTTGTGAGGCCTGTGGAGGGTGTGGCCTGGGTCTTGCACCAGTGGTGTGCTGGGCACTCCTTCCTCCCGCCTAGACAGTGGCAACGGGGCAACCATAAAGAGGCACCTTGAGCAACGGCTCCAAAACTGTAGGCTAGAGGAGGGCCTGCTAATGATCACAGCTGGGCCTGCAACGTAGTTCTGTGCCCGAGCAGGATACTGTTAAGTGGATTCTGGATTTGTGCCTCCCAACTCAGTGCTATAATCAAGGTTGTTGGTGGGGCGGCGAACGTTTGTGCAGTGCGGGCCGACATGGCATCCTTCAGTGGGGGGCTCCTGGCCAGACCCCCCTGAGCCCCACATCTGTTCCAACATTAAGGTGCGGAATATTCCCTTCTGCCTCCTACCGGACTCTGGGTCGGCACCATAATCGAGGGGTGGAGTGGGAGGCCCCCACAGAGAGGAACGGGCCCCCTGACACTTGCCTGCCTCCTCCTTGCCCGACTCCATGCGGGACGGGAGGAGCCCCTTGCTGACCTTCATGAGGAATGAACTTTGAGGGGACTTGTGTCCCTGGATTGGTGCCATAATTGCGGCAGATAATTTGGAAGGATGATCCCAGAGAAACAACATCCAGATTTTGGGACTACCAGAGGGAGCTGAGGGGTTGGACCCTATCACTTACCTGGAGGCCTGGTTCAGGTCCTTCACCCTAGCCTCGGACCTAACGTCCTTCTTCTCCATTAAGAGGTACACATCGAGTCCCGGCGCACCGCCCACCTACGGGTTCCTTTCCTCGGCCACTACTGGTGAAACTTCTTCACTTCTGTGACAGAGACGTGGTGCTGAGCGCTGCCAGGCAAAATAGACCTATCCAAGAGGAGCACAAATGCATTATGCTATATCCTGACTACACTCGAGCTGTACAACGCCTGCGCTCATCCTTTCTGGAGGTGAAGCGCCGACTTCGCCAGAGGGGAATACAGTACTCACTACTGTTTCCAGCACGCCTCAAGATAATTAATGATAGTGTTGCCTCTTTCTTCACTGATCCGGCCGCAGCATCAGACTGTATCGACCATCACTCGCATGACCTTCAGCTCGTAGAGGCTGAGCGAATCCTGTGAGCGAGGGGGCCCCGGAACAGGCGCTGTCGTAGGAGGGTGTCCCAGTCACACTCGAAGTCTCTACACCGCGGCTCCACATCCGGCTCCCCTAATCTAGAACAAATCACTGCTGAATGCAGGAGAGCCCTGCAGGCTGCAGCAGATCTGGGACCTGCTTATTTGACCTGAGACTACGAGAGAGGCCCGTACATTTTCACTTCCCAGGAGGACCCTAGTGACTCCGGCACCTCTCGAGCAGAGTCAGTGAACCTGCCCATAGTGACTCCTCAAACAGCGGACACTCTCATCTAAATGACATCTGCTCCTCTCCTCTTTCACTCCTGTCTATGTCATAGTCTGAATGCTAGCGCGGTGCTTGTAGTGCAGTTTCCTTAAGCTTACGTCGCCACTTAATTTTCTGGTCTCTTCTGGGCTGCTCATAACACTCATTCTAGGTACATACATGGCTCGCCCCACGTTACACTAGTGCGCTTACACCATGTTTGGTTTGGACGTACTGCCAGTTTCGGTAGGTCCTCAGTATTGGGAACATGTCCCTCCCCAGTTCTTACCCCATCTTCTGGCCCTCCCACTCCTTCCAGTCCCAACAATGTTGCGGGCGGCTGCCACTAAACTCAGGAAGTGGCTATCTCCTGTGCGAGGACCAGTTCTCCGGGGCATGTCCTTTTCTACCCCTTCCCTTGCACTGCTTTTGTCTCGCCATGATCCCTACAGCTGACACCTGTCTCTGAATATACAAGACATGTACACTGCCCACAAACGCTATATGATCTACTCTTACATAAAGCATCAGCAGACACACATAGTCCTATTGCAAGAAACACACCATACCTTTGGAGAACTAGACCTGCGCAAGCATTGGCGAGGCACCACCTACTCAGCATTTGCGCAGGGGCACTGATATGGCTTCGGCTTGGGATCCCCTTTCAGGAAACCCACAGGGTGGTTGACACAGAGGGGCAGTATACACTTCTAGAGGGGCTCCTAGATTGCCAATCAGTACTCCTTGGTAGTATCTATCCACATAAAATTGAACAGGGAAAATTCTGCGACTCCATCTCAGGCATCTTGGCCCAGTGTACAGCGTTGCCATGGATATTGGGAGGAGACTACAACTGTGTACTCAATCTTTCTCTGGACAGATCCCACTCTCCCCTCTATCTTCATCTTGCGCACAGGCAGATCGCTTTCAAGCCTGGGTAAGTCACTGGTCGCTTGCAGATGTCTGGAGATGCCGAAATCCCACTACTAAACTATATTCATTTCACTCCATTACACACAACCTCTGCATACGCCTTAATTGCTTCCTGTGCTCACCCACGATTGCCCTCCTGGTCCAGCGCACAGACTCCCTCGATCGTGTTCTATCAGATCACGACCCGCACCTAATAACCCTTAGATGGCGCCCCCTCCGCCCCCTGTTCCCACTTGGCAGTTACCGCACGACTGCCTTGAGGATCCAGTATTTTGCCATGAACAAGAAAATAACATCGCTGCTACTTCTCTGAACACTGCATCCACATGGATGCTGGAATGGGACTCCTTTAAAGTTGTCACCAAGGGGGGCATGCATTTGACAGATAGTGGGGGTCCGCACATCATTGGACAAAGACCTGCCAGTGGCAGAGCGTAATCTAGCGGCCCTCGGCAAGGCTGCGGATGCCAACTGGGCATCTACGGCTCAGCTCACAGAGGCAAAAACTGCTTACACAGCAGTGTTGGCAGACCTTCGGCGGTATAAGTCTAAGGGTGCATCAGGAGGGGGACAGAAAAAGGAGCGCTTTTGGCCTAGCTTATTCGCCAAGATTCCGACACTCATCCCATCGCACCCCCTCTGGCATTTTGGTCCACTCCCAAACTGAAATCCTACTGACCTTTTAGGACTATTGTGCCAAGGTATACAGGGCTCTGGAGCATGATTGCTTGGAACCAATAGGTTGGTTCCTCGCCGCGCTTAACCTGGAATCCTGCCTCTTAGGTCTGTTTGGGCCGCTATATCTCAGATCCTTTCCCTGTGTCGCGGGGCATGCATCAGGGATGGCTGCTCTCCCACCTACTCTTAGCCCTGGTAATGGAGCTCCTGGCTGTCCATCTCTGGGGGTTGGGGGGGTGTCAATCCTTTGGCGTGGGAAACTTACAGTGTGTCCACAGATCACCTGCTACTCTACCTACTGGATGTCTCAATGGACCTCGAGCCCCTCTGGGTCACACTTGCATACTTCACTGCTGCTACTGGGTTGAGGCTCAATTGGGTTAAATCCTCTGTCTATGCTCTTAGCTCCAGGCCTTCCTCTGCGGTGGGTGCATATCGGTGATACCTGACTCGCCTGGTGTGCGCAGGCACCTCGCTTTCTGGGTTTCCAACTCTAGGACACTCCCTGTGATCTCTATAAGAACAATTATCGAAGAGTATTGGCAGGCATACGCTCACTGGTTGGTTTTTGGAGGACCCTCCCCTTGGCCCCCATAGGGAAAATCGCTCTGGCGGAGATGGCCCTTTTACCTCGCCTCCACTATCACTTTGCTAACCTTCCGGTCATTCCTACCCACCCCTTTTTTTCAGGTAGGATACCCTGCTCTGCTCCCCTATCTGGGGAAGTGGTCGTCCGCGAGTCGCCCTTGCTAAGCTGCAGCTGCCGTGGACCGTCATTTGAAGCATATTTCCTCGGGGCGCAGCTCCAGGGGCTATCACGCTGGACAGCAGGGCGATATCTGGGGGAGGCCTGTTCTGATGCTGGGCCCTTATCAATACCAACAATCTGGCATCTTCTCATGCCAGAAGCCTCAACCCATTCAATCAAGGTAGCTGTGGCAAGATTCTGTAGGCTCGAGGTCCATTGCCTGCTCCGAGGGATCCTGCTTTACACCCTATTGTTGCAGCTGACAGGCCTAGCCTAGGGCAGGGGCTACTACACTGACCGTGCCCTGCAGGCCTGGACGAATCTCTCGCTTCTCGAAGTGGAGTCCCTTTTTGTTGAAGGCCAGCTTCTCCCTTTCAACCAACTGGCAAAAGAGAGCGAGCTCCTCCGAGGGCAGTTCCTTCTCCATCGGTAAATCATATTGGCCTGCTGTTGTCTCTGGGATCAACCTGGGGGTGAGCCTGCGACTCACCCAGTGCTCCACACAGTACTGTCCATGGTCATCAGCTATCATCTAATTGCATGGATATACAAGGCCATACGGGAACTAACATCTGCTCCACTCACCCAACTGAGACACAGATTGGAGGAGGAGTTTGAGAGGCCCTACATGATAAAGAGTGGGAGCATGCCCTAAAATTCCTGAAGAAAGTATCCTGAAACTCCAGTTTCAAAAACATAATTTTTTCATCCTACTCCGAGCCTACCTGATGCTGGCGCAACTTCAGCGCTATAGTCCCCATAGTCGCAGTTTTCCTGCACCCGCTGTCAGGCCCCTAGCGCAGCATTTCTACACGTGTTCTGGGACTGTCCCAGCTTGCACCATCCATGCCACACCGCGTGAGGTCACGGGGCTTTCTGACATTACTTTCTGGGAGGCCTGCTCGTTAGGCATATTCCGATGCCGGAAACACCACAAAGTTCAGATGCGGTTTACAGCCCTGATCCACCTTCTAGCCAAGCAAGAAATCACAATGCACTTTCGTGCCCTTGCGGGACCTCCCTTGGCGGCCTGGATAGGAGCAGTTTGTATGTGGGATGCTGCAGAGGACAACGCGATATGTCACGAGGAGGTGCGGGAAGTGCGTTGACGCCCCATGAATGGACTATGCTACTCATGCGCTTCCGACAAGCAACTGATAACGATTCGGTGTCCCTGGCACCACAGGATTAACCCCGGACATCTCGCTGAACGCCCCTCTCGGGGTCTAAGGCAGGCAGGCACGGCCCGTGCCGGGCATTATACGGGGGCGGGGATGTCAGGCAGGGGAGGGGTAGGGTGGGGGGGTTGAAAAATGCGGGATATGGACCATTAGAGGTAAGTACCGAAAAAAGAAGAAAAAAACGAATTTCGTTGCCCACGCTGCATCACATTTGGCGATGCAGCGTGGGCAACAAAATTCGTTATTTTTTTTCCCGGTACTTACCTTTAATGGTCCATATCCCGCATTTTACAACCCCCACCCTGCCCCTCCCTGCCTGACGTCACCGCCCCAGTGTAACGCCCGGCACGGGCCGTGCCTGAAGGCAGGCCTATCCTCCCAAAATCCCCTACAATGCACACATGTACATTGGGCACCGGTAATCCCCTGCGAGGCCACTCCCAACTACACCTCGCCCAGACCCAACCTACAGCTGCCTAGTAACCATCAACAAGAACCTTGTCCGCCCACCGCGCCCCTCTTGCCACATACCCCTGTTTTGTACCCCAAGGTATTAGCTGGTTGTCTCTCCTCATTTTCTCTTCTTGGCTACATACATAGGAGGAAAAACCCCTTTCTCTGGCAGGACAAGCTCCTCTAAGGCATCACTCTGATCTCCAGCTGTGCCTGTTTTTATGATTTTTGCCTGTAACAATGCTTTAGTACCATTAATATGTCCTTGATGTTTTGCCTATACCTATGATTGATAACAATGTGTACTGCTTCTGGAATGTTGAAAACCCAATAACATTGTTTAATGAAAAACATTTTTTTAAAGGATTCACAGAGTATGGTGTGCTTTTCACAAAGGTGTGGATGTTTAGTTTGAGCTGTCACTAGCTGTATGAAATGAAATTTAGTGATTTAACATTTGAAACAAAGATTTGTGAAAATGTTGTTGCTCTCTGAACAAGGAGGTAGAATGGAGTGGGAAAAAAGTAGGAATTACATTTTACTGGTTGAGTTTCAGCCAGTAGAAGGAAATCAAATTCAGAATATAAATTATATGTTTCACAAATGATGTCAGATACATTAATGTATCATCTACATATCCGGCTGTACATCACTATATCAAGGTTCAAAATATGGCCCTTCAACAATAATACGTCCATTAAATTGTAAGTATACTTGTACTATTCATATCTGCCCATCTCACCTAAACCGATTACTGACCTATGCTTACCTTGTGACGAAGATATTAGGTAAATGTAATTTATGGTATATTACTATAACATTACAATACAATGCTTTCGGAAGAGTAAGAGAATACCACCACCCCTTGCACATGGTCTCGACTGGAGCCTTGTGTGTAACAACTTATACATTTGTTTATGATCGTATATGCTTTAGTTGGTGCCGGGGCGCACCCATCACTTTGATTCACTTGCTTTGTTTTTTTTCCTAGTGAACTTCCTCATAAGTCAAGTAGCCTGGTGAGCAGGTTATTTTCTACAAAATTTTTGGAGGCACTGCAATACCTGGTTGATGCGTAAAGTGGAACACGTTTAATATGATCCTTATTTTTGTTTATAAAATGTGTATTGCAGCTCTGTTTTCAGTTTTGTGGTCTTTTTAAACCATACTGTTTACATTTTGTACGGATATATGTAATGGACACTGAAACAGGTGCCTTCCAGCCCTATAGTCATGTTCTTTACTTTTCAGGCAAAACACTCAATGATTTCTGAATAATAAGAGTAAAAGTGTTAAGGTAACTAAGTTGTCCCTGCTTACATTTCACATGTTTTACTCAATCTTGCATTCCATATAAGTGTTTGCTATCTCAAGGATGTTACTTTTGGTTTTTTCAGCCAGCATTTTACTCTTGTCTCCCCCCCCTCATAACCTATTTCCCATTTTCTATCTCTCCAGCGCCGCAAGGTCATACGAATGACAAAAGCACTTTGCAAATATCATCACTCCCAAGCATGAAAAAAAAAAGTTAAACATACTGTCATTTTCAACGCCAAGAGCTCTAACTTTCACAAATGCTAAACCAATTGCATTGCAAATGCTCGTTTCTACGTCCTCTCCACCCCTAATCAAAACACATGGGTAAAAGGCATTGTCATTTACAAAGCTAATAGCTCTAACTCTCGCAAATGCGAGACCTATTGCATTGCAAATGCTCTTCTCTTTGTTTTTGCCCCATTGGTCTGATGTCCCTCGGAGTAAGGCAGTGTCACTCTTCCATCTGTGCCAGCCTTGACCCAATGCCCTTGCACTGGTAGAGATTCTCCTCTCACGACCTCCCTATTTTCAGCAATGACCTATGTTTTGTCCCAACCTGAACATGCAAGACCACATTAACTCAATGGTTAAAGCAGCCAGATTCAACTTGAGCTACCTTTGGAAGCTGAAAACTCTCATCGAAGCTCCTGACTTAAAAATGGCAATTCAAGCACTAGTCATCTCTAGACTGGAATATGGCTGTTCCACCCTCACAGGACTATCCAAGATCTCCTTAGCGCCTCTAAAAGCCTGCCTCAACGCGGCCACCAGACTACTTACAGGCACCAGGAAGTTCGACCACATCTCGCCACACATAAAAGCGCTGAACTGGCTCCCTCTAGAGGCCAGAATTCAGCTGGAACTTGCATGCATTATGTTATGTTATGTTATGTTATGTTATGTTATGTTATGTTATGTTATGTTATGTTATGTTATGTTATGTTAAGTAGTTTTATATAGAGCATGGCTACTCCAGCAACAGGGCGTCCCAGCACTCACGGACATGTGTATAGAGAAGGAGAGTGATGACAGCATCCGCTGCTTGGGCTAATCAGATGGAAGAAAATAGCAAGGTTTTAATTAGTTTGCGGAAAAGCTGATGGCTCGTGGTGGACCGTGCTTGAAGTGGAATAGAATTCCAAAGTAGTGGAGCCTTGTGTTTGAATGAGCGTGCACCCGCTCTGCTCCTGCGAACCGTAGTAGTGCAGGCAAGATGGAGATCTGCAGATCGGAGAGCACGCATCGGGGTATAAAAAGTGCACAGTCCCTGCAATATTTGAGGACCACGTCCGTGGAGAATTTTGTGAGCCACACATAGGGTTTTAAATTGAATTCTCTGTTTCACAGGTAGCCAATGCAGCCGGGCAAGAGCCTGTGAAGCAGAGCAGTATTTCGGCAGGGCAAGCAGAGTGCGGGCAGCAGCATTCTGAGCCCTCTGAAGTCTTTTTGTGACCGTCAGGTTAGAGCCTAGCAGAAGAACGTTACAATAGTCCAGATGTGAGAGGACCATGGATTGAACTATTATCTGCCGGGTCAAAGGCTCAAAGAATCCATCCTAAGATGGGCCTGAGGGAGCGAAGACGCCCATAGCAGGTGCCCGCCAATCGTTTTGCATGGGAGTCCAAAGCTAGATCATTGTCCAGCAGAACCCCCAGATTTTTTACTTCCTGCTTCGGGATCGGAGACAGGCCCAGTGTGGGGGGCCACCAATGCTCGTCCCACTTCTGTTGATCCCGGCCAATTACGAGCACCTCTGATTTGGAAGCATTTAGCTGTAGGCAGTTCTCAGACAACCAATTGGCGATGGCCATAAGATCTTCCCCAAATTTAGCTCGATCTAAGTCAGCATTGTTGGAAAAGGTGAAAATAAGCTGTGTATCGTCAGCATAAGACGTTAATTTATTTTCCCGTTCTCTGGCTAGCATAGCCAGGGGTCTGACATATACATTAAACAGCGTAGGGCTGAGAGCTGATCCCTGAGGGACCCCACAGCTGAGGGGGTGTCTGCTGGATGAGTACGGTGCGGCATGCACCTGGAAAGAGCGGTCAGATAAAAATGACGCAAACCAGTCCAGGGAGCCACCCCCGACTCCGATCTCCCCAAGATGTTTAAGCAAGATCCTGTGGGAGACCGTGTCGAAGGCAGCACTCAAATCCAGCAGAATGAGGGCCGAAGTGTTGCCCAGATCTTGTGCCACCCTCAGCTGTTCAGTGACTGCCAGGAGGGCTGAATCCGTGCTGTCACACAAGACCCTGCACACAAACTCCCCTGCTTATCTGGCACAGAAATTAGTGATATCCGGAGGAAGTAGGAACTCCCGGTCCGTTAGAAACCTCCTACTCCAACCCGCCTTCTTTCAGAAAAAAAGAACCTACAACAGGGCGTTCACCGGAGCAGCACCAAGAATTTGGAACTCTCTCCCACCTGCCATCAGAAGAATCCCTTCTCTAGCACGTTTCAAAAACGAGGCCAAAACCTTCCTCATGGGTAAATTCCTCGTCTAAGGCCTGCCCTCAACCTCCACATCGTGCCTGACCAATCTAAGACTACAGCTTTCCCAGATCACCAACTCCTCACGTCGAGATCGTATGGGCCCTTGTTGTTACAGACTGTCACAGTGATTGTTTTTTTTTAATTTTATTTTTTTTAAGAGTTTTATATAGCGCTGGCTAGACCCGAAGGTATCAGAGCGCTTTACATGAGAATCAACAATGTAACAGAACAAGTTCAATAAATTACACAATACATCAAAAAAAGAAGCAAAACAATTAGGAGGGGAGAGAAGGGAGAAAGAGAAGCAGTGGAGGGGGCAGGGGAGGTGAGAAAGGAAGGATAAGGGAAGAGACAATAAGGAGAGACAAAAAGAAGTCTGTCTAAAGACCAACTGGGTAGGTGACGACCAAGGAGGGAATCCACGGCCAATCTCCCCTATAGCTAAACCAGGTAGCTCCATCAGGCATCAGACAAAATAGTTCAGTCTCAATACATTGAGAGAGGAGAGAAGGACATTAACTAGAGGGAGGATGCGGGAGGAGAGGACAGGAGAGACGAAAGGAAGTGGAACAATGTGGTACAACATTATAGCAGAAAAAGATCAACAATTACACATTACATCAAACAATCAGCAATACATTAAGAGAGGAGAGAAAGGAGACAGAAAAGTAGTGATGGGGAGGGGAGGTGAGAGAGTGAGGATAAGGGAAGAGACAATAAGGAGAGACGAAAAGAAGTCTGTCTAATGACCGACTGGGTAGGTGACGACCAAGGAGGGAATCCAGGGCCCATCTCCCCTACAGCTAAGCCAGGTAGCTCCATCGGGCATCAGACAAAATAGTTCGGTCTCAAGTGTCGAGGGAAGAGGTTCACTGAGAAACAGGGTGGGGACAAGGGGCAGGGGCAGGTGATGGCAGAGGACAGAAGCTGAAAAGAGTAGGAGGGGAGAGGGGAGAGGGGAGAGGGTTGGGGGAAGAGAGAGGGGGAAGATAAGATCAGGAGAGACGCGGGAGCGTTTGCCCGAAGTCCCGCTAGGTAGGTGATAGTCAAAGGAGGGAGTCCAAAGTTAATCTCCCCTATGGTTCGCGAGGAAGCTCCACCGGGCATCATACAAAGGTAGCTTTAGAGTTGAAGCCACAGAGTTGCGACAACAGAGTGTGGTGACGCAGGCTCCCGTCACCGCCCACTGGAGTGGACACTGTTGGTATGTCGTCTTCTTCACTTCACTGTGGCACCCCTTAGGCTGTCCCGTGTCTAAGGCGGTTTCGGTTTCACTTTTCCTCCCAGCTGCCTGTGAGGGTGTTCTTTTCTATTGCTGCCTCCGTCACCACTCCTTCAAATCCCCATATGTTGGACCCTAAGTCTGTGTGGTAACCCTACCAGAGGACGGCCCGGGACCAGGGTTCGATTCCCGGCGCGGCAGGTTTCTGGACCAGGGTCAGCGGACTCGATAATTCTCTCGCCTCGGTGCCCACTCTGATCAGCGATCCCACTCGGCAACTCTGGGCATTAGCTTGCCTCATCTTCACTAACGGCCCCACCAGACCGCCGGGGATGCCTGGTCTCACCCTGGAGATACCCATTAAGGGACCATCTCTCAGGGAAGTCAGGAAGGGTTTCGCAGCGGTCGAAGCGCCTTGGGACCCTCCGGGTAAGTAGTGCGCTATATAAATGCCTATACATACATACATACATGTTGATCTTGTATATTTCTGCACTTTAAACCTTTTGTTTGTTCATCACTGTATACCATGTAAAGCGATCTGATACCCTCACAGGTCATGTTCGCGCTCTATAAAACACAAAAATAAATAAATAAATAAATCCTCATGCTGCCCACTGTAGCGTAGGCAGAGCGGGCCTGCCACTGGGCCAGGTGCTGTGAGATAGGGTGACCAGGCGTCCCAGGTTTGACGGGACCGTCCGGGTCTTCACCCGCTGTCCCGGTAGCTCATTTCCTAGTTTTTACGAAGCCTTACCTTAAATCAGGTTTTTATGGGCCCAAAGGCAGGATGAGTAGCAGCTCTTATCAGAACACGATTTATTTAACACCCTTGAGGCTGGGTTTAAAAGTTGCTTTTAATTTGGTTCCTTCGTGCCTATTTGACTGGGTTTCTATGTTGATGCATGCTGTCATTTAAGTCATTTAAGTCATTTTGAGCCCCTTGCCCGGTGTAAAAGTGTGTAGTCCTTCTTCTATGTTTGCTAAATGTCCAGGTTTTTGGTTTTCCAAATTTGGGCTCCCTACGGTGAGAGTTTCTCTCTCTACCATGCACTGGAGATAACCTTAAAGCCGCGTCTGTAACGGATCCTGTACCGGGAAATCAGGCGCTCTTGTGCTTTTCAACCCCAGGGACCACCGTGCAGTCTGTGTGCTCAGGGGTGGGTTTTACTAACCTCTCTGTGGGGAGGGGTCTGTCCAGAAATGAGCTCCCCCTCTCTCTGTCTAGCAGTGTTGTGCTCTTCGGCTGGTGAGAGCCAGTGACGCATGCCTCGTGCCAACGACGGCAGGGCAAGTGATTTATGGGCAGGTTGACCCCGCGAAGCAGCACTCTCTACTAATGTTTGCACTGCAGGGACGGGCCTTTGAGCCTTTGTGCAACTTCCTGGGAGAGGCCGGGAATGTCTCTCCTAAAACACACATTCCACAGATGTTTAACCTGACCCCAGGGGCTCTCACCAAGAAGGGGGGCTCAGCACTAGCGCACAGACAAGCCCTTCAGGGATTAGTGCATCGCGTGGAGATATCGCGCCACTCCCTGAAGGCCTGAACCACGTGTGTAGTGTGTTAACTTCTCTGTCGTCCTGTGAGAGCTCCATGCGCCGCCGTGTACGCATGCCTGCTTCCAGTCCAGGCCTCCAGGGCCGTCTCCTGTGTACACAACTACCGCTGTCCCTTCCCCTGCAAGCTCTTGTGGCCCCTCTATCGATAACTCCTGGGTCAGACCTCCCGTGGGGTCTGAAGTCCACACTGTCCTGCCTTCTACGGATGTACCGCCCTGCTTTTCTGCCTCCCCTATATGCAGAACCAGTGCTTGAAATGGAAAAATGGAAGTGCAGGTACTCTGTAACAGAGTTTCCCTTCTTCTTTCTGAGAAGTGCCGGTACTATCCAATTAAAAGTATTGCATTTCTCTTGAGAAGTGCCGGTACTCTCCCTCTCAAAATAAAAAAGTGCAGGTACTCCGTACCGGACAGTATCGGCCCATTTAAAGCACTGTGCAGAACTATAACCACTCTCCTCTATATTTAACTCCCGGAGCATATGCCACAATCTAGAAGGCGAAACTACACCTCCCAAAATGCAGCTGAAAGTATCACACGTGACGAGCTGCATGTTGCAGTGCCGCACTGTGCGGGTACTGCTAACTCCCCCCTCCCCTCTGCTCTTGCTGTCTTGTCTCCGCTCTATATCACTCACTCTATGCTGGCCAGTTGAGTTGTAAAACAAACTTCATACCGTCATGTATCAACTGGTCAGGGCATGGGTCCATTCTAAGTGTCCTTTGCATTTACACTTTCTGCAAATTGTAATGACCTTATG
This sequence comes from Lissotriton vulgaris, assembly GCF_964263255.1. Lineage (NCBI taxonomy): Eukaryota > Metazoa > Chordata > Amphibia > Caudata > Salamandridae > Lissotriton > Lissotriton vulgaris. The sequence continues at coordinate 841,504,681 of NC_141687.1, read as the reverse complement.
CAATCTCTGCTTCTGGAGAAGTGTGGCTCAATGGTTAGAGCGGCAGACCCTGATGCAGATGTCTAGCCCAGGACCAGGGTTCAATTCCCCGCCTCGGCGGGTCTTGGGCTCAAAAAATTCCACGGACCTGATAATTCTCGCCTCGGTGCCTATTCCAATCATGGAGTCCCACTCTGCAACTCTGGGCAATAGCTTGCTTAATCTCCACAACGGCCCCCACAACACTAAGGATGCCTGGCCTCCACCTTGGGGGTGCCCAGGAGTGGAAGCCTCACAGGGAAAGCCAGGATGGGTTCCATAGCGGTATTTGTACAAGCGCCTTGAGACCCTTGCGGGTGAGTAGTGCGCTATACAAGTATCAATTTACATTTATATGCAGTCCTGGCAGTGGTCAAAACAATAGTTTAGAGAAGAAATGACCCGTAAAAAAAAATCTCATGATCGTCGAATATTCTGGGACCAGGACACAACCCCAAACACTAGCATAGTGTCATTGCAGTAAAGCAGCATAGCATACTAACATAACATAGGATCCTGTGGCCACTGTTACTGCATGGACAAGGGTGTTGGTGTTCTCAGTAAGCAACATGAACTCTCAGGTTACAAACAGGCAGCCAATGTGGCAAATGTTCAAGATACACTGCGACAATGCAACAAGTTGCCTTAAATGGGTCTGGCCCAGTACCTCGGCATCCCTGGCTGCATGGTTAAACGAGTCGGCAGGTTTCAAGCCCAATGAGAGATTAAGCAAAACCAGCCCAGAAACCCCAACAACTCAAAAACTCAACACACAGGAGTCCCAACCAATCCCAAGATGAAGCTGAGGGAGCCAATGCACTAGTTTATGCGTCTTTGAGTCCAATCATGCAATTAATTCAGGCCTATAAGTTGTATCGTCAATCCGATACAATTCATGGGTACACTTTTTAAGGTGTTTCTCATCAAAGCAATAGGACTACAAGTGCTTCAAGAGGACTGTCACCCACAAATATATCCCCGGGTGCACTAGATTTGGAGAAGCCTACATATTGGAGGTTGTCAAGCACAACTGGGGGCAAGCAATGGATCCACAGGCTCGCTAACTGGAACTGGGGAACTGAAACACAGATTTAGGTCCCGACCATAATTGTTTGTAATATTACCTATGGAATTGTACAGGTAAAAACAACATTCCAACAGTTCTAGAATCGGAGCACAATACTACAAGAGTCAGGGGTAAAAAGAAACTACCAAAGGTCAGGGGTGAAAAGAACATAATCCATGGCTTGGACAGGCTGGGAATAGACATGTGTGACCTCCACTAGGGTCAGGTTTAGTAAAGATTGGGTTGGTCTGTTCCTCTCATCACCCTGGCGTGAGCAGTACAGCTCCCGCTTCTTTTATGGCAGATCACAGAAACACAGCTCCCACAGAAGCTAGGTTTAGTCCAGACTTGGAGGGAAACAGCAACCAACAGAATCCTGTTCCTACCAAACATTTCTCTGGGCTGGGGCTGTGGCATGAACTTTTGATGAACTATTATTGCTGGTTTGCTGGCCTCAGTGGTGTTGTTAGCAGTGGTGTCAGTCTGTACTCTGCTCTGGAGCCCAGGAACAACAAGGGGCATCCAAAGGACAAACATTCTTTACATTTTCAAACATTCCTACAATCTGGATGGAACTCATTTTTCGAAGAGATTTCCAGATAGCAGTGTGAGGCTGGTCAAGCTGTGTGGATTAGCCTCTGACCAGACCAGTCTCTGTTGGCTCAAGTCGCAGGTTGATTGGCAACTCCCAGACCAAAAATATAAGGCGGACGTTAACTCCACTTACTGCAACGGGCTAAATTGTTTGACTTGTAGAAAGAAGATGCATAGTCTCCCACCGACAGAATTGGGAGAGGGTGCATGCAGGTTATCACTTCCACTGGCACTAACAACTACAACCTGTAGAAGAACCACTCATTGTGCCCTCTCTAGGACACCAAGCACACAGGCAGTTTCCCATGTACGTGTGCCAGGTACATCACACCATGGCGGCTAGAAGGGATAACAGTAAGGTGGAATAAGTAGGCTGTAAGCGAAAAGCACAGTGGCCCCTCTCCGATTCAGGTGTACAGGTAAAAAGGCAAATGCCTTGGAACTAAGATAATTAGACACCAACCTCTAGACACCCCTTAGCATGATATGAGGGGAAAGGAGACACCCTTAAGTAAGGGTGAACATGAATACATGTTTAGCCCCCCTCCTTGGATCAATAAAGTTTTGTGGTCTGCTGGTTAAATTCACCAGAATCAGGAGCACCTCCAGTGAACTCGAAAATTGTTGAGTCTACTGGTGGAAAATACCCGACAGTTGTGGCACACCTTCCGCAACCACCTGAGGAGTTTTGTTCCTACACAATCCACATCACTTCCTGCCGCCCAGACTCCTGTGTGCACGTAACCTTGAGAGTCTGATCCTCTACACTTTGTTTATGCTGTAGCCTTTAGTGATCTAAACAGGAGTTAATCTCAGTTTCTGCTGATATAAATATGCCAGCAAAAATGATATAGCTGGATAATCGTTGTGTGAGTTGAATTGCATAAGAAGAGCCAGGGCTGCATCTGGACTTTGCTTATTTTTGGTTTAAACTGGGCATGTTTTTCAGATCAGCTGCCTAATTAATATTTTCTGGTGTTTACGTTTTGAATAAGGTCTGTGTGTGTGACTGTTTTGTGTGCTTTATCCTTGGAATATCTAGGGTCAGCCAGATATACAGAGATTATGTGACGTTGTCACAGATTTTTGAGGCTGAAGACGACTGAAAGCTATGAACGAGACAACTGCACAGGGAGACCGTTCGCTCCACGCCTTCATGTGAGGTAGTCCAAGCGGAGAGATTCCAATTCAAAAACTTTCTTAAGAATTCATGCTAGAGGTCCCAGGTTCACCACTTTTGACACAAAATCTGTTAAACCAACCTTTTAGTTTATGGCCCTGTTGTAAAGTGAGAGATGGCCACAGTGATTGCAGGATCACAGGTGAACCAACAGGATGTAAGGTAAGCAACATCAAAGGAAGACATTACCCTGACGCTGACAGTTTCGGCCTGTAGGCAGGAATTAATGAATGAGGAGTGTGAAGTGGTGACTGTGCTCCTACCGAGAGCTACTCATATGTAGTACAACAATGGATGGCTAATTACAGCCTTAAATGTTGTCCCAGCTAAATAATGACCAAAAGGAACATAAGCTTCACGTACTTCAAGACACACAGCAAGGGGGGTGCCAACAGTCTATTGTACTTCTGATGTTGTGTAGGAAAGGATGATGGTTAAATATTAGCAAATAAGAAATAAGACACTGAAGAAACCTTAGTTCTGGGTATTGTAGGGTTACTCGTGTTTAGTATGGATATAGCCGTTCCAGGCAAACCTTCCTGAATAATGTTAAACCCAGACATGGCATTTAGGAAACAAAGGAGTAGAGCATGGAGTTAAGCACTGCTCCCACCCTGTCTAAAGACTAATATATTATAAGCTTAAGAAAGGCTGGTTTGCTGCAGTTGTGAGTTTCATATAATATTTGAGCTATCTAAGGGGAATCCTTTATTTTGAAAAATGTAATCCCAAGCGAAATATGGGTAGAAGTCCTTATGTGAGTGAGAAGGGATAGATACACTGTACTGAAAACTGGTATAGTGGCACAAATACAAAGGTCACCCATACATCTCTAGTTGTTCGGTATTTACACATTGCTTGAATTCGAATTTCAAAAGTAAGTTTATGCTCTGCCAGTACTTATATACATCAAATATGTTCTGGCGATAAGATATCCACTTACGACAGAGGTTTCTATGACATAGACTTGTCCATCAGAATCTCTCATTCAGAATCAGTTTATTTGCATGCAATACATGGTAGTCTACAATCCCTGAACTAAAGCCTGTCCCCAATTTGCTTAGTACAGTCCAGTTATGGGAGCTCCAGCCACCTGTAACAAATACATGATGTAGCTGCTAAACGGTAATACGTTATTACAGTTGAGGTTTAACGTCACAATGAGTCTGCCATCAAGGTGGAAGGCAGGCAACAGAGCATAGTTGTAGCCACAGTTTAAACAAGAGAAAAACAATGGCTTTTCTTTTATCTGATATCTATTTTCTTTTTTTTTTTTTAAATTGATCAGCAGAAATAAGATGTTCATGGCAACATGTTTATTTTGATCCATGCTATAGGTCATTACAGAAAAGACGAGCCACATATTTTTCTAACCTGACTTACATTAGAGTGATTCTAATATATTTTTGCATTAAAGATTCACTGCTTTTCTGTGTGTAATTTGACACTACAAATTCTGCTTTTATTCTTGTGATCTGAAATGAACATGAAAGAGGAAGAGAGCAAAACACTTTGGGGCACATGCATCGTTGTAGGAATTTGCATTTCCTAAATTGCGAAAATTAAGGAATCGCAATTTAGGAATTGCAAAATCCTATGCATCAAGAAATCCTAATTTTTTCTAGGATTTCTTAATTTTCGGAATTTGCGATTCCTTAATTGCGAATCGCTATTAAGGAATGGCATTACATTGATTCCTATGGGCCTAGAGGCCCATAGGAATCAATGCCATTTTGCATTTCTTTTTTTTGGAATTCGCTATTTGTTGATGCATTGCAAGGGTGCAGAGCGGGGTCCAAAAGACCCCCACCTGCACCCCTGAAATGTATTTTAAAGTGCATGTTTCACACACACATGTCCTAAGGACATGTGTGTCTGTAACATGACACTTTCCAAAATGCATTTTTGTGCTTTTTTAAAGAATTTCGCAAATTAACACGAGGGTCAACCTCGTGTTAATTTGCACTTCCTATTTCAAAATTCGCATTTTTAAAAAAATTGATGCATTGCATTTAAGGAATCGCACAAATGCGATTCCTTAAATGCATTCGCATTTTTAGGAAATGCAAAAAAAAACGAATTTTTAAAAATTGTTTCATGCATCCCAAAAACGTATTTGGGAAGCGCAAACAGCCGAATTTACCGATTCGCACCGTTTGCACTTCCTAAATAGGTTGATGCATGTGCCCCCAAGCATTTGTGTTGTGGGAAGAGTGATGGTTTCACTATGGGCCATATGTATCAAGCTATTTAGCATTCGCAAAGGCCGAAATTCTGCGTATTTCGGCTTTTGCGAATGCTAAATACCTAAATGGTATGTATCAAACATTTTTGCATCAAAATAAGGAATCACAAAATTTGCTATTCCTTATTTTGCGATTGCACTTAAGGAATCGCAAATATTGCGATTCCTTAAATGCAATGTATCAAATAAAAAAAATGCAAAAAATGCCGTTAAGGAATCGCAAATTACCACCAACTTCTAGTTGGTGGTAAGTTGCGAATTCTTTTAATTATGCATTTTTCAAAAAAACCAAAGGTGCCATATGACGCCCATACATGCCCTTAGGGCATGTATGTGCGCCATATGCCCCCAAATGTCTTTTTCAGGGGTGCAGTAGGGTGTTCTTGAGACACCCCTGCACCCTTGAAAAAATTCCTAATTTGCGATTAGCTAATTGCTAATCGCAAATTGCCCCTTCATTCCTATGGGCCTCCTGGCCCATAGAAATGAATGGGTAATTTGCGATTAGCAATTTGCTAATCGCAAATTAGGAATGGTAAGGAATCGCTATAAAAAAGCGATTTTGTACATACATACCGTTTTGCGAATTCCAAATAGCGATTCCTTAAAATTTGCTATTTGGAATTCAAGTTTAAGTTTTCAAGTTTAAGTTTATTTGTTTGATTAATTAAAATCTTACAAAAACGTGACCTTAAAGAAAATATCAGCATCAATACACATTTAAAACATCGTGCAAATAGTAAATGTCATTAAAAAGAAAATAGTAAAAAAATAAATATGACTAGATAAAATTTTCCTTAAGACTATTTGGAATTCGCAAAACGGTACTATGATACATATGGCCCCTATGTTAAATTAGTAATAAAATACCCTCTGCTGTACATTACTAGAGTTTCACTTCAAAGTTCAATAACCTTTATAAAAGAACTCAGACTTTGTCTTCATTGCTGTATATGGCCACAGGACTCGTCTATAGCTTGCAGTATCCTTGTGACGGGGGTACTTTATCCCATATTATTCACATAAAAGCTTTTAATAGATTGTTTTACATCTAAACATTATGATAAGGTTTGTGATCTGCTGCAACTGTGATGGCATATCAATCAATCAGTGTTGTAAAGCGTTGCTCCTCACCTCTGAGGGTATCAGGGCACTGAGGTATACATGGTCTCTTTAGAAAAAACAGGTTTTGAGTTCTCTTCTGAATTCTGTTATGGAGGGAGATGTTTGTAGATGGGAGGGCAGGTAGTTCCAGACTTTCGCAGCGAGGTAGGAGAAGGCCTCTGCTGCAGCGGATGTGGGGGGTACGTGTAAGGGCCCAGGAGGTGCAGCACTTGCGGGTCGGTGGAAGTTCATGCGTTGGTAGATGCAGGCTGGTCCCGGGTTGTGTAGAGCTCGGTAGGCGTGTGTTAGGAGCTTAAACTGGCATCTCTTATGGACGGGGAGCCAGTGGAGGTTCCTGAGGTGGGGGTGATGTGGGTGCATTTGGGGAGGTTGAGGGTGAGTCTAGCTGCTGTGTTATGTAAGTCTGGAGTTTCTTGAAGAGTTGCGGGTGATTCCAGCGTAGAGAGCATTCCCATAGTTGAGATGGCTGGTGACGAGGGATTGGGTGACAGTTTTCCAGGTGTTGATGGATATCAATTTGAAGATTTTCCAGAGCTTGTGAAGGATGTGAAAGCACAAGGAGGTGACTGCGTTGATTTGGCACTTCATGGTGAGTTTGGTGTCAAAGATTATACAGAGGTTGTGGTGTGCCCTATGGGTGTGGGGGTGGGTCAGAGCTCAGAAGGCCACCAGCAGTTGTCCCACGGGAAGGTGCTCTTCCCAAAGATCAGTACTTCCATCTTGTTTGTGTCAAGCTTCAGCCAGTTGGTCCTCATCCAGTCGGCAACGTTGGTCATGGCATTGTAGAAGTGTGTTCTAGTGGTGGAGGGGTCATCAGTGAGAAAGAGGATGAGTTGTGTGACATCTGCATAGGATACGATGTTAAGCCCGTGGGATCTGATCATGTCTGTGAGTGGTGTCACGTAGGTGTTGAATAGAGTAGGGCTGAAGGACGATCCTTGGGGGATGCTGTATTGATGGTATTGGGTTCGGAGAAGAAGGGAGGTAGGCAGATTGAGACCCATTTGAGGCAGTTCTTTGGATGCCAATGGGGATAAGTCTGTTCTGAGGTGTGACGAGATAGGGTGTTGAATGCAGCTGAGAGGGCGAGGATGATCAGGGAGGCTGTTTCACTGTAGTTGAGGAAGAATCAGATGTCATCGGTGGCATCGATTAGGGCTGTTTGGGTCCTGTGGTTTGCATGGAAGCCGGATTGAGAGGCATCAAGCAGGTATGTTTTCTTCTAGGTATCTGGTGAGCTGGTGGTTGATGGCCCTCTCAAGGACTTTGGTGGGGTATGAAAGCTGTGAGATGGGGCAGTAGTTCTTGAGTTTGCTGGGGTCGGCGGAGGGTTTCTTCAGTAGTGGTCTTACTTCTGCATGTTTCCATCTGTCAGGGAAGGTTGGTGTGGTGATGGAGACATTGAGGATGGTGGTGAGTTCCGTGCTAATGTCTTGGGTTCTCATGTGGAAGAAATGGTTAGGGCATGGGTCTGTGTGTGCTCTGGAGTGGATTCTGTGGGCGGGATGAGGTTGTTCTCTTTTGAAGTCCTTGATGCATTGGTGGTACCTGTTGAGGGCTGACTTGAAGGTGGATAGGCCGGTGGGATCTTTGGTGGTGCGCCATTGTTTCTCTAGTTGTTTACAGTTGCGTTTGATGGTTCTAAGTTCTGGAGGGTACCAACTGGCTCTTCTGGAAGCTTTGCAGGTTTTGGCTGATTTCATGGGGGAGAATCTGTCGGCTTGTGTGGTGATCCAATTGGAGAAGATCTGGACATCCTGTTCAAGGTCTGATGCGGTGTTGAGGGCCTGTGTCTATTGGGTCTATGTTACTTTGTTTCATTCATGGTGCGAGGAGCTGGGTGGCTTGGTGGTGGTGTCCTGTGAGCCTGTGATGGTGAAATGGATGATTGAGTGGTCAGTCTAGGCGAGTCCGGAGTTGTGGCTGTATTTGATTCAGTCACTGGATGTGAAGATCGGATCAAGTGTTTGTCGTGTACGGAATCAGAGACCAGTTGGGTGAGGCCAATGTTGCTCATATTTTCTAAGAGATTGCTGGAGTTGGTGTCGTTGGGATCGTTGAGGTGGAAGTTGAGGTTGCCGAGTAGTATATAGTGTTCAGAGTCAATGGCTAGCAGGGTAATGAATTCGAAGATGTTACAGAATACTGATCGTGGCCCAGGGGTCTATAGGCGAGGATGTCTTTGATGGTTGTTTTGGAGTCTGTTCGAATTTGGAAGTTTAGATGTTCCATGAATGGTGCGGTGTAGTCTTCAGTGTCAGTGCATCAGATTGTTTCCTTGTGGATTAAGGTGATGCCTTCTCCATGTTCGTTGGCGCGTTCACAATGGGCCATCTTATAGAAGTCGGTGGTGATGAGTGGGGCTGAGGAGGCGGTGAGCCAGGTCTCGGTTATGAAGATCACATCAGGGTTCAGGGTGGAGATGGTGTCCCAGAGTTATGTGACATGTTTGAGGAGGGATCAGGTGATGAGCAGGATGCACTGGAGCAGTTTGGGTTGCTCGTGGCCTTTTGGGTGGACGAGGCAGGAGTTCCTGTGTGGGCTGGGAGTACTGCAGTACAGATGAAGCAGCAGAGGCCGCAGACGATGGGTCCTTCATCAGGGCGAGATGCTGCAGCAGTTGTTGTCGTGGCGTCTGGGAGCGAGGCGCTGAGCTCAGCAGCAGAATATCAAAACATAGTCATAGTGCCAGGCCTCCTGGAAATGGGCACGGTAAACATCGTTTACCACGATGTTTTTACAACGCGGTACCTTTACCATGCAGCCGTGACAACGCAAGTCGTTACCACGACTTGCGCTGGAGGGCGCTAAAGGATTACAAATAGTTAATTTACTATCCCAACACCTTCCCTAGGGTCCACGGGGACTGGTGTTAGAATAGTAAATTATACTATTCGAAATCCGCGCCCCCAACGCAAGTCGTGGTAACGACTTGCGTTGTCACGGCCGCGTGGTAAAGGTATGCGTTGTGACGGTACGCATTGTACCGTCATACATTCTCTGGGAGGGAGAAGGGGCCCTGGGGAGGAAGGCAGCAGGAAGCGGATGGCAGGAAGTGGGTGGTGGGAGGCAGAAAAAAACTGTGTCTAGGGTAGCTGTCCTGGGGTTTGGAACCTAGGGCAGAGCTGAAGGCAGAGGCTGTCTGTCTGACTAGGCTTGCGCCAAGGCAGGAGCAGCCTAGCAGCAGTCAGCGTGAGACAGGCAGGGCAGAGAACGGCAGACCGGCAGCAGTACCGGCAAGAGAGAGCTGGTGTAGACCTGCATCCTACACAAAAAAAGCATTATTATGTCTCAATTCATCTAACCAACACAGTATCATGGAGTGCTTAGGAGGCAGAAGGGAAGCTCTATGTTTCCTCATTGAGATAACCTCCTGAGAATGACCTCATAATCCTGGTAATCAGAAAGGCCAGTTGTTTTTTTTTTGTTTAAAATGGTTCAAGTCACGTTAGCCTCTTGAATCAAGAAAGTGAGACTTGTTCCCCTGTTACGACTGTGCAGCGCTATGGGTAAATATACAACTCATCCACCATATAATAAATGTTATCAGCACCTACAAAAAGGTAAGGTATGCAGTGTGGCATCTTAAGGCACTGGGTGTATTGCACATATATATAGTTTTGCATCATGTGCATAGGGAGCTGTCATATGAAGATTTGGTCGAGGACAGAAACCAGTGCAACAGATGGGTCAAAACTGTGGAGAAAAAACACCATTCTTCAAGCAGAGAATGAATCCAGGGATTTTAAAGTTATCTACACTGGACGAAACCAGCCGGAGAGGTGTGTGTGGGTCATGGGTAGGTTAGTTGGCAACATGACATGGAATTCTTTATGGATATTTGGTTTTGACTTACACTGCAGGTTGAAATAAAACAATGCAGTGATTACTGAAGGCAAAACCATTGGAGTGATTTTGGATGAAGTATCACGATAAATCATCTGAGGTGACAAAGTGTCGTCAGTCTGAGAGTTCTGTCGCAGACCTTTGAGACAAACCGATTGGTGACAAATTCCGATGATTCAACCAAAAAAATTACTCGTTGGTTCCTAGGGTAATTTTTCAAGCAAAGTCAACTGTGCCATCACATGTCCAATGATGTATAAGGCAGGCGTTTTCCAACATGGCAGCGGTGCAATGTGCCTTGAGAAGTAACACTGGCACATTCTCATTTTTCACGCAGAGGTGTTTATTATACTCTCATGCAGTGTTTTATGTGTGCCATAACTCATATTATGCCAGCTTTTCCGATCCGAGTAAATTTATGCTCATGCCAATACATTTTATTGAAGATGAGTGTGAGAAAGGCCCTGAGAACAATAATTACGCTATCACTCTCCATTGCTTGTAAAATAAAAGGCAAGATAAAAAAAAACATAGGAAAACCCAATTATTTTTTTTAACGTTTGGCCTCGAGTCTCACTAGCCTCAAACAATCAAAAAATGTAGATATAAAAAAATGAAATATATATAGTAATCAATGTTCCCTCAAATTTTTTTTCTTTGTGTGCGGCAGTATAAGGTCTCTGTCCGTTTCTGCCAAGGCAATGTGCGCCAAGAACCCAGCCCCATGTGTGGGTGCAGCGACAAATCACAGTGGAAATATCACTCAAACATTTGCTGAATAAAGTGAAAAGACTGTATTTCTACACATACAGCACCACATGAAGGGTCTTAAGGCAGGTTTGCAACATACAACAAACTTAACAAGCATTTACAATGCAATAGGTCTCGCATTTACGCAAGTTTGAGCTATTGGCATTCTAAATGACAATGCCTTTTATTTATGTTTTGGTTCAAAGACATTGTCATTTACAATGCCAATAGCTTAAAATCGCGTAATAACGATACCTGTCGCATTGCAAATGCTTGTTTCTTTTGTAACCTCCCATGAGGACTGCCACTCTTGCATATGGATTTACTCAGGTTATATATTACTGTCTGTGCACTGTTTTTTCCATTTAGCTCAGGAACTCATTTGCGCAAATGCTTGCTTGCCTCTCGCAATTATGAACGCTGCTCTCTATATCTGTTAATGCTCGCTTCCTCCATCTTGTTATATATAGTGGTGGTGCCATTTTTTTATTTAAAATTTAAAGATGGAAAGTAGGGGCATATTACCAAGCAATAGCGATAATTATCGCTATTGCTTGGTTAGAGACAAAAATTTACCTCTGAGCTGCGGCGATTTTTACCGCAAATAAACCTTGGTATTAACACTATGGCTGCTAAGGCAATTCCCCTCCTGTGCTGGGAATTGCCATTTTGCTGGTGTCATGACGAGCTCAGCTCGTCATGAGCACAGATCCAGGCTACCTCATGACGAGCTGAGCTCGTCATGAGCATGGAAGGGGTTATCAAGGTTTATCGCAAATGCGATAAAAATCGCCGCAATGCATGAATATCGCTGAAAAGTCAGCGATATTCATGCATTACCGAGCTAATGCTCTTAGCCATGTTATCCACCTCCCATTAGATAACATGGCTAAGAACTGCTCAGGGCACGTGTTAGCTTTTGGAGATATTCGCGCTTAGCGCAAATATCTCCAAAAGTTGGTAATAGGAGATAGCGATGTTAGCGACTGTCTTCAGTCGCTAACATCTTGGCACGCCCACTTTGCATGTCATTAGTGATAAATATCACTGACATACAAAGTGGGGCCCAAGAAGGTCGCTATCTCCTACTAGCTGTTGCTAACTGGTGTTAGCGACAGCTAGGTAATAGGGAGATCATTTTATCTCCGCTTTCTTGGCTTTTAAAGCCAAAAAAGCGGAGAGAAACCCCCTTGATAATATGCCCTGTAGTTATTAATTTTTTTTAAGTGCCCAATGCTGCACTTTTACTTAAAACATGTTGGCCGTACTCCTTTCTTTATGCGCGGCTCGCCGTATTCACGTTAACAAACGTAACCATTTTTATTTTTAAAGAGCACCATGCTTAGTCTCCAATTTAACAATGACGGCTGCTCGCCTTTCTTTATGCACAGCTTACCGTATTCACTTTGCAAAACACACAAGTCTCTAGGTTTGTCCATTCTTTTTGTCTGTGGCGGAGCGTAAGTTTGTGGCATTATTTCCTTCCCTCGTGCTCACTTGTCTACCTGTCTTTCTCCGTCTCGGGCACAACAGTAGCAGTCATCATGGCTTACCGTGGCAGTTCTTGCAGGTACAGGCCTCTCTGTATCCTGAAAACGTTATCGTGCAGGGAGCAGAGGAGAAAGACTACTGTATGATTATCAAAAATATTAGTTTTGGCAAATTTATTATTCTTCCTTTTAATGATGGTCTAAACCCTGCATTTCAGCTTGTTGGCGACCCACACTTGCTCCCAAACGTCAGCCCTTGGCCTTCATGTGATTCATTGCACCCCTGTCGTACTTTCTCATACATCTAACCACATTTCAGAGTTTATGATCCTGTTGTTGAGCACTGTTGTTTCCTTCAGCCATAACTGTACAGACAGTCTAGAAGTTTAACCAGTACAAACAACAGCAGCCACCGCAGCGAACACGGAAGACTACGAAAGTGAAAGCAGCTCAGTACTAGGCTGTAACTGAGGGCGGGGGCTGCGTGCGCATGCGCGTCATTCCAAAGTTTCGTTTTTAGGAGCGAGCCCCGGAGCGAAAACGAAGTGGCAGCTTAAGTCCCGGGTCCCAGGAGGGGGCCCGGGTGAAGACCAGCGGATACCAGAGAGAGAGACACGGAACACGCAGAAAGAGACCGGTGAGTGGGGGATGTGTGCGCGTGTGTGTGTGCGTGTGTCTGTGTACATGTGTCTGTGTACATGTGTCTGTGTGTAGAGCACGGTGAGTTGGTGGGGGTGGGGGTGGCGTGTGTGTGTCGGGCGTGTGTATATATGTGTGGCTGAGTGTGTGCGCGTGCGTGATCGGGATCCATGGTGACTGAAGTGCCTGCCGGAATCGGAGCGCGTGTTGACGCGCGCGACCTGATCCGATTCCGGCAGGCTGCTGCGTGCGCGTGCCAGTCTCTTGACCTCTCCTATTTAGTCCTTGAAAGCCTGAATGATTACAATAGTCTCGCTTTGCGACAGCAGGCCTTCGGCCTGCAATCGCACGGCGAGACCTAAAAAGGATACAGTATTCAAAAGCATATTCTCCACTAAAAGTCTTTTAATGTAACACTGAGTCCCATACTATCACTTGTCAAATGGGAATGCTAAATCCCTGAGAGGGGTCTGTGTTATTCAAGATTGCACCACAATGAAATCTGTGAAAATGCATTGTTGTGTCCTGTCCTTAGCCAACCACAGAACATTGCTTCTATGAGTTTTATCACCTGCTGCATTTCTTGCATCTCTTTTGCAGCCCTCCAAGTACCACACATCAGGCGTAGACTAACGCATTTTAGTGTGGTGGTCATCATCAACTTCACTGAAATGCAAAGTCACGCGTTTATAAATCCTCCTCCCATGTCAAGCCCAGTACCAGCCGGTAATTAGCACCAATTACAGAAAGCTAGCACTGCGTGGTCAGCCCTGCTTGCGCAGACTTGGGGTTTGGCTCAGCTAGAGTTGGGCTGGCTTTAGGGTCTACAGTGTAACAACTTCACCCATAGTGGGCTGGCACAGCATTCAGCTTCACTGACCTCACGTGTCAATGCAAGTAAATCAGTGTCTGCTTGATTTACCCGGCGCCCAATGTCCGATAGACTGAGACCGATTACGCACCTAGCTATAGGCGCCCTGCCGCCTGCTATGCGAGCATGCGGCACGACAGTCAGTTTACATTTGGCAGTGGGAACCACACATTTGTTGTGCCTACCCGCGCTGCCCTAATATGCCTATGGCCACCTGCAACCTGATCCAGACTGCGGCCGCCGCGGGACGGGTGCTACTTCATGTTTAGCAGACAACCTGCATGAGTCGTCGTGTCCTGGACAATGGCATTTGCCTGCAGCCTGGCCTGTGCAGGGGAAGTCATTGCGGAGGTTGCTGGCATCTTCAAAAGTCACAGGTGAGACCCTGGGGTGCAACTAGCCTTGAGTACGGTATGTTGATAGTAAACCCTGCCCACCCATATGCATACCAGACTAGGTTTTGAGCAGCATAAGGATGTTGGTCGTAACTCATGCTGTGCACACTGAGGACCGTGCTAAAACTATCCCAGCACTGTGGTATTTAAATAAACAAAGCTCACGTATGAATGCTTTTTCCTGTATAGCCTGCCTTGCAAGCCCTTGGTAGACTGTGTTGGAAACTGAGAAAGTGTGGCACAGCCCAGAATGGCTATATGAAATAGTTTAATTAAGATCTTACCTGCTCATTTCCTTAGTCCCCTGCAGCCTCTAGAACAGGTTAATTTTGCTGAATGTTGTTCAGTTGTTCACTGAACAACCGTTCATCACATTTCCTGTTACAATCGTGTGACACAGTTAGAGTGTACTGGCACCAGGGTCACCATCAAGGCCCGGGTGACAGCGAGCTGAGATTTAGAGCTACCCAGGGTACTTTACGCTAGGACTCGGACTCAGTGTTGCCCCTGGAACACACAGGCAGCAGCCTCTCTCTGCTAACACAGAACAAAGGCTGCATGTAATACCCATAACGGAGCACCATACAATCTGAGGCCAGTCCTGAAAGGTCTGGCCAGGCCTGGCCTCTTTCCTGCAATAATCAGCAAAGCAACGCCAAGGACCCCAAGCCCCATCTCAACCTGGCCAGAGTCTTGCTTGGCACAGGTGAGCTGAACACTGCGGATGTGAATGTGGTTAAGATGGACTGCTGAAGGAGTAGGTTGGTTCTGGTGGATATAATTGGAGTTTGTTGTAATGGCTGTGTGGTGTTTGGATGCACTGGGTGGGGCAGGTTGGTTCATATTGGGAATGGGGTTCTAGTTTACCGGGTAGATCAAGGCAGATTTTTCTCTCAAGAAAGTGTCACTCATAGTCATTGAAATGCACTCATAATTGCACTGAAATTTGGAATATGTCACAAATAGCAATCTGAAACCTTGGCAGCTATGTGTAGTTCCTTTTCTGTTCATGTGAAATTTCCTGGTTTTTGGCTTTAAAATTCTGGTCACCCTATCTATCATCAAAAGGCACGCAACAAGCCTATCAGCATGACGTGTGCTTTCACAATCCCTAATACATATTGGGGATTGTGAAAGCACGTTGTGCTGTTAGGCTGTTGCATGCATTTTGGTAATAGAGCGCAGCAAATTGCGTGCCTTTTTGAAAGTTTTTATGTAAATTGCGGGGCCCAACATGCTTACGCTCTGGGCTGCATTTAACATGAAAACTTTCAAAAAGGCACACAAACTGCCGCGCTCTGTTAAGAAAAAGCACACAGCAAGCCCAACAGCACCTCGTGTGCTTTCACGATCACTAATACATATTAGTGATTGTGAAAGCACACGTTCTGCTGTTAGGTTTGTTGCCTGCCTTTTGTTAATGGACCTCAGCAGATTGCATGCCTTTTTTGAAAGTTTTCATGTTAATTGCAGGGCCGACATGCTTACACTCGGGGCTGCATTTAACATGAAAACTTTCAAAAAGGCACACAAACTGCTGCGCTCTGTTAAGAAAAAGCACACAGCAAGCACAACAGCACCACATGTGCTTTCACAATCACTAATATATGTTAATGATTGGGAAAGCACACGTCATGATTTTAGGCTTCCTGCATGACTTTTTTTAACAGAGCGCGGAGGGGGGCAGATTGTCTGCTTTTCTTCAAGTATTCACGCTAATCGCACCACTGCGATAAACATGCGATTCAAATAGGTGCGCGGGCGCTCACACGCACAGCTTAGAGGAAACAGTTATAGTAATACATAAAGGGGATTGGAGCGCCTCTCGTCGTCGTTTATTAATCTGTTCAATTGCAATTAACATTTTGCTTCCACCCTCCACACCAGACAGCAAGCGTTCACCCTCTTCAGCCATTGGCCCTCTTGCACTCTGAGTGTGGACATTTTTTTTGATCAAATATACATATCTTCCTTAAAGAAGTGCACTTCCGTGTGAGGGCTGGTGGCCCAAAAATCACATTGGAAATGTCTTTTCTTTCCTTTCCTTGTCCTTTTATTATGTCATCCTGATGTGGACTTAAATGATGTCTTCCGGTTATAGTAATTGAAATCCAATAGTACCTTTTCTTTGTGCCAATAAGAATTAAATCTTCCTGTGTTAGGTATTAACGGTCTGTCCTAAGTACACATGAGAGCTAAAAAGTACATGTATTTTTCTATTAGTAGTATATGTGATGGTTCATTTTCTTTTCATTTTATTGCAAGTCCATCGTAGCTGATAGCATGTTTTCTTTTTATTCTTATTTTTATTTTTATGCCCCTTGATTGCAACAAAAATAAAACAATAACCATTGCGCCAGCTTGCGGATGCCAAACCTATTGGCTTTGCCAATGCTTGATTTGCATGTATTTGTTAAATAAGAATTCATGGCCCTTTGGTGCAGGTGACTGATGGGTGTAAGTACAACCAAGTTCCGAGGATAGTTGAACCAGGAGGGAGAGTGATTGGAGAACATTGGCATTGATCCAGCTTTAATTCTCAGCAGGGCTTCCTCCAGGTGCCTACTAGACTTTGTTGGTCAAAGGTGAGTGGAGTGGCCAAGGGGTATCCTGTTTGTGGATTTGGTCTTACCCAGGCACAACATATTGCCCCTTATCAGTACTACAGCAGCTTAACAGCCTGCTGGTCCAATTCTGGAGTAGGTCGTGATGCCTAAGCCAGTGACTTCAAATTAAGACACTAATTTAGAATTGTGTGTAAACGTTGAGTTACTGACGGTTGACCAGTATAATCTGGAGTGAATGCAGTTCCAAGCCCACACACCACAGCCATTAAACGTTGGTGATATGAAACAGTGATACTGTTAGTTACCCTGTGGCTACTTTCAATCAGGTAGAGTTGACAGAATAGGAATGGAAATGCATTTTCATCTTCTCAAGGGGCTTACTAATGTCAGGATGACAGCCGATAAGCAGGACACCCTGAGGGAGACTGTATTTAAACCTCTAACAATTTTGATATTGACAAACAGCAAATACCGTTCGATAATAAACTGGAGTTACAGCACCCACCTGCAGGGAGGTGCCTGGGGGTTCCTGGGACCCACTTTCCCTACCTGCAAGGGTTGTCCTCATAAGGCACAGTCACTGTGCGAAACCTTTTTGTGGTGCACAGGCAATGCACCTCCTGACAGCTTTGTAGTCTCTGTGGCACAGGAGCAGTGGCAAAGCATTTCCTCATCTGCATGGGGTTCGAGTTAATTTAGGGCACAGGATAATTTTGCAACCATAAGATGTTGGAGGCAGCCCGCTATATATGCTGCTTCGCGAGCAAGGCTGCAATCGCATAGAATATCTATGCCAGGGAGTTAGATTGAACGAGAGAAGGGATCTGGTCTGTATCCTAGCGCAATGGCAGACTGATTCATCTGCTCCACACCTGATCCCTGCTAGCATCGGTCCTGCATTAATTTGCCAAACAATAAACACCAGCACCTGTTGTGCCCGTGATTGTGTGTGACGCCTGCCAACGCAGGCTTGTGAGTGCACACAGACACACATATTAATTGAAACCATGTCTAGTCAGCTATGCAGACTCAGGCGGGCGCTGTCTCTCCTGCCATAGCAGGTAGTGTGTTGTTCAATAGCATACGTGCGCCCAGGTAGTGAGGAATACCTATCTGTGTTTTCACTACCTATGAGACCTGCTCTTCACATAGGTTCACATCGGGAAGTGGTTGACATTACTTTGGACTGCAATAGTGGATTGAAGTGGAGCAGCCTTGCTGTTTCATATCAATGGACTTACAGTGCCAAACCCTTTCCACTGGTAAAGGGGGTTTTGGCATGACTTGATTAGAAATGCCACTTATGGAACATGTATAAAGTGACATCTAATGACACTGATGGGAATAACTCAAATAACTTCAACAAAGTAAATTAATTACAGCCAAGTCTATCAAAAAAGAAAATTAGATTTATATTTGAAAAAACATAAAAGTAGGGGTACAGAAACAACAGCAAAAGATTCCAACATACATTGACAACAAAGAACATAAAGGTTAGATATATAAAAATATCTTGATTGTCAGTGTATATCATCCCATCTTCATTAAATAATGTAGTGAGTCTGTCCTCAACGTATGATTCAGAGCTCAAGATAAGTTAATTTACAATGACTAAAGAAATTGAATAGAGATTCAGATTATTGAGGAAAAGTTAGATGAATTAATCGAGTAGAAACCACCACATAATCCCAGTGTCAAAGGATATGAGGATACCTCAGCGTTAACTCACCGTTAGAGGTTTCATGATTCACCTGATGTCCATTATAAACAAATCCCTATTCAAACACCTAAAACAACTATAATCAGAGGCTGGACATTCAACTCAGACATTCCCAGGACTCGGGTAATCTAATAAAAATGCATAATTTACAGTAAGAGTAAAACAAAATTCTGAGTAAAAGAGCTCAAAAGTGGTTGGAGGTCGCTGCTGAGAAATTGTGTAATATAAACAGAGCTGGGAAAACATTGGCGAACTAGCTGCAATACACTAAAAATAAATTCCTTATGCCAGCAATAAGGAACACAGTGGAGGAGGTTGTATCTTCGACTCAGGGTATTCTGGATGCATTCGGAAAATTCTACTCCAACCTAAATAACTCTAACCGGCAAGTCAAGTGCTCCCCCATGCATCTCAGAAGGCGTCCTACTTACCCTTAATACACCCATTGAGGAAGGGGAGATTCTGTTTGCTATCCATAGCCTTAAATCAGGGAAGGCACTGGGTCTGGATGGGTATTCTTATAGGTTTTATAAAGCATATGATGGGCAGGTTGTGGTACCGTTGCAGGCCATCTACCATCAATTTGCCAAATCAGAATATAACTTGGGATCCACAACTGAAGCACAATTGTAGTCATTCCAAAGGAGGGGAAGGGCCATTTGGACGTTATAACTATAGACCCATATCCCTTATCAATCTCGACTGCAAAATATATGCCAAAATGATCATCTGTAGACTAGAACTAGTTATACTAAAACTTATCCATCTCTCGCAAATTGGTTTCCTAAAAGGTAGACCTGCTTCTGATAACATTAGGATAGTTTTCCACGCTCTGGAGAAAGCAAAGCTAATCACACACCAACAGCTGCACTGGCACTCAATACGGAAAAGGTCTTTGGCACATTTCTGCATGCAGCACTAAACAAATATCGTTTTGGGGAAGATTTTATCTGGATTACCATGGTGCTCTACTCAAACCCAATAGAGAAGGTTAGAGTTAATGGGCACCTCTCCCAACAATTTCCATTATCCTAAAGCACTCGCCAGGGATGCCTGCTCCCCTTCTGTTTCTGTTGGTTAGTGAACCATTGCTCTCACCAATTAGGGATAACTTTAATATTAAGGGTATTAACTTAAACTCAGGCAGGCAGCTGGTTGTGGCAAATGCTGACAATGTTCTATTGTTTACTGAGGAGGCTAATCGGATCATTATGCAGGAGATAGCAAGGTTTTCATTAATGCCAGGCTACTCCCTGAACAGAGACAAAATTGAGGTATTCCCACTAAATGCCCACTGCACCCCATCAGTGAGAGAAAATTCAGGCTTGAAATTGCAAACAGAGGCCTAGGTATGTGATTTGGTAAAGACTTGAAAAACTCAATCACCATTAACAAAAATAAAACAGTGACCAAAATAAAAGACTTATTATTATTATTATCATTCCGATGTTGAGCGGAAAGCCTCCTCCCGACAGTCGTAACCTCCTTGACCGCAAGTCGTAACCTCCTCGACCGCGTCGGAGCCCTTCTGACCGTCTCGGTCGGTTTACTTTCTGACCGCCCGATTACGATCTTCGCGGTCCCAACGTAAACCTGTTGGTCATTCCAAATCAATTCCAAGCGACTCGTGGAGTATTCATGTTGGTCCAAACCGCAACGTACACACTACGGGACAGTGTTTCTGCCCACAGGATTACAATGAATTTTTCCTACAGCCTTTCCAAGTTTGGCCTGTCCGACACGGAAAGGCTTTCGGAGAGTGACTCTGGGGGCCCCTAGCAGGGTCCACTTGGCCCCGAGGCCCACCGCTGATGGCCGAGGCGGTACCTAAGGGTCCCCCTTGTAAAACCCTGCACTGCAAGGCAGGCACCATGGCGTGCCTGCCACAGGGTGCAGGGTTTCCCTGCAAACACCTCATTTCCCCATAGGAGCCTGTGTAACGGCCAGTTCTAGGGCGTAACATGGGCTCCCAATGGAAACAATCCGAATCCGACCAAACAGTGTTCGATCGCATCGTAATCTGTCAGTTGGAAATGCCGACCGCAAGTCAGTCAATCCTGATTCCTAGACGGTGTTGGGCGGAGCCTTTCCGCCCGACATTGTAGTGTGCCCCTTGGTGAACACCTGATCTCCCAAACATGCTACCTCATGGGGGTGAGCTGAGACTGTCAAAATGAAGGTAGCTCCCCTGGTGAATTTTATATCCAATATGCTCCCGGTCGCCCTTTTCCTTTCTGTTTTTAAATCCATGGACATTTATATATCTGAAATCCTACGGAAGGGCAAGAGAGCCAGGATCTCCACAAACATGTAAAAAATGAATAAGACCAAAATATATATATATATATGTCTATATATATCTATATATATATATATATATATATATATATATATATATATATATATATATATATATATATATATATATATATATATATATATATATATATATATATATATATATATATATATATATACTAGCAGCCCGTCCCAACGATGCCCGGGAGCAATTAGGCTTCAGGGCCCCCTCCCGCCCCGCTTTTGTAACCTGCAGACGTCACTTTTCCTCCTTTTCCTCCTGTAATGCACCGTTTGTCTGACATTTGTAGTGCACCGTTTGCCCTCTCTTTCTTGTCCTCAGGCTTCCCCGACCGCCGCCCGCCCGGCCCGGCCCGTCCCGTCCCCCGCCCGGCCCGGCCCGTCCCATCCCCCCCCCGGCCCGGTCTGTCCCGTCCCCCGCCTGCCCCTACATGAGTGCCCTTACCTCCGCCGGCGCTGCTCCCGCCTGTCCGCTCGCACCACCGCTCCTCCCCTGCGCCATGTCCGCCGCTCCTCCTCCGCCACCGGTCCTCTGCTCCTGACATCACCGCTCCTCCCCCGCGCCATGTCCGCCGCTCCTCGGACGCCGCTCCTCCCCGTGCTCCTAACGTGACCTCGCACGTCGCGGCCGGCGCTACTTTTGAGGGACTACTTTTTTTTTTATCTAGAATTTTAAATAACGTTTATTTTTTTAATTTATGTAGCCTATAACCATCTACACACCCTGCCGATTTCAACGGTGTATCGGGTGTGTAGATTGGCGCAGTGGTTCCCGAGTTTACCCGCCTCAAAGCCTGAAAGTTTCTGCTTTATTATAGTAGTATAGATATTCAAGATAGGATATCCGTTCCACTTTTGCAAAGAAATCATCCGGCACTCGCACGCAGGTATCGTCGGTTTCAGGCTTGTTTTATTTAAATTACATCAACGCGTTTCGGGAGTCAAGCTATATATATATAATCGCTCTTGCTCCTCTGACTTTAGAAAGAACATCGCACTCAGAGGGGCATTTTCCAAACAAAACTTTATTCCATAGCCAGCAACAAACGTGTGTCGGCGGAAAGCCTTCTTCTGTGTCAGTGAACACAACGGAGGAGGCTATTTTTAAGGCATGAGAGTAGTGCATAGCATACGAAAAGGGACTTCAATCTAAGCATTAAATTGTACGCCATCTTTGTAGTTTTTATTGGGGTTCTCGTGTTTGTGCATATTGTTGTTTACAGTGACACAAATTAAATCTAGGCAACATTTATTTTGCCATATAAGAATATTTGTATACTTTACACATTCTATATTTACATATTTACATCTTATGTCTATATAGACCTGTTGTGTATCAACACATATAAATAAGTACATACGCTGTATGCAGTTTATATTGGTATCGCGCTATATCATCCTTTCAGTTACATTCAGACTTTGTGTTATATTTACACAAAAGAGAGAGATTTTACCATGGATTGGTTTACTCAATAGTATTTTACCCTTTGTATCTCACGTGCCATCTTTCAATGTGTTCTCACACGAGCACTGGCGTGTCACCTCTCATTTACTACAATATTATATTGATTTATCTATCTATAAAACATCCTAATAATCTTCTAGCTGCCCGATATCGTATTGTTATATTGCAATGGGAACCAACATACAAACTGATGTTACTGGATATAACGAGTCTATACACTTGTATAGAACATATTGAGTAAACCAATCCATGGTAAAATGGGTATGAAAGAATCATTTATTGTGGAATGACTAAAGACGGATTCATTGTAGTTAACAAATCCAAACACTACAAGATCCAGCAGGCTGCGGTAGTGGCAACGCCCACTGAGGCGGGGACTTTTGATATTTAAGTGTTTGGGAAACCGCCTTTGTTCTTCCGATCAAGCCACTGAAGAAAGGTTTTTAAACCTGAAACGCGTCTGGAAGAGAGAGACTTAGGAGGCCGGTTTACATGCTGGGTGCCTGCTGTAGGATGTGCCAACTTGAATAAAGGAACTACTATACTTCCTGTCGGCGTCTCCCTTGGGGGCTACCATATTGATGGAATATAGCGGCTGAGTCCAGCAGCGGGATGACGCCCATTTCTGAAAAAGAGAGCCCGCGATAATGCCGTGAATATGGTGCTGTCCACCAAATCGGGAGGAAGTTTCCATGATGACACACGGAATAGTGGCAGGCGCTGCAAACTGGATTGTGCACCCCCCCCCCCCCCCCACATGGGGTATGAAAGAATCATTTATTGTGGAATGACTAAAGATAGACTCACTGTAGCTAACAAATCCAAACACTACAAGATCCAGCAGGCCGCGGTAGCAGCCACGCCCTCTGAGGCGGGGACTTTTGATATTTAAGTGTTTTGGAAACCGCCTTTGTTCTTCCGATCAAGCCACTGAAGAAAGGTTTTTAAATCTGAAACGCGTCTGGCAGAGAGAGACTTAGGAGGCCGGTTTACACGCTGGGTGCCTGCAGTAGGATGTGCCAACTTGAATAAAGGAACTACTATACTTTCTGTCGACGTCTCCCTTGGGGGCTACCTTATTGATTTATTGATGGAATATAGCCCTGAGTCCAGCCGTGGGATGACGCCCATTTCTGAAAAAGAGAGCCCGCGATAACGCCGTGAAAATGGTGCTGTCCACCAATGCGGGAGGAAGTTTCCATGATGACACACGGAATAGTGGCAGGCGCTGCAGACTGAATTGTGCACCCCCCCGCACATGGGGTATGAAAGAATCATTTATTGTGGAGTGACTAAAGACGGACTCACTGTAGCTAACAAATCCAAACACTACAAGATCCAGCAGGCCGCTGTAGCGGCCACGCCCACTGAGGCGGGGACTTTGGATATTTAAGTGTTTGGGAAACCGCCTTTGTTCTTCCGATCCAGCCACTGAAGAAAGGTTTTTAGGTCTCGTGACCTAAAATGCGCGCAAGCGCATTGAGGGAGCGAGAATTCAAGTCGGCAAAATCCTCGTCAAACCAAGGGCTTTCAGCTGCGGTTTTCTTGAAGTTCACGTGAATCACGTGAACAAACAAGCACGCGCATCAGGCACTCCTCCCACACCTCACGGACATCTGTTCATTTCTCCTCCCCCTCCCCAGCCAGCTTCCCCCAGGCCCCTGCTGCTTCACACCCAGCCTCTGCACCCTCTGCACTCCCACGCCTGTCGCATTTCTCCTCCCCCATCCCCTTCTCTGCCTTCCCTCCATCTTGTCTATCACGTGCTTTTCTTATTCTTTCTGTCGGATTTTTCTTTATTTCCTTTCAATTTCTTCCTTTTTGTTTTCTTTCTGTTTCCTGCTTTGTATCCCATGGATCTCGCTGCCTGTGCCAGCCATGATCCCTTTGATCTCCTCAGTCACCCCCAGAACCACAATGTTTCGGTGTACCCCAGACTGGCAAGTCTGGGACCAGGAAGCAGGTCACCATTGCTGTTTATAAACTAACATATACGAAGTGCCTAATGACATCAGCTGCGTGTCTGCATATGTGATCCTGGGAGATTGGTAATTCTTCCCGAAGCTATAAATAGCACCGCTTAATTACACAGCTAATTACCCTGTTGCACAATACTCCCATGGGCGAGGAAAACTGTCTCAATTGTGAGTTCCCATAAAGCAGCCCAGAAGTTTATCCCCACCCCCACAATGCCCCCCACCCAAACATTCGATCTGGGAGAACAAGGCCAGCTAGTTGGCTCAGTGAGTTAAGTGCTCGATGCGGATGGATGTCTGTTGGAGCTGCCAATCACGAGTTCAAATCCTGAAAGGTTCACCTCTGCCTTTTCATCCTTCTAGGGTTCATAATTTCAGTCCTATTGAAACGGGGGGGGGGATGATGACCACGATTTACAGCACTTAGAACCCTCAAAACTGGAGTGCTGAGCGCTATAGAACAACACAGAGTGGGAAGGGTCAAACAACACAGAGGAGCAATGGTCTGGGGAAGCACACAAGAAAGTCACCTGGAATAAATATGCACTATGCAGTGCTAAAGCAAGAAGAAACAAGAGAGAGCAGTGTGAGGGGGGAAAAGTAGACGGATAAGAGACCGACACGGAGCAGGAGAGGGAAAAGAAGCGCATAAGGGAGATAACTGGAAACACATGCACTCACTGGGAGTTCTTAAGCCTAGAGAACACACAGCAAATAACCTTATCTCTATTGGCAGTCGCTGGAGAAGGTAATGTGGAGAGGAACACTTCGGGCAGAGGCATAGCCATTCATGGGTACAACAGGTGCAGTGGCACTAGGACCCAGATGCCTGAGGGGTATGCTCAAACCTGACTATTGGATTATTTTATAATTCAGTCAGCAGCCAAGGGACCCATTTTATTCCTTGCACTAGGGCCATTGAAAGGCTGGCTACCACACTGACCCCAAGAGCTCTTGGCAAGAGGGATGTAGGAATGCCCGGGAGGAAGGGAGCACAGAGTTATTTCACTTCCCCCCTCGCCTCCAGGCTTTCATTTTGTGGTGAGGGAGCATATGGGAAATCTTCTCTCCAATGTTCCTTCTGACCCACAGGCAATTGCTTGCGAGTTAGGGTGCAAGTGGGAAAGCTTCAGATGATGATTGGGGCAATCATAGAGATTTGCGTAGGGGGGGGGGTAAGAGAAACAAGCACTGGCGTTGCCAATAGGTCTCGCAGTAGGAAAGTTGGAGCTATTACAATTGCAAATAACAATGCCTTTTATTTTTATTTTCATTTTAAAAACATAAAGGGCTTTCTCATTTACAAAACCAATAGCTCCAACTTTCCTACTGCGAGACCTATTGGCAACGCCAGTGCTTGTTAAACCTGAAACGCATCTGGCAGAGAGAGAATTAGGAGGCCGGTTTACACGCTGGGTGCCTGCTGTAGGATGTGCCAACTTGAATAAATGAACTACTATACTTCCTGTCGGCCTCTCCCTTGGGGGATACCTTATTGATGGAATATATATATATACTTGCTGGCTGCTGTTGCTATATCCACTAAATAAAGATCTTCACCTGCATCTCTGAGTCTGCTGTTCGTTTTTCTTGAAGGACGTTCTTCCAGGCATATGTATGTATATATATATATATATATATATATATATATTACCTACTGGCGATAGCCAGTAGGTATAAATAGTTAGGATTTTTTTCCTATGGGACTTTTGAAAATTCTATGTCTAATAACTTAGGCGTTTGTGGACGGAATCGGCTGAAATTTTCAGGAAAATGGCACATTTTGTTTCTGAGCAGCCCTTGAAAATTTGGGGGGGTTTCGTCAAGGGGGGGGCCGAGAAAAAAGGGGGGTCCCAAAACGCGTTTTTCCCATGTTAATTTCCATAGGGCGTTTGGCCTCACTTTTAGCTCGAACGGCTGAATGGATTTGCACGAAACTTGGCAAAATTGTAGGGACTGTTAGCCCGATGTGCCTTTGCTGGGTCTCAATATATGTGCTCCAGTGGATTTAGAGAAATTAACGTTTTAAAAAATTTATATATCTGTGACAGCGTCCTGGATAGCGCACCAGTTCGCGTACTTTTCGTGTAACGGAGCTTTGCGAAGCGAAGCTGATTGGCTCTCCGGTGTCTGTCAACATTCTAAACAGTCCGTAGCGGCCGCCATTTTGTCTCTCGGTAGGATTGAGAAACAAGAGGAGGCCAAAACGAAGGGGGAAATAAAGGAAAGGGGGCAAGGTAGACCTCTTCTGACCCCCTAGGATTGATGAGGGGGATATTTAAGTGTCCCGCGGGGTCAAAAAAAAAAAAAAAAATTGCGATTTTTCCCCGTAGAGGCGCGTCCCGGTACGCGAACCGGGCAGCTAACTGGGCAGCTAACCGGCAGCGTAACGGGAGTCTGAGGAGAAGCTGATTGGCTGTCAACTTTGTAAACAGTCCGGAGCGGCCGCCATCTTGTCTCTCGGTAGGATCGAGAGACAAGAGGTGGTGAAAAACGAAGGGGGAAATGAAGGAAAGGGGGCAAGGTAGACCCCTCCTGACCCCCTAGGATTGATGAGGGGGATATTAAAGTGCCCCGCAGGGCAAAAGGAAAAAAGAAAAAAAATTCGATTTTTCGTCGTAGAGGCATTGTAAACAGTCCGGAGCAGCCGCCATCTTGTCTCTCGGTAGGATCGAGAGACAAGAGGTGGAGAAAAACGAAGGGGGAAATGAAGGAAAGGGGGCAAGGTAGACCCCTCCTGAACCCCTAGGATTGATGAGGGGGATATTAAAGTGCCCCGCGGGGCAAAAAAAAAACAATAAAAAATTGCGATTTTTCCCCGTAGAGGCGCGTCCCGGTACGCGAACCGGGCAGCTAACTGGGCAGCTAACCGGCAGCGTAAAGGGAGTCTGAGGAGAAGCTGATTGGCTGTCAACTTTGTAAACAGTCCGGAGCGGCCGCCATCTTGTCTCTCGGTAGGATCGAGAGACAAGAGGTGGTGAAAAACGAAGGGGGAAATGAAGGAAAGGGGGCAAGGTAAACCCCTCCTGACCCCCTAGGATTGATGAGGGGGATATTAAAGTGCCCCGCAGGGCAAAAGGAAAAAAGAAAAAAAAAATTGAGATTTTTCGAGGTAGAGGTGCTTCCCGGTACGCCAACCGGGCAGCTAAACGGTAGCGTAACGGGAGTCCGACATCTTGTGTTTTGGAGCGTCCGGTTTGCGTACCGGGTAGCGTTCCGGTAAGCAGAGCAAGGGGAAAACCAAAAGAAACAGTAAAAAAGTAAAATAAAATTTAAAGGAATAGATTTCCACCAAACTTGACAAAATTGTAGGGACTGTTTGTTTGATGTGCCTTTTCAAGGCCTCAAGATATGTGCACGTGTGGATTTTGTCTAATTAAGGTTAAAAACAATATATATATATCTGTAAGCGTGCTCTGGCGCGCTTACGTTACGGGTTTTGTTTGCGCTGCAGAGACGATACGTCACGTTTATGTGACGCGTCATGAGGCGTCTCACGTGGCTACGTGATACGTCACATAATTAAGAATATATTTTACAGCTATAGATATTAGCTTTTAAAAAACCAATGAAATTCACTGAAAAAACCATAGGTTATAGACCATATATAGTTAGGAATTTGCATTTACAAAACCTTGAAAATTCACTGAAAAAACCATTGGTTATAGACCATATATAGTTAGGGATTAGCATTTACAAAACCTTATTTTACTCGCATAAAACCATTGAAATTCGCATATATAGTTAGTTGCGCTAACTATATATCGCGCACCCGCAATCCACTGCTGATGATGTCACATATTACATCATTCATGACATGGTCAGTGACATCACTGATGACACCCCGAACGCGTCATGTCGGTGGTGCAGGGCGTTATTATGATTAAATAAGTATTGCACCGAACTTTGTTTCTGCGTCCGTTTGTTCAGGAGTGAATAAGGTCACAAGAACGGAAGATTCAGCATATATATATATATATATATATATATATATATATATATATATATATGATTCAAATAGACGCCCTTCCACCTCTTTGGAGTGAATAAAAGAGCACTAACTACTCTTGTAGTGTGATTAATTTTTTTGTCTCACATTCCATAGTCATAACGCGTTTCGGTCAACTAATTACCTTGATCACATACTGAAACGCTATACTGTAATTTCATTTAAGCGAACCCACTTGTGTCATGTGACGACATTAAGAAACAACATGGTAAACAGACTACACTGTTAGCATGGTTACATTGTTGCTCAGAATGAATACCAACATATGCTAAAAGACTTCTATTCAATTTTATAATATAACATCAATTCTTTATATATAATTTAAACCATCTGTTTAAATAAATATATAAATAAAAAAATACATCGGATAAATATTATAAGATTTGTTCAGATTACTTCAACTAGCGACTATACACATGATATGCAAACAATGGGACTATATTGTATCTCTTTTCTTACTGCTTGAATGCATTTTTATAATCTTATTCCATATTCATTCAATACAATACTCATGACGTCATCAATGTTAAAATATCTAAAACCATTCTAAAGAAGTCTAAAATGTGAGCATTCATGCCATCAGATGTGCAGAGAGAGCCTTATTGTCCTTTTTGAAGGTCTAATGTGCTTCCTAATTATCTTTTTAGTGCATAGTGCAATAAAGGGCTTAGTATGTCATATTGCAAATATTGACTAAGTGCAACACATTTTCTAATCTAAATACTTATGATGTTACACATCTATTAAATCTTTTTTGGTTTTATTTTTATTCTTTAAAATAAACTTATAGGCGGTAGGCTTTCGAGAGTTTTATAGGTAATCAATATCTAATATCAATTATCAATGTGTAGCAATCCTAAAGTATTAGCATCTAGGCTTGGTGGATAAAGGGTAGATTAAAGATAACATTTTTCAATATCACTTGCATGATATGTGGCTAACTACTAAGAATGTTGCCAGAGGTCCCTTTTAAAATGCAAACTATATATTTAAAGTGATGCAGCGATGATTAGATAATCATTAAAGGAAATTATGAAGGTCTTCATTGTTATTGAGCCCTGTTGGATTTTTACAGTCAAATTCTAAGATTATATGTGACTCAAGCTGCCTTAGCAGACATTCTCTATTGCCAGCCCCTCAGAGCGTCGGAATGGAATCAACAACATAATATTTGAGGCAGTTTAGGTAATTGTTATGTTCAGATTTAAAATGACGTGCCACAGGATAAGTGGCATCGCTGTTGACTATGGCCCACAGGTGCTGGAGAATTCTCACATGTACCTGCAGCTTGGTACTCCCTACATATCTCAAGCCACAGGTACATGTCTAAAACAACACCACTGGGTTTGGGCTCCCAACAGCACAGCTTGCCACAAGCTAGTATTAAACAAAAGAAGATGCCGGTGCTGCTATTTAATTGATTACCTTATTTTTGGCTAAACCTAAGAACATAGAACAAATGTTTATTTCGATCCAACAGTATCGATTTTTATTTTCTTTTCTTTAAATTTCATTCATTTATTCATTTTTTTGTTTGGAAAATTAAATTAAACCAAGTTTCTCTTTTAAGACCTTATGTACACAAAACATGAAATCCCATATATATGAATATCTATTTACAATCAAAAATTCAGAAAATACATATCAACGTAATCTCATTCAAACAGTCAATCACATCACTTTCACACCACAATATATACAAGATATATATAGAGACAGACAAAACAGAAAACATATGAAATATTTCTAAATTGTAATCAGATGAATTACAATAAAGCCATGAATATTTCTTATATTTACAAAATAAAATCGATATTTTTACAATTTTTGATTCTTTTAAGGCTTATAGAGTCTACGCGTTTCGAACTCATATGATTATTGAGTTCTCATCAGGACCATAGTCTCTCAGATAAATTTGAAACCAGAAGGGGTGCGGATGTCTCAGTCGATGACAACAACCATTTGATGTGAGGGAAAAACGGACCCAGCATGAGTTATGGCAATCCGAGTGTTATGGTTTCTATGCTCTGAGTTCGGGAGGCTGACGTGTCTAACCTGTGCCGGCGAATCTTTGTTTGGCGTTTTGACGAGCAGCGGTCTTCTCCGTGAGTAATGGTTCGCGTCCTCATTCGACGATGCTTTAAGGTCCGCAAAGCAAACCCACTTGTGTCATGTGACGACATTAAGAAACAACATGGTAAACAGACTACACTGTTAGCATGGTTACATTGTTGCTCAGAATTAATACCAACATATGCTAAAAGACTTCTATTCAAATTTATAATATAACATCAATTCTTTAAATATAATTTAAACCATCTGTTTAAATAAATATATAAATAAAAAAATTCATCGGATAAATATTATAAGATTTGTTCAGATTACTTCAACTAGCGACTATACACATGATATGCAAACAATGGGACTATATTGTATCTCTTTTCTTACTGCTTAAATGCATTTTTGTAATCTTATTCCATATTCATTCAATACAATACTCATGATGTCATCAATGTTAAAATATCTAAAACCATTCTAAAGAAGTCTAAAATGTGAGCATTCATGCCATCAGATGTGCAGAGAGAGCCTTATTGTCCTTTTTGAAGGTCTAATGTGCTTCCTAATTATCTTTTTAGTGCATAGTGCAATAAAGGGCTTAGTATGTCATATTGCAAATATTGACTAAGTGCAACACATTTTCTAATCTAAATACTTAGGATGTTACACATCTATTAAATCTTTTTTGGTTTTATTTTTATTCTTTAAAATAAACTTATAGGCGGTAGGCTTTCAGATGTTTTATAGGTAATCAATATCTAATATCAATTATCAATGTGTAGCAATCCTAAAGTATTAGCATCTAGGCTTGGTGGATAAAGGGTAGATTAAAGATAACATTTTTCAATATCACTTGCATGATATGTGGCTAACTACTAAGAATGTTGCCAGAGGTCCCTTTTAAAATGCAAACTATATATTTAAAGTGATGCAGCAATGATTAGATAATCATTAAAGGAAATTATGAAGGTCTTCATTGTTATTGAGCCCTGTTGGATTTTTACAGTCAAATTCTAAGATTATATGTGACTCAAGCTGCCTTAGCAGACGTTCTCTATTGCCACCCCCTCAGAGCATCGGAATGGCATCAACAACATAATATTTGAGGCAGTTTAGGTAATTGTTATGTTCATATTTAAAATGACGTGCCACAGGATAAGTGGCATCGCTGTTGACTATGGCCCGCAGGTGCTGGAGAATTCTCACATGTACCTGCAGCTTGGTACTCCCTACATATCTCAAGCCACAGGTACATGTCTAAAACAACACCACTGGGTTTGGGCTCCCAACACCACAGCTTGCCACAAGCTAGTATTAAACAAAAGAAGATGCCCGTGCTGCTATTTAATTGATTACCTTATTTTTGGCTAAACCTAAGAACATAGAACAAATGTTTATTTCGATCCAACAGTATCGATTTTTATTTTATTTTCTTTAAATTTCATTCATTTATTCATTTTTTTGTTTGGAAAATTAAATTAAACCAAGTTTCTCTTTTAAGACCTTATGTACACAAAACATGAAATCCCATATATATGAATATCTATTTAAAATCAAAAATTCAGAAAATACATATCAACGTAATCTCATTCCAACAGTCAATCACATCACTTTCACACCACAATATATACAAGATATATATAGAGACAGACAAAACAGAAAACATATGAATTATTTCTAAATTGTAATCAGATGAATTACAATAAAGCCATGAATATTTCTTATATTTACAAAAAAACATCGATATTTTTAAAATTTTTGATTCTTTTAAGGCTTATAGAGTCTACGCGTTTCGAACTCATATGATTATTGAGTTCTCATCAGGACCATAGTCTCTCAGATAAATTTGAAACCAGAAGGGGTGCGGATGTTTCCGTCGATGACAACAACCATTTGATGTGAGGGAAAAACGGACCCAGCATGAGTTATGGCAATCCGAGTGTTATGGTTTCTATGCTCTGAGTTCGGGAGGCTGAAGTGTCTAACCTGCGCCGGCGAATCTTTGTTTGGCGTTTTGACAAGCAGCGGTCTTCTCCGTGAGTAATGGTTCGCGTCCTCATTCGACGATGCTTC
Source organism: Lissotriton vulgaris (assembly GCF_964263255.1). Classification (NCBI taxonomy): domain Eukaryota; kingdom Metazoa; phylum Chordata; class Amphibia; order Caudata; family Salamandridae; genus Lissotriton; species Lissotriton vulgaris. The sequence continues at coordinate 841,472,275 of NC_141687.1, read as the reverse complement.
CGGGTCCGCAAAGCGAACCCACTTGTGTCATGTGACGACATTAAGAAACAACATGGTAAACAGACTACACTGTTAGCATGGTTACATTGTTGCTCAGAATTAATACCAACATATGCTAAAAGACCTCTATTCAATTTTAAAATATAACATCAATTCTTTATATATAATTTAAACCATCTGTTTAAATAAATATATAAATAAAAAAATACATCGGATAAATATTATAAGATTTGTTCAGATTACTTCAACTAGCGACTATACACATGATATGCAAACAATGGGATTACATTGTATCTCTTTTCTTACTGCTTAAATGCATTTTTGTAATCTTATTCCATATTCATTCAATACAATACTCATGATGTCATCAATGTTAAAATATCTAAAACCATTCTAAAGAAGTCTAAAATGTGAGCATTCATGCCATCAGGTGTGCAGAGAGAGCCTTATGGTCCTTTTTGAAGGTCTAATGTGCTTCCTAATGATCTTTTTAGTGCATAGTGCAATAAAGGGCTTAGTATGTCATATTGCAAATATTGACTAAGTGCAACACATTTTCTAATCTAAATACTTATGATGTTACACATCTCTTAAATCTTTTTTGGTTTTATTTTTATTCTTTAAAATAAACCTATAGGCGGTAGGCTTTCAGATGTTTTATAGGTAATCAATATCTAATATCAATTATCAATGTGTAGCAATCCTAAAGTATTAGCATCTAGGCTTGGTGGATAAAGGGCAGATTAAAGATAACATTTTTCAATATCACTTGCATGATATGTGGCTAACTACTAAGAATGTTGCCAGAGGTCCCTTTTAAAATGCAAACTATATATTTAAAGTGATGCAGCGATGATTAGATAATCATTAAAGGAAATTATGAAGGTCTTCATTGTTATTGAGCCCTGTTGGATTTTTACAGTCAAATTCTAAGATTATATGTGACTCAAGCTGCCTTAGCAGACGTTCTCTATTGCCACCCCCTCAGAGCGTCGGAATGGCACCAACAACATAATATTTGAGGCAGTTTAGGTAATTGTTATGTTCAGATTTAAAATGACGTGCCACAGGATAAGTGGCATCGCTGTTGACTATGGCCTGCAGGTGCTGGAGAATTCTCACATGTACCTGCAGCTTGGTACTCCCTACATATCTCAAGCCACAGGTACATGTCAGCACATACACCGCATATTCTGTCCGGCAATTGAAATTATCCCTGATGGCCACCTTGGTGGAACCGAAGGGAGTTGAGTAGTGTGTCATATTGACGCCAACCTTACAGGCCCTGCAAGAGGAGCATTTATAAAATCCTTGCTTGGGTTTCAGCCACGAGGTACTTGGGCTGATCTCTGGACTACTTTTAACCAGCTGGGATCTCATGGATGATGCTCGTCTAAAGGTAAATGTTGGTAAGGCCGGTAATCTGGGTGCGATTATTCCATCTGTGAGTAGTATTGGCCAATTCTTCTTAATAATCGGCTGTATCTGCCTTTCCTGACAGCTGTATGTAGTAATGAGTCTAGGTGTATTTTCATCTATAGTAGTGGATGATGCTAATGTTGCTGATTCAAGCTCAGGTACCGTCTTAAGTTTTGTCTCTTCTGCTGTAGCAGGGACTCCCTAGTTGTGGCATTGGCTTTATTTATGGCCTAATTGAGGATCTTCTCACCATACCCCCTCATCCTGAACCTTTCCTTGGCTCGAATAGAGATTTATTTAATTCAGCTTTTGTACTGCAAATTCTTTTTAGCCTAAGGAATTCCCCATAGGGGATGCCTTCAAGCAAGGCCTTTGGGTGACAACTTTTCGCATGCAACGTGGAGTTGCCTGCCGTTGTTTTACGGTGCAGTGTCATCTCAAGTTTCATATCTGACACATACAATCTCACATCCAAGAAATCTACACTCTTATCACTGATGGGTGATGTAAGTTTAAGATTCACAGTAGTATTGTTGATTTCTTGGATAAAATTGACTGCACTGTTGCGATCATCCTTCCAAATGATGAAAACGTCAGCAATGAATCTTAGCCAGTACATGACATGTGTGGAGTACAATGCTTTATGGATTGTTCTAAGAACTTGTTACTCCCACCAGCCAACATGTAAACAAGCACTGCCGGGGGAGAATTAGGCTCCCATAGCAACTCCACACTTTTGTCTGAATAATTCTTTGCCTAATAAGAAGAAATTGTTGAACAGACACCACCTGGTAAGCTCTAATACCATTATGTTGTGATTTTATTTGGTCACGGGTCTAGTGCCTAAGAAGTGCTTAACTGCTGTTAGACCCACTTGATGAACTATACTCGTATATAACAATTCTATGTCCGACTTAATAAGCAGTAGTCTTTCCTTCTGTCCATACAATTTGATTCAATTTGGTGAGAAAGTCTCCAGTGTCTTTGATGTATGTGGGGAGTTTTTGAACATGCTCTTGAAGATAATAATCCACATACTGAGTTATGTTCTCACATATGCCATTTATGGCAGAGATGATTGGTCTAGCTGGAATTGGTGCTGTTTTCTTATGAATTTTGGGTACGAAGTAAATCGTGGGGAGCACGGGGAATTCATTATGCATACATTTGTACTCCTCATTGGAGATTAGTCCTTGTCTCTTCCACTGTAGTAAGTATTTTTTCAAGCCTTCTTTTGCTTTATTGTATTCTTTCACACTTGATTTTTCATAACGTTCCTTGTTCTCTAATTGGCGATATGCCTCCTGGAGATATTCTTGTTTGGGCCAAATGACGATGTTCCCGCCCTTGTCTGACTTGTTGATAACAATTTCATGATCATTTTTAAGTTTTTTTATTAAGTTCTCTTACTAGCGATCCTGACATTTACTGTTCTGATGACTGTGGCTCATTTTGTGGTATAATGTTTGGTGATCTTCCATAACCGGTTCATGAAAAATATCTATTACGTCCTTGGGCATCATCGGTAAGAATGCCGATTTGGGTTTGAAGGGACTACTGCCCGCACTTGATTGTACAATATCCATTGTTTGTAACCTCTCCTGTGTCGACCCCAGACTGGGATTCATTTTTTTACCTGAGTTCTTGCATGACTAGGAGGGTAAATGCATCAGAAACCTGGAGGTTCTCACTGTTAATAGTGGTAATAGTTAGTACCTTGTTTAGTTGATTTGTGCCTTCTTTTATAGTAAAGAACTTCTTTAGTTTTAATTTTCTGATGAATTTGAAAATGTCCACTCTGGTAGACCCATAGTTAAAATTGCTTTCTGGGCCGAAAGACAAACCGAGAGATAACAGTTGAGTTTCTGCCTTTGTCAGAGTCGTAAAGTGTTATCATTTTGCCTTGTCTCTTGCCCCATTGGGTTTTTTGGGTTCTTGAACTTCCGGCTTTTTTGCCTGGCTCGTCTCCCTTTGTTCCTGCGATTTCTGCTGGTCTCTTTTGGGTCCCTGCCCTCAATGGTTGTCTGCGGTCTAGGGTTAAAAAATCTAGCTCTTCAGCCAGACTTAGTTTGCCTCTTTCGCCTGACATATTTGTCATGTTGGAGCCACATTCCTCAGACTCAGTTTACTAAATACTGAACTATTGTCTGAAGTTGATGACATGGTATTATCATCTCTCAAAGGTTCAGTTGTTGATAAAGTTGTAGTTGTTTTGAACACATTATTCAGTCTCATCCTCTTGACATTGTCATATTTCCATGCGAAAGTGAATATTTGTCCTGGCAAACGTATGGGCCTTTCTGATTTACATTTTGTCCTCTTGTTTTATTAGTCTCTCCTGATCTTATTTTTTGGATTTCATAATATACTCCTTTGCTTCTAGTTTACCCAATTCTTCATTGGTTTTTTCTATTTCTTGTAATAATGCCTCCTGATCAATCTGGGCATATTTAATTAATATTCTGACCAAATTCATGGACGCCATAAGGTTGCTCTCTGCCCATTCATGTATATCTTTAACTATGCACTACAAAGATACCATGTTCTGATATATCACACTGTAACAAGCTGCCCGGAGCTGCAATAACTTCCAAATCTGACCTTACCTTGACAAGCTTCGATAGCTGTTCAAAGCCACATTAGAGGTCACTTTGCTTGTCCTGATGCCCATGTTAGTTTGCTTATCAGGTTGTTCATTTTACTTACACAGTACATCTGTAGAAATATGTGCACAGTCTATAATTGGCTCAGCGCAGATCCTGAATTTCTCTTTTGCCCATATTTAGCATCTTGTATGTCTATAGTATAATTGACATGGTGCTGATCTTGCATTTCTGTTGACCATATTAGGCACCATGTCCCTGTAAGTTGCGCTAAGGTGGCATTACTAAATGTATATAGGACCCAGAAAGCAGATACTCAGGGAAGAAGCAGGCCGAGAGCACAAGTTGGTGCCCTGGCTTCTTCCTTGCTGGCCAGCAAGAATGCATGTATACAGACAAATATATTTCATTTGTTTCTGCGCAGACTGCAGTGTAGCATGTGTTTCCTTTATTGCTCCTGGGAGGGTGCAAAAGCATCTATTTCCCTAACTGCCTTAATCTTCCTGACTTCCCAAGATATCAGCAGGCTTTCCTGACCTCTCTGGGCTTCTGGTGGTTTAAAATGCTGGAGGCCTGCCCTCATCCCTCGCTAGCTACAGAGGCCCACTTAGCTCAACCCTTACCACTTAGCTCAACTCAATTTATACGCAACATAGTAAGCCTCTCAGTGGCACAAGCAAAATGCCTAATATTGGATATAGTATCTGCCCTACTATTGCTTGAAAAGTGACTGGGCGAAAAAGATGACTGGCTTGGTTATAGCATAATCATATGATTAAATTAGATGGGAAGACAGTATGTTGGGAATCATGGGCGAAAAGAGGTATAAACACCTTATTAGACCTGGGTACTTGGCTTAATCCTATTCTGGTTTCTACTTTATGTGCAAAATTCACCTCCCTAATATTGACTTTTAAATTTTTTAAGGCTAAACAGCACAATTGGAAAATTTCCACTCCCTTATTCACCTGATCTACCTGGCCTACTTGGTAATTTTAGAAAAATTGGCTACTCTGAGTCGCATGTTTATAAATTTCTAGAATCTCCAAAATCCACTTGCTGAGGGGCCTTACACAGAAATGGGACACATGCATCCAATCCGCACAGATCTCGGATATCTCAGACGGCACATGGAGAAAAATCTAGCAATCTCCTTTCATTGCAAAAATCACCTCAGCTCTGGCACAAACCAGATTCTGGTCTACACATAAAACATACTGGGCACCTACCAGATTACATGGGGTGGGTTTGAGCACAACATAAATCTGCTGGAAATGTGGGGAGGGGGTTGGCAACCTGGAACATTTGTTCTTTATTTGTAAAATGACTCAACCGCCATTGAGTAAAATACAATCCCTGATTTATGATATATTGGGGAGGCGTTCGAGATTGATTTTTTGACCATCGCCTTGGTCCAAGATGCTAATCCTCAATCGTTGGGCCTCACTGAACAGTGCTCTTTGCTATTGGACCTACTACTAACGATGGGTACCAAGGTAATCCTAATGGATTAGGAATCACCTTCTGTGAGTTGCTTTAAAAAATGGTGGAATATGCTGTGCTCCGTTAGAGGTGCGGATAATATAGTGTATGCAAGATTACACAATGCTTCCAGTTCTAGACACCCCTGGGGCTCTTTCGATATATATTTACAGAGAGCTAACCGCCTTAGCTGATCATGTGTACATGGAGAGCTTTAGCGTACGTAGAACTCAGACACTGGTGGTCCTGTCAGCTTGTCAAAGTAATTATCACATCCCTTTCTCTCTCTCTCTCTCTCTCCGGCTCTTTCTCTCTCCCCTCTTTCTTTGCTATTGGGGCTCTTCTTATCTCCCCCTCTTTTTCTTTTTCCTCTCCAATCCAATCTCTCATGCACGGGTGCTATTGGACACTTCTGTTTAGTGCTATTAGATAAGCCGGCATTACAGGGTTTCATCTCGGTCCCATTTTGGGATATGCGCCACACCACCCTCCTATTCATTTGCACACCCCACTTACTGTTTACAACATTGTAACCAGAGATGACTGGCTTATTTTAGATCATAAATATTCTCTGTTCCCACAATTAGCCCCGTGTACTATATTTTCTCACAGAAGTGTACTGTATACTCTCTTGCTTTGGTATTAAAACTAACTAGAATGGTTAAAAACAAAAAAGAATGAGCAAGAAAAGTAAAGAGAGAGAAACAAAAGTCCCATAGAATAAGAGAGTAGAGAGGAGCAGATATACCGATCAGAACTCTGCAGGGAGAGCTCTGGCTACATGTGATATAGGAAGACAAACATGTAGAGACAGATAGTGACAGAGAGATCAATGGAAAGGCACAGAGTGATGAAGAAACGCACATGAGAGAAGCCAGGTTCCGCTCATGTGCATGACTCCTCAGCATCCAGGAATAAACATTAACCCCCCTCTACACCTCACTTCTTTCCACACAATCGAAATATGTGTTTCTGGCTTCTCTGGGTGCACCGGCTGACACCACAGGCCCAGTGCACTCTGGGAATGCGGTGCGTAATGAGCGAGGAATGTCCGGGACCTGCAGTCCTTATCGAAACCTGACCTCTGGGGGTCACGTCTGCTTCTCTGCTGGCAGCAGGGTGCTGTCAGCAGACACCGGAGGGCACCGCCCCCACAACCTGGCACAGACTGCACCGAAGCGGTACAAAAGGGGGTGGTGATGGACAGAGCATCTGAACCAATCAAACACTCACACCCAGTCAACTGTGATTGATTAAACCCAGATCTGTTGACTGGGTGTGAGTGTTTGATTGGTTCAGAGGCTCCGTCCATCACCACCCCCTTTTGTACCACAGACTGCACCGAAACACGCATGGACTCTCAAAAGAGAGTGCAGGAACCCAATGGAAGGAGAGCATGCCTCTCTCTCACGTCTGAGCGGGAACATGCCGGCGGTAGCACCTTTCCCCAACTCTGCAAGATAAAGTCACTGGCACACCTGACCACACACAGGATCAACAGGTGCCCGCTAAATCTTGGCAAGGTGGTTGGTGATGGGGAAATACTGGCACCCTCCCAGGATCAAATGAATAAAACTCACCAGACATAGCAGATTTGCTCAGAAACAGAGTGAAATGTATTTATTGGTACCAAAAGCATGCATCATTGCTAATTAGCAAGAAGAAGTCAGATCTGCCACCTTAGGGGCTCTCAGACCGCTTCTTCCCAGAGTGACAGATTTCTAGGTGCTATATACCTAAAGTAATGCCATGTCAGCGGAACTAGAATAAGGCACCAAGCCAAATATGGCTGACAATGTGCAATGTCTGCACCATGCAAAATATAAGCAGCCAGATATGGGCAGACCAGAAAGGCAGTCTCTGCACTGTGTAAGCAACTTCCACAACCAGAATAAGAAATATCATGTAGTCACGACAAGCAAGGTGACCTCTAAGGGGGTACAGAATAGCTTGTTGAAGCTTGTCCAGTCAAGGTCAGATAGGAAGTCCTTTTGAGCTCCAGGCCTCATGTTAATGTGATCTATCTAAGCATGATATCGTTTGAAGTGCATACACATGAATTTATATGGATATTCATATATATTTTACACCAGTTGGGGTGAGGGGACTCTGCTGCAATAGTGTTGAAACACCATCAACCTGCTGGTCTCTGGTTAACCGCCTTTAAACCTCTCCAACGCCGCATAATTTATAAAGAGCAAACATCAGTAAGGAGTTACATGGCTAACTAGAGAGCAGGTGTGAGGAGGAGGGAGGTATTTGTGTATCTGTGTATTTAATATAGTGTGAATTTAGCTCCGGTTAGTTATTCAATACAGTGCGAATCTAGCTCCAATTTTTTCATATAGTGTGAATTTACCTTCAAATCTTTTACATGCTCTCAGTGTCACTCCAAGCTGCAATGAAGTCCTTTGCACAACATTTTTATTGCAGCAGGAGCATCTGAATCATGAAGTGCTATATACAGAACAACACTTTTCGGGGAGTCCTCTTAAACCAGATAGCACAAACTTGGTTGTGTGTGGAACATGTAATTTGTTTTGCTTTTATGCAATGTGTTTGTTTGTATCTTCACTATTTGAGGCACTGAGAGAGAAAGTCATTTTGCCCACAGCCACTATCAAATAACATCCATCTTTGAAAAAAAGACACACAGCTGTATTCAGAATCAACGGGGACCTTTGATTCCTTTCTATGAAGATTCCAGAACTATAAAGGATGCCCAGATTCAAAAGCACTTCAGGACCATAGAAATGGTGTGACTGCGCGATACCACTACAGATAACATAACATGCTTTCTGGTCAGGAACTGAAGTCAGGATTTGAACACCCAGGACCCTGGGATGCAAGATAAAGCGCAAAGTCACTAGAACGAATCTCCACCCATAGCTGGTGCATTGATGGTTTCAGTGCAGAATTAATCACGAAACACACAGACTTAAAATGGGTTGCTTTCTTGATACCCGACAAAACCCACCTCAAACATGTTCTTCATGTGTCCAGAACAAGAAGCGCAGAAGCAGCACCAGTGTACACATCCTTCATACACAGATCAGGTACATTAGTGGCTCAATGTGTCCAGAACAAGCGCACAAGCAGCACAAGCGCACTCTTCCCTCATGCACAGATCAGGTACAGTAGTGGCTCCATGTGTCCAGAACAAGAAGCGCATACATAGCATGAGTGCACGCTTCTCTCATGCACTGCTTAGATACAGTAGTGGCTCCATGTGTCCGAAATAAGCGCACATGCAGCAACAGCACACGCTTCCCTAATGCACAGATCAGTTACAGTAGTGACTCCAAGTTTCCAGAACAAGAAGCGCACAAGCAGCACCAGGGTATGCTTCCCTCACACACAGATCAGCTGTGGTAGTGGCTCCATGTGTCCAGAACAAGAAGCGCATACGCAGCACAAGCACGCGCTTCTCTCATGCACTGTTCAGATACAGTAGTGGCTCCATGTGTCCAGAATAAGCGCACATGCAGCTCCAGCGCACGCTTCCCTAATTCACAGATCAGTTACAGTAGTGACTCCATGTTTTCAGAACAAGAAGCGCACAAGCAGCACCAGTGTCCAGAACAGGGGTTTCCAAACCTTTCTGTAGTGGTACCTACTTCTGATCAGTGAAAATCATTATGAGCTATTAACCCTTTCGATGCTTATGACGAGCTCAGCTCGTCATGATGCACAGTTGAGCTGTGCTGATGACGAGCTGAGCTCGTCATGAATAAAGTAATAAAGCAATTTCCAGCACACAGCGGGAAAACGCCTAGCAGCCAAGGTGTTAAAGGCCAAGCCACTCGCTCAATCTTACCAGACACCCCAGGCCCATTTTCATCAAATCTAAGCCTAATATCCATAGAGCCAAAGACTAGGGTTTTAACAAAATACTTTGAGTAGGGGCACTATGACAAGACTGCCATGTGTGTCAATTAGAGCGTGGTCTTTGGGGATGTATGAACCTGGGTTCAAATGAATAGGATATATGTGTATGGGTGAATGAGAGTCTCTGTTGTATGTACTTGTGGGGCAGAACATACCTTTTGCTATAAGTGGCACTGTTACACAAATATACAACCGCTTTTTAGGTCTCACCTGGCATTAGCTGCGCGCATGCCCTGCTCTTGCCATGCAAAGGCCTTTTGGAATCAATATGTATTCCAGATGTGCACTCGGACGGACAGAAGATGTGCATGTGGGGACTAGATGCTTTACTCGCGGCGTGAGATGGACGCCCTATATTTTTCACACTAGCGACAGCTTGTCTTCTCTTCGCTCCTCCCCTCCTTCTCAGGTCGCTGCCAGCCTGCCTGCTCTTTTTTTTGCTGTCTCTCTCATTTTTCTCGCCCTCTGCCTCCTATTTCTCCTCTTTTCTGTCACCGTCATCTTTCATTCTGTCTCTATATCCCCCTTTCTCTCATTGTTTTCTTTCTATTTTTCAGCGTCTCCTTTCAATCTCATTGACCTCTCCCTCCCTTCTCTGTCTCCCTTCTCAACCTCTTTCCTCTTCCCCTTCATTTCTTTCAATCTCCATAATCTCTCTCTTTGTCACCTCTAGCTCCTCTCTGTTTTATTCATCCTCCCTCTCTTACACAAACAGGCGCGTGCAGAAGTCCTACTCCGTTTTATTTTACACTTCTGCTGAGTACTAATTTAGTTTGCACAAATACTTGTTTTTAACGCCACAACGAGAAAAGGCAGACTTTGGGTCTGTTACTGCTCAGGCCGTCTCGTTCAGCATGGCCACAGGAGGGCCTTCCACATCAGTTCGGAGCAATGGTCTGTTTTTGAGATTCATTGTTGAGCTCCGATCCCCCTGGCTCCCTACTGTGACAAATCCTGAAGCTGATGCACAGGTCGTTTCATTCAGCATGGCCACGGGAGGGCCTTCCGAGTCAGTTCGCAGCAATAGTCTGTTTTTGAGATTCATTGTTGAGCACTGACCCCGCACCCCACCCCCACCCCCGGCACCCTGCTATGACAAATCCTGCAGCTGATACAATTTATTATCGCTTCTGGGCCAAAGTAGGTATGTACGCGTGTTAATACACACACAAGCCACCGGATATCCATCGCAGGAGTAAAGAAGTACACAAAAGCAAAAATACTTGCAAGAGGAGCTTTGTGACATACAGGGGGGAACTGTTCACACTCCAAGTGTTTTTTTTTTAGCTTTATCTCCCAAATTATCCACCTCCATCATCCCTCTAAGGGACTCTGTGGGGGTGGAGAGTGGAGGATTGGGGTGGAGGGTGATGCAAGCCTTCCCCTTTCTGACAAAAAGCATCCCTTGTAGCTTGTACCGCATCTTGCCACCCCTACAATCGTGCAATGTAAGTATGGTGCATTCTGTTATTCACATGCGTACGGACTAGTCGTAGCTGAGCAGCACCTAACTGGGTTCATCAACCATACAATGTGCTGAAGCTGGGGGTCTGAGAGGCACTGACATACAAGCATGGCAAATATAGTGTGTTTTCTGAGAGTTGTCACGAGATGCGGTTCACAATGGCTGTGGTAGCGTTTTTTAAAACGTTTTTTTTGCATTCCTGTATATCGCTAACTGGACCCGGAGATATTGAAGCCTTTACATGAGCACCAGTGCATTACACAAGGACACAATAATTTTTTTTGTAAGGATGGGAGATCAATTGATTTGCCCAGAATGACAGGATGTTAAGCCAATGCGAACCTCCAAACCAGAGACAGATTTATTGCCAAAGCACGCTAGCTTAAGGGGCTGTGCAGTGCTAGGTAGTAAGATCATAAGTTTGCATGCTTTAACTCCCTGTTACGTGGACCTGGAATTAACATGCCCTAGTTTTGCTCTTACATTGTATTTTGGGCAGATCACCCCTTGACAACTGCACCCTACTTCAAAGAAGGACTTTCAATCCGTGATATCCCTTTACCGCACTCTCTCAACTACAAGGCGGGCCGACCTACTTGAGGGCTGCGATCATGCGACAACCCTCACTTTACCCAATCATGTGGCCGCCTAGAGAGCCACGCAAGGGGATTTGTGAGCTGGAGGAAGGCACGTGGGACACCTGCGCAAATGGTTTGCGCCCGAGACGAAATTCGAGAAGAGGGTGTTGGGGCCCCCCTGTGGCTGTGGGCGCAGCGGGATATCGCCGCGCTGGACAGAGGGACACAGGACACGCTATCGCTGTTCCGCGTGGTCTGGACTAACCCCGTGACCACGCCTCCTTTATTAAATAGCACGCGCGGACGCCACGTACCACGCCCGCGCTGACGCACGCCTACGTGCGTGAACACTAGACTGCGCTGGGCAGTCTTAAACATTACACTCCTTTCCACCTTTATTAAAACAAAATAGAACGCAAACTGAGAGTCTGTGGTGGGTGTGTGAAACAATCAAAATGGCCGGCAGGCCTGTTACCAGTCTGATGTTCAGGTCATACAGTCTCAGCCCACTGCAAAATCCGCCAGCTGTGATGAGGGGGCTGGGTTCCTTCTCAGCCCATAGCCGGAGGCCTCTCCTCGAGACAGTACTCGCCTCGGGGTGTCTGGTCGGGCTGGAGTCAGCGACAGCTCCTCGCTGGAGGGGCGTTGACTTGCTGTGCCGGGCCTCTCCGACTCCGACGAGCTCGCTCCCGGCTGGTCTGCTGGGTCGCTGTACCCGCTCACCGGGGATCTGGCGCTTGGGGTCGCCGGGCTTGGTGTTGCTCTGTCCGGGTCTCGGCCGGGCGTATCACTGGGTGGTACCGTAGCCCGCTTGAAGAATGACACGTTGCGGGTGACTGTTTCTCCATCACGTTGAGCAGTTACCATCGTGCCTGTCCTGCGGGTGACAGTCCAGGGTCTGGGTTCGAACGGGAGTCTGAATTTGCTTCCTGGATATCGGTCTCGCACATATACTCGATCTCTTTCTCCAATGTAGGATTCCTTGGCTCGGCGTCTGAAACTCGCATACTCGTTTGAGCGCTTTCTGTTGCGCAGAGTCTTCTGAGGATCTGCTTCCGTTGGGGTCCAAGTGTGGTGGTGGGGGATCGTGTCTCGGACAATTCGCCCCATGGCGGCTGGCCCAGGGGCAGCGGTGGTGGTGCGGTGGGGTGTCAGCCGGTATTCCCTCAGGAACGTATAAATGGCTTTCTCCAGGGGTGCTTCCTCCGCATGAGCGATCCGAATCACTTTGTTGAGAGTCCTCATGAACCGCTCCACCTCTCCGTTGGCTTGGGGCCATCTGGGGGTGATTTTCTTGTGCTGGATCCCCCACTCTTGGAGATAATCGGCAAACTCTTGGCTTTGGAACGGGGGTCCGTTGTCGGTCTTGACCAGTTCGAAGATGCCATGGGTGGCGATGAGTTTCTCGAACTTTGCCGTTACTTCTTTGGCTGTGAGCGATGGTATGATCTCCACTTCAGGATACTTGGTCAGGTCGTCGATAACGACAAGCATGTACCGTCCATCCGGAAGGTGCCCAAAATCGGCGCTCACTCGCTCCCAGGGCCTTTCTGGGTTCTCCTCAGTGATTATCGGTGGCGGTGGCTCAGGGGGACCGGCGGCCTGGCACCAGCGGCACTCCTTGACCATCTGCTCGACGAGCGTGTCCAGTTCCGGGAACCACACCTTAGCCCTGAGTCTACTCTTGGTCTTCACCACTCCCTGGTGGCCTCGGTGTGCCAGTTCGATTACTTGTCGAGTCAGGCTCGCTGGCATCACGATCCGTGGTCCTCGGAGTATACAGCCTTGACTGTCCATTGACAGTTCGTCTTTCACCCTGACGATGGTTTCTAGGGCACGCTTGGCTTCCGGCGTTCTCTGACTCAGCGAGGCCTGGAGTGTTCTCCAGTCGTTGTCTCTCAGGGCGGTTTTCACCAGCTGCAGGACTTCATCGTTTCGGGTTGCGTTCACGATCATGTTGATGTCCATGGGCAGAGGACGTGATCGTTCCAGGATGACTTGTACGTACTCTTCTGTCTCTTCGGCATCTGCTCTCTCTTGGGTGGTTGCCGCTCTGGGGTGCCGGGAGAGGTAGTCAGCTGGATTGGACGCACCAGGTTTAAATTCCAGCTTGTAATCATACTCTTGGAGTTGTAGGATCCACTTTTCAATTCTCGGGGGAGGCTTGGATACTGATCCTCGGAATAGTGGAAGTAGAGGTTTGTGATCAGTGGAAACGGTGAACGGATGTCCATAGACGTATACATGGAAGTGCCTGCAGGCCCAGTGAATTGCGATGGCCTCCCTCTCAATTTGTGAGTAGCGCTGTTCTGTTTCGGTGAGAGACCTGCTGGCGTAGGCTATGGGTGCCCAGTCTTCACCATTTTGGCTCTGTGTTAGTACTGCTCCAAGTCCGTAGGGGCTGGCGTCCACCGCTATGTTTGTTGCTTTGGCAGGGTCGAAATATGACAGGGTCGTGTTGGCTGATAGGGCCGCCTTGGTGTTCTGAAACGCCAGTTCTTGCTCTTCTCCCCACTGCCAGGTGGTGGTGGACTTTGTGAGTTCCCTTAGTGGCCTGGTAAGATTGGATAGGTCGGGGATAAACCGCCCGCAGAAGTTTACCATCCCGAGGAAACTCCGAACTTCTGATGTGTTGTTCGGCGCTGGAGCTGTTTGTACATCTTTCACCTTTTCCGGGTCAGGGGCTACTCCTTTGTCTGAGAATGTGTATCCAAAGAAGCTGATGGTGTTCTGTAGGAATTGACACTTCTCTCGGTGTAGGGTAAGACCAGAGTCTTTGATCCTTTGTAGCACGCTTCTGAGCCTCCGGTGGTGTTCTTCTACTGTGTCGGCGTATATCAGCAGGTCATCGCTGACGTTTAGGACACCCGTGATCCCGCTCAATACTTCTCGAATCGTGTTTTGGAAGACCTCCGCAGCGCTTGATATTCCAAAGTTGAGTCGCCGATAGCGTCGGAGGCCTATGTGAGTGGAGAAAGTGGTGATGTACCTGGAGTCCGGGTGCAGAGGCAGTTGATGATATCCTGACCTCAAGTCCATTTTGGAGAACCACTTTGCTCCATTTAATTCTCCGAGAATGTCGTCTATGGTGGGCGTCAGGTGTCTTTCTCTCCTCACCGCTGCGTTGGGCAAACGCATGTCGACGCAGATGCGGACCTGCCCTGGCTGCTTGGGTTTCCGCGCTACCACAATCGGTGACACCCATGGGGTGGGTCCGCTGACCTTCTCGATTATCCCCTGTCTTTCAAGTGCTTCCAATTCCTGTTCTACTTTCTTTCTCAGGTGAAATGCTATCCGTCGATGACGGAGGGCCACTGGCTGGATGGATTTGTCAATGTGTAGAGAGACTTCTTTGCCTCGGAGGCATCCGATACCTTTGAAAGCGTCTTCGAACTCTTCCAGGATCGTGTCCAGCTCCTCTTCTAAGACGGCCATGGCAAAGGAAATGAGGTGAAGATCTTCAGCTGCTTGGCCGCTTAGTAGCATTCCGCTACCTTCTTTGGTCACGTAGATAGTGGACGGGGTCTTCTTTTCCTGGTGCTGTATGTCTGTTTGGAAGCACCCTATTAGCGGTATAGGCGTTTTTTGTCCGTACGCGAAGACTTTGATCTTGGCTGGTTTCAGGGCTGGCTTGTCTCGTAGTTGGTTATAGACGTTTGCCGCCATCAGCTCTATCGAGGCCCCTGTATCGATGGTTGCTCTCACTTCTTGGTTGAGTACTTTGATTCTGCACTTCGGGAGTCGCCGTTTTTTCCTCAGCGGTTGATCTATGGCGAACACATAGTGTACCGGATAGTTGTGAGTGTCATCATCCATATCTTCGCTCTCAGGGTCTTCCCTTATTGCGTGGGCTGCCTCAGGCTTGGGTTTTGATGATCTGCACACCGATGCGAAATGGTTCATGCGCCCGCATGACCCGCACTTCCTTCCCCGTGCCGGGCAGTCCTGTGCTCTATGTGGCGCGCCTCCGCAGTATCCGCACTCTTTCCGGCGTTCTGGTGTTCTTCCTCTCCCAGCCGGGCGTTGCTTTGGTCTGACCACGTTGACGTGTTCTGCCACGTGAACTTGTTCCGTCTTTGCTGGTCTGTGGAGTGCTGCCTCCATGTGCGACGCCCTTGCGTGAGACAATTCTTTCGAACGGCCTAGTTTCAGAATGTCGGCTAGAGGCTTGCCGTCCTCTTGGAGGATCTTCACCCTCAGGTCGGAAGAGTAGCAATTTTGAATGATCTGGCCGCGGATTTCTTCTTGTTCATCCCGGAATCCGCACGTGCTTGCAAGCTCCTTTAGGCGACCATGGAACGCATCGAGGGATTCTTCTGCTTCCTGGCGCGCTTGCCTGAAGATGAAACGCTCGTAGTCTTTACTCTGCATTGGCTCGAAATGGGCGTTGAGCGCGTTGAGGAGCGTGACATACGTGTGCGGGGTGGCCTCCACCAGAGTCTTGTAGATCCGATAGATATCCTTCCCGCCCAGGTGCAGGAGAAGCGCCCTGCGCCGTTCGCGCGCCGTACCTGCTCCTTCAAAGTAGAACTGGAGCCTCTCCACCCAGTCCTTCCACCGCGGGGCCAGGGATGCTGGGGCCCCGTCAACCACGAAAGGCTCAATGGGCGGGATGGACGCCATAACGATGTGAGATGGCCAGCCGCCGCTTCACAGGCACGTGGGGTGATGGTGGTGAGAGTACTCCTTCCTAGGCCAGGGTTTCAGACCCGGTGGAGGATGTGACGCAAGGTGTTGTGCACTTGTGTCCGGAAAGAGGGCAGTCCGCTGGGGCCCTGGCTGCACTCTCCTGGATCGCGTGGGGGGGGAGGGTGTACCCACAGGGGTAGCTGATGCTCTATGAAGGGGGCACAGCGCTGGTGTCGCAGGATAGCAAATGTTCAGTTTCCCACCTGTGCCAGGGCCGGATGCCACGTGTGGATGTCACTGAAATGCCACTTGATGGATCCTCTGGAAAGGCAGAGTGCTCTGTGGGCTGCACGCGTCCCTGCCGGGAAGTTGAATCGGCAGCCTCGTACCCGGCAGCCACGTGTGTGGTCTTGAGGTGCCGGGAACCACGTGGGTGCACGGGCGGCGTATGTGAGGCAGGTGCTGCTCGCACTGCATGGGCACTTCACGCCCTCGTCGCCATTGTTGGGGCCCCCCTGTGGCTGTGGGCGCAGCGGGATATCGCCGCGCTGGACAGAGGGACACAGGACACGCTATCGCTGTTCCGCGTGGTCCGGACTAACCCCGTGACCACGCCTCCTTTATTAAATAGCACGCGCGGACGCCACGTACCACGCCCGCGCTGACGCACGCCTACGTGCGTGAACACTAGACTGCGCTGGGCAGTCTTAAACATTACAGAGGGAACAACGTTTCTGCAGGAGCGTTTGAGAAGTATGTGACTTTGTGCAGCATTGTAACGAATATTCAGCGCTCATGCCTAACTTTTCACATCTGTTGTGATGCGCTCGTCTGCGATACTCTTTAGCAAAGCAGAAAGTGTAAACATCGTGGTCAGTTATTTAATGTGGTAAGACTAAGCACGCACAGCCTTGGCATCCACGCATCAGACGCCGCTATGTTCTGTGATTTAAACATCATTGCAACCAATAGATTATTTGGTAAGCCACCACAGTCACCTTTCACATGTTGGAGTCTGTCTAAACCACGTGTTAGCATTTGGTGAGATTTAAACAACAAGCATTAAAAATGCAATAGGTCTCGCCTTTCATTATGTTAAAGCCATTTGCTTTGCTCTACAATGCCATTAGCAAAGCAAATGGCTTTAACTTAATCAAAGGTGAGACTTATTGCATTTTAAATGCTTGTTTTTAAATGGGAGAAATTTAAAGTGCAGAATAATGTCCTGCTAAAAATGTTCATAATATGGAAAACAATTCTGCACTTAAAATTTCTCCCACTTAAAAAATGGCTTTTCTCAGTAAATGCGTGTAACCCCCCCCTGTTTTCCTTTGCCTTCTCCCATGTGTTTCACTCTGTACCATGTAAATATGCTCTTTATTTTCAATAAAAAATTACTGAAATCTAAATAAATACCATACTGTGTCTAGCAGCCACTTAGAGCAAAATGCCTGCTGCATGTTAATGCGACACTTTGAAATGGGAGAAAATTAAACTGAAGAGTGAGCTTTAAGTTTATATTGATTCCATAAAACTCATAATTTAAATGTTCTACCATTTCAAATTGTTGCATTTACACACAGCAGGAATCTTGCACCCAATGGTCTGTAGACACAGTGCCATATTTATAACCGAAAAATCCTGCCATTTGTTTAAATAGGTGGAATTTAAAGTGAAGAAACATGCTTCATAAAATATTCTGACATAATAGGCTTAATTGAAAGTGGAGAAAGACAATGACTAAATGTTTAAAATAATATAATTTTATTCAATTTAAATTTCTCTCATTTGAATAACCCCCAGAATATTGCATCGTAGATTTGCGAATTTTTACGGCGCAAAATGGAAATTTTGTGGCAATATTGAGGCACCTTGTTTTACTCAAAATAATTTATTTTCAGCCTTAAATAAATGGAAACTGTTTTAGCAGAATATTTCACTTAGAGATAGGCATGTTTGAGAGTTTTTGTTTGCTATATTCTCCTTTGTAGTTACACTATGGAGCTTAAGTTAAACCAAGCACAATAGCCCAGGGTTGCTAGTCCTCCTTTTTTCTGTGACATTAATGAAACATGGACATTTCAGTTCATGACGCATTGTGCATTGTTATTTGAAAATAGCTTATTAAGGTTGAAAACTGTATGGTGTTAACTTAAATGGATAAAACATATGTATGATTGTGTAAACGGGGAAAATGTTAAGAGAGTGTCTTTAATGTCTAATGAAGGGAAGTATATATTGAGCATGCGCTATGCCGTTCATAATGCCGATTTAAAAATAACATTGATAAGGCTATGTTTAGCCAAACCATGTCTTTTATTAAAGCTCTCAGTGGTTTGAAATGGATTCTGCTTTGTCACTCGTTGTATGGAGCCGGATTTCACTGTTGCCCGATGCAATTAAATTGGTGGATTACTCCCTGGCTTGGAGTACTGTCACTCTCTGTAATTGGAGATGTTTTGCTCTATGTGTAACAAGGCACTTATGGTTGTGCCTATATATGCACCACCTGCTATTTGGTGGAAAGGCAGCTATTCTGCAAATCTTTTGTGTGTGTTTTAACAAACTGAATATTGAATTCCTAAATGTCAAGGTCTATATCAGGGATGACAAGTTTGAAACAACTCTGTTTAGAAAACCTACCTCTAGTAATGTCACGCTTCATGCCAGCAGCGCCCATCCTAATCACCTCATAGCAAGTATTCCCTATGGAGAGATTCCAAGACTTAAAAGGATTTGTAGTCTTGAAGCTGATTTTGTTATTTGTTTAAAGGAAACTATGAGCAGACTCATGGCAAGAGGTTATTCTGACACTATTTTGAAAGAAGCTATGGAAAAAGCTAGTATGAGACCGAGAATGAGTCTACTTAAGAACAGTGCTAGCAACAATTTTGATCCACTGGTTGAGTCTGGAACTCTAATAAAAAAATAAAAAAAATGAGGGCACCAGATTGATTACCACCTATAGCAGTGAGGAAAGGGCATCAGATCCATAATTAAAACAAGCATTTACAATGCAATGGTTTCGCCTTTGGAAAAGTTAGAGCTATTGGCATTGTAAATGACAAATTTTGTATTTATGTGTTGGTTTTGAAAACAGGTAAATAAATGGCATTGTCATTTACATTGGCATTCTCTCGCAAATGTGAGACCTATTGTACCCTACGGACGAGCTCAGCAGACAGCAATTACTACCACACACACACACCCAGAGCCACACACACACACCCAGAGCCACACACACACACACACACACACCCAGAGCCACACACACACACATGCATGTGTGTGTGCGTGCATGCATGCGTGTGTGAGAGAGAGAGGGAGAGAGAGGGAGAGAGAGCTTGTGTGCGTGAAAGAGAGAGAGAGAGTTGTAGTGAGAGCGGGTATATCCAGTCAATGAGAGGGAAGGCGCTCCGCGGCACCAGTTCTCATGCAATCTTTTTGTGTTTTAGGTATTTCAAATGCTGTGTTTTTCGTACCTCTGTAATATACACATCGAGGGACAAGCGTGGAGCGTGGAGTAGAGCAGGAAAAGGTGTGAGGGAACGCACACACACCACCCTAGCCTTTCACAACCACTGCTGACTCCGCAGCTGCAGGAGAATCATTAACAGGCACCAGCCCTGAGCAGCTGGAATGGATGATGCACCACCACTGCTGGAGACTTGACCGGGAGCAAAGGCCTGCCTGCTGTCAAGCCATGGCCCTATTAAAAGCAGTGAGCACCAATAAATGCCTTACCGTGCATAACAGAAGTCAAAAGTGCTTCGGCACTGCACACTTCCAACACCACGCTACCAGTGCTGGAGGCCTGAAAGGGAGCAAAGGGGTCCTTGTATCATACCACAGTCAAGCTAAAAGCAATAGTGACGCTCTTACTGTAAACAGCAGGAGTCAAGGGTGCTTCTGCACTGCACACCACGCACTACCCCCGCCACGCCACCAGTGCTGGAGGCCTGTCAGGGAGCAAGGGGTCCTTGTATCATAATAAAAGCACAAATGAAGGACTTACTGTGCATAGCAGGAATCAATGGTGCTTTGGCACTACACACCAAAGAAAGAGAGAGAATGCATGAGTGCCTGTGTGTGTGCGTGAGAGAGGGGGGTGGAGAGAGAGAGAGAGAGAAAGAGAGTGGGCGTGTGTGTGCACGCATGTGTGTGCGTGGGTGTGTGTGAGAGAAAGAGAGAGAGTGAATGTGTTTGTGTGTGTGTGAGTGAGAGAATGTGCATGTGTGTGTGTGTCTCTGTGTGTGTGAGAGAGAGAGAGCGTGCATGTGTGGGTGCATGTGTGTGAGAGGGGGAGAGAGAAAGAGAGCAGAGAGCCTGCATGTGTGAGTATGCGTGTGCTTATAAAGGACATCAAAGTGCCGAAAGGGGAGAAAGAAGGGGTGAGTGCATGCTGAGGTGACAAGAAGGACTGGGCGAAAAGGGAGGGGGGAATGCCAGAAGGGAAAGTGATCACGGGGGGGAAGCACGCGAGTGTTGCACGCGCACCCGCTCACATGCACTGCAACTGTAGCCAGCACAGTGCATGCTGGACACTGAACAGTAAAGGAAGTAATATGCCAACGGAATGCTGATGTAAGGCATTAAAGCGCAATATGCGCGATGTTGTCATGATCGGTTTTCTTGAAAAAAAGTTTCATAAAACAAAGAAAAAAGTACAACATATTAAAACAAACAGGCTCCTTCCAGCCAAAGCAAACATCCGGTCTCCTAGAAGAAACATTCGAGTTTTCACAAACCGTGTACAGCAGGCCAATCTTTGCAGAGTTCACCAGCACAGCCAGCAGAAACGCAATGCATGGAATTCGCCGAGGAATGCACTGTAAACGAACTAAACAAGTGTATCACGAGTTTTAATTTTACTCACCATGTAATAAGCTGTTAAGTTTTTAGAACATTTTTTGTGCCTCTGATGACGTTTTACAATGACCTGAGAGTGAAGTCTATCGTGATACGAACCCGAGTATTGTTTGGCCCCTCCCAGCCTTACACCTGTGCTCTTTCTATACTCTTTATTGGACTGTGCGGGCTGTGCCAGTGCGCTTGTATAGCGCTCAGCACCTCGGGATAATGTCTGTGCATAATTCTCTAAACCATATATATATATAAATACATGCACATATCTACCAAGTCGGGTGTAAACTTTTTAAGCGAACGTTACTTTGCAGAGGTCGGTGTGCGGCAGGTGCAGGGGTTAATAATTTGCCGTCTCCTATACACCAGCTCGCAGGTGCACTGCTCATGAAAAGTCTTCTGGATCCAGTCTGATGCTGGGAATATTCAAAGGAAGGAATCTGCGGCTTGAGGTCTCTATCAGATAAGATGAACATGCAGATGTACTTTGCACCACTTTTGTAAGTGGAATTACTGGTTTACTGCCTCCATTTGTAAAGATTCAATCTGGATAGGTCTCTTAGAGGTGGTGATATTTTGTTGCTTTATTTAGAATTGCGGGTAAGTACATTTACATATTCAGAATATTTTTATTGAGAACTCACGCATTTTTAAAAATATTCAAGATTAAAAGATTAAGGCAATTACTAATCAGTGGAAAGAGAAATAATGTACGAATTTAACAGGTTTAGACAGGAAACAAACAGAAAAGCTGCTTGGTTTCCTCTCTTAAGGCACAAAAGCTATTTATATATATTTTTTTAAACTATTATTACATTAACGCTGGAATATTTCTCAGTCACAAGCTTATCTCCTAGAATTACTTGAGGTCTGCTAATGCTTCTGGAAAGAAAAGAGCCGCTCAATTAGCAAGGAATCCAAACTATCTACACGTATGCTTATCTGGCCATTCGTTTAAGCCTTGGTCTACTCGAAACGTGGTATCCCAGCTAAAATCTGTCATTCGTCCCTATATCATAGGAATGTTGATATAACGTTTGGCTAGACTTCCCATGTTATGACGAACAAGTCTGTTAAATGTTGCGTTAGCACAAGAAATCCAAGCATTTTAAACTGGTTGAAAATTCCGATGCTTCTGCAGTCTGCACTAAATTCCAAAAATAGATCTATATGTGGTTTTAAAGTTTGCTGATTTACATTACAAATAATAAGTCCTCATTGAGATTTAGGAATTAAAATATAGGAAACAGGCGCAATGGGTTTGGCTTGTGTTTACAGTGGAAATCCACTGATGTGTTTTGCCTTTGCTAGTTCTTCAAGTACACAGATTTAAGAGGGATGCAAAAAGGCGGGGGCTCATAAAGAGGCCCTGACAAACAGCATAACTATGAATCTTTTCAAAGAGGTGTGCTTTTGCAATTAAGGGGGTGGCTTAAAACATGTAAACTAAAATACCGTACTTCACAGTTTACCACCTAACTAGTATTTATTTGAGTGCCTCTTCTGTTATTGCAGCCAAACTTATCACACAATAATTAACATGCACCTATTACAAATCAGACCTATCGCATTGTCATTACTGATTAGTAGCATCAGATAAATTATTAACAATAGTGAGCTTGTCATGACTAACTGGAATTGAAAATATTTCAGTTCTGAAAATATGATACTCTGCATTAAACAGATGAGGCCTGTGGAACAAGTAGAGGTCTTCAGTGTGACAATCACTCCTGTCACCATCACATCAATTTACGCAGCAGCCTCTGTGCGAGACAACAGCTCCCTTTCCACCCCACATCTTTCTGAAATCCTTGACAAGCGTTGTTCCTCATTTACACTTTGACTGTCTCCAATATAATCACAATTACAATTGGCTCATGTCATTATTGCTCAGTGTGTTCTGAAGGGCCAACGATTAAGAAGCATGTATTCTGAACTTCAAGACACACTGACAGGCACTGTGAGAACCTCTCACTGCCTTCAGCCTCAACTCCAGAGATCTCAATCGTGACCCCATGTAAACCTCCACCCGCATCCTGAACCTGCGACGCAGTACACGGTACATACAATGCAAGATTAATTTCCTGCATGAAAAATGCTATATAAAAACAGCATCCTAAAAAATGCAAATACTTATATGAAAGTAAATTAAGTAAAACGTGAGAGGTAAACACAAGCTGTCTCGGGGACATGGATAACCTTAATGGCTTCTACAGTCAATGCTGAAACACCAAACTCAAGAAATCAATCAGTGCATAGGGAACGATAGAAGTCAGTTTCAAAGTCAGAGTTTTATTATTGCTAGGTCTGAGACCCGGAGGGTCCCGCCCCACTTAAATCCTTGTTTACATATATTATTGTTAAATACTTTGTGAATGCAACTCAGAAGTAAGATGAACATGTTTTTCTAACTGTGTAAAAATACATTTGTCTAACAATGACACTTCTTTCAGCCAGTTTGGACGAGTGAGATGGCAGTGGGTCTGATCAGCAGGGCACTAGTGCTACTTACTAATGAAATTTAATTGACTAAAATGGTGGACTGTATAGAAGATCAAAAGGGTTGAGAGCAAGTAACAAGATTAAATGATACCCAATACAAGGATTTAGAATACTACAACTCACCAAAAGAAGTGCAAGAGCGAAGTTATAACGAGCTCAGACGGTAAAGCAGCCACCCTGGAGGCAGGAGGGGTCTTTATGAGCTGGAGTTTATGGATACTGTTGAAGCAGTCTTTCCAAAAAAGAATGATAAAGTCACCCCGTGTTTCATACAGGCTGATGTCTATGTTTAATGCAGGAGAAATAGATTTGCCAAATTACATAGTAAATGACTGGGCCTGTAACACCAGCCCATCTGTCCCATGAAAGATGCACATTTGTCACCGGCTGTTCAACGCCAGACCACAGCTAGGATGGCTTGAGCCCAAGAAGAACGATTTGCAATCGGCCCTGTTGCACTGGATGCAGAAAACACATCCGATGATGTAGATGGAAGTAGTAGGTCTGGGCAGTCCGAAGGCTACATCGCAACTAATGCAGACGATACAGCCAAGGAGTTGATCAGTATTAGTATAGAAGCTTGAGAGGCCATCAGCGTACAAAGAACATGTAAATAAAACACAAGTAATTTAATATGGAGGTAAACGTAGCACTGCTAAGCATAGATGTGGCAGATTATTCTGGAAACCAACTGACAGCCGTAAAGCAAAGATTGTTTGGAAAGAACCTCTACTGAATAAATTTAGTGATGATCAAATGGTCGGAAAATGTGTAAGTCATTTTTGTGGCTAGGGTAAAAATAACATAGTGGGAAACATTACATCCCCAACAATGATGCACAGATAGTTTTTTGTTGTACATGTGTCTGGGTGCCTCAGGTTTGGGTGCCCTCTAAATGGTAGTTCACTTGACGTGTCTCGATTGGTAGTTTATGGCGAATTCCTGAAAATCTTGAAAACAGTGCGTCTTTGCAGACCTCCGGACTTCATAGTTACTACAGAATGGAGTATCCACTTTAAGCAGTTTACTGACCCTTCTGTGACATGAACAACCCAGAGCTTGGCTTTGCAACAAGTACATGCGACTACGTGGCAGCCAAAAATAGCATTTCACAATGCTGAGTCGCCCGCTGAGTTTTCCACTTGCCAAGATCTACATAAAGAGAATAATATAAAATCAGTGCTTCTCTTTATATTCAAAGGCTAAACTCCTTGGCCAAATATACTTTTAAAATGTTGGTAAATTATCAGCTTTCAATATGTGCAGGAGTAAAACTAAAACAATTTTAATTCTTTCAGAGAACATCTGGGGCTTTAAAAGCAAGGCGCACTCTGTGCCGGCTGCGGCGGTCCCTTAAATGGATGTCCGGGTTCCAACTGGGCTAGAGCAACGTACCACAACAAACGAACTGTTCCAAAAGCAGGCACAAACCACCACAGTGCATCAGTGAGAGGCGCACCAGCTGACTGAAATGTCGAGTTGACTTTTTAATGGCTCATTTTCTATAGGGGTAGAGATCCCTCTGCAGGTGGCTGCAGTGAGTAACTCCTTCCTCTCAAAGTGGGTGTCCTTTTGGTGGAGGGTGCAATGACTGTGTGCAATCTCTATCACAGTGTGTCTCTTGACAGCCTCTTTCCCTGCGTCGGTAAGGGGACACAAACACAAAAGACTCCCTCATAGGCAGAGGGGCCCGGATTCTTTGTGAATAAAGCATCACCCCCCAGGGAAGGAGCTGACACACATTTAACATCAGTGTAGCACATTTTGAAATACCACAGTGCACCGGGGACACAAAGGTGGCGCCAATGTCTACAGCACCCCTGGGGCACTATGTACAATAGAACCTCTGGGCTAAAATAACAAATAAAAACAATAATGAGCTTGGATGCAAGAACGTTAGCAGGCGCTGTCTCGAAGAAATTGTACTTGGGTTTGGGCTCTGGGGGATGGCAGGGTGCAAAAGCTGAAAAGGGGTGGGAGACAGAAAGGGCGCCAAAGGGAGGGGGAGTTGGGTCACCAACGCAGGCAGTCAAGTAAGACACGGCATAGGGGGTAGTGACAAGGAAGAAGGGGAGTGGGAAGGTACTGGGGGGATGGGGCACCAACACGAGGAATAGGCCCCCAGCGCAGCAATCGCGCCTCACCGAGTGTTTCCGTGACTCCTTCTACGCAGATCGGCCCAGCCTCGCACTCCTGAGGACTTTAGGCGCCCCGCGCCTAACAGAGCACACTCGCTCCTTGCCCCGGCCGGTCCCGGTTGCTCTCCCGCCCGCTCTCGACAATCCTACGAGCGGCGGGGGAGTTATGCAGGCACTCGGCAGTTGGGACGGCAGGCCGGGGGCACAGGGGCACTCACGGTCTCCTCGGCGG
This sequence comes from Lissotriton vulgaris, assembly GCF_964263255.1. Classification (NCBI taxonomy): domain Eukaryota; kingdom Metazoa; phylum Chordata; class Amphibia; order Caudata; family Salamandridae; genus Lissotriton; species Lissotriton vulgaris. The sequence continues at coordinate 841,446,476 of NC_141687.1, read as the reverse complement.
GGATGGGTCTCCTCCGGGAGGCTCTTCGTCGTGCTTCAGGTGCAGCTCCTCCGCCGATGGCCCAATCAGGTCGCTGCTTTGCAGGCGAGCCCTCACAACCACCCGGGAGTCAGCCAACGGCAGTGCGGCTCCCGGGGCAACCCACGATGACGAACCTTGAGCGGCCAATCCCTGCACAGCTTCAGTAGTGACGCGACGGCGCACGGGCCAATCCCGTCGCGGCGTCAGTGAGGGGGCTCGACTCCTGTGGCCAATGGGAGCGCGGCGGCTTCGATCTTTGCTGCTGCAGCTCCTGGTCACGAACGGCCGCTTTGGAGGGTGTTTCTGGCCCCGGGCCGCGACGGTGATTTGGCGGCAATAGATTTTCGGGGCCCCAGGTCGCGGTTAGACCGTTTCTAACCAGCAGATCAACAGGGGGGATCCTGGGCGCAGGGCTGTGCCAGCAGCAAGCACGGCCCGGCCGGACCAGACACGGGGGCGTTCCCGGCGTCCCGTGACGTCGGCAAAAGCCAAAGAATGTCGGGAACGCCCCCGTGTCTGGTCCGGCATTGACGGACAGGCCCCTCGTCCAATGGCTAGGCTCCGTTTATGGAGCTAGCCAATCGGACGGGGGGGCGTCTTCCATAGTGCTTACTATACTCATTAGATTTCTCTGGAGGCGGAGCCTAGCTCCGCTCACCAGCGAAACCTAAAGAACTGGCCAATTGACTTCACTGATCTCGTCTTACACACTACCTTACCTGCAACTCCTTTGATTACTTTCAGGAGAGCAAGATGTATGGGTGCTATTTTGGATAAAAGCAGCCCTGAGACTAGACAGAGTAAGACATGGTTAAATCCAGATCAGGGCTTCAGAAAATGTTCCACCTGTAGGGCCTGCATGTTCGGCACCAATAAGACTTATTATCTGACCCCATTTAGTGACAGAGAAATAGCTACTGTAGGAAGTTTCAACTGTAGAACTGAGTATGTGGTATATGTTCTGACATGCACCTGTGGTCTTAACTATAATGGCAGTACAAAGCTACAGGTGCATGTCAGGATTTTACAGCACCTACGCGCCATTCTACACAGTGATCCTGCATATCCAGTTGCGAGATATTTTAAAAGGGTACATAACAATGATGTTAGTTGCCTCACATACTTCGTGATAGGCTCTGCTTCCAAACCACAACGTGGAGGCAACAGAGAACGCCAATTAAGGTAGTTAGAAACCAGAATGATCCTTGAATTTGACAGCAAGTGGCCGAATGGCTTGAATAACACAGAGGATATGCAGAACTTTCTCTAGTTTCCAGATAGTGTTTTGATACTGTAAATTTTACTTAAATGGTCTAACTATAGGATATGGTGATATATATCAGCTGGATACATCTGGAAAAGAATTAAAAGAATATATTTTCTTGTACTTAAAATGTATAGTGGACCATACAAAAGAAATTACCGTTTAATCATGATGTAATGATTTGGAGATCTCGTAGGCTGGAATAATTGATTTTATACATATCATTTTTAGTATGATGTTTTTTAGTAATTATATTTATATGACTTTAGCAGTATTGACCAGGAATGTGTTTTTATTGTTATTAATATATATAGATTTTCACATATCATACTGATGTACTTTCATTGGATTATATGCTGTATATTTGCACTTCAGCACGTTTTGCACGTTTTGTCTTTGCTGCTATCGACTGATGCACTTTAGAGGGCCCTCTCCGAGTAAAAATATCTACACCTTACAGGGATCTGTTTAAATGTAACATGCATTACATATGAGTCTAGGTCAACAATAAGGATTTATCCTGAAATTGGTTACATTTTTAAGGCATATATTATATGCATGTGGCAGCTGTATAAATAGAGCAGTAAATTATGTGTTCTGTTACATGGGGCATTTTGTATCTAGATTTGCCTGTTGATTTATTGTATTTAAGCACTTGCTAAAACCCAGATGCTGCATTTTAAAGATCATGCTCTATGTAATTGATGGTTTATATGTCATTGTATTTATACAGGAATATTTTTATGCCGACAATAATAAGGATAATATGCATATTTTAAAATCTAGAGCTTTTAAAATTATGAGTTTTTATCTAACACGATAGTAAGCTCTTTAGATGAGTAGTCTGTTTTCCATGCCCATGGTCATGTGATACGGAACTTGAGAAGGTGGGTGTGCACAATGTAACATTCAAAAGCATCAAGCCAGGCTGAGTTTCGCATGTGAACAAGGGCTTTCAAGCCCGAAACGCTTCATTTTGTGAAATGATTGCCATGAATAAATAAAATTTTGCCTGAGATTCCGTGGGTCTGTCTCTCCTTCATCGCTGCCTGGAGGTTGCAGGAGTGTGTATTTCGTTGGATACATACTTAGTTATATATACCTGATCTTCCTCGCCGTGTACTGGCGACCAGGAACATTTCACAATATATGGAGAGGCTGCGGCGGAAACTTTTCAACGCCGAGAATGCAGCGCAGCTGATTTAGCATAGTTCAACCAGCACTAATTCTGGACCCCTACTAGAGGGAACATATCATGTTGCAAACTGAGGATCACAGAACCTACCAAGGAAATAATTAACTCGTAAGGAAGGACTACCATTCCCAGCATGCCTTTGAACAATATGGAAGCACTAAGCAACGCCCATCAGGCTAGGATATAACCGGCATGCAGAGCCTTCTGTGAACTCACCTGAAACTGCCCAAGAAGAAGAGGCTTTCTGCCTTGAAACGCGTCGGCATCTTAAACCCATAACCGTAATGAAGCTGTTGGTTGCCGTATTGAATAAAACCGGATGGTTTAAATCGGCTGTGAGTGCGTCCTGAAATGCTTATGGCAGTTGGTGGAAAAAATTATCACACGGAGGCCTTTCCGAGCAGGACAGCAACATCTCATAAAACTGGAGAGGCTGCGGCAAGAACTTTTCAACGCCGAGTATGCAGCGCAGCTGATTTGGCATAGTTCAACCAGCGCTAATTCTGGACCCCTACTAGAGGGAACATATCATGTTGCAAACTGAGATCACAGAACCTACCAAGGAAATAATTAACTCGTAAGGAAGGACTACCTTTCCCAGCATGCCTTTGAACAATATGAAAGCACTAAGCAACGCCCATCAGGTGAGGATATAACCGGCATGCAGAGCCTTCTGTGAACTCACCTGAAGCTGCCCAAGAAGAAGAGGCTTTCTGCCTCGAAACGCGTCGGCATCTTAAACCCATAACCGGAATGAAGCTGTTGGTTGCCGTATGGAATAAAACTGGATGGTTTAAATCGGCTGTGAGTGCGTCCTGAAATGCTTTTGGCGATTGGTGGAAAACAAATATATATATATATATATATATATATATATATATATATATATATATATATATATATATATATATATATATATATATATATATATATATATATATATATATTTGGGCAAGATTCGCCACCAACAGTTGCCTCTTGCAGACAAAAGGACGAAGAGCGGACCCAAAGCTCTTTGTGCCAATCAAGTGAAGTTTATTTCGTGCCCAGCAAGTCCGCCAATATATATATATATATATACCACCATAAGCTTTCTTGACATTCAAGTACATATCACAGCAGGGCAAATAGAAACAAAATTGTTCCAGAAGCCAACAGCAGGAAATACCCTGCTACATGCCAGTAGCTTTCACCCTAGCCACACCATAACTAGCCTCCCATATGGCGAGTTCCTCAGAGTCAAACGAGCATGTAGTACAGTCTCGGCATGCGAGGAAGCTTTCGTGCTTACTAAACGCAGACTATTAGAGAGGGGCTATAAAGAAAAAAATCTAAATGCCACTTTGCGAAAAGTTGCCTTGATTGAAAGAGAAACTTTACTACAGTCCAGAGTAGATAGTAATATTCAAGAAATTTTCCTTAATATGAACTCAGGTGATGAAAGAGAAAAATCCGGCCAAACATCTAGGTTCATTTCAACTTTCAGTAGGCAATCTAAGACTATCAGAAAAATTGTCAACAAAGAATGGCCAATAGTGATGACGGACGGTATTTTGAAAGACATGTACCCAAATAAGCCCAACTTTACTTTTCGCAAAGCCCATTCAATGAAATCTGACTTGGTGAAAACCAGTCCTGAGACCTTTAATAAGGATAACTGGCTCTCATCTCGTAATGGCTTTTTCAAATGCTCCTCGTGCAGAGCTTGTAAATTCGGCTCTAATACAACATCATGCACAAGTGCATTCTCGGATCAACCCATAAAGATAAAAGGGTATTATACCTGTAAAACTAAGTATGCTGTTTATATTTTAACTTGTGTTTGCGGATTGAGATACGTCGGAAGCACTAAGCTACCGGTCCAAGCTAGGATCCTTCAACATCTAAGGGCCACAGTAAACTCGGACCCTTCGTATCCTGTAGCCAGGCACGTAAAAGCTGAGCACGATGGTAATCTAAACGTTCTCAGCTATTTCGTGATAGATCATATTCCTGGTACCAAAAGATTAGGAGACAGGGAAAGGCAACTGCGACGATTAGAAACCAGTTGGTGGCAGCTACTCCCCGCTTGGCGCCGAGCCTGTACTAATCAAGCATTTCGCTCTGGGGCCATTTCATTTAGCTCGTGGCACCCAAGTGTATTTTAAATATTGTTACGCTCGTATTTTATACTGAAAGTGATTTTTAATAATGTCATTTGGATTGTGATGTGTTTTTAAGTATCACGCTGCACTTTGGAGCACTTACTTGCACTCACCAGGGACCCCAGTTAAAACTGTAATATCAGGGCTGTTTTCTCTGTCTTGAAACGCAACCGGCACCTCAGCCAATCGCGGTTGTGGAGGGCGGGACAGGGGCGGCACCTCACGGAGAGTCGAGCGGTTAGCGCTCTAGACCTCCGCTTCCTGCAGGCTATTTAGGCTGCGAGGAGGCCGGCGTGCTCGCGGTAGGAGTTGGTGGCAGCTACTCCCCGCTTGGCGCCGAGCCTGTACTAATCAAGCATTTCGCTCTGGGGCCATTTCATTTAGCTCGTGGCACCCGAGTGTATTTTAAATATTGTTACGCTCGTATTTTATACTGAAAGTGATTTTTAATAATGTCATTTGGATTGTGATGTGTTTTTAAGTATCACGCTGCACTTTGGAGCACTTACTTGCACTCACCAGGGACCCCAGTTAAAACTATAATATCAGGGCTGTTTTCTCTGTCTTGAAACACAACCGGCACCTCAGCCAATCGCGGTTGTGGAGGGCGGGACAGGGGCGGCACCTCACGGAGAGTCCAGCGGTTAGCGCTCTAGACCTCCGCTTCCTGCAGGCTATTTAGCCCCTCGTCGGCTCCAGCGCGCAGCGATGGTGCGCAGGGTAGGCGCCACATCCTGCGCCAAAGACGAGCCTAAGACCAGCCCGTCTGTGCCAGTCCGGGCCAGGCCGGGTCACGGGGCAGGAAACGCTGCTACAGGTATGATCTCTGCGGATCAGCTAAGGGCTTTACGCCCTAGTAGCAATAGGAAATGTACTGTTTTACAACCTTCCCTTTCCGGTCTACAAGCCTGTCCTCACTGTGCTTTTACTCTGTCTAATTTTCAGCCTCATTCTGAGGTTAAAATTAGTTATAGTGCAATTACTCAACCCTCTGACCTTGATCCCCGTGTTTTCACATTCTATACTGTTAACTGTAGATCCCTACCACAGCATAAACTAGATATTTTCCATCTATTATCGGATGAAAAACCATGTGCGGTGTTCTTAACTGAAACCTGGCTACACGAAAGTGCAGGTCCAGATGTAGCCGCCTCCCTGCCCACGACCTATGCCATTGCTAGAGTGGACAGAGTGAAACAAGTAGGGGGTGGCATTGCTGTGATCTTTAACAGGGATTTTAAGTGCTAATTGGTTGACATACCTGGTTGCGAAGCAGCATTTTTTAAAATTTCATTTAACCCTAATTTTATGTTTTCTGGTTTTTTTAATCTACCGGCCACCTGGAAATAGTAATGCTTGGGCTGCTAATCTTGCCAATTTCATCTCACCTTACTATCTCAACGCCCAAAATGTAACCATACTGGGAGATTTAAATCTTCACCTGGAGGATAAATCAAACACTATTGTTACGAACCTCCTTGAGGACCTTGCCGCTTTTAATATGACTCTGCGAAATGAGGGCCCTACGCACAAAGCTGGCCATTTGTTAGACCCTGTCATATCGAATATAAAGGAGCTAAAGTGGCTAAAAACTGGCCCCATTTGCTGGTCAGATCATTTTCTAACACTTTTTAGTATTACCCTCAGAGAACCCACACACTCATGTTCCACCCGCCCACCGACTCTCATGAGAAATTGGAAAAGGTTGGATTTGACTGAATTGCAGATTGCATTGAAGAAATCTCCCCCTGTTCTGGGTTGCGACATGGATAATAACGCGCTTGTAACTCATACATGGTTAGAGAAGGCGGTTGATACTTGCCTGCCCCTTGCTAGGTGTAGAGGGAATGTTCATCGCCCACCTGCTCCCTGGTACACTGAAAGTCTTAAAATAGAAAAATCTGAGTGTAAGGCGCTTGAAAGACAATGGCGTAAACACTATGACCCTTTAAAAAAAGAGACCTATCGCAAGGCTAGAAATCTTTATCATTTGGCCTGCACGAAAGCTAAAGCCTGTTATGTAACGGAAACCATCAATACTGCTGCAAATAGATCACGTACCCTTTTTAATACGGTGAAAGAACTAGCTGGAGCTAACTCAATGGCTGCTGCATGTCCTCTTACTACCCAGAAATGTCAAGACTTGGCCACTTAGTTTGTGGAAAAGATTGAGACCATCATCACTAACATTAATCCTCCTACTAAGGATGACAGAGAGGACTTTCCTCCGATTACAACTGGAGGGTGTCGGCTTGAGTCTTGGCCTCTTATTACGCTGGACACTTTGAAATCTCTAGCTACCTCCATCAAGTCAGGTTCCCCATGTGATCCTCTCCCTATCAGCATTCTGAGCCAGTTGGATGACCCCGCCCTGACCATCGTTTCTGAGACACTCAATACCTCTATTCGATTTGCGAAAGTTCTAGCGGCATGGAAACACGCCATGGTGAGCCCTTTGCTGAAGAAGCCTACCGCCGACCCTGAGGTGTTAGCCAATTACCGTCCTATCTCCCTACTTCCTGCCTTCTCAAAAATTTTGGAGAAGCATATTCACAGTGCTCTCAGCACAATTACGGAAAACAACGGCTTGCTCCATTTCTCCCAGTCAGGCTTTAGGGCTGGACATTCCACCGAGTCCGCCCTTCTGGAAGTCACTGAGAAGATTAGGGAGCTCTTGGACGATGGGCAAACGGTTGCACTTGTCCTGCTCGACCTTAGTGCAGCCTTCGATACCATCTCTCACTCCAGGCTGCTTGCCAGGCTGGGTGAGGATGGTGTCGGAGGGGCAGCGCTGGACTGGATTGAATCCTATCTTTGCAACCGTACCTTCCAGATCGCGTCATCTCAGGCTCAGTCGGACATTTTCAGCTCGCCCCATGGCGTGCCTCAGGGCTCAATTCTGAGTCCGCTATTTTTTAATCTGTACCTTCGTCCCCTCGCTGACTTAGCGGAGCGAGTTGGCTTAGAATTAATGACTTATGCGGATGATTCGCAGATTATTTTTTCTCTCTCAGAATCTGACCCTTCATCTCCATCTGCGCTTAAACTTGGCCTTCATAAAGTCTTCAGCTGGATGTCAAATAACCAGCTGAAGCTCAATGGGGAAAAGACTGAGATTCTTCTCTTAGGTAAAAATAGGGACCTCTGGAAGGACACTCATTGGCCGCCATCCCTGGGTGCTTTTCCTACACCAGCTACCCAGGTTAGAAACTTAGGGGTGCACATCGATGACACATTATCGATGAAACAACAGGCCAATAAAGTAGCTGGCATCTGCTTTACAATTCTTAAATGGCTGCGTAAGATTATATGGATGCTGCCCTCGGTCACCCAGAAGACCGTAGTCAATGCCCTCATTACATCACGGCTTGACTACGGTAACATCCTGTACCTGGGTTCCAATCAAGCTGTTATCAGACGTCTCCAGCTTGTCCAGAATTCTGCAGCCAGGCTGTTGTGCAAAATCCCCAGAACAGCGAGGATTTCTAAACACCTCAAGGACTTACACTGGCTCAGGGTGGAAAACCGGGTACGGTTCAAGGCCCTGAGTTATATGTTTAAAATAAAGGCAGGTACCGCACCAAAGTATCTGCAAAAACTGGTTAGGCCTTATCTCCCCACACGCAATCTCCGCTCCTTAAATGCAGCGAATTTTGCAGTGCCCAGATTCAGACTGGCTAGAGTCGGAGGGAGGTCCTTTTCCTTTTTGGGATCGACCCTCTGGAACTCCCTTCCTCTTGTTATACGAAAGGAGGAAAACTTTGCCAACTTCAGGAAAAGCATTAAGACCTGGCTTTTCAATAAATAATCTGGTCTCTAGTCGTTTCTGCTTTTGTACAGCTCTGGTTCCATAGGCCTGGCGCCGGGAAACCCTTTGTGGGTATCTGTGCGCCTTACAAATGCAAAAAATAAATAAATATAGTTAAATTAGAGACCAAGAGTCCAGGGGGCCTTAATATTTGCGAAGATTTACACCACTACTTGGGGTGACTCCGAGATAATATGACTGTTTACACCTACACAGGATCATTTTATATGTGGAGTTAACACTGTGAAGCATAAGCGTTTTATGGTTTATTAAATACATAGACAATTTCTTGTGAATGAAATATAAGGTTTTAATCTATATTTATATATTTATATTTTTATACGGTGTTCTTAAATGAAGGGATACTGTGTAGTTAATAGATTAACGGTGACATGCATCAAGCGTTTGCGAATTCGCAAACGATGCGATTCGCTATTGCACAGCAATTGCGAGCGCAATTGGCATTGTAGAAATGCATCAACCAAATATTTGCGAAAATCGCTAAATATTCGCAAATAATGAAAAATCGCAAAAAAAATCTGAGAATACAATTGCGATTCCTTAGTTGCGATTCGCAATTACTGAATCGCAAATAAGGAATCGCAAATGATATGCATAAAAAATCGCAATTTGCGATTTTCACCAAATTCGCATTTTTGCACTTGCAAATTAAGAAGGGACACTACCAGGTGGTAAAAATGAAAATGTAAGCTGAAACACCTGCTAACCAACTGAAAAAGCATAAAACACACCCACACAAGGCCCCAGAGCACAAAATGGCTGGTCTGTGCCTGATGGCGAGGAGGATGCGGCTGCTACGTGCTCGACAGAGAAGGAGGCAAATCAATAAACGCATATTCAGAGTGCGCGTAACTTTGCTTGGCCAGCAGGACGACGAAATATACGATAAGTATAGGCTGAATGGACAAATGATAATTGATCTTATCAATGAATTGGACCCCATTCTCCAACGCCAGACACATAGGACCCAAGCCATCCCAACGCACGTACAAATATTATGTTGCCTACACCTACTGGCATCAGGCAGTTTCCAGTAGCCGGAGGGGTCTCACAAAGTGCATTATCAAGAATCCTGAAAGCGTTCCTCGATGCCATGATCACCCGGATAGATGCACATATCAGTTTTCCTACCTCAGCCCATGACCTAGCTAAGACCAAGCAGGAATTCTACCAAATTGCTGGCTTCCCACAAGTAATAGGTTGCATAGATTGCACCCATGTCGCAATATGTCCCCCGGCTACACAGGAATATTTGTATCGAAATAGGAAATGCTACCATTCCCTCAACATTCAGGTGGTGTGTAATGCCAAAACCATCATTACAGACATTGTCGCTCAATTTCCTGGCAGTGCACATGATTCGTTTATCTTCCGGCAAAGTGGCATGCTGTAGCGGCGGGACTAGGAATTGGCAGGAGTCGGGTTTTTGTAACGGTAGGGTTTATTCTTTCAAACAGTGAATCAGTACAAGTTTTACGAAGGGCTCCCCGGCGTGGTGATCTACTCCGTTCCCGTCGGGTCTTTCTAAGTACTCCCTCTTCTTTTCTTCTGACGGGGCTCCTCCTTCTTCTGGGCTCCGGAGGCTCCGTGCTGTCCGCCCTCGCCGACACCGTACAGGGGAAAGAAGAGAGGCCGGTATCAGTACGTTTGCAATAACAAGTATTGGTACACCGGGGAGGGGGCCCGTGGGGGAAACACCCAGTGATGCACAACAACAGAAATTACTAGTATTTCCAACTGAGAGGGGACGTGACGGTGAGGGAACCCGGTGTTTTACCCCAGTCATACAACACTCCACTAATTGCGACTAGCTCGCTTTTTTATCCAGCCTACGAAACGGTTACGCACCTCAGAGAGCCGTACCCCTCCAGGCGTACGGCTGGGCGGATCGCGGTGTTGGCCTCCGGGCGTGTCCAGTGTTGCTTCGGCTCTCCCTTCCGTGTTCTTTGGTGAGTCCGCGATGTTGTCTTCGCTGATCCACTTGTAGCTGTGGTCCGCCTCTCTTCCTCCTCTCCTCCAGTCGCTCTCTCCCCTCCGGTCGTCCTCCTCACTCGATCGTCCTCCGCTCCTCCAGTCGTTCTCTCTCCTCCACTCGTCCTCCTCACTCGATCGTCCTCCGCTCCTCCAGTTCTCCTCGCTGCTTCCCGCCTCTCCGCCCTGCTCCTCACTGACCGCTCCTCCGGTGAAATAACACACCTGGTTATTGTTGGACACGCCTTTTAAGGGATGTTCGAGCTCCACCTCTTCTTCCAGGTCTTTGGTCCAGTTAAAGGGCCAGTCTTCTTCCTCGTTGCAACTGTACCTCTCAGGGCCAGGCCATCTTGTCACAGGTCCGGGCTGAGGAAATAAGAGGGGGGGGTCACAAGAGGTTAATTCGCGCCCTAATGCGGGGCTGTCGCTGGGACCCCGGTTACACACCTCCCCCCTTGGACCCTTCCGCTCGGGAAGGGGATGCCGGGACAGGTAATCGGCCCCCTTGTTGTCTACCCCTTTTTCGTGACACACAGTGAAGGAATAGGGCTGCATCGCCAGGAACCAGCGCATGACTCTAGCATTGGAGGACTTGTTCCTAGCCATCCATAACAGAGGGGCATGGTCAGTGTACAGTGTGAAGGACCTGCCCTCCAGATAGTAGGCCAGCTTCTCAATAGCCCAGCGAATAGCTAGGCATTCCTTCTCCACAGTGGCGTATTTGAGCTCTCTCGGGAACAGTTTTCTACTGATGAATAGAACAGGATGGTCCATCCCGTCCTCCCCCTTTTGGGACAGCACCGCTCCGATCCCGAAGTCCGAGGCATCCGTGTGCAGTGAAAAGGGTTTCTGGAAGTCCGGCGAGGTGAGAATCGGGGCAGAAATTATAGTCCTTTTCAACGACGAATAGGCCTCCAACATGGCTTGGGTGGGGCTCCTCAGGATCGACTGTTTGACGTGAGACTGTAGGGCATCCGTGAGAGGAGTGGCCAGTTGCGCAAATTGCGGGATGAACCTTCGATAATAGCCAATGAGGCCTAGGAAGGCCCGCAACTCCTTCTTAGTACTGGGAAAGGGAGTCTCCGCTATTGCCCTCACTTTCTCTGTTTGTGGCTCGATGAGGCCGTGTCCCAATACATACCCTAGATACTTAACCTTGTGGAAGGCTATTCGGGATTTTTTTGCGTTTATCCGTAGTCCTGCACGGGCGAGAGTTTCTAGTACCTTCTGCAGGTGAACCAGATGTGTCTCCCAGTCGGGGCTGAATACGACAATGTCATCCAGATAGGCGGATGTGAATGATGTTATGTCCTTCAAGACATTGTTCATAAGCCTCTGGAAGGTGGCGGGTGCTCCGTGTAGGCCAAACGGAAGCACTGTGAATTCGTAATGACCTTCAGCAGTGGAAAAGGCAGTTTTGTGTCGATCTTCTTCTCGTAGGGGAACCTGCCAGTAACCTTTTGTCAGGTCTATGGTGCTGATAAACTTGGCTTTACCTAGTTTCTCGATCAGTTCATCGATACGTGGGATGGGATAGGCATCGAATTTGGATATCTCATTAAGGGCTCGAAAGTCCATACAAAATCGTCTAGATCCATCGGGTTTTGGTATCAAAACGATCGGACTAGACCAGTTACTATGTGAGGGACGTATCACCCCCAGTTTCAGCATTTCTTCCACCTCCCGTTTGATGTCTTGTCTCCTGGCCTCCGGGATCCTGTAGGGGCGTATCTTCACTATCTTTCCCGGGCTAGTCTCAATGCAATGTTCCGCGAGGGCGGTTTTTCCTGGAATGTCGGAAAACACTTGTTCTTGTTGTCTAAGGACTTCCGTCAACTCCCGTTTTTCTTTTTGTTGTAAGTCCTCATTGATTACCAGTTGAGGTATGGTGCTTGGATCCGGAGGCATGTCTTTCTCCACTATGTGTACCCCGACTGGGGTCTTGCCCAGCCATTTCTTCAACATGTTGATGTGATATGTTTGTTGTTTTCTGGGGTTCATCTGTAATCGGTAGGTGGTATTTCCGATAGTATCCACGACAAGAAACGGCCCACTCCATTCAGCTTTGAATTTCTGTGTGGACGAAGGTAACAAAACCAACGCCCAGTCCCCTTTTTCCAACTTACGCCATTTTTTTCCTTTGTCGTAGACCTTTTTCTGTTTCTCCTGGCTTTTTTCTAGATTAGCGAATGCCAGGTCCCGTAACTTGCCTAGTTTGGAGCGAAGGTTGCGTGCATATTCCAGGGTGCTGGCCGTTTCCTCCGGGGTTTCTCTCTCCCAGGCTTCTTTGGTCATGGCCAGTAGAGTTCTGGGTTGGCGACCGTAGAGCAGTTCAAAAGCAGAACATCCAAGGCTACTCTGTTTTTGCCCTCGGATAACATATAAAGCAAGGGGCAGTACTTGATCCCACTCCGTGCTGTTGACTTCCAACATTTTTCGCAATGTGGTTTTTATAGTACGATTATACCTTTCTACAAGGCCGTCGGTTTGTGGATGGTACACCGCAGTGCGAATTTGGTGGATGTGTAGCGTTTTGCAGACCTCACCCATGAGTCGAGAGACGAATGGCGTTCCTTGGTCGGTCAGTATTTCCTTTGGAAAACCTACTCTAGAAAATAGTTCCAACATTTTGTCTGCGACATTTTTAGTGGTCGTCGAAGTTAGGGGAAATGCCTCCGGGAATCTGGTAGAGTAGTCCACAATCACCAGGACATACTGGTAACCCTTTCTGGTTTTCGGTAGGGGCCCGATGATGTCCATCCCTATCCTTTCAAAGGGTACTCCTATTATAGGAAGGGGCTGCAATGGTACGGCTGGTGGCCGAGTCATGTTTCTTTTCTGGCATATGTCGCATTCTTGACAATAATTCATGGCATCTTTATAAATACCCGGCCAATAGAAGCATTGTAGGAGATTCTGAGTTGTTTTTTCAGCCCCTATGTGTCCCGCAACCAGGTGAGAATGTGAAAAAAACAGCACCTGTTCTCTGAAGGACACCGGGACCAGCAACTGTTCTGGGTCTTCTTCCTTTCCTTGTCGGTACAATAGCCCATTCTTGATGAACATGCGGGGATACCGAACGGGTACCACGCCATCGTTTTGGTGCGCATTCTCCCAGGCGTTAAGTAACGTAGCATCATTAGCCTGTGCAAATTGGAAGCTGCGGTCCAATGTCCACGGGTCTGGAGAAATTAATGCAGGAGCCCCTCTTCCGGATAGGGGGGTTTTTCTGACGGGGATCCCCTCTCCCATACTCTTTTTGAACATTTTCAGAAAGGACGGGTTGTCAGTTCCTATGATCAGGGCTTCTGGAAGTGAGTCTAGAACCCCCACTCTTACCCGAGAAGGGGGGGCTTCGGGTGACATCAACGTGATAACCGCCACGGGGTAGGGTTTTACGTCCCCGTGGACACATCTTATGAACACCTGTTCGTTGGGTAGGACTTGCTGGGGTCGTACATGGTGTGCTTGTATTACTGACTGGCGACAGCCAGAGTCTAGGAGAGCTTGTATGGGGGTACCGTTGATTCTCATACTTACTTGGTAGGCGTTTCCCATTTCGGCGGAATAGAGGACGGCTCGGGGTAGGTATCCCACCTCCATAGGTTCCTCAGTCGGTTTTTTCCGGGGACAGAATCTGGCAATATGACCCCATGTGCCACACTCGAAACACTGAGGTCCGCTGTGTGGAAGGGGTTCTGTCCTCCAGTTTCGAGGTCGAGGAGGTTCAGGGAGGCGTACCGGCCTTTTCTCCGACTTGAAGGAGGTTTTCTGTTTCTCGGTCTCTACGGGAAACATGGGTCTCTGTTGGACCCGAGAAAAAGTATTCGCCATTTCTACAGCTTGAGCTGTGGTTAAATCCGGATGTTGTTTTAGCCATCTTTGGGTGGCAAAGGGTAGCGCCTCGAGGAATTGTTCCAGGTATATCCGGTCCATAATTTCTTCCTTTGTGCTTTCTGTAGGGCTCAACCATTTATCCGCTGCCATCTTGAGACGGACAAATAATGTTTTTGGGGTCTCCCCGGTTACTCCTCTTTCTCTTCGGAATCTTAGCCTATAGGCTTCCCGGTCCAGCCCCAGATGGTCGAGGATGATCCTTTTAATATCCGCGTACGGCGTGTCACCCCTTGGGTTGGCTACCTGATAGGCGGCTTGGGCTTCACCGACAAGTAAGGGAGCCAAAAAGAAGGGCCATTTCACTCCAGGCCACCCACACGCCCGAGCAGCTCTCTCGAAATTCATTAGAAATGCATCCGGGTCTTCGCCGGGCTGATACTTCTGCAGTGATTCTCCTCCAATAGTGTGAGGTATGTTGCTCACTGTAACTGGCCCTGAAGCTAGGGGGGGGTCCAGGGCTCGGGCCGCCACGGCGGTTTTAATCAACTCTCGGTCAGCTTCGGCGGCCCGGAGCTGTTGTTCCGCAATCCTCTCCAGTCTTTCCTGGCCCTGCACCAGGGCTTGCACGACTCCTTCCATCGTCTCGTTGCAGACGTTCACAATGCCCGCATTCTCCACCACTGTAGCGGCGGGACTAGGAATTGGCAGGAGTCGGGTTTTTGTAACGGTAGGGTTTATTCTTTCAAACAGTGAATCAGTACAAGTTTTACGAAGGGCTCCCCGGCGTGGTGATCTACTCCGTTCCCGTCGGGTCTTTCTAAGTACTCCCTCTTCTTTTCTTCTGACGGGGCTCCTCCTTCTTCTGGGCTCCGGAGGCTCCGTGCTGTCCGCCCTCGCCGACACCGTACAGGGGAAAGAAGAGAGGCCGGTATCAGTACGTTTGCAATAACAAGTATTGGTACACCGGGGAGGGGGCCGTGGGGGAAACACCCAGTGATGCACAACAACAGAAATTACTAGTATTTCCAACTGAGAGGGGACGTGACGGTGAGGGAACCCGGTGTTTTACCCCAGTCATACAACACTCCACTAATTGCGACTAGCTCGCTTTTTTATCCAGCCTACGAAACGGTTACGCACCTCAGAGAGCCGTACCCCTCCAGGCGTACGGCTGGGCGGATCGCGGTGTTGGCCTCCGGGCGTGTCCAGTGTTGCTTCGGCTCTCCCTTCCGTGTTCTTTGGTGAGTCCGCGATGTTGTCTTCGCTGATCCACTTGTAGCTGTGGTCCGCCTCTCTTCCTCCTCTCCTCCAGTCGCTCTCTCCCCTCCGGTCGTCCTCCTCACTCGATCGTCCTCCGCTCCTCCAGTCGTTCTCTCTCCTCCACTCGTCCTCCTCACTCGATCGTCCTCCGCTCCTCCAGTTCTCCTCGCTGCTTCCCGCCTCTCCGCCCTGCTCCTCACTGACCGCTCCTCTGGTGAAATAACACACCTGGTTATTGTTGGACACGCCTTTTAAGGGATGTTCGAGCTCCACCTCTTCTTCCAGGTCTTTGGTCCAGTTAAAGGGCCAGTCTTCTTCCTCGTCGCAACTGTACCTCTCAGGGCCAGGCCATCTTGTCACAGGTCCGGGCTGAGGAAATAAGAGGGGGGGGTCACAAGAGGTTAATTCGCGCCCTAATGCGGGGCTGTCGCTGGGACCCCGGTTACACATGCACACCCGACTTGCAAGGGGAGAGTTTGGAGAGGGACATTTGCTAGGTAAATATGTGCTACACAGCATTACAAACTTGTCACAAATGCATATCTGTAACATTTAGTTGACATATCTCCTTTTTTCACATGTAGGCGACAGCGCATACGCCTTGCGCAATTACCTCATGACACCGTATCTCAATCCTGCAACAGCCGCCCAAAGAAGATACAATGCTGCGCACATCTCAACACGGAATGTCATCGAGAGAACATTTGGCCTACTAAAGAGCAGATACAGGCGCCTACACAAGACAGGAGGAGCTATGAAGTACAACCCGGAGCAATGCTGCAAAATTGTGGCAGCATGTGCCATGCTGCACAACATAGCGATGAAGGGAGGCCTTGAAATTGACCTTTCTGACAGTGACTCTGAGGATGAAAACCAGCCACTCCCTCACCAACGTGCCCAACAAGGATCTGATGCAGCAGAAGGACGCAGACGCAGAATTGAGATCACACAAAATTACTTTTAAGGTGAGTAATGATGACACAAAGACAGTATGGTTTGCAAAGTAATTTTTATGATAACATTATGTGACCTGGAAACAGAGGCGCACTATAAAAGTGACTTTGGGCACAGTTTTGTTGCCAACAACATTTTCTATCACTAAAAAAAAAAAAAATCCTTGTCAGTCAGTCATGAGGTCACATTGTGAGAAAGGTTCATTCACCATCTCAACATGATTTGTGCATGTAAGCTCAGCGTTTCTTGCCCCGAACTCCGAGACGCCTCTCGGCAGCAGCATCTTCTTGCCCTGGGCTGTGAGTGGTAGTGATGGCAACGCGTTTTGACCGTCTAGCCTCATTCACAATTGGCATTGGTGTATTCATCATGCCTGAGGCACCCTCAGTGACTTCATTTGGTGCTGGGATGTTTACATCACTTGTGGGTGCAGTCACCATCTCAACAGCGTTTGTTACTTGCTGTGAACCTGTAGCAACTTCACTGTTATCATTGGCGATTGTGGTCTGCATCATTGACATTCTGCGTGACAACATTGCTGTTGCTGTGGCCAGTGTGTTGTTGGACTCCACTTGCATTTGTAGTTGCTCCATGAGTTGTTGATGCTGTGCATTGTGTGCTTTTTGTCCCTCCAACAGTACTCTTGTCATTTCCTGGAGACTAGTGGCAAGCAGAGCTAGGTTTCCAGACATTGTGGCTATTTCGCCCTTGATTACTCTTGTGTTTTTTGCCTGCAGGCGATGTGACCGGAGCATCTGTGCCTCCAAGCCACCCCAAACATCATTCGAGTGTTCCACCTGCTGTGGCCTTCGTGCTCTGCGTTGTCTCCGTGTCAACCTTGCATTGGCTCTACGGTGGAAGGATGAACTACTTGTTGCAGAAGTACTTAGTGGGTTGCTGGCATGAGGTTGTGCTTCAGCCTCATCATCCGTCTGATAGGGGACCAAAGGTGGGACGGGTGTCCTACGTGATTGTGGCACTCGTGATTGGATGCTATTTGAAGGTGTTGTGTTTTCTGCTTCAGAGGCGCTGCTCAGCTGGATGTCCTGGTTATCTTTGTCCCCGGCCTCACCATGTTCTGCATCTGTGAGTTTAAACAGTGCACAACTGAATTAATGTATGCTTATTAGGTTATGTGACTGTTGTGACAAGAATAAACATTTATACTTTGGCACACTTACTACACTTTTGGAATTGGTGTTAATTATATGTGTGTCTGTGACTGTAACTGCTTGACCAAACTACATCTCCCATGATGCACTTGCTATACCATTGACAGTGATGTTGAGGTTTCACTGCTTGCGTGCGCGCTATGCAGAGCTAACATTCACACTGCTGTGATAGGGGCAAGGTACACATGCATTCCTCTTACCTTGGGACGTGTGTGCAGCTCCGGAGGTATCCAGATTCGTCACACCAACGACTGCTTCTTTCTGGATTGTGCTCTCAATTAAATCCTCCATGGGAGTGTTGCTGGTGTGTGGTGGTGTCCCTCCTCCAGTTCCTAGTGCAGCCTTCAAGCGGTCTGCGATGGTCGCCTTGGCCCTACTGCGCAAATCATACCACCTTTTTTTCAGTTCGTCGGTGGTACGATGAGTGACCCCGATTGCGTTGACTCTGCTTTGGATCATGAGCCATATTCGCCTTTTCTCTTGCTCAGGCACCTTGAGAGATGCCTTCCCAAACAGCTTCTCATTGTTCTGTACAACTCCCTCAATCAGGGCTTCAATTTCAGTTTCAGAAAACTTCAGTTTTCTCTTTCTGCCACTTTGTGAGTCCTCAACAGTTTCTGCAGGCTCCATTTTGTTTTAATAATCTGACACACTCCTCTCCTGCTCCCAGTACCAGCTCCTTCCTCTCTCTGTGATCCAGGATTGAAAATGAGGCTCTCAGAGCACACTTCCTGTATCAGAATGAGGCTTGGAGGGCACATTTCCTGGTTCTGACATCATCAATATGCATCAACACGCGATTTCGCAATTTTCGAATTCGCAAATTGCGATTTCGCAATTTTTTTTGCGATTTTTTGCGATTCCTTATAATATCGCTATTTTTTTGTTGCATTCCGTTTTGCGATTCCTTAATTGCGATTCCTTAATAATCGCTAATAAGGAATCGCAAAACGTTTTGTTGATGCATGTCTGTGTATATTATTTATGGAAACCTCAGATGAAATACATGAAATTCTATCATCTATTTAAAAGCTATAAATGTAAATCACGTACTTTAATAATTTATACCCCAAATGATAATGATGTGAACATACACATAAAAATTTTGAATTTTGATTTATGGGCAAATAGAAAATCATGAGACTCATGTCACCAAAAAATGAAATTGGAATTAATAAAATGTGTCTAGTTTATTATATGCTACATTGTATTTGCACAGTTATAAGTTTATTGAATTGCACATGAAATTAATGCAGGTTTGAGTTTTAGCCTTTAAATTTTAAATCATCTGTCTCCCGAACCTTTGACCCCCCTTTGATATTTTAACGAAACTCCGAAGCACATTTTATTCCCGGCTGGGAGTAGAATTAATAGAACTTCGAAAGTTATAACATTCTGAAAAATGTTTTTTTTGCACTTTGCACATAGATGGGTGAAACTTTTGGACACAGAAGTATTTAAAATGAAATTACATTCCAACAGCCTTGCGATGTAACAGTGACACTATTTAAACAGGTTACAATTGATTTGACAGGAATAGTCAAAAATGTATAACTATTCTGCACGAAACATGCAAATTATATCTCAGGAATTTACAAAGTGCACAGACAGTATTTAAATGTAATCTGTTTTATGTATATTTTATTCGCTGTTGGATTGCTCAATACTTTGAAAGTATCTTGTTTATTTTTACTACTGTGACCTTGGCCAATCACATGGGGTCTAGTTCTTTCAAAAAGTAGGAGGGTTTTGTACACTAATTACCAGCAAGCAAGGCATCAGGGAACGCCGAAACGCATTTGGTTTGTGGCACAGCAATGCACTAATGAAAATATGAAACAATAAAAAATAGCAGCGGCTGCTGAACGAAAAACGAGTCCGTCTCTCTCAAAAGTGTGGCCCTTAGGAGGGGTCAGGGAAACTAAGCATATAAAAATAACAGGCTGACTGTTCAAACGGTGTGTGAACAAGAGTACATGGTACTCGAAGCGTCATCTGAAAGGTCTTAAATAAAATCCAACATATTGCCTGAAATCGTGGGGTCTGTTTTCTTCTTTCGCCACGCTGTCGGCGTGGAGGTCTGAGGATTTGCTCTGCATATATATACATATATATATATATATATTACCTACTGGCGATAGCCAGTAGGTATATATAGTTAGGATTTTTTCTCTATGGGACTTTTGAAAATTCTATGCCTAATAACTTTGGCGTTTGTGGACGGAATCGGCTGAAATTTTCAGGAAAATGGCACATTTTGTTTCTGAGCAGCTCCTGGAAATTTGGGGGGGGTTCGTCAAGGGGGGGCTGAGAAAAAAGGGGGGTCCCAAAACGCGATTTTCCCATGTTAATTTCCATAGGGCGGTTGGACTCACTTTTAGCCCGAACGGCTGAATGGATTTACACGAAACTTGGCAAAATTGTAGGGACTGTTAGCCCGATGTGCCTTTGCTAGGTCTCAATATATGTGCTTCAGTGGATTTTGAGAAATTAACGTTTAAATCAAGATATATATCTGTAACAGCGCTCCGGGCAGCGATCCGGTTCGCGAACTTTTCGCGTATCGGAACTTTGCGATGCGAAGCTGATTGGCTCTCCGGTGTCTGTCAACATTCTAAACAGTCCGTAGCGGCCGCCATCTTGTCTCTCGGTAGGATCGAGAGACAAGAGGAGGCCAAAACAAAGGGGGAAATGTAGGAAAGGGGGCAATGTAGACCCCTTCTGACCCCCTAGGATTGATGAGGGGGATATTATAGAGCCACGCGGGGCAAAAAAAAAAAATCCGATTTTTTCGCCGTAAAGACGCGTCTTGGTTCGCGAACCGGGCAGCTAACCGGGCAGCTAACCGGGCAGCTAACCGGCAGCGTAACGTGAGTCGGAGGAGTAGCTGATTGGCTGTCAACATTGTAAACAGTCCGGAGCGGCTGCCATCTTGTCTCTCGAGAGACAAGATGTGGTGAAAAACGAAGGGGGAAATGAAGGAAAGGGGGCAAGGTAGACCCCTCCTGACCCCCTAGGATTGATGAGGGGGATATTATAGAGCCACGCGGGGCAAAAAAAAAAAATCCGATTTTTTCGCCGTAAAGACGCGTCTTGGTTCGCGAACCGGGCAGCTAACCGGGCAGCTAACCGGGCAGCTAACCGGCAGCGTAACGTGAGTCGGAGGAGTAGCTGATTGGCTGTCAACATTGTAAACAGTCCGGAGCGGCTGCCATCTTGTCTCTCGAGAGACAAGATGTGGTGAAAAACGAAGGGGGAAATGAAGGAAAGGGGGCAAGGTAGACCCCTCCTGACCCCCTAGGATTGATGAGGGGGATATTATAGAGCCACGCGGGGCAAAAAAAAAAAAATCGATTTTTTTTCGCCGTAGAGACGCGTCTTGGTACGCGAACCGGGCAGCTAACCGGGCAGCTAACCGGGCAGCTAACCGGGCAGCTAACCAGGCAGCTAACCGGCAGCTAAGCTAAAAAAAAAAAAAAAAAAGATTCGATTTTTTCGCCGTAGAGACGCGTCTTGGTACGCGAACCGGGCAGCTAACCGGGCAGCTAACCAGGCAGCTAACCGGCAGCTAACCGGGCAGCTATATCTGTAACAGCGCTCCGGGTAGCGCTCCGGTTCGCGAACTTTTCGCGTATCGGAACTTTGCGAAGCGGAGCTGATTGGCTCTCCGGTGTCTGTCAACATTCTAAACAGTCCAGAGCGGTAGGGATTGTTTGTTTGATGTGCCTTTGCAAGGCCTCAAGATATGTGCATGTGTGGATTTTGTCTAATTAAGGTTAAAAAAATATATATATCTGTAAGCGTGCTCCGGCGCGCTTACGTTACGGGTTTGGTTTGCGCTGCAGAGGCGACGCGTCATGAGGCGTCTCACGTGGCTACGTGATACGTCACGTAATAAAGAGTATATTTTACAGCTACAGATATTAGCTTTTAAAAAACCAATGAAATTCAATGAAAAAACCACAGGTTATAGACTATATATAGTTAGGAATTAGCATTTACAAAACCTTGAAAATTCACTGAAAAAACCATAGGTTATAGACCATATATAGTTAGGAATTAGCATTTACAAAACCTTATTTTACTCGCACAAAACCATTGAAATTCCATATATAGTTAGTTGCACTAACTATATATCGCGCACCCGCAATCCACTGCTGATGATGTCACATATTACATCATTCATGACATGGTCAGTGACATCACTGATGACATCACTGATGACATCTCAAATGACATCACTGATGACATCACTGATGACAACATCCAGTGACTGTATGTTTCTGTAAAGTTAAAATATGTCTTATATTTTGAAGAATGAGTGGATGTATAAGTGTCTGGATGAAGGATTTAGTAGGTGCATGACTGACTGATTGAGTGAGTGATTAAATGTGTCTCACTGAGTGCATGGGTTAGTGACTAAACTGTTTTA
This sequence comes from Lissotriton vulgaris, assembly GCF_964263255.1. Classification (NCBI taxonomy): domain Eukaryota; kingdom Metazoa; phylum Chordata; class Amphibia; order Caudata; family Salamandridae; genus Lissotriton; species Lissotriton vulgaris. The sequence goes on along the minus strand of NC_141687.1, from coordinate 841,424,397 downwards.
ATTTGTGCATCATTATATCTGTTGTTCTACAAACTGCTGCATATGTTGATCAGTAGCTATATGAGTAACTGTATGGGTTGATTGGTTGTCCAAGTATTTGTATGGGAAACTGAGTGTGTGTGTATGGGTGGCTGGAAGGTGTGTGACTCTGTACATAGATGTGTGAGTAGTTGATTCACTATATGTATAGATTCAAAAGTGCATGTGCAAACAGCTGTATGGGCGGTTGACTGTGCATGAGTGTATTAGTGAGTGAATGGATATCTCAGTGCTACATGTCAAAATAAGTACATATGTAAAACACAGTACATGTGAGAGTTGACATCTATAAATAACTGTGCATAAGAGCCAGTGAATGTGTGAGTGGCTGTATGGATCATTGTGAACATGTATCAGAGATTGTATAAGAGAGTAAAGTAAATATGTGTTAGTATATGTTTGAATAAGTAAGGTGTGTATAACTGTATAGTTGAGAAAATGGAGGTGTGATTGATTTTTGGCATAACTGACTAGGTGTGTGAGTAACTCCATGGATGAGTGACAGTCTGTGACTGTCTGTTTACACTGATTGTATCTAAGGTTATATTAGAGTCTGAAGAGGTTCATGGTATTATCACATGAATGATATCATCAGTGATGTTATCAGTCATGTCAAATGAGATGTTTTCAGTGATGTCATCAGTGATGTCATTTGAGATGTCATCAGTGATGTCATCAGTGATGTCACTGACCATGTCATGAATGATGTAATATGTGACATCATCAGCAGTGGATTGCGGGTGCGCGATATATAGTTAGTGCAACTAACTATATATGGAATTTCAATGGTTTTGTGCGAGTAAAATAAGGTTTTGTAAATGCTAATTCCTAACTATATATGGTCTATAACCTATGGTTTTTTCAGTGAATATATATATATATATATATATATATATATATATATATATATATATATATATATATATATATATATATATATATATATATATATATATATATATATACATACACACACAGACACACACAAGTCCGGGCTCTCAGGCAGGAGTGGAGAATCCTGTTACTGATGCAGACAAAAATAAAACAGAGTCCACAGCTTTGCCATCCTTACAAACTGACGCTTTATTGGTCTGATTGTGTGGCAGCTTAAAACAACTCTTTTATCCTTATGCGTTTCGGTGCCAAGCGTATTGTTCACAGGTGAGTTGATTTCGTAATTTCCTAAAGTCCAAGTGGTCACATGGTGCTGGCTTTAGACCACAATGCCAATAATGCATCACTATTCAAATTAACAGCTTGGTTCATGTCGCTTTATATTTTGGTTAATAGCTTTACACATTTGCCAATGGAGAAAAGACGGAGATTATGATCATGGGCAACCCCCTATATGTGACTTTTAGGACCATATATCCAGCATGTATGGGCCCAGCCACAGCCCCCAAGTCCGAAATAAAGAGTCTAGGTATGTGGTTAGACCAGAGCCTGACATTTAAGGCGCAAGCCAAGAAGACAGTTGCGAAATGCTTCCGCCTGCTCAGATTGGCCAGAAAGGTGCTCCCGCTTCTCCCCCCCATGCAAAAAAAATCCCAGTCCAATCTCTGATACTCTCAAGTATAGACTACGGAAATACACTCTATATAGGGGCCAACCGCAATAATCAATAAACTACAAATTGTCCAAAACTGCGCGGCAAGACTACTGTTAGGTATGTCAAAACGCCTCTCAGCCAAACTGGCCCTCTCCTACCTCCACTGGCTTCCAGTGAGGGACAGAATTAGCTTTAAAGCTCTCTGCATCGTCCATAATTCCTTGGAAGGGAAGGGTCCACCATTAATTTCGGCCATCATCCACCCCTATAAAGCGAGAAGGAAACTTTGCTCGGATGAACTTCACCTAATTGAAACCCCAAGGATCAAGAGGTTTAGAAGCGGTGGTCGACGCTTCTCCCTTACATGGCCCAACTCTGGAATGCACTCCCACTCCACCTCCGCAGGGAACCCAGCCACCATATCTTTAGTAAACAACTGAAAACGTTCCTGTTCCCCTCATGTCTGTTTTTCTGAGCACTGGTCATGCCCAGCGCTGGGAGGCCACCGGGTAGCCATGCGCTTTATAAGTGTCATTTTCATTTAATTTTGTTTCATTTCACTACAACATAGATACTCGCTTGAAAGTGAAAGCACAAAGTCTGCCTGAGAGAGGGCAGACGCTCCTTCGTCTCCCTTTGTCATAACTTACACCCAATGCTCGTTGAAGTCTGGTGACTGGTGTGGTTCGAGCGAGTCATGCCCCCTCCATTGAATGCACACGAGTGGAGCAACTCGTGTGCATTCAAATGGACGGAGACGAAGGAGGGGCTGCCCTCTCTCTGGCAGACTTCGTGCTTTCACTTTCAAGCAAGTATCTACATTGTAGTGGCAGCAAAGTGCACTGTGCTTTTAACTATTTTCCACTCTGCATCATGAAGATAACACAGACATTGGCAAATGTGTAAAGCTATTAACCAAAATATAAAGCGAAGTAAACCAAGCTTAATAGTGATGCATTCTGGGCATTGTGGTCTAAAGCCAGGACCATGTGACCACTTGGACTTTAGGAAATTACGAAATCAACTCACCTGTGAACAAGGCGCTTGGCGCCGAAACGCGTAAGGATAAAAGAGTTGTTTTAAGCTGCCACACAATCAGACCAATAAAGGGTCAGTTTGTAAGGATGCTGAATATATATATATATATATATATATATATATATATATATATATATATATATATATATATATATATATAAAGAGAGAGAGAGAGAGAGAGAGAGAGAGAGAGAGGTAGATAGATAGATAGAAAGATAGACCAAACCATCCGTGCTCTGAATCTTTGTGTGTGCCAAGTGGTTCAATGTCATGTATGACACTTTTGCCAACAATGCTTCTTCGAGTATTTGCAGACACAGCAGCTCTTCGTCCTGGCTAATACGTTAGCTGGCTATGGCATCTAAGCAATGTTGATGCCACTGGACTGATATTTATCTCAAATTTATTTCATGCTCTATGTAACTTTTCTAAAATGTATTGGATTAAAATGTACAATATAAGATTTCTTTTAAACAATGCTTCTTCTAGCTACCCGCACTGTAGTTTGTTTTTCAGTCTCAGTCTCTGTCCCCTCATTCTGTCTCTGTCTCTATCTCGCTCTTCCACAACTGCTGAAAATGACAACTTAAAGAAACTGCTTTTACCCTCTTTTTCTTCTCCTTTCCTTCATTTGTTCCCCTGTGAAATGGATAAAAAATAAATAAGGAAAAAACACATTGCTGAAAATGTCGTCTTTTTCTGACATTTTTCCTTTCCAATGTGCAGCCTTAGGACAGAGGAAAAAAGTAATGTCAATAAACTGGGCGAAAAGGTTTTTGATGTTTGCTTTTACTACCTCAAACTATGGTTCCCCCTTTGAAGCTCTAAATAGACCTATCTTTACAAAGTAATTACCTTAAACATAGGCCTGTGTAAGAATACTGTAAGAATACTGTAAGTTCGGCCAATTGAGAACTCAGTGTATCTGTATCCATACCCCTTCAGTGAGAAAACGTACTGGCTGCCATTACTTTCATGAACCCGTTCAAAATTGTACACATTGTTAAATAAAATAAACACCAATTAAAAAAATAACCACAACATTTTATATGCACTCAACTACTGATTAACAACCTGGTCTCATTCTCAGAGAACTTCTTAAAACAGACAAGAGACTTATTTCAATCAAAAATCAAACACCCCGTCTCCTTGGCTGGATCACTCATTAACCTGACATTAAGGACAAACTGAACAATTCTACTGGAAGGTGGCGAAAACATCTATAAATCATCAAACAAGCATTTCTAAACTGCCTTAAATGTTGGTAACGCTACACCACTCACGGGCAATAGTCCCAAACTGAGAGTTGAGAGGTTAGTGATAAAGTAGCCAAAAAACCCCAAAAAATCTGCATGCACTCAACCTTCCACGATTCTGCATGATGAGTGTCATTTTAATTTGAGATGGAAGTGTGGAATAGATAATTTTTTTTAAATGTGGATCCAACTATGATTTTACCAAAGTAAAATATATATTGATATATACTAAGGTATTTCTCGTGTTTTGTTGGGGCCTTCAAATTGTTTACATGTGACTGAAAAATTAATGTTGAAGCCTATAAGTGGATAAATCAACGAGGAAAGTGTACAGTATACAGGGCTGAAAAGGGTTTTGGCACCGACAGCCCTTCCCCTTTTAGGACTAAAGCAAGCCACTACAGATTAACCTGGAGAATATCAGTTTATGTCACATAGCGCTTCAATCAATAAATCAATCAACGGGTCTCATGGCGCTGGGGGTGAGGGGGATGCTGCTGATTTGTTTGGGCGTGGAGGTTCAGTGGAAGAGCCAGGTTTTGAGATCCTTTCTGAATTACATCGGAGACGAGGATTGCCTGAGGTGGCGAGGCAGGGTGTTCTAAGTCTTGGCGGTGAGATAGGAGGATCTTCCTCCGATTCTGCCAGTTATTGGTAGTAAAGTCTGAATGCGATAACGCCTTTCCATAAGAATCCACACTTTAGCAGTGACGTCACCTGTGTTTCAGGGGAAAGCAACTTCCTAGCATCGAAGCCCTGACAAAGTCCGTTACAATAAATAAAAAAAACTAGACAAAGTGGCCAGATTGGCTTTGTTCATTAGTGCCACTTTACAGAGTTAGCCAGTGCATTGCTTCTTAAGTTTTCTCCTCTTTTTTCCAACAACATTGTAATGCGGCAGGAGTAAACTGGCCGCTATTACAGCTGTACATTGGCACAAAGTGACGTGTGCATGTACAGCCAATAAAATGTCACAATTTTTTGGGCTGTCTGCTGGAGACCTTTTATTTGTGACAAAAAAGATACGTTTTGCAGTCATTTCGCTAGTCAGCTGATTTTGTGATTATTTTGTGCATCATGAAGGCACAAAATCCTGGAGGACCTGATATTTGGGGCACGGCGACTACTGGCCAGTGGGGGCAAAAGGCCTGCTGTTTGTAAATGCAACACTTTGAAATCAGATATAGCTAAAATGAAGAGTTAACTTAATCATTAAGTCAACTTCATTTTAATTTTGTGTGCAAGCTCCAATACTGAGTTGACAAGGACCTTTATTTAAGACTAGCAGCCCGTCCCGACGTTGTCCGGGTATGAATTGCTGCCGGCCAGTAGTGTTTTGTTGGATTTCGTTTTGATAGCATTTCTTATCTGTGACAGGCCTGTGAAACGCTCCGATTCACAGAGCACTGCTGATGCACTTAAGAGTGCGCGTTCAGTAGTGTGTGAACTCGAGTTTCCCTACTTTATTTTTCCTTGCAATATTATATAGCACGAACTCGACAACATGGCATGAGCACAACTTACATTACAGAAGAACACATTCATTTGTGGTAGGCATGGGGAGACAAAGCGATTTGCCTGGAATCACAGGATGTTGAGAACATTACGAAAGTACCATGACTCCGCAATGCCATTATAACGCATGGCATTACATTTTATATGCTTTTACCACGCATACATTTACAATGAAATTCGTTGTAAATGCATGAATGGTAAAAGCTTTTTTTTTTTAGGTCTCGCCTTTTCCATCCCGAAGGAATGGGAAATGGTGAGAATTCAAGTGCTGAAAATACTCGTGAAACCACAGGTTTTTTCGTGCGGTTTTCTTCGAGTTCACGTGGCCACAGGCACGCGCTTTTGGGCCATAAACTTTCACAGCTGTTCCCCAGCTCCAGCACCTCCCCTCTCTCTCCCCGCACACAGCCTTACTTGGATTTCTCCTCCCCCTCCCCAGCCAGCTTCCCCCAGGCCGTGTTCCCTCCCACCTTTCCTCCTCTCTGTCCCTCCCCCTCCCCAGCCAGCTTCAGACGAGTACGTTCATAAATGTGGACTTGTATAAATGTCCTTTCATTTATGTGTAACAACAAACCTACGACATAAGGCCCCATTCACATATCGCACAGGCGTGCCCCTCTCCAGTCGTGCCGTTCTTTCAACGAAGGTTTAAAAAAATATATATTAAAACACAGTCGCTAACGAGGCCTTGAGCTTAATCCATGTCTAAAACGTTCAAAACCACACATGACGTGCCGTCTGGGGAAAAGAACCCTGCACGGCCTTCCAACCATCTGCCCCCGCCCAATCAACTGCAATGGAGAACAACTACCAACCGGGCGGCATTTGCAAGCACCCCCCACAACTGCGCCGATTAACAAAATAGGCAAGAAATATCACTCGGTACTTCAAATTATGCACTTGCCAGGTTGACTTTGATCACTAAACCACCAAAAATACCTAAATGTACTAAACTGATTTTCCAAGTGACCAACACGTCAACAGCATGTGTAATGTGTTTTTTTTTATAGTTCATTGTGTGCCGAAATGGTCTAAGGGGGAAATGGTACAAAACCAGAGAGTTAATGAAGAACATTTGGTGGTGCTACGATGTGCGAGCTCCTTATGGAAGTAAATTAGGCCCAGCGCCCAGGTTAACGACAGCCTGTAACCCCAAGTACTCCTTTGACTTGGTCTTGCAGCTTTGTGGTGCTGTCACATCTGCGCCGCTACCCAGCTCACTTGAAATTATCTACCTCGGCGGGATAAAGGCTGAGCAACCAGATGTGGATACCTGCACACTGGAACCTTATTTTGTGGAAATCCGGGCATACACGTATTTTAGGTTTCTCCTGATGTTTTGTAACCATTGCTGGAAACAGCTTGCCAACGTAATCCCTAAGTCATGTTGCTGCATTCCCCGTGGAAATGCCCATTTCGCAGATAAGTACTGCTTTTTCCTGGCATATTCGTGTTGCCAGGGTATGTTTGCAATGAGAAACTTGTGCATTGGCTGCTATGCTTTGCCCATCGCTGGTGACTTGTATAACGAGGAAGGCAGCAAGCAGAATCGTGTTTTGACAGTGGCAGCCGAGGCAGAGCTAGTGAGGCCTCTGCTCTCACACACCGCCCCCTCCTTCCAGCAAAGAGCTTTCAAGTGGCTCTTGGAGTCCCTCCTCGGCCCCCACCTCCCAGCTGCTCTGCAGGCACAGAGGCAGACTGCCCAGGCTGCACGTTCACACTCACACAAACAGGTCCACAGCGACACGCCCAGCTGCCAGCAGGAGTCCCAGCAAGGACCCGGGCAGCCCAGTGTGCACCGCTAAAGTTAAAAGTATTGGCATTGTAAATCACAAAACATAAATATAAAATGTCATTTACAAAACCAATAGCTCCAACTTTCCTACTGCGAGACCTATTGGCAACGCCAGTGCTTGTTTAATGTTTGGATAAGGTAAGTATGGGTATAGGGGTATATGTTTTGGGGTACTGAGGTATATGTTTTGGGGCGTTTGGGTATTTTAAGGGTTCAGATATAGTTTTGGGTTATGGGGTACAGGGGTATTTTAAGGTTCAGGGGTAGGTTTGGGTTTTGAGGTACAGGGGTATTTATAGGGTTCAGGGCTAGGTTTGGGTTTTGGGGTACAGGGGTAGTTTTAGGGTTTAGGGATAGGTATGGTTTTTGGGGTACAGGGGTATTTTTAGGGTTCAGGGCTAGGTTTGGGTTTTGGGGTATAGGGGTATTTTAGGGTTCAGGGGTAGGTTTGGGTTTTGGGGTACAGGGGTATTTTAATTGTTCAGGGCTAGGTTTGGGTTTTGGAGTGCAGGGGTATTTTTAGGGTTCAGGGCTAGGTTTGGGTTTTGGGGTGCAGGGGTATTTTAGGGTTCAGGGGTAGGGCTGGGTTTTGGGGTACAGGGTTATTTTGAGGGTTTAGGACTAGGTTTGCGTTTTGTGGTACATGGGTATTTTTAGGGTTCAGGGGTAAGTTTGGGTTTTGGGGTACAGGGGTATTTTAAGGATTCAGGCTAGGTTTGGGTTTTGGGGTACAGGAGTATTTTAGGGTTCAGGGGTAGGTTTGGGTTTTGGGGAACAGTGGTATTTTTACGGTTCAGGGCTAGGTTTGGGTTTTAGGGTACAGGGGTATTTTTAGGGTTTAGGGATAGGTTTGGGTTTTGGGGTACATGGTATATTTATAGGTTTAAGATGGGTTAGTGTTTAAGGGTGTTGGGGTATTTAAAGGAGTAAGGGTGGGTTATGATTATGGGGTGCAGGGGTATTTAAAGGGAGCAGGGTGGGATTAGCACAAGATATGAGACATGGCATGAAGGGCGGAACGTACCACACGCCCCCAGCGTTTGTCACGCTGTAATGACCGGATTTTCGGACCAGGTAGAATCAGCTCATAAAACACCACCAACCCAGCCGAAACTTAACCACCTCCCTCCTCAGGACCTACTTACCAAGGCACCTGGGTACCTACCTGAGGATGGGGAATTAGCAATATACAAGCTCATATCATCAAAAACACCACTAAATCTATAGGGATTACTAGAAATACTCACTGATTATTCCACACCACACTCATACCTTATAGTCTCGCGGCAACATAGGCCCAGACTAGACTACCCTGAGGCAGTTCCGATTACTTACCATTACACGCTGATCACAATCAGTGCTCGCACAAGCCACAATCCTGTGGGTATAGGCACTGTATCCCCCCAGTGCTCTCACTATTTCACACATTCACAAGCCACAATCCTGTGGGTATACACATTGACCACGGTCAATGCTCTCACTAACGCCACTTTCCTTGCGGCGATCTCATTACACACTTATCACAATCAGTGCTCGCACAAGCCACAATCCTGTGGGTATACACATTGATCACAATCAATGTTCTCACTAACGCCGCTACACAACGATGATCACTGTCCTATGAATACCTTCAGTTTTCTCTCTCTCTGTATTGGGAAGTTTCTCTATCCGATATTTACTGAGGATGAAATATTATGGGTTATGTGATAGATAGACAGGTCGATCCTCACACACAAGAATGTCCAAATTACAATATGCAAAGGTTATTTCCTAATTCAAGTGCTCCTCTACTCCCTTGCTCAGTTACCATTTACCTGGACGGGAGATGCATCCGTTCACATAACAGCATCTGACTAGAAGAAAGGTTAACTTTATTATAAGAAAACAACAGTTACACAATAGTTCACTAAGAACTGGGGTCCCTTTATTTAAACAATAGTAAATTATAACAACAATATAATACTGCAATATAACACATAGCCTGAAAAGCAAAAGAAAGAATTAGAATGTGTGTGCACGCTAATAGGAAAGGGTCGACGTCACCTTATGAGTACGAAGTCTGGACTCAGTTGTCATCTGGGTTCCCTTCTCGTCTGTGCCTTGGCTCATCTTAGGATCACCCCTGCAGTCACGGATACACGTCTGCACCGCTATGCTCTGTCTCCTCTGTTCCCCTCCAAGTCACTGGAACCTCCTTCTTATTCTCTGTTTCGTTTGCCTCACTTTCGCTGTTCTGCACTACTCCTCTCTCCTCTCAATCACAAACTATCTTCACCTCCCAACTTCGATCCTATAACTTAGTTTTGACCTTTCTGGAATTCGTTTGCTCCACTAGCTTCTTCACTCTGCATGCTCTGATCTCAGTATCAAAGCTCGCCAGCTGCTCCTACTAAAGTAACTTCAATCTTTCTGAGAGAGTATCAGCCCTCGGTCTTTTTCGGACTTCAAAATGGCGACTGCTAGCCTTGAGTTGATTAACTGCAATAATGCTAACAACTAGCTGCCGTCTACTAACTGACTGACTGACCTCTCCGTGCTTTCGCTAATATGGAACCTTGTTCATGCATGGAAATTTACCGCCAGTAACCTGCCGCCCACCAAATTCTTGTACCACCCCGTGCCAAGGACACGTTCTCAGCCGGCCGGCCTGATGTTATGTCTTCGACACGAAGAAAAATGCAATCCTTCGATAAGGGCCAGGCTGAGCCGGTTCTCTCCAAGCGAACAACACCTTATAACTAAAACATTACATTTGACCTAAAAGCATCTCAAGCAGCCGAGGCAGAAAGAAAGATGGAGTCTCTCCCGTTCGAGGCCTACAAGGCCCGAAATAAGCATAACTCCATTAGAAATATACTAGCAACCTTACAAAAGGACGAATTAATACTAATACTAAGGAATCTATCCCTTAACATAGGTTTATGGACCCTAGAATAAAGAAAAGGGTAGGGAATTATATCAAACACCTTGTAAATAGGCCAGGTCTGAGATTCTAATCCTCCTATTAGAATGAAAGCAGGCTAAAGTCACCTTCACTCAAAAAGGGGCAGAAAACCCGGTCTGAACACACGCCCACAGCACAACGAAGACACGCCCACAAGGGACTACTTTGCTGGCACTGTTCTTTTACTTTTTAAATGTATATGGTGGGTGTCTGCATAGCCTATGTCCTTCTGCTGCAACTGCCCTTTCCAACGCTGTATTGGCTGTTGTGATTGGTTCTGTGGTTCCTGAGATTACGCCTCAAAGGTTTGGGCTCTCTCTTTATTATATTAGTATGGATTTGAATACATCAGTGCTTCAGTTCTTCACCTCTGTGCCCTGGGTCATAAATCTGACTCCAGCATTCTTCATTATCAGGCCCTGCTATCTGCAGCCTGAAGCTAATAATGTGAAATAAGCATAGTGTTCCCCTTACCTTAAAAGCTTGCGATCGACTGGTTGGAGACACCTGGTCCAGAACAAGCAGCACCAGTGCACACATCCCTCACACACAGATCAGGTACAATAGTGGCTCCATGTTCCTAAAACACTAAGCACACACGAAGCACCAGAAGCTCCACGTGTCCATAACAAGCGCACAACAGCACCAGTGCACAAACCTTCACACAAAGATCAGGTACAGTATTAGCCCCAAGTGTCCAGAACAAGAAGCACACGAGCTGCACCAGGGTACGCTTCCCTCACACAGAAATCAGGTACAGTAGTCGCTCCATGTGTACAGAACAAGAAGCGCACAAGCAGCACCAATGCTTATATAGATGAGGTACAGTAGTGGCTCCATGTATCTGCTAGACGTGCACAAGCCCCACCAGTGCACGCTTTCCTCACACACAAATCAGGCATAGTAGTGGCTCCATGTTTCAAGAACAGGAAGCGCAGTAGTTGCTCCATGAATCCACTAGATGTGCACAAGCAGCACCAGTATGCGCTTCCCTCATGTTCAGATCAGGTACAGTAGCGGCTCCATGAATCCACTAGATGCACATAACCAGCACCAGTGCGCGCTTCACTCAGGATCAGATCAGGTACAGTAGCGGCGTCATGAATCCACTAGATGTACACAAGCAGCACCGGTGTACGCTTCCCTTATGATCAGATCAGGTACAGTAGCGGCTCCATGAATCCACTAGTTGCGCACAAGCAGCACCAGTGCACGCTTCCCTCATGATCAGATCAGGTACAGTAGCGGCTCCAAGAATCCACTAGATGTACACAAGCAACACCAGTGCGCGCTTTCCTTATGATCAGATCAGGTACAGTAGCGGCTCCATCTATCCACTAGATGCGCACAAACAGCACTGGTGTACGCTTCCCTCATGTTCAGTTCAGGCACAGTAGTGGCTCCATGAATCCACTGGATGCGCACAAGCAGCAACGGTGCACGCTTCCCGCATGATCAGATCAGGTACAGTAGCAGCTCCATGAATCCACTGGATGCGCACAAGCAGCACCAGTGCACTCTTCCCTCATGATCAGATCAGGTACAGTAGCGACTCCATGAATACACTTGATGCGCACAAGCAGCACCGGTGCACGCTTCCCTCATGTTCAGATGAGGGACAGTAGCGGCTCCATGAATCCACTAGATGTGCACAATCAGCACCGGTGCACGATTCCCTCAAGATCAGATCAGGTACAGTAGCGGCTACATGAATCCACTTGATGCGCACAAGCAGCACCGGTGCGCGCTTCCCTCATGATCAGATCAGGTACAGTAGCCGCTCCATGAATCCACTGGATGCGCACAAGCAGCACCGGTGCACGCTTCCCTCATGATCAGATCAGGTACAGTAGCGGCTCCATGAATCCACTGGATGCGCACAAGCAGCACAGGTGTACGCTTTCCTCATGATCAGATCAGGTACAGTAGCGTCTCCATGAATCCACTAGATGCGCACAAGCAGCACAGGTGCACGCTTCCCTCATGATCAGATCAGGTACAGTAGCGGCTCCATGAATCCACTCGATGTGCACAAGCAGCAACGGTGCACGCTTTCCTCATGATCAGATCAGGTACAGTAGCGGCTCCATGAATCCACTCGATGCGCACAAGCAGCACCAGTGCACGCTTCCCTCATGATCAGATCAGGTACAGTAGCGGCTCCATGAATCCTCTCGATGCACACAATCAGCACCGGTGCACGCTTCCCTCATGATAAGATCAGGTACAGTAGCGGCTCCATGAATCCACTGGATGCACACAAGCAGCACCAGTGCACACTTCCCTAATGATCAGGTCAGGTACAGTAACGGCTCCATGAATCCACTAGATGCGCACAAGCAGCATCAGTGCACGCTTCCCTCATGTTCTGATCAGGTAAGGTAGCCGCTCCATGATTCCACTCGATGGGCACAAGCAGCAACGGTGCGCGCTTCCCTCATGATCAGATCAGGTACAGTAGTGGCTCCATGAACCCATCTGATGCGCACAAGCAGCACCGGTGCACGCTTCCCTCATGATCAGATCAGGTACAGTAGCCACTCCATGAATCCACTGGATGCGCACATGCAGCACCGGTGCACGCTTCCCTCATGATCAGATCAGGTATAGTAGCGGCTCCATGAATCCACTGGATGCGCACAAGCAGCACAGGTGCACGCTTTCCTCATGATCAGATCAGGTACAGTAGCGTCTCCATGAATCCACTAGATGTGCACAAGCAGCACAGGTGCACGCTTCCCTCATGATCAGATCAGGTACAGTAGCGGCTCCATGAATCCACTCGATGCGCACACGCAGCACCAGTGCACGCTTCCCTCATGATCAGATCAGGTACAGTAGCAGCTCCATGAATCCACTGGATGCGCACAAGCAGCACCAGTGCACGCTTCCCTCATGAACAGATCAGGTACACTAGCGGCTCCATGAATCCACTCGATGCGCACAAGCAGCACCAGTGCACACTTCCCTCATGTTCAGATCAGGTACAGTAGCGGCTCCATGAATCCTCTCGATGCACACAAACAGCACCGGTGCACGCTTCCCTCATGATCAGATCAGGTACAGTAGCAGCTCCATGAATCCTCTCGATGCCCACAAGCAGCACCGGTGCACGCTTCCCACATGATCAGATCAGGTACAGTAGCGGCTCCATGAATCCTCTCGATGCCCACAAGCAGCACTGGTGCACGCTTCCCTCATGATCAGATCAGGTACAGTAGCGGCTCCATGAATCCTCTCGATGCCCACAAGCAGCACCGGTGCACGCTTCCCTCATGATCAGATCAGGTACAGTAGCGGCTCCATCTAACCACTAGATGCGTACAAGCAGCACCAGTGCAGGCTTCCCTCATGATCAGATCAGGTACAGTAGCGGCTCCATCTATCCACTAGATGCGTACAAGCAGCACCAGTGCACGCTTCCCTCATGATCAGATCAGGTACAGTAGCGGCTCCATGAATCCTCTCGATGCACACAATCAGCACCAGTGCATGCTTCCCTCATGATCAGATCAGGTACAGTAGTGGCTCCATGAATCCACTAGATGCGTACAAGCAGCACCAGTGCAGGCTTCCCTCATGATCAGATCAGGTACAGTAGCAGCTCCATCTATCCACTAGATGCGTACAAGCAGCACCAGTGCACGCTTCCCTCATGATCAGATCAGGTACAGTAGCGGCTCCATGAATCCACTGGATGAGCACAAGCAGCACCAGTGCACGCTTCCCTCATGATCAGATCAGGCACAGTATCGGCTCTTGCAATGAACTTGTGAATGACACATATAGAACAAATACAGCGTAGGTAACAGCAGTGCACACATCCCTCATAAACAGACCAGGTACTGCTAATGCTGGTGCAAGGAACTTGTCAATGACACAGAGCGAACAAGCAGAGGACAAGCAGCACACACTTGCCTCGCATCCAGATCAGGTACAGCATGGGCAATGCCCTGAACGTGTGAACGACACATAAAGAGCAAGCAGAACACAGGAACCAGCATCACATATACTTACCTCTTACACAGATCAGTGGTGGCTGGTAGTGAACTTGTAAATGACACATACAGACAAGTAGCGCACAAGCAGAAACTGTGCATCCTTCTCTCATATTGTAAATTGTATTTATATAGCACATACTACCCCTGAAGAGGCATCGAAGCGTGTTGTAGTGAATAGCAGGTTACCCCGGGGGCCGGAGCCCAAAATAAGAGGTTAATAGTTAGGTTTTTTAGGTCTCGTGACCTACAATGCGCGCAAGCGCATTGAGGGATCGAGAATTCAAGTAGCCAAAAACATCGTCAAACCAAGGGCTTCGTTCCTGCGGTTTTCTTGAAGTTCACGTGAATCACGTGAGCAAACAAGCATGCGCATTCACGGCCAGCCCAGCACATCAAAGGGCTTCTCCTCCCCTAATTATTCATGGCCGGCCACAGGCCGGCCGTACTTTCAGTTTCCCAAAGGGCATCGCTTGCATTCCCCCCCCCCCCCCCCCCCCCCACCCCACCAGGCTCTCCCACCCCCATCCGGCTTCCCTCCGGCCATTTGGCAGCATTGCGAGGCCAGCCAGACACATTGGCTTTGCTGTTAATTGCTTGCTTCATTTCGCTTTGAGGCAACGTCTGTAAGCAGGGTAAGGCTTAGCTGTTAACACAGCTTCCATATCACTATTCGAATAATGCACGCAGCTTTTTTGCAGTGTAGGAGACCTATATCACAACGGACAAGTGGTTGCCGGCTGAGTATTCACCCGCTGATGAGCACTCGTTCAAACACAAAGACGTTTCACCGATGAGGATGCTGGCCGCCTCTGTTGCTCGGCAGTGTTTCCAACGACAGTCACGTTAGTTTCTGCGAATGTCCAGTTTCCGTACTCGGCTTCGAGGTGCCACACTGATATGGAAACCACTGGTGGAAAGTAAACACACTATTGCAATAAGCAAACTTGCTGGGCGCTAGTTTCATTCAATATTTACAAAGTATTACGTTTGGGCAGCGGCCAGACACCGCCAGTGCTCACTCAGGCAGAGAAAGTGACGCCGAATACAAAGGAAACTAGTTTACTCTGTGGCCTGATCGGATGGAGAAATACAGATCAAATGCTTTAAGTGCAAAGTTTAACATTAAAACGATTTGCGCAACACTACGTGGCCCATCCGGCTTCCCTCCGGCCATTTGGCAGCACAGGCCGGCCGTACTTTCAGTTTCCCAAAGGCCTTCGCTTGCATTCCCCCCCCACCCCACCAGGCTCTCCCGCCCCCATCCGGCTTCCCTCCGGCCATTTGGCAGCATTGCGAGGCCAGCCAGACACATTGGCTTTGCTGTTAATTGCTTGCTTCATTTCGCTTTGAGGCAACGTCTGTAAGCAGGGTAAGGCTTAGCTGTTAACACGGCTTCCATATCACTATTCAAGTAATGCACGCAGCTTTTTTGCAGTGTAGGAGACCTATATCACAACGGACAAGTGGTTGCCTGCTGAGTATTCACCCGCTGATGAGCACTCATTCAAACACAAAGACGTTTCACCGATGAGGATGCTGGGCGCCTCTGTTGCTCGGCAGTGTTTCCAACGACAGTCATGTTAGTTTCTGCGAATGTCCAGTTTCCGTACTCGGCTTCGAGGTGCCACACTGACATGGAAACCGCTGGTGGAAAGTAAACACACTATTGCAATAAGCGAACTTGCTGGGCGCTAGTTTCATTCAATATTTACAAAGTATTACGTTTGGGCAGCGGCCAGACACCACCAGTGCTCACTCAGGCAGAGAAAGTGACGCCGAATACAAAGGAAACTAGTTTACTCTGTGGCCTGATCGGCTGGAGGAATACAGATCAAATGCTTTAAGTGCAAAGTTTAACATTAAAACGATTTGCGCAACAGTACGTGGCCCGTGCCAGGGAAAGGTCACCTATGATTGTTAACTAATATATGAGGTGTCATGAAACAGTTATGTTAAAAAAAAAAAAAATGTAAACTCTGATTTGACACTGTGTAAGGATGCTGGCCTTGGCGGATCGCTACGTGAAACAAAGCTTTTGCTATTTCGCATCTCAAAGACTAGAGCTGGAATGGCAGGCCAATGTTCATAATTTTGTCAAGGACTCACAGAACCCCGTTTCTTTACTTTACTTTACTTTACTTCTTTTTTTCAGTGTAAATTACAATTTTACTTTAAAGTATCAATATAATTTGGACTTGCAGGCTGCAGGAATATTTATTATTCACCACCCACGTATTGAAAACGAAATCACGTGAGGCTCCGGAGTGAGGGGTTTCACAACAGTCACTCCAACTTGGAGGTTTTATTGCTCCCTTGAAAGCAATCCTTCGTCAAGAGTTGGACAGGCTGCTTTCGTTTATGCGGTTCAGTTTCGTTCGGAATCTCCGCTGTGGGATGCAAAGCCTCGCAGTGTAGACCTCATTTGTCGAGCAGAAACATTTCAGAGTGCCATCGACGCGCAGAAGCTTGAAAAGTATTGTATGACATAGTGTAAAGGAATAGGCAGTAACAGTGACTTAATGTGGTTATTCAGCAAGATGAAATTTATTGCTACTTATTGGCCAGCCAGCCCCTGCACCCACCACATCCACCACCAACACCACCACACCCACCACCACCACCACCACCACCTCCAAATCCACCTCCACATCCACCACCACATCCACCACCACATCCACTGCCACATCCACAGCCACATCCACAGCCACATCCATCACCACATCTACCACACCCACCACCACCACATCCACCACACCCACCACCACTACATCCATCACCCCATCCACCACCACCAGCCAATCCACCACCACATCCACCATCACATCCACCATCACCTCCACATCCACCATGACATCCACCGCCACATCCACCACCACATCCACCACATCCACATCCACCGCATCCACCACCAACACATCCACCACCACATCCACCACCACACTCACCACCACCACATCCACCACCACATCCAACACCACTTCCACCACCACTGCATCCACCACCACCACATCCACCACCGCATCCACCACCACCACATCCACCACCACCACCGCATCACCACCACCACATCAACCACCACCACCACATCCACCACCGCATCCACCACCACCACATCCACCACCACATCCACCACCACTTTCACCACATCCACCACCACCACATCCACCACCACCACCACATCCACCACCTCCACAACCACCACATCCACCACCACATCCGCCCCCACATCCACCACCATCACCACCACATCCATCATCACCACCACCACCACATCCACCACCACATCCACCACCACCATATCCTCCAGATCCACCACCACCACATCTATATGTGTGTGTGTGTGTGTGTGCGGGTGTGTGTGTGTGTGTGTGTGTGTGTGTGGCTCTGTGTGTGTGTAGGTGCAAATGCAATGTTCTTGGATTTTCGTCACAATAAAATACACTGAACATAATCTTTACAAAAGTTATTTACAAACGTTTAAGCTATTGCCATTATAAATTACAACAACTTTTATTTAAGTATTAATTATTTACAAAATTAAAAGCCATTGTTATTTGTAATATCAATACATCTAAGTCACGTAAATACAACACACATTGCATTACAAATGCTATAGGTGTCACATTTGCGAAAGTTAAAACTATTGACATTGTTACTGACAAAGCTATTAATTTTGATATTTTCAAAACCAACACATAAATAAAACAAGCACTGGCGTTGCCAATAGGTCTCGCAGTAGGAAAGTTGGAGCTATTGGTTTTGTAAATGACAAAGCCCTTTATGTTTTTAAAATGAAAACAAAACTAAAAGGCATTGCTATTTGCAATTGTAATAGCTCCAACTTTCCTACTGCGAGACCTATTGGCAACGCCAGTGCTTGTTTTCTGTGTCCCTATACTGACCAGGTAGGCATTGCATACAGTGGTGTAACAACAAAGTTGCCAAATGCCCTAATACAAACAAGTACATTGAGCCCAGTTCCTTCACGGTTCATTAGTTTAAAGGGTAATAGCTTCAGTACACACATATCACACCCGGTGGCCTTGGTGCCACTGCACCTGCTGCACCACTAGTAACCACACCGCTGACTGCATAGGGTGTGGCAATGTGTCACAACAGGTGTAGCACACGCAGCAGTCGTGTGCTCTTCCCTCATATATAGGATATGTTCAGCGAAGGCAGGTGCACTGCATGTTAAATTGTGCAATATAAATGAAGTGATTAAAATATGGGTAACGCAGGCTTCCATGACACTCAAAACACGTACAGAGAACACACAATCAGCTCCACCGGGAAGCCGGGCCTGCACATTGTGCACGAGCCTTGTCCATTGACCTGGGGCAGCGGGGTTTTAGACTGAGATCAAAGCATCGAGGGGTTTATGACTGTTCGTTCACATGGAAGCCAGCCTAGCTTTGAAAAGCTGCTTGTGCAATAAGTAACCACAACAAAGGTTTGGCAGGAGCTCGTCGAAAATTGGACGGCTTCCTTTAGACGAGATCACAAACTGGAAGTGGAGTTCCTCCTTTCCCCGTCACCCACTGGGCAAACGCCGAGTAATGGCTTCTCAGCCATTGAACTCTCACCCGGCCCTCAGCCTTTGACCTCTCACCCCTGCGCGTTTTATTGTTCCGGGGCTCACCGCAGGGAATAAAGCTGGAGACAGCAGTAAGCAGATGCTGGACCCAAGGCTACGCAGGGTTCGACAGAGCCGTTTTAATGCACGGCAGTGGCATAGCCAGTGTCTCATGTGCACAAGGTCCAAGGCAGAAGATAAACGACCCCCACCAACCGCTATTTGAACTTCACCAACAGAGGTGATGGTGCGCTCTATTTATCTGCATAACGTAACTTAATTGGTAAATGCAGCAATAATCCAGGGCTGCCTGGCCTTGAAACTTGTGCTCTCAGGCAGTTAGTGACAATTACATTTTTAAAAAGTCTGTCTGTCTTCTCCCTCCTTATTACATCTTACTATGCCTCTTCTACCTCACCACTTCTTTGACTTCTGTCTCTATCTCTCCGTGTCTATGTGCTCTGTGCACCCCATCCCTATCTCAACACTATCTACTTCACCTGTGACAACTCCCTCAATTATCAATATACCCCGCTCAAACCCACCTTCCTGTACATTTCTCTCATGACCTGTGTCACTCTTTTCCACTGTCTGTTCCTTCTTCTTCGTGTCTTCCTTCTCTACCTCCAGTCTCATTATAGCTCATCCCTCTCTCTGCGCCGTTCTGCTCTGTTTGCATCTCTCCGCCGTTTACTTCACCTCTATTTGATCATCATATCCGTCGGTAACTATTGCACCTGGTTCTCAACCTCTTCACTCTACCCCGGCCTCACTCTGAACCTTCTCCTTGCCTCACCATCCTCTACCTCACCTCTCTCTATACCTCTTTTCTCTCTGAAATCTGCCATTGCCTCATGTCTGTCTAGCCCTCCTTTTTCTCATCCACTGCCTAAACTCTTAACATACCTCACCATGTTTTGCTATCTCACTTCCATCTTCTGTTTACTCTAGCTCACCTCTCTCACTCCTTGACTCCTTTCTCACTCCCCGTCGGTCTCTTAAACTTTCTCTACTTTTCCTTTCCCTTTCTCTCGGTCTCATTTCTCTCTGTATTATTCTCTTCTTTATTCTAACTCACCTGCTCTATTTCAAATATACCCACCTCCCGCTCTTTGTACATCTCTCTACCTCACCTCTGTGTCTAACCTTCTCTTTGCTTCAAATGCCTCTCTACCTCAACCTTTCCCTCTACCTCTGTATAAGCCTCACCTGTCCCTCTGCCTCGTCTCTATCTCTTCCTTCGCCTCTTTTCTCACTGATGTCTCGTTTTACCCTTCAACCCCTTTCTCTACCTTTCTCCCTGTCTCAGTATATTCTTTAACCTGTCTCTCTCTACCTCTTCTCATTTTTCCCTCCATTTACAGCAGTGCTCTATTGCTGTGTTGCATCTCTCTATACATCTCTCACTATGTCCCTTCACTGCCTGTCTACTGTACATCTGTCTGCCTCCACCTCTCACTAACTCACCTCTCTTTCTGCCATACCATTCTCTCTACCTCATCCAGGTGAATCCCCCTTCTCTTTCTCGCTCTGCATTTACCCGATCCTCTCTCTATCTCTATGGCTACCTGTTCTTCTTTCTTCCTCTATGCATCTTTTTCTGACTACCTCATCTTTCTATCTGTATTTAATGTTACTCTCTACCTCACCTACCTCAACTCTATCACACTTCTCCTTCTACTTTACCTCACTCACTAAACCATTCTCTTTGCCTCTTTATTTTTATCCTGTCTCCCATCATCCCACGTTTCGCTTACTCAGCAGAGTAGAAGTCACTTTCTTGACAGAGAAGTGTGCACATAGTAAGAGGAGATGAGTGGCAATGGAAGGGGAGATAGATAGGAAGAAACAACCAGATTTCACAGATGGAACTATGAAAACCATCAGAGCAGTTTTTAGGTTTCGCCTCGTCGAAAGCTGCGCTCTGCGCAGCTTTTCGGCGCAGGCGAAATCTAATGTTAGTAACAGTTGGCCTTTGGAACAGAGATCTGTCCGTCATTCACTGAGGCGATTGTTGGGCGTTTCGCCGATTCTTTCCCTCTCCGCAACGTCATGAAGACGTGGCCACTGTGGGCGTGTATTTTTTTTTCCTCAATGTTTGTGTTCATTGTTCGTCTTGTTCCCTGTTCCGCTGGCTGTTTCCTGACCCCCCTGCCGCTGCCCGTGTGCCGTTAACCCGCCCCACTCCCGCTGTCCCTCCCCCCCCCTCCCGCTGTCCATGTTTGATGCTTGTTTGGAGAGGTTTTCGGCTACAGAAGCACAAAGGGAACTCTGAAAAGAACTGAATCTATTTTTTTTGTGCCAAGTGAATTTGGAAAGCGCTTCGTGATGGACTGTGTCCATTTTTGGAGAGCTAAATTAGCTGCTGCTGGAGCATTGTTTTTGTTGACGTAGTGTATAGGTTGTGAGGCCGTGCAGCTGCCACCGCAGTGGGCGAGCAGAGGAAGGAAGAGTTCTGGCCTCCGTTTTCTGGCAGTGCCTGTTAGGTACTTCTGAGAAGGAGAAGAGGTGCGCTCCCATCACAGCTTTCAGACATGCAGCTGTGACTCTTGTTTAGATTAAAGAACACAAGTGCCTCTGTTAATGCCAGACTGAACCGCGCAGGCGTTCTGATTTTCTGCTTCGTATAAAATGGCGGCTTTTTCGGTGTCGGAAATAGTCATCCCTTGGTAAATGCCCAAAACAAACAGGGGTCAGCTGACACTTCTACTTCTGGGTCATAATCGCATGCCCATAAGAAAGATGGCGCCCTTGGTCAGAGCGATGGGGGTGGGATTATTGGAAGTCACTTCCTGTTACGGCCCTGCCAGAGTTAAAGATGGCGGCCGTGGGGGTGCTGGAAATGGGAGAGAAGCTGCAGGCAAGACTGACCGGTGACGGCGAGCCTAAGAAGGTAAACACCGGGGCGACACGAAGGAGAAACATAACCGGGGGAGGGAAGGAGAAGGATCGGCGCCGAGATCAAGGCGAGGACGGGGCAACCTGAGGAGCGGGTGGTTGACGAACATAAGAAGGAAGGTATTAGGAGTGAAGGGAAGAGCAGTTAAGGTAGTATTGAGAGCAGTAGGAGAAAGAGATTCGATGGAAGGTTGCAGCAGAGAGACTGTAGAAGAGTGCATAATAGTGAAGAGGGCAGCGAAAGGAGGTCAGTAGGATCATGAGAGGGAGATCTCTGGGTTTTTGTGGAAAGGGGTTTCCTGGGAAACCAATGAAAGAAGGTTAGGGACATGAATGGACTTAGTAAGGGCTAAGTATGCAGCATAGTTAAGGTAGAGAGAGATCGGTGGAGGCAGAGAGTAAGGGCAATGACGCTGGAAAGTGAAACGGAAATTAGGTCGTGCAGTGAGTTGATGTGGGGGCACTGCAGTGAGGGTTGCCTCTAGGATAAATGCTGGTGGCAGTGATGTGGATCTGTAGGGATGGGTACTGGGTCGGACGAGTAGTTGGGTGATCATGGCGGATCCCTGGGTTATACAAATGAATTGGGTTTGTGAAGTGCACTCCTATTGATAATCCGTTCTGAATCTTGAATAAAATTATTCTTTACTTTTGCGAGGGTGTGCTGGGAGGGGAGGAGGAGCCACTCTCCACACTGGTAGAATAAATATGAACTAGTGACTTACGCACTACCTTTGGCAGAAATCCATCTGCCTGTGTAATCTTGAATAAGAAACTTTTTCCAAACTTGGTGCTTACTATATTTACATGTGGCAACGAAAATACTTATTAATTCAGCTTTTGTCTTGAAAAAGCTGAATTAATAAGTATTTTCATTGTCACATGTAAATATAGTAAGCACCAAGTTTGGAAAAAGAAGTGAAAAATGACAATTTAATTAAACTTCTTGAAAATCTAAATCAATGTTTCTTATTCAAGATTACACAGGCAGATGGATTTCTGCCAAAGGTAGTGCAGATAGGATCCCTGGGTTAGGCAGAATAGTGATCCTCTGCACTCCGATTATCCCTAAGGTGATCAGGGCACTACTTTTGAAACATTCGTGTTTTTGCTACTAGAAATCACTTCTGTGTTTTGTTTCTCTGCACGGTCAGTTAAATGAATCATATATCTACGTTTCTTGGAGCGCGTGGAGTGTTAAAAATGCGGAGCTTGGAAAGTTTTCATCCGATGACCTGCAACCATCTTATCACGCTGCTCGTGCCTTCCCACTCATTGATCATTCCATACATGTTCTTAGAGTATGTCCCAGTATTTTTATGCTTCAACTGGGTGAGGGTGATCGATTTTACCGTATAGGCTACATTTCTCGCCATATTATTAGGTGTTGGATGTTATAAGGAAATGTTGATGCAACGTACTATATCACTTCAATAAATGCGTTGACCAGTTGGCTTGCTTGTCTTCATGGTGTTTTCATAGCAGGTATTCAGGTGGCTGTCTTTGGATCTCGCCCGCTCACTTGTTTTATGTTCAGTTGCCCACTGATGGATTGGTAGTGCCAGATCAATAATTGCCACAAGTTCTCTCATTAAGATCACAAGCTGGATCCCCCTTCTGTGTTTACTTAGCCCTTTTGTGCAAGTGTGTACTGAAGCCTGTTCTTCCTAATTGTACTCCTCTGAAACTTTAAAATAGTAAATGAGATGAAACTCTTCATAATTGTAGCAGATCACTCTATCTATGAGGATAGTAGTGTGAAGCAACCATTGGAAGGTAACTCAAAAGCTTTTTGCATTCACAGGGGGTTATTTAGCCAGCAAACTGTATTTTTCTGTTATAGTATCTTGCAGCAAGGGACACATTTCCTGATCGGTTGTGTCTTAGGTTGTGTCCCCCGGAGCCTGGTACACCTCGCGCTTCACTGGGCACCTGTTTGTACCGTACGCTGGCTCTCCTGAGGCTGGTACGCCTCGTACTGCTGAGTTCAGTGTTCGCGTCGTACGCCGTCTCACGCGAGATGCATGAGGTTTAGCAGGGCACCTACCGCGAAGCAGCACAAAGCGTACTAGAGCGCTACGAAGCGCATAGAGGGACTAAGGAGCACCAAACCGTCTGGGAAGTGGGCAGAAGGCCCAAAATATTGCCATAAAGAACTGTGGCACCCCTTTATAAAGAACTGTGACATTCTAAGCTGTGCTTGCTTCCCTGCCCTTTGGCTGTGCTTGCTTCCCTGCCCCCTGGCTGTGCTTGCTTCCCTGCCCCCTGGCTGTGCTTGCTTCCCTGACCCTTGGCTGTGCTTGCTTCCCCGCCCCCTGGCTGTGCTTGCTCCCCCGGCCCCTGGTTCCCCTTCCCCTGGCTGTGCTTGCTCCCTGCAACCTGGCTGTGCTTGCTTCCCTGCCACCTGGCTGTGCTTGCTTCCCTGACCCCACTCTGTGCTTCCTTCCCTGCCCCCTCGCTGTGCTTGCTTCCCTGCCCCCTGGCTATGCTTGCTTCCCTGCCCCCTGGCTGTGCTTGCTTCCCTGCCCCCTGGCTGTGCTTGCTTTCCTGGCTGTGCTTGCTTCCCTGCCCCCTGGCTGTGCTTGCTCCCCCGCCCCCTGGTTCCCCTTCCCCTGGCTGTGCTTGCTCCCTGCAACCTGGCTGTGCTTGCTTCCCTGCCACCTGGCTGTGCTTGCTTCCCTGCCCCCTCGCTGTGCTTGCTTCCCTGACCCCTCGCTGTGCTTGCTTCCCTGACTCCTCGCTGTGCTTGCTTCCCTGACCCCTCGCTGTGCTTGCTTCCATGCCCCCTCGCTGTGCTTGCTTCCCTGCCCCCTCGCTGTGCTTGCTTCCCTGCCCCCTCGCTGTGCTTGCTTCCCTGCCCCCTCGCTGTGCTTGCTCTCCTGAGTGTGTGTGTGGCTCTGGGTGGGTGTGTGTGGCTCTGGGTGGGTGTGTGTGGCTCTGGGTGGGTGTGTGTGGCTCTGGGTGTGTGTGTGTGGCTCTGTGTGGCTCTGGATGTGTGTGTGTGGGTGTGTGTGGCTCTGGGTGTGTGTGTGTGTGTGGCTCTGGGTGTGTGTGTGTATGTGTGTGTGGCTCTGTGTGTGTGTGTGTGGCTCTGGGTGTGTGGCTCTGGGTGTGTGTGTGTGGCTCTGGGTGTGTGTGTGTGTATGTGTTTGTGGCTCTGGGTGTGTGTGTGTGTGTGTGGCTCTGGGTGTGTGTGTGTGGCTCTGGGTGTGTGTGCGGTTCTGGGTGTGTGTGTGTGTGGCTCTGGGTGTGTGTGTGTGGCTCTGTGTGTGTGTGTGTGTGTGTGTGTGTGTGTGGCTGTGTGTGTGTGTGTGTGTGTGTGTGGCTCTGGGTGTGTGTGGCTGGCTCTGGGTGTGTGTGGCTGCCTCTGGGTGTGTGGCTCTGGGTGTGTGTGTGGTAGTAATTGCTGTCTGCTGAGCTCGTCCTTAGGGTACAATAGGTCTCACATTTGCGAGAGATTAAGCTAATGGCAATGTAAATGACAATGCCATTTATTTATCTGTTTTCAAAACCAACACATACATACAAATGTTGTCATTTACAATGCCAATAGCTTTAACTTTTTCAAAGGCGAAACCATTGCATTGTAAATGCTTGTTGGTTGTTGCAGTGAGATTGTCAGTGGTGAAGAGGGGCTTGTTGGTGATGAAGACTATCCAACCATTAAAGGCACACATGTAAGTGCTCAATGTGCATGTTTTCCTATTATGCACTAGTCCACTAAGCATCCACCAAGCAACCCTTCCTTGTCTTTCACACAATGGGAGGTACTGGTTGGCTAGACACCAAATTAATGTTGGTGCAAGACAAGAAAAAATTATTCCAAACTAGAAATGGATTTATCAATGCTTATTCAAGCTTTCTTTTGGTACTATTTGGTTGGCTGATGCTGGGCAGCTGTTTTTTCATGCCGCTTATTTCCTAAAGTTTGCAAGTGTGACATATAATTAATTATTATTTGGCATCACTTGGGCTTAAATGAGCTGAAAATCTGTTACAAATTCAAAGGGAATTTCAGCTTAAGTGGTTGGCCGGATGGCTGATGTCAAAAGAGGAAGGCACTGGATTATGATGATCCATCATGAACAGAATGAATGAATGAATGAAACAGCACTTATAGAGCGTGTAGCTACCCGGATGCAATGCTGGACAATCAGACATTCATCCCCAGTCCCAAGGATCTGGGTTTAATCCATCATTCTTTTGCTCACCACAGCACCCCAGTTTGGACCCAGCTATATGCAAATCAGTCTTGACCCTGTTCCTTATGGGAACAGTCCAGCCTGAACTGCCAAGCCAGCTCCTCCCTGAACCGGAAGCAAGCATCCTGGGCCTGGTTTCAGGGCACCACCCTTCATCAGCCAGGGTAACTTGAATCCAGTTGGGTAGTGAGCACGGGACCCATGTTTGGGCATACCCTTCCCAATTAGGGCGACAAATGCAAAATAAACAATTGATGGACGGAATGCTGGACAATGCAAATAATCACCCCTAGTCACAAGGATCTGGGTTTAATCCATCATTGTTTTGCTCACCATACCACCCCACCCCAGTTTGGACCCAGCCATATGCAAATCAGTCTTGCCCGTGTTCCTTATGGGAACAGTCCAGCCCGAACTGCCAAGCCATGTCCTCCCTGGACCTGACACAATCCTCCTTGGACCGGTTTTAGGGCATCCCAGCACTGAAGCGGTTAGACTGAAGCATCAAAGAATCACTTAAGGGAAGAGCCACGTTTTAACAACTTACGAAAGGCCATATGATTGGATTTCTTTCATAGATGCAGATAGAGGGAGCTCCATAGTTTGGGCGACATTGTAAGAGAATAACCGACCGCTGCTTTTGGCCCTCTTAATTCTGGGAACGACGGCCAAGTGTAACTCATCTGAACGCAGCCGCCTGTACGCTCTATAGATCCAAGCCTCACAAAATGGCTTGCAAATGTGCTATTTGGTGCTCTGCAACAGGAAAGACTGCACAGAAGTCTTCGGGTGGCAAGAAATGCATCTCCAGGATGTTGTTATATGCTTCAGCCACATTTGATGACGTTTCCATTCTTTTTGTGTGCTTTTGTACGCAAGAATATTGGGCTCGGTAACTGCAACACCACAACAATGGAAATTTCTTGTAATTTCCAATTTGGAACTTAGAGGCAAAAAGTGCGATTTCTGGTGCACAAATATCACTAAACCTGTAAAATGGGCCATTGTGGTAGCGTAGGAGGCTTGATTTATACCAGGGCAAAACCACACTTCCAAATTTGGTCAAAAGTAATAGGCCAAAAGAAGACATCAATCTAATTTGAAAAGTAGGATAGACCAAAGGTTTAAGATTGTATAACTGCTGGTGGCACGTGAAGTTGCAGTGTTGACTCATAGGTTTGTGCACTTTGTTTTCAAAGTTCTCAAACCTTTGCAAGCTTCCAGATGTGAAGTTCACATAATGCTACAAAAGATGCATGATTGTAGGTGCAGATGCTTATTGATTCAAACACACCAGCTAAGCTCAGATAGAGGAAGCACAGAAGCTAATCCCAGTAGTCTGAGCAGACATATCTACCTTACAACCCCAGGTGGTTAAGCAAGTAGTGGCATAGTAAGCGTAGCTATCTAACAACCCCTATGTGGTTAAGCAAGTAGTGATATAGCAGGCATGGCTATCTTACAATCCCATGTGGTTAAGCAAGAAGTGACACAGTAGTCATTAAGCAGGCAGTGACATAGCAGGCATATCATTATCTGATTTTTATATAGTCTCAGATCTGCAGCATAAAGCAGTTTTTTAAAATGTATTAACGCCTTTGAAATTCTGCTTTGTGTTTATCTAATTTATGATCAAAGCAAATAAATTGTGGTTAGGAGGTCCTATGTAAATAATGTACTACATGCATAATACTTGGTGAAAAATGTGGATGCCATTTTAATTGAGAAAAGAGTAGGCACGCTGTGTGACAGGAATTTTATGGATCCTGACAGTTTTTAGAATTTTCCTTCACAGAAATATGAGGAAAATCTGAAGTTTAGTGAAAGTTTGGTGTTTGCAGGGCTTTTGGTTTAAAAAAGGCATTGGGAATCGCTCAAGCCACACCACCCTGGACTACTACCTTAGGTAACTTATTTTCAGAAATTCCTGGGCCTGGCACGTTTCTTTATCGTATTTCTGGGCTATTCCTTTCTCTGGCGATAGCCCAGCCACACAAGTGGCGTGTTGTCGTTTTTTGGGGAGAAGTGTAAGAACGCCATGTGGCATGAAACTTGTGGATCCCTGCATTTTCTTTTAGTGTGGTCTGTTTTCAGTTTTGTTTGTGGTGACGTCAGCACACACAGCGTGCTATGCAATGCAGTAAAAAAATATATACTTCACACATTGCTTCTAAGTTAAGCCTGACTGCTTTGTGCCGAGCTACAAGAGGGATGAGCACAGGTTAATTTGGGGTTTGCTTGTGACTTCACCCTGACAAAGATTGTGGTTGCTGCTTGACTAGGGTTCCACCCCCCTCAACGAGTAACTCAGTTTCTTACAACCTGAAGCTATGTTTGCACTGCCACTATAGTGGTGCTGCAGTCCACTAATAGCATTTAACTTCTAAGTCCTAGGCACATTTTATACCATATAGTAGGGACTTGTAAGCAAGTTAAATATTCCACTTAGGAGTATGCCAACTAAACCATGTTTGAAGGGTGGAACACAGCACTTTACTACTGCTTAGCAGTGGTATAGTGCACAGAATTCTAAAGTCAGCAAATATATAGAGTCTATCAAAAGGCTAAAAATCTTGGCTAACCTCACAGAAAGGTTGATTTACTACGGTTCCATTCTCTGCCAAGAACTGCTAAAGAGCCCTCACTATCACTTGCAGTATGCAGCATCCCAATGCTTGCTCCTTTCAGTTTAGATTGGGGTCCCAACCCATTCTAAAATGGCTGCCAGTGTGTGCATGCACATGCACAGATGGCCATCTTTGAATGTTTGTGTAAAATATTCTTGCAAAAAACATTCAATGATATCCCCATGTGCCAGTGCACACAGCTGCACGTAAGGACAGCCATTAT
Source organism: Lissotriton vulgaris (assembly GCF_964263255.1). Lineage (NCBI taxonomy): Eukaryota > Metazoa > Chordata > Amphibia > Caudata > Salamandridae > Lissotriton > Lissotriton vulgaris. The sequence goes on along the minus strand of NC_141687.1, from coordinate 841,395,734 downwards.
TTTATCATTGAAATGTGTTCATTTGCAAAGCATTTGCCAATTTGCAATTCAACACAACACCCTTAAAACAAATATTAAAGTAGAGGCAGATATCACAGTTAATGGGTAAACCCATACTCTCAACTAAGCGAATCTTGAGGGCTCTCTAAAATCATTGCAGCATAATCCAAATATGCAGTTCCTTCATTGGCAACATCCTTATTAATACCGTGGCTCAACAGAGTCAACAGCGAAACAGGTAGAGGAGTGGTATCAAAAGATAAACACCACTAAGAAAAATATTTGTTTTACCTCGATACCTACCTACAAAAAAACATTTTCCAGGCACGCACTTACTGAGAGACAAATTGCTGCCCCACTCCCTGAATGGCCTCAGTTGGACCGTCCAATACATTATCTTCATTCGCCGTGGATCCTGTTGCAGGCTTTCCAGGAAAACTCTCTTGTGGAGTCAACTGGCAATAATTGGTATCTCTTCCATCCATGTAGTGCCTTCAATTGCACTGTGCAGCCAACCGATGGTAGGCAACCTTTTATCAAGAGTTTCTGTTTGGTGGAAATGAGGATTCAAATCTGGAAAGAATAGTAGACAGTTCTCACCTAGCCTCAACTTTTTTCCTTAACATTGCTGCAAGCAAAATGTTCTCCCTCCAATCCACAGAGTTTACTACTACCATCACTGTTTGCACTTAATGTTACTTCATGTTTTTATGTTCTAAAGCAGTGGTTCTTAATCTGTGGTCCGGGGACCCCCGGGGGTCTTTGAAGTCTACTCAGGGGTCCGCAACTGCTCAGAAAATAAATGAATATTAACAGATTAATAAAATATATAAATAAAGGAGCTAAATATAAGCCTGAACAAATGAAAACATTCTGTAACTGAAGATATTTGAAATTAGATGCTAAAAATTAAGTTAGTATCCTCAGAATGATTTATGTAAGCAGTGCAAGTGCATCATACAGAATGAAGTATGAATGATGAGTGGTCTCCATTGGATTTAAAAAAACTCAAACCTACCCATTAAAATAAAAATCCAGATTTTTTTTAATTTCACCGTGAGTTCAAAATAAAATTTAATCATTAGTGTATTTGTTTGATGAATGCTTGTTTCTGTATTTTTGTATTATTTGCAGTTCAAACAATTGGAAAAACTTAGGCTGGTGACCACGAATTCCAATAATTATTTAATGGGGGATCCCTATATTTTAATAATGATTCAGTGGGGGTCCCCGGGTTCTAGTAATAATCAAGTTGGGGTCCACAAAAGTCAAAGGCTTAAGATCTACTGATATAGCCTGTAGGATCACACAACCGTACGTTTGTTATTGTACTGCCTGACCAGTGGCCCAGATGTCAGCTCCCTGATGGAGTTCAGCAGGTCACTCTACTAGACATCTGTGGGGAACTCAGCACTGTGATTTATGCAAGACTCCTCATTTTGTCCAACATTACATACCTGTCCTTAAATGTTTTTAGTGCATCAATTGCACTCCTTTTAAATGCCTCCAATTCCAGTACGCTGTTCACCATTTCGGTCAGTTGGCCCTCCAAACTCCACTCTGAGAACCCAACCTCCTTGTGAGCTGTTACCATTTGTGGCACTCTGCTGGTTAGCCTTCACAGCTTCTATTCCATCTCTGCAATTGTTTTGGGTCTGGCGTTAGTCAGATTTTCCTATAATTATGTGTGTAATATACTTAGTTATAGGGACTTTCAGACAACTTTCTCCATCCATTGGTCTGTTATTATGTCATTCACATTATTTTGCAGCCTTTTACATCATACATAATGGTCACTGGAGCCTGAGGGCCCACAAGGGAGCAGCCAAGCTGGGTCCCATAAAGAGCTCATTCAGGACACAGCCATCTTGGAGCCTGGTTAGCCCTGACCCATTTTGCATGTTTGTTATGATAAAGGTGTTCTAAAACATTTTTTAAAGCATTGGCAAAACCATAGATGGGCAGCCAGCATTAGACCTATTGCCTTTGTCAATGTTTGCTATCTATAGCCAGCCAGCTGGGAAAACAAAGGTTGTTTCACCAGCCTGAATAGCTGCGGGTAAAGCTAAAAGAATATCCTCTTTCCTCAACCCACAAAGCGGAGACATCACTTTATAGGACTACCTCTGATCTCACATAAGCTAGTGAAAAGGCATCCAAGTCTACCTACGCTTGGTGGAAAATAACGATCTTAGATCATTCCTGGCATTGCAGAGCCCAAGATAAAGAGTTGCGTTTATGGTAGCCAGCAGAGTGAACTAGATAAAAGTCCATACTTTCTAGAAATAAACAGCAGTAGAAGCATTTGCCAGGTCACAAATGCTGAGTCCTCCCAGTTTGCTAGATCTTAGACGTGTGCTGTGTAGCTGTAAGCACTCTGAATTCTCACATATGCCCCATCCAAGTGCAAGCATTGCCAGATCTTAGACATTCTCACATTTTTTTGAAGAGGCGCATCACTAGATATGCCCATCTAGTTGTGGAAAGTGCTTGCTCTTAGGCTTTTTGAGTCCTAAAAGTTGTAGTTGCCGTTCCTTTATGTGTCTTTCCGAGATGTTGCTTCTGCCAATTTTAAGGTATGCGTATGCCATATCAAATGTGGTCAGTGTCTGCCTTCAGACATGTGCATCTTGGCGTGGATACTCAAACATGCCCCATGCAGGTATGTGCATGACCAATTGTAAGACATATGCCATTCAATTGTGTGAATAATTCCCTTCTTTCAGATATGTCCCAACCAGGCATGTGCCACCCTTCTAAATATGAAAATGGTCAGTTGTAGGCATGGCCAAACAAGTGATAGAATTTCCAGCATTCAAGACATGCCCTGTACCGATGTGGATGTGGCCAGTTCAAAGGCATTCCCACTTCACCTCAGGATCTTTCCATTTGTCTGAGGTGCCCTTTCCAGGTGTCCCACTGCCTGCTTTTACATACTAAATTCAGGTATGTACACTGATATGCCCACCCTTGCGTGTGCACTGAAAGTGTTAAGGCTTTTGTCAGATTTCCCATTTAGGAATAGGAACTGCCAACAGTTACACATAACCAATTGAGGTGATGCAACTGTAGGCTCCTCCACATCCCCAAGTCTGGTGTGGGCCCCACCCTCTCTTCTTAGTTGACCATAAATAACGGGGCCCTCTGCATGTTCCAGAATCCTCAAGTAATTTTCAGCAGCGGTACCAGTAGCATCCTCCACAGCCTGGGTACTTACCAATAACTACGGCACACAGATCTTAGTTTTCATATCTTTATTCATCTGGGTGCAATTGCGAACTCAACATTCTGAACCAGTCTTAAATGCATTCTGCTCTAACGGAGCCAAAAGGGTTCCATCATTTCTAACTTGCAAGACACGACATCTCCCCTTCTGTTATATAAAAATATTTTTTTTACCAGATATAGATAGATAGACATATGCAATTAAATCTCTTCAACCAGTCTTTTTGGCGCTTTAATTGTTTGACTTGTTCTTGAAACTAGGAACTGTCATCATCAATGTCCAGGATCTGCGTCAGTGGTGTAGAAGTAACAGCAGTCACTGATGGTTCAGACCCTGTCTCTCCTTCAACGGTTAGATCTGGTGAATGATTACTTGAAGGCCTAAAGTGAGAAGATTCTCTCGTAATAGACTTCCCAGGGCACTGTGCAGTCACCTTGTATCACCTGGTAGACACCACTTGAAAAGGTGGGAGCATCAGATTTTCTTCTCCACATTGGTCCTGCGCTCACTAGCCGTGGGTGGTAAACTCTATTCCGCAGGCAGAGTTCACAGAGTTTTGCCACTCCGTGCTCTGCTTGAAGCGCGGAGCTAGGCAAAAACTCTGCTTCCACCGCATGGTGGAGTTTTGCTGACACTCTTGTGTTACATATGCCTGATCCTAGCAAGGCAGCAGCTGTAACATGGCCAATCCATTGCACAGTCTGTAGTGCACAATGATCCAATCACACCAGGAAGTGTGTGAGGCATTGAACTGCCCCGCTAGCACTTAAGGAGGGTTTATTGTGGGACCTGCGCTGGAATTTTTTGGTCACCAGTTAAATATTGATTTGCCGCTGGCAGTGTAAATGCTGCAGAACTAGCAGATAGCATTGAGGGTTAGCCATAAATCTTCAGTCTTTCTGTGCCGCACAACCCCCACATGAATCCAGCGTTGGTCAGGGCTCCTTTTGAAGAGCACCGAGGGGGGTGCAAGTTGAGGTTGCCACAATGTTTACTCTACACCCAGATGGTTCAGCGAGAGGAGGTCTCTGGAAGTGGAGATGGCGGAGAGAGCTAAATTGAGGAGGGCGTTGCGGTTGCTCCAGATGGGAGGCATGCTCTGTCTGACTGCGCAAGGAAGATACTGGATATAATTACTGGATTAACCTGCTTCCGTCCAGAGCTGCTTATACTAGTGGAGCTTTGACGAGCCGATGGTTTTGTTGCTGTCGGAGTGCGCAACCTGAAGCAACCCACATTGGGCTGCACCGAAGTGCTCAGGTACCACTGTGGTATGTACTTGCTTGTGTTTGTGTGTGTGTGTGAGTTTGTTAGGCTACTGTCGTATGCTTGTCATGCTGCGGAAGCAAGAGGGTTAGAAATAACCAAGTCTACACCAACAAGAGGGGCATATAGTCTGTGCAGAGTATTGCAGTGTGTACTTGCTTGTGTGTGTGTGTGTGTGTGAGAGAGAGAGTTTGTTGACATACAGCTGTCATATGCTCCTTAATCCGAAGAAACGAGGGGGGTAGAAATAACAAAGTCTACCCCACGAGAGAGTCATAAAGTCCACGCTGAGTACTGTAAATGAGAAACAGACATGCTGGAAGGGGATGCAGGAAGATGCTGCAGGCTATGCTATTTGGCAATCACAAGCTACTTGCTTTTCTCAGCTGTGTTTAGATGTGCCCAAAGCTTTTTTGTTTTTCAGGTTCAAACTGCAGTTTTTTTAACTTGGGCCCCAGCAGCCCATTTCTGATGTCTTCACTGTTCCTTGGGTGTGCTGTGTCCTTGTATTAGGTTGCAGGAAATTACAGATCGTTGCTCTGCCTTTCATTGTGCAGGAATGTCACCTGAAGGCCCTTATTCCTCCTTCATTACCTGCACTTTCTGAGCCCCTCTCTTTGGGCAACGGTAATTACCATGCATGTTGCGCTATTCTTCTACCACCTTTCGGCTTCAGAAGAACACCGCCCTAGCATAATTTGTAGGTTGGCACAACTAGAAAAGCAGTAGAAGTAGGGGTGGCCTACTCCGCCCACATGCGGATCTCCACGGAATTCCGCAAAGTTTTTTGTAACTTCGTGGAATTCCACATAGTGAAACTCTGCGAGTTCTACCCACCTGATCATCCAATCTCCTTTCATAAAGATAATGTTCTTCACACGTTGTCTTTGTTCAGCATGTTTTCATCCTTTGTTTATTCACTAAGTCTTTCTCATGAGTTGCTTTCTCACCTCTCTTTCTCTGATTGGTAAATCAATGTCACAGGACTTTCACCTGTGATCAAGTGGGGTGTAGAACGATAAGTTATAAAGGTAGAATCCAACACAGTTTTCAAATCGATCTTCTCCAGATTAGCACGATTCACTACTTTCTTTAGTATACTCATAAACTGCTCAACAAGTCGGCTGACCTGCAGCCACAATGGTGTGCTCTTTTGATGCTTTATATTCAAATGCTCCAAGAAATCTTTAAACTTTCGACTATTGAAAGCCGGGCCATTGTCAGACTTCCCTATGTCTGGAATACCCCATATCGCAAAGATTCCATCTAGTCTTTCAGTAACTCATTCTTGTGAAGTAGATGAAAGATTTTCAATTAATGAAAATCGTGAATACTCGGCCATAATCACCAGCAGGTGATATCCATTATTGTGTGGACCAAAAAGTCAATGACTATTCTCTCCCATGCAAGCTTTGGGAGTTCTGGCATGCCCAAGGTGTGGTGAGTAGTTTTTAGGTCCCGCCTAGGCAGTGCTTGCACTGTCTCCTTGAGACATGCTGCATTCAGGATATGGGCTTTAAGCTCTGCCCATGTTTTTAACTGGCTCCTTTGACTGTCTTTTGTACATGCTTCTTTTTCATTGGACAATTTATTTTGTTGTCCCTCCTTAGTCCCTCCTTTTCTACTGTTGTAACCTCCCAATAGGACTACCCCTTTTACATGTGACCTTACTCAGCACGGTTTATTTACTGTTTCACAGCACTCTTATGTTAATCACTTCTTTGTCATAGCTACAGTTGCAGCCACAACAGCTACATACTTCCCCAACCCCAATAACCCCATTCTTGTAATTTTGGTTGTGTTTTGTTATGCTTTCGGTTGATCCGTAAAAGCGTGTGCAAGGCAACATTATATATTTTTTTTTTGCTGCGCGCAAGCCGTGTTTGATCTTAAACAATGGTGGCCGTTTGTCTTGTGTGCGGCTCAACCAACTCAGAGGGTTTTTTAACATCTTCAACAATGGCGGCCACGCATCTTGTTGTTCGCGGCCCTGCCAACTCATCAATTTTTCCCCCCACAGGGCACACTGCGGTACATCTTTAATAATAGTGGCTACAAGTCTTTTCTTTTCATGAGCACGGCTCGCCCAATTCAACACTTGTGGCTGATTGTTTACAAGCGCCATTCGTTGCAGGCCTGTTGTGTCCAGTAAAGTAAACACAACCACCCATCTCCTGGTAAATCAGCCCCCAACACATAGTTACACTTACACATTACACACTTGGCGCAGGCGCACTGTTGTCGGTTGCTGTTCCATCGCCTAAATAGAATTCTGTCTGGGAAGAAGCAGGTAAGAGGCAGCCAATAGTAGGGCCAGCGCAATATGCACTACGGAACCCAGAAATGTCATGCCTGGCATGTTAATCCCCATACTAGGCCTGAAACGTTGTACCGCACAATAGAAGGCAGAATTTGTGCAGCACGCACAAATACTTCTGGAACCCCTGCACCTTGCAACTTGTTAGTAATTGTTTCCCGCCTGCCGCAGTTTTAATTATTTGCTTTCCGCCGTTGCAATATCAGCCCTCCCCCACCCTCCGAGCAGAAACGCAGCAGAAACAGTTCTCCTTCATATCTCTGCATTGTGAGATGCATATAGAGCGTGTTCCATAATGAATTTAGGTTACAGCGCATCACCATATAATTTTCACATCATTCCACGGCTCTAGCACCGCAGATGATGCCTCCTTGTATGATACAGGCTAGGCCAAGGCTTGTAGAAGCTACAGTGATATGTGACCACTCCACCTTGGAAAAGGCTCCATCGTTTGTTTGCCCTCAAGTTACGAGGATTGCATGCTCATTTTCTGATGAATCGCTTCTGCGGACAACCGAGATCTACAAATAACAATGCTGACTTTGTGCAGGGATGTTGACCTCCTGTTTTATATTGTTTTTCTCCTCCGATCGTTCCCATTCATCACATCTCATACAGCCAGCCCTCAGTTGTATTTACCTTTGTAAACGGTGCAGCTATGGAGATTTCAAATGTACTCAGGATGCCCCTACCTTATGTCCTTGTTTTTGGAACTGAAGGTCAGCCAGCCATATGTTTACCTATATCCAATCCACAAAACACATACATTTTTGGGACAGCCTGTATTTGCTATTTAATTTGTTCCATCATCTGAACATAGAGCCTGAGTGAGGTCTTGGTTGTGGGTATCTGTTGTTTCTTTTTTGTATCTTTATCCAAGCACCAGTTCCATTCTTGAGTGATTAAATACAATATATTCAGCATGCAAGTTAGGAAAAACACCGAATGTTTGTGTATTTATTGCCCAATCTTCTCGAAGAACCTCTTGATTCCCACATCTCCAGTGCACTAGGATGACTTCCCCCAGCAGGGGATGGCGGTCAAAAACCATACTGTATGCACATACCATCTATTTAACTTTTATTACGTAATACATCTTTCTAGACATGTTATGTTATATCATGATCAGATTTAAGCCTTACTAAAATAGCATTTTAGATTTCAGCCTCCAAAACAAAAACTAGCCTGGATTTATCAAATAATAATCTGTCAATTAAATACGTAATATAAATCATCATATATTAATTGTATTTGAGCTTTCCTGTTTGCTTGTCATTCCTGCCAACCCCCTCCCACCCAGTGTTGCTTGTTTGTTTTTGCTTTAAAAAAAAAACAGCATCACTAGGTGAACGCTGGCACATTTTTTTATTGTTATTTACTGGCCTATTTAATGTGTCCAGTCGATGAATGCCGTCCAGAGGGGCCAATATTTTTCCTGGGCTGCGATTGTGTTGGCAATTTTATGTTTGCGGCTTATCTTCTCCCTTTGTTGGTAGCAAACAAACAAGCAGCGTCTGTGCTGAGCAGGGCCTTTCCAGCTCCGGCTTCCTCCGAGTCTGGGCTCTGGTGACGTATGTGCGAGCACAGGGCAGCCTCCTGCACCTGTGCAGCTCCGGAAACCACCTATTCTTCTGGCCATGGTACACTGCTTGGCAGGCACTGATTGTTCCTTTGTGTGTCACAGCCCGCACTGTAATATGTGGTACTCCAGGAACTTTATAATTGCTCAACACAATAGTATCTACTGTATTGCCATCTGAAGGATGAATGTCTCTGTAGACCCTGCTACAAAATACAACTTTCACCTGCAAGGTACATTGAAATCAGTGTAGTATGCTGTTGAGAAAGTGTGTGATCTTCCCCATACTGATTCAGCTCTTCATACCTGCAAATTATGTTTTAATCGACTCTACAGACTGATTAAACACCGATTTGTGTCTATGCAGGTAAGTTCTGAGTCTAATATATACAGTGTATGCTGTCTATTTATCAATTAGAACGAAAAGTTTGAAAGCAGAATATTTAATGATATGTGTGCTGAATTTACAGGGCTTTTAATGTAGCAGTACAGGGTCCGTGTGCCCACTCTCTTGCAAGGATCATCATTGGGCATCCAGCTCACTTTGCATAATCCAACTGGATAATGCAATGTTGGATATGATTATGACAGCAACAAAGCGATGAACCATTTTTAATATGGTGCTCTTCCCTGATTTTCCACATTCGTAAAGGAAAACAATTAATGCTTGCTTCACTTGCACACACTGTGTCATTCTAGGCATACTTCTTGTGCTTTAGTTTCCATATCTAATGTAATTATACTGTAATGCCATTTTAACAATAGTGGGGTTCCTTGCAAAATTGGCGCTCATAACAGCATGAACTAAAGTGTACTTAAAAACGTACATCCACTCCACTGCAAAGAAAAAAACATAAGTAAAAAACATTACCACTTACATCGCCAATAGCTCTAACTTTCCCAAATGCCAGACTGATTGTATTGCAAATGCTTGTTGTAAAAAAGGCCGTTACATAGATGAAAGGCCTTTAATTCCTTTTTAACCATGTCTACAAGATAAGGAAACCAGACACTGTTTCGGAGAACCCATTTTGTGTCAATGATTCCACGATGTAAAAGAGGGAGACACCCTGCTATAAATAAGAGTTCCTAAGGCAGGGACATAAGTGTACAAGAACCTCCCGCGGCTCAAAATTTTAAACTTAGTGTCTTATCTGAATAAAGCGCTCACAACATAATGCTTCTAGGGTGAACAGAACAGATTTTTTATTGATAATCAACAGAGTTAAAAAAAATATTTAAAGCACATAATCCTATCCAATGACGTTGCTATATTGGTATACATATGCAAATACTTTTTCATTTAGTATAAATAACAATCACCTCCATCAAGTATCTCACCATTTATAATCTCATACATTCACCTCACCCAGACACAAAGCCAGAATACACTAAATCTATACAACAATTAATTATTTAACACAGTGTTCCTTAATTTTTGCATGTACAGGCATCTTGGTAATACTTTTGTAGATACATAAATTAGATGAGTGCCTTGTTTTCATCTTCTAGTGGCAATAATCTACGCTTTATCAGGAAAGCCACCTGCACATACAAAAATAGAAAGATGCATGCATAGAATATTTACACTTGATGTCAGTCAATAAAATATATTTATAGCCCAAAATCCAAATTGCTGGTAGGTGACCAGCAAAGATACTGAAGCTCGTAAGAAGAAGGAACGACAAGACTGTGCAGTCTGTATCTGAAGGCAGGCCATGATGGGGCACAAAATATTAATACGCGAAAATAATACAGAGGGTATTTAGCCAGGCCAGCCTTGGTACAGTCCTACGGATATCAGGGCAAATCAAGAGGTGGGTCTATGCATTGGGCTCAGTATATAGAGTGTCTCTGTCATGTGAGAAGCAGTGCTGCATTGCTCTTTGCACTCTCACCCCGGTTCTCAGGACAACTTTGAGGCTCTCTATCTACAATGGTGCAATTATACTCCTGTAACCGTCATCCTCATCGTTCAATACGAGGAGGCCTTTTGGCCTTTGGATTGCCAAATATAGTCAGTAAAGTTTGATGATCCTTTACTAGCGTAAAAGGCTTTCCATGCAGGAAGATATGGAAATGTTCACAAGCCCATACCACAGCTATGCTTTCTTTTTAGGTCTCGCGACCTATCAATGCGCGCAAGCGCATTGAGCGGAGCGAGAATTCAAGTGCTCAAAATCCTCGTCAAACCAAGGGCTTTTTGCAGCGGTTTTCTTTGAGTTCACGTGAATCACGTGACCAAACAAGCACGCGTATCAGCCTCCCTCCCTCCCTCCTAAGTGCATTTTTTAACGGCCGCCAGCACATCAAAGGGCTTCGCCCAGCGTGCGCTCTGCGGCTTCTCCTCCCCTAATTAATCATGGCTGTTTCCCGGCCGCTCATAACGCTTGTTTTTCTCCTTCCTTCAGCCCGTCGCAGTTTGTTTTCCTTGCACCGCCCCTTCTTACAGTCCCTTTAACCATTTTGGTATGGCAGCGATGGAGTTGCTCTGCCCCAACTAGCATGTTTTTGTTAAGCCTCCAAATGTGCAGCACAAACACGGCGTACAAAGAGATTAACGTGTTGCCTGGAGCACATTTCGGGAAGAACATTAAACGAAAGTTCAAACCCGCTTTATGGTACCGCAACTTGCTTTCACTTGTTTTCTTTGTTTCCAGTGCTATTTTAGAGCTTTGTGCAAACTACACTTCCGGTTTTCACTCACACGTACTACCAGTATTTTGCGAGTAATACCTTTGAGGGAATAGCATATTGGAGCGGCAGGGATGTAAAGAGTGAGTGAGGGAGAAAGGCACATTTTCGAATGAGCTCCCTTTTGGCATTATTCTCCGCACTGCATTAATTCAAGACAGTGGGTGTCTGGCAGGTTCCTCCGAGTGGATCTGTCACCGCGTCAGCTGCAGAGCGTGTCCTGTACATCGTGTCGAGCTGAGAGCCAAGAAAAGAGCTGTCACCCCTGCCAGTCTCAGGGAGGTGGCCTGTCTTTCGTCTCATCCGCCGAGATCTGCCTACCAGAAAGTACTCCTCCATATGTCAAACTGTGAGGGTTGGCATCGGGGAATCCAGGAGCCACGGTCAGATGTACATGCCATAGGGTCAGATAAACAGATACAAACCTGCACATACGGCGTCAGACACTGGCGGTCACACACAACACTAAGCACAAGCACACACAGCATCAAACAAATACAAACACGCACGCATAGCCTCAGACACAGCGCAACGCAACAGACATTTACAAGCACATAACCACAGTCCTACAAAAAGCCTGGCACGGATATAAACGGTTAGCCATCTTCGGACACCTAAAAACCACGCAAATGTACCTATATAGATATGCAGAGACATTATACAGTCTGTAAAATACACACACACTTTCTGACAGATAGAGGCCTACAGACATGCTGACAACCGAACACCCTACACAAACGTAAACACAGTTTCAGACTTACAAACATAACCTAAGATATGTTCACATAGCTCAACACACACTCACAGCTAGAAGTACAAGCACTGGCGTTGCCAATAGGTCTCGCAGTAGGAAAGTTGGAGCTATTACAATTGCAAATAACAATGCCTTTTATTTTTGTTTTCATTTTACAAACATAAAGGGCTTTGTCATTTACAAAACCAATAGCTCCAACTTTCCTACTGCGAGATCTATTAGCAACGCCAGTGCTTGTTCAGGTTGTGAGTAAGCATGTTCTGATTAAGAGAAACTTCTACTTGCATTTGCCACAATATGCCTTTGAGAATTTGAGTGCTTGCTGTGCTGTGCAAGGATAGCATCTAACCCGACAGGGCTAGCATCAACAACAGCCACTGTATGAAGCTTAGGATTGAAGTACAGTTTTTCTGTAACATATTTAATTGCTTGTTTAATTCTTTTAAAGCTTTTCATCCATTTATGTGGCCAATAAAATTAAACATTATTTTTCGTCAAGTCTCTTAACGGATCACTTACAGTGGCAAAGTCTTGAAACAGTAACTGGCCATTCCAAGAAATGAACACACCATAGAAACCTCTGGTGAGGGATCAGCATTTGACAGCACTTATACTTTAGCAGGATCTGGTGTCATAGCCCCATCAGAAAAGATATCGCCAAAGAATGTTAGCCTTTTCATATGGAACTCACACTTGCTTCAACAAGCAAATGACATTCTTGTGTAAGAGCTTCATAATGTTCTTTTTGTGTAGCTACGAAAACCAATGTGTCATCGCTGTAATTGAACACATTCATGACAGGCTGTACGATACGTTGAATGACATCTTGAAACAGTTTGGCAGCGGATAACACACCAAAACTTAGTCTTTTGTATTGAAACAGACTCACATGTGAAATGTACCTGCAATTTTCTTCAAGTTCTTACTAATGATGACCGTTATTTAAATCAATGTCAGAGAAGACCTTTGTACCATTTAACTGTGTTATCATGTCAGCAATATGTTGACCTGGATGTTGTTCTCTGTCAATTGTCTTCTTTGCTTAATGCATGTCAACGCATAGGCGTACAGCTACTTCACTATCCTTTTTAGGCACTACCAGAATAGGAGAAAACCCATGGCGTGGGGTGTTCAATAATGTCATGCTTAAGTAACACTTCAAGCTCTTTTTCAACAGCTTCTTGCAAATGAAAATCAAATTGTCTACATCTCTGAGCAACAGGACATACGTCCTCATTAATATGCAACTTTACTTTCATAGTCTTAAGTTTTCCCAAACCATGAAAACACAAAGGGAACTGACTTACTATTTTGTGGTGAGCATTCATATTGTAAGTCACAGAAATCAGTCCCATACCTCTGCTGTGCTGAAACTGAGTATGCAGGCACTTGACGGCACTCCTGGAAGCACATTGATGGATGCATGTACCTTTTTTTTATGTTTCGTTGCTGCTCAAAATGTACCTTGACTTTTTAAGGGAGTCAATGCAGCCCAAGTGTATAATTTTCAATGGCGTATGTTGCAGCAATGGAGATAGTTCATTGTATTTCTACTCAGGCATAATGTTTATCGATGCACCATTGTCTCTACAGAAAGGTTTCAAAAAAACTTTTACTTTCAGTGTAATCTTTGGACCATGTTTGCATAACTTTGGTGCTTTGGCTTGTTGATCTTTCTTTGACTCACATTTTTCTTCACAAGCGGCCAAACCAACCTGTGCTCGCTTTTCTGAGGTAAGCATTGACATGGCACAATCATTTTTATCACTTTCACTTGATACTGATACAGAAGAACTGTTTGACGATGATTTGGATGATGATAGACTTCGTTCAGTGTTGATTTGTCTCAACTGATGTCGCCAATTGACCTTGTGGGTGTGGTTGAAAGCTCTGGTCGCCATTTTGTCTTCATGTCGTGACACACTTACTTTTTCCTTCACTTTACAAACCATCATAAAATGGTTCTCCTTTCCACAGCCTTTACATATCTGTCGATGAGCGGGATATATTCCTTTGGGTGAAAATGAAAATCCACATCGAAAACACAACTTCTTTTTATGGGTAGACATCACTGTGTTTTCAGTCTTTGGTTTTGGAGCACTTTACACACTCCTGATGGATTTGTTCTAGTTACCTCTGGCTTCCATGTCAGCAGCTTCTCTATCAGCACGCTCTTCAGCTCTATCAGCCATTAACACTCGCTCCTGACTAAGGGTTTTTCTCAGGATTCATCATCTTAATGAATCTTACAAACATTGATCAATAACTCTCAGATGCAGAGCTTCTTCATCATAAAATTAATTGATCTTACAATGTCTGATGAGTGTGTCAAGGCTCTCCATAAATTAATCTGTAGTTTTACCAACTTTCTGATGTTCTTGGTTGAAGATGTATCATTCGTAATCAACATTTGGCATTGGATTAAACTTGAGATTCAACACTCCTTTAATTTGACAATATGTGATGTCTTTATCAGTTTGCAGCATTTGCTTTATGACTTCTTTTACACCATCACCAGCAAGATTTTTGAGATACTTGATAACCTTTTTGTTATCAGTCTCTTCTAGTGCATCAATGAAATTATCAAATGTCTCTATCCTGGCAGTCCATCTATTGCCACTATTTTGCTTTTTGGTGGTATCAAACAGTGATGGTTGTTTCAGGCAAGTGGCAGCGTTTTAATCATTTTTAGGAGATTTGACATTGAGGGTGGAGCTCTGTCAGCTCCCTCAGCAATTCAATTGATTTGGTTGATGTGAACCATCTCTAAGGCCTTGAGATGTGCTGGCCTCTGGATCATCCTTGATGACTTTTGAAAAGACTACCTTATCCTTTGCCTCCATTGGAATAGCAGCGTTTCAGTTTTCGAAAGATATCTGCGACCGTTCTGATTGTCACCTTCTGCTATGCTCCTGTTCCAACTGCCTTCACAGTCCTTCAGTCGGCTTGGCAACAACTACCAGCAATGTAAGCCCAATCCCTGCGCTTTGCCTAGGTTGCAGCACCTGGTGCTGAGGTTGTATCAGCTCAATTTACTCAAGTTCTGTTGAGTAAATAACTGTATTATTCCTTGACGTCTCTTTGTGTGCACTTTGTCATCACCACTTTCAAATTGTAATGTTATCTTGCAACTTTCGATTATTAATAGCTGCTGTTTGAAAACTTGATTGTAACTGCCTTTAACGTTAATGCTCCAAATTACGTATGACTGTATATTGCATAGCAGTGCAGTACCTTGATGTTTATTTAAATTTATATTTATTCTCTAGACATTTCACGATTTACACAAATGAGTTCCCGGTTGTTGCAACTGAAATAAACCTTTCACCTTCTGCAAACAGCTAAAGACGTGGTTATTTGACCAATAGCCTTGTATATCTTCTTTACCCCAGTTGCTGATCCATCCCTTAATTAGCGCCGAGACGCCCACGTGTATTCGCCGCGCTCTACAAATGTCAATAAATAAATAAATAAATAAATAAATTACTATATCAATTGGAGCGCTGCCTGTTCTCTATTTTCATGTTGATACCGTATCGGGAGGCAGCAGGAAGACCTTCATATGTGCACTGTCAGCTTCTTTTATATTAAGAACCCTGAGGGTGAGGGCAAAAATGGATAGCCCGATAGGGACCAATATCAGCTCCTGCTTTTTAGGTCTCACCCTAGAGAAAGCGCGCTCTCGCCGCGAGACTATAGCTGTCGGCTCAGCCACGCGCCCAGCATTGTCAATGGGAGAGACAAGAGCTGTTCACGCACACAGGATTGTAAACGGATTTGGTCGCGTGCGTGAGTCAGTCTGCAATTCAGACTGGGAGCAGCCGATGTGCACGCTCACGGCGACGGAGTCTCGTGCGCTCCCACCGCGCTTTCACTTTCGCCGCCACCATGAAGATCGGGGGGATCGCTTATCGTTTCTAAATGGTCTGTAAATGTCTTTCACTCTGGGCGTTCCCTCTGTCTGATTCATTGTTTGCTCCGATATGAGTGACTTTCAACTGCCTTGTCAAATAATATCTCACGTGCTCTCCGCTGATGACTCCCATAATCAAAGTACTTTCTCATTCGCTGTGGTCACCATGGAAATATTGCAATAGTTCACGGGAGCTGTCCCCCCCTGTCCATTACAGCTCCCACATCATGTTTCTTCTGATCGATCATGTGCGGTTTCACCGCAGCATGAGAAGAGTCAAGCTCTCACTTCCCGAAGCTGCGCGTGCTGCCGTGGCCGGTGACGCTGCAGTATATTTGTGATGGATCTAGGGGCAGGTATGCTTTTCAGTTTTTAAAGATGGGGGAGAGGGTGTGCTGGGGGGATTGCTTAAGCAGCGTCTTGATTTCTAATAAGTGAGCTTATGTTGCTGCGTTTGTGTGTTGTTTCTTTAAAATAATTTTGGGGTCCTATTTCACAATCTGCAGACCCTCATGGCACAGCGGTTATAATGACGACAGCACGTATGGAGTGTGCCCAACCAGCAGTTTCTTGGATTGTTAAATATATCGATTAACATTTTTGGGCGTGACATTGTTTATGAGAGATTGAGGAAGGATGTGCAGCCCCCTCAACTCCCCTACTATCCCTATGAGATGGTTCTTCCAACGTCTACATCTTTCGCTTGTATAAAGTCAAGCAGAATGTGTTGATGAAGGCATTGATTTGTTTGAAGCAGCGCCTGTCACCTCATAAACACATCTGGATCAATGCCCTCAACTTCCCAACACAATGATGTAGCATGTTCACAGGAAGAATAGCATGCTTATCAGCAGGAGCGCAAATGCAGAAGTCGGCAGCCGGATGAATTGTTTGAAGCTGATAACTACAGCTGAGCGGTGTTAATGTTTATTTCTTTGTGGATGGAGGACTTTTTGCTTGTGAATGGATCATTGTGAGGGTCAGTGGTTGAGAGGATGCATGGATGAACGAGTGACTGAGTACTTACCTAATTACTGGGTGTGTGGGCACGAGTAAATGGTTGAATAACTGAATGCACTGGTTAATGTTTGTGAGTGCTTGGATGGATGCTGACAGGGTATACAATCTCAGAGTCTGTAAAAATCATCTCCTACGGCATGGCGGTTGACCCTGAATGTTTACACTGTTGTTGTTCAGTAGCTGACTTTACTCATAGAACTTCACTATGCCCGCGAGATACAGGGAGACAATCTGTATCACCCTTTCAATGATCACAGATTACTTATTGGTATGTTGCAATGTGGCACTTGATGGCGAAATAGATGGTGGCTGTGCTATAGGGATGAGGCTCAATTCCAACAGTGAAGGAATGCTTTAGAAACAAGCATTTGCAATGCAATAGGTTTCGCAGTTACGCAAGTTTGAGCTATTGGCATTGTAAATGGCTACGCCTTTTATTTTGGTATTGGTTTTTAAAACATAAATAAAAGACATTGTAATTTACAATGGCAATAGCTTAAACTTGTTTTTAAAGGTGGCTGCACATCACTAGGGGACACCACCACATCATTCAGGGGCACCACCACATCACTCAGGGGCACCACCACATCACTCAGGGACACCACCACATCAGTCAGGGGCACCACTCCGGGGCACCACCACATCACTCGGGGACACAACCACATCACTCAGGGACACCACCACATCACTCGGGGACACCACCACATCACTCAGGGACACCACCACATCACTCTAGGACACCACCACATCACTCAGGGACATCACCACATCACTCGGGGACACCACCACTCATCACTCGGGGACACCACTACTCATCACTAGGGGACACCACCACATCACTCAGGGGCACCACCATATCACTCAGGGGCACCACTTAGGGGCACCACCACATCACTCAGGGACACCACCACATCACTCGTGGACACCACCACATCACTCGGGTACACCACCAAATCACTCAAGAACACCACCAGTCGGAGACACCTCCACATCCCTCGGGGACACCACCACATCACTCGGGGACACCTCCACATCACTCAGGGACACCACCATATCACTCGGGGACACCACCACATCACTCAGGGACACCACCACATCACTCGGGCCACCACCAAATCACTCAGGGGCACCACTCGGTGGTAGCACCACATCACTCAGGGGCACCACCACATCACTCAGGGGCACCACCACATCACTCGGGGATACC
The DNA here is from genome assembly GCF_964263255.1 of Lissotriton vulgaris. Classification (NCBI taxonomy): domain Eukaryota; kingdom Metazoa; phylum Chordata; class Amphibia; order Caudata; family Salamandridae; genus Lissotriton; species Lissotriton vulgaris. Next base: position 841,377,758 of record NC_141687.1, on the reverse strand, counting down.
ACCGCATCACTCGGAGACACCACGCATCACTCGGGGACACCATCACATCACTCGGGGACACCACCACATCAGTCGGGGACACCTCCACATCACTCTGGGACACCTCCACATCACTCAGGGACACCTCCACATCACTCGGGGACACCTCCACATCACTCGGGGACACCACCACATCACTCGGGGACACCACCACATCACTCAGGGACACCACCACATCACTCTGGGACACAACACCTAAAACAATTACAGTTAATTGCATTTGTGCCTGGATGTTAATGGATTTTATTGTCTATGGCCTGGCAGCCCCATTCCTAGAAGGAGATTGTGAATGGTATTTTCTTTTTGCACGTTATTTATGGTCTGGTGGACGTGGTACAGGTAGGCTTTTTAAATGTATTTATTAGTTTTCCCTTCTATATGGCGTAAACTTTACCCGCAGGTATCAGAGTGATTTAAATCAGCATGCTTATAACAGGCAAGACTCTTCTAATATTCCTTTCTCTATACCTCTGTATCATTTCAAGAAAATTAATTCTATCTTATCTTATTTCCTGTGGGGGCGTAAAAAAGCTTGCATGTCTATATCTAAGTTATCGCGTCCAAAAGCAGAGGTTGGAGTTAATTTTCCAAACTTTTCTCTTTATCACAAGTCTTTTTTATTAAATCAAGCATCGAGATGGATTGAAGATTCTTCCACATTTTCTCCTTTGTGGTCAATTCTGGAACTGGCATACCTCTCTCCCTTTTCCTTCCTATAATACCTTTCTTTCTCTTGTCCACCGCAATCTATATCTACCCCAATTCTCAAATACACTTCTAAGATTCTACCACTCCCTTTAATTTCCTCCTTTTTTGAACAACCTATATGGCATAATACCTCGATTTTAATAAAGAATAAACCAATTTTTTAGAAGTCCTGGAGGAGTCGAGGTATCATTTGGGTGCATCAGTTGTTTCAACAATCCCATACTATTCCTTTTTCAGAAGCTGCTACATCTTTTCATCTTCCTTCCTCTTTCCGTGCTAAATTTCTCATATTAACACAAACACTTCAATCAGTACATGATTCGCATTTAACTTCTTTTTCCACGTCACCTCAAGAACCTCTTATCATATCTCAATTACGTACTTCACTGATTAGAGGCACTAAAGCATCCAAGATTTATGCTCTTTTACACGCACCAGCATCATCACGTGCAATAACCAAAGTGGAGGTAGCATGGGAGGCTGACTTAGGTCTTTCACGGCCTATTGTGTTATGGGACAAGATATGGGTGAAACTACGGAAATCCTCCAGGGCTGCGAACACCACTCAGACTTTATTTTTTATTTATAATTGACTCTTATTATCACCACTTACTCTCAGCAAAAGATGTTCTGACATTCCGGATACATGTTGGACCTGCTCCGCACCTCATGCAGATTTGTTGCACTTGCTCTTCGAATGTGCCCCGGTTCATTCGTTTTGGGTCAAGGTGTGCTCTCAAATTAATAATATTTTTTTCTCTAAGCACCCTTTCCATATATCTCACATTTTTCTAGGTAGTATCTCTCCTATATGGGACCACTGCACTTTCAGCATAAAAATAATTGACCTACTTATAGCAGTAGCTTTTCAACAGATCACCAAGGCTTGGAAGGATCTCACTAAAGTCTCCTATCAGGCATGGTGGTACGCTATATGTTACAACCATAGATTAGACACAACGTTTGTATATCCACTAGCTTTGGCCCCAAAACGAAAACAGTTATGAGATCCGATCACCTCATTCTTTGATATAAGTGCTCGCCGCTCTCTGTCTCAAACTCCCTTTCAACAAGAAGTCGCCAAACATCCATAAGTTCCCTTAGTTGATGTATCTATTTTTGTTAGCATTATTTCTATCATCTTCCTGTTTATCATTATCATTAATTGCTATGTAAATCATAATTGCTGGTTATGTTTGTAGTTCATTATCCTTTTCAATGACTATTTCACTTATGTTATTGTATACTTTTTTCTTTGCTTATTTACCCTTCTTTGTACACGTTCAATTTATGTTTTTCAATAAAAATTCTGAACTCATAACAAGCAAGACTAGCACTCTATATTACTGCCAACTTTGCTTAGCATAAGCAACAGCTAACCATTCACAAACAATGTTTTCATACCAATTGCAAATTAAAGAAAAAAATTAATGCAAAGCATTGTCATTTACAATGCCAGTAACTCAAACTTTAATGCTGCGAGACCTATTGCATTGCAAATGCTTGTTAGAACTGCCGGTGTTGAGCACTGATTTAAGTCAGAGGTGTCTACAAGGGATTTTGTTTTATAAAGCACTTAGTATATGTGGTTCAGAGCAATTAATTGTAAGGTTCATAAATCAATTGAACCTAGTTGTATACCTAGGATAACTGAAGAGTTTCAATGTTGTTCAAAATTATACATTCAATGAAAAAGCACAGGTAGAGGAGAGGAAGATAAGTCTAAATTTCATAAATGAAAAAAGGTTTCACGATAGGACCTCTGATTAGAGGTCCTATTGTGTTGACGGAGTTCCGACTATCGATCGTGAGAGTAATATCACGGTGTTAGCTGATTCAACTGTGGCTATCTTTGGAGTACAGACCATTGTAATACTTAGTGACCAGTATTACCTAGCCAGATCTCCAATATTCGAGAGAAATTGAATCGTTTTCGTTCAAATTGGAGACAAGCGATACCCTGTACACCATTCTTTGAAGGGGCTTTCTTCTTGCTTTGAAAAAAACTATTCCTGATGATGGTCTCATAGATGTCAACAAAGAAGACCGAAACGTCGACAACTGTCATCATCTCCTTAGCCTTTGTGCTTTAGAAGAAACCTTTTTTCATTTATGAATTGGTTTTTCTTTAATAACTCACGGAGCTAATGTTTTGTTATGAATTGACCTGTGAAATTATATGTACAGCCTTTTCATGACTTTTATATGCCGATTTATTTCTATATATCCCCATGATTTGTTCATAATACAGAAACCTTTTTTGAATTTAATTCACTTGTTGTGTGCTTTTTAAAGTCTCAATTTAGACTTATATTCCTCTCCTCTACCTGTGCTTTTTCATTGAATGTATAATTTTGAACAACATTGAAACTCTTCAGTTATCCTAGGGATTCAACTAGGTTCAATTGATTTATGAACCTTACAATTAATTGCTCTGAACCACATATACTAAGTGCTTTATAAAACAAAATCCCTTGTAGACACCTCTGACTTAAATCACGTATCCTGGCCAAGCCTACAAGGGTTTATTGGGTTTCCCCAAACATATTTTCTCGGTGTTGAGCACTGTCAGGACCCAGCCCACTTAAAGCCCTGCATTTACGTCACAGTTCTACGGAGTCCCTCAGGAGGCCAAAAGGTTTCCTCATTAGGTCGAGGGACCGTTAGGCTGCGAAGCAGCTTCCGGTCTGGAGAATTAATGTCATCTAGTGGGGCTTCAGAACCCGCCTCCCTGCCCTGTCTCTCCACCATTGGCTGGCTTCCTAAACGGAGGACAGCAATTGGAGGAGAGAGCCGTCCCTCCAAAGAAGCTCCGTCTTTTTCGGATTCGGGGGCGTGATTTTTTGTATTCTTTAGCCCTGTGACGTCGTCTGTCACTCAGGGCGCAAAAAACACGCCCCCGAATCTGAAAATGGCGGCGCTTTTCTTTAGGCCATTTCACAACAACAGCCGCCCCAAGAAGTCGCAGCCTCCTCCACCTGGCAGTCTCTGTGTGCCCAAGAGTACACATTGCGCCTCTCGTTTTCTGCTGCCCACCGCAAATCGAAGGGGACGTCCACCGCTGCCCATCTGCGCCCCACGCACCCAGGAGCAGTGCGAGTCAGGACGCAGACCTCACCAACATTGTGCTTTGGTTTTCTGCTTCTTCCCGGCACACAGAGAGTGCCCCCTGCGAGGCGCCGAGACGCCTTCTGAGTGGAGGCAGAGACCGAGTTAACACCAGCGAGGAGCAGACGGCATGTGCTGAGCGCGCTGCCCGCGAGGAGAACTGGAAATCGGCCAGCGGCATTGAGGCAAGCTCACTGCTCATTTTTAGCAGGGCCGAGTAATCGAAGTAAAATACCCTTTCTTATTTCACAGACGCACCCCACACAAAACACGTCCCACTGCCTGGAGCGCACATTCATCTCCCGAACATTAAATGTGGCAAATTACGCGATTTTCCCCCTCTTTCCCCTGCTTCATACACACGTTTCCAGGCTTTTCCCCCCTCCCGCCGTCTTTTGTGAGTTGATAGACACGGCATTAAATTGGATTTTGTGTCCATCATTATTAAAATGTGAAGTGTGTCGGTCACAGGGCCCACATCTCGGGCCATTAGCTAAATCGCAACCCTCTTGATTATCCCAAATTACTGCTGGGCTCTGGAGAGGTGAGTGTTTAGCCAATTATTGGCATTTCAGGCGGATTTGCAGGTGATTAGCTCCTGGTGGAAGCCAGTCTCGGTGAGGCCTTTGAAGAAGCGGCTCGTGTAATTCTTGCAGCGGAGAGGTAGGGAGAGACGCGGCTAATGACAGCTGGGTCACCAGGGTGATGCAGCCTGTGCGGTGGGCTTTTTGGGTTTAGCAAACAGGACTCCTGCAATAACAAGTGCGTCACTCACCCGCCATGCATAATCCCGGCTTTGGAGGATTGCCACAGATGCTAACAGCTCATTTAAAGTGTAACCCTTTGTACCACCCGGAGCCGGCAGGGGGACAGAAATATCGCCAACAAGACAGACAGGAGGGGGGCCGAAATGGAGGCCATCCCAGCGAGGAGGGCCGGGGCGCAGGCGAGCACTTCATCTGGAGCGAGGAAAGGCCCAGTGGAATAGGAGCGACTTCTACCAGAGGCGTTCAATGAATGGGCCCTCGATTGGAACATTTCGCGTCTTCCTGGATAGGTACATCTAACAACCCATTGCTGTGCACGCACCTTTATGTGCCCGTGTGAAAGGTTCTGGCCGGTTGTTATGGAGCAATGAAGCCCCCATGTACAGCTAAACCCCGTATCAGGCCTGTGGTATAGAACAACGGCTACCAAATGTAATTAATATTAAGCTGCCTTGATAATTCTATAGCAGAACGTTGGCCCTGTGCAGTATTTGTGTGTGCGCATGAGCCTGTGCAGTATTTGTGTGTGCGCATGAGCCTGTGCAGTATTTGTGTGTGCGCTTTAGCCTGCGCAGTATTTCTGTGTTTTGTGCATGGGCCTGTGTAGTACTTTTGCAAGTGTGTGAACGTGAGCCTCCGAAGTATTTCTGTAAGTGTGCGTGTGAGCCTGTGTGAAGTGTTTGTGTGTGTGTGCGTGAGCCTGGGCAGTATTTGTGTGTGTGCGTGACCCTGTGCAGTATTTGTGTGTGCGCGTGAGCCTGTGCAGTATTTGTGTGTGCGCCTGAGCCTGTGCAGTACTTGTGTGTGTACGTGAGCCTGTGCAGTATTTCTGTGTTTTGTGCGTGGGCCAGTGTAGTATTTCTGCAAGTGTGTGAACGTGAGCCTCTGAAGCATTTCTGTCTGTGTGTGCGTGAACCTGTGCAATATTTGAGTAAGTGTGTTCATGCGAGTCATTGCAGTATTTTTATTATCTCTGAAAAGTGCTGGCGATGCGGTGAATTTTTGGGTTCGATGAGGCAGGATCGGGTACGGCCGTGGGGGAAGATTAGTCCTAAATATGTACTTAAAAAGAAGAAGAAAAAAAGTCAGCAAATACTCAGTCTCCCCCAAAAACGAACTGTCCGTGTTCCCGTTTTTGTGCCTCTGGGCTCCCCTGTCCGTGTTCCAGTTTTTGTGCCTCTGTGTGGGTGGCTTTGTGTGTGTGGCTCTGTGTGGGTGTAAATGCAATAGGTCATGCATTTGCGAGCGATTATGCTATTGGCATTGTAAATGACAATGCCATTTATATAACGATTAAGCTATTGGCAATGTAAATGACAATGCCATTTATTTATGATTTTTTTTAAAAAAAGTTATGAGCAATGCTAATAGCTCTACCTTTAATAATGCCGAGACCATTTCATTGTAAATGCTTGTTTTTAATTTGCTAGTCGCAGTACCCACAGGGTCCAAAATAAACAGGGCGCAGCCGACATCACTGAACTCTGCTGCCTTTAACTCGAGTATGGGATCATTTAGTAAAGGGAGGGCGAGGGGTTGATTTACTCGCCCCCTTTCCCATCAGAGACCCTTTCTCCATAGTGGATGGCTGCTCTGGTCTCGGGGGTAGGCGGCTGCCAGCTAAGCGTCTGTGCACAAACAGATGCTCCGAAGCCCAAAGAAAGGGCAGAGAAAGGAATTGCCAGCCGAGATTTAAGGCCCATTCTGCAGAGGGTGAGTGAGAGACGCCTGCCCTCCCAGGAGTCAGCAGGCCGGACCTCAAGGGCGCGAGGGAGGCCATCAAAATAAGAGCAGACCGCGGTGAGAAAGACCCTGACGGCTTGCACCGGCGCTTTATTGTCCTCGTGCTTTTTATACCACTGACCAGTGCAACTGTGTCGAAAGTGAATTAATATTTGGAGGTCATTCCCCAGTCGTGGGTTTAACCTGGCTGCTAGCACACTGACCCTGGCATCAGGCCTTGCGGACTGCGCAGGGCGGGCGTGAGGGCAGTCTGGAGCTGTCCGGTCGCCCCCACGACGGGCTTGTGAGAGCGGCGAAGGCCCCGTTACACAACTGTAATTGCAACCATGTCTAGGTTCCTCATGGCCACCTATTCTTTTACAGATTAGACACTGCGGGGTTGTTGGTGGCAGATGCTAGCAAGGGGTCCGGGAACAATGCTGAGTAGTAAATTCCCGCATGCGACGTCAGTCTGTCTCCTCATGTCTGCTCCTGGCAGACGGACACCTCACAAACACAGCTTGGGAGTCGAAGTGATTTGACGCCACTCCTGGCTGAATGAAAAAGGCCGCTTTTATTCACACCACACACTTCCCACACTGTAAAATTCACTTAACAGAACATTAACAATTAATACTCACCCTTTCCCCACCCTCTAAGCAGTTTCCCACCCTACAACTTTCCACCCCTCTCCTTTTTGATCCCGTATCTTTAAATTAACATTTGAACAATTTTAAATCTTCTCCTTCTTTTGAACTCTTTAATTTTACATGTGTTCGTTTCACTTCCTTATTCTTTCTACCCGTCTGTGGGCCAGCCTTACTCATCCAGAATTTACTTTTTTATCCATTTCTGCTGTTCGCTTCTTTCCTTTATTCCCCAAGCCCCCCTCCCCCTCCCAAATACTTGTTGTTTGAGGCATCCTTCAGCAACCAGAAAAAACCCTCCCCATAGGTGTTCTTTCTGTCCCCTCTCCGTTTTTTGAATCCAGCTCCCCATCTCTTCTATCGATTTTTCAGAATAAATCCTTTTGCCCACAGGGATAAATGAACCTGTCATGGGGGAATAACACGTGGCACTCAAACACGAGGTCCATATGACTTATCATCCCTAAGTCCCACTTTTTTGCAGTACCCCGAAATTTCTCTGTTTATCTTTTTAGGTCTCGACTTAAAGCATTGCTTTAGCAATACTTGTTTGTCAAGATTTCTAGTAAGCAGTCTGAAAAGTCTGCCAACAGCGGATCACGCACAGTTCATGTGAGAAAGGTGTGTGCACAATCCAGCTAAGTCACAAACCACCAGTTGTCTGTGCCTGGCATCAGACTTCAAAGCTGCCTCTCCCCCGCCCCACGCATCAGACTTCAAAGCAATGCGCTCCCGCTCCCCCGCCCTCCCCACACAACAATGCCGAGAGCTTGTTTCCCTACCCTATTACTCTTCCCCCACTGTCTCCACCTCGTCTCACACTTCACTCTTCCCACCCGTACCTTGCCCTTCCTGCCTTTGCTCTTTGTCTCACTCGTTCCCAGTCACCCTCCTTTCCCCTGCCTTCCCTCCTTTTCTCTCACCTCTTTGTCCATCCCTTCCCTGGTTATAAATCCCACCCCCTCCATCTAATCTATGCCCTCTCCCTCCTCCCCTTCCCTTTGTCTCTTCCCTGACTCTGTTCATAGTCTTTCCCTTTCCATTCAATCTTTCTTCGCTCCCTCCTCCCCTTCCACTCTTACTCTCACCCTTCTCTTCCCTCTGCCACCACCCCTGTGCCCTGGATACCGATGCCTCTCTTCTCATTTTTTTTAACTTTACTTTTTTGAGTTGGGAGTCAGCCCTATTACCCCCCCCCCCACCTCCTCCCCGCCACAGCAATGCCGAGAGCTTGTTTTATTTTAAATGTCCCTGCCGTTATAAGGAATTCCATGAATAACCATTAATTGTTTACAGTAATACGCTCACATTTTGTTCCGTAAGTATGGTATGTTTAGAATAATAGAACTCTTCGGTTCTGTGATTGTCTACATGACCTGCTGTTTTAGCATCTTTCCAATGAGGCGCTAATGGCGCCAGGTACATGCGTCCATGGCACCAGCATTTAAAGCATACTGCTTTTCTGCCTCTTTTTCAGCGCCTTTATGTGTGACTTTTAAACTCTCCAGACTGTACATTAAAAGTGTATACAGTTTTTACCACATACAGTAGCAACTTTAACTCCCCTCTTTGCCCTTCCCTCCAATGCCAAGAAAGAGCCCCAATGCACAAGTAAAACTGAATTCTAACAACCCTGTCACTTTTGCTCCCTACGGTACACATAAACCGAGCAGTACGTTTTTATAACACTCCGTTCCCATTGATCCGCAAAAATACTGATGCAGCATGCCTCCCTTTTATGCAGCCATTCATATAATAAAAAGTTAAAATTACCCATCACAATCTATAATTTTGGCAATTCAAACAAAGAATTGAATGGCAAGTTTTTGTTGCACTCTTTATTTAATTAGTATTTATAAAACGTGTATATGTGTAAATATGTGTAAATATGTGGCCATATTTGGGTATATAAAACATATGTAATTCTCACAGCAGTACTCATTGTGGTAACCTTAGTTAGACAACAGGCTTATTCAACCTTTTGAAATTTAAATTACTAATGTTGTCGACCACATAAGGATGAAAGGCTAGAGTTCACATAACCGGATTTGAACCTGTGACTGTAAGATGAAGCACAGGCCCATATTGTCGAGGCATTACTCCACTAAGCCAGTACACTTTATTGTTGAGTGTTGTAAAAATATAACAATATGCTTTGTTGTCGAAAGTTCCATATTTGAGAATAATTTATACAAAAAACACAATGTGAAACTTTTATATTTTCATTACATAACACAATAGCAGATTATATTTTTATTTACTTTCATGTTTTGCCTTTTGTGCTCCTTATTACTTATTATTATTATCACGTAGCCCTCTTCCGTGCGGATGTTATTCACATAAACAAAGGATCACGTGTGAATACAGCTGTGAGGCTGCTAGTGGAATCTGTTGTTTTTATTCTGCCTTTACTTGAAACTATCCCCAGATGATTATTTTATTTTAAAAGTGCCTGCCGTTATAAGGAATACCATCAATGGCCAGTAATTGTTTACAGTAATATGCTCACATTTTGTTCAGTAAGTATGCAACGTTTAGAGTGATAGAGCTCTTCGGTTCTGTGATTGTGTGCATTCTTAACTGTTTTCGCATCTTTACAATCATGGCACCCGCATTTGAAGCATCCTCCTGCTTCTTCAGCGCATCTATGCGTTAATTTAATGTAAAGTCTATATTGTTTATACCACATACAGTAGCTTTTTTAACCCCCCTCTATGCCCTCCCCTCTCATAGCAAGAACAAGACCAATATACCCGCTGCATTAATTTACTAGTAAAACTTAGCACTACCAACCCTAACACTTTGCTCTCTATGGTAAACATAAAATGAGCAGTACGCTTTAGAACACATCGTTTCCACTCTGCAACAATACTAATGCAGCATGCCTCACTTTTATGCAGCCATCCTTATAATAAAGAGCAAATATTAACCCTCCACCCAGCCGGCTACCATGTTAAAAACAAGCATTAGAAATGCAATAGGTCTCAGATTTATTTGAGTTAGAGCTAATGGCATTGTAAATGGCAATGTCTTTTAGCCATGTGTTATGGAGTGTATGCATGTGGTGCGTAATAGAATTATGTGGGTTGGATTGGAATTGTAGCAATAGTGGCATGCTGCGCTTTAGATGAATATGTTTAAAAGTAAAGTGCACCATAATGCAATTACTGCAATAGTTAATTGTGGATGCGTTAACAATTGATTTTTGCACTGATGGCTGGTGGTGTGTGTTCCTGTAGAAATTGTGCACTGATGGCTGGTGGTGTGTGTTCTTGGTGGAAGCTTGCACTGCCGGCTGGAGGTGTGTGTGCTTGGTGGAAGCGTGCACTGATGGCTGGTGGTGTGTGTGCCTGGTAAAAGCGTGCACAGATGGCTGGAGGTGTGTGTGCCTGGTGAAAGCGTGCACTGATGTCTGGTGTTCTGTGCCTAGTGGAAGCCTGCACTGACAGCTGATGGTGTTTGTGCCCGGTGAAAGCGTGCACTGAAGGCTGGTGGTGTTGTGGTGAGTGTGTGGTGGGGAGTGTGTGGTGGTGTGTGTGGTGGTGTGTGTGGTGGCGAGAGTGGTGTGTCTGTGTGGTCTTATGTGTGTGGTCTTATGTGAGTGGTTTTATGTATGTGGTTTTAGGTGTCTGGTCTTATGTGTGTGGTCTTATGTGTGTGGTCTTATCCTGCGCACTCACTCTCACTCTGCAGTCATTCTGCACTCAGTCTGCACTCAAGCTGCAGTTATTTTGCACTCACTCTCACTCTGCACTTATTCTGCACTCATTCTGCACTCACTCACACTCTGCACTCACTCTGCACTCACTCTCACTCTGCACTCATTCTGCATTAACTCTGCACTCACTCTCACTCACTCTCACTCTGCACTCATTCTGCACTCACTCTGCACTCACTCACACTGCACTCACTCTCACTCTTCACTCACTCTGCACTCACTCACACTCTGCAACACTCACTCACACTCTGCATCACTCACTCACTCACACTCTGCAGCACTCACTCACATTCTGCAGCACTCACTCACACTCTGCAGCACTCACTCTCACTCTGCCGCACTCACTCTCACTCTGCAGCACTCACTCTTACTCTGCGGCACTCACTCTCACTCTGCAGCACTGAGCTGCAAACCATAAACTCTGCACTCACTCAAACTCGGCAGCACTCACTCACACTCTGCAGCACTCACTCTCACTCTGCAGCACTCACTCTCACTCTGCAGCACTCACTCTCACTCTGCACTCACTCTCACTCTGCACTCATTCTCACTCTGCACTCTGCACTCACAATCTGCACTCTGCACTCTGAATCTGCACTCTGAATCTGCACTATGAATCTGCACTCTGAATCTACACTCTGAATCTGCACTCTGCACTCTGAATCTGCACACTGCACTCTGAATCTGCACACTGCACTCTGAATCTGCACACTGCACTCTGAATCTGCACTCTGCACTGCACTCTGAATCTGCACACTGCACTCTGAATCTGCACACTGCACTCTGAATCTGCACTCTGCACTGCACTCTGAATCTGCACACTGCACTCTGAATCTGCACACTGCACTCTGAATCTGCACTCTGCACTCTGAATCTGCACTCTACACTCTGAATCTGCACTCTGCACTCTGAATCTGCACTCTGAATCCGCAGGTGGGCCGCTTTCTCACACCCTTTGAGAAATGGCTTTTGGCCAAGTCGGACGATAAGAGGGCGATCACGGAACTCTACAAATTTCTGACCCCGCCAGCGCTGGCAGCTAAGTCAGCGGGGCAGAAAAGGTGGGAGAAAGAGCTAGGGCGGGCACACTCGGACAGGGAATGGCACGATATATTTTTCAGGGCACATCACATGGCTAGGAACATGGCGAGTAGGGAGGCCGCGGTCAAAGTGGCTTGTTACTGGCACCTGACTCCGGAACGCCTTCACCAGAGCAACCCTAGGCGAGACCCTAAGTGCTGGAGGGGTTGCGGTCAGACTGGGACCATGATCCATCTGCTGTGGGAATGCCCGGAGGTGCAAGACTACTGGGAGGAGGTACTGAGGGATATAGATTTACACTTCGAAACGGAGATCCCATGCTTCCAGGCATACACGATTTTAGGCCTACCTAACAAATTGACTTTTCCACTCAAATCATTCCGGGGGAAGCAAATGGGGCTAGCAATGGGCGCAGCGACACAACACATCCTCTCACTGTGGGGCAGCTCGCGCAAACCCTCTCACACGGGATGACTCCACAAAATCTGGTTCATAATGGGTATGGAGCGCATACAGGCCTCTCTCACGCAATCCACGGACTCGTTCCAAGAGATATGGTCGCCCTTGATTGCACTACTCACCACTGAATTTCACGAGCTGACTTGCCCCAAATACCTTCGAGTTCTCGGACTAGTTAATGAATTTCACAAACCTATCGATGCTCAAGGGCAAAAGAAGAAACTGCGAAAGCCCAAGTGATTCCCTAATAAGGTCTCCGCAGAACACACCGGGGGGAGGATGGGAGAGGGGGGGTGGGACGGGAACCACGGTTGTTGAGATAGGAGGGGTTACGGGCGGGGGGGTGGGGAGAGGGGTATCTTGTTACTTCAAAATGGCTTCCACTACATACATGGACACATGGCCCGAGGCCGTACGATTTTGGGGCCCTATTCCGGGAGCCCTGAGTGGAGCACACAAGAGTTGGTAGATTGCATTTGTCCTATCACTGTACTGTACTATGCTGTTGCCAAAAAAACAAATTTGATCAAAAAATGCCAAAAGTGGGTAGGGTTAGCCACAGGAACCTTTACCTTATTGGTTAAGGCATCCCCAGGGTCTATTCCCATCCACTAGCTTGTGCTGGGCATACATTTGGCATCTCCGTACACCTACTTCAGAACACTTGCTGGACCTACACTTTACACCTGTTTTTGTTCATTTTATGCTTATGCTGCATTTTTATATGTCTGCCCGCCCATTTTTGGCACTGTGCCTTTTTTGTTTATTCTTGTGCTGCAGTTCTGTATTGTATATAAGGCCCATACACTGGTCACTGGATGAATACAGGGCCTGTTTGTACAGTGTGCACAGTGTGTATGCCTGGATTTCTTCCTTGGCTACCCAACGAGCATTGGTATATGCAAATATATTTCATTTGTTCCTGAGCCCCTTTTGTGTCTTGTGTCTTCCTTTCCTCACTCTGGGGAGGTGACATGAGGTATTCCCTGACACTCCCTGACAAGAGTTGTGATTATTCCGTGAAGTGGGCAGTCACTTACCCCAAATAATAATCCAATTTGTTACAGGGAGAAACTCACAGACACTCTTAGAAGTTAGATCTCAGACCAAAGACCACCTTGCCGGAATGGAAACTTTTGTATGAGCACATTTTTTTGTCATTGTTTGAGTACTATACTTGTTTAATGTGTATTTGAGAACAATATAGAGAGAATGTGATGTTGAGTGTGTTTGTATAGCGCACTCCCACCATGAGTATTGCCCCAAAACACTTTTGCAATCTCAGTGCCCATTTTGGTTCTTAAATGGATATTGACTGGAGTTAGCAGTTTGTTGGTCTTTGGTTTGATTGTATTTTTTTCTTGTTTTGGACTGAGTCACATAGATATTAACTATGGGCTGGCAGGTTGAGTAGATAAATGTATTGTTTAGTGATTTATCATATTGGAGGTGGCTAGCCAGATTCTTCTATGGTTTCGAGTGTATTGGTTTGTGAATGGATGTGTGTGCCAAGGGGCACTTCTATTGTTTATTCTGCTGCAGGGGTGTACAGTTTTCCATTGCTTGCCTCAGCTGTTTGTTGTATAGCAAGCATCTTTGACTTATGTGCATTTGATGCTACAGTAAGTGTATGCTCCTCTGGGTTGTCCAATTCTTGGCTAGTTATATAGCGTAAAACCATTTGGGCAAGTGGTGTCAATGCTGTGTCTTATGTGCACTGATGATGTTTTGTAAGATGTGAGTAAAACTTGATCTATAAGTATCACTGAGCTGGCAAAAATATAGCCAACTGAGATGGGTTTTATTTGAGTTGTGCACATGACAGTGGCATGAGCATTATCTAATGTGCATCGTTGTTTGATGATGTGCTATTGGTATGGGCAGTGCTTAGCAATTAAATGGCATGGCACTGTGTTGTTTGTATTCTTGTGCCAGGATTGTGTTTGATGAGTGCTGCTGTTGTGATATAGATGTTTTGCTGAGTAGGACCTATGGGATACAAGTTGGTTCTGTAGGACAGAAACATCAATGGAGGGAGGTTGAGGAAAACCTAGCAGACCTACATGTCAGAGAGCAGTCATTTAATCTTAAATGAACAAAGAACAGAACTAGTAAGTGTTGGATATTTTAATATTTTTGTCATCGGATGTCTTCCTTCTGGCTGAGATACATTCAAGTTAAGGAAACCCAACACGTGGGATCAACCTGTAGCACAAATGGGCTCAAGATTTTTGCACTCTGGAAGTTCTTTCTTTCTTTCTGTCTTGGGCAAGGTGATCGAGTGCCCAGGAAGGGTGCTTGTAAACAATGTGATTTCCCACCTTGTAGACACTTAGGCCATCATTATGATGTCGGGCAGATCGCCATCGGCAGGCCGTCTGTAGTGGTCTGTCAGACATCTGAAGCTGCGGTCCGACTGCAGCATAATGATGCGCTCATTTGGAGAGCAGTGATCCAATGGACCGACCGATGTCTCTGATAGTCCATAATCCCTACAATAGGGGCAGTTTAGATGTACCTTTCTCTCTGCCTTTACATGCGGTTCGACCTCCATGTAAAGGCAGATGCAATGGGACTTTGGGGCCCCTAGCAATGCCCCTGCCCCAGTGGACCTCCTCTATGGGGGCCAAGGGGGTGCATGTGGTGCCCCCCAAATATTCATGCACGTAGTGCCAGGCACCACATGGTGCTTGGCACACGTTGCAATATGTTTAAAAACATGCCATTTTCAATTGTGGCTTGTGCTGCAGCACTTTTCTGTGCTGCAGCAAAAGCCGCAATTGAAAAAGGCATGTTTCCGAACAACTTCATGGTGGTCAGATCGTAATAAGGCGGGTGAAGCCGCCGACTACATGTTGGGTGGTCTCCTTCCCAATACGATGGCAATCGGAGGCTCATCTGATGCCATCGTAATGAGGTCCATAATATCTGAAAAACAGTCATTGATAGAAAACATGAGCACTACAGACCCATCTGCATGAAGGAAGGAGATAATTGGGTGGGTGCCAGAGGAACTGTGGGGGTAGCAGACACCTGTTTCATATTTAGGTGTGTTACTCAAAAATATTATCTATTTGACAACAAATATGAAATACAATACAATTCACAATATTTTGGCTCTGCCATTTCCTGGTGGTATGTATCAAATTCTCTTGGGGGGGAGTAGTTGTGGTTGCATACCTATGGGGTAACGAGCAACCCCTCCCCTTCCCCAACAAAATAACAAGGTTACTTGTGAAAATCTGTAATATTCCATCCTTGGAACACATTAAATACACAGTTAGACAAATGATGTCTTTATTTATTTATTTATTTATAAAGTTTTATATAACGCAAACTTGATCCCGAAGGATATAAGAGCGCTTTACTATTTGAGGGAAAGGAATTAAACAGTTCAGAACATGAGTCAAATGGGGAATCTATATAGGCATTGAATCAAATAGTGCTCACATAACAGATCATTTATAAACCTGGGGTAAGCGAGGAGTGGGTTAGTCGATGAAACATTATGACATGGGGGAGCAGATACAATAATAATATATAGGATTAACAACCAATACTGTAGTATGTCCGATGCGATTAGAGCTGACAGTCTCCCCTCTTGTTAAGGTAAGAACTTATTCATGAGGAATCTTGGAAGAGATTCTACAAATTTCCTGTGAAAGAGAGTTCCACATTTTTGATGCGGAGCCAGAGAAGGCTCGCTGGCATGCTCTCTTTTTGCGGAAGATCTGTGGTTTCAAGAGGATGGAAATAGCACTCCTTGATGGTCTACCCCCTCCGGATAGTTCTAGCTTTTGTGCAAGGTAGTTGGGGGTTTTGAATTGGAGGGCTTTGTGCGATAGGCAGGTAATCTTTAGTTGAATTCTAACTTCGTAGGGCAGCCAATTTAGAGCTTTTAAGACTGAGGAGATGTGAGCATTTCGCTTGGTGCCCGTAATCAATCTGGCCGCTGCGTTCAATGAAGCCTTTAGAGGGGCCAAAGTGTATTTGGGGAGGCTACATAGCGTAGCACTGCCATAGTCAAGCCTCAGCAAAACAAGTGCTTGGACCACTTGCTTGAAATCTGCTTGAGGTAGGAAAGGTTTGAGATTTCTGAGTGTTCTCAGAAGGTGGTTAGCTCCCTTGCACACATTGCTAATATGAGTCTTCATATTCAGATGTTTGCCCAGGGTGATTCCTACAGATTTAGCTGAGTCAGTAATGCGGGGGGAGCAGTTGAAGGCGGTGAGTTGGTTCATCCAGAGATCGATTTTAGGAATGTGTTTCGGGGGAGAAATGAGGAGGAATTTTGTTTTGGAGGTGTTTAGTAGTCAGTAGGATGGAGTTGAGTGAAGTGATGTTATCCAGGGAGGAGATTTTCAGATACAGTTGGGTGTCGTCTGCATACATATGGAAGCGAATGTCCATGGATTTTAGTACATTAGCTAATGGTTCCAGGAACAAATTGAAGAGAATGGGAGATAAGGAGGACCTTTGGGGAAACCTCATGGTGACTGGGGATGGCTGGGAGAGTGAGTGGTTCAATAAACACAAAAGGCCTGCTACTAGTCAAAATGGGCTAGAAAGTGTCTGCTTTCTCATGGGAGAAGTGTGTGTGTAAACTATAAAGTAAGAAGGGTGAAGGAAAGAAAACCCATCAGCCCACCCATTGGCGGAACTTTATCATCTGGGATTTTTTAGAATGCAAACTGGTATCCACTAGGTTGCTCACTGTTGTTATTGTGAGTAAACGCTAGTAACGGATCCGCCAGTGATGGAAGGCCACAGAGTGGTGGTATAGAAAGCTGTGGGAAGAAAGAGTTGCAGTGCTCAAAAAATGTATGTGTGCTAGTAGAATAGTGGTGTGTTAAAATTGACCAACATGGTGCCAAAAAATGAATTTTATTATGGCGGTCACCATGGTGCCAAGATTAAAAGCAGAGTGTGGATAGTGTTTTAACAAATACTAATATCTTGATGGAATATTAACTGGTCGACATGTTTCAGCCAAGAATGGCTTTCTTCAGGACCTATAATAACACTACTGCAACTGTGACAAAAAAGTGTAATGAGGACTACATACCATGCGTGAATGGCCTACCATCTGATAATGTAGTGAATGGTAGCTTCGATAGTCAAGGTTGAGGAATCACCTCTCCTGGAAGAAAAACAGTGTATACAAACACACACAGTGTAACAGATTAAAGCAACATTTGCAAGAAGACATTTGACAGCCAACGAGACATTGCTCATTCATTATTTTATTGGATAATCACTCACCCAAAATGTACTTGGGAGTGGCCTCACCTCGCCTGGCACTCGCTCAGGTAATGAGGCACCGCTCTGAAGAGATGGAAACAAGAATACCTTTAGAGTTGTTTTTCTAGTATTAGTTCCACTTCATAACAATATCCCCTGGTGTCATAAATGGGCATGGAAAGGACCGCAGTTCTCAGCTAGCCCAGCCGACTGATGATTGATGGGGTTAAAATACAGTAAGGCAATGAACATATGCAAAGCTGCCAATAGACCATTTGGCAGCTCCGCATGTGTTGTAAAACTCGGGGTGGCATCTGAGAAAACACTATGCACTCAATCATGTAGCATGGTTTACCAACTAAAAAATAGAGTGGAGTACTCAGTAGGAAAAGTATAACCATGGCGCAAGATCAGAAAGTTATTGGAAAAGGAGCGCTAATCGGACAAATTTTCAGTTTCTAAAATGCAACGAAAATGGCAGAGGAGTGAAGCCCCATAAAGACAGGACTACGGGTATAAAAACCTCCAAAACGCCTATTCTGAAGCTGTCGTGGTCCGCTGCACTCACCTATCCGTCTGTACCTCAAACCCTTACTGAGCTGAGGGGAAGGTAACTGGGCGGACAGGGAGAGCCGCTTAAATGTGATGTATGCGGACCATTGAGAGAACGTGTAAACGGAAGTTACCGTTTCCATGGGTGTACCTCGAGGCTATACAGCGCTGGTGTTTAGCGTACAGGGCGGACCAGAAAGGAAGACATGCTCGCCCTAAGTAAAGCACAAGACAGAAACGGCAAAGACGTCTAAGAGAACACCGGATTGGTTTACAACAGCAAGGCAGTGTTACCAGTCTTATTATTTGTTCGTAGGGCAGCCAATAGGAACCTAGCTTACGCCCTGTGGTAGTCATGGGAAGACGGCAGGGTCAACCTGATAATGCCTCGTTCTCTTGGGCACAGGCACCTGATGTGTGCGGACCAAGGAGGAAGCGTATCAATAGAGATTTCCGTTTTCCGTGATGTATCAGAAATTATTGTGTGCTGATGTCTGCGTAATACGGTGGACCAGAGAGAAAGCCGCGACTGTTCGCAGCAGTGTATTGCAAGGCAACGGAAAGTCCGATGCACGTGGACTGCGGCGGAGACGTGCAGATCAAAGTCACCACCTCCCCGGATTTCTCCAGATGCCGCAAAGTGCTGACATAGAGGAGCCGGGCGGACCAGATTGGAAGCCATGCTCGCCTACACACGAGCACCAGCGGGAATGAACAGAGACGTGCCCGTGAACACCCAAATAGTTTGCATTAGCCCATAGGCGCTACTGGTTCAAAAAACGATCAATAGGAGCCAAGCTTACGCCCCAAGGGTCGCGATGGGACGACGGCAAAGTCCCGACTTTGACTCACTCCATGAGGCGCAGGCAGCTCAGGAATACAATCCAAAAAACTGATCACGAAGGAGACGCATCGGCAAAAGTTGCCACTTCCTAGGGTCTAACTCAAAAGCTGTCATATGTTGGTATTAGCATAAGGAGTCGACCAGAGATTAATGATTGTCCGTGGTACTGCATAAAAAGGAAACAAAAGTGGACCTAGGCTGTCACTGATCTTGACATCTTCATTGGTAGATGACAAGAAGGCAAAGAGGGTTTTACTCATAGGTGCATATAGGGACAGGCTCAATAGACAAGGGGCATAACCTTCCGAGTGTGCGAATGTAGCCTGCGTACAGCTCATCCAGACTATATGGGGGCATGTATGCACACATGTCAGTGTGTTTTAAATATAAGATAATAAATCAAAAAGTGAGGTTGAACGGTATACCTCAAGTCAGTCCCTAGTAGAAACTCCTGTGATCTTCTGAGTGATGGTATACACCTCTTTAGTACTAAGTCAGTAGGTCATCAGATTTGGACCCAGGGGATCTCGTCATTCAGCCCCACAGTGTCACACTTCATTCTGAAAATCAAATCCATTTTTGTTTCTTTATAAACAAATAATGGGATATATCACTGACATGGTGAGGGATGTAAGGTTGCTCGAGTACTATCCACTTCAAATCGTCAGCAGTGTATTTCATAGTCAGGAAGTGGATTGTCAGGCGCGTTGCTTGTCGGTTTCGCCTGATTGTGCTCTCGTGTTCATTGATTCTGAGTTGTATCTTTCTAGTTGTCATACCGACGTAGCGAAGGGAACATGGGCATGTTAAAAGGTAGATCACCCTTTCGCTGTTACAGTTGGTATGATGCTTTAGGATCCATCGGCGCTCTGTGCCAATGTCCACGGTTAAGGTTTTCTCAGTCTGTGGACATACCGAGCATACACCCCATGGCTAGTGGCCTTGGACCGGAGGAAGGTTCCATAGTGTGCTAGTAAACTCTTGAGGGAAAGAGCGAGGTCTTGTGTGTACTAAGCCGTCACGTAGGTTTTGACTCCTCTTGAAGGCGAACATCGGAGGAGGAATATTCACTCCAGCAGTGTTCAGAATCCGCCAGTTCTTACGAACTATCTTTTGTACCTACGTGGAGATTGTAGTGAACGTGGTGGTGACAAAGGTCAGATTCTCCAGAGAAGCTTTAACAACTGGAGGGGCAAGTAGGGCTTCTTGATGGTTGTTAGAGGCCCTCTTAGGTGCTTTGTGTATCAAGGCATTCGGGTAGTGTCGTTCTCTTAATTTGGTGCTCAGGTCTCGAGAAAAATCCTCAAAGTCACTTGTCTCTGAGCAATTTCTACGTACCTTTAAAAATTGCCCGAAGGGCAAATTTTCTTGAAGTGAGCGTGGATGATGGCTGTGAAATTGAAGTAGGGAATTTCTAGACATAGGTTTCCGATATAACCTGCTCGCCAGATGACCATCCTTTGGAAAGGTCATTAAATCCAGGAATGGAAGTTCAGTATTACTGTGTTTATAGTGAACTTGAGAAATGGGTTCTGAGTATTGAGCCAATTTTGAAACGCGAGTATTGAGGTGGTATCTCCCCGCCAGACAACCAGGACGTCGTCAATGTATCTCTTCCACAGTATCGTCAGATGGGAGAATGGATTACTGTGGTCGAGTACAGACTTTGTCTCAAAAAGATTGACATAAAGTGAGTGGTTCGCCATAACTCTTTGGGACCTGTGCTGGAGGAAGGACGAGAACCAATGCAGCACCTGACCAGAGAGGCACATCCTATGCTCCAGAATGATTAGGAGGTTGTCATGATTGACAGTGTCAAATGCGGATGAAAGGTTGAGTAGGATAAGGAGGCAGGATTCATTTCGATCAAGCATTATTAAGATGTCATCCATCACGCGAGTGAGAGCCAATTCAGTGCTGTGCCCACTACAAAAGCCAGATTGGTGTTGGTCCAGGAGATGGAAATTTTCTATGTGCGCACATAGTTGTGACTGGACACATTTTTCAAGGAGTTTGGCTAGTGTGGGGATGCTGGAGATAGGGCGGAAGTTGTTAAGATCTGTACTGTCTGCTGTAGGTGTTTTTAATATAGGTGTTACCTAAGCCTCTTTTAGGCATTCTGGGATTGTGCCTTGTGACAGAGATGCATTGATGATCTTTGTCCAGATGGGGGAGATTGCATCCTTAATTACTTTGAAGATGGTGGGTGGTAACGGGTCACTGAAGTGATTAGAAGGGTTGATACTCCGAAGAACCTTTTTGATATAATTTTCATTGAGGGGGGTAAAGGTGTCCCAGGAAGCGTTGTTCTTGATACCCCAGCTACATGGTGCAGCCTTGTTTAGTAAGGCCAGGGGGGGCGTGCAGGTCCAATGGGCAGCAATAGGGCCCTCCTGGTTTCTAGATCACTGTAAGTCTAGTTTTCTCAGTAAAAAAGGCAGCCAGATCATCACATGAGGGAGGGCTGACTTCTGAAGCTGATCGGTTAAGGGCTACCACCGATTGTTGTTTAACCAGTTCAAACAGTTTCTAGAGTCTATTAGCCGCTTGGTTAAGTTGGGATCTGAAATATTCCGCCTTAGCTGTCTTGATTTGTTTGTTATAAGTGCTTCTTGCTGATCTAAGGATTTTTAAATGGTCCACAGATGGAGTGGATCTCCAGGAACATTCGATGGCCCTTAGATTGTGACGTTCCGAGTTTAGGTTGCCATTGAACCAAGGTTTAGATATTTTTGTAAGTGCATTTTGTTTGTTGGAGTGGAGCCATAGAATCCATGATGCTAGAAATAGAAGAGTTGTAGAAATCTGTGAGTGCATGGACTTCGTGTATGTCCACTTGGGGAGAGAGGGCACAATTACAGCGGGTTGCTAGGCTAACTGTATTGATATCTCTGAGGTCCCTTTTCCAAATCTTTGGTTTAGTTGTTTGTGCCTTACTCTGATGTACCTCCGAGTTGATATGGAAGGAAATGATGTGATGGTCCGACCAATCGTATGGTATGATGGAGTCCAATGTGATGGTATGTCCAGACATGATGTGCATGGCCAAGGATAATTGCCCCCTAACTAGTCCGATGCGCAATAGAACATTGCCAGCTTGCAGATATGGAATCAATAATTTATGCGACTTGAAGGGTTAGGTTCGAACACATCAAGGACGTATTGCTACCCCTGAGAATGATTTATAAGTTCAAGAATATTCACACCTCAAGTGAGTGGATATGCGCGGGGGAGGGCGAGGAGGAGGGTGAAGGTTAAAGTTGCCAAATGATAGGCATCTTGTTGATTAGGTATATGGTGTCTACACGTTGGTCCTGGTTGCTGTACCAAACCACCTGGATGAATTAAAGGGGATATAACGTGAGCAATAACATTTTTCAATTAAAGTAAAACATTGTCTTCTACTCTTTTTTACTTTGTGATCTTCTTCTGAGAATGTTTATCTTCAGAAGTGAAATATCTGTTGCACCTCCAACCCGTGTTAGCTACCACTGCACATTTCCTGGGAGTCTAGACGTCTGCACCCACAATTTCATTTTCTGTGTTGGGGACGTGTATTGCTTTGGGCACCTTAACCTCGAAAATGCAAAGATACTGTACACACAAGAGGCATATTATTTTAAAGTGTGTCCTAATTTAGATCCCCCCTTCAGATCAGATCCTCAAATTCGGAATGACTAGGGATGATGAGGACAGGCATTTAATCTGCTGCTCATCTGCCTGCCATGCAACCACAATTCTAAAGCATACGTGACAGACTGTGAGAAACACAAATGCATTTTAATTTAAGAATGACAGCAGGTGCCAGACACCCTTGGCAGGCAGCCCAGGATTGGAAGCATAATTTCAGGGAGATCCTGTTAGAAGAGGGTTATTACTTATTTGAGAGACATTTCTCATTTTCAATATACGAGTCTCGTTCCATGAGTTCTGGGCTGGAGTTAACCTTTCAGAGATTTTAATTCATTTGAAAGTTTTTAATCGAGATATGATGTGATATTAGTTGTTTCAGGGAGACTTCTGGTCAGATCTAAAAACAGGTATATTGATACGGAGCAGGAGAAAGGTCCTAGACTCGAGGGGGCTCTGTGTGTTTTTGTGACCTGCAAAAGGTGACTGACATGTGAGAGACTTACCAAGCTCTTTCTGCTTTTCAGAGGAAGCAGCCTATTGTCTATGCCACATATGCCAAAAAGCCTGCTTGGTGTCTAAGTAAGCCTGCCTCAAATCTACATGGCTCCTTTGGTATCTTAGAATCGGGCTTCTTCTGTCTCCTTGATATGGCCACTCTTGTTTGAACTTAAGAAACTATCGAATAATGTACTCTGTGTTAACTGTTGGAGACCTGCCTCTCCACACGTTGAGCCTGTTGGCTTTGTCAATGCTTGGTTTTCTTTGGCATGATTTTGTAAGATGTTATTGTTGCAGGATCTGCTGGTCCTTGCCAATATTAAAGAAAAAGTGAGCTAATGTCATAAATATTTTTTGGTCTAAAAAAACACACATTGGCTTAGAAGTCTCTGGCACTGACAGGAACTACTTTGTGTGTGGATGAGCTACTTGTGAAAGAGCGGAATAGGTCACTCACAGTGACTCTTTAGCCAATTGCTCAAATACGCTGACACACAGCGCCTTGCTGCATGCTGTTGCGGGCAGAAAAGACATGTGAATGACACAACAACAGACCAATTTTACTTTTAGTAAAATTAAAAAGTGTCAGCTAACATCAGACCTAAAAAATAAAATGAAAGACGTATGCTGAAATGTGATATGTTGGGCAGCTATCAGGAATGACTGAGACAAATGAATGAGAGATAAAAAGCATTGGCATACAGAGGTTGGGCAGGGTGCCTGCGGTGAAGGGCAGTAATGAAGAGAGATACCCTAAACCAAGCTTCTGCTGGAGGCTAATATCTGAGCCATCTCAGAATGGCTTTAATTCCAGAAAAAACTCTGACACACATCTCTCACAACTCTACACTATCCCCATTGAGTTTGCCTAAGCGCCTTGAGACCCTCTGGGTATGTAGTGCGCTATATAAATTACTTGACTTGACTTGCTGGCATTCTATGCAATACTCGTTCAATTGTATCTCATTCCACACACCCTTACTGACACAAAATTTCTCCTTACCACATCACAGAAGAAGGATAGCCCCTAGAATCCATCACCGGTCAAACCTCACTAGACTTTAAGTCATCTCAACACAACCCTACTTCCCAAACCAATAATTGCTCAATTCTAACCAGTAAACAGGATCCTTGACACATACTCGAACAGCTAGTTGAGCTACTACAATTTATTTGCTCTCTTCATTGACTTACAGCCATTTTACACTGCACTTGCATCATGCGACTGACACCTATCAAGGATTGGGCAGAGGGTTGCCTTCCTGATTCTTAATGCCATGCTGAGACAACCAACTACACCCTCCCCCAGCGGTGGCTCCTCTTCTAAGGAGGGGTAGCGTCGACCACTGCTTTTCAGCAGTGCACAAACGAAAACGATAATAACACTATATTATTATCATTTATTTTCCATGCTGAAGCAAGTTGTGGGGAGGGGCTTGGCTGTCATCACAGCTAGCAGGGGAGGAGTGGTTGGTGCACTAAAATGCGTATGATGGTTTGGCCGGCCATCTTGGGACGGCCAAACAGTCATTTTCACTTAGCATGTTGTCGACCCAGCTGTATTGCACAGCCCAGGTGGAGAACACGCACAGGCTCTCACTCCCTGTGTGAGCGCCGAACCAGGCCGTACAGACCAATTATGACCCTGATGTCATGCTGGTGACCGCAATGTTGTGATTGGCTAGGGGAGTCTCGGAGCCTGTGTGCTTCCAGTTGACACAAGAGGACAAAGGTGAGGTGGTAGCCGGCTGACAGGTAGAAGATATTTTCTTTTATTTTTATTCCCCCCTCCCCGCCCCACAACTGCTGTCCCGGATCTGCCACCACTGTGCTCCACATTCACATGCATTAGGTTAGAAGGTCAAGAAGGATAAAAGACAAAGACGAAAATTATGTACAAAGAGAGAGTGAAAAGGAAGGTGAAAGAAGACAGAAAAGGTCAGGAAAAAAGATAGACAGTGAAAAGGACAATGAAAAGCACACAGTCACAAAGAAAGAGACAGAGATAGGTGGCAACAGACTGAAAACAGAGGGCATTCAGATAGATAAGCATGAGTGATCAGAGTAGGAAAGAGAGAAAAGGAGAGGGAGATGTAGAAAGAAACCAATAGATAATGTAGAAATTAAATAAAGTGGCCGATATAAGGAGAGTGAGAAGTGAGAATAAAATCAACAAGGAGAGAAATAGAAGTGGGAGAAAGAGAATGAATACGCTAGGATACAGGGACAAAGAGAGCAAAGGCATAGGGTAAATAAGAAGTGAACTAAATCTTAGATAGTCTGTTTGGGAAAGAATCCTAAGAGACAGACGAGCTGCATGAAAGGGTGAGCTTGCATGAGACTGAAGTTGGCATTGAACAACATACCCAAATGTAACCTAAGGCCAACATGGCCTTCACCCATCTCCAATGAAGAGAATGCATGATTCCAGTTCTTAAATCACTCCACTAGCTAATTATAGCTATAAAAGCAATTCTAAAGGCACTCAGTATTGTTCACAGAGCCTCACACGTAAAAGGACCAATATACCTACAAGTTAAATTCAAACAATACAAACAAAACAGGAGACTGCATTCCAGGCTTGCAACAAGGATCATAACACCACCTTACTATAAGAAATCCACAGAAGGTACTGCTTTCTCCGTACAAGTGCCAAGCTCTAGCTCTCCCTACCTGCTACCAGCCAAGATTCAAAGTAGTCAGGAGCATATGCAATACTGAAGACCAATGAAACTAAGGCAATTTCCAAGATAACTACATCATCCAATAACCCTGGGATAGAACATAGAATGATATTCACTTCTTGGTGTATAATCTACATTTTCCAACCCAGAGACATGGGACAGTCCAACCATCACACTACTTTCAATATTCAGGTACATTTTGAAGGGCTGGCACTTACAATAACAGCATAACACTCAGCAGTCAGAAAACAA
Source organism: Lissotriton vulgaris (assembly GCF_964263255.1). Lineage (NCBI taxonomy): Eukaryota > Metazoa > Chordata > Amphibia > Caudata > Salamandridae > Lissotriton > Lissotriton vulgaris. The sequence goes on along the minus strand of NC_141687.1, from coordinate 841,351,845 downwards.
TTGTAGCCCACACCGGCTGCATAATAACTCCCTTATATTGCTTAATCCACTTGCACTCACGTAAAACATATCTATTAAGGGTCATGTACCTCAGCCAGTACTGTATCAGCTTATACATTAGCCATCGCCAACTGACCAGCATGAAATAGCTGAAACACACTGCTGCCAGCCGGAAGACTTGAGTCCACCATTGCCGGTCCTAACCAACTGCAGACTATGACCGCTTCTTGTACATCTCAGAAATAAAGCAGCAGCTCGCCCCTCATTTCTCTCTGCAAGCATTCGTGTTTAGGACCATAAGTTTTAAATAAAATATCTCAGATTGGGCAACATGGTGCAGTAACCAGATAAGTAGCCCATGATCATAAGAAATACCATAAAAGGACTTGCGGAGCAGCTCAAAGCTAGGGCCGGCTAAAGCTCTGGTGGCCCCCAGTGTGAAAGTTCTTCGTGGCGCTCCAATTACCTCTTTCTCCACAGATTCCCTCACTACCACCCTTTAGCAGTGCCCCTCAAATCTCCATAACCAGCACTCTCACGTGCATCTCTGCAAGCAGCTCTTTGGTGGCACGTCATGGCTCACTGTTCTATTTTATGATTGTAACTTAAACTAAAGTAACAAATGGAACTCTGACAAAAACACTAACCCACTGAACTATTTATGTTATATGGATGTTGTGGTCTGCATGGTATGTGTGCTTTGCAGCAGGCATTTGAACCCTCTGCGCTACCTTATGATGAGTAAAAACTGGCACTAGAGGAAACTTCGATCTATCTGCAGTAGGCACATCAATCACCAGAGCAACCTAGACATTTTTATTGTGCCAAAAAAATGCTGGAGGCAGCAGGTGCTTTTAATTCCACAATATAACTGAGAGAAAAAGCCCCCCCCCCCCTTGAAGTCAGCGCGCAGTGCGATGGCACCCATTGCACTGCCCTAGAGCTGGCCCTGCTCAAAGCTGCCAGCTTACTGAACAAGCATTTACAATGCAATGGTCTCGTCTTTGTTAAAGTTAGAACTATTGGCATTGCAAATGTTATTTTTTTCATTTATTGTTTTTTTTTTAAACCGTTAAATATTTGGTTACAAATGGGGGTGGGGTCGCACACTACTCACACACCGGCGGTGTTGCCCCTAAGGACTCTGGGTAATGTAGTAACGTGTTCGCGATGCATCATCTTTCGATCTTCTGCTATCTTCTCTGTCTTCGCCATCCCTGGACACGTGCTTCGGAGTATCACCCCTCGTCAGCAGGGATAGGCCATGTTCTGGGGTTGCCGATGGCTGCCAAATATCTGCCAGGTTTAGTACCACTCAGGCGCGTAGGTGCGGGATCCCAGGCTCGTCAGCCAACTGTTCAAGGGAGCTTTAAAGTTACAAATGGGGGGATAAATATATGGTATTGTCATTTACAATGGCAATAGGTAAGCATAAGCGAGTAGAAGAGAGTATTAGCAGTGATTCATTGTTAGTAGAGTGACTAGTTGATTAATAGAGAGTATACTTGTATAGAGTAGAGTAGGAGTGAGTTGTAGGCAATAGTAGTTAGTGAAAGTGTAGATTAGTGGAGAGTAGTATAGAGTGAGTAGTAGATAGTGTGTAGAGAGCGTGTAGGAGTTAGTGAGTAGTAGAGACAGAGTAGTAGTGAGTAATGAAAAGTAGTAGATATAAATAGATGTAGTGTAGTGAGTTATAGATAGTTTATGCAGTAGTATATCTATTAACTATAGTGAGTAGCGAATGAATTAAAATAGAGTATATATTAGAGAGCAGCAGTTAGTTAGTACTTTTTAGTATTAGAGTGTTGTAGAGAGTAGTAGAGTAATAGAGAGTGAGTATAAAATTGTGGATAGTGTAATTTAGTGAGTTGTGAGGAGTGTGACTTGTATGTAGTAGAGAGCAGTTAGAGGGTGTATTAGAGTGTGATTAGTTGAGTTAGTATTAGAGTGTGAATTGATAGTATTAGAGAGTGGTAGAGATTGGGTAAAGTGTGAGTAGCTTACAGTAGTAGTAGAGTGAGTAGTTAGTATAGTGTATATATAGTTATTAGTATAGTGTGAGTAAGGTATTATAAAATGAGTAGTAGAGAGTTAGTAGTAGAGAGTGAGTTGTAGAGTGATTAATAGTGACTAGTAGATAGTTTTATTTTAGAGGAGTATAGAGTGTGTAGTAGAGTAGCAGTGAGTACTATAGAGTAATAGGCATTAATAGTGAGTATTATTGAGTAATAATTTTTTAGAGTAATTGTGTAAGTAGTAGTGAGTTGAGTTAGCTGTATAGAGTGAGTAGACAGTGAGTAGTGGACGTATTAGTTAATTTTAGAAAGTTGTATTATAAGTAGTAGAGTAGTATAGTGAGTAGTAGTGAGAGAAGTACTTTTATTTTTTGCACACATATACATATATACACACATAGGCATATACATAGAGCCACACACACACACATGCAGAGCCACACACACACACACACACACACACAGAGCCACACACACACACAGAGACACACACACACACAGAGCCACACACACACACACAGAGTCACACACAGAGCCACACACACACAGAGCCACACACAGAAAGCCACACACACAGAGCCACACACAGCCACACACAGAGCAACACACACACATACAGAGCCACACACACACACAGCGCCACACACACACAGAGCCACACACACACACAAAGAGCCACACACACACAGAGTGCCACACACACACACACACAAAGTACCACACACACACACACACACGGAGCCACAGAGCACCACGCACACGCACACACACGGAGCCACACAAACACACACAGAGCACCACACACACTGAGCGCCACACACACAGAGCTGTTGCGTTTGAGCGTAACTAGCATGCACGGACCTGAAGCATGCTTGTCAACATTTGGGGATACCCAAAGGCAAGAATTTTCTGCAGAAAAGGAGAGGGGGCTGCCACCTGGCAATGAGGGAGCCATGGTTAAACAGGACGTTTTAAAAAATAAGTTTTCAAGCATTAACACTTTTGTTTAAAAAAAAAAAGAAAGCTCTCAAAGTGGGGTTGGCACACAGACCACCAGTAGACACCTCAAGGTTTCTCCACACTGGAGGTGAGTCTCACACCATGCGGCAAATTAACTCTTGGCATTTAATGTGAGTCCCACACCCTGGAGCAGTCAATGTGAGTCTCACACTTTGCAGCAGTCACTCTTTTGCATTCATGAGTCTCACACCTAGGCTTTGAGTAGCCGGTGTCTTAAGGGACCACTGCATTAATGAATGTTTTTGGGCAGCAACCACACATTTTCGGCTAAAACTAACTTCTGAGTCAATATTCAACAGCGCACCCCTTACCCCCGACTAAGAACTGATCTCTTGCAACATGGACAGTGTAGGGGAAATACCTACGGAAAGCAAACAATACTTTCCAATTGAATAAAGAAGGAGTGCAAATAGGACCCCGAGGGGGGCGAGAAAGAGGCACCGTCCTGCTGCGGGGGAGCGGGGACTCAGGATCCTTGCTCCCGGCCTGCCCCTGCTCCGGCCGGGGCGGCGGTGTGTGCTCCAGCCCGCCGGTCCCGGGGCATCCCTGCTTGGGGGACTCCCTGCAGCGCGGCTGGGGAGGAGCCCTGGGGCGCAGTCGGGGGTAAAGGCGCAGCTCAGGGGGCTGCACAGAGTCGGCGGTCGGCATCTCGGAGGAGCCCGCCAGCCGAGCCGGGGAGAGGGGACAATGGCAGCGGGTCTCAGACCCGGCGCACTCTAGCTGCGCGGCGGGGGCGGGTGCCCTCTGCTCCGGCGGGAGGGTCCCACCCCTCCTCCACCCGGTCGGCGCAGCCCTCAGTCCTCTCTTGGAGCCTCCTTTATGCTGGCATCCGTGCCCGGTCCCTGCACCGCTCTGAGGCCGACGGTGCCTGCTCTGCCCTGGTGGCGCCCTGCGCCGCCCTGGATCCTCCTCCGGTCCTGGCAGCGGCGTAGCATAAATGAGCAGCCGGGCGGGGAGCTCCAGCTGCCACCTCCCCCACTTCCGCACCAGCCCCGCTGTCCCCTCCCAGCCCGGGGCAGGCTCCGCACCGATGGAGAGCGAGGGGGCAGCGGCAGCTCCCTGTCAGCCCAGCTCCACGCCGACCCCAAACGTTACCCCCTCCGCTCCGCCACCTGAGACAGCAAGAGAGCACGAGACAGAAGTCTAGATGTTCTACCTGGGACAGCAAGAGTGCACAAGACAGAAGTCTAGATGTTCTACCTGAGACAGCAAGAGTGCACGAGACAGAAGTCTAGTTGGGACAGCAGGTCTGCCTGAGAGAGCAAGAGTGCACAAGACAGAGGTCTAGATGTGCTACCTGACATCAGCAAGAGTGCACGAGACAGAAGTCTAGATGTTCTACCTGAGACAGCAAGAGTGCACAATAGAGAAGTCTAGATGTTCTACCTGTGACAGCAAGAGTGCACAAGACAGAAGTCTGGATGTTCTACCTGAGACAGCAAGAGTGCACAAGACAGAAGTCTAGATGTGCTACCTGAGACAGCAAGAGTGCATGAGACAGAAGTCTAGATGTTCTACCTGAGACAGCAAGAGTGCACAAGACAGAAGTCTACATGTTCTACCTGAGGCAGCAAGAGTGCACGAGACAGAAGTCTAGATGTGCTACCTGAAACAGCAAGAGTGCACGAGACAGCAGTCTAGATGTTCTACCTGAGTCAGCAAGAGTGCACGAGACGGAAGTCTAGAAGTTCTACCTGAGACAGCAAGACTGCACGAGACAGAAGTCAAGATGTTCTACCTGAGACAGCAAGTGTGCACGAGACAGAAGTCTAGTTGGGACAGCAGGTCTGCCTGAGAGAGCAAGAGTGCACAAGACAGAGGTCTAGATGTGCTACCTGACATCAGCAAGAGTGCACGAGACAGAAGTCTAGATGTTCTACCTGAGACAGCAAGAGTGCACGATAGAGAAGTCTAGATGTTCTACCTGTGACAGCAAGAGTGCACAAGACAGAAGTCTAGATTTGCTACCTGAGACAGCAAGAGTGCACGAGAGAGAAGTCTAGATGTTCTACCTGAGACAGCAAGAGTGCACAAGACAGAAGTCTACATGTTCTACCTGAGACAGCAAGAGTGCACGAGACAGAAGTCTAGATGTGCTACCTGAAACAGCAAGAGTACACGAGACAGAAGTCTAGATGTTCTACCTGAGTCAGCAAGAGTGCACGAGACGGAAGTCTAGAAGTTCTACCTGAGACAGCAAGAGTGCACGAGACAAAAGTCTAGTTGGAACAGCAGGTCTGCCTCAGACATCAAGAGTGCACAAGAGAGAAGTCTAGATGTTCTACCCGAAACAGCAAGAGAGCACGAGACAGAAGTCTAGATGTTCTACCTGAGACCGCAAGTGAGCACGAGACAGAAGTCTAGATGGGACAGCAGGTCTGCCTCAGACATCAAGAGTGCACAAGAGAGAAGTCTAGATTTTCTACCTGACACAGCAAGAGTGCACAAAGAAGTCTAGTTGGAACAGCAGGTCTGCCTGAGACAGCAAGAGTGCACAAGACAGTAGTCTAGATGTGCTACCTGAGACAGCAAGAGTGCACGAGACAGAAGTCTAGATGTTCTACCTGAGACACCAAAAGTGCACAAGACAGAAGTCTAGATAATCTACCTGAGACAGCAAGAGAGCACGAGACTGAAGTCAAGATGTTCTACCTGGGACAGCAAGAGTGCACGAGACAGAAGTCTAGATGTGCTACCTGAGACAGCAAGAGTGCACGAGACAGAAGTCTAGATGTGCTACCTGAGACAGCAAGAGTGCAGGACACAGAAGTCTAGATGTGCTACCTGAGACAGCAAGAGTGCAGGACACAGAAGTCTAGATGTTCTACCTGAGACAGCAAGAGAGCACGAGACTGAAGTCAAGATGTTCTACCTGAGACAGCAAGAGTGCACGAGACAGAAGTCTAGATGTGCTACCTGAGACAGCAAGAGTGCACGAGACAGAAGTCTAGATGTTCTACCTGAGACAGCAAGAGTGCACGAGACAGAAGTCTAGATGTGCTACCTGAGACAGCAAGAGTGCAGGACACAGAAGTCTAGATGTCCTACCTTAGACAGCAAGAGTGCATGAGACAGAAATCTAGATGTGCTACCTGAGACAGCAAGAGTGCACGAGAAAGAAGTCTAGATGTTCTACCTGAGACAGCAAGAGTGCACAAGACAGAATTCTAGATGTTCTACCTGAGACATCAAGAGTGCACGAGACAGAAGTCTAGATGTTCTACCTGAGACAGCAAGAGTGCACAAGACAGAAGTCTAGATGTTCTACCTGAGACAGCAAGAGTGGATGAGACAGAAGTCTAGATGTTCTACCTGAGACAGCAAGAGTGCACGAGACAGAAGTCTAGTTGGGACATCAGGTCTGCCTGAGACAGCAAGAGTGCACGAGACAGACGTCTAGATGTTCTACCCGAGACAGCAAGAGTGCAAAAGATAGAAGTCTAGATGTTCTACCTGAGACAGCAAGAGTGTACGAGACAGAAGTCTAGATGGGACAGGAGGTCTGCCTGAGACATCAAGAGTGCACAAGAGAAAAGTCTAGATGTTCTGCCTGGCACAAAGAGTGCACAAGACTGAAGTCTAGATAGGACAGCAGGTCTGCCTGAGACAGTAAGAGTGCACGAGACAGAAGTCTAGGTGTTCTACCTGAGACAGCAAGAGTGCACGAGACAGAAGTCTAGATGTTCTACCTGAGACAGCAAGAGTGCACGAGACAGAAGTCTAGATGTTCTACCCGAGACAGCAAGAGTGCAAAAGACAGAAGTCTAGATGTTCTACCTGAGACAGCAAGAGTGCACGAGACAGAAGTGTAGATGGGACAGGAGGTCTGCCTGAGACAGCAAGAGTGCACAAGACAGAAGTCTATATGTTCTGCCTGGCACAAAGAGTGCACAAGACTGAAGTCTAGATAGGACAGCAGGTCTGCCTGAGACAGTAAGAGTGCACGAGACAGAAGTCTAGATGTTCTATCTGAGACAGCAAGAGTGCACGAGACAGAAGTCTAGATGTTCTACCCGAGACAGCAAGAGTGCAAAAGACAGACGTCTAGATGTTCTACCTGAGACAGCAAGAGTGCACGAGACAGAAGTGTAGATGGGACAGGAGGTCTGCCTGAGACATCAAGAGTGCACAAGAGAGAAGTCTATATGTTCTGCCTGGCACAAAGAGTGCACAAGACTGAAGTCTAGATAGGACAGCAGGTCTGCCTGAGACAGCAAGAGTGAACAAGACAGAAGTCTAGATGTGCTACCTGAGACAGCAAGAGTGCAGGAGACAGAAGACTCGATGTTCTACCTGAGACAGCAAGAGTGCACGAGACAGAAGTCTAGATGTTCTACCTGAGACAGCAAGAGTGCACGAGACAGAAGTCTAGATGGGACAGCAGGTCTGCCTGAGACATCAAGAGTGCAGGAGGGAGAAGTCTAGATGTTCTACCTGAGACAGCAAGAGTGCAGGAGACAGAAGCCTAGATGTTCTACCTGAGACAGCAAGAGTGCAGGAGACAGAAGTCTAGATGTGCTACCTGAGACAGCAAGAGTGCACGAGACAGAAGTCTAGATGTTCTACCTGAGACAGCAAGAGTGCACGAGACGGAAGTCTAGATGTTCTACCTGAGACAGCAAGAGTGCACGAGATAGAAGTCTAGTTGGGACAGCAGGTCTGCCTGAGACAGCAAGAGTGAACAAGACAGAAGTCTAGATGTGCTACCTGAGACAGCAAGAGTGCACGAGACAGAAGTCTAGATGTTCTACCTGAGACAGCAAGAGTGCACGAGACAGAAGTCTAGATGTTCCACCTGGGACAGCAAGAGTGCACGAGACAAAAGTCTAGTTGGAACAGCAGGTCTGCCTGAGACATCAAGAGTGCACGAGAGAGAAGTCTAGATGTTCTACCTGAGACAGCAAGAGTGCACGAGACAAAAGTCTAGATGTTTTACCTGAGACAGCAAAAGTGCACGAGACAGAAGTCTGGATGTTCTACCTGAGACAGCAAGAGTGCACGAGAGAGAAGTCTAGATGTTCTACATGAGACAGCAAGAGTGCACGAGAAAGAAGTCTGGATGTGCTACCTGAGACAGCAAGAGAGCACGAGACTGAAGTCAAGATGTTCTACCTGGGACAGCAAGAGTGCACGAGACAGAAGTCTAGATGTGCTACCTGAGACAGCAAGAGTGCACGAGACAGAAGTTTAGATGTTCTACCTGAGACAGCAAGAGTGCCAGAGACAGAAGTTTAGATGTTCTACCTGAGACAGCAAGAGTACACGAGAAAGAAGTCTAGATGTGCTACCTGAGACAGCAAGAGAGCACGAGACTGAAGTCAAGATGTTCTACCTGGGACAGCAAGAGTGCACGAGACAGAAGTCTAGATGTGCTACCTGAGACAGCAAGAGTGCAGGACACAGAAGTCTAGATGTCCTACCTTAGACAGCAAGAGTTCACGAGACAGAAGTCTAGATGTTCTACCTGAGACAGCAAGAGTGCACGAGACAGAAGTCTAGATGTTCTACCTAAGACAGCAAGAGTGCACGAGACAGAAGTCTAGATGTTCTACCTGAGACAGCAAGAGTGGATGAGACAGAAGTCTAGATGTTCTACCTGAGACAGCAAGAGTGCAAAAGATAGAAGTCTAGATGTTCTACCAGAGACAGCAAGAGTGCACGAGACAGAAGTCTAGATGGGACAGGAGGTCTGCCTGAGACATCAAGAGTGCACAAGAGAAAAGTCTAGATGTTCTGCCTGGCACAAAGAGTTCACGAGACTGAAGTCTAGATAGGACAGCAGGTCTGCCTGAGACAGTAGGAGTGCACGAGCCAGAAGCCTAGATGTTCTACCTGAGACAGCAAGAGTGCAGGAGACAGAAGACCAGATGTTCTACCTGAGACAGCAAGAGTGCACGAGACAGAAGTCTAGTTGGAACAGCAGGTCTGCCTGAGACATCAAGAGTGCACAAGAGAAAAGTCTAGATGTTCTGCCTGGCACAAAGAGTTCACGAGACTGAAGTCTAGATAGGACAGCAGGTCTGCCTGAGACAGTAAGAGTGCACGAGACAGAAGTCTAGGTGTTCTACCTGAGACAGCAAGAGTGCAGGAGACAGAAGACCAGATGTTCTACCTGAGACAGCAAGAGTGCACGAGACAGAAGTCTAGTTGGAACAGCAGGTCTGCCTGAGACAGCAAAAGTGCACGAGAGAGAAGTCTAGATGTTCCACCTGAGACAGCAAGAGTGCATGAGACAGAAGTCTAGATGTTCTACCTGAGACAGCAAGAGTGCACGAGACAGAAGTCTAGATGTTCTACCTGAGACAGCAAGAGTGCACAAGACAGAAGTCTAGATGTGCTACCTGAGACAGCAAGAGTGCATGAGACAGAAGTCTAGATGTTCTACCTGAGACAGCAAGAGTGCACGAGACAGAAGTCTAGATGTTCCACCTGAGACAGCAAGAGTGCACGAGACAAAAGTCTAGTTGGAACAGCAGGTCTGCCTGAGACATCAAGAGTGCACGAGAGAGAAGTCTAGATGTTCTACTTGAGACAGCAAGAGTGCACGAGAAAGAAGTCTAGATGTGCTACCTGAGACAGCAAGAGTGCACGAGACAGAAGTCTAGATGTTCTACCTGAGACAGCAAGAGTGCACGAGACAGAAGTCTAGATGTCCTACCTTAGACAGCAAGAGTGCACGAGACAGAAATCTAGATGTGCTACCTGAGACAGCAAGAGTGCACGAGACAGAAGTCTAGATGTTCTACCTGAGACAGCAAGAGTGCACAAGACAGAAGTCTAGATGTTCTACCTGAGACAGCAAGAGTGCAGGAGACAGAAGTCTAGATGTTCTACCTGAGACAGCAAGAGTGCACGAGACAGAAGTCTAGATGTCCTACCTGAGACAGCAAGAGTGCACGAGACAGAAGTCTAGATGTGCTACCTGAGACAGCAAGACTGCACGAGACAGAAGTCAAGATGTCCTACCTTAGACAGCAAGAGTGCACGAGACAGAAGTCTAGATGTGCTACCTGTGACAGCAAGAGTGCAGGACACAGAAGTCTAGATGTCCTACCTTAGACAGCAAGAGTGCCTGAGACAGAAGTCTAGATTTTCTGCCTGGCACAAAGAGTTCAAAAGACAGAAGCCTAGATGGGACAGCAGGTCTGCATCTGCTGCTCGACGCTGGCCTGCACTACGACAACTTGAAATGAGAGGAGTTCGGAAGGGCATGTCACATCTAACAGGCGTCTGTGAGTAGCAGTCCTCATCCTGCCTCATACATGTCCACCTGCGCCCCTCGCTCGCCCTCCGCCTCACTGTCTCGCGCTCCACCCACCCGTCCGCCAGCTGCAGTTTCAGCTCCTTTCTAATGCGCAGTTTCAGCAATACACGCTCTATGACCATTCACTTGCAAATCCACTTCCTTTCATCGCTGCGTTCTCGCCTGGATTTCAGGTTCTCAATCAGACTCGCACGGAAATACATTGTGCATTGTATTTATATTTTATGTAGCGCTTCTCATGCTCGCAAGCCTTAAAGCACTGTATTTCGTTAAGGCCTGGCTCCCTATGCCAGACTAATTTATCTCGTGAGTTGCCACATAATGTGCGCGGACCTAAGCGTAGGAGTAAATTGGAAGAAGCAGTGGGTGAACGGGGATTGGAGTAAGTAAAAGCCAGGGACGTTTGACTTCTGAATGCAATAAACCTTAAAGGATCTGCATTTATTTTTGAGATGCAGTTTTAACTGCAGCCTCCCCACCAGGCCTGTCATTCTCAGGGGCAACTAACGTGTTTTTTTCCTCCGTAGAGTTTTATATTTTGCGAACTTGACCCCCAAGTATCGGTGCGCTTTACATGAGCAGCGGTTGCGTTACATGAGGACACATTAATTTGTTAGGCACGGGGACATTAAGCGATTTGCCCAGAATCACAGGATGCTGAGCGCTCCTGCTGCGACTCAAAGCCGGTTCCCCATCTTTGAGGTGGACCGCTCTAGCCATTAGGCTACACAGGATGACATATGTACATGGTCCTGCCCACAGGCGTAGGACTCGCTAACCTCCCGGAGACAGTTCATCTTGTGGTGTATCAACACAATGTGGAGTCCCAGCTTGTATCAAGGGCTAGTGAAAGGTGTTCTCAGAAGAGTCAGTGGCCGGGTCTGGTAAGGGCCCAGCACGAGCTATTCTCCTGTTGATCTTCATGGTTCTGCCTAGTTGTAGTGCAGGCACCCTGCCTGGTGAGATTCTTTGTCCCAGGCCCTAGTGACAGTGCTGCCTCTCAACACTCCTGCTCGTGCTCCACACTTCTTTAGTTAGCAAAAAAGGCCACTTTATTAAGACAGGTGCAAAGTATATCTTCTCAAAAACATCTTGCAAATTATCTGATAAAGCAAAACCCCAACTGTAACTTAGCATATCTATAAAAACATAACCCTCACAATGTTGACCCAAGCAAACCCAGAAGAACTGACTCCTGTTGATAGATCCCCTTAATTTTCCTTTCCTTACCACGTGACTGTGTACCCCACCTCCCCCCTTTGAGGATGGACAATCCCGCTCAAGACTGCCCACCCCCCAGAAAAATCCGCCACCCAGGAAAACCGAAGAGTTTTCCTGCCCCACTCATGAGAAAAAATTCAGGATATTCTGTTAGAGCACCATATATTTACCTTCCATATGTTAGAACAAGTCTCTCCATTCCAGTCATACAAGCTTGCCCCATCTGTGACAAATGTACTCCATCCTCATGAAAAAGATGCCCTAGTGCTTAGTATGTTAGTGTGAGCTGGAACCCTAACTCAAAATGCCCCCACAAAAGAGTCTCATGACTCTATTAAGCTTTCTACCCGCCTTCTCCAGAGCTTTGTTGTTTCTTGCTCCTCTCCAATGTAGCCGCAGTATGAATGCTTTCCAAATCACCATGGTGCCCTCCCAGTTAAGCTTGATGACTGTCAGATCCAAGTTCATTAACTCTACTAGAATCAGGCCAGATAATTCGACTAGATCATTCTCACCGAGGTGAATGACAAGCAAATCCAGAGGGCCCCCCATAGAACACATCAGAGACAACAAGGAAAACAAACCCCCCCTCCCCCAAGCATTACCCCTTTACCCTTCCATACCACCTCATGGCTAACACTTGTAAGACCCAATGATCTCCCACAAATCTGTTGCTCAGCGGAAACAGCAGCCCACTTTACAAAGGAGTGTCCTACAATCCAAGTTGTTTTGTTTTTCAAACTTACAAGCCTTTGAATCTGACCTAGGTAGAAAAATAAACATTAACAAGAGTACAAATGGGGGGCGGAGCTAGCCGGCGTCGATGGCGGACGCGTGAGCCTTTGGCTCCTCGCATAGCCCCAGAATAATCCTGCTAAACTATCCTTAACTGTGCCGATCAAGCCATAGCGGGCTCTTGAACATCTGCTGGCACCCCCAACTGCCTTTGAGGAACTTTTGGGCCGACTACGGGCGAGCCTTCCCGACAATTCGGGGGTGTTGTTCCCAGCGGCACGGCAGTGAAGAACTAGGCCGACAGCAGCGCACTATCCTGGAGAGGAGGCCGGGCGACGTCATCGGACGTGCGGCCACAGCACTGGCAGTGGTCGGGCTGAGCGCGGGCTGCCTCGCAGTTGGGTTTCGTCACTGATCGAGTCATCCTCTGCTTACTAGTTGGCGATAACCCCATGATAGAAGGGCCTGGAGGCTCGGCGGAGAGGAGAAGCAAACAACACCGGAGCCCTGCGTCACGAGGTGGGGTGGCCACCGGCTCGGTGCAATAACCTGTCCGATCCCCCGCAACGACGTACTGCTCTACCGACCTCTCCTATCCAAGTAGGGGCGAGGTTGACTGGGATTGGAATCGTGGAACTGGCTAACTCCTGGGCTGGGAGGTTTCGAGACTTGCAGAAGTGAACGGAAGGGTTCCGCTCGACACTGCAGACGCCATCTTGGGCGCATCGGACACTCGAAAACTGGCGGCAGTACTTCGACTGCCTGCGAAGATCCCGAAACTGCATGATTGGTCTGCTCCCCAGTTCTGCATTGTCACACGTTGGAGACTGCGATGGGGAAGAACGACGCAACCCAGGGGAAGATCTCCTTTGAACGGCGTCGGCCGAAAGGGTCGGAGGTGGCGGCGCCGGACACATCGCCGAAGGGGGCTGCGGCGTCGGCCCCGGCAACCACGGAGCTCCGGGACATGTTGGCGGCAATGGAGAAGGGCATTCAGGATTGCATTGCCTCGGTGGGCACCAAGATAGACGCTCTGTCCTCCCGCATGGATCGAATGGCGGAGCGCGTGGACAAGCATGCGGAGCGCGTAGACATGGCGGAGCGCCGACTCACTGAAGCTGAGGAGGCCCAAACGGAGTGGGACAAAGAAAGAAAGCAGTTTGATAGACTCCTGACGGTTATCAGGGACAAGACAGAGGACTTGGAGGCGCGATCACGCAGATCCAATCTCCGTATCACAGGAGTGGCGGAAACCACGCAAACGGGGAAAATGGAGTTGTACGTGGAGAAACTGCTGAAATTGCTACAGGGTGAAGAGGTCTTTTCCCCCATGTTCATTGTGGAACGCGCGCATCGCACGTTGGGCCCACAGCCTAAGCCTGGTGCACCTCCTCGCCCCATTATTGCGAAACTGCTTAACTATCGCGACAGAGACACTGCTTTGCGAGTGGCGAGGGAGAAAGGCAAACTACAACGTGAGGGCATGGATATCTCCCTCTATCCGGACTTTACAGCCAGGGTGCAGGAAGAAAGGCGACAGTTTGCGCCATATAAGAAACAACTCCGAACGCTGGGCCTGGACTATGCGATGATGTATCCCGCCAAGCTTCGAATCAATACCGGTGGGAGGTCGTATTATTTCACGGACCCTAAGGAACTTCATAAGTCCCTGAAGACTTGGACGCGGGAGCGGAAGGAGGCCCGGCGTGGCCAAGATGACGAAACCGGCTCGACATCGAACCTGGAAGACCAGGACTAGGGGCAGCTGTAGTGTGGCTAGACACTCTTCACTGAAGGTAGTCCATGGACCCTGGCAACACGGGGACTACAAGTTTGAAGTTTGAAGAGGCGCGGGGGGCCTACGTTCGCCTCGCTGGGGCTTATTGATCGGGGGTCCGGACATTGATTAAACACTGGCCTCGTGCACTGATGGTAAGGTGTTGGAAGTAACGGGGGAGAGTACCCTGTACAAACGAGGCAGGCTTGGGGGGGCCAGTCTGGGTGGGAGAGAGCTATAACTCTTGATATCCGAAGGGCACTGAAATACAAGTGGGGCTGGAAGGGAGCGCTGTTCAGACATTCCTTCGGAACAGTTCGTGGTGTACTATATTGGCGCGCTCTGCCCCGGTGCCTTTGGTTGTCTCACTTTTCGAGGGGTTAGTGTAGGACTATCAGACACTACACCTGTTGAGGGTACATGGGGGAGGTCCTAGGGGCCTGTCTGACCAGGTTGGGGAAGGTCGGCTGTGGGTGGGTTGGTGCTCTAGGGGCGGGAACTGGGGTTTGGTCTGTTGGGGAGAGTTGTTGCTTGGGGTTGTTTGTGGGGTTTGACAAGGCGGAGTGTGAACTGCAGTGTAGTGCTGTACTTGTACAGAAGCGCCGGCTGGCGGCTTTGAGATTAAGTGAACTGCTGTGTCCGGATTTGCTCATCCTCGATGATTATACACAAGTGAACCCTGGTAATGGCTAATGTTACGCCGAATTTGCATACAAGTGCCCCGAATAAGCTGAACCTGATGACATGGAATGTGCGGGGCCTGAACGATTTCCGTAAAGTATGGAAGGTCCTTAGCTATCTCAGTAGACATCATGTAGACATTGCCTTGTTGCAGGAAACGCACTTGCCACTCTCCAGCAGAACGCTAAAATCCAGGGGGCTGGCTGGGAACATAGTTGCCGCGGGATTCACGACACATGCCCGTGGGGTGTTAATTTGGGCCAGTCCCTCGTCACAGCTGCGGCTCATCCCTGTACACTCTGACCCGGAAGGCAGGTATGTCCTGGCGAGATGTGTGGGTAGGGGTCTGGACCTGTTGGTAGTGAATGTTTATGGCCCTAATTATGACCACCCTGAATTCTACACAACACTATCCGCTCTTGCCAGAACACATGCACAGCCTTGGATGTTGTGGGGCGGGGACTTTAACTTTGTGTTCGACCCATCTATGGACCGTTCTGCGGGCACTATTCGGCGCCCTGTGGCCTCGGCCTCATATATGGCGGCTGAAATGATCAAATCTGACTTGGTAGATGTTTGGAGGGAGAGACATCCAACGAAGGGTGGTTTTACACATTACTCGGCATTCCACGATGTCCATACTAGGATAGACTACTGGTTGGCGCCCCCCCTGGTACTTGGTAACATTAGCGCATGCGAGGTCCTTACGGCTGCGTAGAACCCAGGGTTGAGATGGTGGGAGGCTGCTGAGGGAGGACTGTCTACTACGGGGGGATGGGCACTGGACACAGAGTAGGCACACACGGGGACATGTTAGTTGGGACAGGGAAGGCAGACACACAGACACACTCTAGAGGGTGGGGTGGGAGTTTGGCGGGAACTGTTTCTCTTGATCTCGCCTCGATGTTAGAACAATTAATCGCGATTGCAGAAGTTGATTGCCAGTTGACACACCGCACCTGCACGTAGTTTGCGATATAACCACCTAAAAGACACAGTTATACTATTAATGCATTACCTCGCCGCCGGGCCTCCGGTATGCCGGCTAAAAGGCTGTGTACGAACTAACAATTTGCTACCTACGTGATTTTGGTACTATATGCGGATGTACAACATGCTTGTATGATACGTGTGATGATGTCAATGGCTTTGCTAACAATAAAGATCTTTTGTTTATAAAAAAAAAAAACAAGAGTACAAATGGTTCACTGAAAATTATTTCCTAACATATTTTTTGCAACATTTGGACGTCCCTCCCCCAAACCTACGAATGTCTGACCAAGACCACCCTAAACTCGCAGCCTCAGTTGCTGCCCCAAGCCAGAAGGAGTATGTACCAAAACGTAGCGGATTCTCACCTAAACTAATGAGCACCCTCCTCATCACTGCCAACAACGGAGCAATGGAAATCAGTCGCCCCTGTGCATGACAAAATATGTGTCCTGGTGTGAAAAAAACAGAACCTGGAATAACTCCCATTCCCCCACAGGACAGCACAAACCCCACCTCACTCATATTCAAGAAAAAAAAACATTCTTCCCCTGCCCAATTGGATCGACTTCGAAGCCCTCAACCAAATTCTCAGCCTTTTGGTCTTCTATAAAAAATGTCATCACTGCGCGTGCCCCCGATTGCGTAAACCTAGAAGCTCAGATGCTCTAAATGCCCCCAAAAAACAACAATAAAATACATAATCGAAACTTTCCACAGTCAAACTCATTATAACAGCAAGAAGGCAGCTGCAACAGAATCCCCTGCAGCAACTCAAATGTCACCGGCTGACATAACAGTTTGTTACCAGCCTGGTCTCTGCTTAAACCACGATGAACCCTTTTCACTAATATCCGCCCACTCCAGCGCACTGCCCGTCAACAGCGAGCCGGGCAGCGGCACGTACCTGCACAAAAACGGGGGCCGCCCCGAGGGGGACAAGAGGCTCTTCCCGATCAGCTGCCTCCCGCTGCTCAGACACCTGCGACACGGCCACAGAGCATTCCTCTTCTTCTGCGGGCTGTGGTGATAGACAGGCAACCACCGCTCTTGAGACACCACGCGCTGCCTTTCTTTGCGAGCGTGTAAGCCACACCAATGCCTCGTCCAGGACTCCCAGCTGCAAACGGTTGTCCCTCCCAGCCGCACAGAGCACCCTGATGGCCTCTCACACCTACCTGTTTCCCGCCATCTTCGCAGCCAAGCAATACTGTGAGTCAGACCAACTTTAAATAAAGCTACAAAAAACAAAATTTAAACTCTCTGCCTCCCGCCTCCCTCGGGCACAGAGACTTTACCACCCTTCCCAACCCATATAAATAACCTTTGGCCCCGCGCACCCACTCCCTCGCCAATTAGCTCTAAACCCCCGCACCTGTGTGGCCCGCTCTACTGCGCGAAACAACGCAGGGGAGGACCGGCTCGCGCCCAGCTCCCCCTGGGTTCCCCCTTGCACCAGGCTGCAGTTCCCGTGCATGGTGCGTACCTCCAAGGACTCTGAACTTTCCTTACATCTAAGTGTCAAGCACAGCAGCTGAAGTCACCGGCCAAGCTCTGCCCCTTCCTGGCAAGTTGGCCACACCCTCTCAATGAGTGCACACAAAAGCAATTTCTTACATCGGTGACTGGCAGTGACGACAGACCACGAAAAAAGAAGCCCACTGTTCCGCTGCTGGGAAAGTGCAGTGCAAAGGGCCTGCCAGTTCAGTCATGCATACCCACACCGCAAACTACACCTTCATCCCTTTACACATTTTTCCTCTAATCTGGGTCAGACTGGGACAGTAAATAGGTCCGGGCGCCAAGTTAAATGTGGCCACCATTAGTGAATGAAATAGCTACAAAAAAAGTGACTCAGGTTTGCAAATCGGGGTACTTTTGAACTAGAAAAGACACTTTACACAGGTGTTTTGCAAGGTAGGGGAGACTGCATGCATTTCTGCTTGCTGCAGGCAATATTTGTGGTCGTAGCAGGGAAATCAACTAAAAACGGGCCCTCCAGACTATAGCACAGGCCCACAAACAGCCACAAAACGTCTGAGGCTCCGAGGTGTAAGACCAGCCCCTCAAGCACTGCCTCGTTGCTCTATTGGCCAGTCTGACCCCCGCTTCTAGTCCTCTCTCACCCCTGCATTTATCACTCTCCCTCCATCCTCGAGACGCCATCAGTGTGTAAGACTCTGACAAACTCAAGAATGGGATTTGGCAGGTATTTGGTAGCTATGACTTCAACATCATCCTATTTTTGCAAGGGTACCTAGCGTTATGTAATAATTGAGGCGGAAACAGCCATAAACAAATGACAATTTATTGTGAACTACACAGTCGTGGAGCACAGAGGGTAAGCTCCACCAGGCTCAGCATCCAGGACCAAAAGTAAGCAAACATTCCAAATAAGTTAGCAACTTCAAACTTCTATAAATAACATCATAAGGACATTAAAAGATGTATACACATTACTACACACTTGTTCCCTTGTTCCCAAACAAAACAAAGAAAACTAAATATGCAACATCAAAAAAACAGGTAAAAAAACACATCATCTGAAATGAACAGGTAATGAACGAGATCTGGTACTCTTCCTAACAACACCATTAGGCACTGGAATTTGTTGAACAATAGAATTTGAAGAATTTGAAACTGTACCTCCATTAGGCATAATATTAATTTCACGAGAATCAACAAGATTAGAACCATGAACAACTTTAGGAACTTTTGAAAGATCCACCAGTGTCCTCCTTCAACTTGTACAGCATTCCCATAATTTTTGACTAGACACTGTGGACTGCTGAATTTGCTGTCTCCTTTCTTTGCATATAAGGGAGACTTAATTCTAACATTATCACCAACGCTGTGAGAAGCCATCTTGACCCCTTTTTTTGATTCAAACCATTCTTTTTGTTTAGCTTGGGAATCCAATACATTTTCTTTAACCGGAGGCAGAAGATCGTCAATGCAGGTGGGAGACTTCAACAATTTCGAAATCCACCTAGGTCTGAAGGAGGTGTTAGTTTTGCTACATCTCATAAGATCAAAAGGAGGGTGGAAGAATGCAGCTTTGTTCTATAAAACCAAATCATATCATTGAGGGAAAATACAACATCATGATGACCTAACTTGGCCCATTTCACACAGTCCCCTATGAAACGATTCATTCTCTCTACCAGCCCATTAGTCTGGGGATGATAGAGAGAGCTCTTGAGATGCTTGATACAAGAAGATTGTACGAACAATTGGAATTCACTATTGACAAACTGCTTCTCATTGTCAGAGACAATAATCTCATGAAAACCCTCCCTTAAAAATACTTCAGTAAGGAAGTCGATAATTGCCTTGGTATTAGCTTCTTTTGCACGTTTTATCTCTGGTCACTTGGAAGTATAATCAATCAAGACTAAAACATACTTATTCTGTCCACTTAAAATGTCATAATGTCCTCGAACATTGATCCCCACCTTAACTCAAGGCCTATAAGGGCAATCAATGGGAATTATAGGAGGTGTAAACACTTTAAGAGACTTATCTGAAGTACTGCAAAGCAACGCTCATGAACCATGTTCTCAACATCGGCATCCATAGATGGCCATCAGAAAACGTCACAAACACGACGCTTTGTGAGAGTGGCACCTAGATGTCCTTCATGCACTCTTGTCAAAATATTCGACCTAAGGGAAGAGGGAGGAATAAGCTTCTCACCTCTTAACAACAAACCATCTTCTAAAGATAATTCATGTTCAATCTTGCAAAAAGGTTGTAACAAGGGAGAGAGAATCTTTTCACGTTGCCAACTTTTAGTTACTAAGGCACTAACATCTTGGAGGACAGAATCAGAAAGAAAAGCGGACCTCCATTCCTCTTCAGAACCTACAATAAGTTAAGGAATATCTAAGGTGGCAAAGAAACAATCATCACAATCTTCATTAACAAGATCATTACATTTAACCTCCTCTTGTTCATTGCAACTGACAGGGAATCTAGAAAGAAAATCTGCCCTGAACATTTTCCCCCCAGAAATGTGTTTGACATGAAACTGAAACTGCAAGAGTCTAGTGACCATTCTGAGAATCCTGGGCGTGCAGCACTTACTCATGTTGTCACCTAAAATGCTCACCAAAGGCTTGTGATCGGTAAGGAGCAAAAAACGTTTACCCAATACATCGGAGCGAAACTTCTCTATGGCCCAACAACAAGCCAATAGCTCCTTTTCGATAACCGAATACTGATGTTCTGCTCCTCTTAATACTATAGAAGCAAAACCAATAGCTTGTTCAACACCATTAATCTTTTGAGTCAACATAGCCCCCAACCCAACATGGCTGGCACCAACAATAATGCAGCCTTCGTGAGACGGATCAAAATGTTTGAGTTTTTGACACTTGCTCAACAAAGACCGCACACATTCCAGGGCAAGCACAATCAATCAATCAATCAAGACATTTGTAAAGCGTGCTACTTACCCATGAGGGTCTCAAGGTGCTGGGGGGAGGCTGCTTCTACTGCTCAAACAGCCAGGTCTTGAGTAGCCTCCTGAAGGTAAGTAGGTCTTCGGTCTGTCGTAGGAGGATGGGGAGATTGTTCCAGGACTTGGCGGCGAGGTAGAAAAATGATCTGCCACAGGTGGTCTCTTTCCGGATGAAGGGGACAGTGGCGAGGGCAAGGTCGGAAGAGAGGAGCTGGCGGTTTGGGGTGTGGGAGGTGAGTCGTTTGTTGAGGTAAGCTGGTCCGGTGTTGTGGAGTGCTTTGTGTGCGTGGGTGAGGAGCTTGAAGGTGATCCTCTTGTTGACGGGAAGCCAGTGCAGGTCTCTCAGGTGGGGTGTGATGTGGCTCTGGAGAGGGATGTTGAGGATCAGGCGCGCAGAGGCGTTCTATATGCATTGCAGTTGTTTCAGCAGTTTGGCCGGGGCTCCCACGTAGAGGGCGTTTCCGTAGTCCAGTCTGCTGCTGACGAGGGCCTAGGTGACCGTTCTTCTAGTGTCGGTGGGGATCCACCTGTAGATCTTTCGGAGCATGCGGAGGGTGTTGAAACAGGAGGATGAGATGATGTTGACTTGCTTGGTCATGGAGAGTGTTGAGTCGAGGATGAATCCCTGGTTGCTTGCCTGGTCGGTGGGTGTTGGTGCTGCTCCCCTGGCGGTCGACCACCAGGAGTCGTCCCAGGCAGAAGAAGTGGAGCCAAGGATGAGGGCCTCCATCTTGTCCGAGTTCATCTTCAGGTGGCTGTTCTTCATCCATTCGGCGACGACTTTCATTCCTTCGTGTAGGTTAGTTTTGGAGGTGAGAGTGTCCTTGGTGAGAGGATCAGTTGTGTGTTGTCGGCATAAGAGATGATGTTGAGGTTGTGCAGTTTGGCGATGTGGGCGAGCGGGTCCATGTTGATGTTCAACAACGTCGGGCTGAGGGAAGATCCTTGGGGTATGCCGCAGATGATCTTGGTGAACGCACTGCGTTCTGCCAGAGAGGAAGGAGGTGGTCCAGTCCAGTGCTTTGCCTTGGATTCCTGCGTTGTGGAGGCGAGTGCATAGGGTGCGGTGGCAGACTATGTCAAAAGCGGCGGAAAGGTCCAGGAGGATGAGGGCCACGGTCTCACCATTGTCCAGCAGGGCCCTGATGTAATCGGCGGCGGCGATGAGGGCAGTTTCCATGCGGTAGTTACTGCAGAATCCGGACTGGGACGGGTCCGGGATGTTCTTCTCCTCGAGGTAGCTGGTCAGCTGTTTGTTGACAGTTTACTCCATGACCTTCACCAGGAATGGGAGCAAGGAGATGGACCAGATGTCCTTGAGGTCCTGGGGGCCTGCTTTGGGTTTCTTGAGCAGGGCCTTGATCTAGGCATGCTTCCAGCTCTCCGGGAAGGTCGCAGTCTCGAAGGAGATGTTGATGACTTTGCGGAGGTGGGTGCGATGGTGGCGGTAGCTTTGTTGAAGATGTGGTGAGAGCACGGGAGTGATGGGGAGCCGGAGTGGATGGTGCTCATGATTTTAGTGGTGTCGTCGTCATTGATGTTGGTCCAGGTGAGTAGGGGGTCGTTGTGGGTGGTGGCCGCAGGGAATGAGGTGTCGTTGGCTGCCGTTGTGGATTGGTTGTTGAAGCTGTCGTGGATGTCTGCGATCTTGTGGTGGAAGAAGGAGGCCAGGGAGTTGCACAGGTCTTGCGAAGGTGGTATGTCGTTGGTGCTGGAGCTGGGGTTGGAGAGTTCCTTCACAATGTTGAAGAGCTATTTGCTGTTGTGTGCGCTGTTGTCGAGGTGGTCCTTGAAGGAGGTCTTGAAGTGTAGTTCCTATATTCCCAATAGGCTCTGCGCATTGGAATAATATATCCTATAGATTAGACGTAGGACTGAGGTTGACTAGGTCTCTATCGAATATATTAAACTTAATAGTGAATGCCAGCTAGCTCAGAGGTCACTAGAAACTTTCTTGAATTCACAAGAAGGGATTAGTTTCTGACAACCGCATAAACATGACAACTTTGTTTCCCAAGAATAAGAAAAGTATCTTTAGAGTCGTGGAAACAATAGATAAGTATATCACTCAGTCACTCGTGCATGCTTTGTTTCTACAGAGGTGCAGAGAAATAGAGAAACAGGTGTTTTCAATAAAAGGTTTTATTGAACAGTCTTCTTTCTCATGCAAGTAAATTGAACTGCTACAATTGTAATGCAGACTGCAAAGTATAATGCGTACAGCGAGAACACTATCATAAAATAATACTTTAAGAGCATTGTATGGTTTCTCAACCATTTATAAATACATACTTAAATAGCAAGGGCTAAAAGTACTCAACTGGTGCTTCTAAAATATGCCTACCCCAATGTACCTAACCTAAGCCTAGTACGCGGGAAGGAGTAAGTGTGGTGTAGCATAGGTTTAGTTTTCTTTGCCAAGAATCTATCCAAGGTTTCTCTAGGTTCTAATCAGCTCCATACCTTTAGTTTAGAATGAAGAAGGTCTGGTATCTCAGTCTCGGGAACTCGATTTCCCAACACCCTGCAAGAGGAGCATGGAAACACTTGAGCTGGATTCTCGCTGAGAGAAATGCAGCCTCTCGATCAGTACCTCAGCTGGAGGGTCGACTTCCTTCAGCACTTGCTGTAGCAAGCTGCATTGGGCAAGTAGATAGTCGAACTGCTCCGAACCACCGTGTCTTGCTAGAGCAATTGAAGGCATATTTATACCTTGAAGGTGTCTAGTTTGACTTAAAGTCGGGCATAATAACGTCAGGAAAGAACCCCTAGGGAATACTAGTTCTTTGTAAAGTACATGAGTTCTTGGACAAATCAATATTCAGGCAAGGGAAGGTCACTGACTGCTTGAGTCTATTTTCCAAGAAATCGTTGTGACGTTTTGATATGGGGGGAAGTAGCCATGCCTGTATTTGATCTACATGGGCTACGTCTAAATAAGGGAATGATTTCTATGGCTATATTAGGGCAATGTGAATTGTACCTATATAAGGGCATGAATCGGGAAAATTCACTTGGATCCTAAAACGCCATACAACAGTCTTTTTGGCGGATCTGATGAGGTGGTGATGTTGGCGCATGGCATTCTTGTGGGCTGCTTGGTTCTCTGGTGTCTGTTCGTGGCACCATTTCTTCTCCAGCTTTCGGCAGTTTTGCTTGGAGGTCTGAAGGTCTGTGGTGAACCAGCTGGCAGTCTTGTTGGTACGACTGTTGGAGGGGTTCTTGATTGGGGCAAGGGTGTTGGTGCAGTCGTCGATCCAGCGTCTGAGGTTGCTGGCGGCGGCGGCGGGGTCGGTGGGGTCTGTGGGTGGGCTTCGGGCGAGGGTGGTGAGTAGCTGGTCTTCGGTAATTTTGCTCCAGCAGCGGCGGGGATCTGTTGGGTGTGGTGGTGCGTGGTAGGCTTCTAGAAGGTGAAGTGGATGCAGTGATGATCAGTCCAGTGAAGTTCGGTGGTGTGGCTGAAGGAGACGTGAGAGCTTCCCGAGAAGATGGGATCAAGCGTGTGTCCGGCGGAGTGGGTGGGAGTCGTGACGAGCTGTTTGAGTCCGAGGTTGGTGAGGTTGCCGAGCAGGGTGGTGGAGTTGGTGTCCTTGTTGTTCTTGAGGTGGAAGTTTAGGTCCCCAAGGAGGATGTAGTCCGTGGACACAAGGGCACAAGGGCGTGCGTGCTGATGAAGTCGGCGATGGACTCGCTGAACTGTGGTCTGGGTCCGGGGGGCATGTAGATCAGAGTTCCTCTGAGGGTGGTGTTGGGATCAGTGCGGATCTGGAAGTGCACGTTTTCGGCGGTGTCGTCTGAGTTGGTTGAGACCTTGAGGGTGGATTTGTGGATGATGGCGATTCCACACTCATTGTTCTATTCAAACACAACACCCTTTTTTAATAGTGCACTCGTGGGGTGAACTACAGTTGCGAAATCAGGAATAAATTTGGAATAGTATTCACAAAGTCCAAATAGAGACTTCATATCATACTTGTCAGATGGAGCAGGAGCATTATTGATGGCTTCTAATAAACCAGGCTTGGGACTCACACCTTCTTGAGAGACGACATGTCCAAGATATTTCACCTTATTGCAAGCAAACTCACATTTCTCAGATTTGAGAACAACACCATGTTCCTTAAATAAGGATAAAACCTTTTGAAGAACAATATCATGAGCTTCGGTGTCCTTACCAAAGACTAGGACATCATCTTGAAAAACCAAAACGGAGTCTACATCTCGGAGAATGTTACTCATGACCCTTTGGAAGACGGAAAACTCAGATGCTAGCCCAAAGGGCATTCTGCGATACTGAAAGGTACCTAAAGGGGATACAAAAGCAGTAAGGTGTCTGGATTCAGGGTGAAGCTCCACCTGTGATATGCGCTTGCCAGATCAAGCTTGGAAAAACATTTAGCTCCCTTGGTGGCTGCAAATAAATCAGAAATATTAGGTAGGGGTAAAGAATAAACTCAAATTTCTTTATTGAGGGATCTCAAGTCAACACAGACCCTGAATTGACCATTCTTCTTTTGTGTCACCACCAAGGGAACTCAGCAGGTTCGATGACTCCTTTGGCACATAATTACTTGACTTTCTTCTACATATCTGACCCAACGCTGAAGGGATACCCCCTAAATTTGTGTTTTTATCAGGTGTGGCGTTGTGTTTGACCACAATTTTATGTTTGAAACTACTTATTTTACAGAGATGTTGCACAAAGACAGAAGGAAATTTTGCTTTCCACTTTTGTTTAATGTAGTCAAGACTAAGTATGGGCGAATTTTGCGAATCTGGCGTTCGCGAATTTTGCAAATTTGCGAACTCGCAATCCGCAAAATCCGCGAATTCTCGCGAATTTGCGGATTTTTTTTTGTGTTCGCAAGGATTTCTGCCAGTTCGCAAGGATTTCTGCCAGTTCACGAGGGTTTTGTACCAGTTCGCAATTGCGAACTTACATGTCGGCTCGCAACGGTCACGATTATGTTGTTTCTACGTCTGGTTCATCATCACAGGTTCCCAGAACCCTCTGTTTCACCCCTGCCACCCTCTGTTTCACCCATGCCACCCTCTGTTTCACCCATGCCATCCTCTGGTGCATCAATGCCACCCTCTGGTTCATCATCACTGTAGATTATGGGGGGGAAAAGCAAGCACACCTGCCTGCTTTAACTGACATGAATTAATTTGGGGTTGATTTATTAATGTGTCACTGTTTTAAAATTCCAGTCTGGCACCTGCTTCCTTATCTGTAATTTGCTTTCTGTTGCAGTGCAATTTTTTTTCCAGGACCTTTGTGGCCTACTTGTAGCTATTCTATGAGCCTGCTGTGAGGGTCAGAGCAGGGTCATATAATTGTTGCAACTAGCAACTGAACTCTGGAGGGGCCCTTGTCAGGAAGCACTACAGGGAATGGTTACTAATGATGAGTTTGAAATTTTGAACCTGCTGAATGCTTTTTTTGTGTTCGCAAGGATTTCTGCCAGTTCGCAAGGATTTCTGCCAGTTCGCAAGGGTTTTGTACCAGTTCGCAATTGCGAACTTACATGTCGGCTCGCAACGGTCACGATTATGTTGTTTCTACGTCTGGTTCATCATCACAGGTTCCCAGAACCCTCTGTTTCACCCCTGCCACCCCCTGTTTCACCCATGCCATCCTCTGGTGCATCAATGCCCCCCTCTGGTTCATCATCACTGTAGATTATGGGGGGGAAAGCAAGCACACCTGCCTGCTTCAACTGACATGAATTAATTTGTGGTTGATTTATTAATGTGTCACTGTTTTAAAATTCCAGTCTGGCACCTTGTAATGACCGGATTTTCTGCTTAGATGGGATCAGCCCCTAGGGGCCCCTCTAACCCAGCCAGAACGTAACCACATCCCTCCTCAGGACCATCTATCCAGGCACCTGGGTACCTACCTGAGGATGGGGAACTCGCAATACACAAGCTCATATTATCAGAAACACCACTAAATCTATAGGGATACTAAGAATACTCACTGATTACTAAGGATATCCATGCCCTACACCACACTCATACCTTATAGTCTCGCGGCCACTCAGACCCAGACTAATCTACCCTGGGGCAGATATGACACACAATCTGGCGTGTCTACACACATGGGTCTGCAGCCCCAGTGCTCTCATTTTCCAAACGGTCCACAATCAGGCGAACCTCCACACTGTGTCCCCCCAGTGCTCTCACTTATACACACGGTCCACAATCCAGCGAACCTCCACACTGTATCCCCCCAGTGTTCTCATTAACGCCATATACTAATGACGGCCACTTTCCTATGAATACCTTCAGCTCTCTGTCTCTCTATGTTGGGAAATCTCTCTCTCTATTCACTAAGGGTTTGCTACTACAATAATATTATGGGATGGCGTATAAACTTTATTCCTTAGTTGCAGGTCTCCTATCTCCCTAATTACTCACTATTACTTACCTGATATGGGGTAACATCTGTTCAAACAGTAATACCTGGCTAGGAAAACAAGGCTACCCCCCACTGTATGGGGACAAAGGACATACACCACACTAGTTCACTAATTAAATGGGGTCATTTTTATTGTAACAATGATACAGCACACATACACAAATCTATGGGGTCTCTATAACTAGCAGTAACTTTAACACACCGCTGAAAGAAAAGGATTAGACAAACAATTTATCTGCGGGGTAACAGGAACTTTTAACACACCGCTGAAAGGGAAAAGATTAGACATACAATAGCCTAGGGAATAAGAACAAGATTAAGATGTAAGTGTAAAGTAAACTAATATGACAGGACCGATATCACCTGATTAGTGTGAAGTCTTGTTCTAGCTGTCATCTGAGTTCCTCTCTCGTCTGTGCCTTGGCTCATTTCAGGCTCTCTCTCTCTCCTGCACTCTTGGATACACCTCTGCGCTGATCACTTTGCACTGGATTTCTCTCCCCCACGGACTCTCTCCACCTTCCAGCTTCAGTCTAATGGTTTCTGCCGCTCTGATACTCGTTCATTCCACTAGCTTGTTCCTTCTGGATACGATCTCTGTGCCAATGTCCAATTAACTCCAGCTGCTCCCACAGGTTAATCCACGATATAACTTCAGTCTCTTCTAAAAGGCATTACTTCAGACTCCAGCTATTCACACCTCCTCCTGATAAGTAACTGCTTCTGACTGCTTCCTTCAGTTCCAGCTCACTGACTGTCTGTTTGTCTTCTCTCTGTTCCAAGCATTTTCTGTCTCTTCTCCTCTTGCAATTCCACTCCTCCAACTCTACCAACACTCTCTGCTCCTCCAATTCAACTCAGCTCTCTCTAGCTTGAACTCTCTCTCTCTCCTACTCCAACAGCTCCTCACTCTTCTACCACTCCAGCTCGACTCCTCACCGCTCCTCCAACTCAACTCGACTGACTGACTCCGCCTCTGCACTTCACTAATATAGAATGCTGTTTCCTCATGGAAAGTTCCAGCCAGCAGCTTCCTCCCACCAATCCCATGCACCAGGCTCCTTGCGCTAGACGCTCCCACAGTGACCAGCTGCTTGTTTCGTCTAGAGACCTGAGCCCAGGAACACTTCCTGATTAGATTCAGCTCTGGCCGGTTCTCTCCGGTTCGCTTAGGGCGAACAACAGCTTTAACTATAAACTTTACCTTTACCCTTGAAGCCTCTCAGCTCCATCAAGATGGAGTCCCTCTAGTTCTAGGCCTGTACGCCTGAGAAGGATGAAATAACCGTTAGCTCTGTCAGAGTACCTACATAAACCATACCAATGTGTAATATAAAGTCAGGACCACAGGATCCAACCTCTACTATAAGCAAGTATGTCAAAGCCAATAGGCAATAGACAGATTAGAGTCAAGAATAAGGGATCTATCATCATATTAAGCAGCTATCCTCTTCTAGGTCTGGAAAAAAGGGCTTAAAAGGGCCAACACAAGCTAGGAATACCTATCCTAGATGTGAGCAAGATTAAAGTCTATATCACTGCTAAATAGAGCCAAAAACCCTGTCAATACACACCTGCTTCCTTATCTGTAATTTGCTTTCTGTTGCAGTGCAATTTTTTTTTCCAGGACCTTTGAGGCCTACTTGTAGCTACTCTATGAGCCTGCTGTGAGGGTCAGAGCAGGGTCATATAATTGTTGCAACTAGCAACTGAACTCTGGAGGGGCCCTTGTCAGGAAGCACTACAGGGAATGTTACTAATGATGAGTTTCAACTTTTGAACCTGTTGAATGCTTTTTTTGTGTTCGCAAGGATTTCTGCCAGTTCGCAAGGATTTCTGCCAGTTCGCGAGGGTTTTGTACCAGTTCGCAATTGCGAACTTACATGTCGGCTCGCAACGGTCACGATTATGTTGTTTCTACGTCTGGTTCATCATCACAGGTTCCCAGAACCCTCTGTATCACCCCTGCCACCCTCTGTTTCACCCATGATATCCTCTGGTGCATCAATGCCACCCTCTGGTTCATCATCACTGTAGATTAGGGGGGGGGGGAAGCAAGCACACCTGCCTGCTTCAACTGACATGAATTAATTTGGGGTTGATTTATTAATGTGTCACTGTTTTAAAATTCCAGTCTGGCACCTGCTTCCTTATCTGTACTTTGCTTTCTGTTGCAGTGCAATTTTTTTTTCCAGGACCTTTGTGGCCTACTTGTAGCTATTCTATGAGCCTGCTGTGAGGGTCAGAGCAGGGTCATATAATTGTTGCAACTAGCAACTGAACTCTGGAGGGGCCCTTGTCAGGAAGCACTACAGGGAATGGTTACTAATGATGAGTTTGAACTTTTGAACCTGCTGAATGCTTTTTTTGTGTTCGCAAGCCTTTCTGCCAGTTCGCAAGGATTTCTGCCAGTTCGCGAGGGTTTTGTACCAGGCGTGCGAATTTGCGGATTTTGCGGGAAATTCGCGGATCTCGCGGATTGCGAATTTACCGAAAATCCGCAAAATCCGCGAGTGTAACGGATTTTCCTCCCATGCTTAGTCAAGACATTCCACCACTAACACTTGTTCAAGTGTGCCAGGTTTCAAAACCATCACAAACAAGCCCTGGTGAAACCACCGAGGATGTTGAATCCTTTAATAGCAACATATATTTTACCATCAAAGCATCTCCCTTTAAAAAACATCTCATCTTCGAAAAATCCTAGAAGATCAATCTTCCGCCCTTCGTAGGAAACAGGAGACCGATCTGGAGGAGATAACACTATGAAATTCCCCCACATTTGTTCAAATAACTTTTTGGTAATCATTGTGATGCGGGCACCCGAATCCACAAGTAGAGGAAGAACTTTATCACCTACACCAATATCAACAATTGGATCTATACATGTTGAGGGATCACCTTCAATGGCTTCAGATGAAGAACCAATATGCTGAGTCGCAGCATGCAAAGAATTATCACATTCTTCACGAATTACAGAAATTATTTCAGAATCACTTTCACAGTCAGAATTAACTACACACACAACAGGTTTTTTTGAGTTTTTCCTGTTTAGGCAAACTTTCGCGAAGTGACCTAGCCTCTTGCAGTAATAGCACGTGACGGCGATGGCAGGACACCTCCCATTCTTACCATGAGGAGGATTACCACACTTTAGACAAATATTGGAATTAATCCCATCAGGTACAACAGATTTGGAAAAACTTTTGCCATTAGAACTAGCACTCTTGCCCTTGGTATCGGGTTTCCCACTCTTAACAACATTAACACTTTCATTGACCTTTTCAGTACTTTTGTCCTCTAATTCTTTTAAGGATGTCATGAAATCTCAATGCTTTTAGCACTTTTTTAAGTATCTTCAAGAGTAGGATCACTTAGACTCAAAGGTTTTTGTCTAATGCCTTTGTCTCTGCATTGACAAACAAATTGATTCCTTATGAGTGATCTGTAAAGTTCTCAAATGTGCAGACTGAAGGTAGCCTTCTCAAAGCAGAAATGTAAGAAGCAATGCCTTCATCATCCATTTACTTTCTTTTAAAAAATGTATGTCTTAAAATCATAAGACTCTGCTGCTTGTCAAATCTTTTTTTAGTTTCAAAACAGTCTCGCGAAATCCATCAATACCATCACTTTCTTCTGGTGTTAAATTGGGCAAGTGTTTGAAAATTGACCTACCTTCAAAACCGAATGAATGGAGTAGAATACATCTCTTTCTGTCAGCAGTATATCTTGTTGCCCCTATAGCTCCCAAATAGGTTTTGAATGCGTCGAACCATACTTCCCATCGGACAGGAGGTTCAGTTGGAGTGTCCAGAAACTAAGGAGGTGAGTTAACGGCTTGCATGGTACACATACTTAATACACCCACAAATGACACATATGGCAAAAAAATGGATAAAAGAGTGTATGTGCATCACAGTGAAAATGTAGAATTAGGAGCAAAAGTGGTAAATTACTAAACGTGAAGTATTTGATGAAAAACTGATGTTGATTTTAATATGGGTGTGTATCACAGTGTAATACACCAACCATGGACAAGAAGAGTGAAATTAAATACAAACCTGTTGTTTCAAGGTAAAACAAAGGTGTGTGTATCACCGCGTGATATGAAGGAGAAACATTGCTAAATGTAGGTTTGTAGGTATAATGGTGGGTGAGTGTATCACTGAGTAATACACAACAAAAAAAATCGATTTTTCTCTAATTTATTTATTTTGTTTGTTGCTCCAATAAAATGAGGAGTGTGAGTATCACCGTGAGAAATAGTGGCTTGAGACGTGGTAAGGCTAAATATATAAGCAGCAACAGCCTTAAACTAGCAAAATCGTTGTGGCATCACCGGGTGATGCACAAACGAAGAAAACACTGCTAATAAAAAAAAGAAGCATCCAATAATAACAAGGTGTGCGTATCACTGCGTGACGTGCAACAAACACTACACTCCCGATATGCAGGAAAAGATGGTGTATAGCAGCTGTCAATTGGTTGCGTGTAGGATGGTTTGAAACGCAAACCAAAACGAGATTGACAAGAAGGTATGCTTCCAAGATGGCTAGCCCATCGTAGCATGATGATGTCACTGAAATGCAAGTGACGACGCAGAGAGGTGGAAGGAGGAAGCTTGCAGAGAATGGAGCTGGAAGTTCCAGTGCTCCCATTTCGTTGTTGCCAAGCGAACAACGGAGAAGAGTAAACATTGAAAACTATGAAATCGTTTTGAAAGATGCTGAATGTAAATGAATACGGAAGGGGCCCAATAACAAATGCGCATCTGAACGAAAGTCGAAAAATATGGACAGAGCTATAGAAAATGCTGAGTCTAATGCGCAAAGCGGGGTATAGTCACAAAGTCATTGAGTGAAAAAAAAACAAAGCGCAAACGTCCTACCAATTCGGTGTTTTCTGTAAACCAAATTCAGAACTTGCATGGAAGATGGGAGGATCACCGGAGCACTTCAGACTGCTGTGATTCTTTGCCAGATGGATCGGTCAGGTCGTTTAGCTACTCTGTCTTCTCTCTTCTCCCAGTGGAGTGTAAAGCGGATGTAGCACGCATGGCACAGCAGATTGTTTACAGTGTAGTTCATGAATCGTCACCAAAATATTTGTAGTAATTGAGGCGGAAACATCCATAAACAAATGACAGTTTATTGTGAACTACACTGTAGTGGAACACAGAGGGTAAGCTCCACCAGGCTCAGCATCCAGGACCAACAGTAAGCAAACATTCCAAATAACTTAGCAACTGCAAACTTCTACCCATGACATTATAAGGACATTAAAAGATGTATAAACATTACTACACATTATTATTTACTCGCCATGTGATAATAAAAAGAGTTGAGCTTGAGCCAATCCAGCAGGCCCAGACCCGCTGTAAAGGGTTGTAATAGTTTATTTTATCTGTACTGGGTATCGTTGTTGTCTTTTCTTTATCTCATTTTATTGTTATCAACATTCTGTATTCTTTACCTACCTGTTCTCAGTCTCTGGCGTGCGCACCTTCCAACATGTTTATGTTGGAAGGTGAGTCTCTCGAGATGATGTCTCTCAACGAAGCATGGTAACTGTTTAACATTCATTGACCGTTCATGCTTCGTTGAAGACAGATGCACTCCCGTGTTATCCTGCAGTGCCGCAATAAACATCCTTGAAACTTCGCTTCATACCGACTCATCCTCTTCTTGGATCTACCTTGTTGGGCACTTTACATTTGGCAACGATTTGAGCAGCATTTTCACCAATTTTTGTGCCGATTTTCTCACGCATCGGCAACCTCCTGAAACTGACAAGCACTGGCAAACAGTGGATCTACTTACGTATCGATGACAACCTCCTGAAACTGCCAGCACTTGATGCTGTCACTCCTCCTTCTTCTCCGATCTCAATTCGACCTTTGTTCCACTTTTTGCCCATTTTTGAAGTATTTGGGTACTTCTCGCACAACACTTCATAGGAATTGACGTCTACTTTCAAATGTGATGACATAATCAAGCAACGTAAGCGGCCATTTTGGGTGTACATCCAACATAAGTGGCCATTTTGGGTGTACTTGGAACATGTACTTGGAACATGTACACTTCTTTCTAACTTCTCGACTACATCATCACGCTGTCACATTTCGGTGGCCATCTTGGATTCACAATTTACAGCTTTCGGAGCTTTTCTCTCATATCCTGTATCACCCTTAACTGGATTGTGTTTACTTTCACCTTTTTCTATGGATTTCATCAAATAGAAAGGTAATTCTTTGATTTTTGGAGTTACTTTCTTCAATTTAAAAAAAAAATTCAACTTTTACAAAACAGTTGTCACAGTTTTGTGACTATTTTATTACTCATTTAAGTGTTTTCTTTCAAGAGTCAACTTTTCTTTACTTAGATACACTTAATAAAGATCATTTATGGCGACTATATACATATATATTTACATAAAGAGAGAGAAAAGCATTTTCAAGGGAAATTATTAACTTTGACTTGAAAATTGATAGCCATGTCTTCAAATCAACAAATTGTACGATTGAACAATTTTCTTCCTCTACCTGGCAAACCAAAAGAGTCGTGGAAAATTTGGTTCTGCAATTTTGAAAGTGATCTTTTCGCCAAAGACGCTGATGAGTATTCTACAAAACGCAAACTAGCAATACTTTACAGTCATTTAGGCAATGCTGGTCATCACGTATTTGATAATCTTCCTTCTTCTATTCCACCGCCTGGTGATGGTGATGTCTGGAATATCTACACAGATGCCCTTCAGAGACTTAATGAGAAGTTTTTAGAACAACCCGATGTTATTCTGGAAAGATTTAATTTTATGAAGAGGAAGCAAGATCCTAATGAGACAGTGGAAGAATGTATTTCCGTTTTAAGGAACTTAGCAGCAGATTGTAATTTTGGTGCTTCTCTTGACCTGTACATCAGAGAACAATTTGTTTACAGTTGTTACCACACAAAAATACAAGAATGTATTTAAAGTTGTAGGGGCCCCTCATTATCAGAAGTAATTGATATGGCTAATAGTATCGAAAAAGCTATAATTACCTAAAAATGTATTACCAATAAGATTGTTTCTCCCATTAATTTAGTGGAAAATAATTTTGTTATTAATGCTTTTGCAGTCAAAAAAAGTTTTCAAAACCTTTTCATAGAAGAACAAACACCTTTTGTTATAGGTGTGGTTCTAAAACTCAACTTGGGAATAGTCCAATTTGTTCTGCTCTTGGTAAAAATGTACAAATTGGCATAAAATTGGTCACTTTCAATCAGTTTGCAGAAGCAAACCGGTAGTTCAAGTCAGCTGAGTTATCTCACCAGATTCCCCTAATGTCACCTCTCTTGATACATCCTTACAAAGTCTGAATATTAATGCTTTGTCAGTCTTGACATGATGGCAGGTTCAGGCGTACCTGATACCATGATTTCTGATACTGTTTTTTAAAAAGCATTGGGCTTCTTTTATTTCCTTACAATGTTGAGACACATTTCCTAAAGCTTGTGGTGATAATGACATAAATATGATGGGTTTATTTTTTGAGAACCTAAATTGTCTAGGTAAATGCATTAATACAAAAATGTATGTTGCCATTTAGGGTAAAAATATTGGTGGATGGCAGGACCTTGACACAATAAGACTCAAATTAGTTCCTGGTTCAAAACATTCTGTACAACTCAAGGAAGTCTCAGTTTCCATGGTTTTGGAGAATTTTGATCCAATTATTCAGGATTTTGTTTCAGAATTTCCTGATGTTTTTAGCACTTCCATAAGGAAAATTACTAATTTTGAACATTCTATCAAAGTTGAACCTGGGGCAATACCTGTTACACAAAAACTAAGATCTATTCCTTTAAGTGTCAGAGAAGATCTTAGGAAATTACTCAATACCATGGTTTTTGAAGGAATTATTGAACCTACTGACTCTTCTGAATGGGTCAGCCCAATTGTTATTGTCAAAAAAAGGACTCCAGTATTCATTTGTGTGCTGATCTCCGCTCTCTCAACAGAAACATCATTGTTGATTGTCACCCTCTCCCTCGGATACAAGATCTGTTAACTGGTATAGGGGCTCTACATTTGTCACACTTTTAGATCTTCGCAGTGCTTATCATCAAATTCCTCTCTCTTCCCATTCAACTGATCTTACT
Source organism: Lissotriton vulgaris (assembly GCF_964263255.1). Classification (NCBI taxonomy): domain Eukaryota; kingdom Metazoa; phylum Chordata; class Amphibia; order Caudata; family Salamandridae; genus Lissotriton; species Lissotriton vulgaris. The sequence continues at coordinate 841,317,115 of NC_141687.1, read as the reverse complement.
ACTTTCATCACACCTTTTGGAGCATTTAAATATCTCATAATGCCATTTGGTTTGGCCTCTGCGGCCAGCGTTTTTTAAAAAATGTATGGATTATTTGTTAAAGGATATTAATTTGGTACAACCTTACCAGGATGATGTTCTCATTTACTCAAAAAATAGGAATGAACATATTCACACTTTAAGGAAAGTTCTTTCAAGATTTAAGGAAGCTGGTATTACTTTAGGCAGAGACAAATACAAATTATTCGCCAAGGAAATTGACTACTTAGGACACTCCATTTCATCTAGTAGAATCAGACCAACATTTTCATTAACTCAAGCCATTTCTAATGTTGCCATTCCAAAGGACCAAGATTCCTTGAAATGTTTTTTAGGGATGACTGAGAACTACACAAGATTCATCCAAGGGTATGCCCAGAACGTGTGCAGAACATGGCCGCCAAGTTGGCCCTCTCACGCCCTAGGTCTAGTTCTTCTACCCTGGCTTTGAGAGAGTTACACTGGCTCCCGGTACATCTGAGGGTGCTGTACAAAGCCGCGTGTTTAGTGTTCAAAGCTGTACACCATCAGGGCCCGATACCTTTGCAGAATATGTTCTCTTGGTATTCTGCCTCGCGACCTCTCCGATCCTCTTCTGCGCAGCTGTTGGTAGTCCCGAGGTTTCAGAGAGTCAGGATGGGCGGCCGCTCATTCAGTGTGGCTGCGGCCAAGCTTTGGAACTCCCTGCCTCTCTCTCTGAGAAGCCACAGCAACTATCTTCCGTTCCGGAAAGCCCTAAAAACGCACTTATTTCCAAAAAATGCTGTGTAAGTGAATAGTGCTGTCGCTTAAGCTCAAAGCGCCAGGAGGCCCTCTGGGTGACAGGTTTGCGCTCTATAAATATACTAAATAAATAAATAATAAATAAATGTTCAATCGTTACGAGTTCTTTTAAAAAAGAATTCCAAATGTGTGTGGACTTAAGAGATCAGTGATGCTTTTGATCTTGTCAAAAAGGTGATCACAGAAGTCCCTACTTTGTCCTCTTTCACACCAGGCCTCAAATGTTCCATTTCTGTTAATGCAAGTCAGCATGGTTTAGGTGCTGTAGTTTGTCAGTGAATTGGTGTGAAATAACATACAATAGGTTTTCCGTCCAGAGCCCTTTCTAGTGCTGAAGTCAATTACAGCACAATAGAAAGAGAAGCGCTTGCATGTTCTTGGGCAGTTGAAAAATTCAAAAGTTTTATCTGGGGCACTCAATTTGATATTTATAGTGATCACAAACCCCTCTTACACTTACTTAATGGCAATGGCACTGGCAGGACATCCGCCAGACTTGTTCGCATTTTGTCAAGATTACATGAGTATAATTTCAACCTTAAAGCATATTTCTGGGGGACACAATGTCAGAGCTAATTGTCTTTCTAGATTGCCATTGGAAGATAGTCACTCTGACTCAAGATTTGATGATATTGCAAGTGTTGTTGCATCTATTGAAGATTCTTTCTTTACATCTTTCTCATTTATGTACACAGATTGGATTCAGGCAACTAGAGATGACTTCACTCTTCAGGCTGTTAAAAATATGATTATTTCTGGTTGGCCAAAAGAGCGTTCTCTTCCTGCCTCACTCAAATCATATGCTCAGGTTTCTGATGATCTCTATATTGGCAATGACATTATTGTGCGGGGTGATCAATGTGTTCCTCACATTGAAATAACATTTCTGATGCCCTGCATTAAATAGAGATGTTTCTCAGTGGATTGACAACTGTCAGATGTGTTTACTCTATGATAAACACTGGAAGACTACCAAACTTCCTTTTCATTGTGTTCCTGAGGAAGCTTGGTTTAAGCTCGCTATTGATTTTGCTGGCCCTTTTGAATTATTTCCTCATGATAAACAATATATTACTGTTCTTATTGATTGCTACTCAAAATTTCGAATTTTGTGACCCCCAATACTTTGTCAGTTATTAATTTTCTTAGCAGAGTTTTTCAATCTGAGGGTTCACCCAGAGAAATTGTTACTGACAATGCCTTGCATTTTTCTTCTTCTTTAATGCAAGATTTTTTAATTGCGCACGATATAAGGCATCTTAAAGTTGCTTTATATTCCCCTTCATTGAATGGTCTAATCGAAAGAATGAACAGGTTCATTGAGGAAGGCATACAGTCTGCACTGGCTTGCAACTTCTATGTTGAACCTTTTCTTAGGAAGAAAATCTGGTCATATATTATTACCCCTCACACCACAACTGGTATTTCACCTTTCAGACTTCTCAAAAAAGCGATCCCAACGGAATTTTTTGGCCCAGTTGGATTAAGATTTTAAAGAAAAATCACAATTTATGTTTGGCTTGCCAAGACAATCCCAACATGCAAAAAAAAATTCTAGCACAACAAAAAGTTCAAAAGAAACATTTTGATTCTTCATCTTCTTTTGCCTCACATAATTTTCAAACTGAAGATTGGGTTTTAATTAAAAATCCCAATAGGGTTAAGAAAGGTGCCTCTAAGTTTTTTATGACCACTCAAGTTCTCAAGACTTCCAAAGATTCACTCTTTTTAGATAAAAAAGGGTGGTGGAACAATAGAGTTTAAGTCAAATTGTCTCTTGAACAGGCTACTAAAATTCTCACTTCTAAGCAAAACGTTATTGAGGATAATTCTGATTTTTCTCATTTTCCCTTTAAGTGCATCATCTGACACATCCACTAGCACGTTAAACAATTTCCAAAGTGCTCAAGCCACCAATTCACATTCCACACCTTCATTTTCAGGTTTTCACAGATCTCATCGCAATTGTTCAATTCCTGTTAGGTTTAAAGATTTTGACATGTCTTGATTTAAATAATCTTTCTTTTGCAGGTTTCTTTTTCATTGTTGTATGGAAGGGAGATGATGTAAAGGGTTTTACTGGTTTACTTTATCTGGGTATCTGGGCTTCGTTGTAGTCTATTTTTAATGCAATTTCACTGTTATCAACTTTCTGTATTATTTACCTACCTGTTCTCATTCTCTGGCGTGCTGGTGACTTCCCCACTTCCATATTTTGCCATGAAATGGAGTCAAAACAATCCCATGTCAAGGATGAATCATGTTCCTTGGATTTACGAAATATATTATCATAGGCAAACCATTGATTTCCTCCGTACGTTTCATAAAAACCCATGATACGTGTCTGATACACAGCCAATTCCCCCAACAAATCGGGCCTACGTTCCCCCATAATTGCAATGAACATTCCGAACGCTCTGCCCCAATTGCCTATCGATTCATCGACTCTAAAACCGGCCATCTTGGCTCGCCACACACTTGGATGCAGAAACTCTTTCTGGTTTTTTACATGCTCGATTTCGTAGTGATCGGTCAACAAGGAGAATATGTTTACATATTTATCTGCCCATATCCTCTCCTTCACCTCCTTCGGGATATGCTGCACAATTTTTTCCTTCCTCGAAGGTACCGATCCCTCCCCTACCATCGGCAATGGCTTACCTGAAGCTGCCGCTGTAACTGTCGACCCTGCCGTACCAACGCCTGATCCTGGATGACCCACGGGCGCCTGCGGGGAAACAAAAGGACAAGGTGGTTTTGCGGCCTCCCGTGATTGCCGCAACTGCCTCATTAATTGCTTGGCCTCCTCGGCCGTGTCCCCTGGAGCAACGGAACCCACGTTGTTACTACCCAACCATGCCGCCAGCTGGGCGGCCAACTCCGGGGGCATGTCCCCCTCGTTCACCGGGGTAACCACCACAGGGATCGGCTGCCCCTCGACGGGAACCGGCACGGGAGCCTCCACCGGTCTGGGAGGGCTCGCCGGGGGGGCCTCCGGAACTGGGACCTCGTCCTCGATTGCCCCGTTCCTGGCCCTCTTCTTTCTCCCGGCAGGGACCGCCACTGGGATGGTTCTTTTTGGCCGTCCTGTACCATCTCTGGCCGCCATTTTCTTCTTCATCTCCGCCATGTCTTTCACCAACATCCGGAGCATTTGGTCGGTGCTAACCTTCTTTGCGACCCTTTTGCCCGGCATTCTCCTCACGGATATATGACGGTCCTGGACAAGACTTGTAGCGCTAGAAGAGAAAAAAGAGAAATTACAAATTTCAAAATTGGCTCTTCGTTCCGTCTCGAGCTCACGTGCAACGCGGGGGTGCAGCTTCAGAGCACAGGAACAAGAGGATGCTTCCTTGGCTTGTCGCTCCTTTTATCCTTCTTCGGGCGGGAGTAGACCCTCCTCCAATCCGCCCCCCGGGCGTGGCTGGCGGTGTTGGTGTCTAGGACAACCCCTTCTTGGGCGGGAAAAAGGCGTGCCCCAGCTACGCCGCTTCGGGCATACCAGCCGGGTCACGCCTCCCGCCAAAAATGGTTTCCCGGGGAGATCGGGGTACTCCACCATACGTTCGGGGGGACCGAGTGGTCGCCCCTTTCCATTCTCTGGCGTGTGCACCTGCAAACATGTTTCTGTTTGAAGGTGCGTCACTCGAGATGATGTCTCTCAACAAAGCATGTTAACGGTTTAACATTCATTGACCGTTTATGCTTTGTTGAAGACAGATGCACTCCTGTGATATGCTGCAGTGCCACCATAAACATCCTTGAAACTTCATTTCATACCGACTCATCCTCTTCTTGGATCTACCTTGTTGGACACTTTACACCCGCCCAGCAATGCATGAATTACCACACGACCCGCTGTGGCATATACAGTGGCAGAGAAGGGCCATCGGGCCAAATGCTGCCTCCTGGTCCTTGTCTATTCACGAAGTCTAGTGGCAAAGACACAGCGCGTGTTAGCATTGGGAGACCCCTACCACAAAACACAATCATGATATTAAGCCGGTTTGCTCTCAGCTCTGCTCTGCTTTCAGCCAGTGAGATGATAAGATATGTCCATTGATTCTTTGCCAAAAAATGTATATTAGAACATAAAGAAGGGCTTATTTCAGGAAACAGAAGTGACCAGTCGCCATAGGAGTCCATACACCTGAGATCAAATAAATAACTGGCTAGGTTATCCAACAGACAACAGATTCAATTTCCACTCTGTTGAATTTTTGCAAGTTTTGAAAACCTCAAAAAAAGTTTCTGGGTCTGCTCTGCCCTGCAAAATACCCCCAGCAGAGAAGCAACCCTCTTTTCACGCATGGAATAGCTACGATGAAGTCATTGCATTACGCTATCCATATTCTTATGGATGGTATAAGAGGGGCCTAATGGTGTGAACACGCCGGACAGCATGGCCTGTTTGATCCACCACCTGGTTAGATAAGCTAGGACTCTCAGGTAACATGATCACAACCAAGATGAGGAACAAGTCAGCGGTTCTTGAGTGTCCCCTGGTTGCGTCAACTAGCCCAATATTCGTGTGAGAGACTGACCACATTGCATAATTGAAAGATTAAGGTTCAGGAATCCCCCTTCAGCTGTCGAGGTGATGGCTATCTGTAGTCAGCTGGTCGCAAGGGAGCTTGGGGATGGGAGCGGGTAGGGTGAACACTTCACTCCATGCCATCACAGACTTTCATTTCCATTCCTGCGCCTTTACCTGCAAATAAATGGTATCAGATGGGTTTGTCTAATTAGGTCAAAGGACACAAACCAAGACTTCAATACCCAGAATTCAATAGCTTGTCTCATGAAAGCCCAGGATTGAAAACATTGTCTGTAATAACATGGGGTGAGGATGTCACCCTGGGTGTAGAAGAGAGAATCCCAAACAAGTCAAAGGGTCTAATATGGAGCTAAGGCCCCAATTAGGACTTTGGCAGTCCTGAAGCGCCACCACGCCAGCGCCCTACTCCAGGAGCGGCAAACTCGACCGGCGCCTGCCCGCCACATTATGAATAATCTCGTGGTCTGTCGGGCTGTCCTTTGGCGCTCCCAAAGCAGTGCCTATTAAAAAGGCACTGCAATGGGAACAGCCAAAGCCCGTTTCTGAACGGCATGAACTGTAAAGTCAATGCTGTGCAGGACAGGGAGTGACTGCACACAGGGGGGCACAACATATACCCTCCTGTAGGCACACCAGGGCCCTGAGGCAACAGGGGGGCCTGTAGTGACCCTTTGTTTCCTCACTGCCACATTTTTCGTGGCAGCCTCGCTGCCATGAAAACACTGTGGCGGTGAGGAAATTCCTAAAATGCTCGGCGTGCCATAGTGGCACCACCAGCATATTAGAACCTCTCACTGCCCCGACACCGCCGCGGGATCCATGATTCCTGTCAGTTGAGGCGGGTTGTGGCGGTCCCACTGCTGTATTCATAATACGGCGGGTGGACCGCCACCACGGGTTTTGAGCTCATAGTCAGGCCCTAAAACTCCACAGGCTAATATTTTGTCTCACACCAGGCTTGGGATCTGGTGTAATCACGTGCACTGGCTAACGTCAATTGTTCCAAACATGGGTTGTGGCAAGTTTCAACAATGGTTGTATCAATTAACAAAGCGTGTACCGTCTTTATTGTTTCCTGTTTTCAGGTACTTCTTGTCTCCATGTTATTGTGTGTGCCTGACCCATGGTTAGAGTGGGTCAAGCAGCTGTCAACCCTGGTCTCAGCACAGGGATCTCCGTTGCAGCTTCATCCGCCGCCTGACACGTGTTTCCGAAATAGAACATAATAGCAGCATGTTCTGCCCAGGCACTGAGGGGAACATTCTTTTAAAATGGAAAATGGAACATCATTGCAATGTGTGACATTTGAAAATAATGATTATAAACATTAACTTTGCGTAAATTGTCAGTTCGATGATATGTAAACCCTACAAACTCCTTCAACAATTTGGCTCCCAATATATTTGAGCGTGTAGTGAATTTGTTGCAGCCAGGACGTAAAACAACACAGAATGTAGTTTTGACACTTTTATTTCAAAATGTCCCCGTCCAGCCTCATATCTCTTACACAATATCTTAGTTGCGGTTTCTTTTGCAGGTGCTGTCCTCAAGCACTAATTTAAATGGGCACTTACTGTCAAGTACTGAGTACCCGCACTTGTATGGTTTGAAAGGCAGAGTGCCTGCACTTCTCAGATGAGTTTCAATACTTTTAATGGGAGAGTATAAGCACTTTTCTACAGCAATCAGGTGCTCTGGTGTGCTAAGTACCACACGTATCCATTTCAAATCACTACCCTCGAGCGCCACCAGTAATTATTTTACGTGAGGGGAGGTCTCCTCATGACAAAAGTCTGACAACCACTGCAAACAAGGGCAATGGATGCACACATTTTTATATGGTGTGAATGCACACATTTTCATACAAGGGAGTGGGTGCATACACTTAGATACATGGGTTTATATGCACACACTTGCATACATGGTTGTGGATGCACATGTTGAAATGTATGACTGGGTGCACACATTTGCATACATGGGTGTAGGGGCACACATTTACATACATAGTTGTGGATGCACATTTACATAGATGGGTGTGGATGCGCACGTTTACATAAATGGGTGTGAACACGTATACATACATCGGTGTGGATGCATACATTTACATACATGGGTGTGGATACACACACTTGCATGCATGGGAGTGGGTGCATACACCTAGATACATGGGTGTAGATGCACACACTTGCATACATAGGTGTGGATGCACATATTTGCATACAAGAGGTGGGTGCGCACGTTGAGACACAGGAGTGTGGATGCACATGTTTGCATACATGGGTGTGGATGCATAATATACCTCTTTGTCCCAGTCTTTCTTACCGCATGGAATCACAACGCGGTCGTTTCCGCATACCATTACTCCGCAAGTCTGAACAACGACTTGAGGAGGGGGCGCTGGATGTTGGAATAGTATAATTTACTATTCCAACTCCAGTCTGTGCGGACACTAGGGAAGGTGTTGGATTTTAAATCCAACCCCCCCCCCCCCCCCCCGCAAGTCGTTGTTCCGACTTGCGGAGTAATGGTATGCGGAATCACAACGCGGTCGTGGTAACGACCACGTTGTAATTCCATGCAGGAAGAAAAATTTGTCATTAACGTTGTTTACCGTGGACGCACACACTTGCATACATGGGTGTGGGTGCACATATTTGCATACAAGAGTGTGGGTGCGCACGTTGAGATACATGGGTGTGTATGCACATATTTGCATAATGGAGTTTGGGTGCGCACTTTGAGATAAGTGGGTGTAGATGCACACACTTGCATACATGGGAGTGGGTGCATACACTTAGATACATGGGTGTAGATGCACACACTTGCATACATAGGTGTGGATGCACATATTTGCATACAGGAGGTGGGTGCGCACGTTGAGATACAGGAGTGTGGATGCACATATTTGCATACATGGGTGTGGACGCACACACTTGCATGCATGGGTGTGGGTGCACATATTCGCATACAGGAGTGTGGGTGCCAGGCGCGCAACACCCATTGGAATCACCGGGCTTCAGATTCCGCCCCCCCTCGTGTGTGGCAGCCCGGGATGAGACAGATCCCGGACACACACAGCCACACCCGAACGTTTTACAGGTCTTTAAAAGACCATTTGAATGTTAATTAGGCCTTGCTGTTGTTTCACCCCTTATTGGAGGCCCTGCAGCTCCACTCTGCCTACTGATTAAAGGTTCAGCCCCCCCCCCCCGAAATTTTTTCTTAGATTACCCCCGCCCCCCACCACCAAATTTGCCTCTAGTTGCGCCTCTGGTGGGTGCGCCTTAGATTACCCCCCGCCCCCCCCCCCCCCCCACCACCACCACCACCAAATTTGGCTCTAGTTGCGCCTCTGGTGGGTGCGCATGTTGAGATACATGGGTGTGGATACACATATTTGCATACAGGAGTGTGGGTACATACCTCTAGCTATGCACCTGTGCTAGAAGGCAGCATGATTGATCCTCAACAGCAGGGGCTGGTTAGGTGGCTTCCCCTAGGGAACAGCTTTCCAAACTTTTCATGTTGGTGACACACTTTTTAGCCATGCAGCACTTCGCGACACGGTAATGCAGTGTAGTGAGCGAGCGTAGGGGGGTATCCCCTGTGAACATTTTGAAAAAAGAGTGAGAAAATGGTGCATTTTTAAGCAAATTTGAGAAAACAGGAAGGTTAATAAAGCAATTGTGAATCTGTTCTAACAAAGAAAGTGACTGGTAAAACTGTCTATCACTTGTTCTGCTGATATCCTATGCATGCAAAAAGAAAACAATTTATTGAGTGTAAGGTTAGGTTTGTGGCTGAAACAAGAATATAATCATGTACACATTGACACATGCCCCAGTGATTTTAATGAACAAAAAGTGCGGGTGTACGCACTGCCAACCCTTTCAACCCTGCACAAAGTCCACCTGCTGCCTTGCTGAATATAAGTAGCTCAAGATACATGGATCTGTGCAAAATTTTCTTAACAGTAAAACTGGCGGACTGCTCCTGACCTATATAATGCTATTCCACGATCTTTGATATCTCGTGTAAGCACTGTTCTTTCTTTTTGGAAAATCTGCAACAGTTGCTGGAAACTATCTTGGAGACGCAAACAAAGCTCATTATGTGCACAAAGTAGTAGAGACATTTCATTTAATTATATGTGTGTGTTTCACGTTTGTTCAGCCCTAATCAGAACAGCAAATATATAACCAAGCATTGCTTTCACAGGTGCAGGTAGGGCAGATATTATTTAATTTCTGTATAGTCAACTATAACCAATATTGTTTGATTTTGGAAAACTGCAGAGCATGAGCCCCTTTTAGAAAGAGAGCAGGGGACGGAAGGAAGTATGCCTGTCATGACTTGATGAAAGGGAAGCAGATCCTGTCAGGCAAGGATAGGGGCAGTCTGTCAGGCAGGAGTACTGACAGGAGAGGGGGTCAGGGATTCGGCAGACAGGAGGCAATGACAGGAGGAGGCTGTCAGGCAGGAGCATTGACAGAAGGGGAGGAATCAGGGATGTAGCATGAAGGAATGACAGGAGGGGGTGAGGGATTTTAAAGGCAGGAGGGACTGACACGAGGAGGCTGACTGACATGAGGGGGTCAGGAATGTGACTGACAGGAGAGGCAGACAGGAACTGTCAGGGGCAGTGACAGGAGGGGTGGGGGGGTCAGAATGCCTCCCCCAGAATCTCCTCCCCCGCTGAGCCTGACGTCAGACCGGCACCACGCCCCCTGTCACCACCCCGAAGGAGGAGGGTGAGTATGGGAAGGATGGGCTGTGGGCGCTGTCCTGACCGGCACCAACTGGCATACTGACCTCCTCCTATAGGCCTAGTTCTTCTAATGGAGGCAGCCGGCACCCTTAAACTTTGCCCCATCTAGCCATTCGTTCTTCTCCCCATACATTTACTTACCCAACCAATATAAAGGCTTTTTGCCCTTACTAAACTATGCTCTTGTGTACACGTCTGTACCGGCATGAACGTATTTTTTAACCCCCTTTGCTACTACACAACATTGTGCTCTTTAATATGCGAGCAGAATTTAGCCCCTGTAAAATTGTTGTTCTTAACCCCATCGAGGTCTATATCCTTGTGCTCACATGTACAGACCTTAACCCTGCCTTCCCAGAGTGCAATTTAGTCACATGGCATCCATCCCTCAGTCCATGATTTCCCTTCCCTCGCCATGAGACAGTTTGCCTCTGCCACTCATGTTTGTAGGCCAATTCATTTAACTTCCTTTGCCGCTGTTTCGTGCAGCTCCAGGCTTTCCTATATTAATCTTTGGGTGTACTACCACTTTTGTATACTGGCTCATGCAGTTCCATATTGTATTCTGATGTATACGCTCTATATTAATAAAAAAGCATGTGTAATCCTGTTTCCTATGGCCATATAGAGCATATTGAACACCCCACCTTTCGTCCTCTGGCCATTGCACCTCGACTGCCCCCCACCTATTGTAAAATCTTTTTTCCTTTTCTGCTTGCATATGATTTCTTAACCACGTGGAGGTGGGACCAGGGAACTGCCTCTGTAATTAGAAATTGTAATATTAAAGTATGCAAATGCAAGCCCTAGTCGGGTACGGCCCTTCCCCCACAGTGTAAGTTCAAAGGTTGAGGATAAGAAAAAGAATACTAGCATAAAATGTATAGACAGGGGTGGGTCGGAGTGATGGGCAGGAGAAGTAGATTCTGATGAGGGGCAGTCTTGCAGGAGTAATGACAGGCACACAGAGGCGTGCAGGCAGAGCCGGATGTGTCAGCGAGGCTCTGACATGCTGCATGGGAGCAAGGATTCTCTCGCAGTCCGCACACCCGGCCCCGGCGCGTCCTTACTTGTAGTCCGAGTCGGCGTCCTCATCTTCCCTGCCGTTTGACTGTATGGGCCCCTACGCCACGAAGATGGCATGAATTTTGTGCCCGCAGCCGCCAACCTGCTGCTGAAGTACTACACACTGTGTCAGAAGGAAGTGTGCAGCAGGTCAGTCAGGCCAGCCAGAGGCTCGATGCGCATGGTGCGGGGCTTACAGACTGCAGAGCCTGGTGGCTACCTGCTTGTTCTCCGGGCCCGTCATTTCCTCCTCGTCCCCGACCTAACACTCCTGCCATGAATGGCTCTGCGGACCGAATTGCGCTTGTGCCGTGCGTGCACACTCTCGCCTAACGGTCTCCTTCTCCTTTCTGCACAAACGTACTGCACAGTACCGGCATCATCCTGCGACACACCCACCATTTGCAGGTGACACAGTACTGTGTCGCGACACAGAGTTTGGAAAGTTCTGCCCTAGGGCCTCACAGACCCGATGCATATTTTTGCGAGAAGCAATGGTTTACAGCCGAGGCCGTTCCTGGCACCACCCACATTCGCGCAATAAACAGACCACGCAGTGTCAGCGTAAAAGGCCATTTTATTAGACCAGAACTGCGTAATCTGTACATAACAGTAAACATAACAGGTAATAACATCAAACCCCCACTCACACTCCCCTCTCACTAGTTTCACTCGTTCCACCTCATCACAAAGCCCTAGAAGCTCCATACCATGCTTTCTTCCTGCCCCTCAATCACTTGTCATCCAGCCCACTCCTTGCGTCCTGCCATTCATGCTTCTATCCACCATACGAACTCCCCCCCCCCAAGGGATGGGTGTGCCCGCTCTTGACCCCATTGTCCCTTCAAGTACCGCCTAAAGCAGCTCTGGCCTAAACTGGCAACGCTACAGACCGACCCAAAACCACACCTCTAACTGCCGGGTGGGTGGCCTTTCTTGAACCCTCCCGATGGTGCCAGGCGCAGGAAGAGGAAGTTCCCTTCCTCCCCTGCGCCTATATACCCACCCCCTAACTCCTCCCCTTCCCCTACCTGGCCTATCCTGCGCGAATGACCCCGGGGGAAAACTAGTCTGCGACTGTGCTTCCCCCGGGGCCCGGCATCGCGCAATAAACAGACCACGCAGTGTCAGCGTAAAAGGCCATTTTATTAGACCAGAACTGCGTAATCTGTACATAACAGTAAACATAACAGGTAATAAAATCAAACCCCCACTCACACTCCCCTCTCACTCGTTTCACTCGTTCCACCTCATCACAAAGCCCTAGAAGCTCTATACCATGCTTTCTTCCTGCCCCTCAATCACTTGTCATCCAGCCCACTCCTTGCGTCCTGCCATTCATGCTTCTATCCACCATACGAACTCCCCCCCAAGGGATGGGTGTGCCCGCTCTTGATCCCCCTGTCCCTTCAAGTACCGCCAACCAGTGAACCTCCTGTAGGGCGGTTCACTGCCCCACCCCCCTCAAAGGGCCTCCAGTCCACACCACACACGCCAGCATTCATTCCCTGCGACACCAGATAGCCTCATTCCACAGCTTGCTCACCACATCTCTCATCTCCATCATGTAATAGGCATTGCCCAGCTGGGACAAGTGCACCCCGTCGTCCCTAAAAACTAACGGTTCCTCAAGTCGAATCCCTCCATGTGCAATTACTTTAATGTCCTTGTCACCACAGTAAAGTCTCATAGCCCTGTTGAGCTTCCTTCGTGCCTTTTCGATCGCCCCATGCTTCATTGCCCCTCTCCACACTTTTCTGGGGACCAACTCTGTCCAGGCAATGCAGGTGCCTGCAAGCCTGCCTTTCAACACATCCAGGTCCTGTTGCATGAGTTGCAAAAGTGCCAATCCGGACAGCTGCACCAGGTCATTTTCCCCCAGATGTATTATCAACAAATCAGGGCATCCCCTCTGTGGGATCATCTTCGCAAGCCAGGGCAGTAGTGCCCCCCATCGCATGCCACCTTTGCCCCACCATTGTACCTCGTGCAAGTGTCCTTTCAGTCCCAGGTTACGGCCGTAAACCTGTTGCTCCGCGTATTTGGATGCCCAATGCACGAAGGAGTGCCCAACAATCCATGTCACCGTCTTACTGCCCGGTCCACCCACGCAACCTACGAAGAAAAAGATGTTAGAAAACGGGAACAACAACCAGAATCAACCAACACCCTGCCTGGGACCACCTCACTTCCTCACATACCTCTCGCAACAGCGTGACTTCCACCGCCCAATCCTCCTAATCCTGTCCCAGGACCACCCCAACCTGGCCGCAGCTGTCGCAGCCCCAATTCTGAAAGAGTGAGTCCCGAAACCAGATGCATCCAGGCCCAATCTTCGCAAAGCCTTGCGCAACACCGCCAATAGCTGGCCTGCCGTCATTCTCGCGCCAGATGCATGACAAAAAATCTCCCCACGCGCCACACTCACCGTCCCCAGGAAAGTTTGCCATTCAACCACCGGGCATACAGCCCCGCCCTCCGTCTCATTCAGCCATACCCACTTACCCCTACCTAACTGATCAGTCTTCGAGCACCGCAACCAAATACCCAGGCGACCTCCATCCATCCGAATCTCTTCAAACAACCTGCCAGCCAGTCTCCTTGTACCCAACAACTCAGACACCCGGAACGCCCCGAAAAACATCCACACCATACACAAACGGAAAAGGCCAACCTCAACCAGGTCGTAACAACATTACGGCAACACCCCAACTAGCCGGACCAAGAGCTCAAAAGTCACTGCCTCCCGCAGCCTGCCCCCCCCCCACTCCCTCGCTCCCTGCCCCAACCCCGCAACATCCTGCTCACAATCACATCTTTGGTCGGATCAAACCCCAGAAACAGGACACAGTAAAAGGATATCCCTGCCAATTTATCAGAAATTGTAGCCGCAGTCAAACCCTTGTCAATACAAACCAACACAAAACGTCTCAGCCCTTGTCCCACATCAGACTCAGCACCCACTACGCTATCCAGATTCCAGCCCATGAAAGCACTAACTTCAGACCATGCCAAACGATATGTCCTCCTTGTGGTCTCTGCAAGTGAACCTTCCACCAGTCCAATCATCCTCACTCCCCCAAGGCCCAGATGCCGGCCGGCAGCTCGGTCTTGCATGTGTCCGCTCCCGGTGCCAGGTGCCGGAACCGCTGCCACTGCGAACGAGACAAAGCATCCGCAATGTCATTATTCGCTCCAGGGACATGCTTCGCCCGAAACACCACATTCAACCGCAAACAAGCCAACACGAACCTCCGCAACAGCCGCAGCACTTTCAGGTCCCTTGCCCTCTGATGATTCACCAGCTCCACCACCGTCATGTTGTCCACGTGGAAGAGTTCTAATGTAAAGACGTTCCTGCAGTGGCCTTCTAATTCAATTACACAATTATGTTTATAAATATCCAAACCAGGTGACAAAAGATAGATAAAATACTGAAATTATTCAAAACATATACAAATTTATTTTTTCTCTTTTTATCTTTTAGTTCATATAAGTTCTGTTATCAATCAGAAATCACAAGACAAACATTTTTCAATTCATATCAAAAATTTCAAGACAGGTACAGTTGAGTCATAAATATCTGCAACAAAAAAATATAAAACATACAACATACAGAATTATTTAGTAATACCCCTTGGTAACACCCATATCTCTCAACACACTCACGTGCTAACAATCATACCACACTCAAACTACAAACTAGGATGGTGAAAGGAACTGAATTAATATTTAGCAAGATGACAATGCTAAAAAATGGGCCAAGATGTGACTTAAGGCTCCCGCAGCAGGTCTACGCGCGTTTCGGCCGCTTTAAGCCGCCTTCATCAGGACCTTTTTCATCATGACTGTGCAGATACCAAGGGATCTGAAAAAAATATATATATATTTACAAAAAATAATAACCATATTGTCACCACCAAAACGTTTAGACAAGTTAATTTTGTAGCAAAACAACAGGAGCTCAACAACATGACCACAGCGGGAAGGGATCTAAATTCAACAAGACCTGAGTCTACTAGAGAATAAGACCAAGCCTAATACATTTACCTAAAGTCCTAGAAGTGTTG
The DNA here is from genome assembly GCF_964263255.1 of Lissotriton vulgaris. Classification (NCBI taxonomy): domain Eukaryota; kingdom Metazoa; phylum Chordata; class Amphibia; order Caudata; family Salamandridae; genus Lissotriton; species Lissotriton vulgaris. Next base: position 841,301,832 of record NC_141687.1, on the reverse strand, counting down.
GTATATCTAGGACTGAGCATTTGGTACAATACTAATTGTTATGTTAATCAAGGAGGTAAGTCAATGGTCCTAAATTATCATACAGTAAAAGTAAGAAGAGAGAGTCTCGAACCTCAAACTTTGCCCTCAATTAATCACCTTAGTTCAACCATAGGACATAGCCCTTGAGCTTACCAGTCGCATCACACAGCAATAGCATCACCAAAAACGTCTTCAGTGCATATAAGGGGACAGGACGTCCTATGCCGCCAGTAAGTAACTGCAGGGAAGAGATTTCTCATATTTTATCTTAGATCAACATTAGGGGTAAAGCTCAATGAGCTTAGAATCATTAGAATTGTTGCTTGTTCCCCTCTGTTCCTGGGCCACAACTTACCTGTCTGAGGGGGTCCCTTCTTACATGTTATCCACGTGGAAGAGCACAGACCTGTTTCGAAATTCCTCCCCCAACACCTCCAGAGCCACCAGTAAAGGGAAGAATTCCAGGAAAGCAATGCTCCTCCCTTGCTTGAGCCACGGAGCCGGCCAGCTCTCCGCACACCACCTTCCGTCCCAGAAAACACCAAACCCCGCTGATCCAGCTGCATCAGAGTAAATTTGGCATTGCCAGACCGCTCTCTCCTCTCCTCCTCAAGTCCAGGGACACACCGTTAAAGTCCTGCAAGAATGTAATCCATGTCCTCAAGTCTGCCCTCACACCCATGGAAATCCTGACCCTGTGATGTGGAAGCACTGCCCCCGACATGGCCATGCCGAGCCGCCTGCAGAACGTCCGCCCTGCGCGCACTACCCTACATGCAAAGTTAAGGAAACCGCGCGCAAAGGAATCAGTTTCTCCCCAACCGCCCAGTCCAGACAAGCCAGTATCTCCGCCACTTTGGCCGCAGGGAGGCGTGCCAGCCACTGCACCGAGTCCAGTTCGATCCCCAGGAACGTGAGGCAACAGCTGGGACCAGCCGTCTTCTCCTGGAGGGCCATCTCCTGGAATCGCGACAGGGCCCTGCCGCAATCCCCGGAACCAGCCCTCCCCAGGAAGAGGAAATCATCCAAGTAGTGAGTAACCTCATGGCACCCACTGACTCGCACCATGACCCACTGCAGGAAAGTGCTGAAGAGCTCGAAAAGAGCACAGGAGATGGCGCACCCCATGGGCAAAACCTTGTCCACGTAGATGGCCCCCCCAAACTGCATGCCCAAGAGCGAGAAATCCGCCGGGTGGATAGGCAGTAAACGGAAGGCTGACTTGATGTCGCATTTCGCCAATTCAGCCCCCGTCCCACACACCCTCACCAGACGGATCGCATCGTCCACCGACGCATAGAGCACTCTAGAATCTTCTTCTGCAATAAAGTCGTTTACCGACTGGCCCTCCGGCCATGATAGATGGTGTATCATCCTGAACTCCCCTTCCTCCTTCTTCGGCACCACCCCCAACGGAGAGACGATCAAATCCTCCAAAGGCCAGTCAGTAAACGGGCCAGTCACCCTTCCTTCCTCAACCTCCTTCTTCAACTTAGCAGACACTACACTCGGCAATTCCTTCGCAGATCTCAAGTTGTCGGCCCAACGGCGCTCCCTGGGACCTTGATAGCCCACTCGAAAGCCCTCCGTGAAACCCCAAAAAAGACGCGCCGCCGCCTCCTGGTCCGGGTAGCACGAGAGCCACGGGGCCATCGCCTCCACCGTAACCGGTGTAGGCGCCCTTCGGTCCAGGGTTGCCCCGCCCTCTAGCGTTCCTTCACTGCTCCGAGGGCGTGGTGAGGGTGAGGCACTGAGTAAGGGCATGCTTTCCGCCGCATTTTGAGCACTCGTGCTTGAACTTACAGGGATACCGGGAACAATACCCCTTGTTGTAGCTCCAACAGGCCCCTGTGGCATATCCCCTTGGCTTGGACTGCTGCCCCGAGACGATGGAGTTGGGCACTGTTTCACCCCCCGCCCTGCTTTGGGCGGGACGCGGCAGAAAAGACCGATACACAACCAGCAGCCCACTGGCCGTGTGCGTGGACGCAGTGGAGTGCGTAGACGCCATCCACTGAACCCACAGTTCCTGATCAACCTCCCCCCAACACTTTTCTGGATTCGCGCTGACCCTGGCTCTAAACTCCTCATCATAGCTCAGCCAGGCAAAACCCCCGAACTGCATCTGGGCCTTACGAATGATGTCCATGTGTTTGAAAAGCACTATCGCCCTGTCCAAATACTTCTGGCAGTAAACACTAGCATAAATAAGGAGCGCTGACGTCCAGTTCTCCATAGTCACCGGCACCCTGGGGCGCCTCGTCAGCTCCCACTCCTCCTCCTTGGACCCCTCCTTCGCCTGCACTTCTCTGTGTAGCAACTTAAAAACATCCACAAATTCATGCTTCCAGATCCGGTCCTTGAGTTTCTCCGATAGATGCGAACCCAATGGCATAGCCAGCCCCATATATGGCAGTTTTTTAGGCACCTTCACTCCCTTCTCCTCCTTCCCCTCACTTTTGTCCGTCTGCACCCCCAAAGTCACTGACTTACCGTCCACCTTCTCACCATCCGCAGGTGGACCGCCCGATGGCTTCGCCTTCTCCCTCACTGAACCATCGCCCACTCCCACCGACCTGCAAGTCCTCTTACGCCCCTCCCCACCCCGGGGACCGTCATCCCAGGCTTCCCACCAGGCTCCCTCACCTGTGAGTGTCTCTGTCCGTTCCCTGGGCCGTCCTCTGGGCACCGTCACCTGGACCGCCGCCGTCCTGGCCTTTGTCCTCGTCGCCGCCGGGGCCTGCAAAACACCAAGGTCGCTGTTGTCCGCCGCGCCCCCTAAGCCTTCCAAGTCATCCCGCACCTCCCCGTCCTCCAGCTCATCACTCTCCGCACCATAATCCAGTTCACGCACCGGTTCCAGATCCACCCGCACACTCTCCACCTCCTTTACAGCTCTCTTCACACCCTTCTGCACACCCCCACGCACACGCATGCCAGTCTCCACACGTGCCGCAGGAGCCCGAGCCCTCGGTGGAGGGACAGCCGTCGCAGACTGCCCTACTGCTTCTGTCCTGCGTCTCGGAGCCGTCTTACGCCCCGCCAGGCACCCCCGGGCTCTGCCGGCAGCCGCCGGCTTGGATCCCCTCCCGCCCCTCAGGTCGCTCCAGCCTGAGTGGGCCCCAGCACCATCGGGCCTCAAAGCCGTCCCAGCCGTCCCTACTCCTGCCATCACCCTCTGCGGGGGGTGGACCTGCACTGACTTCCTGGCCCTGACTCTCCTCAGCTCTTCCTCCAGCTCTGCTTCCCTTTCCTCCTCAGAAGTCGGGGTGGGCGGGCCCTCTATCTCATGGCCCCACACAGCACCCACTCTGGCCCTAGTCTGCTCGGCCCACCTGACCTCCTGGATCTGTTCCAGGATCCTCTCTCCCCTGTCTTCCCACGAAGTGGCGCCCCAGATCTGAGGGGGCGGGGCGGGCAGTAGCCGAAGAATTCAGCCCCCGGGGGGAAGAAACCCACCTGTGGCAAACCGGGGACCCAACCAGGCCCACCTCCCGCGGAGACCAGAGCGGAGGACTCGCCCCGGCCCCCCAGGTCCCCCACCACTGCCTGTCTTGCCGGGGCAGGGGTGCCTGCCCTGGAGCTGGTGGACAGGTCGATGGGGGCCTCAACATTCTGCCCCACATCCTCCCTCCCAGTGTCCCCCGTCAAGTTAATCCCAAGGGAGGAGGGGTCAGCCTGCCCATCTAAATCTGGGATCACAGGTCCACCTGAGGCCCCCTCCGATCCCAGAGCATGCCCTGTGAGGCTGTCTGCCTGCCCCTCACCCTGCACAGCACCGGCCGGCACATGCTCAGGCCCTAGGAGCTGAGGCGCGGGAGGCGCGGCCCCCACAGCAGCCCCCGAGGCCCCAGGCAAAAACTCGAGCGGAGGGAAGGCCCGCGGGGGCAGGGGGGGGCCTGCGCTTCCCGCCCCTCGCCGGGTCCTTGGGCGCTCCGCCCCCCCTCCGCTCACTACCAGGCCCTCGCGCGTCAGGTTCGTCCTCCTGACAGGCCACGACCGCAGCCTTCACCCCCGCCGAGGCAGCGCGTGTGCCCCTGGTGGCCCCCACCCACGCCTGCTCCAACACTTCTGGCTGGATGAGATCCTCCCGCCCGGCCCGCGCAAGCAACAATAGGGCCTCCCGTACCTGTTCCGCCGAAACTCCCGACATCCTGCTTCCTCACGCGACCGGCGTAAGAAGAGCTAAGCCTGCTGCCGTTGGACAGCCACGCGACGATGTGCAACTCCCGAAAATCACCCTCGGCCTACTCTACACTGACCCTGACCTGATCACACTATCCCTTTCTTGAACCCTCCAGATGGTGCCAGGCACAGGAAGAGGAAGTTCCCTACCTCCCCTGCGCCTATATACCCACCCCCTAACTCCTCCCCTTTCCCTACCTGGCCTATCCTGCGTGAATGACCCCGGGGGAAGACTAGTCTGCGACTGTGCTTCCCCCGGGGCCCGGCATTCAGTGAAGAGAGCTGTGGTCTGCTCAGAGGTCGAGGACTAGCATGTCCGCCTTTGGTGTTTCCTGTGCACCTACCCCTGTAGTGTCTTTAATGGTTATTTCGGTGCTGGTCGTTTCTTTAATCAATTGCTTTCTGTTTCTTTATTTCATATATTATTATATTTCAGTCTGCTTTCTTATTATTTTTTCTGAAGCCTGCCTGTTATGTACAGCATCCCACTCTCAATCGGAATAAAGACTGCGCGCGCTAAATGTTAAACAGAATAGATTCTGTTTCCCTCTTTCAGTGCGCCCCTCGCCTCCGTGATGAGGGAGGCTTACAATCCCAGGTGGTAGGCGTTGCAACGCAGCCCCAATACACATCACAGACAGATCCCATCACCTCTCTGTGATTTCCAAGCCCAGACTCCTCGCTGCTGCAGACTGCGCCCGGGCCTCATCTGCAATCCCTTCACTTGCAAATCAGCTTCCATTTCCTCTGCGCTTGCCTCGAACACCTCTGATTGCTGACTCCCACCTGAGGCCGGATCTGCGCGGCTCACACAACTCACAGAATATACAATCTCTTCACGTTTTATATTACTTTATTGCAGGTCGTCTTCAAAAGCAGAAAATACACCCGATGGCGCGGAGTGTATCTCGGGGGCCCATACAGCAGGCTGCAACAAAGAGAATGCATTTTTATAGAAAACAACCGGAGTTTTCCATTTTGTATCTGTTCATGAACCATGGTCTCACTACAAGAATCGACAAGCATTGGTAAAGCCAATAGGTCTGGCTTTAACGTGCACTGCCAACACACGTAAACATCGCATTCACAAAAGCTGTTTACATGTGTTACATCCACAAATACTTTTAATAACATTTAAAGCTTGCGCTATTGGGTTTGCCAGTTCTGGGAAAAATAGCATAAAGGATGCTTTCTAGATAGAATGCATTTAAGAATATAAAAATGTGAATATGATAAACAGCATGAAAATTGAGCGTAGTTCCCAAATGTAAAATAACCCCTCCATGCATTCCAATGGATGTACCTCCTGGAAGCCAGAATGGTATAGCAAATATCCAATGGCGTGAGGTGAAAGAGTGATAGTCTGGGTGGATCCAAAGGCCACTCTATGTATAGTTAAAGAAATTATAAGAATACATAAATACACAGATCTTCTATTAGGCCAGGCCTAAAAAACAAGAAGGATATCCTGATTTTGAAAACACAATGGGGCCACAACACCTATTCGACTGAATACACCATCCATACCATTAGAGGTGGGTGAGACACTGAAAACTCGAGCCTGAAACTGTTGTGAGCTATGAAGAATTGACGACTTTCAAGGTTGCTCTCTGATCATTACCCAAGTTGATGGGCAGTACCCTTCCAGAGTTCGCCAGTGCAACGCCTGCCCTCTCATGTCGGAGAAGCTTTGCTAATGAATGATGTGGAGCAGGTAAGAAAAACAATATGGATCTCCATCTCTCGTATCACCAGCTTCACAAGTGTGTGGTGGGACACAAAAGATGGATATAGCTAATAGTTGGCAAGTATCTTTCGACCTACCAACAGTTTTTTTAGGAAACGTTTGTGGGTGACATGTTTTAGGCAAATGTAGCGCAATCCCTTTGGAACGGAACATTTACCATGCCTGCTTTAAATGATTTAGATGTGCAAGAAATTGCTTCATGTTGTAGGTTAACCCTGGTTTTCCATGAAGGTAGGAAGCAGGGTTAGAAAAGCCAGCCTCATCATCTCCTCATATTCCAAAAAGAAGACTGAGGTGAATCGTGAGTGTAGATGAGACACATGATGATGGGCTTGGCTAAGGTTCAGGCTTGTATAGAACATACACACAAGATATTGCAAGTTTACACCCCAAAAAGTCAAGAGGTCCTCACAGTATTGCCTGATCATACAGGGTTTTATTTATGGCTTCTGGGTTACTGTTGCTGGAATGTCCCAAATGTCTCCCTTGTCTGGCATGCCCTGAAGGACTCCATTGTATGATTTGATGCCCTGTTAATGTAGTTACAGAAGTATGTTTATGGGTCCCTAGGACTTTTTGTGGTAGTCCCTCCTCTGTCCAGCCACGTAAATTTCAGTTCACGTTCTGCGTCTCTAATGTTGCAGATTACTGCTCTGTTTTTTTTTTGCTTGAATAGTCCTCCAATATATTGTTTGTTGGTAGGCTTAAAAAACAACTTTCATTTCCTAATTCTAACAGCATGCCTGGCTTGGAATGTTGGGTTTCAATTTGGCGATGGTGAAGATTCTGGAGTGAAAACACTGTTGCTTGAAATTAATTTCAAATTCCTCTCACACCTACTAGAGTAAATTTACTGTGCCCATCAACAAAACCATATCTTCCCTCTCTGTGATCTGGCTGTGGAATATACAGAAAAATGCACTATGGTAAATGTACTACACTGTGGGGTTGAAAGGCTGCTGTTTGTTTAAGATTGGATTCAGAAGACAAGGAGTGGGCAGCGCTCCTTTGCCTATTTAGCTCCTAATCTCTGAAACGCCCTCCCAGTGGATCTCACAATGAACCAGTCAGTACTCAGTTTCCGGAAACACCTGAAGACCTTTCTCTTTTGGTCTCTCTTCTGGACGAGCACTGAGTCTTGAGGCATATGTATTGTTTATAGCACTCGGAGGCCAGTTGGGTAGCTGTGCACTATACAAATTTCCCAGAATAGAATATTTGAACCATCTTTTCTCGCTCATGCTAATATTGTCCATAGGAAGCTCTGATCTCTGATGGTAAGCTGATCACTGATAGTTAGCTGTTCCCATCTTTTGGCTCCCACGGTGAGAAAATGGAGACCAGCTTGGTCAGCTGAAAGGCTTGCATATCATTGTCACTATCAAAAGGTCCTTTCACTTGTTCTGCAGAGTTCAGAGTAGACGCCTGCTTGATTTTTTATGAATGAATCATGCTCCTATTCAAATATTATCAGCATTAGTTTATACATTTGTGCTTTGCCTTCAATCTGTAGCTTGGTCTATTCGCCTGTGCTCAGGGAAACTCTGGTGAGTGGAATCAGTGATTCACAGGCTATTTGTTAGGTATTGCTTAACCTTGCAATGGTAATAGGACCTTGTGTGATCACCAGAAAAGGGACTTTCAGAAATACTGCTGAGAAGGGCTTAGGTGCTGCCTACATGCTGGTTTTCTTGAGTGCAGCATTTGTCTGCCCAGATTTTGTCTACTTCTGTTGAAAAGTGTGCTCACATTTCACTTTTTGGCTTGTTGGAAAGCTCATGCTCAACCCAGCCGAATTGAGTGGTTTATGGTGGTAAAGCAAAAATCAGGGCTATAGGCCTGATCAGTTTATCATGAAAAATTAGTATAAAGGCAGTAGGAGTGATGCATTTATTGTGAAAAGTTTTTGTTAAATTTAATTGGCATTCAAGAATAGATTGGTTTTACTCTGTATATAAGCCCGCAAAGAGGTATTTTGTTAAATGGAATCTCAAATTACCACAGTAGGCAAGGGTTTTGGTACTAGTTATCGCATCTGACAAACCATGAGAATAAAAGATTTGTACTGTGAGAATCCTTTTAAGGCCCTCTTAAAAGAGATATTTTTTTTCTTTGCCAACTGCAATTTTATTTGTAATTTGATGACTACATTGCCTGTTGATTGTCTTGTAAGAAAGTTAACGCGGCCGCTCAATCCAGTAGACCAGAGGTGGTTATGCCCACCAGTGCAAACTCAAGTGACTCATTGATGCGCGCTCCTCACCACGCATCAGTGTAAAATCGTACTGCTTACTAATGCAAGCTCCTTTCACTGTCCGCCAATGTGAACTCACACTGCTCACCAACGCTAGCTTGTCTCATTTCCCACCAGTATGTTCGAGCGCATCTCACCAGTGCAAGCTCCTTTCACTAACCTTCAGCGTAAGCGGACACTGCTCATCAACGCAAATTACTCTCAACTCAGACTGTGCACCAATACAAGTTGCTTCCATTGCCCATAGTTAAAACCCTTGCTGCTCATCTGTGACGCTACTCTCACCCTCAACTCGCGCAGACATAACACAGTTCACCAGTACAGTCTCCACTCAATGCCCAGGAGTGCGCCTTGCCTGACCGACTAGTGCCAGGTACTTTTGTAGGCCGCTGGTGCACAATAAAACAGCTGACAGAGTAGTGCAAATTAGGCCCAAGGACTCCCGGGACTTGGGATGAGAGTACCAATTGACGGTGCCAATCATAATGACGTTTTTGTAGGGAGGTTCTTTATGTGGAGGGTGGTATATGTATAAAACGGCTGTCGCAACAGGAGGGCTGTGAGTGGAACCCGGAACAGATTTATAACGACTGTGGGAAATAAAGAGGAGTGGTGGCTATATATGACCAAAGACTGAACAGAGGCTAAAAAGCCTACAGGGGAGAAACATCGTGTTTCTTAGGGCTGGAATGTCGAGTTGTATGGTTTAAGTGACCCTAATGTTCACCGAGAAACTCACTGAAAGCAGGGCTGTCCATGAGGTGCCCGTGAAGTGGTTGCCAGCAAAATAGTTTAGCCGACGGTACCAACTATGAGATGGCTTCATCCAGCCTCGTGGGAACGTAGTAATCAATAACAGCAAACCCCTGCCGATTGGTTAATTCGGTCCGGATGACGTGAAACAATGTGCAAGGCGAACCGTGACAGTCACGCTCTGCGGGTAGAGACACTGTATTCAGCTGCAAAGGCGCTTGTCCTGTTACCCTTTCAGAGCCCTCTGTATATTGAAGCCCTGGCAACCTTTACCACCAGGAGCTTATTTATAAGTGTGCATGTAAAGAATTTACTGCGCTTCAACTAAGCTACAAAACACTGACGCGCAGTACAAAAACGGGGTTGGTGATTAGATTAGGTGACTAACTAGTGGACTAGTGGGGCGGGGGTACAGCAGGTGACTTGCATTCTGGATGGGGTAAAGGTGGGCTTGGGTGGGCGGAGAACGGGTGGCATGAAGTCGGAGAGCAGTTACATGGGTTTACCCCCGAACATTTAAGGTTTTCGTCTCTCTGAAGGAGGAGAGTCCCTGCTCCCAAGCCAGAGCGGCAGCACTTCGTGCCCGCCTGCTGCCAGGGGGCATTAATATTCCGCACCAGCCCTGCCTCGTCTAGCCCGCGGCGGGAGCTGGTTGGGCGTCTGCGCATCATCTCACAAGTCTCCGCCGAATGAGGCTCAGAGGAGACGGTATTACTCCGGCAACAGCGAACGGGGTCCGACGAGGAACGCGTCAGAGAAGATTCATCCAACCACAGGCATGGGCGTGGAGCAGGGCACGGGAGGACAGAGGGCACAAGGGCAAGCCGGCCAGAGAGATGGGCAGAGAAGCCTAAGGCGAACAGAGTACAAGCTGGGCTAGAGATATGGGTATAATAATTACAGGCGGGGGGAGGAGGGGCGCTGGGAAGCAGGGAAAGAGAGCGGGAGACAGAAACGTACTAAGGTGATAACAAGCTGAACCAGAACAGCTGGGTATAGAAGACTGATGCCACAGGGGCACACAAAGCCAGATAGGAGGCCCACTGGAATTATGCGGCAGAGGAGGGCACAAGTATGCGTCATATTTTCTGATACAGTTCGTTTTATTTTTTTTATTTTTACACTTGTTAACACTGTTTGGCAAAGGTTGCATCTCATTAGTACCAGTTTAACATCCAAACGTAGCAACAAGCAACAGAAAAGTCAACCTTTCCAAAGGGCCTTCGACTGCTCTGGGCAACATTTTTTGCTGCGTTTTTAGTAGCTTTTCAACAGTTTGGACTACATTCTTTTTTTTTAGATCGGCAGATGGATTATGTGGTAAATACGGCAGAATCCCAATTATGCTAAAAATGCCTCGGCCGCACAATCATATGATTCCAGTGGCCGTGCCAGAGAGTTGCAAACCAGACACTGGCAGCACATTGAGAAATGTGTAATGGAAAGGCGATGCTATTCATGGTGCAGCAGGTGCAGAGGCACCGAAGCCCTGTGTTGTATGGGACGCACGGCACCGCAGTTATTACTGTATTTTACTTACGAACGAGAGTCTACAGGGGGCATTTCCTTCTTGCATTATGGATTCCGTCATCTTGCTACATCACTGGGCAATAGTAGGGCCGGGCACAGGAGAAAAGGGACCCAATTCCTTAAGAAAAAATTATCACCCCAGCGCCCTAACAAGGGTGCTGCTACCCTTTATAAGTAAGGAAGATGTATCATATCCAGAACAGCAACTAGTGCACGACACCAGAAACAAGGCACGCCAATCAGGCCCCTGAAAACATCACACAGGCAAACCATGCCATGACCAGCAAGCTGACCAGATCCAACAATCAGACGTTAGTCAACAGCAGCATCAGTGAGCAATCTGCGCAGGTATCAATCAAGCTATTCACTGTAACAGAAAGATCCCAGCCAGAAAACAATACAGGTATTGTATTGTAACTGCAGTTATATAGCTACTACTCCCGACGAGGCGTCAAAGCGCTTTTTCGGCAAGTAGCATGCTACTCCGGATCCCATAAAGGATTAGTGGTGAATTAGTATGGTCAAATATGAAAGTAGTCTGAGTGGTGGATATGTTAGTCAGTTATTTGGATTGAGTAGGAGTAACCCCGACAGTAAACTGTAGTTGAAACAGCATCTCAATATCCCAGTAAGCTTACCACGCCGTAGTTGCAGTATACTAGCAAGAAAACTGCACAGATGACAGAAAACCAATACAAAATTGGCACAAGCACCATGCAAGGAAACATTCTCGCACCAGAACCATAGCGTAAAGTGCACCCACAAAACCAGATCAAGCAATCCATGCCACAAGCAAACTCCACTTGTACGAGCACTTCAGCACACATACTATATTGAAGCGAGTTAGCTTAACTAAATAAACTTTGGAAAAACCACCAATCCAGCAAGTACACCAGGAAGGCTCCAACTCGTCAGCAAGTGACCAGTGGGGGTACCAGGTCCTCAACAAGGTAACTTGGTTAGCACTGTCACATAAACGTCCACAGTGGCACAAGCACCCAAGAAAGTAAACCGTAGAAGCACCAACACAAGCAACCAGCACTCACAAGAACACCACAGCAAGAAATCGGTATTGACAAACGGTAGCAAACCATCCAGTCAAGTCAATGCCAGTAAGCAAGTAGCACCATAGACAGCATGGCGGCCTGGTGCAGTAATGGGGGCACTCCAAATCTCAGCGCCATGCTGAAAATCATCCCACTGTCCTACTCCGTGATTTTGAGAGTAAACTTGTGAAGGGATACACGTCATTAGTGGAAATGAGAAGCCAAGGCCAGCGCGCGCACAGCAGGTGCTCTGACTGACAAGAAACGGTTCTGAAGAGGTGGGACCTTCGACGTCAGCGAGCTCCTTCTCGCGAGCCAGAACAGACGATGCTGCGACCACGTCGGTGGATCAACATTCAAAAATACATAGCCATTGGCTGTCTCCCACCCACCCCTGTCCACAAAAGCTCATAAGAGGTCATAGGTCAATAGCTTCTGATACATTTATTATCACCAATATGGCATGAATAAATATACACTACATTTATTATCACCAATATGGCATGAATAAATATACACGCACATTTAACTAAAATTAACATAGTGGAGTAGCTGGCGAGCACATCATGTGGATGCTTTCTGCCGGGGCTCCCCTCAGAGCAGCGGCAGACGCCACTCCCAGGAAGTTGACAATAACTCCGCAGGCAGTTCAAACCCACTCGATAATTTCATGTTCACCACATCCTTCCGCGTCTTCGCTTCATTTCTGAGAAAGGGTGTTTTACGTTTTTTAAGATCCTGTTAAGGGGCTAACGCGGCAGGCAACAATCATGCAACTGTTTCCCATCAGAGAACTGTGCTTGCACGCCATGACCCTGTGCGAACACGGGCCCGGTGAAAGGTGCTGCAGTATTATTGCAGAGCCAAGGCATGTTCACCCCACTGCCGCTCTGTGAAAGTATAGTTAGGGTCGGTACGGGTGCTGCTGCACTGTTTCTAAGCATTCATTTACCCTTTCATGCCCCTAACACGCCAAGGCGTACGGGAGAAAACATGCGTTTGTGCGATTTCTAATTAGCTCTGTTAAAATTAACACAAGGTGCATATCTGGTGTTGCTGGGTTGTTTCATAATCAGATACCGGCCCTACGATAATGGATGTATTAAGTAGAATTGGTGACTGGAACGTCTACGATCTTATTTTTTGGTGTGTAAAAGTCGCAGATATCCATTTGGCCTCTTGGCACTACAGTTAATGACAAAAATAAAAGTTGCAGATCTAGTCCCTAGGCGTGGAACAAAACGGTCTTCTGGACCTGGGGTCCATATGACCCTCTGTCCCGATCACACGAGTATGCCACTGGGAGGTACCGCCTTGAGAAGGATCAGCCAGCACTGTGTTTTTTGTTGGGATTCTGAAGACAATCAGAGACCTGTCTTAACACCACCTGAATGCATCTGAATAAATGAAAACAGGATGGTGCCCCATTGGCGGGCACAGCTCTGCTACTCCCCTCCAGAGACCTAAGCACTCACCCCAGCCTGGCGTACAAACAAAATTGGGTTGTGTGACATGTGCTAGTGCAGCTGCACTGTTAAAAACAAAAAAATGTGATGGGAGCAATGCTTGCAATAAGTCTGACCACTGGCAATCGCTCGGGTAGCATTCCAACCCATCGTTCTTTTACCCACCATGCCACCTCAGTTTGGAAACAGTCGTATGCAAATGAGTCTTAGTCCTGCTCCAGGGGTCAAGAGTGTTTACATATGACGGGTCAAACTGCGGCAGCATGGTGGGCAAAAGAACAATGGGTTGGAATGCTACCCAGAGTAATTGTCAGTGGTTCGAAAAATAGCAAGCATTCCGCATGTCACCATTTGTGTTTGATATACTGGTATGCCCAGACATGGGTCCCACGCTCACTATGCCACCGGCAACAAGCTACACCCAACTGAAGAGCCCTCAATCAGGGCAAAAAACTGTCTTCGGTTGCTTTTACTCTGGTTCAAGGAGAACTTGGTTTCGCAGTTCTGGCTGAACTGTTCCTATAAGAGCAGGGTCAAGACTGTTTTGCAAATAGCTGGGTCCAAATTGGGGTGGCATGGTGCCAAAAATAACGATGGATTTGAACGTTACACTGAGTGATTGCCAGTGGTCCATCACTAGCATCCCTCTCATCACCTTTTGTGTGTTTGAGGCAGCTCTACTGTTCCCAGTACAGAAACTATGCTAGTAGCTCGGAGAGGGCTGTGAATAAAGTTAGCACCAGCAAACGGCGATGGTACAGCTCTACTGTTCCCAATCCAAGGTTTATGCAAGCACTCTGAAGGGGGCAGTGGATAAACCTAGAATGAGGGATGGAGGCTGAGGCAACTATCTGGTTCTCAATCCAAGATGTATTCAAGCCCTAAATAAACCTGAAATAGGCAGAAGGTGATGGTACAGCTATTCTGTTCCCAATCCAAGACTTATACAAGCTGTCAATCAAACTAAAATGAGTGACAGGGGCTGTGTACAGCTATCCGGTTCACATTCCATGATTTACCCCGAAGGCGGCTGTGAATACATCTACAATGAGTGGTACGGTGCCAGTGCAGATATGCTGTTCGGAATGCAAGCGCTGTGGAGCTAGCACACTGCAAGGCATAGGAATACACATGAAGCAGATGGGCAACACCAGATCACTTCCACATACCCTTATTATTTATAACCAATTAGAAGCAGGTGGTTGGACGTCTGTGCTCCTCTGCATCGTGGCCAAGTGCCCACTACCTACAGAATCTGGTGTAAAAAGAAAAGTAGCACCCGTAACACATGACTGTGCTCCCAGGTCCAACCATAAGCTCTGCTAATGAGATCATGTAGCATGTTCAACCAAATCGCTACACATTGGTTGTTCAGTATTTCTTAACTCTTCATTGACGACATAGACTCATGCACGACTACAGAGACTGAAAAAAATAACGGACTCATGCAATGGCACTATTATCCATTACTATTTAAAGGGCATGTGTGTGTATAGGTGAGATGTCATTCACTGGATGGCCCCTTGGAACCACGCGGAACTGTCAGCAGGGAAGCACTTAGGGCAGAGGTCTTCAAACTTTTGTAGGTTGAGCCCCCCAGCTGAATTTTTTTAAATGTCGGGCCCCCCCACCACCTGACAGAAATTTCGGGAATGTGGTACACTACATATTCGACTGCCACCCGCATAACCTGGCCATATCGGCAAATAATGTTCAATACAATAAGAGTGTTTAGTGAGTGTGGTTAAATGACAAAGGCTTATTACACAGCTCAAAACACAATTTTCCAAGATAAAATGTGCGGAAATTGTTTTTACTAGGATGCTTCGTTTTACACGACATAGATTGATTATAACACCATCAACATTAATGTGACGGGTGTGCCTGTTTTTTGCCACAGAGACGGTCAATCTGTGGATGGATTTTCGCGACAGCCATCCTCAGGTTGTGTTCCACATCCAGTTTTGAACTGTACTTATTCTTTAATATAGCAAGCACGGATAACCCAATCTCACATAAATAGGAAGAGCTAAAATGCAAGAGAGTTTTGATAGCAATTGTGCTGTGCGTACAGATTCCGTGAGGATGAGGCTCTCTTGCTTTACTTCCTAAAAATAAAATGTCTTTGCTCTCTTGTGTTGTTCTTTTGTTTGGTAATAAGTGGCTGTCCAAGGTTGAATTGGTGATTCCCATTTGGATATGAGTTTTTGTAATAATGTAAAAATTAGAATCTCTTTGAACAGGAGAAGGCGCTGTGCTCCTGGTTTTTGTTGTCTATATTTATGCACACAGTTCCTACAGGCCTTGCCGAAACCCCCAAACATGTTTCTTTACACTACAGAGGTATGGGTGTGTAAAGGTTTCAGATTGCTATGTGTGACATTTTTATAATTTCAGTGTAATTGTGAGTGACTTTTCAATGACTATGATTGACACTTTCTCACGAGCAAACTCAAGCAATGAAGATGAGGGGAACATAAATATCTGGAATTGCACCCATTTGAGCAACAGGACTTTGCCAGCAAAAGCATATTTTCATAGCATAGCAAGTCAGTGTAACAGTAGATCATGATTTACACTCTGTTCCTGCACCGGGGCAATGGAGGTCTGTTCTGTGTCCCTTTTGCAGTGAGTAACTGAATGTGCTGTAATGTGACACACTTTACACCTAGCACCCACGGACTGTAGGCAGTTGCCTGATCGTGCGCTGCCAAGAAGGCATTTGCTGATTAACACAAACACACTCGGGTAGCCAGGGCACTGCACAATACACTGAGGTTGGATAAATCAAATTACTATAGTTAGGCCTTAACAAGAAGCATTTCAATATTTCCTGCCAGGTGACTCGGTGTGACCAGCGCTGCTCAGCTCACTTTAATTAACCGCATGATGTATTCTGGGAGCTGTAGTGCAGACTGGGCCCGGATTAGTTATTCCAACTGAAGATAACACATTGCTGATTTGTAAAAGAAAAGTCCATGGCAGACGTGTGTGAGAGCGAGGAAGGGACGAGGTCTGAAGTGCCACATGCCTTTCCTAAATAGATTTGATTAAAAAAAAAACTGCTGAAGACAGGAGCACTAGATTTTCCTGGTAACCTTACTAACGTGGGCAGACATTCGCTCCAAGCTTCACTCCCCTCACATCAATTTTACTTGATGCATCCTACACCATCGAGAAAAAAATAACATGTGTACAGAAACAGACAAATATTGCAGTTTCTGCTCACAATACCTAGAAAAAACGGGATACAGAAAAGACATTTGCAAGCCTCCCAGAGAAGAAGTAAGCCTCTGCTGCTGATAGGCCTTGCTGAAACCCCCAGGGAGGTTTCTTTACATTTCAAAAGTATAAGCACGTCGTGTCCCAGCGCAATAGTTAAAACTAACATCGTGTGTCTTCGAGTTCCCTCTTTCCCCAACCCCCAGGGCCGTTTCTAGGTATTTTGCCACCCTAGGCGAGAATTGAAAAATGCCGCCCCCCCCCATTTACTACCATCACTCCGCATCTCTCTCTTCTGAAGTTCATATCCAGCCCTCCCTTTAGAGCTCCCTACTCTGCACCCCTCACCCCTCCACTGGTTCATTAACTCTCCCTGAGTCTATCACCTATTTTTCCAGTGTTCCTTGTTCCCTTGCAACCCCCCCGCCCTGGCCCTATTCAAAAGGTCCTTTCCTTCCTGTTTCACCAGCTCCCATCTGTTCACAGCCCCTGCACTCCTGATACTTATCATACCACCTTCTCCCTCAATGATTCCCTCATCGCCTCTTTCATCTCTGCTCTTGGTGTTTTTTATCTCCACTGAACTTAGAGTACCCAATATTCCCCCTTTTTTAACCCATGCCTCCCCGTCACCTTTCATCACTTCCTGATATCAGTGGTCCTCACCTTTCGCCTTAATTCAACACTTACCCCTCTCCCCGCTTCTCTAATATACTCCTTTCTGCAGAGCTCACCCATTCTCTCAGCTGTGCCCCCGGTGGCATTGGGAACCCACCACTTCAGCAGCTTAAGCAGAGGCAGCACTGACCCCATGGCAAACTTGTACCTACTTAAAAGTGAAAAGGTCGTTTGGGGCCTCTTCTTCCTGCAAGTAAAAATACCAGCGTTAGGGAATATCAGGAAAGAAGGTGGAAAGAAGGTGGATGTGTGAAAGGACGGATGCACACATGCAATGACAGATGGATGGATGGCAACAGTATGGTTGAATGGGCAAGAGGTTAGTGTATGGAAAGGTGAAGAGGGTGGATGGATGAGTAGAAGGCAGAGGGAATGGATTGACCCTCCGAAGGAAGATGAAAAGCTGAAAGGAACGCTTTTAAGCAGGGTTGGATTAGCAGGCTTTGCGAGCTCGGTGTGATTAGAGATAAGTTACAAGTGAGGGGTCTTTTAATTTTCTGGATACTCACTTGTGTCCCTTCCTTTAGCACCCCTGCCCTCCATTCACCAGGTCCTGCTCACCCTTTCTTTCTTGCCTGCCATCCCCCACTAGCTTCTCCTCTCCCTGCTTCTGTGCATGTCATCCCTCCCTTCAGTGGTTCCTGCTCACCTCTTGCTGCTGCCCTACTCAGTTCATTTAGACCCCACACACCCCCTCCTGCCTACCAATGCCTTAGCAAGGGTGCCAAGGGCCCTACTGTGAGCAAGGAAAACATCCCCGTGGAGTAAAAAACAGAAGCTATATTTGGACCCTTCTGTGTCTCGTTGCCACTGCGCCCACTGCACAATTAACAGCTAGGCCTCTGCTGCCCATTTCAGCACCCCTCCCCTCTCCCTCTGTCACTGCAACGCTGTGCTTTCTCTGCCTTCTCGGCCTCCTAGGGGAAAGGAGCTCCGTGGTTGGAAGGGCTGGAGCGGTAGGCCTGTCGCCTCATGGACTGCCGGGGCAGAGAAAGGCAGGGCGGGTCAGGTGGGTCACAGGAATGGCAGGCCATGGTGGCGCCGTGTTAAGTGGGGGACCAGCGGAATAGTAGATGCAGGCGCTTCTGGTGGAGGTGGAGGGGGAGGGCGAGGGCGAGGGCTGCAAGTGTGTGAAAGTGTGGGGAGAAGTGAGAGGAGTGAGCAGCAGATTATGCGTGAACATTGGGAAAGTTGTGACTAGCAGAGAGCAGAGTGAGAATCTGTGTGTACACTGGTACCGCTGGCCGCTCCACACACCACTATGCTAGGGTGCACTGCGCAGCATGGATGTACAAGCAGGTGCGCTTGCACTCACTGCCTTCAAATTTAAAAAAAATCCCCCCTTTTGCCGCCCTAGCCCTTTTGCCGCCCTAGGCGGCTGCCTAGTCCTGTCTAATGGTAGAAACGGCCCTGCCAACCCCACCCCAGCCTCCTCCCCCATCCACCTCTGCCCTGACTTAAAAAACATCGAAAAATTGTTTGCATCCAAATAATACAGCAACCTAAGGAAGTAAAAGTCAGCAAACGGAGGAGTGAAGAAACGCCACACTACCCAAAAAGTTAAAGAATTCATGAGATTTATGCTCCTGGTCTCGCGGCACTTCCTGCCTTCTAAAATGCTGTCTCTTCATTTGTGTAACTTGATCAGTGATGGCGTTACTAAGTGCTGATTGGCTGCGGTGCAGGAGCTAGCCAATCCAAAATCCCCATTTAAAATGGGGAAGAAATGCAGGAAGTAAACCTACATACGTTCGAGTCGACGTGGTATTTTCGAAAACAAAGGTGAAGTTTCAAGTGAAGTGCGCGCCCCCCCTGGGATGACGGCGCCCCCCCCCAGGGGGGCGCGCCCCACAGTTTGAAGAAGTCTGACTTAGGGGAATGCAACTAGTGCAGAATTTCAACAGACCATCCCACTTCCTTCAAGCACAGTCATGACCAGCCAGAGCTCACACAATGTCCACATTTTATAATCAAGAGAGAAGTGACACTTCATATACAAGAACGCAACGTGTCGCAAGCTTAACGTTTGCACTAGCTGAACTCTTAGTATTAAGACAACCACAGGGGTGTAAGCGTGAGGTCATAGACGCCTCTCCAAAGAGTTTATAAGTCACGCAGTGAAACCCATAGGACAGGGCTGGGTTCAATCTCACAGGTGCTCATCTCAGAAGGACTCCCAGGAAATAATATGGAGCCAGGGCTTTAAGTGGGATGAAAAAACTGGGGGTCTCTCAAAGGGGCGTGGTCAATATAATTAAGGGTGTGGCTTAAAAACACATAAGCTGAAAATCTGCTTAGCATAGTGTGCTGCCCGACTTGTAGTTTGCTGTTTCTGTCCTTGCACCCAGATATATAATACAACAAGCAGCATCATACCTACAAGTCAGGACTACTGGCTTTGTCAATGGTTGTTAGTTGCGTAAGATAAATAAGCAGCAACTATGGCTTGTGTATAATATTGAAAAAGCTTCCACTTAAAGCCCTGTTGACACCACGACAATGTTGCTGCTCCGGAGTTTCAAAAAGAGGGCAATACAGAGAGAAAATTACTCTCTTTAATGGATTTCCCTTCCCCTACTGCACTCACCTTGCATGACGTTATGCCGCAACTTCTCCACTAGTTAGAAGTGAGCAGTGTGAGCATGCGCACATCGATGTGCCTACTGTCACTGCAGTCCAGAAAATAACAGGACCGCCTGTGCCAGGGCACAAAACAGAGCCAGATAGAGACCCGTTTTAAGGCCCACTTTAAAAAACTGCCGGTGCTCAGCACAGGGGAGACCTGGCCCACTTAAAGCCACTGTATGGAGCCAACCCGTTCCAACAAGTCAGTAGTCTTAAACACAGTTTGCACAAGGGGTGTAATGTCAGGAAGCGCAATGCTCAAGGCATCACATGACTTCACAAGCAGATATACGGAAAAGGGATGGTACTTCAAAAGTGGCCTCCACAGAGCTAATCTGTAAAGTCACAAACACGCCTCCCACGAAGGCGAAACATCACAAAGCAGAGCACCAGGGCTCAGTCAAGTGACCTCATAGACAACATGCAACCCAGGGCTTTTAAGTGGGCTGGGTCCTGCGGGTGCTGAGCAGTGGCACTTCTAAAAAGCAAGTGCCCAGTAGGGTCCATATCAGGCTCTCCATTTTCGTCTTCACCCTCAGTGGAAAAAAAAAAATGGGAGAAAAAATAAATAAAAAATCGTCACTCTACAGCAGTACCACCCTTAACCCGTTTACTGCTTTGAACGTTCAGCGTCAGTGTGAAATGTTCTATTAAGCGGGCGGGGCTGCGTCGGCCAACGGACGTGCGCAGCACTACTGAGGTAGTGCTCGCGACTGCCGTTGGCCGACAGCAGCCGCAAACGGGTTAACTGCCTTTAATGTAACTTCAAAGAGACTTGTTATACTTTTTTCAGCCTCATCGTTTCAGAACTGAAGCATTTTCAATAGTATACACACCAAGCCATAGTTGTTTTTTAATTATCTTATGCAACAAACAACCATTGACAAAGCCAATAGCCCTTGCTTGTTGTAGGTGTATTGCTACTTGTTTATGATATATCTGGATGCAGCGACAGAAGCAGCAAAATACCAGTCAGGCCTCTCACTATGCTAAGCACAGATTTTCAGTTTATGTGTTTCTAAGCCACGTCTTTTTAGGTCTCACCTAAGCCAGCGCATGCGTTGATCTGGCGAGACATTTAAGAGTGGAGTTTTAAAAGTGCTGCCAAAGGCTTTTGCTGGCCTCAAGCATGAGATTACGTGCCGCCAGCTTTGCCACTCGCGTGCCTTTTTTAAATTTTCTTTTAGCACGAGCGTACACATACATCTCCTGGGCTTTGTTCCTCCCTTTTGCGTGCGCACACCTGCTTCTCCCCCACCACAGATCGCGTCATGCTGGTTTTCAATGGGCCTTGCGCGTGCAGTCTCTTGCCTATATATCTTTGGGGCATACATTGGATATCAGTGTCTCTTCACCCGCCTCTCAATTCGCAGTCTCGCTGTACTCACAGCTTTTGTGTGAAAGGACGCGAGGCCTCGCAGCTTTATATGTTTTTTGGTGTGATTAACGCAGAGGTGCAGTCAGAACAATAAACAAGTGGATTAATAAAGGCAAGCAGTAGCCGGACACTGGAATTCTCCTGAGGAAGCCCCCTCCCCTAAATATCAATTTTTATTTCACGACGCATTATGAGGTCCCTGGCTTCCTTGCTTGTATTTCCATGGCAACTCGTCTCGCCAACCTTGTTTTTTATTCAAATGACCAGAATCACAAGCATTGGCCTAGCCAATAGGCCTCGCCATGCTTAATGTTGCTTTCTCTCACTTGTGTGCTTTTTTGCCGGTCCCCTGTTTTGCTCTCCCTCATGTGCTGCTCTCCCCATCCCCTTTCCTTCTCTTACCTGCCCACTTCTCTGTTGCCCTCATCCCTGCAGTACTTTTCAACTAGAATGCTTACTTTTTGTAACTGTGCTTTCTGCTATTGCACTTAATTAGCAATCTGTCACGCTGGTGCAAAATTTAGTAAGTGCCCTTGAGGTGTCACAGTGATATTCCAAGAATCCAGTGTCTTGAAATCTAATTTCCTGGTCCACTCGGCCAGCTGCAGGCAAAGGACACCACCAGGTAAAATCAGCTAGCAAACACACAACTACACATTTGACATTCTACTTAACCTTTTTTGGAGACTGCTCCTGCGGTCACTGATGCCTTATAATCAACCAGGACCATTCACCCCACTTAAATTTTTTCTGGATAATTGTTCCTCGTGCAAGTCCCACTCGGTCATAGTAAATAACATGAATTATTAATTTTCTATTTATTCCTGATGGCGTGAAATTTTCCTTTCCCTTTCACATTCCTCTCTGCTTTAGTGATAAATGTAGTCTTAAATGTGACTTGGCAATGTAAAGGAAACATATTTATATAAGAAGTTAAGGTAAAGCAAAAACTGTTTTCTTCGGTAGGCTTACATTACCAACCTTTCAATTAACAGGTCAAATATGCTAACCACTTGCTCTACAGCGACTAATAGGGAATCACTCCTGGTATCACACAATGTAAACAAGCATTGGCATAGCCAATAGGTCTCCCCTTTGGGACCTTATATGTGTTTAGACAGTTATCCAGCACACTATCCTTGGTGCAACATCAACTGTTTTATGGCTAAACACGTATAAGGTCCCAAAGGCAAGACCTATTGGCTATGCCAATGCTTGTTTACATTGGCCACAGCCCTTTGAGAGACCCTCATCTACCACCCCATTTTTTTCATCCAATTAAAGCCCTGCCACCACCCCAACCAACATGGCTGCGACACTGCACAGAAGAATGTTTACGGTCCAGCTTCCTGCGATGTCACAGCTATCTCTCGCAAAGCAACGTGCTTCAACGTGCTCCAGGAGCGGCTGTTTTCTTTTTACATGGCCTTCCATCGGAACTCGACGCTACTACGTAGCACAATAATCAGATATCAAATTTGGAAATGAACGTCGGTTAGTTTAAATCAATCTGAAATGCATTGCTTATTTTCAAAAATGAAATCTAATTCGGGGTTTACTTTATCGACTCCTCGTGGACCTTAGAGGTAGCTATTTTATTCGGGTCAAAGTGATATAAATAATATCGAGTTCGCCGAAGCGGAGGTAGTAAAATGCCAATGGGCGATGCTATTCCAATGAGGGCCACCACTGCAGACGTGAGTGAGACTCGTGCTGTTTGAGATTTCAAAAAAAGCTGCAGAAGGAAGAGCTTATTGGCATCGCGCCCAGAAGATTTCCCGTGTTCCCAAAAGGGTTCCATGTGAAAACAAACACTGAAAAAACATATTTTGTAAAATTATAGGCTTTTAAATATAACATTTTTAATATGGAGCTTAATACATCACTTCTATTGTTTCCAACAGATGTTACTATTATCCAGTTTGACAGTATTCAATTCTACTTCACCTGCCTAGCACACGTGGTGTCAAGTATTAATAATTTGAACACTGCAGGGCGAGATATTTGGCCTGGGGTAATTATGTATGTTTGAGATGTTAGTTGTCAATGTTTTTGTGAGATATATATTATCAACGTCTATGTTTTCACATACCAGCGACCAGCGCTCTGCCACAGACAAGATGCAGAATGGCCAACTGAAATAAACAAGGGTCGTGTCACTGACTGCTTTAAGGGGCACAGTCCTAATACTCACTGGTATTTTTCAAGAAGGGGGCAAATGAATGGTGTCTTCAGCAAACCTTAGGTTTGACTATCTGCTACTAATTGTAGAAACTGTCATATCCAAGCCAGCTTGCTCGGTGTGATAAGACACTAAAGTTATTTAGACATGCTACAAAAGATAAGTGTGTATCCTAATGTAATATAATGCACAAAACGGCCATATCGTCAAGCTTTGTATTAAGAAATGTCTTCAATTGTATGTCCCTGGATTAGCTTATGCTTAGGCTAAGAGCGCGCTGGTTAGACATTTCTGGGTTTGCTGCTTTACCCCCTTCCCTACATCCAATCCGCAGAAAGGAAACAGTGTGAAAGCAATTACAACTTTCCCCCCACCCCCCAACAATAGACCTCTTGAAAACTCCCATTCCCCGGTTTTTAGTTCAGTGACATCACTAACATTTCAGATTTGTGTTTTATTTTCCACTGGAATCGCCCAAATTGGGCTACTTGTAACACATAAAATCTATATGTTAATCCCCCCCATACACACATTTCTTATCCTCGTCGCCAGTACACAACGTTTGAATCATATTACTACTCCGCACAGGGATTCCCTGTTTGTTTTAAAGCTGGGAAAAATGGGGGGCACTGCCCCTTCCACACACAGTACGCAGTACTTTAACTTCCCACCCAAAGCCAGTCTCCTTCCTGGTGGGGGAAAAAGTACTAAAATCTGCTACGTCACGCAGCACGAAATAGTCCAAATTAAGAGTGGTTTGATGGTGAAGCTTAAGTAGTAGTCCCTCTAAGAGATCCATGGATCCCCATCTCTGGTTCAGCGAGAAGGGTTTAAACCCACGCCAAAGAGGCAATAAATGATGTTACCAGTCTTCACTTTGTTGGTCCTCCCCAGCTTTGCTAGTTATTTACCCCGGCCAGTTCCCCAAAAGCAGCCCTGCAGGGTCCTGCCCTGCAAGAGCAGCTCCAAGCTTCCAGTCTTGGCCCAAGGGGAGGAGAGCACTGTTGCCTTCAGAAATGTGGATGGATGGGCTTTAGACAATCTGCTATCACAGATGAGGTTTAACAACATGTACTGTGGCCGACTCCCAGCAAAACAGACTTGTAGATTCGGAGCGTCCAATTCTCACCATCTCCCAACACATAGTCCAATCCTTGGGGATATGCCCAAATCCCCTACGCTGAGCTCCAACCCATACACTTAAATAAAGTTATGGCCCGAAAGCTCAATACACTTAAATAAAGTTATGGCCGAAAGCTCATTATTTGCAATGTGTTTTAGTTGCCCACAAAATGGAGGTTTGGTGCTAACAAAACTGGTAAAGACCACCCACCACCAACAATTAGTTCATCTCTTCCCGAACGTTTATCCACAAAAGGAGCTGGTGCTGATAATGACATCTACCAACCCTTCTGCCCCCCAACAAACAACTTCCACTGGGTAGCCTCACCAAAAGTAGTTCATCTGTACCTAGAGTCCAAACTATGGAAGATAGCAGTGACCAACATAATATTCCCAGCCGGATTGTAAAAGGGTAGACATGTTTAGAGAGAGCCTTCCATTGAGGGATGTCCCAATGGACAGACACTTCCATTGACGTGTGGTTTCAGTTGTAGTCCTCATATGGGGAATGTAACAGGTCCACAGTAAAACCCCCCAGGCATGCATACAGTCCTGCCATGCTCAAACCACCACTTGTGCAGGTCCAACAGAAAGAAGGATATGGAAGAAGGGCCCTAAATTGGGTTGGCTGGTGGGCTTGTTTGTGTCACAGTTCTCTCCGGTCTTTAAAGCACCTAAGTCGCTACCGCTTCTTCTTCTGTTTTAGCGACTTCCTTCTCTTGAGGATCATCTCGTAGAGTTTGTCCATGCCTTCGGTCAGGCCCTCGCCGATGATGGCGCAGGCTGGCTGAACGTGGTAAGCAGTGGAGGCTGCCAGCTCCTGCAAGGCCAGCTGCCTCTCGATCTCCGGCACGGGCAACGAGCGGGGCAGATCCTGCTTGTTTGCAATGACCAGCAACGGTGTGCCCTGGTTCTCAGCAAATTTGGTCACCTTGTGCAGCTCTGTCCTGGCCTCCTCCAGCCGGTCTGCGTCCACAGAGTCCACCACATAGATGATGCCATCTGTGCAGCGACTGTAGGACTTCCAGAGGGGGCGCAACTTCTCCTGTCCCCCCACGTCCCAAAAGTGGCAACTGATGCCCTTGGCGGTGCCATTGCTCAACTTGATCTTCTCGGTGTTGAAGCCAATGGTGGGCACAGTGTTGACGAACTCGTTGAATTTGAGTCTGTAGAGCACAGTGGTCTTCCCAGCCGAGTCTAGGCCAAGCATGACGATGTGCAAGGACTGGAAGGCTGACATGTTGGACGAGAGGTTCCCCATAGCTCCAGTGGGGCGCCAATCCAGCTGTCCAATGGGTTCCCCTTGCGCGCGTCAACGCTGCGCGCTCTTCCAGCGGGTCCTGCAGCTATCCTTGGACGTCCCTTCCTCCTCACAGGGGGCAGCCGCGCTCCTCCAAAGCACCCAGTAGTAAGGGGAGGGTGGCAGGCAGCCAAGGGGGAGACCTCGGCTCTCCGCAGCAGACCCAGGCACAGAAGCGCTGCGGCATTACTGGTGGCCGTCCGACGTCAGAAACCCAGGCAAGAACGGGCCTGCATGATCCATCAGGGACGGAGACACCGCTCCCCCGCCACCATCTGAAAAATGCAGCGACCAGAAAATCGATTGGTTTCCCTCGCCAGGCGCTGCTGGGTTCGGCAACGCTCAGCAATCATTAACCCCTTCCTGCCCTGGCCACGGTGCAACCACTGACTTGGTGCAGCTGCCCGGGGCTGTGGTCCTGCGGTTCAACCGGCTGACGCCCACCCAGGGCTGGCGGAGCAGCGGGCGCGACAGGTGTGAAAAACGCAGCCCGTCCTGGGGTCCAGGAGGCAGGCAGTGTCCGTCTCAGCCGGGAATGAGGAAGACAGTGGTCAGCAAGAAGGCAGACAGATGCACGGGAGGGGGGTCCTTCCCAGACCCCAGCTGAAAATGTTGTCCTTCCCAGACCCCAGCTGAAAATGTTGCCAGCCTCTTTATATTCCCCCTATGCTTCCTGGAAGGTCACTGCTCCAGACGCCGCCAAGCCTCTCTCGGTTCCTCTGGGTGTCTCCAGGGTCCTCCGGTGATCGGTGTCTGTCTCTTCCAGTAGACTGCAGTGGTGGCACCTGCGGCGGATCAGAGCCGGACACCGGCTGCTCCCCAGTCCTGTCCTTGCTGGGGCTCAGGCTCGGCGGTCCCGACTGTGTGTCTCTACTCCAGGCTGAGGGGGTTGGAAGGCGGCATCTTCAGAGGGGCCCCTGGGTCGCTCCGAGGTCTGATCACGCCGTAGCGCCCAGTCGCTGCCTCCCGCCGCCTCTCAATGTATGCAGCCGCAGCTCAATCCATCACACCCTCCCAGGCCCGCCAGACAGAGGGGGGGGAGGAGGGTTCTTAAAAGGGCAACGCCGGGGAGGCGGGACACCCGCTCAGGGCGACTACTGCACAAGCAAGCACAGGCAACCCGTCAGCAGTGTGAATGGTTTGACTGATCGAGGTGTTGCTGAGAAGAAAACAGATGGGTTGGGCTGCTTGTGCACGTTCTGTGTTTAAAGTGGAAATGTCAGATGCAGAATCAGTAACATCCAAGATTACATGACAGTAACACAATATGATTCTTTCTAATGGCAAGGAGCAGCAGCAGTATCATCACGGGCACAACTCACTAGAATCCACCATGCGGCTAGAAAAGCTGCCAGTGCACACACCGAGAGGCAGTAACGAGACGGCCTGCCACATGAAGTGTTCCTATCTGCCAGCTGGCTGCGTGTTAAGTAAAACACCTCCCGTCACTAAGCTGTATTTAGTAAACCTCGTTTTGCAGTTTGGGGGTTGCGTTCTCATACATACAATTTTAAAAGAAAAAAAAATCCAAATTCCAAAATGCAATTTGCAATTGACTATAAAAAAGGTAGGTTTAGTAGAACGTGTCATATGGAGTGGCACGCTTAATGCAAATATTCCGTAACAAAGCATTCTGGATGTTATAGTCCTAGTTTGCTTACATGGAACTAATAAGACTAGCACACCTGATAGCAATGAATTGTAAGTTAAAAGCCAAGCACTGGAAAACTCTTCATACATTGTTCCATGTTTTAGTTGTACATATTGGGGGTTAAGAAGGAGTGGCTGAAAAATGGGAAACGAAGTAAACCTATTCTTTTATATATAGTTATACCTATTTTGTCAATATTTTGGCCCTTAAAGTAACATGGGAGGAGCAAAGGCCAAATTAAGCAGGGATACAGAAAGGGGCGTGCAAATACAAAAACACACCTATGAGTATGTCATAGGACCCGGATCCCCCAGCATGCTCCCGCTCCCTCCTTATAACTTGACAACCCACATGAGAATCAACAACAGAGATCTGTGTGGGTGTAAAAACGGCCATGTTTAATATTTTTGACATTTCATAAACATGACAAGGCATTTCAAAAATTCATTAAATGCAGTTATCAACACAATTTTATTCTTGACTTCCTGATCTTCTTTCGCCAGATAAAGCTTCTAATCCTCCAACACTAAGGGCGGGGCTTCCGGCTCCCCTCTTCCATGCCGCATCCACGCAAGGTGCAACCCACCTGCGACTCATGAGGAGAGGGCCCCCAACCTCTGATCCTTGTCCGCCTTCTCCAGGGGCCCACCCTCCGACCACCAGGCTGACCAGGAACCCAGGAGGCTCGTAACCTGTCGCCCTAGCCTCCCCAGCCGGGGCCCTATTTCACAGCGGGGAGCTTACCGTCTCCCCCCTCAGTGCTAGCCTAGGGAGTACGCAAGGCGGACTCCCGTCCATTCCGTCGGTCAATTGTACTGTTCCAAGGTCTTTCTACCGCAACACGCCCCTCCAATCCACAGAGCTAAAGGGACGGGTGGGTGGGAGTTTAAATTATACTAAGGGCTGTAGGAGGGAGGACGCTTCAGGGAGGCCGCCACGATCCGGTGCAACAGAGGAAGCAGAGGCCGGGGTCCCTGCCCCCAGTCCCTAAATAGGTCACCAGGCTCCGCCCTCTGTCGCACCGGAAGTGCGTCCTCCTGCCCCTGGAAGTGATAAGCGGCCGGTCGCCCATTGGGGCAGACCGGTCGCCCCTATCTGGATCAGGTAGGGGGCGGGGGCCGGGGGGCCGGGCCCTAAGTGCGTGCTTGCCGATACTCAGCTCGCGCTTGGCATAGGACCCGGATCCCCCAGCATGCTCCCCGCTCCCTACTTATAACTTGACAACCCACATGAGAATCAACAACAGAGATTTGTGTGGGTGTAAAAACGGCCATGTTTAATATTTTTGACATTTCATAAACATGACAAGGCATTTCAAAAATTCATTAAATGCAGTTATCAACACAATTTTATTCTTGACTTCCTGATCTTCTTTCGCCAGATAAAGCTTCTAATCCTCCAACACTAAGGGGGGGGGCTTCCGGCTCCCCTCTTCCATGCCGTGCATCCACGCGAGGTGCAACCCACCTGCGACTCATGAGGAGAGGGCCCCCAACCTCTGATCCTTGTCCGCCTTCTCCAGGGGCCCACCCTCCGACCACCAGGCTGACCAGGAACCCAGGAGGCTCGTAACCTGTCGCCCTAGCCTCCCCAGCCGGGGCCCTATTTCACAGCGGGGAGCTTACCGTCTCCCCCCTCAGTGCTAGCCTAGGGAGTACGCAAGGCGGACTCCCGTCCATTCCGTCGGTCAATTGTACTGTTCCAAGGTCTTTCTACCGCCACAAAGGTGACCAGGGCCCCCAGGTCCGTCACCTTCCCCACCTGCGCTCTGCGTGAAAGACCCTAATGTTCTAACCCGGCTCTATGTACCGATGCCCGATAACTGCACCCCATCATTGTGATACATCACCTTACCGGAAAAAACCATCCAGTGCGGAATGTGACACCAGCAGCCCTTCACTGAGCCCACCTGGTCACCTCCAACCTTGTGATACCTCACCTCTCCGGAGACTGGAAACCATTCGGGTGGAATGTTACCCAAGCGGCCCTACACTGAGCGCTACTTGGGCAATTCCTACTTGAGCCGCCTCACCGAGACATTCCAGGCTCTCGACTTCTTCCCAGGGCCGGCTGCCCCGACACAGGAAACCTGTTCCCTTCAGGCCTTCCGGCCATAGCACTCGCCCCTGCCATGGTCGCCTTGCAGCTTGCCGCATGGACGAGTGCCTCGTGGCACCACCACCTTCGTGGGCACACTACTGAACAGGAGAGAAATAGAATGTCAAGTATGGTCATTGGCAAATCATCAGCAATTCTGACACCACCAAATATATTAGGCTATAAAGGCTACGAAGTTAACTTCATGCAAACTAGTGGATTTTGGATTTTGGATTTACTATAAGGGATTTACGTGTCTGTTACCAATAGAGGTTCTCTGACCCATAATAGGGTGAGCATTACTGAATACATTGCTAAATAGAGAGCGACATTAGATTTATGTTTGTATTACTGAATGTTACACTCTCATTGCAGTTTAAATAGAGAGCGGCAGCTACCAAAGAAGCCTAATATATTTTGGTGCTAGAAGCTGAGGAGTTAGAAGCCTACCATTTGATATTTACCGTGAGTGGTTAGCAGAATGAATAAGTCTGCAATAGTCTAACGAATAAAGCTAATAGATTTTTAATGGCTGTTTCCTTAATATTGACAGATTTTAAGGTATACATTGAGCTTGCAGAAAACCAGAATTGCATATTAACATTGGAGATTAAGAACAGATATAAGTGATAGTAAGTAGAATTATTTGGTGATCTTTCTCAACATCGGACATGAGCATTTGGGTCGGGACTAAGAGTACCCTTATATCATTTCAGGTTCTACCTTTAGAACTTTCACTATAAAGAAAATGTTGGAATGAAGATTTATTGAATATAGGTAAATTTTATTGATTATATATGAATTGTTAATTTGGCTTAAAATCCGAATGTTTTGTAAACTAAAATGAGACACCGGGAGTCATATTATGGATAATTACTAGGATCATTTCGTCACAATCATGAGGGAACTATGTCTTTTTCACTTAGGTGGTGATTTTATATTTAAGTATCTAAAAAATCTTTTGCCAACGGTATATACTCTGGACAGCTTATAAAAAGAGGTATATTATATTATGTTCCTATTATCTTTCTGGCTTGCAGCCCTGAGGAAGTTGATTAGGCATGCGATTGATGCCCAACGAAACACGTGTTGGCTGCAGATTGTGTTAAGAATTGTGAAGTCTGAAGTCCATAAATAAAGTGGATCTACATCACGATTACTAAAGAGCTCTGGTGTCTGACTTGAAAAGGACTTGCAATGGACTTGTAACTATTATTACTGATGGATCAACTTTGACATAAGGATATTATCTTTATTGAGTGCTCAGCGAGAAATTTTGAATTTGAATACCTAGAGCTTTTTGTTCAAGGGAATTTGGGGGAGTGAGGTGACCTTCCCTGTCTTGCTTTTAAGCACCTGCTGTGATTTGTTAATTCTTTACTTGAGCCAAATTCTTGCAGAGCGCCCGCTTTCTAGCCCTGTTACCTCAACTTTAATTTACCCATATATATTCATTGGCTAGTCATTGAGAATGATAGAGTGGCCCCTATCATAAAGCAGCAGCCATAATCTGACAGAGTGTGTATTATAGTATTACCTACAGTGTTTGCATTTCTGTAACTATTTGTCAATGGTATGCCACAGATGTCTTGTGTTCTGAGCTATGTGTAACTTCATGTACATTATGTCATCTGCAATTCTAGTTGCGCAAAGCATGTTCTGACATATTTTTTGATGAAATCGCAGAAGTTGATTTCTACTCCATCAAAACCACTTTAGTGCCTAACGTTTTTAAATGTAGGTCAAGAAGAGATGAGTTTTGCGCCCATAGGTACAGTGAATTTGAATTTGCAATTGCAGAGATGCCCAATACAAGAAGGTCTATCTTAAAATATTTTTCAAAAACCTCTTGGATCAGAGACTGTATTCTGATCACAAAGGGTTGGACCAGTTTACAGGAATAAAACATGTGTTCCAAAGAGCCCACACCCTACATGCGTTACCAGCAGGTTTCTGTCCTAGATATGCCTAATTTGCAAAGTTTGCAGGAGTCCAACACATTTAATGAATGGACCATATTCTGGATTAAGCCGTGGCGATTTTGACCAGAAATAGGGACTGCCTGATCTTTCCCCATGTTGTGTCCTTAAATGAGTTAGAATGAGTAGGTTGCTTGTCTATGGATCATTTCTTTTTCACACCTTTCATTAAGTAGCTTTTACGGGGGGGATCAAGCATTTTGCAGATATGTGGTGCTAAGTGATCCATCTTCCTGAAGTTACTGAGCAACCTGCAAAATCAGAAGTATAGGGATGTAATTTCCTATTTACACATTTCTAATTCAGAAAATTATAGAATTCTATATCAGGCAAAGTCAATTTCATGCGTAAAGTGGAAAAAGGAATAGGGTTATTTCGTGTTCCCCTACAGTTTCAATACCTTCATTTTCCCAGTGTTCACAATATATTGTTTCCCCCTCTATCGTGATTCTATTATTATGCTACAAAGAGGTCGGTGAAGAGTACACACTCTCTTATCCAATACCATATCTATTTGCAGGAAGGCACAGGCTGTATCTAGAATTATGGACCTTGAGTGTTCTAATGCCAATTTTGATACATGACAAAGCGAGAGAGTAGAGTTAAGGGGTAAAGGGTGTAGTAACTAAGATTCTATCTGTAGCTCTGGTGGCGCCCTATTTTTCCTGGAGTACGAGCCACCACATGCCTTGGTAAGACAGGAATGCACACTCGTATATTGGAAAATCTGGGAGGTTAAGGCCCCCTTTAGTCCTGTTAATTTCTAATGTAAACACAAAGAGATGATGACGGATCTCTGAAACCTTTCAGACACTCACCCCCAGTCACAGATCTGTGGTGAATCCATCATCGTTCTTTAGCTTACTTTGCCGTCCCAGTTCAGACTCAGCCATATGCATATCAGTCTTGACGCTGTTCCTTATTGAACAGTCCAGCCTGAACTGCCAAGCCAATTCTCCCCTGGACCGGAAACAAGCATCCTGGGATCGGTTCCGGGGTAACACAATTTTTAATGTATTCATGGGAATCCTGTCTCTTTTACCTTTCCATAAGTATTCAGAGATATATTTGCCACTGATTTAAAAAAGGTGGGCAAAAGTGAAATTGGTAACATACTCATTAACAAATCAACAAGTGTGCTACCATAATTTTTACCTTTTCAGTCCTTCTCCACCAAGTGATGCATTTAGGCGGCCAAGCAGCTAGCAATTCTTTACTTTTTGATAGCAGTTTATTTTAATTAATTGCTAGGGAGCTTTTTTAGTTTTTGCCAAACCAGATACCTAAAATATTTAAAGGCAGCGGGTTGCCTTTTGAAGCCCGAATTACCAATCCCTGGTGCTGTGCAATGAACAATGAGTCGGAAATCCTCTGTCTTTTCTCTAATAAGAAAGTCACCTGAGACAATCTAGTATCTTTCAATCTCGTGCATGAAGTTCGGAATGGCATGTTCAGCCTCCTCTGTGAATAATAGCAAATCATCTGCAGAGGCAGCCTCTTGTTGTCTATCAGAGTGGTAAGAGATTCCGTTTATATCTTGATTATTCTGGAGTACCAAAAGCAGTGGTTCAATGAATAACAAAAAGATGAGTAGGGACAAAAGGCAGCCTTGATGTGTGCCCTGGGATAACAGAAATAATTGGGATAAGTGACCATTTACTCACACCTTCGCTATTGGGTTTGAATAGAGACAATAACAATGTGTATAAAATCAACCCCCAGGTCGCATTTGTGTAAAGGTGAATGTACAAAGACCTTATAAAAGGCCTTTTTTTTGCTTCGAGGGCCATTGCCGCTTCTGGGGACAAGATGGATTTAGCCTTGTGAAGTGCATTGCAAAACAATCTTATGTTGTCGGGGGCCAAGCTACCTTGAGGAATCCAGTTTGGGGGAAGGTAAGGTAAGGTAAGGTAAAACTTTATTTGCATAGTTACTTAAAACCATTGCAATGCATACAATTAATACAACCATATTAAAATGTTCCATATTTAAAAGTGCATGCTCCCTCATGAGCGTCGCAACATGAGCTGCAAAAGACGTTTCAATGTCAATACAGTTTTAATGTATCAACCTGCCCGCTCTCTTCGCTCAGCCTCCCATCACTTGGTTGTTACCCCCAAGTTTAAACTCCACAAATTTGGCGGCCGTCGCTTTGCTCTCCTTGCCCCCAAATTTTGGAATTCCCTCCCTCTGATTATCAAATCCAGTAAATCCCTCCTTCAGTTCAGGAAACTTCTCAAGACTTTTTTATTTACCCTTTCTGAATAAACTTTTTTTCTGCTCACTTACATGTTCCTTCAGCCAGCGCCATGAAACCTCCGGGTGTTAGTGCGCTTAATAAGAATCATTTAACATAACATAACATAACAATGTCCCAGATGTTTTTATCTTTACTGCCTGTGAAAGGGTGCAGTCCGCTGTAAGATTTATCCAGCCACTTAGTGAAATTTCCCCCATAGCGCAATTGTCTACAAAGTGACGATCAGTTTGGCATTTTTAAGCGAGCTGCTTCGAGAAATTTAACTAACCTAGTGTTCAGTTGTGGTGATGAGGGATCAAAGCATGCCACGACAGCTTGTCTCCTTGTCCTGATACCTCTTTGATTGAGGGGAGTTTTTAGCAGCTGTCTCCTTTCTTGACACAGCTCCGTGCAGGTGCAGATTGTATGAATGATGTCGCCCAGATCCTTGTTGCACAGACTACAGAGAGTAAAAGCCTGCTCCCTTTTCCAAGGTGGGAGCTGCTGCGTAGTTGGTAACACTCCAAGTCTGAACTTTAAAAATTTTTGTTTTAGTATTTTTAAATATCCCAGATTAAAGTAATGCTGTGGGGCTAAGTGCTTATATGTGGCCAAGGTCATCCAGGCATGCGCTCTAAGCGAGAAGGTCGCCTTATCCTCTAGCAAGGAAAGTGCCTTCAGCGTCTTCCGCACCGTTTTTTTGAACGCCGAATGAAGGCAGTGTGTGTCCCATAAGGGGGAGAGGCCTGTGATCGTCAAAGCCTCCTCAAGATATTGGCCTGCGGGTGATTTCGGCCTCTGTTGAATCTCTTGCCAGAGGAGGTAGTTTAATGTGTTAGGGTTTGCTGACCTAATCTTGTGCCAGCAGTTAATGAAAGCGCCGTAGCTAGCCCAAGTTTGCTTTATAAGGCCAAATTCCAGACGAATTTGTGCCGGTGAAGTGTAGGTCGGGAGGCTGAACAATGTTCTATATGCTTTAACAACTGTTCTGTCCAGCAGATTGCCGGCTCTCCCACACAGTGCCTCAGTGCCGTAAGTAATAGAAGGTAATATTTTGGCCCGGGCTACCATCAAAAGTGGTTTCAGAGTAGGGCCCAGTAATTTGGCTGAGACTCCCTTCAGAGAGAGTGCAAGAATCATCCCTTTCCTTTTGATCTCCTGTTGCTGGCTGTTGGCTGGACCATCTTTGTCTATATATATACCCAGATATTTGTAAGCCTCTGCTGACTCGACGTGTTTATTACCCAGGCGCCACTGGTAGGGATTTTTTCGTTTCTTGTTTTTGTCATGGTCCTTGTTTTATTTAAGTTTATTGAGAGACAGTTTTCTTTTGCATAGACCTCTAAACAATTCAAGAGATGTTGCAGGCCCACTGCCGTGTAGCTGAGTAGAACAACGTCGTCCGCATAGAGTAGATTAGATATTGGGGAACCCCCTAACCTGGGTGGGTGCGAGTTGCAGTTGTTAAGTGCCAGGGTTAAGTCTGCCATGAATACGTTGAATAGCATGGGGGCCAGCACGCAGCCCTGTTTCAGCCCTTTCGTTGTTTGTATTTTCCTTGAGAGATGCGTTCCTGAGCCCAATTTTACTTGAACCCAGGTGTTGGAATGTATGAGCATAATCAGTGATAGAAGATTGTTGGAAATACCCCATCTGGCTAGCTTCGACCATAGTTTGGGCCTATCCACATTATCAAACGCGGCACTATAATCAATGAAACAAGCATGAAGCTGCATGTGCTTGGTTTTTGCCATGTCCATTAGCATTGACATTGCCATGATGTTCGTTATTGTGCCGGTGCTTTTTCGAAATCCTGTCTGGTTCAGCGGAATTATTTCTTTGTTTTCCGCCCAAGTTGTCAATTCCTCCAGCAATGTACCCGCAAAGTATTTAGCTTCATTGTCGATCAGGGCTACTAATCGATAATTGGCTGGTTGTTTCTTGCTGCCCGTTTTATGGATTGGCACAATTATCGACCCTTTCCAAGAGTCTGGAATTATGCCCAGATGTCGTACTTCAAGAAATAGTGAGTGCAGTATTTTTGCCCAGTCCTCCGGTTTTTCTTTGAACACTGCTGGTGGAATACCATTCGGCCCTGGTGCTCCCTCCTTTTTTCCCTTCTTGATCTGTTTTTTAATTAAGAGCTGTTCCGTGACGGGTGTGCTTTTTTTGCTGTGTAGTTTAACTCCAGCGGGTATGCTGATTGCCTTTACACATGAACCTGCTACAGGGTTTGCGGGGGGGGAAGCTAGCACTTTCCCTACTACAATCGATGGTGTCAACTACATGCTCCGCTGTTTTGGTCTTCCCCGGCGTTGAGGCAGTGAAACTTTGGGCACTGAAGTGTGATTTTAGATAGGTTGCCCATGTTTCTTCTAATATATAGGAGGCGGGCCCACACGGTTCGGGTTTGTTATCTTATTTACTGTTTTCCAGAATCTATCACTGGCGTTGTGCTTGATGTTGTGCAAGAGTTTTACCCAGAGGTCCTGTTCATTATTGTTGTTGTTTGGGGGAAGGGAATTCGTTTTAGTGTAACCCTCTCAAATCTGAATGCCATAATTTTCTCATACAGCTTATAGTCAAGATTTATTAGTGATATGGCTCTAAAGTTCTTCACAACCAGATGATCTTTCCACTGCTTTGGAATGATAACTGTATTGGCTTCGGT
This sequence comes from Lissotriton vulgaris, assembly GCF_964263255.1. Lineage (NCBI taxonomy): Eukaryota > Metazoa > Chordata > Amphibia > Caudata > Salamandridae > Lissotriton > Lissotriton vulgaris. The sequence goes on along the minus strand of NC_141687.1, from coordinate 841,265,686 downwards.
GGCAGAACCCGAGATAGTCTCGGAATATGCATTATGGTGAAAAATAGCGCTCAGAGGGTCTACCACGAGATCTGCAGAAGATTTATAGTATTTACCCAAATAACCGTCAGGTCCTGGGGCCTCTCTCGTTTCAAGACTGGATGACTTTCAGAATTTCCTCCTTTTTAATAGGTACATTAAGACATAGTTTTTATTATGAGGAGAGAGTTGGTCATTATACTTTGCAACTATGACCAATGGTGCAGATACAAAAGGTACCACTACTACTGGCACCCAACCTACCTGCTGGTGCTTAGTAATGAAATATATGATGGAAAACATCCCTAATCAAATGTGCTAGTGATCGGTGTGAAGGACATTGGTCTCACAGGTGTCGCTAGAGTGGCCAGCATACTCCAAAGCATGGTAGTCTCAGGGCTTTTTATGTTACAATTTTATACATTCTGAGTTTGGGTTGTAGTCTGGAATATCGAGTAGGGAATATCAATTTACCAGAAAGTCCTCGGCAAAATATAGAGGGCAAGATATCAAGGAGATAAATGTGTACATTTGGGTAAGATATACTATACTTAACGCCACATCCACATACAAAGATGGAGCGCAAACTGAGAGTAACTCCTGTCTTCTTTTGAGCCTAGTACCCCCAGAAATTTGAATCTTCTGCACAGATACATGCGGTGCAACACATCAAGGTCCTAGAAGGCGGTGAAGTAGTTCTTATAATAAAACGTGGCATGAGAGGATGCGGAAACCTTTCATAATGCTGGTAGAATTGGGTGAATTTCATGTTATTTGAACTTCACGACGATCCAGATATTTGAACTTCGTTTATTTTTGTCTTGTGACAGAGTTTCTCCCCTTTAACAGGAAAAGCCCTTCAATATTTACTGATTTTAATCTCCACCTGAAAAAAATCCCTTTTGCATTTTACATAGTTTAGTTTACACCCTTCCATGGACACCATCACAACGTGATACAGAATTTACACATCTTCGTACACTTCTACTAAAATATATGGTTAGCCAGTGAAGTTTATTTACAATAGGAGTAATGCGATAAAATGTAACATGCTGTGAAAAAATAGCTTTCACGGACACCAAAGCACACAAAGGAAGACCTATGAGAAGAGCATTGCCATCGCTCAGTCTTGAAATCATGAGAGTCTGGATAGTGGACCTAAGAGTCAGAGGAAGATAGAAGAGGCTTGATTGATCTTTCGTAACAAGGAAAATGGAAAATCACAGGCCTCAGCAAGGCCTTCAAAGTTTTGAAATAAGAGTTTATATAGAAGTAGAGTCAATAAAAAGCCAGAAGAGTGAGCCACAAGTGCCAACGTCAGATTGATACCAACTGATGAGACTGGACAGTCCAACCTGAACAGAAGAGCATAAGGATGAAAATATATATTAAAAAAACTCCATAATCGCAGGAATGAATTCCAGCAAATATCTGGACATCCAATATCTTCGAAGGCTGATACAGCTCCGCCGGGAGGGGGCAAAGCCTGAAGTGACAGTTTTAGATAGTGCTGAGTGGCGTCAGCATGTTTGTTCATGGAGGTGCCAAAGGACAGCACTATGTTTTTCAGTGGCTCTATATCGTAACTGTAATTGCATTTACATAGCGCTTACTACCCCTGATGAGGCATCGAAGCACTTTTCTGTGTGCAGTATGCTACTCCGGAACCCAAAAATGATTAGTGTTGAATTAGTATAGGGAAATATGAAATTAATTTGAGTGGTGAGCATGTGAGCCTGTTAGTTGGATTGAAAAGGGCAGTGAAGGGAAAGAAGAGGGAAGGGTCCAGAAAGAGTTTATTTTGAGATTATAGAAGCATAAGCAGGTTTGGGATGAGTAGGTGCCAAGAAGGCTGAACCCACCAGTGTAGGCATCACTGAAGGGGGGTTCTGTTTGAAGACTAGATGCAAAGAAGCAGATGCCATGGGAAGACACTGGTGCCTCACTTGTGGCTTGGGGTCCTACCTGTCCATGCAGGAAAGACACTTAGGGTTAGAGATTGCTTGAGGTACCCCCACTGGTGAATAATGTCGGTGGCTTGATGGTCCCTAGGTACTCCACATCTTTTGGGCAAAGGAATTAACTCACAGGCCTGTTCTTCAGTAACCAGGTGTGCTTAGAGCGAAAGGAAGAGAATACATCTTGGCACCTCCACCCTTAACAATGCGTGTGGGTAGAAGGAATAACAGCATCCCAGGGTTTGACGTGTCATAGGCCAGTGAGAGATCCAAGATCACAAGTGAGAAGGAATCTCCCTTATCTAGGATGTGCATGACATTACCCACCAGCTATGCCACAACCTTTCTGAAAAAATAACCAACAAGGACGCAGAAGTTAGTAAAGGTGAGGCAATACTACCAAATATTATGCCATTGGCTAGCTGGTAATCCTACCACGACTACTACTGCTGGTACATTGCTATTACTACTACAGCAATAGACCTAATACGAGCTAGAAATTACTGCTACAAAAGCCAGTAATCTTTCTGAAGCATGGCTATATAATGCTAATCCCCTTTATGATGGTCCATATCTACAGGTGCTGCCAACAATAGGACAACTACCACCATCATGAATGTCATGACGCGTCTTTGTCTCCCCTGACAGCCTCCTCATTACTGCTATCACTTACTATTGCATAAGCATCTAGCAGTGCAGCTTTGATGAACTCAATGCCAGTAACAAGGGCAGCCAAACATTTCTAACCTACACTTCCTTCACAATGCTGCTGGTCCAGTCCTGGCACCTATGAGCTTGATCATGTTAAAGAGATCTCATTGAGCATCTTCTAGTCACACTCTGCTACATGTTTAGCATCCTCCCAGCAAAACCAGATTAGTTCTTTCAAAATCAGAATAAATGTGTCCGAGACATGCACTGGCATCCAAAATCCTAAAACCAATACATAATTAACAGAAATATAAATTGAAGTTGTTGCTAAGTCCAGTCAGAGATGATGTACCATGTAACCAGGTACCTATTGTCAAAAGGATGGACAAAGGCTCAAAATGTAGGCGGACCACCAAAGATAATATTAAAAAGTGCCCGAGGGATTTCCTAAATTGTATTTACTAAAGGTGAATCTTCATTAAAGCTATGGGTTTTGAAATCATCTTCTGAGTTAGATATGAAGGATATTACCAATAACAAGATGGTAATTTGCTAACTCAGCGGGCACTGTGGAATAGTATAAAAATGATAAAGGAAAACAGAATGTATTTCAGAAAAAAATGAAAAGTATTCTTTTCATTTTTTAGGTTGAGCAGACCTACATTCAATGTGTAAGCATTGAAGGTGTCTGCTTTAGACCTATTGTCACCCGTATTTAGGAATGAAGACACGACTCAGACGCGCGCTTTTGCAGTCTCAGTTTTGACCGCGGGAGCGCGCGTCTGAGCCGCGCTTGCGCAGAGTAACTCACAGCCCCGGCTCACACACAGACACAGCCAGCCCCCACCCCTCTGCATGCATGCACACACACACACACACACACAGGCGCGCGCACACATACACACGCTGCCGCCCCCCACCCCCCTGCACACACACAGACACGCACGCATACACACGCCGCCGCAGCCCTCTGGCTCTGGAGAGATGCCGGCACTATCGTTGGAGTCCCACACTGGGGACTCCAAATACCATGGCCCCCGCAGCCTGCAACATGCTCCGAGTACCTCCTGTCCCCAGAAACGCAAGCACGGAGCCCCACTCACCGGGACTTCTACTCTGCAGGACTCTTCCGGGGAGACAACATGCCCAGTCAGGTCCCGCTCCGGGGCTGCTCCCTCCGGCGTCAACGGGCACAGGGACACCGGCACTCTGCTCCTTGGCTTCCCGGGCGGACGCCGGCTGCACGCAGGGCTCTCCTCTCTCTGCACCGGAGCCTTGCGCCAGCCACTGTAGCCTGCCTCCTGGGAAGCTCCGGTCGCGTGTCCGGCCCCGCCCACGTCCCAACAAAGGTTGCCTGGCTTCATGTTGAAGCCGGGCTGCGGCGGTGAGTTTGCTTGTTTAGTATTGTCGTGAAAACTCAACGATTTTATACTATGTCAACATTACCTTTACTAATACAGGGTACGTTCACCTTTGGATTTCTTGCAAGTGAAATTTACGATGTTTATTGTTAGCCAACTAAATGCCGCTCATTTTATCTACCTGTTCCCATGAAGTCCAACATTAGTCTGCTAAGCCACCATACTTCGTACAGCGTTGTCTTGTGATCCTCAACATGCACCATTGATCACAGCTGTTAAAATATGTTGCTTCCAAGTTTTTTTTTTTTACAGTTTTTTTATATACCGCAAACTTGACTCGAAGGATCAGAACACTTTACACGAGCACCAGTTGCTTTACATGAGGACACATTACTTTTTTTAGGCACGTGGAGATTACGTGATTTGCCCAGAATCACAGGATGTTGCGCGTCCTTGCCGAGCCTGGAACCCGGCTCCACAGATTTGAGGTCGACCGCCCTAGCCGTTATGCCAAATCCTCTCCGCCAATTGATTGGCTTTCATCTGGCTTACACTTGTGCTAATAGTTTTACAGACACGATGCACAGGAAGAAATGTTTGATACAGATTTTCTGAACACAGACTAAAAAACCCAATTTCCCATAGGACCGGCGAAGCAGTTTTGTGACAATAAACAGACATATTGTTTTCCTGTCGCCGTTTATGTCCGTGTCACATTCAAGGCTGAATGTGTTTATTGGCTGTCCCCGGCCAGTTTATGAACCTTTAACTTCGACGCGCATCCGTGCGCTTGATTTGACAAAATGGATACATGAATTGTGTGTTCACATAGTGCTTCAGGCACGTTAGGTACTATGGTCAACTTCTGAGAGACAGACAAAAAGCAGTTTGTAATAGAAGTTAAATGTACAGATCACCCCAGAATGTACAACATTTAGCCATCCATGAATGTAACCTGAACAAGCCTGAATGCCATTGCCAGCAACTGCTTATGTCTCAAGAAAGATTTCATTATCTGTAGATCTGCCTAGATTACCTACCTGTCTAAAGACTCGGATATCTTCTTTCCACATCAGCTCTCGTCTTTGCCCATAACACACGTCCTTTAACTTAGTTGTCATGGAAAGGGAGTGCTGAGTGGACAGAGAAAGATTATGCTATAATAATGGTTTGGTTTCAGTTTGGTAATATCACATTCTAGCTCACAACATATAGTGACTCGCTATAGTTCATATTTGTGTTTTTCCACTTCATTTTCCTTAGTTCCTCTTTTCAAACTCTTGTTCTTTTTTCTGTCCTGTGTTCATGTTCAGCTGTTTTTTGTTCATCTGATTTCTCCCGTCATTCTTTTACTCTTATTTTATGTTATACATGTCATGTAAGTGCTCTGTTCTTTTCTCCCGTCATTCTTTTACTCTTATTTTATGTTATACATGTCATGTAAGTGCTCTGTTCTTTTCTCCCGTCATTCTTTTACTCTTATTTTATGTTCTACATGTCATGTAAGTGCTCTGTTCTCTGCAGTATTTCCTTTCAATTTTCAACCTTGTGTGTTTTTTGTTTTATTTTTCTTGTTGTTTTGTCTGCCCTCTACTTTTACCTGATTTTCCAGCCCCATTTCTAGCTTAATTCTTCGTTCTTTTTTATCCTGTTTTGTTTTCCTGCTATTGCTTTCTCTTACCCCTTTCTCCTTTGTCACTTTCATACTCTGTACTTTTTATTTATTTTATTTTATTTAAAGTATTTATATAGCGCAGCTGACACCTTGCAGGTTTCCTGGCGCTGGAGAATACTCTTAACTGAGGAGAACAAGAACGAGTGGCAGGCGGATAGAGTTAGGGAAATAGCCAGGTCTTGATACGTTTCCTAAAGGGGAGGAGTTGTGAAATTTGGCGGATGTCAATGGGCAGACTGTTCCATAATTTAGCCGCTGCGACCCTGAAGGATCTGCCCCCAGTTCTGACTTTGTTGTATCTAGGCACTTTTACCAGACAGGCTGAGGCAGAGCGCAGGGTTCTGTTCGGAGTGTACCAAGAGAACAAGGCTTGCAGAGGTCTGGGCCCGACTCCATGCAGAGTCTTAAAGACAAGGCAAAGGGCCTTGAATGCCACACGCTGCTTCAGAGGTAGCCAATGTAGCTCGGCTAGGGCCGCTGTGGCCGAGGATCTCCTGGTCCAGCCGAGAGCTAGCTTGGCAGCGGCCGACTGAATTCTTTGAAGCCGATCCAGCAGCACAACTGGAGACTCAAGTAACAACGCTTTACAGTAGTCGAGGCGACTAAGAATAGTGCACCTGACTATCAATGCCCGAGATTGTGCGGGGAGGAGTGGCATAATTTTGCGCAGGGAACGCAAAAGGGCTGAGCAAGTCCCCACTGTTTTTGCAACCTGGGTTTCCATGCTCAGCTTGTTATTGAGCATGGCCCCCAGGTTGCGGACCGAGGTTACTGGCTGTGGTTTATCCGGTGTTTCCGGAGGCCAGAAATCGCTCGGGAACGGGTGAGGTATTCTATTTCCAGCGTAAAACAGAACCTCAGTTTTGGAGGAGTTAAATTGTAAGGAATTTTTGTGCAACCACCCAGCCGTCTCTTTTAGGCAGTCGTGGAAGGATGTTAAGGGGATAGAGTCTTCTCCCTCCCAAGAAAGAATGAGCTGGGTGTCGTCAGCATAGTTGATCGTTTTTATCCTGTGGGACTTTATTAACGTGATCAAGGGCTTAAGATACACGTTAAAAAGAATGGGACTGATGGAGGAGCCCTGGGGAACTCCCTGGGGCACGGATGCAAATGCGGATTGGAATGGGGGGAGGGATACCTCCTGTCTCCTGTCCCGCAGGTAGGAGTGAAACCATAGCAGAGCCGTGCTATCCACACCGGCCTCACCGAGTCTCTCCAACAGGGTCCTGTGGTTGACCGTGTCGAATGCGGCAGACAGGTCCAGCAGTATCAAAGCTACTGCCTGGCCCCTGTCTGTGCGCATACGAAGATCCTCCATGGCTGTCAAGACAGCTGTTTCGGTGCCGTGGGCTGGGCGAAAACCGAATTGGAGGTCACCCAGGATGTGGTTCTGCTCCAGGTGAGTGGAGAGACAGGAGCTGACCCATCGTTCGGTGACTTTTGCTGGGAATGGCAGGAGGGAGATAGGCCGATAGTTTGACAAACAGTCAGGACTTAAGGAGGGCTTTTTCAGAAGCGGGGTAACAAGAGCCTGCTTCCATAGAGTTGGAACATATCCGCAATGCAAAGATTGGTTGCAGATTCTGCGCAGAGTGCCGAAGAGTTCGGTTCCAAAGCTTTTCCAAATTTTTGGAGGTAGAGGGTCAAGAGGGGAGCCCGAGGTGATTCCGAGCGCCAGTCTTTCGAACTCGGTCTCTGGAATGGGGGGGAATTCCCGCAACCTTACCATGGGGGGGGACCTGAAAGCGTCGAGTCGTAGCTAATGGTGCTAGCTCCCGGGCTGTTGGGGCCTCATCGCTCCGGTTTTCCCTTTTCCCTCTTGGCCTGCATGGGTACAGAAAAACTGACAAGTACAGCAAGAATGATCTTTTAGAACATCTGCATTTGAGCTTGTGCAGAGCTCTGTCCAAGGTGCACTCGTTAGAGAATTGCAATAGAAACGGGAGGAAAGATATTATTACAGCCTTGTGCCGCGCACCATCTGCCTATGCTCCTGTCCCTCTTACCTGTTCCTCTTAAACCATTGGATCTTTAGCCATGGGGGACGCCTCTTTGGGGATGGAGAACTGCATCTCATTGAGAGGTAGGGTTGCTGGCAGGGGTTCATAGGCAGAGACACCTACTGCTACAAGGCTGCTGTGAGGCAGGCAGTCTCTCCAGCCCTGAAAACACTTTGATCAGCCTCCAGCCTCCTAAAAAATCCCCAGGTCCACTGCAGTCTAAAAACGGCCTTCCCTCATTCCTTCTGGCACTTTGTATATTATGTCATTGATAAAGAGAATATTTTCCCCTTTTTATTGTGACATAGTTTTTGAGTTGCACTGCTTATACAATTTGTGCAACCATTCAACAACACCTGGTTCAAATATGTTCTCTCAATGTTTCAAGCTTTATTACAAAGGTAACAAAAAGATGCTAATATTTCACTTCTGTTCTTGGATTTTCGTCACAATAGAATACACTGAACATAATCTTCACAAAAGCTATTAACAAAACTTTATGCTATTGCCATTATAAATTACAATAACTTTTATTTAAGTATTAATTATTGAAAAAAATTTTAAGTCTTTGTTATTTGTAATATAAATACATGTAAGTCACGTAAATACAACACATATTACATTACAAATGCTATAGATATCACATTTGCAAAAGTTATAACTATTGGCATTGTAAATGACAAAGCTATTAATTTCGCTATTTTCAAAAACAAAACATAAATAAAAAATTTGTCATTTACAATACCAATAGCTCAAACTTTCCTAATGCGAGACCTATTGCATTGCAAATGCTTGTTAAGAGTAGGCAGTGGTCTGGGGGACCACTACCTGTTCTTAAAAAAAATTGTATGCATTTACAAGGGGGAGGGGTTCCTTGGGGACTGTTAGACCTGACACCCTTGGCGTGGTTATTCCCCCATCTTTTTGCCTCTGACTCATGTATTTTTGATGCTGTGCTGGATTTCGTTTTTGCTGGTTTAGATGCTTGGGACACTCTGCCACTGCTGATCAGTGTCAGAGTGTAAGTGCTCCCTCTGTAAATTGTCATATTGATTGGGTATACCTGATTGGCATATTTGTATCACCATGAAGTCCCTAGTAAAGTGCACTGTGTGTGCCAGGGCTGGTGATGACAGATGCTACTAGTGGACCTGCAGCGCAGATTGCGCCACCCACATGAGTAGCCCTAAAATGGTGTCTCAGGCCTGCCAGCGCAGGGCCTGTGTGCAGTCAGTGGACTGCCATGTCCGCCTGGCCAGTGTCCCCACTGGCTGGGCCTAACCCTTCCTTGTCTGTGCACATCAGTCACCCCTATGGAAGGCTCAAGGTTCCCCCCTGGGCAGGGTGCAGTGTATGGATAAGGTAGAGCATGTACTAGTGCAGGTAACATGCTCTGGTAGTGAGCAGCAGCCATGTTGTGTGCTCACTGCTGTTAGGCTGTCTTGCTCCATAGAGTAACATGGGGGAGGCTGGTCCCATTGGAGCCCAGCCTATCTTCCCATAGGAACAAGATGGAATATAAGTGATTGATATCCCTGAACTCAGAATTTAATAACACATCTTTTAGGAAAGGTTGTTTTTGAATTCTGTGTTCGAGAATAGTACTTTTAGAAAGTGGCTGTTCTCTTGTCTAACCTTTCTGTGTGCCTGGGACTGGTTGTGGATTGACTGCCTGGGTTAAGGATGACAGGGTCTGCAGAGCCTCCAAGGGGTTAGCCCGTGGAGGAAAGGCCGCATCTGCTGCCAGGGGAGTGGGAGGAGATGGCCTCTGATAGTGCCGGGCTGTGCCTGCCTGACCACCCTGCTGGCTCCCCCTCCTGCGGACCAACTGCCACCTCTGACCCTGATACTGACAGGCTGAAGGAAACCAGAAACCCTCCAGTGCTCCAGCAACCCCAGAACTGGTTTAGACCGGGTTCAGGGCCCCCTTGCACAAAGACTTCAAAGGACTTCAAAGACTTTTTGGGGTATAAGGGAAGGACCCCTGACTACAGAAGTTTAGATTCTAAGATCCTACAAGCAAGAGGGAACCTCGGCTAGAAGGGACTGCTGGAGAACTGAAGGAAGATTGCCTTGCTGTGTGCTCTAAGGGCTGACCTGTTCTGCTGTCTAACTGAAAGCTGAGGAGGAGAAAGGGACTTCGCTGTGTGCTGGGACCCTGCCTGCTTGAAACTGCCAAGACTTTGCTGTGTGCTGTGTCTGCAACTTGAATCTCCAAGGGCCTGAGAAGAGCTGGCCTCCTGTTGGGAACCCAGGGTTAAAGGTTCCTAAAGCTTTGCCAAAAGCAGCTGCCAGATTGTGCGGTGGTGACCTGGGACGTGTGGTACTCGACTGGGGAGCGTGAGGAAGGGATCGGTGTGCTCATCGGCACATTCCCAGCGAGGGTCGGAGGCTTGTGGTGCCTCCCCTCGTGAAATACGCTCCCAAGGGGTTGTGAGGCCTAGAGGGGGGGTCTATTCGTGACCTGCGCCCTCAAAAACCCTTTGCCGCCAAATCACCATCGCGGCCCAGGGCCAGGAATACCCCCAGAAGATTGCCGATCGTTGGGGAGCTGAAGCGGCGAAGAACGAAGCCGCCGCGCTCCCATTGGTCGAGAGAGCCGAGCCCCCTCACTAACGCCGCGACGGGATAGGCCCATGCGGCGCAGCGTCATCAGTGGTGGTGGGCCGTGATTGGCCGAAGGAGCGGAGCGTCATTGCTGGCCTGCCCCGGGAGCCGCACTGCCATTGGCTGACTCCCGGGTGCTGCTGGAGGCTCGCCCCATTTGCCGCAACGGGATTGGCTGCCTTCGCTGAAGCTGCGGAAGGTGCAGAGGAATTGCCGGGATCACCGCCGGGACCGGGGAAGATCGACCCGACCTCGCTGAGAGATTTCGGAGCATCCCGCACCCCTGGCCTGCCGTCCCCCACAAGGTGAGCAGCACCGCCTCCCCCGCCGCTCGTTGGATTGTCGAGAGCGGGCGGGAGAGGAAAGGGGACCGGCCGGGGCGGGGACGCGTGCGATCTGCACGGCCCGGTGTGCCTGAGGCCCAGGGAGGAGCAAGCTCGCACCTGGGGGAAGAAAGAGTCCCCGGGCCTCGCGAAGGAGCGCATTTGCAGCGCTTGGGGCCCATAGCTCAGGGGGCTGATTAGTAGCGAGAAAATCAGTGGCACCTTTTGGCATTGCTCGTTTTGAGAGCTACTTAAGTGGAAATCAGTGGCATTACTTTTTGTGACTGATTAAAGAGACTTGAGACATTATTTTCCATAAAGAACTTCCTAACAATTTAACTGCAACCATTAAGAAGAAGTGCAACATTTTTATAATGAAGTAATTATCGTGCAACTGCTTGATTTACCTTTCTGAAACTAGATAAAGTTATATATTTTTATAAAATATACTTACCTGTGTGGTCTCAGTTTGTGGTGGATTGGGGATTATTGTTGTGTTAAGTGCAAATGTTATCCACATTGCCTCTGTTTAGCCTAGACTGCTCGCGCCATGCTACCTAGAGGGTGAGCAAGGGTTATCTCAGAGGGTTATTCCTTCACCCTGACTAGAAGCAAGGGTCCCTACTTGGTCTAAGGTACTTACCTCTGCCAACTAGAGACCTCCAGTTCTAACAGGGACCCTTCCTGTTTGCAAATTCATTCGCACTAAATTAAAATTGGTGTTTAAAAGCAAATGTTTTGTGACCGCATTTCGGCCCCACAACATTCGTACATAGCACTGCGAGTCGCTATTAGTAAGGGACATACTTACCAAGCCCCTTCTTAATACCGAATCACTTACCCATTTTATGATTCGGAAATAGGTTGTCGAATTGCAAAATAGGGTTTTGTACATAGGAAAATGCTTTTTTCTGTCGCAAATGGCCTGATTTTGTGAAATTAGCCACTTCCCACAGAGAAAATGCTATGTACATGTGGCCGGTAGGGCCTGATTATAACTTTGCAGGGTGGCAACAAGCCGTCTGCTGTAGGACCCCCAAAGCAGTAGTGCGACTGCCCGCCAGATTAGGAGTTAAATCCTGGTCTTGCGGGCGGTTGCTGTTAGGCAAACTTGCAGACCGTGGCGGTCAGAGCGCCGACTGCACTTTCCTACACGGTATACATGCCACACTGTGCAGGAACTGGGGGTGCATATCCTGGGGGGAACTACCTGTGCCCCCGCAAGCCCTTGCCCAGGCCCAGGAGCGAAAGGGGGTCCTGCTAGTTGCCTCTCTGCCACCCTTTTCATGGCAGGCTCACTGCTATCTGTGGCCGACCAAAGCATTCATGCGGATTCTACATTTTCTCTATGTAGGCTGCATGCAGCTTACATAGAGAAAATGGCCTCTCTACAGGTGCCCGGCCTCCGCACCAATCAGAACCTTGGCTTACAGGAGGGGAGGGAGCAAGTCTGTTCCTGTTCAGGAGCAGGAAAACGTGGGACCCGGCCCAGGAGCAGAGGCGGCGCGCAACAGATCAGGTAAGTCTTATTTTATTTTACCCCCCACCTCCCATCTCGGTAATCCCCACACGACCCCCGCCCGCACCCCTCACCCCGCACCCGCGAGACTTGCGAGCTGCGAGGGGTCTCAAGTGACTTCACAGCTCATGACCCTGCTTTGTTTAAACTTTTTAGCCCAAGTGGGCGGACGCAGGCTTAATGTGGAATTACAATTTGACCTGTCTTTCATTTCATTTGTACTTTGTCCAAGGGGAAAACAGATATGGATGCTGTTATCAGTGCAGTGCTTTAAATCGAAATATAGAAGTGCAGGTACTCACTATTTAAAGCACCTGTTTGCTTCTCAGAATTGCTGGTACACTCCCATTAAATGTATTGCAGCTGTGCTGAAAAGTGCCAATACTCTTCTTTTAAATCAAAGAAGTGCAGATACTCAGCACCGGACAGTACCTGTCCATTTAAAGCACTGGCTGCTGAAACCAGAGATTCTATAAAAAGAAAACTTACAATGGAGCCTTGTCAACCTTTGCCTAAAGATTTGATACTCCCTCCCTTCTGAAACTAGACTAAACCCTCTACAGCATCCTTTAAGAAAGAAGAGAAAATGTTACTTATGAACATATTTCTGCCCTAAGTTCTAGGACCTCTTCTTTCCGAACATATCAGGTCTAGTCAACTTCTCTCTTGACACTGTTCGCTTGTTGAACAATTGTTTTTACCTATCTTTTGTAACATTGAGGTGAGACTGCCCTCCTCGTGTGAGCGGTCATATCCTGTACTGTTTCTCGACTATGATAAGATTGTTTTTCTTTTTAGGTCTCGCCTGACCCAGCGCATGCGCTGCCCAGCGAGACATTTAGTGAGGGCTCAAAAAATGCTACCATGGCCAGCCTAGAGCTACAGTGCATGTGCACGGGCTCGCGCTTAGGAGCAGAGGTGGCAAATGGCAAACCTCGTCATAATCATTAAGCGCCCGAGATCACTTTTGCCCGCAATCACTTTATCAGCGCCCCTTTGATGTTCTCGTTCAAAGTGGTACAAAAGTGGGTGGTGATGGACGGAGCATCTGAATCAATCAAACACTCACACCCAGTCAAAAGATCTGGGTTTAATCCATCACAGTTCTTTAGCTCACTCTGCCACCCCAGTTCAAACATGGCTATATGCAAATCAGTCTGACCCTGTGCCTCATGGGAACAGTCCAGCCCGAACTGCCAAGCCATGTCTTCCCTGGACCGGAAACAAGCTTCCGAGGACCGGTTTCTGGCATTCCAGCCGTCTTCAGCCCGGCTTGCTTGAATCCAGTGGCAAAGTGAGCAAGAGACTCACGTCTGAGCATACCCTGCCACACTTATGGCAGCCAAAAGCGGTACAAAAGGGGGTAGTGATGGACGGAGCATCTGAATCAATCAAACACTCACACCCAGTCAAAAGATCTGGGTTTAATCCATCACCGTTCTTTAGCCCACTCTGCCACCCCAGTTCAGACATGGCTATATGCAAATCAGTCTGACCCTGTGCCCCATGGGAACAGTCCAGCCCGAACTGCCAAGCCATGTCTTCCCTGGAGCTGACACAAGCTTCCGAGGACCGGTTTCTGGCATTCCAGCCGTCTTCAGCCCGGCTTGCTTGAATCCAGTGGCAAAGTGAGCAAGGGACTCACGTCTGAGCATACCCTGCCACACTTATGGCGGCCAAAAGTGGTACAAAAGGGGGTGGTGATGGATTCAAGCATGCCGGGCTGAAGAAGCTTGTCAAGCTCTTTAAGAGCTTGACAATAACGGAGTCTAAGTCGAACACGTGACCGGCACGTCAACCAATTGAAATACGCGACCCTACCTCTGGTAAACACTTCCGGACTGACGGTAACCGAGAGTGTAGGTACCAGGCGGGGAGTCGCGTGTGTTCGAGTAAGTTAACAACTGCTGCGCACATGACCGCGCTGTCCTCTTGATGCATCTTACGAGGTGAGAGTTTGACAGCACCTTCTTTCCTTCTGATTAGACCTGACGCCGCGTGAAGGTTTCCCGCATCGTCAGATCCGAAGGAGAAATTATCTCCCTCTTGCAATGTGAGTGTGTCTACTACTCTTAATGATTATAGCTCCTGAACATAAGACGCCATTGGTGTTTTAAACGCTTTAAGGAATGCACAACTATTTCACAGACCTAATGCTTCTGCTACTTATTTAATTTTATTTAAAAGAAGGCAGTTACATAATGTGATCAGTGTGGCTTTGCCGTATGATATACTGCCTAGGCAAAATATTCCAATTTTTGGGACTAAACATCATGGGACCAACTTTCCTATGGGTGGAGACAATGATTTCCATATAGCAAATATACTTACTTCTCCATTTATGTTATATTGGAGTTCTGGAAAAAGACCAGTATTACATATTAACTGACTACGATTAAAAGTGTGACTATAGCAACATTGGTAATTACCAACTATATGTATGCGTATGTCATTATATGTTACTGTGTTTTCTCTTTCTTTCTCCCATTTTCCACAGGTGTTTCTGCTCCTGTGATATTCAGTGAGCTGTCACGGGCAGTAACCATGAGTTAATTTAATTTTTCACATTTAGTGCCCCACGATAGGGTGCGCCTTAGCGTGCGCACACCACCGGAGGCCTGTCTTTTATTCAATATTTGGTCCTGACGAAAGCTGAGCGAAATAGCATTTATAACAGCAGAAACATGTTGACCGTTTATCTTTACTAAAGGACACAGGTTTCCTAATACAGAACCTATTTGGTCCGTTCACATTGTTTTTAACCAATACGGGTTGACCTTGATTAAAAAAAATGTTAGGTTTCAACCTTGTATTTTTTAATTGCCACTCACATTTAATTGCACATCTTTAGTTTGAGCACTGTTACACTCAACACTATCCTGCTCCGCTGTAACTCAGGCGTTGTAGCACGCTGGGGAGGCATTCGGCCACCCCAGCGGGGACCCAATGATGAAGCATGTCACCAACTAGTGGTGAGTGAGGGTCCTTTTATAAGGTAAGAGTTCTTTCTCTTTCCTTTATAGGCACAACTGGGCATAGGCTGCCTTCAGTAGCCAGTGTTTCCTTATTGGTTTCACTTTTTGGTTAATGGGGGTTATTAATTACCATACAAATATAGGTGGTTTTTGTTACTTTATTATTCTTCACTGAGTCACTCCTTAGTTGTTTGCGAAATCTTACTTGGGGTACAGGAGTGCTTACTCTAGCCCTCTCTCTCTTGTTGATTCTCGGCTTGAATGATGTAAACAAACGTCAAAATGTAGCCATCTGGCTTCAATCAACAGGGGCAAGCATAATATGCTTACAAGAAACCCATATTGAGGCTTCTCAAACCCACCTTTTAAAATCACTCCGGTTTAGGCTTGTATGTGCTACCACTCAAGGTGTTAGGACAAAGGGGGTGGCTATTTTGGTCAAGGGCCAGGGACATACATTCCCGAAAAGCAAAGTTGATAAAAATGGGCGGTGGGCAATCACAGTGCGAAAAGATACTGAAGGGAGGAAAATGACGATCTGTACTCTTTATGGTAGCAACGAAGAGGATCCTTCCAGTATCAATGAAATCTCCAATGAACTTGCACATTGGCCATTACCTGTTGTATTGTGTGGTGTTTTTAATTTACATTTGCCTTATGATTGGTCGTCTAAAGTCGCCTGGGTATATAAGGGTCGCAAACCAAAGGTTTTCAAGGCAGTAAAAGATCTTTGCTCTATGCATGGATTGGTAGATGGATGGCAACCCACCCCACAACATTGGCTATACATTCTACTCATATCCACATCACACATATGCCAGAATAGATTTTTTTTCTTTCCAACTCTTTAAAAACAATAAGTAAAATTAACAAACTTACAAAAATCCTTTCCGATCACAACCCTTTAATGTGTATGGTGAATATAGGTCCAATCGAAAAGGGGGTAAGAACTTGGACCTTTGAAAAAACTTTGTTACATGACCCAAACTATTGCTCACACATGCAAGATTGGATCCCTAACTTTATACAGGATAACATGGGTAGTATAGGAATAGATGTGGTCTGGGATGCGTTAAAGGCAGGGATTCGGGGGAAACATTACAATACTCCTTAAGATCAAACCGTTTTAGTCAAATTAAGTCTCAGATTCAACAAGAAGAACTCCGACAGGTGGAAGACGGTTTAATTCAGGCTATCAAAGTGCATATCGGGACAGAAATAATCGAAAGAAACCAAACTCAAGTTGCAATAGCCAGGGCAGCAATTATTGATGATATTACAGCTAAAGCAGTAAAAAGAGCCACAGCTAATCGGGAGATGGTATATGAGGTAAACAAACTTGTTGGGCATCAACTTGCTGTTCGTATGAGTCAACTAGAGACTACCAATACTATTCAGGAGATATCAGATCCAATAAAAGGTGTAGTTACTGACCTCGAAGACATTAAGGAAGCCTTCTTTCAATTTTATAGCTCATTATATACACTGAGGGAAGTCAAGATAATATTGAAGAAATGACAAAGGATTATCTAGATCTGCTAAACCCTTATAGTTTTTGTGAATCAGATTAATCGGTACTAATGGATGATCCAAATTTGGAGGAAATTCAACAAATAATTAAGAATTTACCGAAGGGTAAGGCGACAGGCTTAGATAGCCTACCGTCGGAATTTTTTCTAACTTTCCTAACCGAACTTCAACATATAATGGTGACTTTATTTGGTTATATTTTCGGAGGGGGGACTACCCCTAAATTATGGTCCAGTGCAAAAATCATAATATTTCCTAAAAAAAACAAACCTCCTGAACAACTAGGCTCATATAGACCAATTACCTTGATTAATGCGGATTCTAAAATATATTCCAAATTATTAGCAAATCGCTTGGCCCCAATCATTCATAAAGTTATAGCCAATTACCAACATGGCTTTGTCCCAGGAAGATCTACTACTGATCACGTCCATAGAGTTATTACACTGTTTGACCAGTCACGAATTACAGGAGACCCTATGGCCCTCATACTTTTAGATGCGGAAAAGGCATTTGATAGGGTCTCCTGGAAGTTCCTTTGGGCAGCTTTGAAAAGGGTTGGGATTCCCCCAAGCTTCAATAAGGCCATACAACAACTATATGTCAACCCGGCCGCTATGGTTTCTGTCAATGGCAGTCTTACTAAACCGTTCAAGATATCTAGAGGAACGAGACAAGGTTGCCCCTGCTCGCATCTGTTATTTGCCCTCTATTTAGATCCCTTTATACAAAGACTGGAAAAGAATAGGGAGATAGAGCCTATTATATCACGCGATCTCTCTACTAAAACTTTAGCCTATGCTGATGACATAGCAATTGTCACTAGGAATCCAGCATCAACTATGCTTGCTATCATTGATGAGGCCACCAAATTTGGAACTATTTCCGGATACGCCCTAAATCAAGGTAAAACCCAAATTGTGATTAATAATAATGTGGTTTTTGTTGATTCTAGAGTAACACCAAACGCAACTTACTTGGGGATTTCTATCACCGCCAAACTAGAATATCTGGTCGATATCAATGTAAAACCGGTTTTAAGGACACTGCAAAAAGATCTCCACAGACTTGATAATCTGCACCTTTCCCTGATAGGTAGAGTTAACGCCATAAAAATGGCTTTCTTCCCTAAACTGTTGTATTTATTTAGAGCAATCTGCCTAGAATTCCTGATTCCTGTTTAAAATCTATGGAACGCACTTTTTCAAGCTTTATATGGTCATATTCCCAACCACGACGCGCATTAAAATTCCTCACTTTACCAAAGGAACGGGGGTTTAGCCTTACCAAATTTGCGTTTGTATTATTGGGCTCCAACCCTGATTAACAGTCAAGAGCTTCTTCAAATTGAATTAGCGAGTGAAGTATTATGGGGTGTACAACCAACTATCTATAACCTAATGTTAGGTGAAAAAAGCTTAGGATACTTATGGCGTCATCTTCACGACAGCTATCACAAAAAAGTAAAATTTAAGCCGCTTCTACACTCATTTAAAATAGTGCAAAAAATAAGAAAAATTATGGACGTTGGGCGAGTCTCATACTATACACTTTTTAAAGATAATCCAGATCTGCCCGTAACCTTTAGGGATAGCTGTATGAAGAATTGGGAAGCAGCCGGAATCACACATTTCGGCAATCTCTGTTTTTCTACGGGGCTTCACACATTTGAGGAACTAAGAATGAAATATCAAATTAATAACAGAGACTTCTTCAAATACCTACAAATCCGGGATTATATAACAAAAAGAAATCTTAGTGAAATCATTTGCATTAAATGTGAGATATTTGAGGCACTGTCGTCCTTAAAAGCTAACACCATTAGTGAAATATATATGCTACTACGTAATTTGGCACCTGATGATATAGGAAAGATAGCCTTGAAATGGGAAAACAAAATTGGTATACCTCCTGAGGAATTTGAAAGAACAATGGCTATGTCATAAACTTATCTGCTATCCACCAAATTACAGACGCAATTTTATAAAACCCTCTTTATGCTGTATTATACTCCTGACAAAATTGCAAAATGGGGCTCCGGTAAAGGAACATATTGTGCCCGGTGCCATTTTCCGAATGCAGACTGGGTACATATCTTCGCAACTTGCGACGGCCTATCCCAACTGAAACTTGATATTGAGAGGTTTGTCTCAGCGGTGGTGAAAAACCCCATCATTTTGATCATTGAAATGATGCTTCTAGGAGCGACTGACCCCAACTGGAATGGAGAAGGGGTGGAATTTATATTTATCTCAATGGCTGTTTTTAGGATGTGTATCGCATCTGCTTGGTTAGACGAATTTGCCCCCTCATTCCAGCAATGGCTCGCTAGAATACTAGCCGCATTTAAATTGGAAATTGCAATTTATAAAGGGAAAGGTAGAAGGAAACGCACTGCTGGCCTGAAAATCTGGGCTCCGCTACAGGAATGGTGTGACATACAAGGTAATAATAATAGGTAACTCCTTTAAACCTAACTTAGATATATTGATGTCACTCTTAGTGAAGATTATATGGGGTATAACTCTTAAACCAGGCAGAAATTTGACTGATGAATTGGTGATTGCTTTTGTATTTGAATTTGAATTTGCAACGGCCTCTGTAATCGTACTCGAATCTTTGTTGCTGGGCTATTAATATTTATATGTTTATTTAGATGTAACTTGGTTTATTATTTCAAATGCCAGCTGTGTGATTGATTAACAGGTCATGGCACACAGTTATTCTACGGGGCAAAACTCTGCATATTGTGGTTTTTAGGTCTCGTAGAGAGAGACCTAATGCTGTACATCCACAAAGCTGACTTTTACAATCCGGATTTGGCCTCAGGCATTCACCCCAGCAGCATTTCTCCTCCCCTTACCATTTGCTCCTGCCTCGGAGAGCTTCAGAGGGATCTGCTTCACACTTCATGGCCGCCGTGACTCACATTTCTCCTTCCTTCGTGCCCAGCCCCCCTCCCAGCGCTGCCTTGTTTTTTAGGTCTCGTAGAGAGAGACCTAATGCCGTCCATCCACAAAGCTGACTTTTACAATCCGGATTTGGCCTCAAGCATTCACCCAAGCAGCATTTCTCCTCTCCTTACCATTTGCTCCTGCCTCCGAGAGCTTCAAAGGGATCTGCTTCACACTTCACGGCCGCCGTGACTCACATTTCTCCTTCCTTCGTGCCCAGCCCCCCTCCCAGCGCTGCCTTGTTTTCCATAAAGAAGGAAGGGACAAGGGAGAGACATGAGTAGGAGAAAAGATGACAGAAATTAAGACTTAGTTCAAGCATCCGACTAGCTACAAAAATGCCATTGTTGTAACAGCCATGTACAGAAATTATTTAAAAACCATTTAAACTGGAATATTTATCCCGGAGAAGGCGCATATCTGGTATTTGATCACATCGTGATTTCTTGTGAGAATAACCGAAAACCATTCTACTTTGAATTGTTGGCCTTAGTTAAGATACCAAAATAAATAAATAACTAACAAAAAAAAAAACATGCGTCTCACCAACACTGTGACTGTGTCCATGTTGACATGACACCATTCCACTTCCAGGGGCTTCGCCTGTATTACCCCATCTAATTGTATTATTTTTCTTTGGTTTGTTCTGACATTAAGTGAGCGGCAGTGCCTTATACATTTCTTCAAAAACAGAACGTCCAAAATGGATGTGTGCACCGCGAGCGATCTGCCGGAAAGCAATGCCGGGCTCCATAGCAGTGAGTGCTGCATTTATACCGCATTTCTGCAATAGCTGAAGGTCTGGTTCCTCCTCGCAGGGAGGGGCTCTAAGCCCATCAGTCACTCCGTCCACCCTACAATATGTCCTGCTTTTCGTGCCAAGAAAAGCGATTTCGTGAAAAGCGGCAGGCCAGCGTGTAGGTGCAAACGTGATGTGTGCTGCAGACTGAGCTGCGCTGATAAAGGGACGCTTCAGTGGCCATTTGTAAATCAAATGTCTGCAGTTAATACTAAAGCTGGTTCGGGTGGTGTGGTTATTTTTTGTGTGTGGGAGAGCTACCTTTATCTAAACTGTTATTTAGAAATGGTACATTTTGTAGGTATTTGCTGTTTCTTTGCAGACTCACCATCACACCCCCTCACACACCCTCTCACCTCACACACCCTTTCACTCTCACACACCCTCACTCACCCTCACACCCTCACTCACCTTCACCCCTCACACACCCTCACCCTCCCCCACCCTCACTCACCCTCACCCATCCTCACTCAACCTCACTCACCCTCACTCACCCTCACTCACGCTCACTCACCCTCTCACCCTCACACATCCTCACACCCTCTCACCCTCAAACATCCTCACACCCTCTCACCCTCACACACCCTCACCCACCCTAACACACCTTCACCCCCCTCACTCACCCTCATACCTCCTCACCATCACACACCCTCACAACCTCACTCACACCCTCATGCACCCTCACTCAACCTCACACCCTCACCCTCACACCCCCTCTCACACCCTCACACACCCTTACCCTCACACCCTCACCCCCTCACCCTCACACCCCCTCACCCACACACACCCTCACCCTCACACACCTTCACTCACCCTCACACCCCCTCACCCGCACACACCCTCACACACCCTCACTCCCCCTCACACTCTCACCCTCACACCCCCTCACCCTCCCAACCCTCTCACCCTCACACACCATCACACATTCGCCCTCACCCTCACACCCCCTCACACACCCTCACTCACCCTTGCTCACTCACCCTCTTACACCCTCATCAGCATAGCATAACAAAACATAGCATGGCATAACAAAAAAGCATAGGATACACAACCTCACAACCCTCTCACCCTCGCTCTAACACACTCACCCTCACTCACCCACCCACCCTCACTCACTCACCCACCCTCACCCACTCACCCACCCACCCACCCTCACTCACCCTCACCAGCATAGCATAACAAAACATAGCATAGCATAACAAAACAAAGCATAGGATAGGAAAACATAGCATAACAAAGCATAGCATAACAAAACACAACAAAACATACCATAGCATAACAAAACATAGCATAACAAAACAAAGCATAGCAAAACAAAACATAGAATAGTATAACAAAGCATAGCATTGCAAAACAAAACATAGCAAAACACAACAAAGCAAAGCATAACAAAGCATAGCATAACAAAACATAGCAAAACAAAACATAGCAAAACACAACAAACCATAGCATACATAACAAAACATAGCATAGCATAGCATACATAACAAAACATAGCATAGCATAGCATAACAAAACACAACAAAGCATAGCATAACAAAACAAAGCTTAGCATAGCATAACAAAACATAGCATAACAAAACATAGTATAACAAAGCATAGCATAACAAAACATAGCATACCAAAACAAAGCATAGCATAACAAAGCATAGCATAACAAAACATCTCATAACAAAGCATAGCCTAGCAAAACACAACAAAACATAGCATGGCTTAACAAAACATAACAAAACATATATTAGCATAGCAAAACACAGCATAGCATACCAAACACAGCAAAACATAGCATAGCATAACAAATCATAGCATAGCAAAACAAAGCATAGCATAATAAAACACAACAAAACATAGCATAGCATAACAAAGCATAGCAGAGCAAAACATAGTATAACATAACAAAGCATAGCATAGCATAACAAAACATAGCATAGCATGACATAGCATAGCATAGCAAAACATAGCATAGCATAGCATAACAAAACATAGCATAACAAAACAGCATAGCATAGCATAACAAAAAAAAACATAGGATAGCAAAACAAAACATAGCATAGCATACAGCATCACTCAGCACCACCACAGCATCACTCTGTGGCACCACAACATCACTGAGCTCCACCACAGCATCAATCTGTGCAACCATTCAACAACAACTGGTTCAAATATGTTATCTCAATGTTTCAAGCTTTATTACAAATGTAAGAAAAAGATGTTAATATTTGACATATGTTCTTGGATTTTCGTCACAATAAAATACACTGAACATAATCTTCACAAATGTTATTTACAAAAGTTTAAGCTATTGCCATTATAAATTACAATCACTTTTATTTAAGTATTAATTATTTTTAAAAATTATAAACCATTGTTATTTGTAATATCAATAAATGTAAGTCACGTAAATACAACACATTGCATTACAAATGCTATAGGTGTCACATTTGCGAAAGTTATAACTATTGGCATGGTAAATGACAAAGCTATTAATTTCGCTATTTTCAAAAACAAAACCTAAATAAAAAATTTGTCATTTACAATACCAATAGCTCAAACTTTCCTAATACGAGACCTATTGCATTGCAAATGCTTGTAATATTTTCCTTTTCTTTCTCTTCTTTCTTATAAAAGTGTGCCAGACTATAGGGTGTAAATCTATGTATCCTATGATTTTACAAAAAAACGAATAAAAATCATTAAAAAAAAAAGGAAAGTGTGAGCTATTGGTATTGTAAATTACATTTTTTTTTATATGTGTTGGCTATGAAAATATATAAATTAATAGCATTGTTATTCACAAAGCCAATAGCTTACACTTTCCTAATGCGAGTCCTATTGGCTATGGCAATGCTTGTTGTTAGCAAGCAAGGACAGTGCTGTTGTGGTGCTGAGTGATGCTGTTGTGGTGCTGAGTGATAATGTGGTTGGGCTGAGTGATGTGGTGGTGTATTAGAGTGATGTGGTGGTGTCCCAGAGTGATGTGGTGATGTCCCAGAGTGATGTGGTGGTGTCCCAGAGTGATTTGGTGGTGTCCCAGAGTGATGTGGTGGGGTCCCTGAGTGATGGGGTGGTGTCCCTGAGTGATGGGGTGGTGTCCCTGAGTGATGTGGTGGCGTCCCAGAGTGATGTGGTGGTGTCCTATAGTGATGTGGTGGTGTCCTAGAGTGATATGGTGGTGTCCCTGAGTGATGTGGTGGTGTTGTGTGGCGGTCAGCAGTGTGATGCATGCAGCAGTGTGAGGCGTGCAGCAGTGTGAGGCGCGCAGCAGTGTGTGGCATGCAGCAGTGTGTGGCATGCAGCAGTGTGTGGCATGCAGCAGTGTGTGGCGTACAGCAGTATGTGGCATGCGGCAGTGTGTGTTGTGCAGCAGTGTGAGTAATGCAGCAGTGTGCAATGTGCAGCAGTGAGAGGTGTACAGCAGTGTGAGGCGTGCAGCAGTGTGAGGCGTGCGGTAGTGTGCAGCATGCAGCAGTGTGAGTAATGCAGCAGTGTGCAGCATGCAGCAGTGTGAGGCGTGCAGCAGTGTGAGGTGTGCCGCAGAGTGTGGCGTGCAGCAGTGTGTGGCTTGCAGCAATGTGTGGCGTGCAGCAGTGTGAGGCGGGCAGCAGTGTGAGGCGTGCAGCAGTGTGAGGCGTGCATTAGTGTGAGGCGTGCGGTAGTGTGCAGCATGCAGCAGTGTGAGTAATGCAGCAGTGTGAGTAATGCAGCCCTGTGCAGCATGCAGCAGTGTGCAGCGTGCAGCAGTGTGCGGCGTGCAGCAGTTTGAGGCGTGCAGCAGTGTGCGGTGTGCAGCAGTGTGAGGCGTGCAGCAGTGTGTGGCGTGCAGCAGTGTGTGGTGTGCAGCAGTGTGTGGTGTGCAGCAGTGTGTGGCGTGCAGCAGTGTGGCATGCAGCAGTGTGGCGTGCAGCAGTGTGGCGTGCAGCAGTGTGAGGGGTGCAGCAGTGTGAGGCATGCAGCTGTGTAAGTCATGCAGCAGTGTGAGTCGTGCAGCAGTGTGCAGCATTCAGCAGTGTGAGTAATGCAGCAGTGTGCAGCATGCAGCAGTGTGTGGTGTGCAGAAGTGTTTGCGTGCAGCAGTGTGTAGCGTGCAGCAGTGTGAGGCATGCAGCAGTGTGTGGCGTGCAGCAGTGTGTGGCATGCAGCAGTGTGGGGCGTGCAGCAGTGTGTGGCGTGCAGCAGAGTGAGTGATGCAGAAGTGCAGCGTGCATCAGTGTGAGGCGTGCAGCAGTGTGAGGCGTGCAGCAGTGTGAGTCATGCGGTAGTGTGCAGCATGCAGCAGTGTGAGTAATGCAGCAGTGTGAGTAATGCAGCAGTGTGCGGCAAGCAGCAGTGTGCGGAGTGCAGCAGTGTGAGGCATGCAGAAGTGTGTGGCGTGCAGCAGAGTGTGGCGTGCAGCTGTGTGTGGCGTGCATCTGTGTGTGGCGTGCAGCAGTGTGGCGTGTAGCAGTGTGAGGCGTGCAGCAGTGTGAGTCATGCAGCAGTGTGAGTCGTGCAGCAGTGTGCAGCATTGAGCAGTGTGAGTAATGCAGCAGTGTGCAGCGTGCAGCAGTGTGAGGCGTGCAGCAGTGTATGGCGTGCAGCAGTGTGTGGCGTGCAGCAGTGTGTGGCGTGCAGCATTCTGAGGCGTGCAGCAGTTTGAGGCGTGCAGCAATGTGCCGTGCAGTAGTGTGAGACGTGCAGCAGTGTGAGGCATGCAGCAGTGTGAGGCATGCAGCAGTGTGTGGCATGCAGCAGTGTGTGGCATGCAGCAGTGTGTGGCGTGCAGCAGTGTGTGGCGTGCAGCAGTGTGAGGCATGCAGCAGTGTGCAGCGTGCAGCAGTGTGCAGCGTGCAGCAGTGTGCGGCGTGCAGCAGTGTGCGGCGTGCAGCAGTGTGCGGCGTGCAGCAGTGTGAGGCGTGCAGCAGTGTGAGGAGTGCAGCAGTGTGTGGCGTGCAGCAGTGTGAGTAATGCAGCAGTGTGCAGTGTGCAGCAGCGTGAGGCGTGCAGCAATGTGAGGCGTGCAGCAGTGTGAGTCGTGTGGTAGTGTGCAGCATGGAGCAGTGTGAGTAATG
The DNA here is from genome assembly GCF_964263255.1 of Lissotriton vulgaris. Classification (NCBI taxonomy): domain Eukaryota; kingdom Metazoa; phylum Chordata; class Amphibia; order Caudata; family Salamandridae; genus Lissotriton; species Lissotriton vulgaris. The sequence goes on along the minus strand of NC_141687.1, from coordinate 841,240,268 downwards.
CAGCAGCGTGCAGCAATGTGAGGCGTGCAGCAGTTTGAGGCATGCAGCAGTATGCAGCATGCAGCATTATGTGGCGTGAGGCAGTGTGAGGCATGCAGCAGTGTGTCGTGCAGCAGTGTGCAGCATGCAGCAGTGTGAGTAATGCAGCAGTGTGAGGTGTGCAGCAGTGTGAGTCGTGCGATAGTGTGCAGCATGCAGCAGGGTGAGTAATGCAGCAGTGTGCAGCGTGCAGCAGTGTGAGGCGTGCAGCAGTGTAAGGCGTGCAGCAGTGTATGGTGTGCAGCAGTGTGTGGCGTGCAGCAGTGTGAGGCGTGCACCAGTGTGTGGCGGGCAGCAGTGTGTGGCATGCAGCAGTGTGTGGCATGCAGCAGTGTGAGGCATGCAGTAGTGTGAGGCGGGCAGCAGTGTGAGGCAGGCAGCAGTGTGAGGCGTGCAGCAGTGTATGGCTTGCAGCAGTGTGAGTAATGCAGCAGTGTGCAGCAGTGTGAGGCTTTCAGCAGTGTGTGACGTGCAGCAGTGTGAGGCGTGCATCAGTGTGTGGCGTGCAGCAGTGTGTGGCGTGCAGAAGTGTGAGGCGTGCAGCAGTGTGTGGCGTGCAGCAGTGTGAGACGTGCAGCAGTGTGATTAGTGCAGTAGTGTGTGGCGTGCAGCAGTGTGGGGCATGCAGCAGTGTGGGGCATGCAGCAGTGTGTCATGCAGCAGTGTGAGTCGTGCAGCAGTGTGCAGCATGGAGCAGTGTGAGGCGTGCAGCAGTGTGTGGTGTGCAGCAGTGTGAGATGTGCAGCAGAGTGCAGCGTGCAGCAGTGTGAGGCTTGCAGCAGTGTGAGGTGTGCAGCAGTGTGTGGTGTGCACCAGTGTGAGGCATGCAGCAGTGTGAGGAGTGCAGCAATGTGAGGTGTGCAGCAGTTTGAGTTGTGCAGCAGTGTGTGGCGTGCAGCAGCGTGAGTAATGCAGTGTGAGGCCTGCAGCAGTGTGAGACGTGCAGCAGTGTGAATCATGCGGTAGTGTGCAGCATGCAGCAGTGTGAGTTATGCAGCAGTGTGCAGCATGCAGCAGTGTGAGTAATGCAGCAGTGTGCAGCGTGCAGCAGTGTGAGGCATGCAGCAGTGTGCGGCATGCAGCAGTGTTTGGCGTGCAGCAGTGTGAGGCGTGCAGCAGTGTGTCGTGCAGCAGTGTGAGTAATGCAGCAGTGTGAGGCGTGCAGCAGTGTGAGGTGTGCAGCAGTGTGAGTCATGCGGTAGTGTGCAGCATGCAGCAGTGTGAGTAATGCAACAGTGTGCAGCATGCAGCAGTGTGTGGCGTGCAGCAGTGTGTGGCGTGCAGCAGTGTGAGTAATGCAGCAGTGTGTAGGGTGCAGCAGTGTGAGGCATGCAGCAGTGTGAGGCGTGCAGCAGTGTGAGGCATGCAGCAGTGTAGTAGTATGAGTAATGCAGAAGTGTGCAGCGTGCAGCAGTGTGAGGCGTACAGCAGTGTGTGGCATGCAGCAGTGTGTGGCGTGCAGCAGTGTGTGGCGTGCAGCAGTGTGTGACGTGCAGCAGTGTGAGGCGTGCAGCAGTGTGTGGTGTGCAGCAGTGAACGACACATTCATCATTTTTGGTAGGCATGAGGAGATTAAGTGATTTGCCCAGCATCACAGGGTGCTGAGCAGGCGTCAAAGCTCGAACCAGCTCCCCAGCTCCAAAGCCGGCAGCTCTAGCCGTAAGGCCTCATGCTCACCCGGTGTGTTTCACAATTCTTCATAGAAGTTGTGATGTTCACCGTTGCAGCTTGATAAATGCGTCCTGGTGAGGCAGGTACAGAAAGTTGTTGACTAACAGGCAACATGAATGACTCCATAAAAGCCTGGTTGAGTGCACTTTAGGAATAGCCCTTAACCTCAGGATCAAAAGGCTGGGTGAGAAACAGGCGCATGCGTTCTTTATGCAAAAGAAAGAGTAGGGGCGAGGTGTGTTTATGATGGCTGCTTGGTTAGCATGAAAAACATATCGGGCCGCAGGAGTGGCGTGTGAGTTAGTTTGTCGATTCGTGTTAGAGCAAGAGAGGAGAAAGAAAAGGGTGTTGATGTGTTTGAGAGAGAAAGGGAAGGGTGTCGAAGGGCCGATGTGTGTTCTAAGAATGGGAAGTGTGAGGGAGAGGGGGCCAAGGGGAATTGTGGCGTGTGCGCGTGTGTTTGATGAAGAAGGACCTCTGTCTCTGAAGACGGTCTCTGTGGGTCTTTGAGACTAATCTGTGACGTATGCCACAGTTACAATGTATTTTATCACTTAGTTAAATAAGAGGCTCCAAAATCTGGACACTTAAGATTGATACACTAGATTAATGAGACGTTTAAACCTTTTTTTAACAAGAGCAAGATAAATAAGCTCTCAGCATTGCTGTGGTGTGGGCGGGGGAGCTGCAGCCTTTGAAGTCTGATGCCTAGGCACCGACAAATGGTGGTGCGCGATGTGCACGCGGGGGCGGGGGAGCGGCAGCCTTTGAAGTCTGATGCGAGGCACAGACAAATGGTGGTGTGTTATGTGGCTGGTGTGCCCTCGCCTGGCTCACATGAACTGTATGGGATCCGCAGGCTTTATGGTTGACTTTTCTTTTCCACTTACTATAATTCTCGCCAGCAATCGCAAGCGCATTGGCAGGTGAGACCTAAACAGTACTATAAGTTTGAGGATGCAAACAAAAAGGCTGGACTGGATGACCTGCCCTCTCACGGACTTGGGAAATTGTAAATCTCTGCAATACTAGTTACCCAGTTAAATAAAAAGAACATATATTTACTCAGCATTTTACTACGTGACCGCGCTTGTGCATGTGATTGAACTGCATGTAATAGAGCCCCCTGGGAGCTGTGGTGGGTGGTCTGTTGGGAAGCAATGGAAAGGGGGGACAGCTGAGCTTCAGGAAAACAACAGAGAAGTCAGTGGATTTTGTGCCTGCTGATCTGTGTGAAGCCAGCTGCCCTGAAACACAGCAGGGGCTATATTGAAGGGTGCAAGACGTGGGGTGAGTGTTAACTTAAAAAAAATGTTTCCTCTTTTTATAAAACTCTTTTCTCAATAAAATTCATTTGAAATCAAAAAACGTTTTACATATTCATCTCGGTGCCATTTACTGCCAAATAGAATCTCCCTAAATGTATCGCAGAACTCATCATCCCTGGTGTGATATGTCTAGGCTTCGAAGAAATTGGGGTGGAGATGGCACCCTACCAACCAATGAGTGTGTTAAGTGCCACTCCAACAGATGGCAGCTTACAGTGTACATCTGTTCTAGGACTTTAATTTGTGTGCAGAAGAGTAGAGTAGAATGCCGTCACACAGAGTAAAACTAGTTAAATGGCTGAAGTGGGCTAAACCACTGCTCCATGCTGTAACAGGCAGAAGGAAAATGTAAATGACGCAATAAAAGACCAATGGAAGTATAGGACATGCTGAAGCGCCTAAAAGTCAGTATATTATACATAACATTTTGTAAATTAAAAAAAAATGTTTGGGCTAATACCAGACCGAAAAAAAAATGAAAAGGTATAATCAAACGGCCTTGACAAAAGGCCAGACCTAAAAACGTATTCAAACCAATAGTTGTTTTAAAACATTTTTAAAATTGCATTCTGGGGAGTCAGTTTCCCTATAATGTAGCAGACTCGCAAAATCACGACACCTTGGGTGGAAGTGGTCTTTGAAATGTAATTCGACTGCGTCATAGTATGTGCTGAAAACTACAAGTACCAGACTGCCTCATGATGTGACGTAAAGCCCAGAGATATCTGACGTGTAAATAACGTCAGGCTAGGCATCTAACGTGCACCGTCTGACTCTGCAACGGGGAGATGTGTCCGTTATCTGGAAAATGGTTCTTACATTCTGGATCGCGTCTAACAGCAAAATATCACCCGTTTCATATCTCCGGAATTCTGAAACAAATATAATGGTTTTAAAGCTTTGCCAGATACACACCGACTGCCTAAAATGTCCGTCTTCAACTCAAGCAGGACTCGTTTAACAGCGCTATCGAAGCGGTGGGACCCACCGCCGCCACCCCGACGCCGTTACCCTCTTAAGGCGGAGTTCTTGTTTGGGTTTGAATGCAGGGGGTGGCAGGTACTTAGTGTGTGTCATGTGGGGGGTGTCAAGAATTCCTCAGCAAGCCTGGACTGAAGATTCCACAGTAAGGTTGGGCAGGGGTGTCCCCGAAATGGGTTGCTCGGTCCGGACCACGCAAATGAAGTGTATGTTAACGGGTAGGGAGGCTGCTCTCGATGACGATAAGGAGCACATTTATTATCGAGTATGACGGAAGCAGTGCAGTGCGCCATCATGCATATAGCGCTTAGTGACACCTAAGCTGTACGGGTTCTAAACGCAGCACTAACAAGTGTAATGCGTCACTGATCTCGATTGAGGACGTTTTATCTACCTAAGAAGGAGGGGCGGCGCATCGCCTTGGGGGGTCCCAGCCTTTGATCTGCAGTCTGTACAAAGACGTACTTTGAGGTAGAGAGCTGCGCCTCCCACGGAGAATCGATATGTTTGCATACAGGAGCAGCTTGACACCACGGTAGGACTGAGGCAGAAAAATTGGACCGGGTCCCAAAATAAAATAATTGGCTCGCATTTGAACATTCGGGGCAGTTTTGAACTTGTAAATACACGCTGTCCAGGTGTTTTGCAAGGTGTGGAAGACTGCATGTGTCTGTGCTTGCTGCAGGCAAGGCTGGTGGTAATAGGGAAGCACACATTAAAATTGAATCACAGACCATAAAACAAGCCCAAAAAGTGGCCCACACACTGTCATGTCAGATCAGCCCTCCGGCCAGATTCCCCCACAGGCCTGCCCGACCCTGTCTCATCTGAGTGCATTGTGTTCCTAGGATATGATAAGTGTACCTCTCTTGAGGCTTCAGGGGCGGCGTGTCTCCTCTCTAGCATAAGAGCATGTCAAATGTGAGGATGGCATTCCGTCACGAGGAACTAAACCACCCCACATGGGGGCGGATGCACACTGAGGCATAAAAGCAGCAGGGCTCTGATCGTGAACTACGTCTTATAAAGTCACCGTGACCTCACAGGAGGTCCTGGGATATCGGCACAGACAACCTCGTTAGCCCTGATTTAACCTGAGCCTCTCGGGTAGGCCGTCAGTCCAGAGCTCAGTCTTCCTGAACTCTCACGAGTCTCACTGCTTGGCAGAAAGATCCCTGTCTCTCCCCGATTGGCACACACAGTCCAGGCCTCTTGAATTGGCACAGCTCGTAAAGATCGGTACACAGTCCTTCCTGACTTTCCCCCCGCTTTTTTGCAGATTTATATAGCGCGAACTAGACCTGAAGGCTGAGCCGACGCCGAGGCTCGAACCTGGTTCCCCGGCTCCAAAGTCGGCAGGTCTTGCGATGAGGACACTTCCTCCCCACTTGATCACCACAGACGTCCTTGATTTCCCATAATGCCATCTAGTCTACCTGCTGGTACAGTACACCTAGGTTTCTTCACTGACTGATATAGCAGCCCAGGTCCATCTGACCTGATTAGTGACTATTGCCCAACCCTCAATGGATAGACGTCGGCAGGATGAAATGCGGAGTTGCGGTGCGGTTTGAGCCTGTGGCTGCAGGTAGATTACAGATTTCAACAGAGACCGTTCAATTTACAATATTTCTTAAAATACCGTGTTGACGCCTATTACTCGGTTTTCTGCAGAGCATTTGAATGTTCTGCTGTTTTTAAACAAAAAGCGTGGTCCAATATAAGAATTTCTGTATGTTTATAACCATAGCAAAAGTTATCGCGATAGAAGAACAAGTTACTATTAATATGTGTCTTTCCTTGCGTGTCTTGTCAACCGGGGTCGAATTCTCTGGTGCATTTATTTACATTTTCATTCTTTATATTTCACTGTGGTTGTTTTTTAATCTGCTTTTACATTGAAAATAAGTAGCATTAAGATGTAAATACATATAAGCCTAATTAACCCCCTGCTCTGCTTATCAGGCTTTGCAAACGGAACCGCAGGAGTTACTGATTGCTAATCTCCCGACCCCCGGGGCGCGTATGCGGCGGGGAGGGCCGCAGGGAGGGGCTCGCATGAGTGTGTTTATTGATCCCACTGTTAGAGTGCACGATCAATGTCTTTATCCACACTGGTGGGGGGGCTGCAGATGAACACACTGCCCCGGGCTACTAGAGGAACGCAGGTCCAGCCGGTACAGAGCTTCAAATAAGGGCGAGCCTAAGAAATGGGGCTTTAAATCCCCCCACCCCCTCAATACGCTCTGGGCTCGACCAACCTTCCCGTCTGTGCAGACCCAACCCCCGCATCGATGGGAAACAGGCACAGCGCATGTCTCTGCAGCCGTAGCATCTGTTGAAAGCATGTCCCCTGACCCCCCCAAGCACCGGGGGCTGTCCAGCCTTTCAGGATTGCCTGAAAGGAGTAGGACACGCCCTCTGCTGGGACCCTAGCTTTGAAACCATTGAAACACCTATGCTGGTGTTTCACATTGAATAACAAAGCAATGTAACACAACAATGAGAAAGTATTCATTTTAGTGAGGACTGTGGTTCCGCACCTGGATTGGATTTTTTTAAAAGTACAAACAGTTGCTCCTGGTTATATGTTCATTACTAATAGGGTGCTTGGCTTTTGTTTTGCACAAACTCGACCCTAAGGTATTGGAGCGTTTTACATGAGCACCAGTTATGTTACACAAGGACACATTTACTTTTGGTAGTTACATGGAGATTAAGTGATGTGCCCAAAACCACAGGATGTTGGTACAAGGCTGAGGCTCGAACGTGGTTCCCCAGCTCCAAAGTTGGCAGTTCTGGCCGTTAGGTCACATCCTCCCAGTCAATGCTTCAAAAGCAGCGAATGCAAACTCCCACTACTTCAGAAGGCAATTCCACCACAAAGGAAGTCCTCCTACAAAACTCTTCGGTTCACAGGAGGAGCTGGATAGAAATATCCGAGTGCCATTCCTCTACTTTTGGAAGCCACAAATCTACTTTACTGAAGTTTGCTGCTTTAATTTTTTTACATACTTTTTATTCCACCAGTCACTTCACATGTCATCAGTGATGTCAACGTTTGTGTGACCTGTAAATAATGAAGTGTTCCTAGCAGTGAGAAAGAGGAAGGGGGAAATAGCTCCTCTAAGGAGCAAGGGCCCTCACACACCCCGGAAGGTGTCATGCTTCATCATAGGGAAGCTCATTGTTGGGCTAGCGCTGCAATGCCCAAGGGGCCCACAGGGGGGACTCTTTGCCGGAGATCTTTTATAGACCGTGGTCTTTGCCGTACATAAAGCGTGCGTGTGTGGGATGTGTGGTGTATTTACAAACTGAGTTGAGTGTGGGGAATGTGTGGATTAAAAATAACTATGGAAGCCAGCTGAACCAACTTTAATTGGCGGTTTCCATGTCATGGTTAAAATCAGTGATACTTGAATGTAGAGATTCTAGTAGTCTCTTCAAGTTTCTGAGTGAGAATGATGGTCGACATGTTTCATGCTCTTAAATGTCAAAACGATTGTAGCATTTCTTCTGGACCAAACCTATTTACTACTCGAACAAGGGTGGTTCACATCTATGAATAAGAATCGGTTAACCATACCCTCACAAAATACACCACCTGCAACCAAGTTCCTGTTCAGTAGGGACCCGAAGCAAAGGAAAAAGGAGTCAGAAAGCTCCTGAGCCACAGAGGGTAGGTCAGTCGCACTCCGTGCACCGAACAGACGGATCGGACGTGATGCCACTGTGCGTCCCGTGACTCCGGAGCTTTCGGGCTCATTAGGTTTCGCCTGTCGAAAGCTGCGCAAGCAGCGTTTCGCGCAGGCGAAATCTAATGAGAACAGTATGTGGCTTGGTCACCGCCTCTCTGTTCCATTGGCTAGCTCCATAAATGGAGGCTAGCCATTGGAACAGAGATCTGTCCGTCATAGCCGGAGCAGATTTGTGGGCGTTCCCGAGAATTTTAGGCTTTTGCCCACGTCATGCGGTGGTGGGCGGGTGTTTTTTTTTGGGGGGGGACTGCATGTTTTGATCATTTGTTTGTGGCTTTTGCAGGAATGGGCTGCGCTCGGGCTGTGATTCTCTCTTTAAATGCAGATCCCGGGATCAGCTGCTGTGACGCCTGCAGCGAACCCGAATCCTCTGAAGGCATGCAAGAATTCACACAATTTCTGCTCTGGAGCGTATCCGAGAATAGTTATTCTTTCAGGACAACTCCCGTGCCAGCGGGATGTTTCCCATTCCTAGCAGGAAGTGCAGTCCGGGTTAGCCATTCGAGGGGCCGGGGTGGGATTTTCCTAACTCGCATGAACTCCAGACATGCCCTGTAGCGGGCACGGGGCTGAGATTAATACTTTCTTATTCCAAAATGCAGAGATGACGGCATGGGTGCACATTGTTCTTTGTGGGAGAGGCGTGGGAGGCTGTTTGGGGGAGGGGTGTCGCGTGTTGTGGCACAATGAGCGTCTTGGAGCCTCGTGGACTCCGTTCCGGTGTCTGGCTGCAGCCAGGACTGGAAGTGCAGTCACTTGTAGTGATGCGCATTTGCCTTTTTATGCAGAATGCGCCAGTGGGAGAGGCACATCTTCGCTAATGCATCCGGGAAAGCACGGCACCCCCTCCGCCCCCGTATCCTTCGCAGTGTGCCGTGGGTACGTGCCTTCTTAGTGACGCTCAGCCGCCCGTGCCACCCACCCTTCACCACTGGGACAACACACTAGAACTGTTTCCTGCTTGCTTTTCCCCGAGTATTTCCCATTACCCTGCCTTCCTTCCTCCTCTGACACAACCTTACGGCACTTTTCCTTTGCAGGGGCAAGTCACAGCAAGCCCGTTACCTACCCTAAAATATATATATATATATATTTTTTTTTTTTTTGCTTCCGGTACTATTTGACACCTATGCAAATGCACAGACAGGTTTTAAGGAAGGCTTCGCTGTCTCAGCCTTAAAGACGACAAGTAATATTCCCGCACTGCAAGTAGTGTCTGAATTAAAATCTACAATGTACTCTCCGCGTTCTGCTGAGAACAGCTAGGCACTGCTGCTTTTGTTTTGAGATTTATTGTTAGTTGAGCTATCAAATAGTTTGCTGTGTACCTTCTTAACTTGCAGAATGAAAAGAATGACACTTTCTCTGCTCTTGCCGTTTTGAATACGCTGAAGATTTCAGCTATTACTAGTGTAGCCCTGTCGACATATGAAGGCGAAAGCCTTAAGTTGGCCCTGCGCAGTTAGGAATTTAGGAGCTGCAGGCCCCCCGCATATGCCAGGAGCATAGTTGACACATTTGTGCACGGCATCGTTATGAAATAAGTGTTAGTAACGCCATGTTACTATAGAAACTTTGAATATTCTTTCCCGATTTGTTAGAAATCAGAGCCTGGTTTGTTGTTAAAGCTGCAAGGCCCCCCAGAAGGGCACACATTACTATTAGTGGTATTAAATACATAAGACCTGCATCTTTGAGAGTTCTTAGACATAGGCATGCGGGCAGTACAGCCTCTCGCATTCTGGCTTTCAAGTCTTTGATGTTGGTTAGTACAAGGTAAAGCTGCTTTCGAGACGGTATTTCTTTCAGATGCTTTAGGTGAGGAGACCGAATTCCATGGTCTTTCGGAAGCCTGCCTTTGAGGCCCACACTGGAGGCAACCCCCTATGGGTGTTTAGGTTTCGCCTGGCGTCCGCTGCGCAGCAGCGTTCGCGCAGGCGAAATCTTATGTGAACAGTATGTGCCTTAGTTCTGCCTCTCTCTTCCATTGGCTAGCTCCATAAATGGAGGCTAGCCATTGGAAGAGAGATCTGTCAGTCATTCTCCGAGGCGATTCGTGGGCGTTCCGGCGATTTTTTTTTTTTTTTTTTTTTTTTTTTTTTTTTTTTTTTTTTTCCCCTCTCCGCCCCTTTTAAAGCGTCATGCGGCGGTGGGCGGGTGTTTTTTTTTTTTTTTCCCCTGTGATGTTTTCGTCTTTTTCGAAGTGCCTTTAGCCGGAGTGGTCTGCGAGATTTAAGTTGCCAGGAAGTTGTTTTTATTTGCGATCAGGTAAGCAGCATTTTGTTTATAATTTTCTTTGCACGTGTACCCCGTCTTATGTCGTCTCCCTGTTTGTACGTGTACCCCGTCTCATGTCGTCTCCCTGTTTGTTTTACGTCTTTGTGTGTCTCGTTTTTTTTTTGTAACCCGCGTGCGGCCATGTAATATTCAGCAATTTTCACAGATATTGAGTGGCAGTTTAGCTGACAGGATTGAGTTTTTCCGAATTGTTGTCTAAGTTCTATTATCGCAGTGTACCAAAAAGTGCTCCTTGGAGCTTTTGTGTTGCGGTGAGGGGGCGCTTTTATATAGTACACTTTACCAGCTGCCTCGAGGCGCTGTATGCTGCATGGAGAAGCTCTCCTGAGGTTTTTCCCGAGTAGCGCGCCCCGGGAAGGCCCATACAGAGAGCCGTCGAGGTATACCCTGAGAGTTGTGGAATTAGCTGCCTGCCTAAGATGAGGCGGGAAAGTCATCCACGGTGTGGAGCGCAGCAGGACCTGCCTTTCTCTCTCACAGTGGATGCGCCAGGAGGGGCAGATGAACCAGGCCACCACACATGGTTATCATAGCGGAATAGCTGGATTTCTCGGGCCCTGCGTGCAGGATTCAATGCGCTTTGGAAGATAAAAGAAGCGTGCAACCGGTTGGTTTTGGAAATTCTGAGCCTTATCACACTTGGACCAAAAACATAACGCAAGAGCTAATATCATAAAGAACTTTGATCACCAAATGGGTGATATACAATCAGCTTTAATAACACTGGCCATTTAATTACTTTTACTACATTTTATGACTGGTTTCAAATCATTTATGAAATATATTCAGGGCATGCAGAATGAACTACAGGAGGAATAATGATGACGTCATCCTGTAGTTCTTTACGATATCGTGAGATTTCGATCGCGGTATTTTGAACGCTCCGGTAACTTTACTGAGGACAGAATTATGCATCACGAGCAGAGAACCCAATGAAACAAGAACTGTGATCACCAAATGGGTGATATACAATCGGCTTTAATAACACTGGCCATTTAATTACTTTTACTACATTTTGTGACTGGTTTCAAATCATTTATGAAATATATTCAGGGCATGCAGAATGAACTACAGGAGGAATAATGATGACGTCATCCTGTAGTTCTTTACGATATTGCGAGATTTCGATCGCGGTATTTTGAACGCTCCAGTAACTTTACTGAGGACAGAATTATGCATCACGAGCAGAGAACCCAATGAAACATCATACTGTGAGTTGTTACATTAACATATTCCATTAGTACAAAGCCATATGCTAGCCAGTTAAACTATAACTAGGAAAGTTTTTGTGTGTGTGGCTCTGGGTGTGTGTGTGTGTGTGTGTGTGTGGCTCTGTGTGTGTGTGTGGCTCTGGGTGTGTGTGTGTGTGTGGCTCTAGGTGTGTGTGTGTGGCTCTGGGTGTGTGTGGGTGGCTCTGGGTGTGTGTGTGGCTGTGGGTGTGTGTGGCTGTGGGTGTGTGGGAGTGTGTGTGTGGCTCTGGGTGTGTGGGTGTGTGGCTCTGGGTGTGTGTGTGTCTGTGTGTCTCTGGGTGTGTGTGTGTGGCTCTGAGTGTGTGTGTGTGGCTCTGGGTGTGTGTGTGTCTGTGTGTCTCTGGGTGTGTGTGTGTCTCTGGGTGTGTGTGTGTGGCTCTGGGTGTGTGGGTGTGTGTGTGGCTCTGAGTGTGTGTGTGGCTCTGTGTGTGTGTGTGTGTGTGTGTGTGTGGCTCTAGGTGTGTGTGTGGCTCAGGGTGTGTGTATGTGGCTATGGGTGTGTGTGTGTGTGTGTGGCTGGCTCTGGGTGTGTGTGTGTGTGTGTGGCTGTAATTGCTGTCTGCTGAGCTCATTTGTAGGGTACAATAGGTCTCACATTTGCAAGAGATTAAGCTAATGTAAATGTAAATAACAATGCCATTTATTTATATGTTTTCAAAACCAACACATAAATACAAATTTTGTCATTTACAATGCCAATAGATCAAACTTTTCAAAAGGCGAAACCATTGCATTGTAAATGCTTGTTTTTTCTTTGCTTCAGGTTCCTACTGAAGAGGAACCTGGTTGCCGATGCAATTAAAAAAAATATTTTATTAACTGTCTTTTAAGAGTTTGAAACTTTGAAAAAGCTTTATTTTCTATCACTAGGATCATAAACGCAGCATACATTTTACAAAACACAAATATAACAAGCATTTGCAATGCAATAGGTCTCGCATTAGGAAAATTTGAGCTATTGGTATTGTAAATGACAAATTTTTAATTTATATTTTGTTTTTGAAAATAGCAAAATTAATAGCTTTGTCATTTACAATGCCAATAGTTATAACTAGTGATTGACTGCAAATGGAGAACCTCGCAAATCCATCTAGCGAAGTAGTTCACCATAATTTTATGCTCAATCAGGGGGACACTATGAGTGAGAGGATAGAGAAGGTCAGGACTCGGGGGATTGAGGGTACCATTAATGGGTTGGTGGTTATGGAAGTTGGTTCTGAGTTAGTGAACCCTAATGGGTCCTTGTTGGAAGGTCTCAGCTCCCCTTTACCTGCTCCTACCCCTGCTGTAATCCCTTTATGTTATATAATCTCCTGGAACATTGCTGGAATCAAGTCAAAAATTAATAATCCACTTTGGCAGGACTTCATTCAGTCCCAAGACCTGCTTTGTTTTCAGGAAACATGGAGCAAGGAAGCGGTCCATATCAATGGGTATAAGACCTATCATACCCCGGCTGTCGAGGTTGTGCATGGGAGAGCCAAGGGAGGGCTGAGTGTTTATATTTCCAACAAACTGAACTTAAAAAGGATTACAGAGCCCATTAAAGATACTTATTTTCAGTTTTTGGTACTCGATCTGGATTTTGATACTTCGATTGCCCTGATTAATTTCTATAATAATATTCCCCTGGGTGAACTATCAAATGTTAATTATAATATGTCTAAAGTGTTGTCCTCCCAGGTCATAAGTAATAGGAAAGATGTGATGACTCTTCTGGTAGGCGACTTTAATTGTACTTTATGTAGAATGGCTGAAGATAATAGATGCGGAGTGTTATGGGAAGCGGGTATCTGTCAATCTCATTTTAATCATACTCCTCTGGGTGAACAGCTAAATTAAGTACTTAACAACTTTGATCTTGGATTTATTAACGAACTATGTGTATTACCATCCTCCTTACCTCCAACATTTAATGGTAGGGGCTGTTGTTCTACTATTGATTATGCTCTTGCAACTAGTAGTCACGTCCACAGATTTCACTCTTTTAAAGTCTCTGACAACGTACTAAGCGATCACTTCCCGCTCTGTATGGCCATCCTATTACCAATGAAGAACATCTTAAGGAGTAATAAAAAAGACTGAGTGCCAGAAAACCTATCTATTGGCAGTATAAATGGGTACTCGTTACAATGGGCCATGGGCGACCAAACAGAAATACTTAATATAGTAATCGGTAAATGTATGTCAGAATTTGCCATATGCTTGGGTGAAGATTCCGCCCCTGAAACTCTCCTTGCGTCTTTTTTTAGCTATTACAAATGTAATAAGGAACTCCCTTACGAGGCAGCGTAAAAATAATAGAGATCAGGGAGGATGGTTTAACTCTAAATGTACCCAAGCCTACGCAGTCTTAAAGAAAGAACTGCACAAAAACCCAAGAAGTATTATGGAGGTGAGGAGACTTAGGAAAGAATATAAGTTAGCTGTTAGAGATAGGAAGAACACGTTAAAAATAGAGGCCTGGGAAGCCTTGCATGTAGCATTGGTAAATAATGATAGTGCAGGTTTCTGGAAGATTATCAGAACCCCCTTTCTAGCGGAAGAGACTGGCCCCAAAATAGAGATAGCGATCCCAGAAGAGGACTGGATTGGGCATTTTGCCCAGGTATATGAGGGAGAGGAATAATCATCTTCCCCTTGCGCACCTACTGCCTATTCCAGATCGAGGAATTTGGCGTTTACCTTGGATGAGGATGAAAAAGCACTCCAGGCTAGTCAGGGGGGGTAAGGCTCCTGGCCCGGATGGTGTCCCCATAGACATTTTAAGGCAACCATTTCTCTGTGGGCTCCCCTTCTGGTCCAGGTGCTTAATGCAAGTTGTACTACGGGATTTTTGTCTACCTGGGTGGAGTCCATAATCGTGCCTCTCTTCAAAAAAGGGGATAGACACGACCCAGGATGTTATAGACCTATCTCCCTGTTGGACTCCTTTACGAAGATAGCTGGACGGATAATTTTGGACCGTCTTTTGGACTGGGCTGATGAAAATTCCATTTTATCTGACTTGCAGTATGGATTTCGGACCGGCCTAGGAACAGTGGAGCAGGGTCTAAACCTTTTAATGTTGGTGGGAAAGTACACATGGGCCAAGAAAAGAAATTTGTTCCTGGCCTTTGTGGACCTCTCGTCGCATTTGATTGCGTGGTTCACACTAAACTATGGACTCTGCTAGGACACTTAGGGGTTGATGGAAATATTATTTATTTTCTCAAACGTTTTTATAGTGACGCGTCAGCTCGCGTCCGATATGGCCTGAAGGGTGAACGCACGGCCAAAATCCCAATTAGGAGTGGAGTCAGGCAGGGATGTGTCCTGGCCCCATTCATTTTTAATTATCTATAAATGGTTTGGAGGGAGCCTTGTGTAGAGTTAGCTTAGATTCCCCATATGTAGGAGGCCGTCCTATCCCGGCCATTTGTACGCAGGCGATGCTGTGTTAATATCTCGTACCCAAGTGGGTCTTCAGCGCTTGGTGGATAGTTTTACCCTTTTCATGAAAGATCTTGGGTTAAGTGTAAATTCATCTAAAACATTCATCATGCACTGTGGCAAGGATTTTAAGGCCAAAAGGGCCATTTGTATTGCAGGACAGAAGCTTGAGGCAACCAAGCAATTTTCTTATTTAGGTATACTATTTGCACAGAATGAGTCATGGGCCCAAGCTATAGCAGCTAAGAAACTGGCAATGGTACGTTCTACTGTTGCCCTTAAGTCTTTTGCTAAAAAATTGGGTACAAGACCTCCCACTGAGCTAATTAAAATCTATAAGGCCAAATGTGTATCTGCTGCTATTTATGGGAGTGGGGTATGGGGCTATGTAGACTCGACACCCATCCAGGTAGTTGAAAACTCTTTCCTGAAATATATTCTAGCTGTACCAAATAGTACCTCAAGTTATATCTGCCACGCAGAATTAGGACTTCCATTCATATCTGACTTGATTAAGCTTGAGCCTGTGCTTTTATGGCAAAGGCTGTGGACAAAAGAGGAAACCAAGCTGAATAGGGATATTCTTTTTTTTTTTTATTAAGTTTTTTATTTTTCTTTACCGCCATAAGCACAGTTCTACTTACACAAAGTACATTTTAACAATTACAGTAGTTTGCTTAATTTCTAATTTATAAATCTCTTCTTTGGGATGTACCATACAGGGGATAACTTCAACCAAATTGACTTAACACATTGAACAGTAAAGGACGCTGGAACACACAATAAAAAAGAAAACACACCACATAAAGGGCAGTTAATTAAGTAAAGTCCCCCCAATCTTCCCACCCAGCCACTAATCATCCTTTCTGCTTCTCTTTCCATTTACTTAATGGCTCCCATATTCTTCTCCCCAAACGCCTTCCTCTCCTCCCTTTCCGAGCATAGATATTTTCCTCTATCTTGTATGCGTACAGCGTATTTGCCAACCAGTTTTGAAATTTTGGGGGATTTTTATCTAGCCAAGCCCTGGCTATTGTCAACCTGTAAACTGCCATTAATACAAACAAAAATTCTGTGTACTGCTCATACTCCTGATCAGCCACTCCTAACATGATCCAAGATGGTGTAAGAGAGATCGCAATATCCAAGGACCTTGCTAGAAACCCCTCTGTCTCTTTAATCAGTGATTGTAGCTGGGGGCATGTTGCGAAAATGTGTATGCTATCTCCTTCCTGCTCATCACACCGGGGGCAATTAATTCCTGTGTTCCCGCCCCATTTTGCTATCCTTGCAGGCGTAAAGTAAAGAAAATATAATGTTTTATAGTGCTGGGACTGCAGAGGGGCTGCACTTAATATTGTACATCCTAAATTTAGAGAATCAAAAAACAAACTGCTTTAAACCCCCAATTTGTTTGCCCATTTCATGCTGAATTTCTCTAGATCATCCTGCTTTTCTTTCAGCAAAGCTGCATAAAAGGACCTGATTGTGCAGTCCCCCATCAGCTTTATTTTTTCCATTATTTCTGTTTTATTAAAGCCTGCTGGACCTCCCAATTTATTCTTTAAAAAACTTCT
Organism: Lissotriton vulgaris; assembly: GCF_964263255.1. NCBI lineage: Eukaryota > Metazoa > Chordata > Amphibia > Caudata > Salamandridae > Lissotriton > Lissotriton vulgaris. Next base: position 841,223,934 of record NC_141687.1, on the reverse strand, counting down.
AATCTGTAAATACTTGAAGAAACCCCTGTTATCTATACCATATGTCTCTCGCAGATCTGAAAACTGCTTAAAACCATCCTGGGCAAACATATCTCCTATTTGCGTAATCCCACTTACTGCCCATTCTGTCATAATTTGATCAGCAAATATTTCCGCTGGGAGTGATCTGTTATTAATCAGGGAGACATATCTATTATATCTCCCCATCTTGACTTTCTTTAAAAAAGCATTCCATACCGTAACTGCCGCCATAACAGTTTTGAACCTGGTTCTCTTGAAATAACTAAAATCTGTACATTTTAGAAAACAATTACAAGCATTTGGCCCTAGTACAACAGCATAAACCTCAGTCGACATATTTTGCATTCTTACATCATCAATATCCCCCCCAATCAGTCCTTGTATATATTGCAAAACAGTAGCCATATAATATAAGCGAAAATCTGGTGCACCCCATCCCCCTTTTTCCCTAGAAAGTGTCATAAATCTATAGGCCCTCCGGGTCTTACCATGCGCCCAAATAAACCTGTTGCATAAGGCCTCTATACCATTGAACCAACTGGCTTCAAATAACAAAGGTATGGCCCTAAAAAAATACAGAAACTTTGGTAAAATCATCATCTTGATGATATTTGTGCAGCCTACCAGTGATAAATGTAAATTATTCATTTTTTCCAGATCTCTTTTAACTTGACCAATCAGAGGATCCATATTACTTTTAACGATCTTACCTACTTCTGCTGTAATTAACACCCCTAAATAAGTTGCCACTCCCACCACTCTATCATCATTACATATTACCCACTGATTTTTTACAATCTGAGTTTTAGTGTTGTTCAAACTATATCCTAAAAACTGTCCAAATCGCCCAGCTTCATCTTCAATTGCTCTAATAGCAACTGTGGGTTTTGCAGTCAGAATGGCCACATCGTCGGCATATGCTAACGTTTTAAATCTACATCCATTTAAAACTAATGGTGGGATCTGAACATTGCTTTCCAACTTTCGTATGTAAGGGTCAAGATATAAAGCGAAAAGCAGAGGAGAAGAGGGACACCCCTGCCTTGTTCCTCTCTGGATGTTAACTGCAGATGATTGTCCTCTGTTAACCCTTATTTTAGCCGTCGGGTTTATATATAATGTCTGCAGGGCCTTTATGTATCCTGCTCCTATATCGTTCCATCTCAAAACTTCCCACAGATACCTCCAGGAGACCCTGTCAAATGCTTTCTCAGCATCCAAAAAGAGAGCAGCCATAGGCTCTTCTAAGGTGTTTGCTGCATCAAATGCCGTGACTACTTGTCTAGTGTGCTGAGTTGTTCCCTTCCCCGGATTAAAACCATGCTGAGAAGGAGCTACCAATGTTTCAATTACCCTAGATAGCCTTGTTGCCAACATTTTAGAGAACACCTTGACATCTGCATTCATTAAAGTAATGGGGCGGTAGGACCCCGGAACATCTGTGGGTTTACCCATCTTCGGTATTACAATTATGTCTGCACCGCCCCATGATTCTGGAACAGACTCACCCTTTTGTGCTAACAACATCACATTAAACACTTCTTTTACGAGATATGGTTGAAAGGTTTTGTAAAATTCAACCGGTATCTGGTCCGGACCAGCTGCTTTCCCAGATGGTAGATCCTTCAAGGCCTCAGTCAGTTCATTCAACTGCAGTATCTCTTCCAATCCGTTTCTGTCCTCCTCTAATAGCACTGAGGGCTCTATCTCACTTAGGTAAGTCCTTATATCCTCCTCCCTTTCCTGACCATCTATGGTATAAAGTTCCGTATAAAAATGTTTTAAAAACCTCTCTAATCTGTTCCGGTTCTTTAACCGTATCTCCCTGAGAATTTTTAATCTCCTTGATGTCGGCCAACCCATCCCTCTGTCTAGCTCGCACAGCCAATATATGACCCACTCGCTCACTAAGTTCATATACCTTTTCTTTATTTGCTATATACCTCTCAACTGTCTTTTCGCCATCCCGTCCATAGCTTCAGTTTTAAGAGCAACTATTTTCAATAATATCTGGTCAATTGGAGAGTGTGCAAGTATGGCTGAAATGAGTGCTTCCTCTGCTTCCCTGATTAGTTTAGTAGCTTGTTCAGCTTCTGCCTTCGATTTTCTTTGAGACTTAATAACATAACTCAAAGTTTCCCCTCTTATACCAGCTTTAAAAGCGTCCCACACTATCCCTGATGATGATGTACCCCTATTTATCTCCCAGTATTCCTTAATCCAAATATTCATTCTTTCCCTATAGCACTGGTCCTGTAGTAGTGTTCTATCAAAGGTCCATTGTATTTCTCTTTTGCCCAACTATTGCGGTTAAGACTAGTGGATTATGGTCTGAGATAATCCTTGGTTCCCTATCTATCTTTACTCTATCCACGAGACCTCTCGTAATTAAAAAATAATCCAACCTAACCATTATCTGATGAGGGGCTGAGAAGAAGGTACTCCCATCTAGATTTGGGTGACATTTTAACCACGGGTCTTCCAACAAGTTATTCAATACCATATCTGCTAAGGCTCTATAAGTCCTCTTTTTCCTCCCTGAGTATTTCCTGCCAGGGTCTAAAAAGCTACTATCTGCATCATGTATATTCAAGTCACTGCAGAGTATGATGGGTTCCGGCCATTGCGCTAGTTCCATGTCTAAATATTGAAAAATATCCGGATCATCTCCTGTGGATCCATAGATCGAGACAACCGTAATAGTTTCCCCCCTGAATATTAGTTCAGCTATAACCCATCTACCCCACTGATCCTCCTTCTTCCTCTTAACCTGTACGTCATGTCTCCTGCCTAGAATAGCCACCCCTCTCGTCTTGGTATTTTGGTTAGTTTTCGCCAATACATTAAAGCCAAGTTGGTCTAGTAAATAAGCCTTGGTACCTTCAATGTGTGTTTCCTGAAGGCACACCAGATCGGGATTTAATGATTTTAACAGGGCAGCAGTTTTAAGCCTTTTATTTAACTCATTTAGTCCGCAAATATTTATCGAGACTATCCTACAAGTCATTATAGGTCATATTTTTCCCTACTTTCTGTATATACCTGTGCCGGCCATATTCAATAAGCTTCCTTGTTTCCTTACCTACAGATTTTATTATAACACTATTGTGTACCATGCCCACCAGGTTTTCCTTTACTCTCCTACGTGTACTGTGCTTGTAACCACCACCTAAGTGCATGTCTTCCCCCCCCCCCACCCACCTCCCTTCCCCCCTCTGCCTCCCTCCCCTTTGGATCCCACCCCCCCCTTGCTACAGGCAAATAGGTCAATCCTGACCTATGTGCAGCCCCTGTAGTCTGCAGAGTCGCTACTCTCTCCCGTCCTACTCTCACATCTATCAAATATATCTATCTACTTTTTGTCTGCTGTTACCATTACGGGGTTTTTGGTGGGCTGTTTGTTGGGGTTTTCGGCGGGGTTCTGACTCTACTCTCCTTTCTTTTGTCTAACTCTGTGATCTCTGCGAGATACTCCCCTGCTTTTATCTCAGACGTAAACATCTTTGTGTGCTCCTTCCTAATAACTTTCAGTCTTGCCGGGAACAACAGATAGTACCCTTCCAAAAGCAAGGTGCAGAAGCCTATCATCTGCCTTAACTTCCACCTTCTTTCCACGGTAACATGGCAGAAATCTGGTCTGGCAAAGAATGTGTTTCCGTCAGCAGTCTTTCTGGAATCAGGTCTGGCCTTGTCAATTATCTCTTGTCTTGCTAAGAAATTCCCTAGAAAGATCAGCATTGCTCTTGGTAGTGCATTCTCTTGCCCCCCCACGATTTTTCCTTATGAACAGAGGATATCTATGGGCCCTTTGTACTTCAAACTCCCATTGCCATTTTGATTCTGGGAAGGCTTCTTTTAGGACTTTGATCACATATCCTCTAGGGTCTTGTCCCTCCCGCCCTTCCTCAAGTCCCAAAAGTCTTACATTATTCCGCCTCTGGCGGTTTTCAAAATCTTCTAACTTCCATTGTAGGTCTTCCACTACCTTTTCTTGTTCCATTTTAAAAGTCTTCCAATCTGTTACATCATCTTCCACTCTGCTAGTCCTTTCTTCAACTTGAGTTACTCTCACTTCGACCTCTTCCTTCTTTCTGTTTACTCTTCTGAGAGAGGCTTGAAGTTTTTTTGTGTCTCTTTTTGCTCTTCGACTCTCTGCTCTAGCCTCAGACTGCATCTGCTTCAGAGTCCCAAACAACATTTCCAGAGTTACATTTTGCGGTTTTGCCCTCTCATCCTTTTCTTCCTCATTCTGATCTTTTTCCTGATAGGTTTCTGACGTAGCTGAATAGTCCCACGACAATTTCTTATTCATACTACTTCTGGACCCTCTTCCGTCCCTTCTGACTCCAACTCTCTTTTTCTTCTTGGTCGCTAGATCACTGGAGTCTTTACTTGTAGCTGAGCTTGAAGACTGATCCGTACTGCTCTCCTCTCCCTCATTTTCAGGTTCACTAATGTCTGTAGTATCAGAGCCCTCATTAACTGAAAAAAACTCAGGGGAGCCTCCCCTCATGCCTCTGTCGCCTCTGTCTTCTCTGTCTCCTTTGCCATTATCCTGATCATATATAAGCTCTTGTTGATCTACTAAGCTCTGTGCAATCCCCCAGCTCGGGTCAGGATGCTGCAAAGTTTTATTGTTTATGCCTATCTTGACACTCAGCAGCGCGTCTAACATTTGAGTATTGTTGTGTCTCTCCAACTGCTCTAGCGCATTACCTTTTGGGTCGTCTTTCTCTGCTCCCCCCTCGCTCGCCTTCTCTGTAGTTGCCGTCTGCAACGCTTGCTGCGTGCTATCTCCTACCGCATTCAGTGGTTGCCCAGCAACCGGGTCCTCGACGCTTGCGTCCTCGCGGTCTGCTGTTGCTCCGGCGCCCGCGTTCAGCCCAGCTGAAAGGCTCGGATCTCCCGTTTCAATCTGCTTTGCCAGTGGAAGTCCGCTCGCAGCCCCGGATTGCCGAGGGTCAGACGCCAGCATCGGCACCTGCATCGGAACCAGCGGGAGTGTTTTGAAAGTAAAGGATTCCGGTAAAGTTGATTGCCACATCTGCTCCTTTGCTGCTTTTGCTGCCACCATTTGTATATGATGAGATTTCCCTTCTGAGTCCAGAGTTACCTCCCTTGCAGCCTTGCTCGCTGCTGAACGGGTCTCTGGTTTTGCTTCGATCTTCTTTTCCGTTTTTCTGAGCAGGGCGCTCTTAGTAGATCGGCTAAGGTGCTCCGTTTGTTTTTTAGCAGTGACATCTCGCCGCGATGTGAGATAGCAGTCCAGCCAGAACCCACATCCCCGTATTCACGAGTCCATTCAAATCCTAGGACAGGAGAGAGGAGAATAAGCGACTGTCCTCTACAGAGCTACGACGGCCATCTTGCATAGGCATCTTGAATAGGGATATTCTGTCGGATATCTTGAAATTGGAAGGAGTAATGAGGATTCCATGGCTGAGTTATGTGTTTAAGTTTTTTAAGGATCTTAAAAACCTGAATATGTTTTAAATCCTCTCACTATCTCAGCCGTTTCTAAAAAAGACCTGGGGAAAGAGGGCCTGACTCTGTTGGACACTTTAAGAACATCAACAGAGGTCCTAAAACCAACTGTCCTGCAACACCAATTGTTATTAACTACTTTTAATATTCAACCCTACTTGGTTAGTGTTCCTGGCAATTATGACAGATTTTTTATTATTTCGCTTTAGGCTGGGAATTTTTCATAGATTGGTTAGGTTTCCAACCGTTAACGACTGGTCGTTTACAGCCTTGCCCTTGTGAAGATGTGTCTCCCCAAAGTACCATCCACGTTGTTTTATTTTGTAAATTTTATACTACTATTAGGCGTAGGATCTTATTGCCCCTTTTGAGACCGATGGGTCTGCACCAATGTCGTCCGGCCTTGCTATGTATACAACATTTGGATAATGAAAAAGCTGTGGTAATAATCACAGTCTTCCTGAAAAAAGTGATACATTGGAGAAAAACTATGATCATGTAGTGCACCTTATGCATAGTGCGGATGACTTGAACGCATATCTCCCACTAATGAACTGCTGTATATGTTTTTATATGTTTTTTCCTATAACATGGTAATTTTGCAAAATGAAATGTGATTAATTTTTATGATTGCTTTTTAAACAATCGAATAAAGCTATTTTTGATTGATTGATTGAGCTATTGGTATTGTAAATGACAAATTTTTAATTTATGTTTTGTTTTTGAAAACAGCAAAATTAATAGCTTTGTCATTTACAATGCCAATAGTTATAAGTTTCGCAAATGTTACACCATAGCATTTGTAATGTGTTGTATTTACATGACTTACATCTATTGATATTACAAATAACAATTGCTTTTATTTTTTTTAAATAATTAATACTTAAATAAAAGTTATTGTAATTTATAATGGCAATAGCTTAAACTTTTATAAACAACTTTTGTGAAGATTATGTTCAGTGTATTTTATTGTGACGAAAATCCAAGAACAGAAGTGAAATATTAACATCTTTTTGTTACATTTGTAATAAAGCTTGAAACATTGAGAGAACATATTTGAACCAGTTGTTGAATGGTTGCACAGATTGATGCTGTGGTGGCGCTGAGTGATGTTGTGATGGCGAACGAGTGATGCTGTGGCGTTCAGTGGTGCTGTGGTAGCGCATTGTGATGTTGTGGTGCCCCTGAGTGATGCTGTGGTGGTGCTGAGTGATGCTGTATGCTATGCTATGTTTTGTTTTGCTATCCTATGTTTTGTTTTGTTATGCTATGCTATGTTTTGCAATCCTATGCTTTGATTTGTTATGCTATGCTGTGTTTTGTTATGCTATGCTATGTTTTGTTATGCTATGCTATGTTTTGCTATGGTATGATTTCTTGTGCTATGCTATGTTTTGTTATGATGTGCTATGTTTTGTTATGATATGCTATGTTTTGTTATGCTATGCTATGCTATGTTTTGTTGTGTTTGGTATGCTATCCTATGTTTTGCTATGCTATTATATGTTTTGTTTTGCTATGCTATGTTTTGTTGTGTTTTGTTAAGCTATGCTATGTTTTGGTGTGTTTTGCTATGTTTTGTTGTGCTTTGTGTTGTGTTTTGTTATGCTGTTTTGTTATGTTATGCTATGTTTTGTTATGCTATGCTATGTTTTGTTATGCTATGCTATGTTTTGTTTTGCTATCCTATGCTTTATTTTTTTATGCTATGCTATGTTTTGTTGTGTTTTGTTATGCTATGCTATGTTTTGCTATGCTATGTTTTGTTATGCTATGCTATGCTTTGTTATGCTATGTTTTGTTATGCTATGCTATGCTAAGCTTTGTTTTTTTATGCTATGCTATGTTGTGTTTTGTTATGCTATGCTATGTTTTGTTGCGTTTTGTTATGCTATGCTATGTTTTGCTATGATTTGCTATGCTATGTTTTGTTATGTATGCTATGTTTTGTTGTGTTTTGTTATGCTATGTTATGTTTTGTTGTGTTTTGCTGTTTTGTTATGCTATGTTTTGTTTTGTTATGTTATGCTTTGTTTTGTTATGCTATGTTTTGTTATGCTATGTTTTGTTATGCTATGCTATGTTTTGTTGTGTTTTGCTATGCTATGCTTTGTTGTGTTTTACTTTGCTATGCTTTGTTTTGTTATGCTATGGTTTGTTTTGCTATCCTATGCTTTGTTTTGTTATGCTATGCTACGTTTTGCTATCCTATGCTTTTTTTGTTATGCTATGCTATGCTGTGTTTTGTTATGCTATGCTGTGTTTTGTTATGCTATGCTGGTGAGGGTGTGTGAGGGTGTGTGAGGGTGAGTGAGGGTGAGTGAGGGTGTGTGAGGGTGTGTGAGGGTGGGTGAGGGTGGGTGAGGGTGAGGGTGTGTGAGGGTTGTGAGGGTGAGGGGGTGTGAGGGTGAGATGGTTGTGAGGGTGAGAGGGTTGTGAGGGTGAGGGGGTGTGAGGGTGAGGGGGTGTGAGGGTGAGAGGGATGTGAGGGCGAGGGGGTGTGAGGGTGAGGGGGTGAGGGTGAGTGGGGGGTGAAGGTGAGTGAGGGGGTGTGATGGTGAGGGGGTGAGGCTGAGGGGATGTGAGGGTGAGGGGGGTGAGGGTGTGTGAGGGTGAGATGGTGTGAGGGAGAGTGAGGGAGAGGGTGTGAGGGTGTGTGAGGGTGGGTGAGGGGGTGTGAGGTTGTGTGAGGGTGATGGGGGTGAGGGTGTGTGAGGGTACGGGGGTGTGAGGGTGAGTGAGGGGATGTGAGGGTGAGTGAGGGGGTGTGAGGGTGAGAGGGCTGTGAGGGTGAGGGGGTAAAAGGGTGTGTGAGGGTTGTGAGGGTGAGGCAATGTGAGGGTAGGGCGGTGTGAGGGGGTGTGAGGGTGAGGGGGTGTGATGGTGTGTGAGGGTGTGAGGGGGTGTGATGGTGAGGGTGTGTGTGAGGGTGAGGGTGTGTGTGAGGGTGAGGGGGGTGTGAGGGTGAGGGGGTGTGAGGGTGAGGGAGTGTTGGGGGGTTTGAGGGTGTGTGTGAGGGTGAGGGGATGTGAGGGTGTGGGGGTGAGGGGGTGTGAGGGTGAGGGTGTGAGGGAGGGAGTGTTGGACTTGGCCCTTCTAGCAGGTCCACCCCTGAAGTTTTTGGTGTTATATGTAACCTGGGGATGGTGATTCCCACTCTGAGTGCGTGTGAAGAGAGAGAGACCTGCCCTTCCATAGGAATGCATGGGGAATGTATGTGTCCCTGGTAGTTCCCGATGCGTAGGGTGTGCAGGGTCAAGTCTGGTATGTATGAACTCATGAGATTGAATGCTGCGCAACGGTATATGCGGCATGAGTGTGTCTAGTGTAGAAGTCCCCCTTTTAGAAGTTGGCATATTTGTGGAATGTGTGCCTGGCGTATGATTGGCTGAGGCTGGCTGGTGAGCCTGGCTCCCAGAATCTGGGAGGGTCTGCCCCGGTGGTGAATGGAGTGTTTAGCATGCTGATGTGAGGGGAGGAGTGAGCCTGGGTCTGCTTGTGGATTGACTGTCTGGTTTGAGTGTCCTGAATGAGGCTGGGTTTTCCCCACACAATGCTGGCTCCACCCCCTGGGGTGTGTCTGATGTCCCTAGCCTGGCCAGTGAAAAGAATCCCCCATAACCAGTTCCAGCTGGTTCTCTCCCTGCCTGCCCCTTCAGACCAAGGATGTGTGTATAAAAAGGGTGCTGTGACACTCTGGAAATCTTCTTGTTCTCAACTTGAATCTACCAGGGGCTGCTGCTGCTTGGGCTCAGGGTTGGCTTGCCTCCCTGGGCCCTGCCCTACTCCTGGACTGCTGATGGCCTTTTCCTTTCTAGGAGCTGCTGGGCTCCACCTGAGGTCCTGGACTCTTCATGGACTGCTACTCTTCCTCCAGCGCTTGGGAGCACTTTTCTCTGAATCCCCAGCGCCTGGGAAGCGATGTTCTTCCTACTTAGCGCATGGAAGCGCTGCTTTCTGCCCTCGAGCGCCTGGAGCCCCTTATTGATGTTACCCGCGCTGGGAGTACTCTACTTCCCCTGCAGAGCGCCGTAACGCTGTCCTAGCGCCTGGGGGCGCTGTTTACTCAAGCCGGTGCCACCCGGCCCTTGCCCTGTTCTGTGGGGGTTCTACACCCCCAGCGAGTGCCTACCTCGCTAACTGCCCTTCTTCCTCGAGGGAGCCTAGCCCTCGCCATTTTTCCCGAGTTCACCACACCGGCCCGGGTTCCTTCGTGTTGTCCGTCCCGGGCCGCGCTGGGATTGGCTGCTGACCCGGGACTTGCTGCTGACGTCTCCCCGGGCCGCGCCGTGATTGGACGTCGGCCCGAGGAGCTTAGGAGGCGGAGGAGAGAGAGAGCGAGTGCAGGGAGCGGCGGGAGTCTACTCCGCGCCCCTGCTTCCCCCCAGGAGAACTGCCGCTTCCCCCCCCGGGGCCCCCAGGAGCGGGAGGGAGCCCCGGAGAGCGAGGAGAGACCGGCGCCGCAGACCCGGTGAGTGCTGCACACGGGAGGGGGCGTCGGGGCACATTGCCGGTGCCCACCCCTCCCCTCCGATGATCCTCCTGTTGTGCTCGGAGGCCCGTGGGGGCCCCCAGTGATGCCGGGACCCCCGAGGGGGGACCCCGCCTGCCCACAGCTTCGTTCTGAGCCCCGAGAGGCTCCACCTCAGGCCCTTTGACCCGAGCCCCGAGAGGCTCCAATGTATCCCTGAGCCCCGAGAGGCTCCCACGTGCCCCTGAGCCCCGAGAGGCTCCACCATTGCCCCTTGTCTCCTCGAGCCCTGAGAGGCTCCACCTTAGTCCACTTGACCCGAGCCCCGAGAGGCTCCAACGTGTCCCTGAGCCCCGAGAGGCTCCACCATTGCCCTTGGTCTTCTCGAGCCGGCGAGGCTGCGCCCAGCATCTTTTGTTCTGGAGTCCTAGAGGCTCCCTCATGGCGCAATCCTTCCCCCGAGCCTGCGAGGCTCCATCGATGTCCCTCAGCTGCCCAGCACTTCGTGGGCAGCTGCCACGTGTAGGTTTGTCCCTGGCTACCTGCAGCCTACCCTGAACATCGTGACAGTGGGCGTCCTAGCCCCAGAAAGGCCAGCTGGCCTGTGGAACGCTATTGACTAATATTAAGCTGAGAGGTATTATGTGTTGCCCTGCTGATGGGGCCTCTGTTGTGTTATGTACCTTGTCCTTCTTTCCCTCCTGAATACTCGATGTCCCATGTATGTGGTCCCTGGTTAGAGTGAGTTCTACTGCTAGTTCCATGAGGCTCCTGGTTGTTATGTGTCCTAGTACTAGTTCTAGGAAGCTCCCCGTGGATATGTGTTCTAATGCCAGTTCCATCATGTGCATACCCCTGGCCGTGGTCCCTTGGCCCTGCCCTGTACTTAGTCCCTTGTAACCCCTGCCCGTGCCTCTGGCACCTTGTACAGTGTGTGTTCCTATGTGTCCTTCTTAATACAAAGACTATTTTCATATATACTTTGTGTGGAGTTCCTTTTGTGGGAGGCCCGGGACGTTGTTGTTGGTGGGTGCGTGCGTAAATGCTTCACACATGACCTCCGAGATAGGCCTGACTGCTCGCGCCGCGTTACCTAGAGGGTGAGCAGGGGTTGTCTTGACATAGGAGTGGCGGTCTCTGACTGGCTGTGGCGCAAGCCCTGGCCGGCGGGGGGTCCCATTTCCTACACTGGTGGCTAGCGGTGGGATCCGGACTTGTGTTTGCGCAGTACCACAACGATAACTGGCCTCCCTACAAAACTCTGCATTGTAAATGGTCGCAAAGAAAGGAGATTATTGTTTTTAAAAGGTTACTTAAATGTCCGTTCTGTGAAAAATGTGTTCTGGTACACTATGAGTTAGGTGGCCCTAGCTCGGGAGGGTAGATCAACTCCCTAGTGCAATGTGTTTTTCTGGATTCACCAGAAGGGTGGGATCCAGTGGTGGCAGCGTAATTGTGTTCAATGTGTATGGTCCCTGTCCCTTCCCTGGAGTAATGGTACCTGTGCCACATGGGGTCAGGTCAGGTTGCTAAAAATGTCTGTTCTGTAGAAATGTTTAAAGATTAATAGAAATACCCGTTCTGTGGAAAGTTTTAAAGGTTACTTAAATGTCTGTTCTGTGGAAAAATGTGTGCGTGTACACTGTGAGTTAGGTGTCCCTAGCTTGGGAGGGTAAATCATCTCCCTAGTGCAATATGATTTTCTGGATTCACCAGAAGGGTGGGATCCAGTGGTGGTTGCGTAATTGTGTTCAAATATGTATGGTCCTTGTCCCTTCCCTAGAGTAATGGTACCTGTGCCACAAGGGTCAGGTTGAGGAATCAGGGGCGGTAGAAAACTGTCTTACCAGTCTAGGGGACGGCGTGTGGATGAATGTTGAGGTGTGCTGAGTAATGGAGTGTAAGTTCTCTGGGATGGGGAGCTTGCTGAATCAACGATAATCCTGTCCTTACCTACCCCGCTGAATGTATTTGATGCATCATGTGTTCCGCACACCGCTGAATGTCTTTTATGCGTCGGGTGTCCTTCCTTACCCCGCTGAATGTGTTTGATGCATCATGTGTTCCGTACACCGCTGAATGTGTTTTAGGCGTCAGGTGTCCCTCCTTACCCCGCTGAATGTGTTTGACGCATCATGTGTTCCGTACACCGCTGAATGTGTTTTAGGCGTCAGGTGTCGCCCTGGCTGAATGAGTGTTAAGTTGTATCCCGGACAAGGAAGCCCTGCTGGCGCTGCCGCGGCTTGCCTTGGGGAGAGCTGAACACTGAGCCCTGCTGGCGCTGCCGCGGCTCATCTTGTTGAATATATGTTAAGTTGTATCCCGGACAAGGAAGACCTGCTGGCGCTGCCGCGGCTTGCCTTGGGGAGAGCTGAACACTGAGACCTGCTGGCACTGCCGCAGCTCATTTTGTTGAATGTATGTTAAGTTGTATCCCGGACAAGGAAGACCTGCTGGCGCTGCCGCGGCTTGCCTTGGGGAGAGCTGAACACTGAGACCTGCTGGCGCTGCCGCGGCTCATTTTGTTGAATGTATGTTAAGTTGTATCCCGGACAAGGAAGACCTGCTGGCGCTGCCGCGGCTTGCCTTGGGGAGAGCTGAACACTGAGACCTGCTGGCACTGCCGCAGCTCATTTTGTTGAATGTATGTTAAGTTGTATCCCGGACAAGGAAGACCTGCTGGCTCGGCCGCGGCTTGCCTTGGGGAGAGCTGAACGCTTAGTTCCCAGGTGGAAGACCAGTGGAGGGAGGAAGTTCCAAGACTGGTAGGAGAGTGTGTTCTGAGGGTGTTTCTCCTGGGAGAGCGCGGAACCTCAGAAGTAGAGGTAGGGTGGGGCATTCTTGCCCGTGACCTCTGGCAAGCCTCAGGGTGCGGACCCTAGGTGGAAGGAACAGTGGTAGTCGTGGCTACACTGAGAAAGGGAGTGGAGAATGGCTATTGTGGGCCAGGGGTTACCACCCCCCACTTCGGATTAGCAGGGACCAGTGGTATCTGGGTGGCCTAGGGCCTGGTCCTAGTCATGGACAACTAAGGAGTACCAGGGGGGTAGCCTGGTTGGGCCTATGTCTTTATTATTTTTAATTTTTTTATTTTTAGTCTGTGTGTGTCTATAGGTCAATGGGGCGTAGAACTGGAGGGTGTCCCTGCAGTGCGGGCCCGCGTCCATGTTCTATCGCCCTGCAGCAGGGAAGTCCATCACAGTGGTGATTGGTCTACCCTGCGTTTGGGCTGGGAGGGGCATGTGTTGGACTTGGCCCTTCTAGCAGGTCCACCCCTGAAGTTTTTGGTGTTATATGTAACCTGGGGATGGTGATTCCCACTCTGAGTGCGTGTGAAGAGAGAGAGACCTGCCCTTCCATAGGAATGCATGGGGAATGTATATGTCCCTGGTAGTTCCCGATGCGTAGGGTGTGCAGGGTCAAGTCTGGTATGTATGAACTCGTGAGATTGAATGCTGTGCAACGGTATATGCGGCATGAGTGTGTCTAGTGTAGAAGTCCCCCTTTTAGAAGTTGGCATATTTGTGGAATGTGTGCCTGGCGTATGATTGGCTGAGGCTGGCTGGTGAGCCTGGCTCCCAGAATCTGGGAGGGTCTGCCCCGGTGGTGAATGGAGTGTTTAGCATGCTGATGTGAGGGGAGGAGTGAGCCTGGGTCTGCTTGTGGATTGACTGTCTGGTTTGAGTGTCCTGAATGAGGCTGGGTTTTCCCCACACAATGCTGGCTCCACCCCCTGGGGTGCGTCTGATGTCCCTAGCCTGGCCAGTGAAAAGAATCCCCCATAACCAGTTCCGGCTGGTTCTTTCCCTGCCTGCCCCTTCAGACCAAGGATGTGTGTATAAAAAGGGTGCCGTGACACACTGGAAATCTTCTTGTTCTCAACTTGAATCTACCAGGGGCTGCTGCTGCTTGGGCTCAGGGTTGGCTTGCCTCCCTGGGCCCTGCCCTACTCCTGGACTGCTGATGGCCTTTTCCTTTCTAGGAGCTGCTGGGCTCCACCTGAGGTCCTGGACTCTTCATGGACTGCTACTCTTCCTCCAGCGCTTGGGAGTGCTTTTCTCTGAATCCCCAGCGCCTGGGAAGCGCTGTTCTTCCTACTTAGCGCCTGTAAGCGCTGCTTTCTGCCCTCGAGCGCCTGGAGCCCCTTATTGATGTTACCCGCGCTGGGAGTACTCTACTTCCCCTTCAGAGCGCCGTAACGCTGTCCTAGCACCTGGGGGCGCTGTTTACTCAAGCCGGTGCCACCCGGCCCTTGCCCTGTTCTGTGGGGGTTCTACACCCCCAGCGAGTGCCTACCTCGCTAACTGCCCTTCTTCCTCGAGGGAGCCTAGCCCTCGCCATTTTTCCCGAGTTCACCACACCGGCCCGGGTTCCTTCGTGTTGTCCGTCCCGGGCCGCTCTGGGATTGGCTGCTGACCCGGGACTTGCTGCTGACGTCTCCCCGGGCCGTGCTGTGAGTGGACGGCGGCCCGAGGAGCTTAGGAGGCGGAGGAGAGAGAGAGCGAGTGCAGGGAGCGGCGGGAGTCTACTCCGCGCCCCTGCTTCCCCCCAGGAGAACTGCCGCTTCCCCCCCCGGGGCTCCCTGGAGCGGGAGGGAGCCTCGGAGAGCGAGGAGAGACCGGCGCTGCAGACCCGGTGAGTGCTGCACACGGGAGGGGGCGTCGGGGCACATTGCCGGTGCCCACCCTCCCCTCCAATGATCCTCCTGTTGTGCTCGGAGGCCCGTGGGGGGCCCCCAGTGATGCCGGGACCCCCGAGGGGGGACCCCCCCTGCCCACAGCTTCGTTCTGAGCCCCGAGAGGCTCCACCTCAGGCCCTTTGACCCGAGCCCCGAGAGGCTCCAATGTATCCCTGAGCCCCGAGAGGCTCCCACGTGCCCCTGAGCCCCGAGAGGCTCCACCATTGCCCCTTGTCTCCCCGAGCCCTGAGAGGCTCCACCTTAGTCCACTTGACCCGAGCCCCGAGAGGCTCCAACGTGTCCCTGAGCCCCGAGAGGCTCCACCATTGCCCTTGGTCTTCTCGAGCCGGCGAGGCTCCGCCCAGCATCTTTTGTTCTGGAGTCCTAGAGGCTCCCTCATGGCGCAATCCTTCCCCCGAGCCTGCGAGGCTCCATCGATGCCCCTCAGCTGCCCAGCACTTCGTGGGCAGCTGCCACGTGTAGGTTTGTCCCTGGCTACCTGCAGCCTACCCTGAACATCGTGACAGTGGGCGTCCTAGCCCCAGAAAGGCCAGCTGGCCTGTGGAACGCTATTGACTAATATTAAGCTGAGAGGTATTATGTGTTGCCCTGCTGATGGGGCCTCTGTTGTGTTATGTACTTGTCCTTCTTTCCCTCCTGAATACTCGATGTCCCATGTATGTGGTCCCTGGTTAGAGTGAGTTCTACTGCTAGTTCCATGAGGCTCCTGGTTGTTATGTGTCCAAGTACTAGTTCTAGGAAGTTCCCCGTGGATATGTGTTCTAATGCCAGTTCCATCATCGTCCTTCCTGAGGGACCGCACCCAGGCGGTCCGGCTGGGGGATTTTTCGGCCACCCAACTCAAAGTCACTTGTGGTGTCCCTCAGGGTACTTCTCTTTCCCCCCTTCTGTTTAATCTCAATTTCTATCCTCTGATCTTTGCACTTCAGCAACTGGAGGTCACTGTTTACAACTATGCAGATGACCTCCAGCTTATCTTTAACCTGTCTTCTTCTCCTCATTCTATTTCTAATTTCCAGTCTACCATGATTTTCATCAGGGACTGGATGAACCACAACCATCTGAAGTTGAACCCTGATAAAACAGAATTGGTCCTTACGGGTGGTTCCTCCAGTCCCTGGAACTCTTCCTTTTGGCCTTCTTCTTTAGGATCCCCTCCTACACCCTCTCCCTCAGTTAAAACTCTGGGCATTAAACTTAACAATCATCTCAACCTTCCCTCACAAATCAGTTCTGTTGTCTCTTCCTGTTTTCTTGTCCTTCGAACTATCCGCTCTGTTTCTCGTTTCTTTTCTCCCCCTGCACTTAAGTTAATCATGCCCGCTCTGGTTATTGCCCGGCTGGACTACGCTAACGCCCTTTACAATGGCATCCCAGCGTACAGTCTGCGGAAGCTCCATCTGGTTCAAAACCAGGCGGCCAGACTGGTGTATGGCCTCCCCCGCTCCCATCACTCTACTCCCCTACTGAAGGCACTACATTGGCTACCTGTTAGGGAGCGATCCCTCTTCAAAACCGGCTGCATGGTTTTTCAGGCGCGCCAAGGGACTGCCCCTGCCTTCATCTCTTCCCTACTAAAAGAGTACATCCCTGTTCGTGAGCTTCGTTCATCTACCCAATCACTCCTTCAGGTACCCCGGTACAGACGCAAGAAATGGGGCAGAGCCAACTTTTCATTCTTGGCACCATCCTTTTGGAATTCCCTTCCCGATCACTTGCGTCTGGCTACACATTACTCCTTTTTCCGAAAAAATCTTAAGACCTTTCTTTTCACCCAGGCTTTTCTTAATGTGAACTGATCTTAATCCTCTCTTCTCTACCAGTTCTTCGTTCCTACTGCTAAAATTAGCCTCCACAGCGCCAAGAAACCACATGGTGAATGCTGCGCTATATAAATATTTTAAATTCAAATTCAAATTCAATTCATCATGTGCATACCCCTGGCCGTGGTCCCTTGGCCCTGCCCTGTACTTAGTCCCTTGTAGCCCGTGCCTCTGGCACCTTGTACAGTGTGTGTTCCTATGTGTCCTTCTTAATACAAAGACTATTTTCATATATACTTTGTGTGGAGTTCCTTTTGTGGGAGGCCCAGGACTTTGTTGTTGGTGGGTGCGTGCGCAAATGCTTCACACATGACCTCCGAGATAGGCCTGACTGCTTGCGCCGCGTTACCTAGAGGGTGAGCAGGGGTTGTCTTGACATAGGAGTGGCGGTCTCTGACTGGCTGTGGCGCAAGCCCTGGCCGGCCGGGGGTCCCATTTCCTACAGTGAGGGTGTGTGAGGGTGAGAGGGTGTGTGTGGGTGAGAGGGTGTGAGGGTGTGAGGGTGAGGGTGTGTGAGGGCGAGGGTGTGTGAGGGGGAGTGAGGGTGAGGGTGTGTGTGAGGGTGAGGGTGTGTGAGGGTGCAGGTGTGTGAGGGTGAGGGTGTGTGAGGGTGAGGGTGTGTAAGGTTTAGGGGGTGTGAGAGTGAAGTGGTGTGAGGGTGAGGGGCGGTGTGAGGGTGAGGGGGTGTGAAGGTGAGGGGGTGTGGGAAGGGGTGAGGGTGAGGTGGTGTGAGGGTGAGGGGGTGTGTGCGGGTGTGTGATGGTGAGGGTGAGCGAGGGTGAGAGGGTGTGTGAGGGTGAGAGGGTGTGTGAGGGTGTGTGAGGGGGTGTGTGAGGGTGAGGGGTGTGTGAGGGTGTGTGAGGGGGTGTGAGGGGTGTAAGGGGGTGTGAGAGTGAGGGGATGTGAGGGTGAGGGGGTGTGAGGATGTGAGGGTGAGGGGGTGAGGGGGTGAGGGGGTGAGGGTGAGGGGGTGTGAGGGTGAGGGTGACAGGGGTGAAGGTGACGGGGTGAGGGTGAGGGTTTGTGAGGGTGAGGTTGTGTGAAGGTGTGGGGGGTGAGGGTGTGTGAGGGTGAGGGTGTGTGAGGGTGAGAGGGTGTGTGAGGGTGAGGGGGTGTGAGGGAGTGAGGGTGAGGGGGTGTGAGGGAGTGAGGGTGAGGGGGTGTGAGGGTGAGGGGGTGTGAGGGCAAGTGGGTGTGAGGGGTTGTGAGGGGGAGTGAGAGTGAGGGGGTGTGTGAGGGTGAGGGTGTTTGTGATGGTGAGGGCGTGAGAGGGTGTGTGAGGGTGAGGGTGTGTAAGGTTTAGGGGGTATGAGAGTGAAGGGGTGTGAGGAGCTGTATGAGGGTGTGAGGGTCAGGGGTGTGGGGGGTGAGGGTGTGTGAGGGTGAGGGTGTGTGTGAGGGTGTGTGATGGTGAGGGTGAGAGGGTGTGTGAGGGTGGGAGGGTGTGAAAGGGTGAGGGGGTATGTGAGGGTGAGGGGTGTGTGAGGGTGAGGGGTGTGTGAGGGTGAGGGTTTTTAAGCTGAGGGTGTGTGAGGGTGAGGGGGTGTTAGGGTGAGGGTGAGTGAGGGTGAGGGGGTTTGTGAGGGTGAGGTGGTGTGTGAGGGGTGTGAGGGTGAGGGGGTGTGAGGTTTAGGGTGTGGGGTTGTGAGGGTGAGGGGTGTAAGGGTGGGTGAGGGGGTGTGAGGGTGAGAGGGTGTGAGGGTGACAAGGTGAAGGTGATGGGGTGAGGGTGAGGTTGTGAGAGGGTGAGGTTGTGAGAGGGTGAGGTTGTGAGAGGGTGAGGTTGTGTGGGGGTGTGAGGGTGAGGGTGTGTGAGGGTGATGGTGTGTGAGGGTGAGAGGGTGTGAGGGGTGTGAGGGTGAGGGGGATTGAGGGGGAGGGTGTGTGAGGGTGAGGGTGTGTGTGAGTGTGAAGGGGTGTGTGAGGGGGTGAGGGTATGTGAGGTTGAGGGCATGTGAGGGTGAGGAGATGTGAGGGTCAGAGTGTTTGAGGGTTAGGATGTGGGGTTGTGAGGGGTGTAAGGGGCTGTGAGGGTGAGGGGCTGTGAGGGTGAGGGTGTGTGAGGGTGAGGGGGTGTGAGGGTGTGAGGGTGTGAGGGTGAGGGGGTGAGGGTGACGGGGTGTGAGGGTGAAAGGGTGTGAGGGTGACGGGGTGAAGGTGACGGGTTGAGGTTGAGGGTGTGTGAGGGTGAGGTTGTGTGAGGGTGAGGGTGTTTGAGGGTGAGGGTGTTTGAGGGTGAGAGGGTGTGTGAGGGGGAGGGGGTGTGAGGGAGTGAGGGGGTGTGAGGGAGTGAGGATGAGGGGGTGTGAGGGTGAGGGGGTGTGAGGGTGAGGGGATGTGAGGGTGAGGGTGTGTGAGGCTGAGGGTGTGTGAGGGTGAGGGGGTGTGAGAGTGAGAAGGTGTGAGAGGGAGGGTGTGTGTGGGCGAGAGGGTGTGTTAGTGTGAGAGGTTGAAGGTGTATGAGGGTGAGGAGGTGTGAGGGTGAGGAGGGGTGAGGGGGTGTGAGGGTGAGGGGGTGTGAGGGTGAGGGGGTGTGAGAGTGAGGAGGTGTGAGGGTTAGGTTGTGTGTGAGGGTGAGGGGGGGTGAGGGTAAGGGGGTGTAAGGGTGAGGGTGTGAGGCTGAGAGGGTGTGAGGGTGAGCGGTTGTGACGGTGAGGGTGTGATAGTGAGGGCGTGTGAGTGTGAGGGTGAGGGGTGTGAGGGTTAGGGTGTGGGGTTGTGAGGTTGAGGGGTGTAAGGGGATGTGAGGGTGAGGGGGTGTGAGGGTGAGGGGGTGTGAGGGTGATGGGGGTGAAGGTGATGGGGTGAGGGTGAGGTTGAGGTTGTGTGAGGGCGTGGGGTGTGAGGGTGAGGGTGTGTGAGGGTGATGGTGTGTGAGGGTGAGAGGCTGTGTGAGGGTGTGTGAGGGTGAGAGGGTTTGAGGGAGTGAGGGTGAGGGTGAGGGGGTGTGATGGTGAGGGGATATGAGGGTGAGGGTGAGGGTGAGTGAGGCTGACAGTGTGTGAGGGTGAGGGGGTGTGAGAGTGAGGGGGTGTGAGAGTGAGGGGGTGTGAGAGTGAGGGGGTGGTGAGGGTGAGAGGGTGAGTGAGGGTGAGGGTGTGTGAGGGTGAGTGAGGGTAACGGGTGTGAGGGGGAGTGTGTGTGAGGGTGAAGGGGTGTGTGAGGGTGAAGGGGTGTGTGAGGGTGAAGGGGTGTGTGGGGGTGAGGGTGTGTGGGGGTTGAGGGTGTGTGAGGTTGAGGGCGTGTGAGGGTGAGGGGGTGTGAGGGTGAGGGGGTGTGAGGGTTAGGGTGTTGGGTTGTGAGGGTGAGGGGTGTAAGGGGTTGTGAGGGTGAGGGTGTGTGAGGGTGAGGGGGTGTGAGGGTGAGGTTGTGTGAGGGTGTGGGGTGTGAGGGTGTGTGAGGGTGAGAGGGTGTGTGAGGGTGAGAGGCTGTGTGAGGGTGAGGGGGTGTGAGGGAGTGAGGGTGAGGGGGTGTGAGGGTGAGGGGGTGTGAGGGTGAGGCTGAGGGTGTGTGAGGGTGAGGGTATGTGAGGGTGAGGGGGTGTGAGAGTGAGGGGGTGTGAGAGTGAGGGGGTCTGAGGGTGAGGGGGTGTGAGGGTGAGGGGGTGTGAGGGTAATGGGGGTGAAGGTGATGGGGTGAGGGTGAGGTTGAGGTTGTGTGACGGTATGGGGTGTGAGGGTGAGGGTGTATGAGGTTGAGGGTGTGTGAGGGTGAGAGGGTAAGGGGTGTGAGGGGGAGGGTGTGTGAGGATTAGGGTGTGTGAGGGTGAAGGGGTGTGTGTGGGGTGAGGGTGTGTGAGAGTGAGGGGGTGTGAGGGTGAGGGGGTGTGAGGGTGATGGGGGTGAAGGTGATGGGGTGAGGGTGAGTTTGAGGTTGTGTGAGGGTGTGTGAGGGTGAGGGTGTGTGAGGGTGATGGTGTGTGAGGGTGAGAGGCTGTGTGAGGGTGTGTGAGGGTGAGGGGGTTTGAGGGAGTGAGGGTGAGGGGGTGTGAGGGTGAGGGGATATGAGGGTGAGGGGGTGTGAGGGTGAGTGAGGCTGACAGTGTGTGAGGGTGAGGGTGTGTGAGGGTGAGGGGGTGTGAGAGTGAGGGGGTGTGAGAGTGAGGGGGTGTGAGTGGGGGTGTGAGAGTGATGGGGTGGTGAGGGTGAGAGGGTGAGTGATGGTGAGGGTGTGTGAGGGTGAGGGTGTGTGAGGGTGAGGGAGGGTAAGGGGTGTGAGGGGGAGTGAGGGGGAGGGTGTGTGAGGGTGGAGGTGTGTGAGGGTGAAGGGTGTGTGAGGGTGAAGGGGTGTGTGGGGGTGAGGGTGTGTGGGGGTTGAGGGTGTGTGAGGTTGAGGGCGTGTGAGGGTGAGGGGGTGTGAGGGTGAGGGGGTGTGAGGGTTAGGGTGTTGGGTTGTGAGGGTGAGGGGTGTAAGGGGTTGTGAGGGTGAGGGTGTGAGGGTGAGGGGGTGTGAGGGTGAGAGGGTGTGAGGGTGATGGGGTGAAGGTGACGGGTTGAGGGTAAGGGTGTGTGAGGGTGAGGTTGTGTGAGGGTGTGGGGTGTAAGGGTGTGTGAGGGTGAGAGGCTGTGTGAAGGTGAGGGGGTGTGAGGGAGTGAGGGTGAGGGGGTGTGAGGGTGAGGGGATATGAGGGTGAGGGGGTGTGAGGCTGAGGGTGAGGGTGTGTGAGGGTGAGGGTATGTGAGGGTGAGGGGGTGTGAGAGTGAGGGGGTGTGAGAGTGAGGGGGTCTGAGGGTGAGGGGGTGTGAGGGTGAGGGGGTGTGAGGGTGATGGGGGTGAAGGTGATGGGGTGAGGGTGAGGTTGCGGTTGTGTGAGGGTATGGGGTGTGAGGGTGAGGGTGTGTGAGGTTGAGGGTGTGTGAGGGTGAGTGAGGGTAAGGGGTGTGAGGGGGAGGGTGTGTGAGGATTAGGGTGTGTGAGGGTGAGGGGGTGTGTGAGGGTGAAGGGGTGTGTGTGGGGTGAGGGTGTGTGAGGTTGAGGGCGTGTGAGGTTGAGGGGTGTGAGGGTGAGGGTGTGTGAGGGTTAGGGCATGGGGTTGTTAGGAGTATAAGGGGGTGTGAGGGTGAGGGGTTGTGAGGGTGAGGGTGTGAGGTTGAGGGGGTGTGAGGGTGAGAGGATGTGAGGGTGAGGGTGATGGAGGTGAAGGTGACGGGTTGACGTTGAAGGTGTGTGAGGGTGAGGTTGTGTGAGGGTGTGGGGTGTGAGGGTGAGGGTGTCTGAGGGTGAGGGTGTCTGAGGGTGAGAGGGTGTGTGAGGGTGAGGGTGTGTGAGGGAGTGAGGGGGTGTGAGGGAGTGAGGGGGTGTGAGGGAGTGAGGGGGTGTGAGGGAGTGAGGGGATGTGAGGGTGAGGGTGTGTGAGGGTGACGGTGAGTGAGGGTGTGTGAGGGTGAGGGGGTGTGAGTGTGAGGGGGGTGTGGGTGAGAGGGTGTATGAGGGTGAGAGTTTGAGGGTGTGTGAGGGTGAGGGTGTGTGAGGGTGAGGGGGTGGGAGGTTTAGGGTGTGTGTGAGTGTGAGGGGGGTGAGGGTAAGGGGGTGTAAGGGTGAGGTTGAGAGGGTGTGAGGGTGAGGGGGTGTGAGGGTGAGGGGGTGTTATAGTGAGGGTGTGTGAGGGTGAGGGGTGTGAGGGTGAGGGTGTGTGAGGGTTAGGGTGTGAGGGTGAGGGGTGCAAGGGGATGTGAGGGGGAGGGGGTGTGAGGGTGAGGGGGTGAGGGGGTGTGAGGGTGACGGGGGTGAAGGTGATGGGGTGAGGGTGAGGTTGAGGGTGTGTGTGAGGGGGTGTTATAGTGAGGGTGTGTGAGGGTGAGGGGTGTGAGGGTGAGGGTGTGTGAGGGTTAGGGTGTGGGGTTGTGAGGGTGAGGGGTGCAAGGGGATGTGAGGGGGAGGGGGTGTGAGGGTGAGGGTGTGTGAGGGTGATGGTGTGTGAGGGTGAGGGTGTGTGAGGGTTAGGGTGTGGGGTTGTGAGGGTGAGGGGTGCAAGGGGATGTGAGGGGGAGGGGGAGTGAGGGTGAGGGGGTGTGAGGGTGAGGGGATATGAGGGTGAGGGTGTGTGAGGGTGAGGGGGTGTGAGAGTGAGGGGTTGTGAGTGGGGGTGTGTGAGAGTGAGGGTGTGTGTGAGGGTGAGAGGGTGAGTGAGGGTGAGGGTGTGTGAGGGTGAGGGTGTGTGAGGGGGTGTGAGGGTGAGTGAGGGTAAGGGGTGTGAGGGGGAGGGTGTGTGACTGTTAGAAATGGGATCCCTGGCTGGCCAGGGCTTTCGCCAAAGTCAGTCAGAGACCACCACTCCTAAGTCAGGACAAGGGAGTTACACGCCAAGATAACCCCTACTCGCCCTCTAGGTAACGTGGCGCGAGCAGCAAGGCTAAACTTGGAGGCGATATGAGTTAAGTATTTGCGCACGCACCCCAGCAACAACACCTAAGGCCCACCACAAAGGAAACTCCACACAAGGTTATATAAAAAATAGCCTTTGTATTACAATAAACACATTAGATAAAAACACACACTTTACAATGTGCCAGGGGCACGGGCAGAATTTACAGGGGAAATTTACAAGACAGGGCCACCTGGACCACTCTCAGGAATCAGCACTTTTAGAAGTAACACTTTTAAAAATAGCAGTTAGGATGTAAAACTGTAGCACAAAAATAACATACAACCAGTCACTACTGGTACCAGGTGAGCACCACCTATGCAACCCTCACTATGTTAGGAGATTACACTAGGGACCTGGGCCTCGCTAGTACCACCTGCACCAGGGAGAAAACAACCACCTAAGTATTACAATACCTGTAGGGGTGTAAGAACATAACACATGATGCAATGCATACATTCAGCGGTGTAAAAGGACAAAGCACATGACGCATAAAAACACATTCAGAGGTGCAAGGAACAGCAAACACAATAGCGCAAAATCCACATTTGCCACCACCTGTGGCAGTCCCGGTGTCCCAAAGTCAGGGCCTAAATGTGGCAGTTTCCCACAAAGTGCTGGGCAACTGGTGAGAATGGGGCAAACACGATGTGGTAGCCTCACTGGGCTCTGAGTAAATAAATGGCCCCCGAGCCTCTCTGGGCTCTCAAACACAATGTGGGCACTCACGAAATCAAAATGAGCCCTTGAGCCTCTCTGGGCTCTTACATTGAATGGGGCTGGGTAGGGCCTCTCTGGGCTCCTTCTTTAACTCTGCCCCCGAGCCTCTCAGGGCTCATAACCAAAGAAATGCCCCTGAGCCTCCGTGGCTCTGGACAACCAAAGATGCGCTTGAGCCTCTCGTGGCTCTGGACAACAAAGGGGCGGCTTGTGGGAGTCCCTCGTGGACTCGTGTGGCAATGCCTCAATGCCCCCTTGTGGTTGGAGTCCCTCCCGGACTCGCATAAACCAAAATGCCGCCAAGAGCCTTGCAGGCTCTACACGAATGTGACCCCAGATGCTGGAGTCCCCCCTCCGGGAACTCGGAAATCGATCTGGCCCTCGAGCCTCGCTGGGGTGGAGAAGTGACCCCGGGGGCGCCCGCACTCACCGGCTGTCTGGGGAGGCGGCGGCTCCTCGCGGCGTCAGCTCCTCTCTGCCAGGCTTCTTCTGGCTCTGCTGGCAGCACTCCGGGGCTCTCCCTCAGTCGGGGACCGGTATCCTCCTTCCTCGGTGACGGTGGGGCTCTCTCCTTCGCGTCTCTCCCTCGCGGCCTGGTTGCGGGGGCGGGACTTCCGGCTGCCTCTCCCGGGCCGCGCAGGGAGTGGCCGGCCCGGGCCAATACTTCCAGGTCGTCGCGGGCAGCGCGGCGGCCCGTTTTAGGCAGGCAGGCTGGGTCCCATTATCCGAGGAGTGGGCTCCCTCGAGATATTAATTAATAAGCAATCAAGCGAGGTAGGCACTCGCTGGGGCCCAGGGCCCTTCTCAGAACGGGGAAAATGCCGGGTGGGCACCGGCTCGAATAAACAGCGCTTCCAAGCGCTGTGGGCATGAAGAGCGCTCTCAAGCGCTAGGGGTCAAGGGACAGCGCTCCCAGGCGCTAAGGCAGAAATACAGCGCTTCCAAGCGCTAGGAGGCAATGCCAGCACTTCCCAGCACTAGAGGACAGCACAAGTCCAGAGAAAGTCCTTCAGCAAGGCAGGGGCTGCAGTAGTCCAGGGGCTGGGCAGGGCCCAGGGGGGCAAGCCTTCCCCTGGGCCCAAGCAGCAGCATGCCCCTGGTAGATCCAAGTCAGAAACAAGAACATCTTCATGGGGTCACAGCCCCTCTTTTATACACCTTTTCCTTTGTCTGTAGGTGCAGGGTGGGGGGAGAACCAGTCGCAGCTGGTTTTGGAGTACCCTTGATGGCTCAACCACCCCTTTCATTCAACAGGCAAGCTAGGGTCATCAGTCGCACCACAGGGGGCGGAGCCAGCATTGTGTGGGGAAAACCCAGCCCCATTCAGGACACAGGCGCAGCCCCTCCCTCACATCAGCATGCTAATCTCTCCATTCACCACCGGGGCAGACCTACACAGACTTCCTGGAGCCTGGCATCCCAGCCAGCTCCAGCCAATCACACGCCAGCACCTTCACAGCACATACACAGCCATGTCTAGAAGTAGCACTTCCGCACAAGACACAACCATGCCACATACATCGTTGCGAAGCATTCAATCACACGAGTTCGCACATACCAAACTCGACCATGCACACCTCACGCATCAGGAACTACCTATGGGAGAGCAGGCCAATCTCACACACGCACTCAGGGAGCGCACACACTTTACACTGCGCCACAGTGTCAAAGTGCGCAAAGACCAGAAATCACTAGGCAAAAAGTTCAGGGGTGAACCTGCCAGAAGGGCTAAGTCCAACACAACCCCCTTGAGGTTCCGTGACAATTGTAAGTGGTGTTTTCGACTCGTACGAATATGGTCGAGTCTGGTATCTATGAACCGCAAATGACGAGTTTAGTAGGTGTGCGCAGTTTCGCTGTGCTAACCTAAACCGTTTGTTTGTTTCGTGGGTCTTTTCATCCGAGCCTACGGGTTCCATCTTAGATACGGCATCCATTTTGTTTCTTGCCCTCAAGTAGCCAGCGAACGGACGTTGTCTGTTTCGCGACCCTGGGATTCTCAAGAATCTTGCGGAAGACACATGTTCCTTTGAAAGTGTCTTTATGATGAGGGGGATGATACTGTAAGGCAGATGGCCCCGCTCGAGGCTCATCTTGCCGTGCCGGTCTATTGTCTTAGCCGTGCATCTCATTAGGCGCGTCTCTTTGATGCCTGCAGCTCGTGTTTCCCAAGACCACCCTTTTACACCCTTTTCCGATCTCCCCACTGTCCTGTCTTCCTCTGCACCTGTCCTTGTTCCTTCTTCGATCTGTTTATTGCTGATTGGAATGTACTAATGGTGGGAAGATGGGTTTTTACAGTTGGGAACCACCAAATATTTCCGTACTTATGTTCCGGACCCTGAATACATCAAAGCGACTTCTCTTGGGGATAATGTTGGGAACCAAGTTGTAAACCTTTGTGTACCATGTTAACGTATGACAGAAATGTGTATAAAAGGAGGGACCTACAGTAGCAATTTGAAGCAGTCTCCTCGAACATACACACGCTGTACTTCCTGTGATTTCTGTGTTCCCTGCAGTAAATAAACCTCGAATCTTTGACGCCGAAGGAAGTGTCCCATGTCTCTGTCACTTGTACGCCGGAACAGGTTACCCACGAAGGTTTTAGGTGTTGTCCCCTGGCACCGCTGGGTCTTAGGAAAAACCCAGTCCTTCAGTTTGGATCCCAACGTCGGGCTGCATCAGTGGTACCGGTCCAAGCCCGACGATCGTGAGGAACTTTGTGTGAAATCTCCGAGGGAAGGTGCACCCCGCTTCATCGATCCTGTTGTCGAACTAAGTGGCCCGACGACTTTTCCCGCGAAGATTCCCGCCTCCTGACGGCTGCGACGGACTCCTGCCCTGACTGTAGACCTGTTTTGGCGCCCGGTGTAGACCTTGGTACTGCGAGACGATTGACGGGCCTTCCTGGTGACGCCATCGATCTTTGAGTTAAGTATTTGTGGGTCGCTCCCAGAGTCCTTAGTTGTGGTTGCTTAGTTGTTGCATGCTTCCATTGCATTTGTGGTTCTTAGTACTTGGTTCTTTGTCGTGATATTTGACGCCTGCAGACGCCAATAACCGAGGGTTTTGTTCATTGCTGGGACTTGGTAAATCCCGTAACCCTTGAAGTTTGTGAAACTCAGCTAGCGTGCGAGATGCCTAGCTGTAGTACTTTGTTCAGTTGTTTTGCTTCGTTGTGGTACGGATTCCCGATTGGAGGACTCATGTCCGATACCTCCGGTTGGAACTCCAACATACGAGCTCTACAGCAAGCACGGACTAGGTCCGATTACTTTTAATGAATATTGGATCCGTTATACCAAAAAAGATGGTGTCCTTAGTTGGCCACCTCATGGTAGTTTCGAGACCCCGCTCTTAGATAATCTCGAGACTAAATTGTTTAAGAAAAAATCAAGGCCGGCCATGTTTGATGCTTTTCGGTTGTGGCGTAAAGAAGCCAAACAGAGAGAAATCAGACTGTTAAAACGTAGTCAGAGAGATGGTGTTGCTACCATTGTAAAGAAAGCAGAGCAGTTTCAGCGAGATAAGGAGGATAAGGAAAAGGAAGTCTTTGATAGATTACAACGTATGTCTGTCGATAAGTGCTATCCTGCTCTACCGGCGGATACGGACAAAAAGGAGGAAGGTATCGAGGACCCCTTAATGTCTTATCTTATGAAATCACCACCTCCGTACGCACAGGATACCGAAGTTCCGGTGGTTCCTCCTGTACCTGTTCCTCAACCAGCTCCTGTCCCTGCACTTCCCGCTGTTCCTGCTCCTCTACCTGCTCCTGTCCCTACTGCTCCTCCACTTGTACTTCCTCATACTCCTGCTCCCGCTGTTTCTACTGTTCTGGTTTCTCCTGCCGTTCCTTCTGTTCCTGGTACTTCTCTTGTTACCCCTCTGGGCTATTCTTTGTCTCCGTCTGTTCGACGTCGTACTCCTTCTGTAGCTGCTAACTTCTTTCATTCTCTTGGTCCTATTCTTGAGTCCGCTGGTTCGGACGGTCCTCAAAGACGTAGTCAGCTTCCTGATGGTAGGGAGCGCGACTTATTGTGTAATATGGCTATGGGTTGGGTGAGATGTCCCGCTAGGAATGCTCCACGTGCGGTATTGAAAACGTTTGAGCAATTCAATATACCGACACAAAGATTTGTTTTTGAAGAAATGTGCAAGGCTTTACGTGACCTAATATCGGCTGACGCATCCGATGATGTGATGACTGCCTTGACTAATTTACAGCTTCAGTTCTCAAGTGGAATGATCATAGGTACCAATGTTCGACGGGCAGTCGAGCAATTACTGTCCCTTCGTCCTTCTATGATGCCTCGAGCGTTGTTTGTAGAGGACATTGAGGGACCGTTAGATGTACCTGGTCAGTTCCCCATGCGTGAAGTTCCACCAGTATGGATGCCAGGAAACCCTGGCGCTGCTCCGCCGATCCTGCCACATTTCCAGAGAGTGTGGATACACCTCCCATGGAAACGATCAGAAGTGTTACAGGTTAAGCAATCTTTGCCTGACCCTCGCAAAAATCCTGCAGGGTGCTATAAAGAATTATCGCAGCTTGTAGACGCTACGATAATGAATCTTGCCGATATCGATATGCTGTTTGGCAATGTCGTACCGCAACCGGTATGGGCAAAGATTCGTCAAGAAAACCATGCGGTGGAATTAGGTGATGATTGGGCTGCTCTTATCGCGGCAGACACACGACAAGTTGGTGGGGCTAAACCCGAACAGCTCATTACCGATCTCCCTCAGAGAATAATTACTCTAATGAAAACGCTTATGCCAGCCATGAGGGTAAATTGGGACAAACTGTCCGCTTGCAAGCAAAAGAAGGATGAGAGCGTCTCTGATTTCTTCACGAGATTCGAGGAGGCTTTCATCGACCACAGCGGTCAAGATATGGGTACCGAAGGTGGTCAGAGGTTGTTTGTGGACAAATTTGTTTCCAATTTATTGCCTGACTTGAGTAATAAATTAAGAAATTCCGAAAGTGCGTGGGCTGTTTCTACTTCCGCTCAGATATTGGCTACGGCTCAATATTATGAGAATAGGGAGAAAGAGGAGAACGATTGTGCTGACAAAAAGACGAAAGAACTCAAAACTAAAGTGTTATTGCAACAGGCGTATCCTCCGCGTTCGAATCAGAATGATTCGCAGCCACGTAATAGATCGCAGCCTCAATCAAATAGGTCACAAACACGAAATGATTCTTCCTCACAAAGATCGTCGTTAGGGTACAATCAGTGTGCCTACTGTAGACAGGAGGGTCACATAAAATTCAACTGTCCCGTTTTGAATGAGCGTTATGGTGGTAACACATCTAGAGGAGGTCGTGGTGGTTCTCAACAGACATCACGTGGTAGGGGTCGCGGTGTTCAGAACGATCGTTCCACTAACACTTCTGACTCCAATAATTGTTTTGATCAGCGTGGATCGTCGCAAGGGCGATCTGCTCAGTACAATGTGGATGATTATTACGTCGATCAGGGAGCTGACGACGGTAACTACTAGGACAGCCTTAGACAAGGAGAGGGAGTGGTATCAGTTCCGGTTGATCAGAGAGGGCCTTACGTCGCAGTTGCCACCTCGGGCGTCGTTGAGCCTTTTCTGTTGGACACTGGTGCGGCGAAAAGTTCCATAATACACTCGCAACTCCCTGGCGCACCTTTGTCTGGCTTAACAAATGTTTCCGTTGGATTCTCTGGTGCCCCTGTTAGCAATCCAGTTTCACGCCCTTTGTCTCTTACAATTGGGCCACGTGAGCTCGAAGCTCCGTTGATTTTAACCACTGGTTGTGGTGAAAATCTTTTGGGCCTGGATTTGCTAAAACGTTTATATGCGACCTTGTATTGTTCTCCTGCGGGAGTGAGGCTTACTTTGGGTGAGAGAGTTATCGCTCCAATGTACTTGTCTCTCGATAAGCTTCCACCGGAATTGAGTTCTCTTCCTGCATCTTTGTGGGCAACAGGTCCCAATGACGTGGGCCTGCTTGACATCTCCCCTTATGTTGTCCATTTGAAATCTAACGTGCGGTTGCCACGTATTCCCCAGTATCGTATCTCTCTGGATGGTGAACGAGCATTGTTGGCGATCATCTAGGATTTGATCGAGAAAGACGTTATTGAGGAGACTCGGGGAAACGTGTGCAACAGTCCTATGTTGCCTATTCTGAAACTAACTGATCCTTCGAAACCACCTGTCTATCGTTTTGTTATCGATTTACGGGAGGTAAATAAAATTGTGATTCCTCAGTTCCCTGTTGTGCCCGACATCACGGCGCTACTGACTCTAATTCCAGCATCGGCATCTTGGTTTTCGGTGATCGATCTGAAGAATGCGTTCTTCAGTATTCCGATTGCTGAGGAGAGCAGAGACCTTTTCGGTTTCTCTCTTGGTGGACGCAGCTTCCGGTTCAAGCGTGCCCCTCAGGGCTACTGTGAAAGTCCATCGATATACAGCCAAGCCTTAAAAGGCCAGTTAGATGCGTTTATGTTACCGGCTGGTGCAGCCGTGATCCAATATGTTGACGACTTATTGGTTGCTGCAGACACCCAGGACATTTGTAAAATTGCTACGGTATTGTTATTGCAACATCTCTGTGACTTACATCACAAGGTGTCTCCTTCTAAACTTCAATATTGTTGTCAAGAAGTAACCTATCTAGGTCACTTATTGTCAAAGGAGGGAAGAAGGTTGACCCCAGAGAGAATTGCTGCGATTGCCCGCATGACTGTGCCAACAACTCAGAGAGATGTGCGTGCCTTTTTGGGCATCACGTCATACTGCAGACAGTGGATCCCGAATTTTTCACTGTTAGCGAAACCATTGGTGGCTCTTACGTGTAAGGACGTTCCAACTCCTCTACCATGGACGGGAGAATGTCACAAAAGTTTTTCTGAATTACGTGACGCGTTGTGTTCGGCCCCTGTGTTAGGTACCCCTGACTACAGTAAGCCATTTACATTATACGTGCACGAGAGAGAAGGTTGTGCGTTGAGTGTCTTGACGCAACCTTTTGGTGATAAGCAACGTCCATGTGCATATTTTTCCTCGACCTTGGACCCAGTAGCTAGAGCATTGCCGAGTTGTTTGAGAGCAACAGCGGCGTCTGTGGTGTCCATCCGACAATCAGCAGGATTGGTCATGGATAATATGCTTACGGTGATGGTTCCGCATGCAGTTGACACTCTCTTAAATCGTACGAAAACTCAGCACTTGACGAGTGCAAGATTGTCTGGGTACAAGTTGACGCTCTTGGCAAGTCATATTCAGATAAAACGTTGTAATGTCCTAAACCCGGCGACTTTATTTCCAATCAGTACAGAGTCAGATGAAGTAACAGCTCATGACTGTTATTTAAGGACCGAGGAAGAAACAAAAGGTCGCGTGGACCTTAAAAACACTCCTTTGGATGATCCCGATGGGACTTTGTATGTGGATGGTTCATGTTTTAAATTACCGAATGGTGATGTCACGACTGCGTATGCTGTGGTAACTTTGAACACTGTAGTGGAAGCTGCGAGATTGAATCAGAATTCTGCTCAGGCTGCGGAGCTGATAGCTCTGACTAGAGCGTGTGTGTTGTCGAAAGGGAAACGGGTGAATGTGTTTACTGATAGTCAATACGCATTTGGCGTTGCGCATAGCTTTGGACGATTGTGGCGAGAGAGAGGTTTTATGACGTCGCATGGTACGAAGATTCAGCATGGACAACTTGTGAATGATCTTTTGGATGCACTTACGTTGCCTAAGCAGGTAGCGATTGTTAAATGTAGTGCGCATCGTAAGGTGACGGATGACGTTGGTCGTGGTAATGCGTTTGCGGATGAGACTGCTAAGGAGACTGCCCGGAACCTTAGCACCAGAATATATGTGGCGAGTTCGGTAAGGTGGCCTACAGAAACGAGCATGTGTGAGGATACCATCGAGAGTGTGAAAGCGATACAGAATGAGGCCACCGAGACTGAAAAGGCGAAGTGGAAAGAAAGTACGGGAAAGTTGGATGCGAATGGTTGTTGGATTGATTTGTCGGAGCACAAGAAGTGGATGTTGCCAGACGCATATGTGCTAGCTGTTGTGACAATGGCACATGGGTTAGCACATATTAGTGCGAAAGGTATTTGTAAGTTATTGTACCCTGTGTGGAAGAATGATGGTATCACGAAGTGTGCTGAAAGATTGGTGAAGAATTAGATGATATGTATGATGTATAATCCTGGTAAGGGAACCCCTACACCCGCTGGTCATTTTGCACCTCCTTCATGTTCCTTTGAAGTGATCCAGCTAGACTTCATCCATATGGAGCGATGCAATAACCTGAAGTACGTTTTAGTTGTGGTTTGCGCATTCTCCCGATGGATTGAAGCCTACCCTCTTAAAGACAACACTGCTATGTCCACTGCGAAAATCCTACTGAAGGAATACTTTCCTCGGTATGGAATGCCGCGAATTGTATGGTCGGATAACGGAAGTGAGTTTGTAGGAAGTGTAATGAAGAGTGTGTGTAAGGGCCTTGGAATTACCCAGAAGTTCCATAGTGCCAATCATCCCCAGTCAGCAGGTTTGGTTGAAGGGTATAATGGTACCCTTAAACTCAAACTACCGAAGATTCAGGCCACGACAGGTCTCTCTTGGCCTGACGCTTTGCCTCTAGCTTTGTTGTCAACAAGGGCGACTGTACACTCCCGAGTAGGGCTTAGTCCCTGTGAAATAGTGTTCGGCCGTCCTGCGAATGTTTGGGGAGTCCCTAGACCAAGTGTGTTTTCTAATCTTGAGTACCCGATGTTGATTGATTATCTTTATGATCTGACTGCTAAACTGAGGTTAATTCATCAACAGGTCTTTGAAGCATTGCCGACGCAGACGGAGGGTCCAGGCCACCAGCTCCAACCGGGAGACTGGGTGGTTACCAGAAACTTCGCTCGCAAGAAGAATCTGGAACCTCGCTTCACTGGACCCTTCCAGGTCCTCCTTGCCACGAGAACTGCCGTCCGCTTGGAGGGACGCAAAAACTGGGTGCATGCCACCCACACCAAGAAGGTACCTATACCTTTACCGGCGGACTCGTGGGTGAGGAAGGGCATTGCTTCATCTGAAACCGAAGGACTGCGGACCTTTGTACCTTTTAGCGACGCACAGCCTGTTGGAGAATCCTCAGTGCAGCAGAAAGACATTGTTGAACATTCATCATCACACGACTCAAGGTCGGAACAATCGACTGATCAACAGAACTCTGTTCCCTCATCGGATCCCTTGTTTGATGAACAGACACGTCCTGGAAAGAGGCGATACTTTTTGCGATCCAATACTAAAGACTAATAAAAAGATTCGTTTCTATCCTTTTGATATCTACGTAACCCCTTTGCCACGATCAGTCCGAACACACGTATTATTGTGACTTTTGTAAATATTGAGTTTTTCCACATGTGTTTTTGCTTCCACAGTTGAGAGACTTTTGTACATACTTGTATATAAAATACCTTACATCCAGGTGAACCGTAGGGCCGCGCGTGTACTTCCTTCTGGTTAGTAGGTCTTGACACTAGGTCGAAGGCCGTCGGTTCCTAGGAACTCCTAGGGATTGACTACTGCTACACAGAACGAAGTGCGTCAAGAAACGTTGCGGACGGTATTAGGGGATGGCGTTCTCAAAAATTGTGGATTTGGAAAAATCTCAGGCGCAAAGATTCAAACTGCAACAAATTACCCGTACCAAATGCTTTATGTTTCAGGTGTTCCTCCTGTTTCTAATTGTTTCTTTGTTATTGGCGGGTGGGGTGTATTATATGATGTCGTACTTCTTATCTTCTGCCATACCTACTCCTACTTCTGAACCTAAAACTACCTCCACTATATCCCCTCATTCCTTCCATATCTTACCCGAACACGAACAGGCTAGACGTGCAGAATTCCGAAATAATTCCTTTATTCAGCTCCTTCATCTGCACCAGTTAGTGGTTAACACTACTAATTGTTGGGTGTGTGGGTTAATGCCACATACAACGGATAAGGGAATTCCATATCTGGTCCTTCCTTATAGTTCCCAGGGTTCAGCTCGAGCATTTCAAACAATGTTTCGAAGTGCACTAGATTCCTACCCCAATCGAGAGCCACGTTCTTCCTACCTTGGTCCTGGCTCGTATCACAAGCCTTTGGCTACAGCGATAGAGGATTTAGATAGGGATATCTATGACCCGTCGCTCATCCCAGAGGAAGAGGTACAGGCCTATAGGGTCCTGAGTAAGGTTGAGTATAGTGCGCTCGTGAGTGAAAAACAGCTTAGAAGCTCGCCCCCGATATGGGTCGTACCCCACCTTGGTAATCTTTGCTTAATGGGTCGTGGCCGAAGAGCGAGAGCTCGACTCGGAGAGAGTGCTTGCTCCGAGTTTTATATTCTGCCGATGTCCTCTTCCCCTGTGTTTCTGGCTGCCAAGGGTACATATTTTGTCTGCCATGATCGTGCATATACATGGTTGCCTTCTGACTTTGTGGGCTCATGTTATATTGCAAATTTGTTGCCCCGACGTTCACTGTTGATGCAGACTATCACAAGACTAGAGTTGTGAGAGGCGTGATTAGCGAAGAAGACACTGCCGGTCAAGAGGCAGGAGACTTTTTCAAGGGTTTCTTTCCGTTTTGGGGACCTATGGTTAATAGTAGGAACCTGAGACAATTGACTCGAGTGGTGGAATCGACAGCTAACATCACCGTCAGTGCCCTTGGTAATATCACCACAGAACTTCAGGCGGATAGGCTCATGACGTTACAAAACCGTATCGTTTTAGACGTTGTTTTAGCAGATCGAGGTGGAGTATGTAAGGTGATCCATTCGAGCTGCTGTATTTTCATTCCAGATAACGCTCCGACTGTCTATCAAGCCATCTCAAAGTTGCATAAGATCTCTGAGTCCATACACGTGGACGTAGGGGATTGGACGCTACTTGGGTGGTTTTGGGGCCTGATGTCGACTTGGGGTTGGAAGATTCTGATGATCATCGGAGTTGTTGCAGCGTTTCTGTTCACGTGTTGCCTTTGTGTGCAGTGTGGTCCTGCCTTATGTGGCCTTTGTGCTACGACATGTATAAGACAGCCGCCTGTTACCAAAGCTGCTCAGTTGGATAGAATTATGTTGCAGCAACATCTAGACGATCTGATGAATATCGAATATGATTCTGACTAGTGCTTGCCTACATGAGGGCAAAAGGAGCGTCTGAGGTTCCGTGACAATTGTAAGTGGTGTTTTCGACTCGTACGAATATGGTCGATTCTGGTATCTATGAACCGCAAATGACGAGTTTAGTAGGTGTGCGCAGTTTGGCTGTGCTAACCTAAACTGTTCGTTTGTTTCGTGGGTCTCTTCATCCGAGCCTACGGGTTCCATCTTAGATACGGCATCCATTTTGTTTCTTGCCCTCAAGTAGCCAGCGAACGGACGTTGTCCGTTTTGCGACCCTGGGATTCTCAAGAATCTTGCGGAAGACACATGTTCCTTTGAAAGTGTCTTTATGATGAGGGGGATGATACTGTAAGGCAGATGGCCCCGCTCGAGGCTCATCTTGCCGTGCCGGTCTATTGTCTTAGCCGTGCATCTCATTAGGCGCGTCTCTTTGATGCCTGCAGCTCGTGTTTCCCGAGACCACCCTTTTACACCCTTTTCCGATCTCCCCACTGTCCTGTCTTCCTCTGCACCTGTCCTTGTTCCTTCTTCGATCTGTTTATTGCTGATTGGAATGTACTAATGGTGGGAAGATGGGTTTTTACAGTTGGGAACCACCAAATATTTCCGTACTTATGTTCCGGACCCTGAATACATCAAAGCGACCCCTCTTGGGGATAATGTTGGGAACCAAGTTGTAAACCTTTGTGTACCATGTTAACGTATGACAGAAATGTGTATAAAAGGAGCGACCTACAGTAGCAATTTGAAGCAGTCTCCTCGAACATACACACGCTGTACTTCCTGTGATTTCTGTGTTCCCTGCAGTAAATAAACCTCGAATCTTTGACGCCGAAGGAAGTGTCCCGTGTCTCTGTCACTTGTACGCCGGAACAGGTTACCCACGAAGGTTTTAGGTGTTGTCCCCTGGCACCGCTGGGTCTTAGGAAAAACCCAGTCCTTCACCCTTCCAGCCAAAACGCAGGGGAGAACAATCACCACTGTGATGGACTTCCCTGCTTGGGGCGATAGAACACGGACGCGGGCCCGCACTGCAGGGACACCCTCCGGTTCTACGCCACGTTGATCCATAAGACAAGCACATACTTAAAAAAAAACAGGCCCAACTAGGCTACCCCACTGGTACTCCTTAGTTGTCCACGGCTAGGACCAGGCCCTAGGCCACCCAGATACCACTGGTCCCTACCAATCCACAGAGTGGGGGGTGGTAACCCCTGGCCTACAAAGCCATTCTCCACTCCCTTTCTCAGTGTAGTTCCAAACTACCACTGATCCTCCAACCTAGGGTCCGCACCCTCAGGCTGACCAGAGGTCACAGGCAAGAATGCCCCACCCTACCTCTACTTCTGAAGCACCCTCCAGAACACACTCTCCCACCTGGGATTCAAATTCACCGGATGCACAGGGGTCAGACTTCCTCTGACCCCCTTCCAGAGTTCAGCACCCTCCCACTGTAGAACAGGGACCCTCCACTTAAGGTAGGCCCCACCTGCTCTCAGGGTAGTACCACAACACTCAGCCAAGAACC
Source organism: Lissotriton vulgaris (assembly GCF_964263255.1). Taxonomy (NCBI): domain Eukaryota; kingdom Metazoa; phylum Chordata; class Amphibia; order Caudata; family Salamandridae; genus Lissotriton; species Lissotriton vulgaris. The sequence goes on along the minus strand of NC_141687.1, from coordinate 841,187,648 downwards.
CTAAAAATCCCTGCTAGGCCGGTACCACCCCTTCTGGGAAACACAGGGTCTCTTCACTTAAGATGAGCCCACCTGTGTTCACAGGGGTACCCCTAGAAGACAAACCGGCCAGGACACTGGCTACAGTCGCCCTGCCGTCCAGGACAGGCAACCACCTGAACCTGGCTCCCCAACCTAGGGACGCTACCCTTTGGTTAGATGCCTGGCGCACCAGGACTTCTACAAGTTGAAAACAAAAATCTAAGACTTTCTCTCCTCCTTCAGCAGCAAGGCAACCACTGCAGGTCAATCCCCCATACAGCTTACCCGGTTCCTTCTCTTCAGGCAGGAGTTCCTTCAGGACACTACGTACAGTTGCCCTTACGTCCAGATCCGGACACTCCGGCTACTGGCTCCCCAACCGAGGGACGTACCCCTTTGGTCAGATGCCTGGCGCACCAGGACTTCCTTGAGGGTGACACATAACTAATGTGTTGTGTACAAGTCTGCCTGACACTCAGGACAGAAGTGGCATCACCCTGGTCACTCCTTGGCGACACAACCCTTCTGGTTGGCCCCTGACCCACTGGTTACTCCACTGGGGAACCTATCCCCCTCGCACCCCTCCATCTGGACTTCTGCACCCTCCCAACTGGAGCGGTACTGCCAGATAACAGAACTGTGTGAGGGGGTGTGAGGGTGAGGGGGTAGGAGGGTTAGGGTGTGTGTGAGTGTGAGTGTGAGGGGAGTGAGGGTAAGGGGGTGTAAGGGTGAGGGGGTGAGGTTGAGAGGGTGTGAGGGTGAGGGGGTGTGTGAGGGGGTGTGATAGTGAGGGCGTGTGAGTGTTAGGGGTAGGAGGGTGAGGGGGTGTGAGGGTTAGGGTGTGGGGTTGTGAGGGTGAGGGGTGTAAGGGGATGTGAGGGTGAGGGGGTGTGAGGGTGAGGGGGTCTGAGGGTGATGGGGTGAAGGTGATGGGGTGAGGGTGAGGTTGAGGTTGTGTGAGGGTGTGGGGTGTGAGGGTGAGGGTGTGTGAGGGTGAGGGTGTGAGGGTGAGAGGCTGTGTGAGGGTGTGTGAGGGGGTTTGAGGGAGTGAGGGTGAGGGGGTGTGAGGGTGAGGGGGTGTGAGAGTCGGGGGTGTGAGAGTGAGGGGGTGTGTGAGGGTGAGAGGGTGAGTGAGGGTGAGGGTGTGTGAAGGTAAGGGTGTGAGGGTGTGTGAGGGTGTGTGAGGGTGAGGGTGTGTGTGAGGGTGAAGGGGTGTGTGGGGGGTGAGGGTGTGTGGGGGTGAGGGTGTGTGAGGTTGAGGGCGTGTGAGGGTGAGGGGGTGTGAGGTTGAGGGGTTGTGAGGGTTAGGGTGTTGAGTTGTGAGGGTGAGGGGTGTAAGGGGTTGTGAGGGTGAGGGGTTGTGAGGGTGAGGGGGTGTGAGGGTGTGGGGTGTGAGCGTGAGGGTGTGTGAGGGTGTGTGAGGGTGAGGGGGTGTGAGGGAGTGAGGGTGAGGGGGTGTGAGGGTGAGGGGATATGAGGGTGAGGGGGTGTGAGGGTGAGGGGGTGTGAGGGTGAGGGTGAGTGAGGGTGAGGGTGTGTGAGGGTGAGGGTGTGTGAGAGTGAAGGGGTGTGAGAGTGGGGTGTGTGAGAGTGAGGGTGTGTGTGAGGGTGAGTGAGGGTGTGTGAGGGTGAGGGTGTGTGAGGGGGTGTGAGGGTGAGTGAGGGTAAGGAGTGTCTGGGGGAGGGTGTGTGAGGGTTAGGGTATGTGAGGGTGAGGGGTGTGTGAGGGTGAAGGGGTGTGTGGGGGGTGAGGGTGTGTGTGGGGTGAGGGTGTGTGAGGTTGAGGGCATGTGAGGGTGAGGGGGTGTGAGGGTTAGGGCACGGGGTGTGAGGGTGAGGGGTGTAAGGGTGTGTGAGGGTGAGGGGTTGTGAGGGTAAGGGTGTGAGGGTGAGGGGGTGTGAGGGTTAGAGGATGTGAGGGTGAGGGTGATGGGGTAAAGGTGACGGGTTGAGGGTGAGGTTGTGTGAGGGTGTGGGGTGTGAGGGTGTGGGGTGTGAGGGCGAGGGTGTGTGAGGGTGAGAGGGTGTGTGAGGGTGAGAGGGTGTGTGAGGGAGTGAGGGGGTATGAGGGAGTGAGGGTGAGGGGGTATGAGGGTGAGGGGATGTGAGGGTGAGGAGGTGTGAGGGTGAGGGTGAGTGAGGGTGTGTGAGGGTGAAGGGGTGTGAGAGTTAGGGTGTGTGTGGGTGAGAGGGTGTATGAGGGTGAGAGGTTGAGGGTGTGTGAGGGTGAGGGTGTGTGAGGGGGTGTGAGGGTGAGGGGGTGTGAGGGTAAGGGGTGAAAGGGTGAGGGGGTGTGAGGGGGTGAGGGTGAGGGTGAGGGGGTGTGAGGGTGGGGGGTGTGATGGTGAGGAGGTCTGTGAGGGTGTGTGAGGGTGAGGGTGTGCGAGGGTGAGAGGGTGTGAGAGGGTAAGAGGGTGTGTTAGCGTGAGAGGGTGGTTGAGGGTGTGTGTGAGGGTGAGGGGGTATGAGGGTGAGTGAGGGTAATGGTGTGTGAGAGAGCCTAAAAAGAGATGTAGTGAAAATGGAGTGGAAAGATTGAAAATGTGAGAAATACAAGACCAGACTTTATTCCAGAAAACAGATACAGTAGGACCTACAGTAGCAATTTGAAGCAGTCTCCTCGAACATACACACGCTGTACTTCCTGTGATTTCTGTGTTCCCTGCAGTAAATAAACCTCGAATCTTTGACGCCGAAGGAAGTGTCCTGTGTCTCTGTCACTTGTACGCCGGAACAGGTTACCCACGAAGGTTTTAGGTGTTGTCCCCTGGCACCGCTGGGTCTTAGGAAAAACCCAGTCCTTCACCCTTCCAGCCAAAACGCAGGGGAGAACAATCACCACTGTGATGGACTTCCCTGCTTGGGGCGATAGAACACGGACGCGGGCCCGCACTGCAGGGACACCCTCCGGTTCTACGCCACGTTGATCCATAAGACAAGCACATACTTTAAAAAAAACAGGCCCAACTAGGCTACCCCACTGGTACTTTTTAGTTGTCCACGGCTAGGACCAGGCCCTAGGCCACCCAGATACCACTGGTCCCTACCAATCCACAGAGTGGGGGGTGGTAACCCCTGGCCTACAAAGCCATTCTCCACTCCCTTTCTCAGTGTAGTTCCAAACTACCACTGATCCTCCAACCTAGGGTCCGCACCCTCAGGCTGACCAGAGGTCACAGGCAAGAATGCCCCACCCTACCTCTACTTCTGAAGCACCCTCCAGAACACACTCTCCCACCTGGGATTCAAATTCACCGGATGCACAGGGGTCAGACTTCCTCTGACCCCCTTCCAGAGTTCAGCACCCTCCCACTGTAGAACAGGGTCCCTCCACTTAAGGTAGGCCCCACCTGCTCTCAGGGTAGTACCACAACACTCAGCCAAGAACCCTAAAAATCCCTGCTAGGCCGGTACCACCCCTTCTGGGAAACACAGGGTCTCTTCACTTAAGATGAGCCCCACCTGTGTTCACAGGGGTACCCCTAGAAGACAAACCGGCCAGGACACTGGCTACAGTTGCCCTGCCGTCCAGGACAGGCAACCACCTGAACCTGGCTCCCCAACCTAGGGACGCTACCCTTTGGTTAGATGCCTGGCGCACCAGGACTTCTACAAGTTGAAAACAAAAATCTAAGACTTTCTCTCCTCCTTCAGCAGCAAGGCAACCACTGCAGGTCAATCCCCCATACAGCTTACCCGGTTCCTTCTCTTCAGGCAGGAGTTCCTTCAGGACACTACGTACAGTTGCCCTTACGTCCAGATCCGGACACTCCGGCTACTGGCTCCCCAACCGAGGGACGTACCCCTTTGGTCAGATGCCTGGCGCACCAGGACTTCCTTGAGGGTGACACATAACTAATGTGTCGTGTACAAGTCTGCCTGACACTCAGGACAGAAGTGGCATCACCCTGGTCACTCCTTGGCGACACAACCCTTCTGGTTGGCCCCTGACCCACTGGTTACTCCACTGGGGAACCTATCCCCCTCGCACCCCTCCATCTGGACTTCTGCACCCTCCCAACTGGAGCGGTACTGCCAGATAACAGAACTGTGTGAGGGGGTGTGAGGGTGAGGGGGTAGGAGGGTTAGGGTGTGTGTGAGTGTGAGTGTGAGGGGAGTGAGGGTAAGGGGGTGTAAGGGTGAGGGGGTGAGGTTGAGAGGGTGTGAGGGTGAGGGGGTGTGTGAGGGGGTGTGATAGTGAGGGCGTGTGAGTGTTAGGGGTAGGAGGGTGAGGGGGTGTGAGGGTTAGGGTGTGGGGTTGTGAGGGTGAGGGGTGTAAGGGGATGTGAGGGTGAGGGGGTGTGAGGGTGAGGGGGTCTGAGGGTGATGGGGTGAAGGTGATGGGGTGAGGGTGAGGTTGAGGTTGTGTGAGGGTGTGGGGTGTGAGGGTGAGGGTGTGTGAGGGTGATGGTGTGAGGGTGAGAGGCTGTGTGAGGGTGTGTGAGGGTGAGGGGGTTTGAGGGAGTGAGGGTGAGGGGGTGTGAGGGTGAGGGGGTGTGAGAGTCGGGGGTGTGAGAGTGAGGGGGTGTGTGAGGGTGAGTGAGGGTGAGGGTGTGTGAAGGTAAGTGTGTGAGGGTGTGTGAGGGGGAGGGTGTGTGAGGGTGTGTGAGGGTGAGGGTGTGTGTGAGGGTGAAGGGGTGTGTGGGGGGTGAGGGTGTGTGGGGGTGAGGGTGTGTGAGGTTGAGGGCGTGTGAGGGTGAGGGGGTGTGAGGTTGAGGGGGTGTGAGGGTTAGGGTGTTGAGTTGTGAGGGTGAGGGGTGTAAGGGGTTGTGAGGGTGAGGGGTTGTGAGGGTGAGGGGGTGTGAGGGTGTGAGGGTGAGGGTGTGAGGGTGAGGGGGTGTGAGGGTGAGAGGGTGAGGGTGATGGGGTGAAGGTGATGGGTTGACGGTGAGGGTGTGTGAGGGTGAGGTTGTGTGAGGGTGTGGGGTGTGAGCGTGAGGGTGTGTGAGGGGGTGTGAGGGAGTGAGGGTGAGGGGGTGTGAGGGTGAGGGGATATGAGGGTGAGGGGGTGTGAGGGTGAGGGGGTGTGAGGGTGAGGGTGAGTGAGGGTGAGGGTGTGTGAGGGTGAGGGTGTGTGAGAGTGAAGGGGTGTGAGAGTGGGGTGTGTGAGAGTGAGGGGGTGTGTGAGGGTGAGTGAGGGTGTGTGAGGGTGAGGGGGTGTGAGGGGGTGTGAGGGTGAGTGAGGGTAAGGGGTGTGAGGGGGAGGGTGTGTGAGGGTTAGGGTATGTGAGGGTGAGGGGTGTGTGAGGGTGAAGGGGTGTGTGGGGGGTGAGGGTGTGTGGGGGGTGAGGGTGTGTGAGGTTGAGGGCATGTGAGGGTGAGGGGGTGTGAGGGTTAGGGCACGGGGTTGTGAGGGTGAGGGGTGTAAGGGTGTGTGAGGGTGAGGGGTTGTGAGGGTAAGGGTGTGAGGGTGCGGGGGTGTGAGGGTTAGAGGATGTGAGGGTGAGGGTGATGGGGTAAAGGTGACGGGTTGAGGGTGAGGTTGTGTGAGGGTGTGGGGTGTGAGGGTGTGTGGTGTGAGGGTGAGGGTGTGTGAGGGTGAGAGGGTGTGTGAGGGTGAGAGGGTGTGTGAGGGAGTGAGGGGGTATGAGGGAGTGAGGGTGAGGGGGTATGAGGGTGAGGGGATGTGAGGGTGAGGAGGTGTGAGGGTGAGGGTGAGTGAGGGTGTGTGAGGGTGAAGGGGTGTGAGAGTTAGGGTGTGTGTGGGTGAGAGGGTGTATGAGGGTGAGAGGTTGAGGGTGTGTGAGGGTGAGGGTGTGTGAGGGGGTGTGAGGGTGAGGGGGTGTGAGGGTAAGGGGTGAAAGGGTGAGGGGGTGTGAGGGGGTGAGGGGGTGTGAGGGTGGGGGGTGTGATGGTGAGGAGGTCTGTGAGGGTGTGTGAGGGTGAGGGTGTGCGAGGGTGAGAGGGCGTGAGAGGGTAAGAGGGTGTGTTAGCGTGAGAGGGTGGTTGAGGGTGTGTGTGAGGGTGAGGGGGTATGAGGGTGAGTGAGGGTAATGGTGTGTGAGAGAGCCAAAAAAGAGATGTAGTGAAAATGGAGTGGAAAGATTGAAAATGTGAGAAATACAAGACCAGACTTTATTCCAGAAAACAGATACAGTAGGACAGAGAAGGAACATATGCAAAAGATCAGCATTAGAGGCACCACAAGTCCAACAATTAGAGTCAGAGGAGAATGTAGAGCGAGAAAGAGAAGAGGGAGTCAAGTATAGTCTATGATATAGAAAAAATAAATATTGTGTAAGTTTTGGACCAAAATTGATCCCAGAGAGCAATGGAGAAGGTACATTCTAGATCTTTTTCCCAAGAAAGCTCCAACTTGGTTTTGACACGACCTGGGTTAGGAGAGGCATACAATTTGTAAATCAGAGAAGCTTTAGGAAGGGTAGAAAGAATTACAAGAAGGTGAGATGGAGGGGTTAATGGGGTGGAAGAAGGAAGAGAATAGTAGCGATCAAGGATTAATCCCATAAGCACCGTACATTTCTGTAAAAAAGAGCGAGGACATCGGAATCGGAGTTGAAACTGGGGAAAAGAGCAAGGCAACACACCATCAAAAAGATGTTGAACCCATATGATACCTTTCGACCTCCAAGACGTCCAACAAATAGGTCTGTTATGTAAGAGAATAAGAGAATTATACCAAATGGGGGTGTGTAGAAATGAGTCGCGTGAAATGTCTAACGGAAAGACCAAAGGCTTCAAAAGAGAAGAGGTGTGTTTAAACAAAGGAAGGGAGATATAAGGAGACTTTGTGGAAAATCGCAGATCTTCCTCAAAGGAGAAAGGTTTCAATAAGATCTGTTCAATGTGAAGCCAAAGAGGAGAAAAGGGGGAAGAGTCTGACGAAAGCCAGCGAGCTGCTTGACATAAAGAGAAGGATTTGTGATAAAGACGGCAATCCGGAAAATTAACCCCACCATTTGATTTAGATCGACGAAGAGCTGCAAGAGAAATTCTAGATTTTTTGAAAGAGAGGAGTCAATACGTTTGAAATAAAGTGCTGGACTATGCACAGGTAACATGGAGAGGATGTAAATAAGAATAGGGGCAATCATCATCTTGATAGAATCAAGACAACCCCACCAAGAAAGAAAGAGGGGATTCCAGGAGGAAAACCGCTGGTCGATTTGTGTTAGAACAGCAGACATATTTAATTTAATGGAGGAGGAGATAGAATTAGAGAACCAAATACCGAGATATTTGATCTTCGTACTGTTCCAGGCAAAGCCAGTCGAGGAAAAAAGATGAGGAAGACAGGAGTTGGTCAAGGGGAGAATTTCAGTTTTATCGGAATTGATCTTATATCCTGAGACAAGGGAGAATGCTGTAAATTCAGACAATAAAGGGAGGATTGAAAGATCGGGATTTGAGATAAACAGAAGGATATCGTCTGCATATGCAGAAAGTTTTAATTGATGATCACCATAGGGAAAGCCAGTAATAGAAGTATTATTACGGATGGAAGAGAAAAACGGCTCAAGAGCTAAAACAAAAAAAAGAGGGGAAAGAGGGCAGCCTTGACGAACACCTCTTTGGAGAGAGAAGGAAGAAGAAAGTTGGCCGTTTACAAGAACTGAGGCTTTGGGTGGAGAATATAATAAGGATATGAGAGAAATAAAGTAGGGGCCAAAGCCATGCCATTTTAGGGAAGCAAACAAAAAGGACCAGTCTACTCTATCAAAGGTTTTTTCGGCATCTACAGAAATAGCGGCCAAAGGAAATGAGAGGGATGAAGCCTTATTTAAGAGAAAGAGCCGAGAATTGTCAGAAGTAAGCCTCCCTTTAATAAAACCACATTGCTCTTTACCAACAAAATGAGGCATAAATGGATCCAAACGCAGAGCAAGTAATTTAGCAAAAAGTTTGTAATCATTTCATTTCATAAAGTTTTATTCGGAGCATTTAAAAAACATCTCCATAAAAGCACAAATGGTTACAAATACTAACAGTTCTTACAAAATTTCATTTAAAGAAAGCACACAATATAAAATAATATAGAATATACAATTGTTAATTACAGAGAATTCCTTACACAATACATATATCATTAGAAAACACATAATGCAAAATATCCAGAGGGGGATGGAATAAATATTTAAGATATTCAAATATTTTAAAAACACATACTTTTCCTGACGCTAATAGCTTTAAGCAGAAAAGTAGCAGTAAAAAAGCAAATGTCCGGGTGATTCAGATTAAAAAGCAGTCTCATAGCATCCGTAGTATTTCTCACTCCAAATCTGTTTAACATAGGCTTCAGGTAGAATTTCCGTAATTCCCTATACAATTCGCATGTTAATAAAAAGTGCTTAGTGCTTTGTTCTGTTTTATTATCACATTCACATGGGCCAATAAGGCGCATTTTAATGTTAGGGCACGCAACCAGATGATGTACTATTCCCATCCTCATTCTGGTTAGTACAAACTGGTGCGAAACTCTTGTTACCTGTGACAAATAAGGACTAAAACCAGTAAATTAATTCATGCTATTGTACAGTGCACATGTGGTTAACTTAGAATCCTCCAGAAGATGCCTTTCATTACAATAATTCAGAAAGATTGTTTTCACATTAGATTTGGATATGTCCGAGACACTGTAAGGGTCATCAAGCACATTGGCCCCGAGAATCTTTTGAGAACATTCAATAATATATTTAATCCAAGGAATCTTTAAGTGCTGGTCCAATGAAAGACAGTCCTCGATAATTGCTCTATTCAATGAGGTACCGTCGCTAAGCCAAATAGAGCGCCACAGTAATAGGGGCCTTAACGTAATCAAATCACTTAGGGCTTGAGTCCCTGTTTCCTTATGGACCAAGGAGTTGGAGGTAGACTTGGGCAAACACAAGAGCCTTTTCAGGAAGATATTCTCCTCTACTTGAAGGCTCTTCGCAGATGACACACCCCAGACACCCGCCCCATAAAAGGCCGCAGAAAGGCATTTAGCTTGGTAAATTTTTAACATGTCTTTAATACGTCTATTCTCCAACTTCTTGGCAAACAAGAAGACCCCGTTGGCACTCCTGATCATCTTTGTTCTGACGACTTTGTGTTCAGTGGCCCAGCTCCCATTATTAGAAAAGGTAATTCCTAAGTAGCAAAAATGTTCAACTTTTTTAACCCGTTCACCATCGATCAGATAGTGAGTTTTACCTTTAATTTTTGCTTTTCCCGGCCCGCACTCCATTACATATGTTTTAGACTTATTGATCACCAGTTTCCTATTTTTGATGAAAGATACAAAACAATCCATCAAACGTTGAAGACCCAGGGGAGTCCTTGACAGTAACACTGCGTCATCCGCATAGAGTAGTACAGGTATATTAAGATTATTAACTCTAGGGGCATCCGCAGCGACTGTCTGCAGGGCAGATTCAACCTCATTAATGAAAAGAGTAAAAAGCAGGGGTGCTAAAACGCACCCCTGTCTTGTACCTCTTCCAATCCCGAACTTGGTCGTACATTCCCCATTTGGTCCATAACGGACACTGGTGCGGAGCTTTTCATACAGGCGGGCTAGGAAATATATTATGCCTTCAGGTGCCCCCATTTCTAATAATTTGACCCATAATATAGCGTGATCTACCAAATCAAAAGCGCTACTTAGGTCGGCGAAGCATAAATAAAGCGACCCTTTTTTTGCCTGGGTATATTTCCCTACCAATAGCTCTAAATTCAGGCACTGTTCGATGGTACCGCGGCCTTTTCTAAGACCAAACTGACAGTTACTTAAGATCTCGTTGGTTTCTGCCCACTCCTCTAGTCTTACTAGGAGGACCCTACTCATGATTTTAACAGATGAGTCCAGTAAGGATATTGGTCGGTAATTTTTTGCATCCCCCCGATCGCCTTTCTTATAAATGGGGATGATTATTGACTCTTCCCATGTGGACGGTATTTTACAACATATGGCTGCATTAAAGATTTTGGTCAGCAATGGGCCCCAAATCTCTGGTGCAGTCTTATACACGTCCATGGGAACGCCATCCGGGCCCTGGGCCTTACCTCCTTTACTGGTTCTTATACTAGCCATAACTTCTTCAATAGTAATATCTAATGCTAATATTGGCCAGCCTTCTACATGGGAAACTGTTAAATTACTTGAGTCAAAAATGTTGGAAAAATGATGGATCCACGACTCCATGCTCACATTAGATGTGAGTTCTGGGACCTTGTCATCTTTTAGGAATGGACTATTCACCGTGGACCAGAACAGGGTACAGTTATTCATATCCGCAGCTTGGGTAAGGTTATCCCAGGCTTCCTGCTGTAATTCGGCTTTTCTACGTTTAAGGGTCATATTATATCCCTGTCTAAGTTGGACCACCAAGTTCTTATCCCTTGGTTTGGCTGCTAGAGCATTTTTAAGATCGGTCCGGGCAGTAGAGCAAGCATGATCAAACCAGCCCCTTTTACACCTAACCTTAGACCCAGCCTTTTTAGTAAACATCTTGTTGATGGTTGAATTGATTCTGTTAAAGTGGTCAATACTGTCAGACGAGGTGTCATCCTGTTCTAATATTGCCAGGATCTCCATCAGACAACTAGAAATGATGGAATCTGATATTATGTCCGCTTTTTCTCCCTTCCACCTCAGTCTATATCCATTCTGTCTATGGGGTTCAATATTGACAATAATACCCTGTTCACAACCATAATCATTTTCCCAGAAAGTTAATTCGGTGGTCAAACAGTTGTGGTCACTTAACATAATATCAATCACCTTAGGCATGGGGCATAGCGGAGCAATGGATGAAGACATGCACATAAAATCGATAATGGTGTTGGCGCCCCTTCCTATGAAAGTTGGTATATTTTCATCCATATCGTTTTTAGCATTGTCCATAATTTCCATGTCATATTGTATCAGAAAGTTATTCAAGGTTTCCCCATAGGTGTGATGAGGAAAATGGACTTCAGCTTCCCCCAGTCGGTTATACACACCGCAAACCTTCTGAGAGGAAAGTGGGCACACAGAAACATTAAAATCCCCCACAAAAACAAATTCAAATACACCATTAAAATTCTTCACGAAATTGTTCAATGTCGTATCTAGTTCATTAATTGCAACATGTCTAGTGCCATCAAAAGTATTGTTATAGAAATTAATCAGAAGAATATTTCTGCCAGTTTCTTGTGTAAGCCATAGAATTTGTGAATGAGCCCCCACATTAACAAACTTTTTCAATGAGATGGGTAATTTAACTGAAATCAACACCATCAACCCTCCTTTAGCTCTACCGTGGGTTGAAGGCAATGCTGGTAGCTCATAAGACACATAGCCATCGATGCCTTTGAACTTTTTGCACCAGGTTTCCTGTAGGCAAAGAATATTAAATAGATGCACAAAATCCTTCCATCCTAACGCATCCTCCTTGGCCGCAATTCCAGCAATATTCCAGCTAGCAATGTGACAAGTTACCTTCACTCTCTCCTGGCTAACAATAAGCTGTTCAACACTGGATATGGACATGTTATTCCCTACAATAAAAGGCTCTATGTTGGGTATTAAATTTGAGAAATCATCCCCTATCAATGTACAGTCTAATTGCACATCATTGCCCAATTCATCAATAGACGAAATTACTTCTTCGTTCAAAGTACTATTTACTGCATCCCTTAATCGGTCAACCTCATGTCAGTCGTTTTGATCTAAGTAACTCAGGGACTGAAACCTGTTCTGAGTTGGAACCTGATAAACCATTCCACTATCAAACATAGGAGTACCACCCAAGGGAACAAATGGGTTGGGGGTATGTATTAAGGAATTATTCCCCCCTAACATAGGATTCCCCATATGCATCGGTGGGGTGAATAAACCATTTTGTAGACCTGGGCAGAAGTTAGGCATCACAGGTCTATTTACCAAAGATGGATAGGTAAAATTACTCAATACCCTCTCTTTACCATTAACGGGAGGTTGCCTACTTAGATGGTTATAAAAGTAACCCAGTGGTCTAGCAACTACTTCTGTCTCAGACTGTGTGATTGCGGCTGCTCTAAGCAAGACAGTCGCGACATGTTGCGGGTGCTTAAAATTAATTATCACACAATCCCCTCCACAGACTTTTTTGGTATTACCGATCCAGTTGACTCTTCTGATAGAGATGATTTGGTCAGAGTAGCCGACTGGGTAACCACAATGACGATTTAACCAGGAGATAGTTTTATTCCTCAGAGAATCTGCTGTCTCATGATCATTTGGGGGCTGGGTTAGGATCGGGACGTTAGTTAAAACCACAACGTAAGGTACACAGTCGGGTGGGAGATCAACTGGACGTCTACATATCCGTATGGGTACCCCATTGGATCCCCCTGTCGCATCAGGTGGAGCTGACACCACAGGTGCCGATGCTGGCATGGGGGCTGATGATGTGGCGCCCGACATTGTGCTTAATGCCCCAACATTTGATTGCTTTGAGGATCTACCTGCCTCCTGGGTCGTAGTAGGTAGTGGTTTCGGTGGTTCTTTAGAAGGGTGTTTCCTGGTGTTAATGGGGGGGGCACTAGTTAAAGCTTGTGGCTACTCTTTATCTTTAGTGGAGACAGAGGCTAAGCATGCTGGCTTTTTAATATCTAATAAAGACTTTTCTATTTTGTCAGCATGCTTGTCCACCACACCCCTTAGCCTAACTACTTCCTCCTGTAGATCTCCTATTTTGGTTAGCAAAGGCTCAACCACCATACTAAATTTACTAAGAATAGTACTCAATAGTAGATCAATTTGGTCAGGCTTAATGGAAACATATTTATCTTGACTCAGTAATCCTATATCCTCAGTATTCTCCATATGTATAGTATCTTTTTTCTTTCTTGTGATGTGACTACCTCGCTTAGGAGCCGTTTTCCTGCAGGCTCGCATAAATTTGGTAGCCCTACCAGATTGCTGAGGAGTTCCCCCAGAATTATCACATGGGTCATCATCCCCCCTTATCGATTTGTCTGGGACCATAGTTAGATCAACATTAATACTCTTATCAAGCTCTACTACAGCGTCCATCTCGTTGTCAATATTGTCTGAATTAATACCGTTGGTAACATCTGAAGACAAAATCGATGGGGGGTCTGAAACAGTACTTTTTCCCAGTGATTTCCTTCTGTCACTATTAATTCTGGAGACCACTTTCAATAAATAGTTATCCGGTAATGTACTTTGGACTTAGATCTTAGGGCTTGGTCAAAAGTCTCAAATATTTAAGTTTAAAAACAAGGGGAACAAACGTAATTTCCACGGAATGTCGTCTGGAAGTACTCACAGTTCGAGCCAAGGGGGGTGGCCCTGCCCGGCCTCTTCTGGCCCCTGACGGCCACAGACGGCCCCGCCCTTGTCCCGGGCTTCTCCCAGTCGCTCCCGCGCGCGACTCGCGAGGCGAGAGGGGGTGTCAGCCTTTTACAGGCGCCTCCGGGCGCTCTTTGGTCGTCACCGGCGTGCTTCCGCCCCAGGGGCTGCTGGGGAGTGTAGTCTGCTGGTCGCGCTGCCTCCCGGCGTTCCACTGCGCGTTCTGCCGCGCCGCCGTTCCCCTCACAGCTCTGGTGGCACAAGGTGAATTTTAGGTGTTCCCCCACTGGGCTCCCGGGGGGTCGGCCTTTTACAGGCGCCTCCGGGCGCTCTTTGGTCGTCACCGGCGTGCTTCCGCCCCAGGGGCTGCTGGGGAGTGTAGTCTGCTGGTCGCGCTGCCTCCCGGCGTTCCACTGCGTGTTCTGCCGCGCCGCCGTTCCCCTCACGGCTCTGGTGGCACAAGGTGAGTTTTAGGTGTTCCCCCACTGGGCTCCCGGGGGGTCAGCCTTTTACAGGCGCCTCCGGGCGCTCTTTGGTCGTCACCGGCGTGCTTCCGCCCCAGGGGCTGCTGGGGAGTGTAGTCTGCTGGTCGCGCTGCCTCCCGGCGTTCCACTGCGCGTTCTGCCGCGCCGCCGTTCCCCTCACAGCTCTGGTGGCACAAGGTGAGTTTTAGGTGTTCCCCCACTGGGCTCCCGGGGGGTCAGCCTTTTACAGGCGCCTCCGGGCGCTCTTTGGTCGTCACCGGCGTGCTTCCGCCCCAGGGGCTGCTGGGGAGTGTAGTCTGCTGGTCGCGCTGCCTCCCGGCGTTCCACTGCGCGTTCTGCCGCGCCGCCGTTCCCCTCACGGCTCTGGTGGCACAAGGTGAGTTTTAGGTGTTGCCACACTGGGCTCCCGGGGGGTCAGCCTTTTACAGGCGCCTCCGGGCGCTCTTTGGTCGTCACCGGCGTGCTTCCGCCCCAGGGGCTGCTGGGGAGTGTAGTCTTCTGGTCGCGCTGCCTCCCGGCGTTCCACTGCGCATTCTGCCGCGCCGCCGTTCCCCTCACGGCTCTGGTGGCACAAGGTGAGTTTTAGGTGTTCCCCCACTGGGCTCCCGGGGGGTCAGCCTTTTACAGGCGCCTCCGGGCGCTCTTTGGTCGTCACCGGCGTGTTTCCGCCCCAGGGGCTGCTGGGGAGTGTAGTCTGCTGGTCGCGCTGCCTCCCGGCGTTCCACTGCGCGTTCTGCCGCGCCGCCGTTCCCCTCACGGCTCTGGTGGCACAAGTTGAGTTTTAGGTGTTCCCCCACTGGGCTCCCAGGGGGTCAGCCTTTTACAGGCGCCTCCGGGCGCTCTTTGGTCGTCACCGGCGTGCTTCCGCCCCAGGGGCTGCTGGGGAGTGTAGTCTGCTGGTCGCGCTGCCTCCCGGCGTTCCACTGCGCGTTCTGCCGCGCCGCCGTTCCCCTCACGGCTCTGGTGGCACAAGGTGAGTTTTAGGTGTAATCAACATTAACCAATGAGATTGGACGATAATTTTTACAGTATTTGGGATCACGACCATCTGTAGGAATAAGGCAAATGGTGGCGTCTTGAAAGGAACCTTCCGACTTGCCGGAAGAGTAGAATGATTGAAAAAGTGATAAAAGCTTGGGTAAGAAGAGGTCAGAGAAGTGTAAATAAAATTCAACAGGAAATCCATCAGGGCCAGGTGTTTTAACCTTAGTAAGAGAAGATAAAGCTGAAGAGAGTTCATGCAATGAAAGATCAAGTTCAAGGTCTGGAAAATTGAGATGAGAGGTAGAAGGAGTGAATATTTTCTCAAGATAAGATTGAATAGGAGAGGGAGTCGGAGGAGATTCTGGAGTATATAACTGTCGATAGAACAATTAGAACTGGTCGAGTATATCTTTGTCAGTATGAAGAAGAGTGTTGTCAGGGGAATAGACAGATTCTATGAGGGAACGTTCCTTACAGGATTTAAGATAGTTGGCTAAGAGTTTTCCGGATTTGTTACGACCACCATAATAACGCGCACTACTACGAAGAAGTATTGAAGGTGCATTATCAGTGGTAAATTTATTGAAGACAATTTTCGCTCGCAAAAGACTAGGAGACGTGCATTTATCAGAAGAGGTATAGAATTGGTGTTCCAATTTTTTGATATGGGAAAGAGAAAGTTTACGTTTTTGAAGAAATTGTTTCTTTTTCTTAGAGACAAAGTCAATGATAAAGCCCCTTGCAGTAGCTCTAAAGGAATCCCAGAGAATATGAGAAGGAGTATTAGGATCCAAATTAAAGTGAAAGAAATCATTAGTGAAAAAACGAAAAGAGGAAGAGAAGTTAGGGTCAGTGAGAAGGGTACAATTAGAACGCCAGCGAGAAGATTTAGGATGATGAGGAAGTAAATCAAGATCCGTTACGATAGGAGCATGATTTGAGATGACTATGGGTTCGATAGAAGAAGACAGTAAGTTTTGAGATAAGGGTTGAGAGAGAAAAATATAGTCAAGTCGAGAGAAAGAGGAATGGGGAGGAGAGAAAAAAGAATAGTCCAAAATATCAGGGTGTGTGAGCCTCCAAGAGTCAATGAGATGTAATTGAGAAATAGTGTCTAGAAATTGTTTGTGGGGTTTGTGTGGGATAAAGTGAACTGTAGATTTGCGGTCAAGGAATGGATCCATAATATGATTACAATCCCCTCCCAACAGGAAAAAATCGTCTTTGTGCTGAATACCTTTGCTCGTGATTAAGGGCCAGAAAGAAGAGTCAGGTTGGGTAGGACCATATATATTAAGAACAGTTAAAGGAATTGAATTAATTAAAAGTTTAGCCAAAATCCACCTACCATCAGCATCTTTTTCTTCTAAAAGAACTTTACATTTAAATTTTTTATGAATTAAGATAGCAACACCATTTTTTTTGTTATCGGAGGGGGAGAACAAAACGGTACCAACCCAGGATCTTTTTAGTTTAAGAGATTCAAGTCCAGTAAGGTGAGTCTCTTGTAGAAGGACAATATCGGGGGAATAGGACGATAAGTGAGAAAGTACTCTCTGCCGTTTAATGGGATTAATAAAACCTTTTACATTCCAGGAAACAACTCTGAATGTATAAATGAAACAGATTTAGTAACATCAAAAAGTGCAAAACAATATGCAAAGATCATAAAGCTGAAGGAAGAAAAAAGAGAAGAAGTAGCAAATAAGTTCAAGCAGAGGGGAGTGGTGAGGGAGGAAGAAAAGAGAGAAAAATGCAAGAGTGCAAAAGATGAGAGAAAAGAAGAGACAGTACATATCCAAAAGGACTGCAAAAAACATACCTGAGGGGGAGATACAAGAGGAAGGTGAGGTAATGGCGACACTCAACAAGACAGACCGCAGGAAGAGCAGCAATCCAACCGCATCGGGACATCAGGAAATACAGGAAGGGAGCCAAGAGATGGAGGGAACAAACATCATGAAACTATGGAAGGGAATGAAATCGGATGAGAACAAAGAAGTAACAATAAGGGTAAAATATAAGGTATATCACAAACTATTACATATAACCACCTGTGTAAAAATAAAACAAGACATGCATGAATACAAGTTAACAATAGGAACAATCTGGGGAGAGACAACAGAAAATCAACAATTAATGGTGATAAACAAGTCAACCACTAGAAGAAGAGGAGGTCTCCATGCCAGCATTAGATTGAAGAAGGATGAAGTTCTTAAGTTCGCCAGGATCCTTGAAAAGTCCATGTTTTGGTGAGTAACCTTGAAAATACATGGATGAAACAATCCATAACGAGCACCCAGAGTACGAAGAGAGGGCCGAAGAGACAAAAATTCTTTCCTCCTTGATGCGGTGGCGGTGGAGACATCTTGAGAAAGGAAAACTCTTTGACCAAGCCAGGAAACTTGACGAGCGGCTCTAGGAGCGGAAAGAACTGAGAGTAAATCTGTAAACTTCAAGAAGAGAATGATAACTTCGCGTGGTTTTGTTGAAGCAGCTGATCGAGGACCAAGCCTGTGGGCTCTTTGGATACTGAGAGAGGTGGTAGGTGACATATTTAAAAGCTTTGGTAGGAAAGACGTGAAAAAGGTCACTGGGTCGTCACCTTCCAAAGATTCCGGCAAACCGTAAATACGTAGGTTATTCCTTCTGTTTCTATTTTCCAAATCCTCAGTGTGTTGCTGAAGGGAGAGAATTGATTTTTCTAAGGAGGAGATACGTTGAGAATTGGTTTGTATCTTCGAGACCTGCTGTTCGACAGAAGAAATCCAGGAGTCCATAGTCGTCCATTTTTCTTTCAAGATTTGCATGTCTTTGTTAGTGTCTTCAATAAATGGACGTAACCCATGTATTTCCTACAAAATTAACTTCATAGAAATAGGAGAAGAAGACTTGTCAGGCGAGGGAGGATCTTGTTTCAAACGTTTGGATGAAGTGGTAGGAGGAGAAGTTTTGTTGGACATAGCCTGTGTAGTAGAAGAGCAATGGGATGACGCTCCAGCCATTGTACATACAGGAGTAGGAGGACATAGTGGTAAGGAAGAGGTTGCCGGATTAGTTGTAGTAGGACCAAAACTAAATGTTGGCGAGTGCAACGTAACCATAGGAAGCAAAGAACCTCCAAGATAAAGACAAATTGCTTTAGAAGGGACAAAAACAAAGATCGAACCACGTAGGTCGCTCCTAAAAAACAGGAATCACCAAATATCAGCTGAGTAGAGGGGTGCTGTTGTCATAAGTTCATAAGAGGAAAGAAGGAATCCTCACAGGAAGTCCTTAGTGTTGGTGAAAGATGAGGCTTTGCTCCAAAGGTGATAGTAAGTGAAGGTCATTAAACAACAATAAGTGCATGTCCTGAAAGCTGTACCACAAAGCGATGAAAGAACGATGAGCAGTGATGTAAGCAATAAAAATGTAAAGCTAAGCCTGGTCACACTCGCAGTTAGTAAGGCATCCTCAGTGAGGAAAAGCAGTCAGCGCTCATATTTGGGGAAGAGTGGCACACCAAAGTTCCGTAAAGTGCTCACCCGACTCCACGTGCATTCCGGTTTATATTCCTGGCATTGAGGCACAGCGTGCTGCAGGAAAACCGCAGTGAAGACGTTCGTGATATGTCCGATGCAGCGGAGCTAACCCTCTAGCCGTCCATCTTGCGCGGCGTCGTAGCCACCTGATGTAAACATTTGTAATTATTAGTTTTATGTTGTCATAAGACACAGTTATAAATTCACCAGCAGTGCAGCCATGTTTCAAGGGTCCAGTGACACTTGCTATAACGCACAAAAGTAAACACTATAACTTGTGTTGTGTCTGTGCTAAGAATTCTGAAGGCTTTCAGATACCTTCTAGTTCCCAGAGACCTACTTAGGGATAATTTCCATTTGTTTCTTTGGGTAACATAAGCTGGACAGAAGAAAAATATATGGATAGACGTCTCCGGGGCTCCCAGAAATGCAGGCCATAAGTCATCTTTAGCTGCTGCCTCTGACCACTTGCTACAAATGGTCTTTGTCGGTCATGACCTATATCTAAACTACATATACAGTTTACATGTCCTCATTGGCACTATTTCATCTATAGTAGGCTCGTAGCAAGGGAGAGGTATGAAATTAAACAAAATCCCCGGTTAACCTGCCAGTATTTCCAGTAACCCATTGTTCTGCCATTAATTCCCAATAAATACTTTTTACACTGGCTTTGGAGACTGAAGTCAAATCATCTGGGTTTAGGCAAATCTCTCCAAACCCAGTCTTCCCAAGAGATTTTTCACAAATTCAAGCCATGGGATTTTCATCGCTTTCTCTGACACCAGTAACTCTTTTAGGCACTCTCTATCAGATTCAAGAACTGGGGAAGACCACAGCCTATGGCAATAGGTAAAAATTCTACACTCAACCATTTCTTTGAATTTCTTTTGTGCCAAATCTAGATAAACTGGGAACAAGGGGGTACTCATTGGAAGAACCAATAGGGATTTCAGGAGCTTATTTTCTGCTATTTCCAGTAATGTAATATCTGTACAGCCCCAGATTTCTGAACCATATAAAACAGCCCATATACCTTCATATTACATACCTCAAGAGCCAGGGCAACCCTCTTCGTGAAAGTCTTCTTTTGAAGTTTCATAACATTAGCAGCTTGATATGATAGCGATACACATGCATTTTGATTTTGAAAGGTCCCAGCTAAGATTAGGCAATAATCTTATGCCCAAATAATCAATTTGCTTAATCTGGTTGGTACCGACACGCAACTGTAATCTTTCCAATTTCTTTTGGTGTGCTGATCTAAAACCCAAAAATGTAGTTTTTGTACTGTTTAGCTCAAGCCCCCGCTCCCCACAAAATGCAATGTAATCCTTTAGCTACTGCTGTAGTCCCGAAGAAGATTTTTATAACGTGTATAATCTTCAAAAAGTAGGGCGGGCACCCAACAACCCTCCACCTTTGGAGAGACACACCCATCCCCAGCCAGACAATCAACGACACCATTTATAAACAGGGAGAACAGGGTGGGTGCAAAGACACAGCCTTGCCTTACACCACAACCTATGCTAAAAGGTTCAGTCAGCTGCCCCTGTTCTCCCGGTCTTATTCTTGCACAATTGTTCAGCCAGATAAGAATATTTAAAAGGCTATCTGGTAACCCAATTTTTTGGAGCTCCTTCCATAATATGCTTGTAGGTCTCAAGTCGAAGCAGCACGCAGGTTGACGAAGGCAACACATGGGTTGCCTCCGCCAATCACTGAGGTATTCCTGCTTTTGGCATGGGCATCGTTGCCCATGCCAAGAGATTTTTCACAAATTCAAGCCATGGGATTTTCATCGCTTTCTCTGACACCAGTAACTCTTTTAGGCACTCTCTATCAGATTCAAGAACTGGGGAAGACCACAGCCTATGGCAATAGGTAAAAATTCTACACTCAACCATTTCTTTGAATTTCTTTTGTGCCAAATCTAGATAAACTGGGAACAAGGGGGTACTCATTGGAAGAACCAATAGCAGGCAACTGATCTCAACAACACCCCACAACAATCATCTTCAATACAGACATTGGTCTGCATAAAATCCAGAGGCAAGGGTCTCTCTTGATGCTATTGATGTAGGTTCAGTCATATTTGCAAAAATGATGTTCCATGTATTTAACTTATGTGTTAACCTTGCTGCACGGATTCTCATTGTTTGACAGTTATATTCCACCAAGTGACTTTTTGTTATTGAAAAAAACAGTACTCAACTTACAAACTTCTGAATATTGAAAATACTCAATTCAAACTCATGGCATGCACCTCCTTGCCTGTCACCGCTGTGAGAGCGCACTACCTATGCACTGTGCCAATACGCCAATACTTCATATAGCACAAAACATTCCAGAGACCCATAGCAGTATTATTCTGATTACGATTTGGAGACAAACACATTTAAACCTTAAACTAACACTGTGGTGAAGGGCATTAAGAGTCATGTATCCATGCTTGGGAAACTCTGCTGCTCTTTCACAGTTTTCTTCAGTGCTTATCTAATTTGAGAACAACACACAGGTAGAGATCCAAAGTTTCTTCTTAGGAACTTGCTGCCACGAAGACTCAGACTGCCTTGTTTTGATTTCGCCTCATTCCTCTTTCTTCCACCACCCTCCACGTCCTGTTTCTTTAGCACACTCTTTCAGATTCCTTTTGACTACATAAACTTGGGAGGACAAGGAGAATTTAGTTGTTTAATTTTAATTTATTTATATAAGTTTTATATATGAGGAAGAGGTGTGACGCAGCGGCCAGGGAGACTGACTCTGGAATCTGGGGATCACGGTTCGATCCCCGGCACCGGCAGCAGATTAGCCCAGCACCATGTGACTCTGGGCAATAGCTTGCTTAATCTTCTCGACGGCCCCCAGCGCCTAGAGACCCTTGCGGGTGATTGTGCGCTTTACAAATGTGGATTTATTTATTTATATAGAGCTAGATAGACCCGTAGGTGTCAGAGCGCTTCACATTGATCCTGATAGAATACAGTAACGCAGTCATGCAATGAACATAAGAGGCGAGAGTTCAATAGAATAATGGTCCGCATCAAAGGTGCTAGTATTGTGACCAACACTAGAGACACAATTCAAGAGGACCTAAAAGTCAGAGAAACAAATGAACCGCAGATTCAGACAGAGGGTCTAGGTTTCATCAAGAGATACTTTACTAAGATTCCTAAAACTAGGAGTTAAAGTATTTGTTGAGGAGGAGGAGTTTCAGGTTTCTCTTAAAGCAAGGGAAGGAATGGTTGCATTGAAGGTCACATAGTAGGGAGTTTCATATGCTTTAAGCATTTCTAGAAGAGGAGTGAAACTTGGTTGCTGTCTTTTTTAGAATGTGAGGTAGGGGCAGAAGAGCATTGGAACTTCTCAATGCTCTAGTAGACCCTGCTTTGACAGCTTGTTCTCTAAGTAGTTTGGTTAATGAGAGTGAAGGGCTTTGTGGATGATGCATGCAGATTTGTAGGTGCATCTTCCCTCATTGGGAAGCCATTTTAGGCTCTTGAGTGCAGGAGTGATGTGTTCCAACCGTTTAACGTCTGTGATGAGCCGGGCTGCCATGTTAAGAACTGATCTCAGGGGGGCAAGGTGGATTTTTGGCGTCGCAGTGAGAACGGTATTACTATAGACTAGTTTAGAGAGGGCCAAGGATTTTACAACATTCTTGAAATCATCGCCAGAAATAAATGGTTTAAGTTTCTTGGGGTTTTTGAGTGGTTACAGTGCTCTTTTTGCTGTATTCTTGATGTGCTCTTTCATTGACATGCTGTTGTCCAGTACGAAGCCAAGGGATTTTGCAGAGTTGGATAGGGTAAGAGAGCAGTTTAAAGCATTAAGGTCAATGACCATTTGTGTATTGTAAGGTGGTTACTTTTGGGGGAGAAAATAATTAATTCTGTTTGGCTGGGGTTTAGCTTTGAGTGATTAGCGTACAACCAGGAATGTAACTTGTTCAGTGTGTCACTGAGATGTTGAATGTCACTGGGTGATTTGATTTTATAGTAAAGGTGAGTGTCTTCAGCATATAGGTGGTATTTGATCCCTGCCTGTTTCAAGATGACCGTTAAGGGTTCCATAAAGAGATTGAAAAGGGAGGGTATTAGAATTGAGCCCTGAGGCATGCCAACATTGATTTGAGAGGGTTTAGACAGGCAAGATTTTATTTTGATTTGTTGCGTGCGGTGTTGAAGGTAGGAAGAGAACCCTTTTAACACGGTGCCATTTAAACCAAAACGTGACTTCAAAGATTCAAGCAGGGCTGGGTGATTTAACGTATCGAACACCACCAATAGATCAAGTAGGCTAAGTAGGCAAGCGTCACCATTCTTTAAGGCTCTGTGGATGTCATCAGATATATTCAGCATGGCAGTTTCAGGATTAAAGCCTTTCCTAAACCCGGATTGGAAAGTGTCGAGGATGGGCGAATTTTCGGATATGATGATTAAGTTGCTGTAAGACACATTTTTCCAAGGTCTTTGCAAGGAAAGGGAGGTTTGATATGGGTCTGAGGTTGTTGAGATCAGTGGGGTCAGCCCTGGTATTTTTGGGAATGGGTGTGATGTGTCCTAGTTGTAAGTATGGGCGCAAAATCCGTTCCGCTCACGGAATTTGTGGATTTTTGGCAATTTCGCGATCCGCGAATCTCGCGAAATTGCCCAAAAATCCGCAAATCCTCTCGCGGGCAGATTTATTTTTTTTGCACTTGCCCGAGTTGAAGCTCAAATTCAGTAACGTTTTAATCAGCCCAAAAAATTAGGGAGCACGGTCGAGGCGGGGCAAGTGTGCTTTATCCCCATATCTGCTGTCAAAAATTAGCTGTAATACTTGATGGAGGTCTTTGCATCCATGAGTTTCTCGAGCGCAACCCCGTGTAGTTCCTGTGACCAGGAGGCTGCTTTCTCCTCATCTGCTGCCCTGCTCGCGCTCTGACCCTTTATACACAAGAGGCATGTGAACACGCATAGAAGCCCCACCCGTTTGGCCCCGCCCACCTCACACTAGCGGTATGAAACGTCTTCCCGCCCTTTCCCAACTATGATGGACAGCTCACTCAGGGGACCTCGGCGCCTTTTGGCGCTGTGGCAAAGTTACAGGCACACATGGTCACTGGAGACAAATCTTCTGGCCTTTTACCCAGCTGTAGTGTAGGAAAAGCACTATACATTTACCCAACGAGCTAGCACTTACTGATTAGCCAGTAGAAACAGAACTCTACTATATATTTTTGCAAATCCGCGAGTTCGCGGATTTCCCCGCGAACTCGCAGATTTTTTTGCCATTTCGCGAGATTTCACAGATCGCAAATCCGCAAAATTCGCCCGTACTTACCTAATTGAAGAGAGATCAGAACACAACCCGTAGTGAGAGATTTGTTTATGATGAGAGTCTAGAACGGGGCGATGATGTGGTTGAGATTTTTCATTAAACCACAATAATTACTCCAACTGACCGTGTGATGGTCAATCCGAAATGCACCCAGATGGAAGAAACTGAAGCTTGTGGTGTGTAGAGGAAGGTGTAATTTCACCATTTGGTGAGGAAGGAAAAAAATCCTTTTTATTTAATTACCCTCACACACCCTAGTGGTGTCATGCTTCATCATCAGGTCACCCCGACACCTATAAGTCGGGGTGGGCTCGACCACAGTATTGGGAGCTCTTTGAAGATTGTAGAAGACCAGGGGGCTAAAGTAGTAAAAAACCTGTGACAGAACCCCAGTTTCCCTTTATTATTGGGTATGTCACGGTTATTAAAATAACTTAAAAAAAGTGGGGCGGTGTAGGAGTGTTATGCTCCTAAGACCCTAGTGCCAACATGTTTCAGTCCTCAAGTGGTCTTAAAGATCCAGGACTTTCTTCAGGGCTCAGGTTGGCCTCCCTGGGGTACAGTGAGGGGAATTCCCTATCCTGTCAGTGAGAGCAAGGGCAGAGTAGCTGCTCCTTGAGTGTGTGATAAGAGATTCTACCACATGTGGGTCTCCATCTGGAAGAAATTGGTAAAAAGAGGCAAAAACCATACAACGAATTTTGAGTATACATCTGATTATTCAATACCTTCATTTTCTCCCAATATGTGCATAATTGATAGAGTGAGTACACCAGTGTCAAGCAATGTGCAACCCAGTAGTATTCAAACTCCATCAATCTTGTGCCACTCCCATCAATGTCTGCACACTTTCTCAGTTCTGTGATAGATTGAGGTGGAGTGGTGAGCTCAACTCATATGTTGACAGTGACTATTTGTCACATAGTGCGCATTGCAACTGAATTAGACCACAATAAAATCTGACCCTTCATTCGTCCATCATCCATTCTTTGTCTTATTATTACTTCATAGCAAATGTGTTTCTCATTCTCTCAGCGTTACATACATAAACACTCTCGTTGGTCTTACCCTGATTCTGTGGAGTCTTCGTGTATCACGGAACCGTAAGGCCATGTGGTATTGCTCTGTAGTCAAACCCTATAACGTGCCCCCAAGGGAAGTAGATAAATACAATTTGCTTAAGGGTTCTACTATTAATTGTGGTTGTGATATCGGGCCATAGTAAGCAGGCAGCGTAACCACAACGAACCATGCGGGTAACACTGGTTCCGCTAGTATAGACTCGTCCACTGACTTACTTCATCAAGAGTCCTGCCCCGCCTCATAACCTGTTCAGTCTCGGTCCCCCGCTTTTGCATGGTTCTGACCGGGGCCGGTGTATTTGTAAATAACATTCACCCACGAAACGTCAGGGAACGCCGGCCCCGCCCTACGTGTGACGTGCCGGGCCGAGCGTAGAGTGGAGCGCGGCTCGGAGAACCACGCGAATTTTAGTGAAGAAACCCATTATCTCGTAATGTCAACACGTGCGTGGCCTTTACAATCATGGGGATTGTAGTAAATATGGTCACAAGAGGAGTCACTGATTACTTGCTAGCGAGGATGTTTTGGTATTCTCCACTAGTGAATCGTTTCTCATAATATTTTTAGCATTGTCCATATACCGTCCCATGCCAGTTTATTAGGATACAAGACACCTCTTTCCTTGACAGATGAAATGCACTGACCAGTAAACAGCTGTTTACAAATAGTTAATGCATCTGTTGTATCTCGGTAAAGGGTGCTACGTAAATGTGATTGTGTGGACTTATGAAGGTTTGTACAGTACAAGCATTAGAAATGATGTCCATATCTTTCGCTTACAGATAGGCCTATTTTGATGCCTGCTCAGAGCAAGTACACAGGACATATAAAGTCATAAAAATCCGGTATTCCAGGGCACGCGAACATCACTCATTTATTTAACTGTCTCCTTGGGATATACTTGTTCAAGCCCACTATATGTGCTTTCAAACGATATACCCATCATTGTTGTCGTTCAAGCAATCTCTGCTGCAGTTTGGGCGTATCTTTCACCTTCTCTATAACGGTCCACCTAATCTCAGTGTCTTTATGTCCCTTTTCCCTGTAATGCGCCGTGAGCTTTGTGGCTGTTATAGCTCGGCGTATTGTACTTCTATGCTTGCTGATGCGGCTCTTAATTTTACAGCTTGTCATGCCCACATACATGATATTGCATGGACATCTAATGAGGTAAACCACTGACTCAGTATTTCAATTAGTGTGGGGATCTTTGTTCCCAGGGTGATTTTTGTCCCAGTTCCAGATGTTTGGTGTGTTCTGTAAATGGGCAAGCTACACAGTTCCCACAGGGATAATGACCCATTACTGAAGGAGTATCCCATGATGTAGATTGACTCATGGGTGGGGGTTTTTGTGTGCCACTGTGTACCAATGAGTCTCTCAAGCTTGTATTTCTTTTAAAAGAAAACATGGGTACTTCAAATTGAAGTTTGTTTGAAGTAAGGATAGGTCATTTCCTATTTATTATTTTCTTTACATCATCAGACAATGAATTGTATGTAGTTAAAGAAGTGGAAGAATTACACCCCAAAAAAGGATGGTTTTAACAATTTGAGTACCAAAGAACGCCTAGCTCTTGAAACCCTTAAGACCAGAACGGACATAGTGATAAAGCCGGCGGACAAGGGTGGGGCGACAGTGGTCCAGAGCGTGAACGCATACAGAACCGCGTGCATGAATCTCCTTGTGGATGCACGATATTATAAAAAGATCAACAGAGACCCTACAGCACGATTAAAGATGACTATTACCACTCTTACAGCGGATGCATTAGATAAAGAGTGGATCACTAAGAAAGAGTATGATTTTCTCAATCAGGAGAACCCCAGAACCCTCCTTTTCTATACGATCCCGAAACAATTGGTCTGCCTGGTGGTGGGACTTTTCCCTTATGAATCTTCAGGATCGTAGAGAAAAGGGGGGTTCTGGGGTTCTCCTGATTCAGAAAATCATACTCTTTCTTAGTGATCCACTCTTTATCCAATGCATCCGCTGTAAGAGTGGTAATAGTCGTCTTTAATCGTGCTGTAGGGTCTCTGTTGATCTTTTTATAACATCGTGCATCCACAAGGAGATTCATGCACGCGGCTCTGTATGCGTTCACGCTCTGGACCACTGTCGCCCCACCCTTGTCCGCCGGCTTTATCACTATGTCTGTTCTGGTCTTAAGGGTTTCAAGAGCTGGGCGATTCGTGAAATACTTTGTGCTGCGAGGCCTCCGGGCAGTTATGCGCTATATAAATGGAATTTTTCATTTCATTTCATTTCAATGGTCGGAAAACCCTCCTGGGTGTAATTCGAAAAACCAAATATAAAGAGGTGCTCCTGCAGGACTTTGGCACTCAATTTGTTAAAACCATCCTTTTTTTGGGTGTAATTCTTCCACTTCTTTAACTGCATACAACTCATCGTCTGATGATGTAAAGAAAATAATAAATAGGAAATGACCTATCCTTACTTCAAACAAACTTCAATTTGAAGTACCCATGTTTTCTTTTAAAATAAATACAAGCTTGAGAGACTCATTGGTGCACAGTGGCACACGAAAACCCCCACCCATGAGTCAATCTACATTATGGGATACTCCTTCTGTAATGGGTCATTATCCCTGTTTGAACTGTGTAGCTTGCCCATTTACAGAACACACCAAACATCTGGAACTGGGACAAAAATCACCCTGGGAACAAAGATCCCACACTAATTGCAATTCTGATTCAGTGGTTTACCTCCTTAGATGTCCATGCAATCTCATGTATGTGGGCATGACAAGCCGTAAAATTAAGACCCGCATCAGCGAGCATAGAAGTACAATACGCCGATCTATAACAGCCACAAAGCTCACGGCGCATTACAGGGAAAAGGGACATAAAGACACTGAGATTAGGTGGACCGTTATAGGGAAGGTGAAAGATACGCCCAACCTGCAGCAGAGATTGCTTAAACGCGAACAACGATGGGTATATCGTTTGAAAACACATATAGTGGGCTTGAACGAGTATATCCCATGGAGTCAGTTAAATAAATGAGTGAGGTTCACGTGCCCTGGAATACCGGCGTCTTTATGACTTTATATGTC
Organism: Lissotriton vulgaris; assembly: GCF_964263255.1. NCBI lineage: Eukaryota > Metazoa > Chordata > Amphibia > Caudata > Salamandridae > Lissotriton > Lissotriton vulgaris. The sequence continues at coordinate 841,159,871 of NC_141687.1, read as the reverse complement.
CTGTGTACTTGCTCTGAGCAGGCATCAAAATGGGCCTATCTGTAAGCAAAAGATATGGACATCATTTCTAATGCTTGTACTGTACAAACCTTCATAAGTCCACACAATCACATTTACGTAGCACCCTTTACCGAGATACAACAGATGCATTAACTATTTGTAAACAGCTGTTTACTGGTCAGTGCATTTCATCTGTCAAGGAAATAGGTGTCTTGTATCCTAATAAACTCGCATGGGATGGTATATAGACAATGCTAAAAATATTATGAGAAACGATTCACTAGTGGAGAATACCAAAACATCCTCGCTAGCAAGGACCGAAACCGAACAGGTTACGAGGCGGGGCAGGACTCTTGATGAAGTATGTCAGTGGGCGAGTCTATACTAGCGGAACCAGTGTTACCCGCGTGGTCCGTTGTGGTTACGCTGCCTGCTTACTATGGCCCGATATCGAAACCACCATTAATAGTAGAACCCCTTAGCACATTGTATTTATCTACTTCCCTTGGGGGCAGGTTATAGGGTTTGACTACAGAGCTACCCCACGAAGACTCCACAGAATCAGGGTAAGACCAACGAGAGTGTTTATGTATGTAACGCTGAGAGAATGAGAAACACATTTGCTATGAAGTAATAATAAGACAAAGAACGGATGATGGACGAATGAAGGGTCAGATTTTACAGTGGTCTAATTCAGTTGTAATGCGCACTATGTGACAAATAGTCACTGTCAACATATGAGTTGAGCTCACCACTCCACCTTCATCTATCACAGAACTGATAAAGTGTTCAGACATTGATGGGAGTGGCACAAGATTGATGGAGTTTGAATACTACTGGGTTGCACATTGCTTGACACTGGTGTACTCGCTCTATCAATTATGCACATATTGGGAGAAAATGAAGTTATTGAATAATCAAATGTATACTCAAAATTTGTTGTATGTTTTTTGCCTCTTTTTACCAATTTCTTCCAGATGGAGACCCACATGTGGTAGAATCTCTTATCACACACTCAAGTAGCAGCTAATATGCCCTTGCTCTCACTGATAGGATAGGGAATTCCCCTCACTGTACCCCAGGGAGGCCAACCTGAGCCCTGAAAAAAGTCCTGGATCTTTAAGACCACTTGAGGACTGAAACATGTTGGCACTAGGGTCTTAGGACCATAACACTCCTATACCGCCCCACTTTTTAAGTTATTTTAATAGCCGTGACGAACCCAATAATAAAGGGAAACTGGGGTTCTGTCACAGGTTTTTTACTACTTTAGCCCCCCCTGGTCTTCTACAATCTTTAAAGAGCTCCCAATACTGTGGTTGAGCCCACCCTGACTTATAGGTGTCGGGGTGACCCGATGATGAAGCATGACACCACTAGGGTGCGTGAGGGTAATTAAATAAAAAGGATTTTTTTTCCTTCCTCACCAAATGGTGAAGTTACACCTTCCTCTACACACCACAAGCTTCAGTTTCTTCCATCTGGGTGCATTTCGGATTGACTGTCACACGGTCAGTTGGAGTAATTATTGTGGTTTAATGTTTTCACTGGGGAGGAGTTACTCCAACCCAAGTCCTCTCTACCCTCCAGGCGTTGAAAACGTTTTTTTTTTAAAAAAAAGAGTCTCTTTGTGTACATACGCTGAGATTTTTCACCATCGTGGATGGGCGGGGATCCTTAGTGTAGGCCGTTGGCTTTACATTTATGATTGTATTAAAGCATGGGTACTCACAAACTTTTTCTCGGGGGCCAAAATTTGCAGTCTTGATTCTGGCCAAGGGCCGCACAGATGGACCTGAGCAATGGGGGCGGGGTCGGTGGGAGGGGAGGGGTCAGTGTAAAAAAAAACAAATGATGCTACATCTGTGCCACGACTCAGACAGGTAGTGTTCGATGACTAAAAAGTCATACACTTTCTAAAGCAATGCACAAAGCAAGCTGAATTGCCTGTGTAAATGTTAGAAATATTGTGTGTAACACAGGCACATAAATGTTTCAAGCGGAATAGCACAATTTAATAAAGTAGGGAAGCTGGGCTTTATATATAATTATCCTACTGGGCTGATTCCGAGTTGTATTTCCCCCAATTCCACTTGTAAACTTTAGCACCATGTGAAACGAGAGCCTGTAGCATCCCATATACCCAAAGTGAAATCATGCCATAAACAAAAGGTTAGGGCAGTCCATGGATTCATGTGAGGACATGCTGGATCCTTATTTTATTTATTCTTTGTACACTTTGCGTCTGCTATGACACCATGCAGAAGGAAAATCCAGGCTGGGCTAAAACACTAACCAGGGGCCGTAAAAACAAATTTAACTACAGAGACAGCTCTGTTTTACCAGCACCAATTGAAAGATTAAAGAGGCCACATGGTCTGAGCAGCGCAGTACGGCCTCAATGGCAGGGTGAGTAGGTGACACAGAGAGGCAGAAGAGGGTGGGGGCTACGGCGAGCATGCGAGACACTGGTTGTCATCGCATGCCCTTTTCATGCTTTTGCCGGCAAATGCGCCCCCCGAGGAATTACAACAGGCAGAAATGGTGCCGATTTCGTGCCTGCTGATTTCCATGGGGGCCGCATGGAATGGCCTGGCGGCCCGCAATTGGCCCGCGGGCCGTACTTTGAGTACCGCCGTATTAAAGACTTCCTTTTCAGTCAAGGGTTTGAAATCCGACCTGTTGGCATTTTTTCCATTTGGCGAGATTCATGAAGTCGTTATTTCTGTTTGTGGTTGTTTGGTCGGCAACAGGATCTGGAGATGGAACAACCACAAGTGGAGGTGGGATCCTGTAGGTGGAAAGGACGGAGCGAAGACCTGTAGGAAAGATTGCTCAGTTATTTTTACTTTGTCAGTTAAAAATCCAGCAATTTCTTCACATCGTTCGTTTGTGGCGATTATAGCAAGAGGGGGTGCTGGTGTAGTTTGTTGTTTAACAATGTTAAAGAGCTACCTTGGTTTGTTTTTGCACGGTCCAGTTGGTTGCAGAAAATGGAGGCTTTTTGTCTAAAGATGTGTTTTTTTGTATAACAGCCTTGTTGTTCTAAATAGTGCTAGGATATTAGTTGAGGGGTTTTCTCCAAGTCCTTTCTGCTTGTCTGAGTTTTCTTCTTTCGCTGTTGAGATCGGGGTTAAACCAAGCTTTTAAAACATTTTGGATTCAAGTTCAAGAATTGGGACTTGTTTGATATTTCTGGTTAACAGCTTAGGTTTCTTAATAACATCAGGGCAGGGTCTGGTAGGGGTATTGATGTTGAAAAAAATTAGATGGTGGTCAGACCAGACAATGTGTGGGATGGAGCTGATGGAGATAAGGTCATTTTTCGTTATATTCGCGTCAAGGGTGGAGCCTTTGATGTGACTTGGTTACTTTGAGAGTTGATTTAGGTCGTTAATTTCCAGGAGGTTCGTGAGCAGTCGGATTGAGGTGTCTTATGTATTGTTCCAATGGATGTTTAAGTCTCCCAAGAACACATTCTTTGTGTCTGTTAGGGCGAACCGAGTAATTAGGTCTGGGAACTCTTCTGCAAAGAGGGCTCATTCACCAGGAGGATGGTAGATGGAGTAGAATTTTGATAGGATGGGAACCTTTGTTTTTTAAGTTCCACCCGAGGTATTCGAAAATGGAGTATTCTGCCCTACTATTTGCTTTGATATCAGCTGTTGCTAATGTGTTGTGCACACTGTTTTTGGCATAGAAACCTTAATATATCCATAGCATCTTCTTTCGCTTGTTTGTTTGAATGTATTGTGATGTATTTAAGATAACAGCTATCAACAGCCATCACATTGCTCACAATGTTATTGCAAGTGTTAATACTCCAACTAACATATATATATATATATGTTTCCCATAATAAATATCTGTTCTCTAGAATGATGTTTTGTTTCTGTGTAGGAAAAAAATATTGCCCTTTAATTTAGCTCATTCTCCCCTTTTATGTTCCCATATGCTAAAATGTCCTTCATTCATCAATCTCTATTCAATGCTCTCTATAGTTAGTGGTATTTTTAGGATCATGCCATTTTCTTGTCATATAAGTGAATTGATGTCATTAGTACCACAAAACAAAGCTTGTTGACAGTAACAATATATGCCATCTAAAAATGTGTGTAGAATACAAGTGCCACATCTTAAAACAAAACTATGCACTGTTCATATGAGGACTAATGCTACATTTCTCTCAGAGTTGTGTAAACGTTGGTCTTTTAGCCTGCTAGGCCTTGGAATGCCCAATTTCACATTTCTCCTCTCTACTGTGTTATGTTGAATGATTGCTAAATTTCAGGTATACTCACTAATGCTTCTTTTTTCATTTCAGGACACCTTCTTACCTGTTTATTACAAGCACTTTTGCATGAAACATAAACTGCGTAACAAAGAAATTTAACACTGAAAGGTTCAATCATGATAATCAAGTCTTTTTCCCATTTAAGTGTGTAGAATATAGTTGCTCAAAACTCATTGAATGTGTAATCCACACTTTTTCTGACAATCAATCAGAACATTTGTTAAGTGCGCTACATATCTGTGAGGGCCTCAAGGCGCTGGGGGGGAGGGAGGGGGGAGGAAGGGGTGCTGCTGCTACTGATCGAAGAGCCAGGTCTTGAGAAGTCTTCTGAAGGCCAGTAGATCTTGGGTCTGCCGTAGGTTGGTGGGGAGGGTGTTCCAGGTCTTGGTGGTAAGGTGGGAGAAGGATCTGCCGCCAGTGGTCATTCTTCGGATGCGGGGGACTGGGGCGAGGGCGAGGCCGGAGGAGCGGAGCTTGCGGGTAGGGGTGTAGAAGCTGAGTCGTCTGTTGAGGTATGCTGGGCCGGCGTTGTGGAGGGCTTTGTGTGCGTGGATGAGGAGCTTGAAGGTTATCCTCTTGTTGACGGGGAGCCAGTGTAGGTCTCTTAGGTGGGGTGTGGTGTGGCTGTGGCGGGGGATGTCGAGGATCAGTCACGCCGAGGCATTCTGGATACGAGGCACCCGTCTCAGGAGCTTGGTTGACGTTCCTGCGTAGAGGGCGTTTCCGTAGTCCAGCCTGCTGGTGACTAGGGCCTGGGTGACTGTTCTTCTCATTTTGGTGGGGATTCACTTGAAGATCCTGCTGAGCATTCGGAGGGTGTTGAAGCAAGAAGAGGAGACGGCGTTGACCTGTTTAGACATGGAGAGGGTGGAGTCGAGGATGACCCCCAGGTTGCGTGCGTGGTCGTTGGGTGTCGGGGCTGTTCCCAGTGATGTTGGCCACCAGGAGTCGCCCCAGGCTGAAGGGGTGGAGCCGAGGTTGAGGGCCTCCGTCTTTTGGGAGTTCAGCTTCAGTCGGCTGTTCTTCATCCATTCAGCGACGGCCTTCATTCCTTCGAGGAGGTTGGTTTTGGCGGTGTGAGGGTCTTTGGTGAGGGAGAACCTCAGCTGGGTGTCGTCGGCGTATCAGATGATGTTGAGGTCGTGCTGTCTGGCGACGTGGGCGAGGGGTACCATGTAGATGTTGAACAGCGTTGGGCTTAGGGAAGAGCCCTGGGGTACGCCGCAGATGATCTCGGTGGCGGTGGAGCGGAAGGGTGGGAGGCGGACGCACTGAGTTCTGCCGGAGAGGAAGGATGTGGTCAAGTCCAGGGCCTTCTCTTGGATCCCGGCGCTGTGTAGGCGTGTTCGTAGTGTGCAGTGGCAGACCGTGTCGAAGGCAGCTAACAGGTCCAGGAGGATGAGGGCTGCTGTTTCCCCGTTGTCGAGCAGGGTCCTGATGTCGTCGGTGGCTGTGATGAGAGCGGTTTCGGTGCTGTGGTTGCTGCAGAAACCGGACTGGGATGGGTCCAGGATGTTGTTGTCCTCGATGTAGCTGGTCAGTTGTTTGTTGAAGATTTTCTCAGTGACCTTCACCGGGAATGGGAGCAGGGAGATGGGACGGAAGTTCTTGAGGACCTTGGGGTCCGCCTTGGGCTTCTTGAGTAAAGCGTTGATCTCGGCATGCTTCCTGCTCTCCGGGAAGGTTGCTGTCTTGAAGGAAATGTTGATAGCTTTCCGGAGATGGGGAGCAATGATTGTGCTGGCTTTGTTGAAGACGTGGTGCGGGCATGGGCCAGACGGGGATCCGGAATGGACGAAGTTCATAATCTTTATCGTGTCATCGTCGTTAATGTTGGACCAGGCGATCAGGCGGCTGGTGGTCGCGGGGATGGAGGTCTCTGTGGTTGGCAGGGGAGTTGTGGCGTTGAAGCTGTCGTGGATGTCGGCGATCTTGCGGTGGAAGAAGGTGGCAAGTGAGTCGCACAGGTGCTGCGAAGGGGGGATGTCGTTGGTGTTGGAACTGGGGTTGGAGAGTTTCTTCACGATGCTGAAGAGCTCTTTGCTGTTGTGTGCGTTGTTATCCAGGCGGTCCTTGAAAGCGGTCCTCTTGGCGGTTCTGATGAGTTGATGGTGTCTGCGGGTGGCGTTCTTGAGGGCTGTGTATTTGTCTGGTGATCGTTCGCGGAGTCAGTTCTTCTCCAATTTCCAACATGTACGCTTGAAGACCTGGAGGTCTTCAGTGAACCAGGTGGCTTTCTTGCTGGTGTGGCTGTTGGAGGGTGTCTTGAGTGTTGGAGCAGTCGTCGATCCACTGTCGGAGGTTGAGGGCGGCGGTTGAGGGCGGCGGCGTTGTGGAGGGCTTTGTGTGCGTGGATGAGGAGCTTGAAGGTTATCCTCTTGTTGACGGGGAGCCAGTGTAGGTCTCTTAGGTGGGGTGTGGTGTGGCTGTGGCGGGGGATGTCGAGGATCAGTCACGCCGAGGCATTCTGGATACGAGGCACCCGTCTCAGGAGCTTGGTTGACGTTCCTGCGTAGAGGGCGTTTCCGTAGTCCAGCCTGCTGGTGACTAGGGCCTGGGTGACTGTTCTTCTCATTTTGGTGGGGATTCACTTGAAGATCCTGCTGAGCATTCGGAGGGTGTTGAAGCAAGAAGAGGAGACGGCGTTGACCTGTTTAGACATGGAGAGGGTGGAGTCGAGGATGACCCCCAGGTTGCGTGCGTGGTCGTTGGGTGTCGGGGCTGTTCCCAGTGATGTTGGCCACCAGGAGTCGCCCCAGGCTGAAGGGGTGGAGCCGAGGTTGAGGGCCTCCGTCTTTTGGGAGTTCAGCTTCAGTCGGCTGTTCTTCATCCATTCAGCGACGGCCTTCATTCCTTCGAGGAGGTTGGTTTTGGCGGTGTGAGGGTCTTTGGTGAGGGAGAACCTCAGCTGGGTGTCGTCGGCGTATCAGATGATGTTGAGGTCGTGCTGTCTGGCGACGTGGGCGAGGGGTACCATGTAGATGTTGAACAGCGTTGGGCTTAGGGAAGAGCCCTGGGGTACGCCGCAGATGATCTCGGTGGCGGTGGAGCGGAAGGGTGGGAGGCGGACGCACTGAGTTCTGCCGGAGAGGAAGGATGTGGTCAAGTCCAGGGCCTTCTCTTGGATCCCGGCGCTGTGTAGGCGTGTTCGTAGTGTGCAGTGGCAGACCGTGTCGAAGGCAGCTAACAGGTCCAGGAGGATGAGGGCTGCTGTTTCCCCGTTGTCGAGCAGGGTCCTGATGTCGTCGTGGCTGTGATGAGAGCGGTTTCGGTGCTGTGGTTGCTGCAGAAACCGGACTGGGATGGGTCCAGGATGTTGTTGTCCTCGATGTAGCTGGTCAGTTGTTTGTTGAAGATTTTCTCAGTGACCTTCACCGGGGAATGGGAGCAGGGAGATGGGACGGAAGTTCTTGAGGACCTTGGGGTCCGCCTTGGGCTTCTTGAGTAAAGCGTTGATCTCGGCATGCTTCCAGCTCTCCGGGAAGGTTGCTGTCTTGAAGGAAATGTTGATAGCTTTCCGGAGATGGGGAGCAATGATTGTGCTGGCTTTGTTGAAGACGTGGTGCGGGCATGGGCCAGACGGGGATCCGGAATGGACGAAGTTCATAATCTTTATCGTGTCATCGTCGTTAATGTTGGACCAGGCGATCAGGCGGCTGGTGGTCGCGGGGATGGAGGTCTCTGTGGTTGGCAGGGGAGTTGTGGCGTTGAAGCTGTCGTGGATGTCGGCGATCTTGCGGTGGAAGAAGGTGGCAAGTGAGTCGCACAGGTGCTGCGAAGGGGGGATGTCGTTGGTGTTGGAACTGGGGTTGGAGAGTTTCTTCACGATGCTGAAGAGCTCTTTGCTGTTGTGTGTGTTGTTATCCAGGCGGTCCTTGAAAGCGGTCCTCTTGGCGGTTCTGATGAGTTGATGGTGTCTGCGGGTGGCGTTCTTGAGGGCTGTGTATTTGTCTGGTGATCGTTCGCGGAGTCAGTTCTTCTCCAATTTCCGACATGTACGCTTGAAGACCTGGAGGTCTTCAGTGAACCAGGTGGCTTTCTTGCTGGTGTGGCTGTTGGAGGGTGTCTTGAGTGTTGGAGCAGTCGTCGATCCACTGTCGGAGGTTGAGGGCGGCGGTGTTGGGTTCGGTGGGGTCAGCTGGTGGGCTCTGGGAGAGAGTGGTGACTAGCTACTCTTCTGTGACTTTGCCCCAGCAGTGACGAGGCATCTGTTGGGTGCGGTGGTGTGTGGTGGGCTTCCTGAAGGGGAAATGGACGCATCGTTGGTCGATCCAGTGGGGTTCGGTGGTGTGGTTGAAGGAGACTTGGGGGCTTGCAGAGAAGATGGGGTCAAGTGTGTGACCGGCAGCGTGGCTGGGTGTTGTCACAAGCTGTCTGAGTCCAAGGCTGGCGAGGTTGTCGATCAGGGTGGCGGAGTTGACGTCGTCGTTGTTCTCGGGGTGGAAGTTCAGGTCCCCGAGGAGGATGTAGTCTGTGGAGGCGAGGCTGTGGATGCTGATGAGGTCAGCGATGGAGTCGCTGAACTGTGGGCTGGGTCCAGGGGGTCTGTAGATGAGGGTTCCTCTGAGGGAGGTGTTGGGGTCGGTGTGGATCTGGAAGTGCAGGTGTTGGGCGGTGCTGAGGGTGTCGTTGTTGTTGGTCGAGACTCTGAGGGTGTTCTTGTGGACGATGGCAATTCCACCTCCTACTCCGTTGGTGCGGTCTCTGCGGGAGATCTTGTAGCCTTCCGGGATGGCTATGGCGATGTGGGGTGCTGAGGCGGGGTTCAGCCAGGTCTCCGTCAGGAAGGCGACGTCTGGGGCGGTTGAGACGAGGAGATCCTAGAGTTCGACGGCGTGTTTGTGGGCGGAGCGAGTGTTGAGGAGGATGCATCTCAGGTAGTTGGGTTCGTAGGTAGGTGGTTTTGCGGGTCGGATGCTGGTGAAGCTGCAGTTCCGGCAAGTGAAGGGCCCTTGGGTGCGCTTCGGGGTGGCCCGGTAGCAGATGTGTTCTCGTCCGGGGATGAGTGCGTGGAGGGTGCTGGCGTGGTAGTTCAGTCGGATGTTGTGGTGTCTTCGGGGTCCAGGGGTTCTGGCGCTGTGCGCGGTCCAGGCACGGATGGGTGCAGAAGGGCTTGCCTTTGGCGCACCCGCTGCGCGCGGCCGTGTAGCGGCCGCCATAAGAAGGGGAGGTGGGAGGGAGGAGCAGCTGGGTGGGGGAACGGGCGAATGGGAGCTGGGGGAGGGGCCTCAGGGGATGCAGCGGCGGGAAGTGGGGCTTGCGAGGGGGCAGGGGGTGAGTGGGCGCAGGAGAAGGCGGGCACCGGCTGGGGCACAAGGCACAAAAAACAGTAATTGAGCAGAGAATTAAACAATTTTAACGGGCACAGGATGCAAAACAGCGAGGGACAGAGCGCAGAAACCAGTATTTAGAGGGGGAATAAGACAATATTGACGGGCACAAGATACAAAACAAAACAGTGAGGGAAAGAGCACATAACCAGTAATTAAAGAGAGAATTAGACAGTATTAACGGGCACAAGATACAAAGCAAAGAGGGACAGAGCAGATCGGGGCCTGCCAGGCGTGCCTCCAACTTGACACATTTTCTCTTACATTCCTGATCGGTGTAATCGCCATAGCACATGGCCAAAGATCTGCTGTTGGAATAAAAATGCTTTCGCTGCTTTGATTATGCCCTAATCCTCGTAAAGTTAGCATTTGCAGCACCATTTTATTTTTGGCCGCCTTTTTTGAGTTATGATCAAAACTAATGCCTGCCTTTCCGGGAAACTATTTCTGGTCATTTTTATTTATCCAAGGCTGAGCCTTGCTTTGCTAATCAATACACTGTTTGTGTTAGCGCATACCTGTCCCAGCAGATAGAGTCTTTCTCCCACCCGTCCAGCGGCTGGCACGGACAGATTGACCTTCACATATAGATAGTGTGTGCCCGGCCTCAGAACCGAAACTTATCCTTCTGTACTCCTTTTGTTCAGCTGCATCTGCCTGGAAAATTCCATTGTGGACGTACCTTTATCAATTCTGAATTGTACATAATGTACCTTCATGTTTGCTGAGGTCAGTTCCCCTCTGCAGCAATCCTAGAGACTAGTCAAACTGGGCATCAGATTCGGCAGACCACTCCAATGAGTCTCACTTGGCCCACAAATACACTTGCCACCTCAGCTGTAACAACACCACAGCCAACAGATCCCTCCACTTCCTGTGGATGAAGTGCAAGAAGCACCATATTGTGCCCCCTAGTCCTGCCTGGTGGTGCGACAACATCCCTATCACCATCACCACCAGTTCAGCCAGGAACCAGTGGAATGGGACACAATGTGCCAAGGCCACAGTTCAGTGGGGTTTGGGGAAGGGGAGTGGCTCTTTGGGACAGTATAGTGAGACCACTGAGATCAGTATCACCCAGGGCAGAAAATTACCCAGTTCTTGAGATCATTACAGCATTTCCAAGAAATAATTGGCCAGGTCCTTTCCGGTGTGCAGGAAATTACACAGTTGCAGAGGGAGCACAATGTTCAGATGCAAAATCTGAACTTCAGTGTGGGCTCCATGACTGGGGTGCTGCAAATCATTAATACCCATCTGGGGAGGGCTTTTCCTGCACCATCTTCCCCTTTCTGTGGGCCAACTCCATCTGGCCTACTCCAGCAGGCGCAGACACAGAAAGCGAGGCCCTGCCACCAAAGGCAGGCCATCTTAGTCCCTGAAACTGTTGATCCACTAACCACCCGCAGGTGCACACGTTCATCTGGACCACCAGGAGAGGATGGCAAGACCCCCACAACCAGCAAGAAACAGCGATCCTCCAGTGTTTGGCTACCATTCACTCTGTGGTCTATTTCTGGTCAAATTTAACTTTCTGAGGACCAGTGTATTTTGGACATTGGACTACAAATAAGTTTGGCTAAACAATTATGTTTTCATTCACCATGATTTCCTTTTCTCCGCATTTTTTATTAATTTCCCTTTTTGCAATAAAATTAAAATAAAATAGACGACTGGTGTTGAGGATATTGGTTTGTATTCTTGCTATTGTCATACATTCCATCATAGTTTTCAAAATGTTTATAGCAAAAGGTTTGTGTATTTATATGTGGATTGAAAGTACTTAAGGTTTCTGACTAACTTCTATCATGACAACCAAATACAAATTCCAAAAATGAATCAACTGGTATTTCCTTCCATTTGAAACAGATTGTTCTGTGAATTTTTATTAAATGTAAGAAACCATACATAACAGAGAGACTCGGTGCCATTTTTATATCTTCAGTTCCACACCTTGCCACCATGGAGGAAGGGGATAATTAAAAGGTACAGATCCAATAGGCAAAATTATATTGGATTATGTCATCAGATGGAGCCAGATCCTCTGCCTCACAATAGGATTAGTACAACAATAACACCAATAGTCCTAAATCCTGGCTGTACTCAATTTAATTTTGTGATCAGTCCAATACACTGTTGTAGTATCTGGGGAAATGTCACAACTTTAAGTTGTGTGCTACAAGAAATTCTTTCTGCAATGATGAGAAGCATCAACATATTAAGACACTAAACACATAATACGCATTTTGCCATCTGAAGGGGGTGCCTATGCTTTTGGTTGACTAATGACTACCACATGTGACGAGCTAATCAACTAGCACATATTGGCTTTGTGCCGCCATTAAACAGCAAACAAGTCCATTGCAATCTTCAAAACTTCCATTCAATAACTGTGCAAGTTGTCTCAGTACAAGATATGCACACCCAAAGTCTGTGTGTGTCTTCTACAGGATCAACCCATGTTCCGTTTGTACTGCGCAACCGCTGCATGTAACTGAAAAAGTACTAACGTTGAAATGTCCAAAAGAAGTTGACACAGTGAGGATCCTAAAAAACAATCACATTTTCATTTTAAGTTACATAACACATTAGACAAAGTACAAATGACTACTTTTAAGGTCATATTTTCTAAGAACAATCAAAGAGAAACATTTAAAATAAACCCAGTAATTATTGAGTCAACACTTTGAGCAACAAACATCTTGGGCTGGATTTCATAAACGTGCCCTCTCTGAAAAATGCCAAGCACTGACTGTACTCCTCATGAGATTTAAAGTTGGTTTAAGCTTAATGTCATGAAATGTAGATGTAAATTTACACTCAGGTGAAGAAGTTGGTAATAACATCTTTACGTACGTTAACTTCTTCCTCTTCACCACTATCATTTTCATTTGCAATTTTAACATCCCCCCCAGTGCCTCTGCATGCTCTCCATCCTCTGTGATGTATGGGATGCTGGGTTGCAAGAGGATGTTGTGCAACATGCAGCAGGCCATGGTGATTTGGCTCACCTTATTGGGTGAGTAGAAGAGAGCTCCACCAGTCTTGTCCAGACAACGAAATCTGTCCCAAAAGCCCACTCAACTAGCCTCCATGTTCTTCCATGTGCCTCACTGAAGCGGACTTCCTCCCCTGGCGGTGTTGGATTCCTCAGTGGTGGCAACAACCATGGTCGGTTAGGATAAGCTGAGTCACCTAAATGAAAATGTACAAATTAGACAAAATTAGTAGCACAAAATCACAGATGATTATCATTGTGATTACCCAAACAATGTCATGTCTGATTGTACTTACCAACAAGCCAGGCCCTCTCAGGTCCAAGTTGGGACATTTGCTGGGGTATGCTACTGTTCCGTAGTACAAAGGAATTGTGGGCAAATCTGGGGAAACGGGCACAGACACTTGAGATATACAAATCAGGTAAGCAAATAACTGCACATTGATTGAATGGAAGTGCTTCCTATTGTGGTATACTTGTTCCCTGGCACTTGGTGGCAGTAAGGCACTATGCGTGCCATCAATTGCTCCAACCACTTGTGGCAGGTGACCCAAAGCGGAGAAGCACCCTTTCACATTACCCAAACCCTCACATCGTGAGAACTAGATGAAGCTGTCGATGTGTCTCATAATTGACGCAATAACTTCATGTAGCACATCACTAAAAGTTGGTTGTGGCATCCCACCAGGTACAGCCACACTGTATTGGAATTATTCTGTGGCCACAAAATGTAGTACTACCATGACTTTGACAATTGATGTAATAGCTGTGGTATTTCTGTTGTGTGGCAGAAGATCAGGCTCCAGCTGATGACATAAATACAGTATAGTTTGCCTATTCAATTTATACTTTTTTATAATATCCCTTTCCTCCATGGTGGCCAAGTCTGGAAATGAATGGAACACTTGAGGCTTGGTCTCCTGACTCTACCAGGGTTCAAACGACTGCAACTGAAAAAAGTAAGGGCATTTTCAGAACATTTTCCACATATGCATTATGCTAATTCACACAAATGTCATAGTGTGCACAACAAATATATGCTTTCACTACATAATTTTTAAATGTAAACATTGTATTTGTCACTTAACATCTGAATGTCCTTTTCTGTCTTTCAAAATTAATAAAAAATAGGATTTTGAAAATAATTCATCTGTAATGTATAATTTACACATCTATTAAAAAAAACATTCTCCCTAAAATAGTGTCAACGGAGGTGTTAACACCACACTACTCCTGCATGTCACAACACTAATGCACCACAGATAAATGTAGTTTTAAATCAAACATGACTGTCTTCTGATATTTTTAAATGTGGAAAGAATGTAGCCACCGTATTTAGTGGTGGTGACACACTTAACCCTCACTAAAGCATTATTTGAAGTCCTAAAATGGCTGCTGCTTGATCTCGATGTCAGGACATGTGTAGGCACACGTCCGCACGGGGCTTCAGCGCCTAGTGGAATTTGTACTCCACAACGGACACAGCCTTAGGATAACATGTGTGAAAGCAACCAATGGCTGTGTCTGACACCACTATCACGTCCGTTGTGTACATGTATGTCGCGATTTGGAAAAAAATCACATGCTTCCTAATACTGCAGCCATCACAACCTCCTCTACTTTTGCTGCTGTTTCTGACCTCTGGGGTCTATGATGGAATAAGTGTCTGGGGAAAAGGCCACTGCCTTCACGCCAGAGGAGCTGGAGAAGCTGGCAGGGGCGGTCATTTCCCTGTATGGCCAACTCTGTAGCCCCCCAGAGGAACAGGTACATGTTTGAAATGTGCATGTGAATCTGTTTAACGTTTTACATTTTCCTGAAACACAGGCTGCAATGTCCCTTTGAGTTCCTAACTGCAGTGTACTGAATCATGTGAAGTGGCATATAGTCAGTTCCTCACATAGGACAAGGATCTCGGGGATTTGTAAGCACTTTCCCATAAAAATCAAAAGGCCCCATTAAGTATTATCAGCCAGATTCATCAAGCTTAATTGTGCTCGCAAAGGGCCAGATTCTGAGAATCTGGCCCCTTGCAAGTGCAATTTTTAGGTCTCGCGACCTATCGATGTGCGCAAGCGCATCGAGCGGAGCGAGAATTCATGTCGGCAAAACACAAGTCAAACCAAAGGGCTTTCAGCCTCGCGGTTTTCATGAAGTTCACGTGAACAAGCACGCGCATTCAGGGCCAGCCCAGCACATCAAAGGGCTTCTCCTCCCCTAAATTCATGGCCGGCCGCAGGCCGGCCGTACTCTGTTTCCCAAGCCCGCCCCCATCCTCCACGCCCCCCATCCTCCACGCCCCCCATCCTCCACGCATCTCCTTTCACCATGCCTGCACTCAGCCCAGCACATCAAAGGGCTTCTCCTCCACTAATTATTCATGGCCGGCCGCAGGCCGGCCGTACTCTGTTTCCCAAGCCCGCCCCCATCCTCCACGCCCCCCATCCTCCATGCCCCCCATCCTCCACGCATATCCTTTCACAATGCCTGCACTCTATGCTTACCCACATCGCATCGCCTACAATAATGTCCTTTGAAATCTGCAGGCTGATTCATTCATCTGTTATTTGAGTCACATTTATTTTTACGATTTCGAATATTTTAATTAATTGTGTTAGACTTTTTGAAAAAGTAAAACGTTTTTGCAATTTTGCCACGAGAAATATATCTTTTATGGTATAATTTATGGTGATGTCGTTTCAGCAAGCTTCATAAATAAAATTGCCCATTTTCCCACATTTGCAGAGTACAGCGTGTCCTTGCTCACAGAGCAGCATACTGCGTGAAACGAAATGCGTTGTCAATTAGACATTTTGGGAAGGAGATCTCTGTTAAGGCCGGCCGTACTCTGTTTCCCAAGCCCGCCCCCATCCTCCACGCATCTCCTTTCACCATGCCTGCACTCTGGCCGGCCGTACTCTGTTTCCCAAGCCCGCCCCCATCCTGTCGTTTCTGCAAGCTTCATAAATAAAATTGCCCACTTTCCCACATTTGCAGAGTACAGCGTGTCCTTGCTCACAGAGCAGCATACTGCGTGAAACGAAATGCGTTGTCAATTAGACATTTTGGGAAGGAGATCTCTGTTAAGGCAGGCCGTACTCTGTTTCCCAAGCCTGCCCCCATCCTCCACGCATCTCCTTTCACCATGCCTGCACTCTGGCCGCCCGTACTCTGTTTCCCAAGCCCGCCCCCATCCTCCACGCATCTCCTTTCACCATGCTTGCACTCTATACTTAGCCACATCGCATCGCCTACAATAGCAATAGCCTAAGCAGCATTTCTCCTGCACAAGGCTCGCAAAAGCCTCTCCTCCCTCCCCACATCCAAGGCATCAATCACCCTCCCACAGGCTTCCCCAGCGCTGCCCCGCCCCCTGCTTCACGGCCAGGCCATCTGTTCCCAGCAGCAGCATTTCTCCTGCGCCAGGCCACATCAAAGGCTCTGTGCCACTTTCACCCACACAGCACCACTTTCAGACATGCAACGCCACTCACACCCACGCAAGCCCACTATCACCCACGCAACACCACACTCACCCACGCAACGCCACTCATCCAAGCAACACCACTCCCACATCAACGCAACTCATCCACGCAACGCAACTCATCCACGCAACGCAGCTCATCCACGCAACGCAACTCATCCACGCAACGCCACTCATCCACGCAACGCCACTCACCCACGCAACGCCACTCACCCACGCAACGCCACTCACCCACGCAACGCCACTCACCCACGCAACACCACTCATCCACGCAATGCCACTCATCCACGCAACGCCACTCATCCACGCAACGCCACTCACCCACGCAACGCCACTCACCCACGCAACGCCACTCAACCAAGCAACGCCACTCACCCACGCAACCCCACTCACCCACGCAACGCCACTCACCCACGCAACGCCACTCACCCACGCAACGCCACTCACCCACGCAACGCCACTCCCACATCAACGCAACTCATCCACGCAACGCAACTCATCCACGCAACCCCACTCATCTACGCAACGCCACTCATCCACGCAACGCCACTCATCCACGCAACGCCACTCATCCACGCAACGCCACTCACCCACGCAACGCCACTCACCCACGCAACGCCACTCAACCAAGCAACGCCACTCACCCACGCAACCCCACTCACCCACGCAACCCCACTCACCCACGCAACGCCACTCACCCACGCAACGCCACTCACCCACGCAACGCCACTCACCCACGCAACGCCACTCACACATGCAACGCAACTCACCCATGCAACCCCATTCACCCACGCAACGCCACTCACCCACGCAACGCCACTCACCCACGCAACCCCACTCACCCACGCAACGCCACTCACGCATGCAACGCCACTCATGCATGCAACGCCACTCACGCATGCAACTCCACTCACACACCCCCTCACCCTCAAACAACTTACACTCACACACCCACGATCTCCTCACATCCATCACAACACTCTCACACTCACTATACATCACACACTCTCAGCCACAAACCACCTCACTCACCCTCACCCTCACACACCCTCACCCTCACCCACAGTCACACACTCAACATTCAAACTCCCACACCCTCACTCACCTTCACACTCTCACAACACTCACCCTCACTCACCCTCAAACTCTCACCTTCACTCACCCACACCTATCACCACACACTCTCACATCCCATTACCCTCACCCCCTCATCTTCACACACCCTCATCCCATCACCCACACTCATACTCACACCGTCACCCTCACTCACCCTCACACACCATCACACACCCTCACACCCCCTGAACATCACATCCAATCACCCTCACACCTTCAAAGTCCACCCTCACAACCCTCACTCATGCTCACACCGTCACCCTCACTCACACTCACACACCATCACACACCCTCACACCCCCTGAACCTCACATCCAATAACCCTCACACTCACACCGTCCAAGACCACCCTCCTAATCCACCCTACAACACCACCCTACAACTCCACCCTCCAAAATGACTGCGCATCTATGTTAATGCAAGCAAAGCTTTTGCAGTGCGGCTTGATGTGTACCTTACCAAAAAAAAAATGAAAAAAATGTACATGTATAATATAAAAAAAATTACTGATGTCTTTGATTTTGGATTCAGCGCTAACAACAGCATCAACAAACATTACATAGGTCTCTTAGCTTCAGAAACAACGCTTCACAACATTAATACATTTGAAGTGTACAATATTCACGGCGAAAATATAAACACTTATAGCCATCCTCACAACAACTCTCACTCACACCCACTCACACCCTCACACACAGCCTCACACACCATCACTCATCCTCAAACTCCCTCACAACCTCAAACACCATCACTCAACAACACACCCTCACCCTCAACAACCTCACCCTCACACACCCTCACTCACCCTCCCCCACTCACCCTCACACACCATCACTCTACATCCCCCCCTCACCCTCACACCTCCTCACACACCCTCACCCTCAACAACCTCACCCTCACACCTCCTCACACACCCTCACCCACCCTCACCCACAGTCACACACTCAACCTTAAAACTTGCACACCCTCACTCACCTTCACACACTCACACCCTCACAACACTCGCCCTCACTCACCCACACCTAGCATCACACACACTCACACCCCATTACCCTCACCCCCTCATCTTCAGACACCCTCACCCCCTCACCTTCAGACACACCCCCCTCACCCTCACAACCCTCACACCCTCACTCATACTCACACAGTCACCCTCACTCGCCCTTACACACCATCACACACCCTCACACCCCCTGACCCTCACATCCACTCACCCTCAAACTCACACCGTCCAAGTCCACTCTCCAACTCCACCCTACAACACCACCCTACAACTCCACCCTACAACTACTAATCCACCCTCCAACTACTAATGCACCCTCCAACTACTAATCCACCCTCCAACTCCAAAAGTAAATAGCATTAGGCAACATTTAATTCAATAACAAAACATCAGATTACACACTTGTAGGTATTCAAAAATGAAAACTTAATGCATCGCAAGGACAGTGCACAAATTAATACATAAAAACGCAGTAAAGGATTGTTAAATATGACATTTTTTACAGAAAAAAATAAAACCGAAGAAAAAAGGGAAACATCTGAATACACAGTGAGTAATACACCAATTTAAAAGGGGACAAAGACCTCTAAAGGACACAAATTCACAACATAAAGCAGTCACTAAAGTAAGGGGAAGTAAATAAACCATTAAACAATGGTGGAAAGAATCCACAAAACAAAGAAAGTGCGTAATCACAAGAGCACTAGATCTCACATCCTACTTGCAATTCACTAATAAGTACAAGAAAGTATTTCACTCAAACTAAACAACAACAACAATACAATTTTTAAAGGTGGCTTCATACTTATACTTTGCCACAATTAATGCACATCTGTAGTCGGAAATTTATAAAGAGGTAAACATTGTCTCGAATAAGCAAACACAGACAAAATCAATGCGCATCTATGTTAATGCAAGCCAAGCTTTTGCAGTGCAAATTGATGTGTATCGTACAAAAAAATGATAACTTTTGACATGCATTATATAAAAAACGTTACTGATGTGTTTGTTTTTGATTCAGCGTTAACAACAGCATCAATCAACATTACATAGGGCAGGATTAGCTTTCTCAAAAAACGCTTCACAACATTAATACATTTGAAGTGTACAATATTCACGGAGAAAAAATGATCACTTATAGGCATCATCACAATGACTCACACCCTCACCCACCCTCACCCTCAGCCGAACACACCCTCACTCATCCTCACCCTACATCACACTCTCACACTCTCACAACCTCACACCCTCAATCACACTCATACCCGCACACACCATCACTCACCAACACACGCTCAGCCTCACTCACAACATCAAACGCCCAGACACTCACATCCACTCACACTCACACCGTCCAAGTCCACCCTCCAACTACACCGTAAAACACATAAATAGCGTTAGGCAACATTTACCCTCACCCCCTCATCCTCACACACACAATATTATGCTTCACTTTCATTCATAATGTCAAAGACGTAATCAATTGTGTCTTTTATCACCTAAGCTTACTTTGGGGACTCTTGCAAATTCTTGTTCTCCCACACAGAGGCACCCTGCTCCTGCGGTGAACATTCCTAGACCGGATTAACACATTACTATCACACACAACTTGTTCGTCAAAAACGTAGCGCTCCGATTGGCTGAAATAAAACGTCAATCAAAAATTGTACACTTCCAAAAGGAAAGCAAAAAAAAAACTAGACCGATGACCTACTAAACGTAGGTTGCGTGAAGGGGACGCATTGCGTCCGCCATTTTTTATTTAAAATACATACATAAGCATCAACAAAGGCAGTCAACATATTACTAAACACAAAAAAAATACAAAAAAGTTACATACACATTCCATTTATTACATAATGCTAAAAAATACTTACACAACATCACATCTACAAATATACACATCACACACTAAACATAGCAACACTAAAATACACTCATACAGCACCAACAAAGCATCAATAACTAACACCACAACACAACTAAACAACTACGCAACGCTCACACATGCAACGCCACTCACACATGCAACGCCACTCACACATGCAACGCCACTCACACATGCAACGCCACTCAACCACACAACACCACTCAACTACGCACACGCAACGCCACTCAATTACGCAACGCCACTCAACTACGCAACGCCACTCAACTACGCAACGCCACTGCGCAACGCCACGCAACTACACGCAACTACGCAACGCCACTCAACTACGCAACACCACTCAACTACGCAACACCACTCAACTACGCAACGCCACTCAACTATGCAACGCCACTCAACTACGCAACGCCACTCATCTACGCAACGCCACTCATCTACGCAACGCCACTCAACTACGCAACACCACTCAACTACGCAACGCCACTCAACCACGCAACGCCACTCAACCACGCAACGACACTCAACCACGCAACGACACTCAACTACGCAACGACACTCAACTACGCAACACCACTCAACTACGCAACACCACTCAACTACGCAACGCCACTCATCTACGCAACGCCACTCAACTACGCAACGCCACTCAACTACGCAACGCCACTCAACTACGCAACGCCACTCTACGTAACGCCACTCACACATGCAACGCCACTCACACATGCAACGCCACTCACACATGCAACGCCACTCACACATGCAACACCACTCAACTACGCAACGCCACTCAACTACGCAACGCAACGCAACTATGCAACGCAACTACGCAATGCAACTACGCAACACCACGCAACTACGCAACACCACGCAACTACGCAACGCCACTCAACTACGCAACGCCACTCAACTATGCAACGCCACTCAACTACGCAACGCCACTCAACTACGCAATGCCACTCAACTACGCAACGCCACTCAACTACGCAACGCCACGCAACTACACGCAACTACACGCAACTACGCAACGCCACTCAACTACGCAACGCCACTCACACATGCAACGCCACTCAACTACGCAACGCCACTCAACTACGCAACGCAACGCAACTATGCAACGCAACTACGCAACGCAACTACGCAACACCACGCAACTACGCAACGCCACGCAACTACGCAACGCCACTCAACTACGCAACGCCACTCAACTACGCAATGCCTCTCAACTACGCAACGCCACTCAACTACGCAACGCCACTCACCTACGCAACGCCACTCACCTACGCAACGCCACTCATCTACGCAACGCCACTCATCTACGCAACGCCACTCAACTACGCAACGCCACTCAACTACGCAACACCACTCAACTACGCAACGCCACTCAACTACGCAACGCCACTCACACATGCAACGCCACTCACACATGCAACGCCACTCACACATGCAACGCCACTCAACCACGCAACGCCACTCAACTACGCAACGCCACTCAACTACGCACACATGCAACGCCACTCACACATGCAACGCCACTCACACATGCAACGCCACTCACACAGCCAACGCCACTCACACAGCCAACGCCACTCACACAGCCAACGCCACTCACACAGGCAACGCCACTCACACAGGCTACGCCACTCACACAGGCAACGCCTCTCACACAGGCAACACCTCTCACACAGGCAACGCCACTCACACACGCAACGCCACTCACACACGCAACGCCACTCACACACGCAACGCCACTCACACACGCAACGCCACTCACACACACAACGCCACTCACACACGAAAAACCACTCACGTTGCCAATAGGTCTCGCAGTACGACAGTTGGAGCCATTACAATTGCAAATAACAATGCCTTTCACTTTGGTTATCATTTTAAATACATAAAGGGCTTTGTCATTTACAAAACCAATAGCTCCAACTTTCCTACTGCGAGACCTATTGGCAACGCCAGTGCTTGTTGCATTTGGGATTCATCATCCCAAATGTAAAATTCGCTAATAAAGAATTCACACATTTGCGAGGAATTGCATTTAAGGAATCTCTATTTGAGATTCCTTAAATGCAATTCATGAACCATTTTAAAATTGCGAAATCGCAATTTTGGGCCGCTATTTACCGCGAGGTCAAACCTCGTGGTAAATAGCGAAAACTTAGAAAAATGCATTTAAATGCATTTTTCTAAGTTGCATGTTACACACACACATGTCCTTTGGACATGTGTGTGTGCAACACCAATGTAGGTTACATTTCTGGGGTGCTACAGGGTGTCCTTTGGACAACCCTGGCACCCTTGAAATCGCATCCTTATTTGCGATTAGCAAATTCCTAATCGCAAATAAGGAATAACTCCCCATTCATTCCCATGGGCCTTTAGGCCCATAGGAATGAATGGGGAGTTATTCCTTATTTACGATTAGCAATTTGCTAATCGCAAATAAGGAATGTGTGGGAATCGCAATTTATTTAGCGATTCCTACATGAATCCCATTTTGCAAGTCCTTAATAGCGATTCCTTAATAATCGCTATTAAGGACTCTCAAAACGGGACTATGATGAATCTAGCTGTTTGTGTTTTATGTTCAAAGCCCAAGTAAAATCTTTTGCTGTACATGAAGAGATATATCCATGTATACTTTTAAATACATGTGAAATGCATTAATGTCACATCATGTATATCTGAAAATACATTCTAATGTAATTACAACTGTACATATTAATGTGTTCTGTAGCTACCAAATTAAATTAATGTCTGCTATGTGTATAGTGCTGCAAGACCCTCAACTTAGATCAGGGGTCTAAAAACAGCAGTTTGGGAGCTACCAGTAGCTCTCGGACCCCTTATGAGTGGCACACAGCCTTGATGTATTCATTTATTTATTTATTTATGTTTGAGATTTGTAAAGCGCACAAATACCCGGGGGTGTCTCGGCGTTAAGTCATTCGATGGGCAAAAGTTCAGTTTTCTATATGAAAGTAAAGTGAAGGCTGTGTTAATATGACATCATGATCAGCATGCTGCAGAAAACAGGCCCTGACAATGAGCAGTGCTCAGTCAGAATAATGGACCAGGCTGGGGTTGAGTCTCAAAAGCAAAGCACTGATGCACGGAGTTATTGGTGTCATTAAAATGTATTCCTTGACAACAGAAGCTTGTAAGTGTGTGCCAAAACATTTCCCTGTATGCTAAGAGGAGGCCATTTGAAATGGAGTTACCC
The DNA here is from genome assembly GCF_964263255.1 of Lissotriton vulgaris. Lineage (NCBI taxonomy): Eukaryota > Metazoa > Chordata > Amphibia > Caudata > Salamandridae > Lissotriton > Lissotriton vulgaris. Next base: position 841,136,529 of record NC_141687.1, on the reverse strand, counting down.
CACTTCTTGAGGAAACACTTCATTTCAGTTAGACTCCCATTCAGAAGTGTTTCCATTCCAAACTGCAGGCTTTTACTCAGTGGGGTCTGGCATCTACTGGGAGTGTCGGGGGCAAATTGGTGGGCGGGGGCACGGGCCATCAACATAAAAAAAGAAAGAAAAAAGAAAAACACTTGTCCTCCTCACTCCGACCTCTTCTGTTGGGACTGCAGTGCAGGCCCAAGCAAACTTCCTCGATCAATCCTGGCCTGCTCACATGCTGTTAACCAGCATGTGAGCAGTGCTCTGATTGGTGGGAGCAGCCTGTCTCAGCGCTCCCCGGCGAACTGGAGGCCTGCACTTGTTCTCAATCTAGCTGTCTTAAGGCAGTTGGTTTGAGAGTTTTAAAAGTGCACATGGTCGGCTGCTGTGGCAAGACGGCTGGCCACAAACAAATGCACACTCTAAACAGTGTAAAGGCAGCCCTCTGCCCACCACTCTTCCCTGATGTCACTTAGCAGGCCCGCCTCGTCCTGATGCTCAGTTCAGGACGGGACATTGAAAAATAAAATGATAATGAATTACCATTTTATTTTTCATCTGTGGGGCTTTGAGGGGCACTTAAGTGGGGTGGCACTCCTCTGTTCCAATGGAGGAGATGCCCCTGCCCTTACTTCCAGTGGCTAGCATTCACTATGCCATACGTACTAATGCAAGACACAGCCCTATGTTAGATGTGTTATTTTCGAAGTGCAGACAAAAGTTCTGACAAACACTTCATATCATGCCACATTTTTCTGCACTTTCAAACATGTCACATCTAAAAAAGGGATGCGTCTTGCATTAGTACTGATGGCACAGTTGAATACTTGTTCAAAGCGTCACCATATTGCCTTGGTGACGTCCCTGCGTTTAGTACACACCTTTGGTGTTTAGACAATAAACCTCCATAGTGTAACCAATTGTCGCAATTTATTGGTGCATGGTATTTCAATCAGTAATCCATTTCATTCATGTTTTACAGTTTGAAAAGTTTATGTTTTCAAGACACTGCTCCAATGCATTTCGGGTCTTGTGCCCTTCATCGGGGAGCTTCTTGGTTAATGTGCTCAGCGGCTTCTGTGAATTAGTCCGGCGTTCGTCTCTCCCGCGGGACTAATTCACAGACGCCCAGTGGTCGAAGTGGGGACAAAAAAGTAGGGGAACTGTGGGCGGAGACTCAGGGGGCGGGAATAAGCAGAGGATTGGATTAGTGGGCGGAGTTGGAGGTGTGGTTAAAAATAGCAAAACATACCAATTTTTGGTGCATTTGACATTTCACTGACCAGTTACAGCTTATAACGTTATATAATTCAAACAATCGATACACATGTTTATTTGAGGTTTAATATATAAGTTGTTTATATTTAATTTATTTACAATGTGGGACATGTTTCCAATCACAGAATATTCCAAATACGCTTATAAGTGGAATCATAAGCCATTTGTCTCCGAGCCATGCAGTTTCTTTCGTTGGCACTTCTCCTCCCTTTTTCTAACCATTTCTGAACATAAAATTCAGGTTTAAATTCTATGACAGGAGGCCCCATGATGTTTATGAACATTATAGAAGACAGACGATTTATTGATATTCTGTTCCGCAGTGGTGTGAGCACATCGTTCATTACACTAAAGCCCCGTTCACATTCAGCAGTTGAGGTACAAAAGGTGTTTATAATGTGCACTAATGGTTTCAGGCTTTCAGGGATGCAATTTTTATTTTGTTTGTACTCTCTGAAACCAAGGATGTACTGCCTAGTATCAAATACATGCAACTTGCTACAAAGGTTTTGTAATTCTCCCTCACCGTATAAGATGTCTACTGGATCTGGCCAATAAACTGGTTGTAGGAGTTTCATTCTGTGTACTAACTCTTTGTATTCGATTTGGTCATTGTTTGTGGTTGTGCATCTCGAAACATTTGATGCATTAGACATTGTCATCCTTTTTCGCAGGTTATTTGCTAAGCTCCGAAAGAACTGTGCCCTATTGATGCTAACACAGCCTATGCATCCACCCATCCATCCACCCACCCATCCATCCTGCATCCATCCTGCATCCATCATTTATTCATGCATCCACCCATCCATCCACCCATCCATCCTGCATCCATCATCCACCCATCCATCCACCCACCCATCCTGCATCCATCCTGCATCCATCATTCATTCATGCATCCACCCATCCATCCATCATACATCCATCCTGCATCCATCATTCATTCATGCATCCACCCATCCATCCACCCATACATCCACCAATTCTGCATCCATCCTGCATCCATCATTCATTCATGCATCCACCCATCCATCCACCCACCCACCCATCCATCCATCCATCATCCACCCATCCATCCTGCATCCATCCTGCATCCATCATTCATTCATGCATCCACCCATCCATCCATCCACCCATCCATCCTGCATCCATCATTCATTCATGCATCCACCCATCCATCCATCCACCCATCCACCATCCATTCATGCATCCACCCATCCATCCTGCATCCATCATTCATTCATGCACCCATCCATCCATCCATCCATCCATCCACCCTGCATCCATCCTGCATCCATCATTCATTCATGCATCCACCCATCCATCCATCCACCCATCCATCATTCATTCATGCATCCACCCATCCATCCATCCACCCATCCACCATCCATTCATGCATCCACCCATCCATCCTGCATCCATCATTCATTCATGCACCCATCCATCCACCCATCCATCCACCCATCCATCCTGCATCCATCCTGCATCCATCATTCATTCATGCATCCACCCATCCATCCACCCATACATCCACCAATTCTGCATCCATCCTGCATCCATCATTCATTCATGCATCCACCCATCCATCCATCCACCCATCCATCCTGCATCCATCATTCATTCATGCACCCATCCATCCACCCTGCATCCATCATTCATTCATGCATCCACCCATCCATCCACCCATCCATCCTGCATCCATCATTCATTCATGCATCCACCCATCCATCCACCCACCCATCCATCCTGCATCCATCCTGCATCCATCATTCATTCATGCATCCACCCATCCATCCACCCATCCATCCATCCTGCATCCATCCTGCATCCATCATCCACCCATCCATTTACCCACCCATCCTGCATCCATCCTGCATCCATCATTCATTCATGCATCCACCCATCCATCCACCCATCCATCCTGCATCCATCCTGCATCCATCATTCATTCATGCATCCACCCATCCATCCACCCATACATCCACCAATTCTGCATCCATCCTGCATCCATCATTCATTCATGCATCCACCCATCCATCCTGCATCCATCATTCATTCATGCACCCATCCATCCATCCACCCTGCATCCATCCTGCATCCATCATTCATTCATGCATCCACCCATCCAGCCATCCATCCACCCACCCATCCATCCTGCATCCATCATTCATTCATGCATCCACCCACCCATCCATCCTGCATTCATCCTGCATCCATCATTCATTCATGCATGAGGGCAAACCGATATGTTGTGGGTATTAAATTGCTTAATAAACGACAATATTGGAATTAGAATTAGTAGAGGAGATCTTATGTTATCATTACACCTGTCAAATGACTGCATTGTTACTTCATTCAGTGTGTTTAAGAGTTTAGTGAAAAACGTTTTCTGCACAGGAAAATGTATGTTTATTTCGGTTTTCATACTTTTACAGACGGTCTTCCTCTGTTCTAAGTGAAATCTTTTTGTCATCTGCCTGGGGCTTCTTATCTCTGTGTTCTGGGAAGTGCGGGCGGGTTTTCTACACAGTAATATAAGGCCAGCTTTACGTTAGATGCCAAGCCCCCCAAATAATTGAGAATAACACAATAAAAATGTTCATGCATGTAGATTGTTTTTTTTAAAGTAAGAATGCCGCAAATAAGTTAGGGACACTGCCTTAGAGGAAGGCCAATTGTGTTTACAGTCTGCCTACTCCTGAAATACGTCCATTATTGCAGGCTACCAGAGCACTGTCCCTACCAGCCAGGAGGCCAGTCCATCACAGGACCAGTGCCCAAGCTGAGTCATGCACATTGAAGAAAGTAGGGCAGACCATAGCGACAGTTCAAGCACCCCACAGCCAGTCAGCATGGCGGTAAGCAAAGCAAGCCACATTGATCCCCAGCAACTCCTGCATACCACCCAACACTTCTGCGCATCCTTGCTTCAGAATGCTGCACACCCCACCATAGAGCCTCCATAAGTACGAGCACACCTGGGTACTTATAAAGAATCTGGGTCAGAGCTTATAGAGGTACCAGCACCAAACGTCACTACTAAGTGGGCCTAATCAGTAGATTCTCTAACCTCGGTGCAAACGGTTTGAGATGTGTGACCCGTATACATCCCACTTTGGCAGGATGGCAGAAAAATACAAGCGAGTAAGAAGCAGGTGATGGAGTGAAGAAAAGAGAATGGTTTGGGGATAAAATACGAGGAAAGGCAGAGAGAAAGAAGACAGAAGCAGCAAAGAAAAGGGATAAGGAGAATTATGCACCAAGTGTTTTATTCCCCCCACTTACTTACTTGATGTTTGGGGAGTTCGGCTTCAGAGGCAGTCCAGGCTCCTCGTGCAGGCCCGGTTCAGCGAAAGGCTAGAGCTGTAAAGGAGGGGTCAGGGACCTCTGGGCAGGCACGGGTCGGAGAGTAATTTACAGGAGAGGCTGGTGGGGCTGGGTCAGCTTTTCAGTGGCTGGCTGGCGAGCAGATATATAGCAAGTCAAGAAGTCCCCCAGGTGGCGTCCCTCAGTCTGATTGACACCAAAAGAATCATTGTCACAGGTCACAGTGGGGCTGGCAGCGTTGCGTGGTGTGAATCACGGGCTCACAGTAGCCACAGGGCCATCAGAGTAGCCGTTTTCGCACCATGCTACACTGATGGCCCTTTCACTCTCGCTTTGCAGGCCCATTAGAAACAGCAGGGAAGGGGAGGAGGTCGGGCGCCCTGCAGAGGCCTCCTGAATATTCACGGTGCACCACTCGTGCGGCGAAAAAAAAAGTGTACTTTTAAAGTATGACAACTTTACAGTCCCCGGTACGCTCTATCAAAAGTAAGAAGTAGGGGAACGGACTAACACAATTTTAAGAAGTAGGGGCACGCCGTGCCCTTCCGTCCCCGCCCACTTCTAACGCTGCAGACGCCGCTGAGCACATTAACCAAGAAGCTCCCCGATGAAGGGCACAAGACCCGAAATGCATTGGAGCAGTGTCTTGAAAACATAAACTTTTCAAATGTAAAACATGAATGAAATGGATTACTGATTGAAATACCATGCACCAATAAATTGCGACAATTGGTTACACTATGGAGGTTTATTGTCTAAACACCAAAGGTGTGCACTAAACGCAGGGACGTCACCAAGGCAATATGGTGACGCTTTGAACAGATTTAACATATACGTGTGTCGGACGGACACACCACCTGCTTGTAGCACCCTACTGTTAATCAAAACAACATTTGACTATAGAAACCCAACTACAAACTAAACACTTGCTGTGCGTCCCCCAATTACCACATATAAATCACAGTTGAATACTTGCCACTGGGAGGAATGTCTCGTTTGCCCTTGCAGACAGTGAGTCTGTGTGGTAAAATCTTGTGGCACGGGACACACTTTTTCCCACAAGTGGTACTATTATATGATTGACACAAACTATCAGTAGCATGTCCATTTAGTTAGGGGAAATTTATGGTGCAGAGGAAATTAAATCCAATACTTCTTAACACAGAACCATTTTCTGCACCTTGACATTCCACCCATAACAAATAGACATACACATGTATGTTTATGTCATCCATGTAATAGTGCCACATATAAGAAATAGTGTGTCCAGTGCTATAAGATGTTACCACACAGACTGTCATCCGTACAATGGTAGCCCATCCATAGGTACACTTGTTCATAGATCCCCACAGAGCACACTTCCACTGACACTCATAGAAGACCTTCCATAGTGCAAGTTGCTTGCCTGTGAGTAGCGCACAATCTTTTCTAGCGATCTGAAGTAGCTCACATCACTGAAAATGTAGGTGGCTCTGGCCAACATGATGTCACTGTGCTGGATTTGTGAGTGTAGGAAGGATCAAAGGATGAGGGTAGTCTCACATCCTTAATCGTTGCTCTGTATACAGTGCTCTGATTTAATGCAAGATTGAATTGCAAGATTGTAATGTGTCTTTGCTATTTTGTCAACAAAGGTTTTTTTGGAAAATTAAAAAGAGGGTAAGGGCAGTCAACAGGTCACTTCAAAATTGTGTTTTTCTACTCATGACTAGAGAGATTCATGAGTAAAATCTGAAAACGGTTATGTTATGTACTGGAGTGTATTAGCACTGTATCAAGGCCAATGTATTTACTTATGCTGTGGAGGTTAAAGGACAATCCAGCTTACAGAGTGTTACAAATAATACTTATACAGCATGGATATCGATATAGTGCGTCAGACATTGATTAACTGTTTCAGTACAGGATGCATATAGTCATTTAGACATTTGACATATACTTGTAGTAAGTTGTGAATATTGTGAAAGGCCCACACAAAGCAGACAGGCTTTCAGTGCATACACAATTTGGTACAACATAGCAGCATTTCTTGACACAAGTTGATACCTGTATACCCTTTTTGTGAATGCAAAAGATGCAGATTTGTTGGGCTTGTCTATTCGCTGTTCAAAGGTTTTCTTAAGTTGATATCCTCCTGCTGAACAAAGTTCATTATTCAATCCAACAAAGGTCAAACATTCAAAGGTGTTAGATGGTTCCTGTAGAAATGTAATGTATAGGTGCGAGACAAGATCATCCATGATATAGGAACTACCATGTGTAATAACAAACCTGTGACCAAACAATTTCAGGAAATGTTTCCTCATGCATGCAATTATGATAATCGCTAAACAAAGTTGGGGAGCCAGAAGCAGGTGTAATGTGAGATCTTGTTAAATGTATTGTGATCTAAGTTCATGATCAGTTCCATTTGCACAGATACAACAATCTACTGTATATGTCTTCACCGTCTCACTGAGGGTGATGGGAGTGTTGTGGAGGTCTCCAGCTCTAGTACATATTCTTCAATGGCCTCCACTAGTGAGCATTCTCTAGTGGTGGCAGATCCGCCACGAAGTGTTACACCTGCATCCTTGTTTACCAACCGAGTCCCATCTCCAACCTCTATGATGCTCCCCCCATCTGGCCCCCCACTGCACTCCTAAAAAGAGTTCAGCCTCCCCTGTCCCAGGCACCTCATCCCCTGCCCCTTTCCCCCTGGCTGAGCTCAGTGTTGGGGCTGTTGGCCTCCTATGCACGATCGCTGTAGGGCAGACTGACCTGCTAAATGGCACCCCGGGGATTAGCTCCCAGATGCAGCACATGCCAACTTTCCTGGAAGGCATTCACAGTGGTATGTCTGCCCTACAGTGGTCATTTTAGGCTCTGGTCTTCTCTCTGACTGCAGGCTTGCACCCTGCCCAAACTCCTACCGCACCTCACATCTCTGCCCCATCCTCATGCCCAACCCTGTCCAAAGCACATGCAAACATTTGCATGCAGACACCTCACCAGACCCAAGCAGCGCACACACAGAAGAAAAAACAATAGAAATGAAGGCACACTGACAAACACGCATCCACCGCACCAACCACCAGACACACTCACTACCTCCTCCACTGACACAGCCACTGACAGCACACACATCATCACAGACACACTCACCACCCCTCCCGTGACATACCCACTAACAGTGCACACACCACCACAGACACTCACTACCCCTCCACTGACACACCCACTGACATCACACACATCACCACAGACACATTCACCACCCCTCCACTGATACACCTACTTACAGCACACACACCACCATAGACACATTCACCACCCCCTCTAGTGACACACCCACCAACATCACACAGACACCGCAACAAACAACACACACACATACACAACCCCCTCTACATGCACCACACCTACACACTTTACCTCAACACTAGTCACATCCACACACACATTAGGAAACACACTTGGGAAACACAAATGCCAATGCTCACCCATGCAACACACACCTACAAAATGACAGACCACAAAACACTCAGCACATACACCACATCCACAGGCAACTACACCCTCAACACACACAGCAGACATATCCACTCCCTCTTCCTTCAAAACCTCAACTTCTCCCGAACATCCCACCCATTTTTCCCAAGAGGATGTTTGGTTAACGCTTGCTCTAATGCCCGCCACAACCCAAACCACCTCCCAAATCGAAACGAAAGCCTCCCCCTCCTGAGACTACCCCTATAAAACAGAACCCTCCTTTAAGAAAACCAACCCAGCCCTTCCCAGATGCAAACGTTCCAATAATAAAAAGGCAAAAAGTTCCCCTGCCAAAACCCACCGCCTCCCTTCCCCCCATCCCCTTTCCCTCCCAAGCCCAACAGTTCTAATAAAAAAGGGCAAAAAGCTTCCCTGCCAAAACCCCACCCTCGTCCCCTCCCGAACCCAAATGTTTTGGAAAAAGAAAGGCAAAAGTCTCCCCTGCGAAGCCCCTTTCCCCCTCCCAAGTCCAAAAGTTGAGGAAAAAAGGCAAAGCTCCCCAGCCAAAACCCAAACCCATTTGCCCTCCTAAGCCCAACCCCCCACACATGCCCCTCCCATATGAGATCTAGAGTTCCCTGCTTTGCCACTTAGATGCCCCTTCCTGAGAAGGTTCCCATGGCAGTCCCTTAGGAGGCACAGTGTTGTGCCAATCCACAGGGGTGCAAGATGCACTTTACTTATTTGGACTAGCAGTTTACCAAATCATTTTTGAGAGATTCATCTCAGTTTTGAAAATAAATTTATTGTTTTATTTTACCAGGTTTGTTGTATCAAGGATGGTAATTCACAATTATTTGATTCCTAGCAATGTTTCTAACTAAAATGTGAAGTGCTTCTTTTTCTTTACTACAGTAGCATGTGCTCTTACTAGATTTGTTAATGTGTCGTTGGTTAAGTGCATACACTGGTTAACATAGTAAGTAGTGGCCATTTGATGTAAGTGCAGTCTTTCATCCTAGAAAGGGCCACTTGCACAAGGTAAACATCGTTTACCACGAAAACCTTTCCCCGCAGGGAATTACAACGCGATCGTTACAACGACCACATTGTAACCACTCATACCATTACTCCTCAAGTCGTAACAACGGCTTGGGGAGGGGGGGAGAAGGTATTTGATTTGAAATTCAACACCTTCCCTTCTCTTTGCACAGACTGGAGTTGGAATAGTAAATTATACTATTCCAACATCCAGCGCCCCCCCTCCGCCAGTTGTTGTTACGACTTGCGGGGTAATTGTATGCGTGGTTACAACTGTGTTGTGATTCACTGCGGGGGAAAAGGATGCTTAAAAAGCAGTATATTCCTTACACGAATTAATTGATGTTGAAAATTAGTTTTTCTAAATGTGTTACTGTAGTTGTGTTTGTTTGACCGTGATTCCTGCTCAGTCTGAGCATATACGCATTACACCTGAACAAGTATTCTGACTATCGAATTTGGATACGATAGAGGACTTGCAATAAACAAAGGTTAAAGTTCCATGGATGTATAAGATAAATACTTCCAAATTGAAACCAACATTGCTTTTAGTACTAATGAATAAGGTAAATGTTCCAGCTTGTGTAGTGTAATTTGTACATCATGTTACATTGCACTTTTTCTAATGTGTGTTGCATATGTTTTTGATGTTACAGTTGTCTTAATTTTTTTTAACTCACCTTTAAGTTTTTGTGCAAATAGTTTGGTTTGTTATTCATTTTTTGTGCGAGTGTAAATTTGTTTGAAGACAGCTTGCACCAAATAGTTACATCTAATGGGATGATTTAGGTGTTTCTTTAAATTCTTAACTATCCACATTTCAGACATATGCATTGCACATTGGCATAATATTGCTTTTAAGTATGATTTTCTGAAACAAGATTACAGCACTTCAGTTCTGTGGTAATTGAAAAGGTAACAGGTAAAGGTGTTGCTCACCGTCGAATCCGTTCGCGACGGTGTTGATTTTCTTCGTCCCTGATCAGCAGGATAAGGGGCAACAACTGGTAGATCGGGTTCATGGTTATGAAGAAGAGTAAACATGAGTAAAGGTGAGTTTGTGCCTTATATCCGTCCCAAACCTCCAACTTAGGTATGGCGGCTTGACCACCACAGTTACGTCAGCTGGAAAGCACATTGTGATTGGCTGGGTGGTGAACGTGGCCGTCCGTCCTCCGACTGCCGCTTTGGGCTTTTGCGTCGTCAATGCGGGGGAACATCCTTGGTGGAGTCTGCGGTACTGCGAAGGTCTTTAGTCCGTCAAACTGCCAGCATTGTAAAGGAGCTGGCAGACTGCCAGGTAGGCGGGTGGGAAGACCGCCAAAGAGCCAACACCTAAATCACGCCCTATGACACTGCTTTCTATACCTCTTCACTGTACATCTCTCTACCTTACTCTACACCACTCTTCTCTATCCCAATGCACTCTTTCCCACTCTGCTATATACCACTGCACTCTTCACCAATCCAGACTAGGCCATTCCACTCTATTCTGGACCACTCAATGCTACGCCGCTCCTCTCTATGCCACTCTGCCCTGCAACCCTTTACTCTATGCCACTACACTCTAGAACAATGTACTTAACTATGTACTACTCCACTCTATGCCAGTGCATTCTACGCCACTACCCGACATTACTGCACTCTACCCTGCACCACTCCACCCTACACCACTTCACTCTACTATGAAAGAATCTACTCTACAACACTGCACTCTATGCCAGTGCACTCTACACCACTACTCTGTTCCACTCCACTCTACACTGCACTCTACAACACTTCAATCTGCGTCACCCTACTCTAAACCATTGCACTCTATGCCAAGGCCCTCCACAGTACCTTACTCAAAACCAATGAACTCTATGCCTCTGCACTGTACCTCAACTACTCTGCACCACTGCACTGCCCACCACTATACTCTGCTACACTCTACTATATGCCACTGCACTCTACACTACTGCAAGCTACACCATTCTACACCATTGTACACTACATCACTGCACTCTATGCCACCTAATTCTAATCTGAACCACTGTACTCTAGGCAACTGCTCTCTACACCAATCTACTATGCACCACTCTAATCTACGCTACTGTACCAGTGCACTACATGTCAATACACTCTACAGCACTGCACTACTTGCCACTGCATTCCATAACAATCTTCTCTGCAAAACTGTACTCTCCACCACTGAACTCTATGCCACTCTACTGTGCATCACTGCACTCTACTCTGCACCACTCAACTCTACTGAATTCTATGCCAATGCACCATATGTCACTCTACTGTGCATCACTCCACTCTGTGCCACTGCACTCTACGCCACTCGAATCTGCTCTGCACCACCGCACTCCACACCACTGTACTCAACGTCACTCTAACCTGCTCTGCACCTCTGCCCTCCATGCCACTGCACTCCGCAGCAGTGGGCTCTACAACACTCTACGCCACTGCACTTAGCACCACTCTACTCTACCCCTCTGCACTTTATCCTGCATAATTCCACTCTGCACCACTCCACTCCACTTTGCACCACTCCACTCTACACCACTCAACTCTACACCACTTCACTCTACTCTGAAACAATCTACTCTTCCCCACTGCATTCTACTCCAGACTGCGCCACGCCACCCTGCACCACTCTACTATACAGCATTGCATTCTACGCCGCAGGAATCTACACTGCCCCACTCCATTCTACTCTGTCTTTCACCACTCTACTCTACATGCTTGCCCTCTATTAAACTCTACTCTGTGTCACTGCATTCTTCACCAATGAACTCTACACCAATCTACTCTGCAGCACTGTACTCTATGCCACTTCAGTCTAGGTCACTCTACTCAAGTCTGCAACACTCCACTCTACAACAATCTACTCCACTCTATGCCATTCCACTCCACTCCACTACTCCACTCTGTGCCACTCCACAACAATCTACTCTGCTGTACGCTGGTCTACTGTAAAACACTCTACTCCACTGTACACAACACCCTCTATGCCTCTCTGCTCTGCCCCTCTTCATGACACTCTATGCCACTCCACTCTATGACTGTCTACTTCACTCTGACCCTCTACTCCATCCTACGCCACAAAACTCTGACACTGTACTCCACTTTCCAACCTTCCTCTGTACTACCCTCTACTCCCTCCACAACACTCCATTCCACTCCACTCTGCACCAATCCATGACACATAAACAATTAGTGAAGGTGTCTTTTGTATGGGTGGGGACATGGCCCCATAACAACATTGCAGTCACAGTACACACAGACAGTGCCAGGCTGAATACCTAAATCTGAAAGAAACAGGTTAGTATTAGATTCCTTACCTTAGAATATCCCCAGGCGTCAGTCTGGATCCGGAAACTTTTGCGTAGCAGTACCCCTGCGCGTCGGTAGGCGTCGTCTGCAGGCGTCCCCTGCGGCTCTGCGTCCGTCGTCGGCGTCGTGCGCCGTGATGACGTCGCTGGAGTATATAGACGCCGCCTCCGCGCGCTGACGTCAGTTCTTCTTTTTTCCGCGCCAGTTAGCGCAGATCAGAGAAGTGCAGTACTCCGGTCTTTTGACCAAGTTTTTGATCTTTGATCTTTTTTGTACTCTTCTACGGTGCCGGTAGGATGCCCGGTTTTAAGCATTGTGACAACTGAACAGTACGATGTTGGTGACAGACCATCACCGACTCTGCCTCCGGTGCCTGGGCCCCGACCACGACGTGGACTCCTGCGTCGATTGCCGGGCCTTGACGAATAAAGCTAGACGGGAGCGGTCCCGCAAGCTGCTCGAGCTCCGGGTGTCGGCCCCGCGTCGAGAGCGGTCCCGGTCCGGCCGGAGGTCAAGGGAGCGATCGAGGGAGCGGTCGCGGAGCCGTCGCCGCTCCTGAAGTCGTCACCATTCATCTGGTTCCTCAGGTAGGGGCGTTGTCATCGTACCCCCGACTCTCCCCCGACGCTCTCGCGATGCGGCCGGGGGTTCGGGTGACCCCAACCCCGCGGCTCCGCATGAGTCGCCGACGTGGCCTGCTCCATTCCTTGCGGTCCCTGGGCAAGGCGCGTCGCCCGAGGAGATAGAGGCGTTCCTCATGGCCATGAGGGCTCTGTCTCCTCCGACGGGTTCAGCGGCGCCTTCGGGCCCTGTGGTCCCGTCCGGGGGCCCTAGCGGTTCGGGTGATCCTGCCTCGACGCCGTCGACGGCTCCGATCCCGGCGCTGCAGGGGCCCTCAGGGTCGACGCCGGCTGGTCAACCGGCCTCTCCGGCGCCGATTCCATCGGGGCAACCCGAGGCGCCGCCCCCGCGCGGCGCCGGTTCTCTGGCTCCGGGCGGCGCCATCCCCATTCCCTCTCCGACACCGGACACGGAGTCGGACCGGCGTCGTCCGACGCCGGGCTGGACGCCGATGGGGCCTATGAACCCCGAGGAGCCGGTCTACATTGTTGACTCCGAATATGGTGAAGATGTAGATTACGGAGAGGAGTGGGAGGGGTCTGAGGACCCTCTGACCCGTGAGTGTCAGTACGACGTGGACTGGACGGGTGACTTGGGTGACGCCAGTGGTCTGGACGACTCCCCCAACCCTGGCTTTGTCTCACCTCCTACCGTGGCTTCGGAGGAGGGGGCAGCTTATTCAGTGGTGTTGATGAGGGCTGCCAAGGCCCTAAACCTTGTGCTAACATCCTCACTGAGGTCCTCAAACCGCAGTCATGCCCACAGGAGCCACTGCTGCCGTTCAACGAGGCCTTAACTGACGTTCTTTTGGGCACGTGGTCCAGGCCCACTTCAGGTTCGCCTGTTGACAGGAACGTGGCCAGACGCCACCGTCCGTGTTCGGACGACCCCAAGTTTCTGTCCACCCATCCCACCCCTGAGAGTCTGGTGATCCAGGCCTCCACTTCCCAAACCGCATTCCCGTCGGCCCCGCCCGACAGGGAATCTAAGAGGTACGACCAGTATGGCAAAAAGGTCTTTTCGTCCTTGAGTCTGGGACTGCGGTCTTGCAACACCGCATGCCTCTTGGGCCGCTACACCCACTCTCTTTGGGATACGGTCGCGGACCTGCTGCCTGAATGCCCGCCGGAGGTACGGGCTAAGCTCGGCAAGGCTATGATTGAAGGCCGAGACGCAGCAAGATACTCCATCAGGTGTGGTCTTGATACGACCGACTCACTGGGCAGAGCGATGTCCACGACGGTGGCGATTCGTCGCCACGCCTGGCTGAGATCCGCCAACTTCTTGGCAGATGTCCAGAATGCATTGATGGACATGCCGTTTGATGGCAGTCGCCTGTTTGGCGACAAAGCGGACCACACGCTGGAGCGCTTCAAGGACTCCAGGGTCACGGCCAAGTCCTCGGGTCTCTCGACCCAGCGCCAGCAAACAGGTTCATTTCGCTCCTTTCGTGGCCAAGGAAGGGGCGGTCCCACACGTGCTGCCAGCCACGTGCTGCAACAGACTTATCAACGCGGCGGCGGCCGTGGAAACCGCTGTGGTGGCGGTCGGGGACAGCGGCGAGGTCAGACCACACCTCCCCCCGCAGCATCCGCCACTAAATCCTCCTAGTACGTGCTTTCAGGCCCATGTGACGCCGGTGGGTGGCAGGGTTCGCCATCACCTCTCCCACTGGCGCACGATAACATCAGACAGGTGGGTGCTGCAGTTCGTCCGAAGGGGCTACTCCCTCCCCTTCGAGACCACTCCTCCAGCCATGCCACCGCAGAACCACCGTGTGTCGGGGGACCACTTGACACTTCTGCAGGAGGAAGTTACGGCCCTCTTGGCCAAGGGGGCCATCGAGCGCGTTCCTGGGCCAGAAGTAGGACGTGGTTGCTATTCCCACTACTTTCTGGTGCCCAAGAAGGACAAAGGGGGCCTACGTCCTATCTTAGATCTAAGGAACGTCAACGGCTTCCTTCGGAAGGAGAAGTTTAAGATGTTGACTTTGGCTCAGGTCTTGGCTGCTCTAGACCCGCAAGACTGGATGGTAGCGCTGGACTTACAGGATGCGTATTTTCACATCCCCGACCTGCCGGCCCACCGGCGTTACCTGCGGTTCACGGTAGGCCTAGAGCACTTTCAGTGTATCGTGCTCCCCTTCGGCCTTACCAGCGCACCACGGGTGTTCACAAAGGTGATGGCGGTGGTCGCAGCCCATCTGCGCAGGTTAGGAGTTTCAGTCTTCCCCTACCTAGACGACTGGTTGTTGAAGGCGGGCTCGCCCGAGACAGTCGTCCACCACCTTCAGACGACGGCAGACCTCCTGCACGAGCTGGGGTTTTCCATCAATGTGCCGAAATCACACCTGTGTCCCTCTCAAAAGCTCCTTTTCATCGGAGCGGTTCTCGACTCGGTGCAGTTTCGGGTTTATCCTCCGGAACGGCTGGTCCGGGATACACAGGCTTTGATTCCCATCTTTCAGCCGTTATCCCGGGTTTCGGTCAGGTTGACGCTGCGGCTGCTGGGACTGATGGCTTCCTGCATCCTTCTGGTGCATCACGCCCGGTGGCGGATGCGGGCTCTGCAGTGGGACCTGAAGTTTCAGTGGGCCCAGCATCAGGGCAACTTGTCCGACCATGTCCTGATCTCGGAGGGCACTGCGAGACAACTGCAGTGGTGGCTTACGGACCGCGATTGGGTCAGAGGCAGATCTCTCTCCCTTCCCCAACCGGAGCACGTTGTTGTGACGGACGCGTCCCTCCAGGGCTGGAGAGGCCACTTGCGAGAGGCGGAGATCAGAGGCATCTGGTCCCGGCTCCATATAAACTTGTTGGAGCTACGGGCAATTCGTCTAGCACGGAAGGCATTCCTCCCCTTTGTCAACGGGAGTGTAGTGCAGGTGTTCACGGACAACACCACCGCCATGTGGTACTGCAACAAACAGGGCGGGGTGGGGTCGTGGACCCTTTGCCAGGAGGCTCTGCGCATCTGGCAATGGCTGGAACGTCAGGGCATGACTCTGACGGTTCAACAACTGGCAGGTTCTCTGAACGCCAGGGCGGACGAACTCAGCCGTCGGTGCTTGATGGATCACGAATGGCGTCTGAACTCGGACGTGGCGCGGGGCCTCTTTCTGCAATGGGGAGAGCCTTGGTTAGATCTATTCGCCACAGAAGAGAACACGCAATGTCATCAGTTCTGCGCGTTGGAGTTTCCAAGACGGCACTCGCACGGCGACGCCTTTCGGCGCGAGTGGAGTTGCGGTCTGTTATACGCCTTTCCGCCTATACCACTTCTGCCCAGAGTGCTGAAGAAGATCAGGCGCGACCGGGCCCAAGTCATCCTTGTGGCTCCGGACTGGGCTCGGAGGTACTGGTATCCCGAGCTACTCAGCATGTCAGTCGGTCCCCCGATCCGCCTGCCCCTTCAGGAGGACCTTCTGTCGCAGCAGCAGGGGACGGTCCTCCACCCGAACCTGTCCAGCCTCCACCTCCATGCGTGGAGATTGAGCGGCGACAGTTGAAGCCATTTGACTTGCATCCTGAAGTCTGTGATGTGATTCTGGCAGCCAGGCGTTCCTCCACGAAATCGGTATACGCCTGTCGGTGGAACAAGTTTGTGGCATGGTGCACAGCAAAGGCTGTGGATCCACTCTCTGCCCCTCTTTCTGAGGTTCTTCTCTTCCTTCTTTCTCTTGCCCAGCAGGGCTCTGCTCTGGGCACTATCAAGGGCTACCTTTCTGCCCTTTCGGCCTTTCTGAGGCTGCCTGATCAACCTTCTTTGTTGAAGTCCCCCATTGTAACAAGATTCTTGAAGGGCATCACACACATGTATCCACCTGTTCCGTTTGTGATGCCTCAGTGGGGCTTGAACCTGGTTCTAACCTTCTTGATGTGTGCTCCCTTTGAGCCCCTTCATTCCTGTCCTCTCCGTCTCCTGACTTTAAAGACGGCTTTCCTGGTTGCCATCACCTCTGCCAGGAGAGTGAGTGAGCTCCAGGCTCTTTCTGTCAAACCTCCTTTCCTGTCCATTCATCCTGACAAGGTGGTTTTGAGAACTAGGCCTTCTTTCCTGCCCAAAGTTGTCTCTGCTTTTCACATCGGGCAGTCCATCACCCTCCCTTCCTTCTTCCCGCCTCCGCATCCTTCAAAGGATGAAGAGCGGCTCCATCGTCTGGACCCAAAACGTGCGCTTTCATTTTATATGGATCGCACACGCCAGTTCCGGGTGGATGACCAACTGTTTGTTGGCTACGTGGGTGCGAAGAAGGGACGGGCGGTACATAAATGGACCATCTCTCGGTGGGTCGTTCTGTGCATCAAAGCGTGCTACTCTTTGGCTCGGAAGGAGCCTCTTGTTGGGCTGAGGGCCCATTCCACTCGGGCCACGGCGGCTACTACTGCCCTGGGCCGGGGAGTCCCCTTGCAGGACATTTGCCAGGCGGCTACGTGGGCCTCGCTGCACACTTTTGCGAGGCACTACTGCCTGGACAGCCAAGTCCGGAGGGATGGCTTCTTTGGCCGTTCTGTCCTCCAGGACTTTCTGGTGTAGGATTGTATTGGTTCGCAGACCCACCACCGGGGTTGGTATTGCTGGGGTATCTATTCTAAGGTAAGGAATCTAATACTAACCTGTTTCTTTCAGATGAACAAGTTACTTACCTTCGGTAACGATATATCTGTAAGAAACAGTAGTTAGTATTAGATTCCTTACCGCCCCACCCATCCTCCCCGTTCTGCGAACTGATACCTAGGGTTAAGGACATCCCTTTCAGGGCCCTAGTTTCAAATGGCACCAGTGTTGGTTCTCACATGGCTCTGCGTGTTCTGGCGCGGAAAAGCTGTGTGCAAAGAACTGACGTCAGCGCGCGGAGGCGGCGTCTATATACTCCAGCGACGTCATCACGGCGCACAACGCCAACGACGGACGCGGAGCCGCAGGGGACGCCTGCAGACGACGCATACCGATGCGCAGGGGTACTGCTACGCAAACATTTCCGGATCCAGACTGACGCCTGGGGATATTCTAAGGTAAGGAATCTAATACTAACTACTGTTTCTTACAGATATATCGTTACCGAAAGTAAGTAACTTGTTCATCAGCCTTTGCAAAAAGGTTCAAACCACGCTGCAGGAAGCTGCAACCATAATGCTGCCATGTTCCAATGTTGGTCATAGGAGCTCATCCTGTTCTAAAACCAGGCTCCCAGACTCCCAGCCTACAGTGAAAGTGATGGAGTGGCAGAAAGGCCGACCCGGCCCTGAACATACATTAGGATATGTCAAAGCATCTTTCAGGTGGCTGGATAGGAAGCCCTCCCCCCATTCCCCTACCTCAGTGATCCACTCAAGTTCAAGGCTGATATTGGGTGAGAAACTGGCAGGTGGGAGGGTAGTGGGAGAAGGAAGGAGACGAGAGAAGGAAATTATCCAACCACCAATGCCACACATGTTAATGCATCATGTGCAGTTTCATCTAAAAATTATAGAGGACCAAAGGTAGGTTTACACATGCACGCACGCACATAGTATTTACTTGTATTTTAATGTAAGGTTTGCAATAAAAACCCATTAATTTATATCATTAATGTTATGTAATATGGTTTGTAAAGTACAGATGGTAGTTGCTAAAGGGTTTCTTAGAGCGATTAGAGTTTACTTATCCCACTCAAACAGCCACATTCGAAGTATAGCCCACACTGCAAGAGTTTTCCACAGAGAAATGGAGCACTTGGAATCTGCATGGTAGGCGCCTTCTTGGAGACAGACCTGTTCACTTAATTCCTGTCGCCTCCTTATATTCCAGGCTATACTGGTAAAAATGTTAAATATTTGTAGGAAGTGATGTCAGCAAAATAGGCTACTTGGTGGCAGTGCTTAATTTGTGGTGGTGTTACAAGTCTTTAGCACCGGCATTTAATTCATATCACCGCCACTGTTTAATGTCGATCCACCACTTGGTGGCATTGTCGTCCCTTTTTTCAGCAGCACACCCCACAAATATTAATAGTAGCACGTCAGCACCATTGGTATTAGCATTTGGCAACAGGGGCTGGGGCAGTTGGTGGTGCACGCTGCAGTGGTCTCCTAAGCGATATCTTGACCCCTGGCACATATTTGTACAAATTAGTCACTGCCGGGCAGTGTCTGAAGACCAGGGCAACAGTGAGCAATGGTGGTAGTTGTTCACAAGCAGATAGTTTGCTTCGAGAAATTAAGCTTATCATGTGATCCTTTGATTGGGTGAGATTTAATGAGGTTCTGTCGTCAAGGGGATGGAAGGGAGTGGGAGGACGAATCGTCGGCTGAAGGAGTGTTCCAAAATAAAGGGTTTTAACTTTGGTTTGCATTAGTGCGTATTTTGCTCATCTAGCAAGTCATTAGAACTCAATAGGGAAAGATGTGCGTATTTGGGTAAACAGCCATGACAACGAGGCTGTTACTACGCATACCATTACATCGCATGCATTACAACAAGGATTAAGAACAAAAGGCAGGTGCACTACATATAAAATCAATAAGAAGTAGGTTCTTTGAGGTTTCTTCTTTTCAGTTTCTTTGAAAAACAACAATGGCACACAGCCAACGTGTTTCGTTCCCCCGTGCCACGGGAACTTCATCAGGGCTCATGTAATTAGATTAAAGCTGGGCAGGGTTATCACCAACCGGACCGAAGTGAAGTGTGTATCAAAACGTGGAAGCCAAATAAGTATCACATATATAAGGCAATGATATTCCTGCTGGAAACGAGAAATTCCGTAGCAGAGAAAATGAAGGGTACCCGATGTCTCCAAGGATTTCAAATAAATGCTATATGAAGCCGCTTCCCTGAAATCCCAGGTGGAGTAGAAGAAATGAAGGCGGTATATTCTTGTACCACCACTAAAGGTGTGGTCTCCTTCCCAAAAACCCAACAGAAGGCAGCAATATCAAAGGAGTGGGGTCCCTCAATGTAAAAAAGGCTGCATCCGTGCAGGTACAGGTCAGCAGTTCCTTGATAAGAGGCTGACAGGCATAGTAGCGCGTCTTTCCATCGGCGATGCATGACGCATGTGATGTAACAACACGTAGCCATTACTACGCATACCATTACATTGCACGCGCTTTTATAACACATGCAATGTAATGGCTGTCCACAATGTTGTGAGGAAATTGAGGCTGTTCCGTTTCCCCACAACGACGTGCAACTGAATAGAGACGACGCTGGAACCAGGAGAGAGGAACCACGAGGAAAGAGACACTCTATGCTACTCCACTCTACAACTGTCTACTTCACTCTGACACTCTAGTCCACCCTACCCCACAATACTCTGTGCACCAGAACAGAGACAACGCTGGAACCAGGAGAAAGGAACCACGAGGAGAGAGAGGTAAGGGGGGGTAGTGCTTGGCTTGGAGGTTGATTTTTTTTTCATGGTTTAGAGTAGTGTCGAAGTAGTGTTGTAATGTTTGTGTAGTGTAGGGTTGTGTTTTAGAGTTTAGAGTAGTGTCGGGGGGGTCGTGCAGGGTAGTGTTAGAGTGTAGGGACAGGACTGGGCATAGGGGAGGGTCGTGCTGGGTGTATTGTTTTAGGGTTTAGGGTAGTGTTGGGGTGTTTGTGTAGTGTAGGGTAGAGTTTTAGGGTAGTGTTGGGGGGTCATGCAGGGTAGTGTTGGAGTGTAGGGACCAGACTAGTGGCAGGGGGGGGGTCGTGCTGGGTGTATTGTTTTAGGGTTTAGGGTAGTGTTGTGGTGTTTGTGTAGTGTAGGGTAGAGTTTTAGGGTAGTGTTGGGGGGTCATGCAGGGTAGTGTTGGAGTGTAGGGACCAGACTAGTGGCAGGGGGGGGGTCGTGCTGGGGGTAGGGTTTTAGGGTTTAGGGTAGTGTTGTGGTGTTTGTGTAGGGTAGTGTTTTAGGGTAGTGTCGGGGTTGGGTGGTCGTGCAGGGTAGTGTTGGAGTGTAGGGACCGGACTGGGGGTAGGGGGAGGGTTGTGCTGGGGGTAGTGTTTTAGAGTTTAAGGTAGTGTTGTGGTGTTTGTGTAGGGTAGTGTTTTAGGGTTTAGGGTAGTGTTGGGGGGTCGTGCAGGGTAGTGTAGTGTTATTGTAGGGAGAGGACTGGGGGTCGGGGAGGGTCGTGCAGTGGTACTACATTAGAGTTTAGGGGTAGGGTAGGGTGGAGTCACTTACCTTGCAAACGTTTACCACGACTATGCCTTTAACACACATGCCTTTGCGTTGAAATGGCATGCGTGGTAAAGGCATAGTCGTGGTAAAATGTTGCGTTCTAATGGTACTCGTAATTGACATCGCGAAGTAATACTCGCGTTGTAATGGTATGTGTGGTATTGCTATGCGATGTAATGAGTCTTATTCGTGTATTTGTGGTTTAAGACGTTCATGGTGAAATACAGGGTTTAAGCATATGATTCTAACCTTTTCGTAACAATAAAATCATAATTTTTTTAATTATAATTTTTAAAGTTTTGCTGTTTAAGAAAACGTTATTTGAACTTTTTTCAAAGTATTTTAAAGGTTTTGGGAAAAAATGTAAATAAACATAATTAGAAGTATTAAAAACGAACACTACTGCTAATACTCACAATAATAATAATAAAAGTGTCAAAGATTTCAACTTTATAAAACATCATGTAGAGGAAAGTTGCTTAGTGCACTAGTTCGAGAAAGGCAAGAAGCGACCGCGTTCTGTATGTTATAGATTAATCCCGCAACTAAATATTTGATTGTTTTGCAAATAAAACAGCATGCGTTCCTGCAGCTACAATATCGCCAATTATCTGAATGTAGGCATCTTCCAACCTGTAAAAGCCAAAGATTCAATATTCTGTGTTAGAGCGTCCTCTGCTGGACAAGTACGAAAGCGTTTCTGCAACAGAAGCTGTCTGGTGTACTATTCATTGCACACCAACTTCCAAAATCTGTTTCTTGTGATTAAAAATCATCACCTCGTATTTTGAAAGCATCCGCACATTAAGAGCCTGTAGGTAGAGTTTGATGGACAGGACGCCCGCTTCATTTAGAGACAGGCGGACTGGACTGCAAGCTTCCTGTCGACAGATCCCACGTTGGGTCTATCTACGGAAAGCTTGCTCTTATGGTCCGATAGTAGGGGTCTTTGAAGGAGGCTGCGCAAAATATATTGGGAACCGGGACTTTACTCAATACGTTTTGCTGCTGTGTTTGCTCCACTGTTCATAGAATCCTTTTCAAGGGAATGTGTTACTTTTGGTCATGTTTTATAAATACTTTATTCGTTCGTCTTTTGATAGTGGTAGCCCTTGCCCATTCATGTGTATTTTAAGAGTGATTCCATTTATAAATGTTTAACAATGGACATGCACTCGTGCTCCATAATACCATACATCTTGCTGCATAATGCCATACACCTTGTTGCATAATGCCATACACCTTGCTGCATAATGCCATACACCTTGCTGCATAATGCCATACACCTTGCTGCATAATGCCATACACCTTGCTGCATAATGCCATACACCTTGCTGCATAATGCCATACATCTTGCCGCATAATGCCACCCATTGTCTTTCTTGTATTGCCCTCCTTTTGTTCCGCTGCTTCATTCTAGATGTGTAGATAATAGTCAGGCTTCCAAAGCACGGAGCAGTGACACTCACTGCCCACTGCCCACCACTCACACACACACACAACCATACACATATTTTTGATTCATATGACCCCATTTATCACATATTCAACAAGAAGTTCAACAAGATGTATTACACCTGTGTTAAATGACATTTATCGCTTGCGTGCTAAAAATGTTTGGGAAATGGTGTAGCCAAAAATGTTTTGTGTCAAAGTGCCCCTATTCAGAGGCTCCTCTAACCAATGTAGCCCTCTGCACTGGGGTGGGAGTAATTCGCGTAATTGCGTTACGCAAATTTCTGCGAAACTGTAAAAAATCTCCGCGAACACGCAGGAATTCCGTGAACACGCAGAATGGCTTGTTCGCAATGCTTTTTTCCTGTTCGCAATCACTGTTTGCGTGCTCGCGGTGAAATATCTCGTGAACAAGCATTTTGAGAACGCGAACAAGCAAACAATTTCACAAAGTTGCAGAACGCAGAATTTTGGCCAATTTCGCCTTTTCCGCAAGTGGAACAGAATTTACCACCCAGGCCTACTCTGCACCCCCTGAGGAATGGGCCAGAGCTAATGAAAAATTGCTGCCCTGCAGCCCAGAGCCAACCTCCCCACCATGCGGACAAAATGTTAAGGGTAGCGGTGCGGCAGATCTTTCACCAAGTCCCACCCATCAGTCATAAACATGTACGATAAGGAGTAGAGAGTAATAGCACATCTGTTTCTGTGGTGGCACGTTCTCTGTGTCGAAATACTGCCCTCACTCACACAATTGTGTGACATGCTTCATCATGGGGCTGCTTTAGTAAACCCCGGCGCAGACCAACGCCGGGGTGGAGCAATAGGGTAGGGAAAGACAAGACACAACATATAAAGATATATCGAAACAGTTTGACTGATATCACCGAATGTGGAAGTGCAGTGTGAGTTAAAACTAGCTCGGAGGTGTTCCTATGCGTAGATTTTATTCCTTGGCCCTCCAGCCACGATTAAAAATGTGAATGATGATGGTGACTGGAAGAGATTATGAACTCCTTACACCCCTCCTTACTGCCAATTTGACGACATGTTTCAGCCATAGTGATATGCCCTCAGTATAGGGTCACGTTGGCCTTCATCATGACCTTTCTGATCCCAAGACCATGGTGACCTTGTTACCTAGTGTGAGGTTGTACATGAACCAATTGTTCCTGCACCGAGGTATCCCCTAAGTAACATTCTCCCGCAATAATATATGGGAGAGAAACAAAAAACAAGAAATAAGAGAGGTCACTATTAATCATTCCCTCTCGTAGTTTCGCTTACCACAGTGCATCAATCATTGTCAACCCACAACAACACGGGTATGGTGCCAGGAACAGTATCCTTGATTTAAAGATAACATGACGTTGTTCAATATTGTGAAACTGATGTAGATTCACCTAATAGAATCGTACGCGTAGATCGCTATGTGTATGTACTCTTTCTCGCATCTCTCACTCAAAATCAAAAGGTCATATTATGCCTTGTCTCTTACCAAGTTTACATTAGAACATTGCTAGAACTATTGAGAGACAAGGAGAGACTCCCTGTAGTCACACATTGGGGGGGAGACAAATCAACAAGGGGACTTATATAACACCTCCAACCAGGATTGACCCCTACAGGTGTCTAAATATTAATGCTAGTTTAAGTCCATAATGCCTTGAGATCAGGGCAGATTTACAGGCCCTGTGCGCCGCCGTTGTATCACATTGCGTGACGCGCCGGTGGTGCAGCCTGCTAAGGGATATTAACAAGCACAGGTAAAGTCACCCTGCGTGACTTAACCTGTGCTTGTAAAATCTCCCCTGTTCCCGCAACACATTGCGTGTTAGGGGCAGGACATGGGTGTTGCTGTGGGTGTTCCTATGCAACACACATGTCCACTGATGCATTTCCATATTTATGAGAAATCGTAAACCTGGAAATGTGTCCGTTTGCTACGCCACCCTAGGGGTGGCGTAGCCAAGCAAAACGAGGAGAAATGTTTTCATTTCTCCTTGTTTTTTCCTCTGTCAATGCGTGCTGCATTCTACAGCACGCATTGAAAGAGAAAAAAGCAAAAAAGCAGGGATTGCTTTTGTGCAGGAAGGGGCCACTTCCTGCACAAAAGCAATCTCCCCATGGCGCAGGCATCCTTGCACCATGGTGATAGCTTATAGTGCCCAAAAGATGCACCGGGAACTGCTCAGGGGGCAGCGCAACAAACATCAAGCAACATGTCTCCTTTCCTTTCAGCAGAGAAAGCAGCTATGTCCCCAGAGGCCTTAGGAGAAAATTACAAAAAACAATTTGATGGACAGAATGTAGATCAATGTCTTACATTCACCCCAGTACAAGGATCTGGGCCTAAATCCATCGTTTTTTGCACTCCACAACACCCTGGGTCAGATAATGGCTTTATGCAAATCAGCTCTGACCCTGTGCCCCATGGGAACAGTCCAGTCCGAACTACAACAGCCATATCTTTCCCAGACCGGAATCAAGCATCCGAGAACCGGACCGGTTTCGAGGTAACACCTCTCATCAGCCCGGCTAGCTTGACTCCAGTGGTGTGGAGGCTCTGGGACCCACGTCTGAGCCACCCCAGTACACCCCAGTACACCCAGGGAGAAAATTACAAAAAACAATTTGATGGCCAGAATGTAGATCAATGTCTTACATTCACCCCAGTATAAGGATCTGGGCCTAAATCCATCGTTTTTTGCACTCCACACCACCCTGGGTCAGATAATGGCTTTATGCAAATCAGCTCTGACCCTGTGCCCCATGGGAACAGTCCAGTCCGAACTACAACAGCCATATCTTTCCCAGACCGGAATCAAGCATCAAAAACGATGGATTTGGGCCCAGATCTTTTGACTGGGATGAATGTGTGACATTGATCCACATTCGGTCCATCACCTGTTTTGTTTGCAATACCGCCATAAGTGCGCTGGGGATGCTCAGACGTGGGTCCCAGGCACTCCACACCACTGGAGTCAAGCTAGCCGGGCTGATTAGAGGTGTTACCTCGAAACCGGTCCGGTCCTCGGATGCTTGATTCCGTTCTGGGAAGGACATGGCTTTTGTAGTTCGGACTGGACTGTTCCCATGGGACACAGGGTCAGAGCTGATTTGCATATCGCCATTGTCTAACCCAGGGTGGTGTGGAGTGCAAAAAAACGATGGATTTGGGCCCAGATCTTTTGACTGGGATGAATGTGTGACATTGATCCACATTCGGTCCATCACCTGTTTTGTTTGCAATACCGCCATAAGTGCGCTGGGGATGCTCAGACGTGGGTCTCAGGCACTCCACACCACTGGAGTCAAGCTAGCCGGGCTGATGAGAGGTGTTACCTCGAAACCGGTCCGGTCCTCGGATGCTTGATTCCGTTCTGGGAAGGACATGGCTTTTGTAGTTCGGACTGGACTGTTCCCATGGGGCACAGGGTCAGAGCTGATTTGCATATCGCCATTGTCTAACCCAGGGTAGTGTGGAGCGCAAAAAAACGATGGATTTGGGCCCAGATCTTTTGACTGGGATGAATGTGTGACATTGATCCACATTCGGTCCATCACCTGTTTTGTTTACAATACCGCCATAAGTGCGCTGGGGATGCTCAGACGTGGGTCCCAGGCACTCCACACCACTGGAGTCAAGCTAGCCGGGCTGATGAGAGGTGTTACCTCGAAACCGGTCCGGTCCTCGGATGCTTGATTCCGTTCTGGGAAGGACATGGCTTTTGTAGTTCGGACTGGACTGTTCCCATGGGGCACAGGGTCAGAGCTGATTTGCATATCGCCATTGTCTAACCCAGGGTGGTGTGGAGTGCAAAAAAACGATGGATTTGGGCCCAGATCTTTTGACTGGGATGAATGTGTGACATTGATCCACATTCGGTCCATCACCTGTTTTGTTTGCAATACCCCCAGAGGCCTTGGGGCATAAGCAGACCCCTGCAGCCTTCAGTGCAGTGGGCCCCTAACCCGCCAGGAAGCCCACAACCCTTCAAGGGGCCCCCGATTCATCCCAAGGATTTGAATATCTGTTGAATATTGGAGACTGGGGACCCTTATCACATTCTGCAGGTGGTCTCCATCATTTTGTGTTACACCACTGTGGTGGGTCTGCTCTAACGGATCAATAAGAGAAATTCCATACGAAAAACAGGAAGTCGAAATCACTACGAGCGGCCAGCACCTTAGGCTTCCCTCTTATCCCAGCCGCCCCAAATTTAACGAACAGGTTAAATGTTCTGCAAAGAGATGAACTATGATGCAAGCAAATGGACAAAGCCCTATGAACACCCAGGCAAGGTAATCAAGGTTCCTCCTCCGAAACAAATAAAAACGGCAAAAAAACCCTTAGGGCAAAAAGCAGACCCCAGTCTTAAAATTGCCTTGTCCAGATTAGAAGTGAGATAAGGCTCATGACAGAATAATGCACCCAATTCCCCCATCATCAGAGAGGATGTAATGGTCACCAAGAAAAACTCATTGGCTGACAAAAGAGGACAAGGAATGAATTCCAATGGCTCTCCGAGTGAATCTTCTACAACACTCTTGATATCAGCGGCATTGGAGCAATGTACAGAGAAGGCCTTCCGAACAAGAGAGGGATATGGCGTCCACCTCTGAAACCTGCGACCAGGTAATGGCTGAGCACCAGCGAGGAAGAGGCGTATCCTCCAGGGATGCAACTCAATCCATCGAAGGAGTCTCCCGTCTTCAGCAGATCTGAAGAGTTATCATCCTGCATAGGCCAAAATGAAGAAAAAAAGGAACATGCCTGCTGTGGGCAACAGGAAGTAGAGTCTTACCATCAACTTCAACTGGTTTCTTTGTCAAACACTCAAATTGGGGTCCAAAAAAACATGTGTCTCAAAATAAGTGTATGAAGAAGAGAATTACAGTTCCTAGTTATGTCGCTGCGAATGATGATCATCCAAAATCGCTACTCCTGATGCTGCTGCAGCTGAATGTTCACCAATATAACATCTGGAATAAAACAGACCTGGAGTGGGACTGGATCTTCTCCCTTCTGTAAAGTACCAAATAAAGACTGGAAGTCTTTAAACAATGATTGCACTCTATAGGTTGCATAGGTCCCTGCCAAAGGGCAAACATAGTATTCGGGTTAGATCACTTTTTTTGTGCTTTATAAATCAGTGACCGCACTTCTCAGTCTGGCTCATCTCACACCATGTGTTTTACCTTTCACCTCATGTTGATTCTATTTTTTTTCTGTGCACTGCTGACTTTCTGTCTCTCTAATTCCCTCATTTTCACGGCTTCCTGCTTGCCATGTCTGAAGCTTCTTGTCAATCCCGAAACTCCTGCTTTATTTTGTCCCTGTATCCCAAGCCAGAGCTTCTGTAAAAATAATCAAGGCAGTATCCTTAAAAATCCACAGAGGAGGAGTTGCCAAGTTGTGTGAGGGACAAGAAAATTGCCGCCATTTTAACGTGAATGCATCGTTTCAGGAGGAAAATTTACATCAGCATGGAGCACAGACAATCTTTGGGCTTCTTCTGTCCCAGCGCATGAGGTCCTGCCTCAAAAGTCCTTAACTGTTCATTTTATTTATTTTTATTTATTTCACTTATATAGCGCAACAGCTACCCAACAAAGGGTTTCCCGGCGCTAGTGATTCAGTGGTATGTTACAGGACAAGGCATTTTCAGATGTTGAACACTATTGTCATTGCTTCCTTAAACTCCATTAAACACCTCTCTGTCTATACACCCTTCCATGTCTTCATGCTAACCTGTGTCTCCTTCACCTGCCTTGGTCCATTATGCCATCATTTCTGCTCGGTTCTCATAGCCTGTCTCAGAGACTACTTACCTCTTCTTCTCATGCCTTAATTACTACTAGTTACGGAAATGTCATGTCTGTGCTCCCTCTTTCGATCCAACCTCCTTGTCTCAATGTCCCATTGGAATAGCAAATCTGATCACTCCAAAGTTCAGCACTTTCTCTACTGTTTCTCAGGGTTGAGTTGCAGTCATGAATTTTACCCCTCCAAGTCAATATTTTCAATCAGATTTTAAAAAGTAATATATTTTTAATGTATTTTAAAAGGTAACAATGTGATTTTTTGTTATTTTATATTTTTGTAGTAATCTTTTTATTAATGTACTTTGTCTTGTTAATGCTGGAATTGTTTTTATAAATCTAGTCTTTGTAATTATAGTTCATTATTATTACTTTTCTTTTTATGTATGTTTAAACAATCATTTTATTTTTTGTGATTGTTTTAAAGTGTATAATTTTAAGTTTGCTTATAACTTTTGTATATCATTTAAAAAAAATTTAAATTTATTATTTAAGTATAATATTATATTACAGATCATATTTATTTTAAAGGTAAGATATTGTATAATAGTTAAAATTCGATAGCCTGACTTATTTTATGATAACATTGTGGTTTTCTATATGTTGTAGGCAATATTTCAGACGATATCGTTTCACCAATATTTCTGTCTCTGATTTTTGCTTGCAATATTTCGTCATACAACCAAGACTGAAATACTGACATGCATTCTTTATTACCTGAACTCATATTCAGTAATAAAAGTTAACTTAGGAATTCAAGACACTGACTTTCATGCAGCCTTTCTGTTTTAATTTAACCAACTAAATTGGATGAATGAACTTGATTCCTTCACATTAAGTGTAAAGAACTTGAAGATTGCATTTATCATACAGACAGATAAAGGGAATTTACGATTTCATGTATTTCTTAGCTTAATTTACACTGATACACCCCAATCACATTTGTTCATTTTCCTCTTAACCAAAAGTTGCATATGGTAATTGATGTTGGTTTCGTGTAATTCTAAGTCGAATATTCAATTTTGTTCAGAAATATACAATTTCCTGCATACCCCCACTTTCAAATAATTTCAACTGCTTTCAATGTTTAAAAGAAATTATATTTCCTAACTATAATATCCTGTGACCTATATTTTTTTCAGTGAACTCCTAAGGTTTTTTTAATGTTTCCTAATTATAATGTCCCTGTTACCTTTGTTTTTTTTATGAATTTCTAAAGTTTTTTACTTTGTTTCTTAACTGTAACCACTAACCTTTGACAGCGAGTGGGTGAGTGAGTGCATGAGTGTCTCAGTAATTATGGGAGTGGGTGTGGGAGACTCTGAGTGGGTGGTGAGTCGGTGTGAGAGTGTCTGAGTGGGTTTGTGAGGGGGTGTGTGTCTGAGTGCTCTCTGTTTTGCCCTTTTCTCCCCTGTTTTACCTTTTCTGCTTTTTTTCTGTCAACTTTTTTGTCTTTCCTACTTGTTTTTCTGCCCTCTATTTTGCTTCTTGGTGCTGGTTTATCACCTTTATTCTGCCTCTTTTTACTTATTGCTGACCTTTATTTTGCCTCTTTCAGCTAGTTTTCTCACCTTTATTTTGCTCTGTTTGTTCATTTCTCACCTTTATCTTGTCTCTTTCTGCTCTTTGCTTGCCTTTATTTTGCCTCTTTCAGCTAGTTTTCTCACCTTTATTTTGCTCTGTTTGTTCATTTCTCACCTTTATCTTGTCTCTTTCTGCTCTTTGCTTGCCTTTATTTTGCCTCTTTCTGCTCATTTCTAAAATGTATTCTGCCTCTTTCTGCTTGTTTCTGACCTTTATTTTGCCTCTTTTCCCCAGGACTGCAGGGGGAGCCTCAAGGCCCCCGCGATCCCAGCCTGCTCCCCGCCTCTTGTGGGAGGTGGCATTGCTGCTGCATGGAGGGAGCTGCTGGAAAGGCAGATCCCTCCATGCAGGAGCAATCTGCTTCATCTCTTTCCCTACCTGCATGAATGCGGGCAGGAACAGACACATCCATGCACCACAGACCCAGCCCATGCACCACAGACCCAGCCCATGCACCACAGACCCAGCCATGCACCAGACACCAAGCCCATGCACCACAGACCCAGTCCATGCACCACAGACACATGATATCATCCCATTTCCTTACAAACAGGGCAAACAAAGATTACATCAACTGCCAACTGTGTGAGAGTCAAGGTAGGCCCTGAAGGGCAACACTTTCAGTCCATCAGCACCTGAAGAGTCATATGGAAGGGTCCTGGAGAGGGGACATGTCTTCGTGCCAGTCTCTACCTGAATCGCCTCAATTTAGGAGATGGAGCCAGTTGGCTACAGCATAGTGTCCATTATGGCTCCAGCAGCCTCTGCTACCTTCCCAAAATACACAAATGAAGGGATTTGAAGCCACATCACATTCCCTGGGGTGGTTGCCTTCTTTTCGGCCCTTCTCACGCTGCGTACCACAGTCACCTTTGATATTACTGATATGAAATGGCAATTCCTCATATAGAACAGGCGCGGTTCGTCCATTGGGGCGTGGGGGCGTAGCCCCCCCTACCCAACGCCGCCCGCAGCTCCCTCATGACAATCATGTCAATGAATCAATATGACGTCAGACCGCCGGGCGGGCGTCATGTTGATTCATTGAGATCGTACAGGCGGCAAAACAAGTACGCATGCGTGGGGACGGAGGGTGACATTTTTACCCGTGCCCACGCATGCGCACTTGTGTTTTTGCGGCGTTGCGCATCAGAAGCCCTAATGGGCGTGCTGCGGGCGAGAGGGTACCTGTGCCCCTGGCGCCAGGATTGGCCAGGGGCGCTGTGAGCCTGTGACGTGTGGGGAGCAGAGCCCAGAGGTGGCGCGGACCGGGACCGGCAGCAAGGTAAGAGTGTGTGTTTTTAGTGCATTACTCCAGTCGTCTCGTCTCTTCGTCTACCACGTCCCATATTTGTTACCCTCTCTGTTCAACACATCTCCCTTATTTTTTAGATTTTTTCTCACTCGTCCTTATTATTCTATTGTTAAAGCTCCGTGCCTCTCTTCCCCTCTGCCACCTGTCTCCCCCCGCCCGGTTACTGCTCCACACCGCTCTGAACCTGCTTGCTACTCTCTCTCTGACTATGCCTCAGCTTCTTCCTGACACTCTTTCCGTCTCAATCTCTCTTTTTCTTTAAAATTTCAAAATGTTAACAAACTGTAGAGGCGGAATAGCATGATATATGCATTTATTATTGCATGCATGTTGGTGTATGTTTGTAGGTGAATTTGTATAGTACATACCTAGGGCTTACAGGATGGCAAATACATGGGCGGTAGAAGGTTTCTAGCATAAAAAGGTAGGGGTGATGTAATATGTAAACTGGCACATCCTTCAACATCGATCCTAAAGGCTTGTTAGAGTCCATAATTTATTTTTATATGGTCATAAAAATACATGAATGATGGATGGATGCAGGGTGGGTGCATTAATGATTGTTCGGTGGATGGGTGCATGGATGGATGCATGCATGATGGGTGAATGGATGCATGAATGATGGATGCAGGATGGATGGGTGGGTGGATGGGTGGATGCATGAATGAATAATGTATGGATGCAGGATGGGTGGATGGATGGGTGGATGCATGAATGATGTATGGATGGATGCATGGATGCATGCATGATGGATGGATGCATGATGGATGGATGGGTGGATGGATGGATGGATGCATGAATGATGTATGGATGGATGGATGCATGGATGCATGCATGATGTGTGGATGCATGATGGATGGATGAATGGGTGGGTGCATGAATGAATGATGTGTGGATGCAGGATGGGTGGGTGGATGGATGGATGGGTGGATGCATGAATGATGTATGGATGGATGCATGCATGATGGGTGGATGCATGATGGATGGATGGGTAGATGCATGAATGAATGATGTATGGATGCAGGGTGGGTGGGTGGATGGATGGGTGGTGCATGAATGATGTATGGATGGATGCAAGGTGGTTCGGGCTCGCTCGCTGCACTCGATCGCTGCGGTGCAATATGCAAATTAGTTTACGCCCACCACTTTCAAATGTCACCAGCCGCCCCTGATATAGAACCTGCAGTGCACCGCACTTCGTAATCCAGAATGTGTCTCCTTCCCTAGGCATGTCAAAAATAAGTGATATGGGCAAAGGCATGTGGGATTGACTTTCAAAAGACACGCTAACCACGTATTGGAAAATATCCAGAAGGTGTGACCATGTGCAGCCCTAGTTTTTCGTCTTTCTTTATAAAGATTCTAAAGATGACCACTAGAGGGAGCAAGTGACCCAATCAAAACATTTTACTGTTGAATGCAACTCGTTCTCTTGGTTCGTAGGGAAGAAGTAGTCAGGCGCTATTTCACAAAGTGGTGGCTGGTTTCCTCAGGTTTACATTAAATAGTCAATAGATTCTCTGTGCGATACATAGGATCCGAATTGAAATGTGCTAAGAGAAACAGCGAAGACAGCTATTTGAGACAGCCCGAAGAGAGTGAAAGAGGGAATGGGAAAGATGCAAAGGAGGGGAGGTAAGGACGGAGTAATCTGTGGCTCAGCAGACAGATCCGTTTACTGCCATGGGGTGTCATCATAACGTCTTGGTGGGAGATTCAAATTCCAGGTGGTCAATCAGTTTTGATTCTTTTGAGGTCGATACAATGGGGTCTATTGAGTAGGCTCTGTGGCCAATCTCTACAGTTAGGACTTGGACACTGCTTCGATGCAGGTTTTGATTTGGGATTAGAAACCGGGCACGCACAAAAAAAGTGG
Organism: Lissotriton vulgaris; assembly: GCF_964263255.1. Classification (NCBI taxonomy): domain Eukaryota; kingdom Metazoa; phylum Chordata; class Amphibia; order Caudata; family Salamandridae; genus Lissotriton; species Lissotriton vulgaris. The sequence goes on along the minus strand of NC_141687.1, from coordinate 841,103,250 downwards.
GCCACATTTGCATATTGCCTTTCGGCAAAACAGTGCTTCGGCGAAATTTTATTTAAAAAAAGGGGGGGAGGGGGAGAGGGCGTTTGAAAAAAAATGCACGGGTTAGTTTACACTGGTGAAACACACCTGAAAAGAAGTGAGGCCACTTCTGCTCAGGCCCCCTGCCCCCGCTCAGTATGCACACATTATTGGGCCGGCCGAGCGTGAGCAAGGGAGTGACATCTCTGCCGTTGATAAGAGGGAGGTAATGGACCCCCATTTGCCTCCAGAAAGGACACTCAGGCACCCACTGGGCCGATGGCAGCATCGAAAAAGCAGCCCACAGCTGGAAGTCGGACACCGGCCCCTCGGGCATTGCCCGAGTGCCCGCCTTACCAATCCGACGCTGCTTCGATGCAGGCATGAACTTGTTTATGGTTGCTTGGAGGGAGAGGGCATTTTAAAGATACAGTAAAGTAAAGAGCTGCCAAGGCTTCAGATTGCTATATGTGACAGTCTCATGATTTCAGCGTAATTATGAGTGCCATTTCAACAACTATGAGTGATACTTTCTGGCGAGTAAAAACAAGCAATGAAGATGAGGGAAACATATAAGTAGCAGAAATTACACCTATTTAAGGAGCGAGAAACTCTTGGGATATCTTAAAACTGCGGGAAAGCACCAGATATGGAAGGGCACTAACCGGAGACTGCGGTGCTCAGCAACAAAGGGCAGGCAGGCACTGCAGGACCTCAGAAGATGATCTCAGCCGCACCATGCAGATTGTGCAATATTGATATTGAGTACCCCAGGTTGGCTGGTGATGGCAGTTGGTCGGAGTAATTGCAGCCGGACTGTAGGGTGACCAGATTTTAAAAACCAAAAACCGGGACATTTCTCCAAAATAGAAGAAGGACTACAATTTTACATCACCCGACCACCAGAGAATGCCAGTGCTCATCAACATAGAAGTGCAGAACAGGTACTAAGAAAATACATAAAATGCAATTTTTTAACCAAGTAAAACACCTGTTAATTAAATTACTTTTGTATAACATAAGCCCTGCTTTGTAGCACATCAAAATCTGACTTCCACTGTTTTCAGTGGATCCTCACAAAAAACCGGGACACAAGCCAAATTTACTGAAATTGGCCAGGACAGCTGGTGAAAAACTCGGACTGTCCCCGCAAATCCGGGACGCCTGGTCACCCTACGCAGGAGGAAGCGGCAGAATGTTGTTTAACGGCACCAGACAGAGCCCTGTGATTACTCTGCGGTGTCTCGCCCTGCACGGTGACAGTGGCGTAGCTAGGGGAGAACAGGGGTGGGCGGTGCACCCTGGGTGGCACAAGTTTTGGGGTCAGCAGCCTCCCCTGCTCTTACCTGTCATCTCGGGGTGGCAAAAGTAACCTCTTCTCCTCAAACTGCCGCAAAAGCAGAAGACTGGTCAGCAACCCCCCTGCTCTTCACTGCGGCCACCACAGGGCGGCAAACGCAGGGACCAGAGAGTTGCCTACACCATTGCATGGAGAATCTGGTTTTCACCAGCCAGTTAACTAATTTTCTGTAATTTCAATAAGTTGTTTCAGTTAGGGGGTGGGCGCCCTTGTTTCTGGCTGGCATGGACATAGCTGCTAAGTTTTCAGTTTGCTCATAGGTGACATTTATAGGCTTTCAGGGTATTTATGAGTAACATTTCACTGCCTTTTGTTTGACACTTTGTAACGGATTAAAGGCAGCTCTCAATAGCTTTTGTCATGGAAGTTTCATTTTGTCATTGCTTCTTCTTGTGACCAGTCTTTCTCATAATCCATAGATTGAAGTGCGAAGTGAGAACACTTTTGACAATAGCTTTTACCAATATTCCTTTTCCTTAACAGACTCAAAATGTGTTAACATTCCTGTCGGCTGCAGAAGTAGTTGCCAATTAAAACCAGTGCTGCACATTAAGACCAAGAATATAACTAAATTCAGATAATAATGTCATTAGAGGTAAATATTTGGTCAAAGGGCAAAAAATATATCTCAAACTAAATGCACAGTGCTGCTCTTTGAGACATAGTTATTTTTGTACTGACCTCTTCATTATTGCGGTCCCAGGATGGCGGCTGTTACCAGAGCTGCAGCAGGGCTCTTTTTTGATGCTGAAGACCTAGTAGAGAGGGTGGGCGCAGTTTACGTTTTTATCAATCAAGAGAATCAGTAAGCTGTATGTACATGGGGCTGCAAGGCACTACAGCTCCAACTTGTGTGAGCGGATACGAGTAGGCTAGGTGCTGGTCAGCTTCGAAACTCAGGAAAGACGGGACAATTACGATTATGAAAAGCATTTATCCAGTTGCAGCCACTGCAGGTAAGAGCGGTGGGGCGGTGGGGCCCAGTGGGGGGATTTTGATGGACAATGATGAGGAGAAATTAATTATTTATTTAATATTCCCTCATCATCGTCCATTGAAATCCCCCACCCCCCTGCCCCCCCCACCTGGCCCCAACCAGGTGAGCCCTTGCAACCTGGCCCGAATAAACAACATGACGCCAGTTCAGACTACATCATAGTTCAGACGTGCTTGTAGGGGACGCGCGAAGACTCAGGATCCACATGGTTGCAGAGGCCAGGGCTGATCTCAGGAAATGGTTCTTTCCGCTCTTGTGGCTTGCAGTGCTACCCAAAGCTTAAACATATGAATATTAACAGGTGCAGTTGTGCGTTGTCTGGGCATGGCTAATCTGCCTGCCTCTGCGGGCTGACCGACTCGTCCCCACAGGGGACCCTAATGAGAGGGCGGCCCCCTTAGTGCCACAAGATGGCACGCGAGTCAGCAGCCTAGTGTATTTGGGCGTACCTTCTTAGAAGGCACGTCACTTCCGGTCGGGGGCAGGGCGGAATTATATATAGTCCCCCCTCCTCTTTGGCGGCCTCTTTGTCCTTACTACCGAGATGTTTTCCCTCCCTTTCGCTTACCCTACATCTCAGGGTGGCAGGGGGGGAGGTTTGTACGCTAACAGCTGTTATTTGTGTTGCAGGCAAAGTTACAGGACGATCCAGAAGCGGAAAGGTACTCAGGAGTACCCTATCCAGGAGCACAAAGGGTGCTGAGGCCTATTATCCCCGGGAGATCTGTGCGGTAGACCCTGGGGTGCGACGGCTCCCTGTTTATCCTACGGGCAGTTTGAAACCTTACACCCGGGGTCGCTTGAATGCTCCGCCCCTCATAGGGGGGGGGGGTGTGAGCAAGAGGGTGGACCAATGGTTCACCGGATATGGGAGGGGCTATCCTCTCACCACAACTGCTAAGCACCGCCTGGCCAAGGCCGCGATGCAATTTGGCCCATCAGGTGGTAAGCTGCGAGGGGCGGCTTACTGTTGGATCTTCTGTAAGATAACCCACCATGTTGGCATTTTTGTTATGCTAATAAACCTGCAGCAACTTTTTCCCATCATCATTTGTTCGGTCTGATTACTTATGGGATATGTCAGTGGCGTCACTAAGGGGGTGCGGGGGTGCGGACCGCACCGGGTGACACCATCAAAAGGGGTGACACCATGATCCGTGTCAACAATAATCTTGGCCGGCGCCCGGGTAAGGTTCGACAGACAGTAATATTATTTTGCATTTTGGTGAAATGCTAAATATTATTTCTGTCTGTCGAACCTTACCCGGGCGCTGGCCAAGATTATTAGCCCAATTAGGCTACGATGTAGGCATCCGGACGTCAATGACGTTCGAAACGTCACTCACGTTGTGACGTGGCTCCCGGACCGGACGTTTTAAAAATCCATCTGCTTCTTTAGAGGTGTAAACAGCGCGGGCTGCTAATGCTCTCCAGAAGCCCGGCCTCCTGGCTCATCGTGCCCGGCAATGAGGACTCCTGTTTCCTGCCCTTGGCAGTCGGAGGGTGAGCAGGCACATAAATTTGACTTTCAGTTTACCCAGCACCAAGGGGGACATGGGTGGAGCGTAGAGCCTGGCTGAGTAGTGGTGAGGAGGGATACAAAGGTTCCAAGATCTTCGAGCTGAGAGCTGAAATGTGCACAAAGAACCTATTCCAGTTCGAGAGAAATGTTTCAGTGTGGGAGAAATGGAGACCTGAATATCTGCCACCTTCTTCGAAAAGAAAGTGACCAACTCCTCGCACTGATATAGTGAGAATGAAATCTACTCTAATCTTGAAGTTCATTTTTTAAGAAAATCAACTGCAATTGTCATTCCTGCTCTGAACTGCATGCATCAATTTAAACGTATCAGAATTAACTGCATAACACATTCCTGCTTAGTATTAAGCATAATCTGCTTCGATTTTAGAATGTATTGACTGCAATTTACATTAACTGCTCCGAGCAGCATGCAACATGTTTAGACGTAATCTGCACAGATCTGGGAAATAGAAAAACAATTCATCCAAAATATCTGGAAACTAGTTACAAGCCACCCTCGATAAAAAGTGAAATCCAATTATAAAACCACCCCATGTGAACATTAGCAACTATCGGAGCACACAGCAGCATATTGTTCTGGGAGGCGGAATGCCGAAGCAGAGGCAGCGTGCCCATGCCTGTCTCCACAGTTATGGGTGGCTTTCTCCTGCCTCTCCTAACGCTCCAGGGGGAGACATTCAAAGGGCCTCTTCCTGCAGTAGCCGGTCCTCGAGCCCCAACAGTTCATTTATGCGTTTTTATAAAGCGCAGACTTTACCCGAAGGCATCACAGCGCTTCACAATAAGAACTGTAACGATACATGAGGAGAAAATAACAAGTGAACAAATTACAAAAGCAAACGTTAAGTTTCATGTGGCAAAAGTGACAATTGTGAGCAAACAAAATACATGAGGTAGCAAACGGTGCAATACAGGAAGAAAAAGTGACGTGTGCAGGTTACAAGAGAAAACAAAGTACAATTAGAGGTATAATACTGCATAATATGGCAGACACTCAAGCACAAGAACAAACGTTACATAGGCAGTGGTGGCACTTGTGCAAGTATCTAAAGCAAACAAAATGTGAGAGGTAGCAAACAGTGTGTTACAAGAGAAAAGTGGCGTGCTAAACACTCCAAGGCCTCAAAAATCTTACCCGACCCAACACCAAGAAAGGGGAGGATGGATTCCACCGCTGAGATTCATGCGATGCGGGCAAGAGGAATCATTTCAGGAAAACCAAAGAAAAAAGAAGTCCCTGCAGACTGAACTCTGGCTAACCGACCTGGAGAAGTGAACCAGGGTTTTGCAGCGCCAGGTGCACGCTTGTCTTCCTCTGCAGCTGGTAAGCGGCACCCCCCATTCTTCCCTTCGCTGTGTTTGAAAGTATGCCCTATGGCGATTACAACCTGTGCTCCTTGTGTCTGAGCATGCGATATACCCAGTAAACTGCTTTGGTCTGTAGTTGCGCTATTGTGTGCAAGTGTAACGTACTGCCCACTGACTATGAGTTGCACGTGGGTGTCATGTTTCCATAAGTTACTGTGCGCATCTTTCTGAGTCCGTGCAGACGTAACATGCTATGCCCAGAAACAGTGTAGCCCTGAACGGGCATGTAGGGTTCTTCTGCTGCCAGTACACCTGTGTCTAACTTTGCATGGGTAGACTGGTGCCATGCGTAGTGTGTGTGTCCTGTACTGTCCTGGACATGTGTGTAGCTGCACATGACTCGCGGGTGCCGTGTGCATTTTAGTCCCTGTGTAAAGCCATGTAATGGTATCTGGGGGGCATCATGGATTCATGATGTAAGTCGTGAGGGGGTGACTCCATGAGTTACCCGCACTGGGTGACACCAACCCTAGTGACGCCACTGGGATATGTATCTTGCTGTGGGGGTCTGGTTGTGGGCCGATATTGGCACTATGTGTTTGTGTGTGTTGTGTGTGCGTGCAGTATGTCCAAGCACATTTTTATTATGGCCGCGGACAACTTTGGAATGATACATCAAAGGCTAGGCTCAGGCTGGGCACTTACCTTTTTGCAGCATTGAGAGGGCCGGCACGAGCCAGCTTGGTAGTGGCTGGCCACAGCAACCTGACTTGGACCCCGCCCAGGGCAAGGCCAACCACCGTGCATGATTGAGTCTCGCCTCGCAGCTCGGCTGAGCTAGATACAGTCAGTCAGGTGTGTTCTAGAGAGCTGTGAAATACTCCAGCGGCCGCAAAGCAGTCCGTGGTTTAGTCAGCCGCCGTTGGAGTCAGGGTTGGCTTTGCAGTATCTCATCCATTACGTCAGCAGAATCTATCCAAAATATACTGTGGCAGCACTGTGATTAAATCATGGCATGTCTGTTACATTATAGCAGTAACAGCTACAGTTCAGTCAGCCACCAAGCCTGCCGTGACCAGCGTGTGGAGCGCTGCCGCTTTCACAGTTGTAAATGGTGTATTACAGCAGCCAGCGCTCCGGGCAGCTTGACAGCTGAGGAAGAGCTTTATGCGTGACTTTGAAATTCAGTGCAGTGATCCGGATTACCGCACAGAAATTGGATAGTCTAATGCCTAATGTGTGGTACTTGGCAGGGCTGAGTGTATTAATGGCAGACTAGAATATTATTAGACAAGGACCCTGGAGCAGGGTGAACAAAGGTCAGAGAGACACATACTGCTAACTGAGTCATGGTGTCTGCATTCGCTAGCCCAAAAGTCAAACCACACTCGCTAAACTGGCAAACGTCTTATCCAAAATCAGCCCTGCCCTTTCTCTAATTCCTAATACCAGTGCCAGTCCTTCAGGGATCCCTAAACCCTTTGAGGGACCCCATTCCGCTTCAGGCAGATGAATATCTGTGATATATGTCAGGCGCAAGGGACCATTTTTACAACTGGAGGTGGGCCCCATCTTTTTGCGCTACACCACCGGTGGCAAGTGATGGATACATTCAAATGCCCCATTTACTGGTGCTTCTCAACCTGTTTTTTTACTTTTCTATCACATTTGACAGATAAAGTCCTGGTTACTTACTTCATTATTCCTGAGGACATATTCCTTATCCCATTTCTTACTTTGTGAGTTATTGTTCATTTTCCTCCCTTCAAACCCCATAAGCTTTTTAGGTCAGGCCTAGCACAGCGTGCATGCGCTACCTATTGGGAGGCTTCTTGTGAGCACTCCAAACTTCTCCGTGTGGGTCGCACCACTCCCACACATTGGATTGGCCTTTGCATGTGTCTTTCAATAATGAAAGCACGCAAATGGCCAAAGGTGGGTGCATGTCCCATATCTCCTCCAAAGGTTCACTCCCACAGCATTTTCCTCTTGGGAGCGAGCAGCGGCACGCAGATTGGCAGCTGCATTCCTCCCTCGTCGTGAATCAGGTTACTAATTAAACACAGCGCAGTCGCTTTCACTTTAGCGCTGTGCTTGTTTTGTTTGTGATATCTTGTTCCTTTCCATTGTCTCCTCGCAACTCATTGATGCACGGCACCTCCAGACCCAGTTCCCTTAATTTCCTTGTGCTTCCCTCAACACCTCCTGCTTGCCGCTTCGGAGACCACAGCACCATGACTTATTTCCCCTTTTGAAAAGGCACTGGTGAGTGGTACCTGGAAATGTGTGAAATGCATTGTTTGTCAGGGAATAATTAGGCCGTGTGGCACGTCTTCCTTACTTAATGCTTAAAAAATCCACCTCTCTCTATGCTGATTAGTGTGTTTTAACTTCCAACTGCAATCCGGGACCACATTAAGTCAAGATATGAAGTTTAAAACATTAAAAAAAAACTTGCATCACTACTCACTTTTATTTTTCTCCAGGAGTCCCTGCTCGGTGAGATACCCTGAACCTGGTCCCAGGATGCTTGCTTCCGGTCCAGGGACCACCTGGCTTGGCAGTTCAGTCTGGACTGTTCCCATAAGACACAGAGTCAATGCTGATTTGCATATGGCTGGGTCTAATCTGGGGTGGCATAGTGGGCAAAAGAACAATGGATTTAACCCACATCTCTTGACTGGGGGGAATGTTTGAATCATTTAGCATTCCGTCCATTATCTGTTGCAGTTACACTTTTCACCCTAAGTTTGATGAGTATGCCCAGACGTGGGTCTCTGGCTCACTATGCCACTGGATTCAAGCAAGTCTGGCTGATGAAGGGTGACATACCCTGAAACTGGTCCCAGGATGCTTGTTTCTGGTCCAGGGAGGACCTGGCATAGCAGTTCGGTCTGGACTGTTCCCATGACGCACAGGGTCCCGGCTGATTTACATATGGCTGGGTCCAAACTGGGGTGGCGTAGTGTGTAAAAGAACAATGGATTTAACCCAGATTTCTTGACTGGGGGAGAATGTTTGAACCATTCAGCATTCCGTCCATCATTTCTTGCAGTTACACTTTTTGGCCTAAGTGGGATGGGCATGCCCAGAAGTGGGTCCCTTGCTTTCTATGCCACTGGATTCAAGCTAGCCTGGCTGATGGAGGGTGACATACCCTGAAACTGGTCCCAGAGGCTTGTTTCCAGTCCAGGGAGGACCTGGCTTGGCAGTTTGGTCTGGACTGGTCCCATGAGGCACAGGGTCAAGGCTGATTTGCATATGGCTAGGTCCAAATTGGGGTGGCGTAGTGGGCAGCAAAAGATCGATGGATTTAACCCAGATCTCAAGACTGGGGAGAATTTTTGAATCATTCAGTATTCCATCCATCATTTGTTGCAGTTACACTTTCGCCCTAAGTGGGATGGGTACGCCCAGATGTGGGTCCCTTGCTCACCATGCCACTGGATTCAAGCTAGCATGGCTGATATACCCTGAATCTGGTCCAAGGATGCTTTTTTCTAGTCCAGGGAGGACCTGGCTTGGCAGCTCGGTCTGGACTGGTCACATGAGGCACTGGGGCAAAGCTGATTTGCATATGGCTGGGTCCAAGCTGGGGTGGCATAGTGGGAAAAAGAACAATGGATTTAACCCAGATCTGTAATGGGGGAGAATGTTTGAATCATTCAGCATTCCGTCCATCATCTGTTGCAGTTACACTTTTCGCCCTAAGTGGGATGGGTATGCCCAGACGTGGGTCCCTTGCTCACTATGCCACTGGATTCAAACTAGCCTGGCGGATGAAGGGTGTCATACCCTGAAACTGGTCCCCGGAGACTTGTTTCCAGTACAGGGAGGACCTGGCTTGGCAGTTCAGTCTGGACTGTTCCCAGGAGGCATAGGGTCAAGGCTGATTTGCATATGGCTCAGTCCAAACTGGGGTGGCATAGTGTGTAAAATAACAATGGATTTAACCCAGACTGGGGGAGAATGTTTGAACCATTCAGCATTCCATCCATCATTTGTTGCAGTTACACTTTTCGCCCTAAGTGGGATGGGTATGCCCAGAAGTGGGTCCCTTGCTTTCTATGCCACTGGATTCAAGCTAGCCTGGCTGATGGAGGGTGACATACCCTGAAACTGGTCCCAGGTGGCTTGTTTTCGGTCGAGGGAGGACCTGGCTTGTCAGTTCGATCTGGACTGTTCCCATGAGGCACAGGGTCAAGGCTGATTTGCAAATGGCTGGGCCCAAACTGGTGTGGCGTAGTGGGCAAAAGAACAGTGGATTTAACCCAGATCTCCTGACTGGGGGAGAATGTTTGAATCATTCAGCATTCCGTCCATCATTTGTTGAAGTTACACTTTTCCCCCTAAGTGGGATGGGTATGCCCAGACGTGGGTCCCTTGCTCACTATGCCACTGGATTCAAACTAGCCTGTCTGATGAAGTGTGAGAAACCCTGAATATGGTCCCAGGATGCTTGCTTCCGGTCCAGGGAGGACCCGACTTGGCAGTTCGGTCTAGATTGTTCCCATGAGGCACAGAGTAAATGCTGATTTGCATATCCCTGGGTCTAATCTGTGGTGGCATAGTGGGAAAAAGAACAATGGATTTAACCCACATCTTTTGACTGGGGGAGAATGTTTGAATCATTCAGCATTCCGTCCATCATCTGTTGCAGTTACACTTTGCGCCCTAAGTAGGATGAGTATGCCAGACATGTGTCCCTGGCTCCCTATGCCACTCGATTCAAGCTAGCCTGGCTGATGAAGGGTGGCATACCCTGAAACTGGTCCCAGGATGCTTGTTTCCGGTCCAGGGAGGACCTGGCTTGGCAATTCAGTGTGAACTGTTCCCAGGAGGCATAGGGTCATGGCTGATTTGCATATGGCTGGGTCCAAACTGGGGTGGCATAGTGAGAAAAATAACAATGGATTTAACCCAGATCTCTTGACCGGGGAGGTGTTTGATTTATTCAGCATTCCGTCAATCATTTGTTGAAGTTACACTTTTCTCCCTAAGTCAGATGGTTATGCCCAGAGGGGGTCCCATGCTCACTATACCACTGGATTCAAGCTAGCCTGGCTGATGAAGGGTGACATACCCTGAAACTGGTCCCAGGATGCTTGTTTCCAGTCCAGGGTGGACCTGGCTTTGCTGCTTGGGCTGGACTGTTCCCATGAGGCACAAGGTCAAGGCTGATTCGCACACGGCTGGGTCCAAACTGGGGTGGCGTAGTGGGCAAAATAATGATGGATTTAAACCAGATCTCCTGACTGGGGGAGAATGTTTGAATCATTCAGCATTCCGTCCATCATTTGTTGCAGTTACACTTTTCGCCCTAAGTGGGATTTGTATCCCGAGGTGTTGGTCCCCTGCTCAATATGCCACTGGATTCAAGCTAGCCTGGCTGATGAAGCGTAACATACCCTGAAACTGGTCCCAGGATGCTTGTTTCCGGTCCAGGGAGGACCTGGCTTAGGAGTACGGTCTGGACTGTTGGTATGAGGCACAGTTTCAAGGCTGATTTGCATATGGCTGGATCCAAACTGGGGTGGCGTAGTGGGCAAAAGAATGATGGATTTAACCCAGATCTCTTGACTGGGGCAGAATGTTTGAATCATTTAGCATTCCCTCCATCGTTTGTTGCAGTTACACTTTTCGCCCTAAGTGGGATTGGTATGCCCAGACATGTGTCCCTTGCTCACTGTGCCACTGGATTCAAGCTAGCCTGGCTGATGAAGGGTGACATACCCTGAAACTGGTCCCAGGATGCTTTTTTCCGGTCCAGGCAGGGCCTGGCTTGGTATTTTGGTCTGGACAGTTCCCATGAGGCACAGGGTCAAGGCTGATTTGCATATGGCTGGGTCCAAACTGGGGTGGCGTAGTGGGCAAAAGAATGATGGATTTAACCCAGATCTCTTGACTGGGGGAGAATGTTTGAAACATTCAGCATTCCGTTCATCATTTGTTGCAGTTACACTACCTGTGTCATTCAAGCACGCGTACATTTCTCCCTCCTCCCGCGAGCTCGGACCCTGCCTTCCACTGCTTTTCTCTGCAAGCTGCTCGCCTACTGGCAGAGCTCACTTGCTCTCCCTGCTCAGTTCCTGTGGGATCTTCGTCACCACTGGAAAGGTAAAGCTGGAACTTGGGAGGGTATTGGGCTGGTGTTGAGGAGCAGGGGGGAAAAGGTTCTTAGTACCTACTTAGCCAACACTGACCAGCATAACTGACCCTTGGTAAATGAGACCCCCAGTCCATAAACTTCACAGTTTTCTGGACCCCTCAACCAGCAATAAGCTCTCCCCGTAAGCTGACGACAAACAGCTTATATCATTTTAAGTTAAAATTATTGTTACACTTAAGGACCACCTTCACCCTCGTGTGTGACTCTGAGTTGCCAGTCTGTCCCTTTTCAATGTTGCTGACATACCTTGTTCGCTTCTCAACCATATTTCCACTCGTTTCGGCATTTCTCTCTCTCGTCCCTGACGGTAAGTGCCCTGTTACTATTATGAAGTTCCTCCACTTTTACAAAAGCCGGCCCTTTTTCTGTTCATGTTTTGGGAGTGAGCCTAGCACCCCTCACCCACCGTTTCTGATGCCAAATGGAAGATAGCGCCCTTTTCCATCAACCAATATTATAGAGGCATGTGAGACACAGATAGTGTGTGCCTGTCTGAGAGGACCACCCCCTCCAGCTTAGCTTGCTGCTGCCACCTCCAAGCGAGTATGTCTGCCCTGTTGTTATATCCTGTGCTCTATTAGTCCCCAACCAGATGTGTACAGCACCATATAAATGCCAACACTGCACTGCAATCCACAATGGGCAGAGATGGGTTAATTAAGAGTTTATCAACACGAATGGTTTTGAGCAGCGTGTCCAATGCAGCTGTCCTTTTAAATCCGTAATTTACACTCCAACATTTTTCATGGAAAAAATAAACTACAAACACAATAAGTCAGTAAAAAAAATCATGCTTGGGTTGTTTATTTGTCTACTACAGCTCCAGCTCACATTTCCCATTTGTTTTAAGTTGGTGTTATAAATCTAAATGTAACCCATGGCCCCATTAGACCAGTTTGCAAGTTTCATCACACAGAATGGTTCAAAAAGGTACACCCTGAAAGGATTTTGCCATCTTAGCCCACCCATTCACTGGGCCTTCCTACTTGAGGTTGTAGAAAAATGATGTGCTACTAGTTTTACTTGCCATGGTGGCAATACCTTTGTTTAAAAACCTACTGTATTTTACAATAGCAATACTTGCTCAGCAGCTGTGGCTGCTTAATGCGAAATACAAACATGTTTGGCAACTGTACAAAAGTTCAAGCACAAATACAGGTACCTCAATCTAGTCCTGGTGCACTACTTCTGCTGCCAGCGTGGGAAACACATTCAAATTCATCCTTTCACACTACTTTCCTGCATTCTAAAGTAAGTCTAAGTCACATTCTTTGTGTCCAGGTTTTAATAATGCAAGTAGTCAGGCAGACTTCCCCACCAAAGGCATGCCCGGCCTCTTACCTCTCTGCAACTCCACCTTGTTTCTCAGTACCCATCCCTCTCGGAGTTCTAAAAAGCATCTATTGTCCCTGTCTCAGCCTCTCCTGTCCACCTTCGCTACCTGCGGTACCTCTCTTTCTTACTATCTAGCAGTAGCTAGATAGCTCATTATTTGGCATTCCTGGTCATCCAGTTGCTAAAGCTGCCTTTGTTTCATTCCACACTGGTTCATGACAGCATTGTATAGCTATTTAATCACTGGTGGCACAGCACCCAGAATAATGTGCTGCTAGGCTAAACACTTATAAGGTCCCAAAGGCGAGGCCTATTGGCTATGCCAATGCTTGTTTTAAATACTGCTCTTTCAAGATACTCCTCCCCTTAACATCTGGGAAAGAGGCCTTAAAGGGGCCAACACTCAAAGCCTGTCCTGTCAAGTCAATAACTCTGGTTTTGTAAGACCAGACCAACAGGGCGGGGAGAGAGGAGGTTGAATTTACGCATGAGGGCCAGGAAACTGGACGCAGGAGTCATGAAAATGACTAGGGCGCAGGCGAACAACGGCCATTGGGCTGAATGGACTTGAACCCTCAAGTTCCCCTCACCGCCCGCCCCTGTGGTGTGTCCCAGCTCTGGGTGCTGCAGCTTCCGGGACAGGCACAATTCTTCTGTTGATGTGTCCTCAGCTGCGCTGCTAGGATGGGGTCTCATTGGTAGCCTCGTACAGAGTGGTCTACAGATCATCCAGGGGCTGCTATAATCCTGAGTGAAAAGTAGACGGTTGGAGATATGGCTAAAAAAAGCTCAAAATATTCAGTAAATATTTTTTGTTGTCATTTTACTTTCATGTAACTAAATATAATGCACTCATCTTTTAAGTGAAAAATAAATGCAAGTTAAAGTAACTGGTGCAAAATGTATCCTTTTATGTTCTGGATGCTCAGTTGGTTCATGCAATCTCTCCAGATGTCTGCATGTGTAACCAGACAGTCACACAACTGAATTCTAGTTGGTGAACCAAAGGACAGTGGTGCGAATTTCTAGTGCTGCAACGCCACCTGTGACTGAAAGCACTGTAAATGTGCAAGTCAGCATTTTAAAATTCTATTACACACAGTATAAGACAGGCTGCAGCAAAATGTGCAGAGATTTTGGGTCTGTTGTATAAAAAGTCATTTTGCAGTCAGAAAGCCTGGGATTTGCAAAATCATAGAGGTGTTGTGAACTTTTCATGTACTTTTTAATGTACTAAGCCCATTTTGTGATTCAGTTAAAGGTTACCAAATCACAAAACGGGTTTAGAAAGGCAAAATGAATTGCTAATCCGAAGAGGGGTGTTTAGGACGTCCCTCCTAAATAGAAATTTGTTATGGCATTACCGTGTTGCATCAGAAAACCAGTCTCAAACAATTCAAAGTTACTGACTACTGAGTTGGGATGGTAACACATCAAATGTGAATATAAAAAACAAAGTTTGTTTGGAAGTAGGCAGTGTTCCAATCTACCACTGGCAACTATTAATTAATATTCATTTTTAAAACTTTTTTCATTTTGAAATGCAGCTCAGTTTCCTTTACGAAAACAGGCTGCATTTAAAAGAAAGTTTGCTTGGTTTAAATGTGATCACAGACACGGTGCTCTGCTGACCCCAGCAGGCCAATATCCACCCCTGTCATTGTATCTCATTATAGTGAGTTGCAATTTGTACCTTACCTCATGAATATTGATAAGGCCGGTCAGATTGAGACCCTCTATGATTTGCAATTTTGTAACTAGACCTATTAGTATATAAGTTGGTTCATAAATGTGTTTTCCATTCGCAAGAAGTTGATATGTAATTTGCAAGCACTTTTTGCCAGTGGATATTTGGTGCATCAGACTATCACAGTTTAAAATAAACAAGTGAGTAAAAATTTGTATTTGTAGTAATGCGCAATCAGAGTTTATGAAGCGCAAACCTTTTTAATAGGTTTCAATTAGAAGGACAAATCCAAATCCAGTTAATGACACCCTTACATTACTTCTCAAAATAAATAAATTGTTGTCACCATAAAGCCTCAAATTACTCCATCAATTAAAGCTATACACTGGCTCCCAAGTAGGCTTAGATGTGTTGATTAACTAATTGCACACATTTACATATATTTCAGGTTGAAGACACCCTGGTGAGGAGGCGTGCTTCTTCTTTTTCTGCTTGCCTCTACCCCGGCTTCACAGAACAGGATATTACCTCCCTTCCCTTTCACCTGAAGCCCATGAAAGTCAACGTTATCCATTCTGGAATGGTTATCTTTTTTTTAAGGATCCTAAGTATAATTGTAATTTTTTTTTTAAAGATTGGGAATTTCATTTCTAATAGACCACACCTTCGTCAATCCCTGAGGCCACCCAAAAGCCAATTACAGGTAGAGGAGGCTTTGTTTGTTTTTTCATTGCTCATTGTGCATCATTGTGTCTCTTTTTCTCCGCTGAATCAGCCCACTTTTAAGGTGCTGATGGGTCCCGATTTGGAACTGCACAGAGTGCAATTCCCGCGTGGAATTCCGTGCCGCACAATGATAGGAGGCCCAGTGTTCCTGCTTCGGGATTTGCTGGCTGCAGGAAAAACAAACTAGATTTAACTGGCTGTAAACCCCAACATGGTAAAATCAGTGTGACTTATCTGTCACTCATTTTCTCTTCATTTTCATGGAGAGGCAAGGCAACAAAAAATATTAAGAGCATAACACTGGACCTAAAACATGACATCAAAAATCCCCACACAGGCCGTACAATAAACACCATCCTTCTATGGCACTCCACAAAGTAACTTGCTACCTGTACACAAATGCACTTTGGTGCATCGTTAGTAGTATGAAGTACTGTATAAATATAAGCACAATACAATACAACATACTCAAACCGTATAGAAGTTCAACTCCATAATAATGGCAACATAGAGCTAGGCACATTTCCATTAACATAACTTACCCTGCTTGGTATATGCATACCTATCTTACCAGGAGCTTGATTCAAAGTAGTGTTTGAAGTTCTGATCCAAGCATAGATCAATGTGTGTATGCGCAAAAGTCAGAATTCTCAGCTGTGCATCAGTTGCCACATTCTTCAATTTTCTCCTGACAGATTTCCCCCAATCAAGTATGAGGAACTCTATGAGGATAAAATGCTAAGATAAACATGAAAGCATGCAGAAATCAGTGTGGTACATAATGAATCAACTTGTTACGCTTCATTCAGAGGCAGGGAACTCAGGAGACATTAGGTATATTTACCATGTGCACTAATGTTAGCCCAAATACTACATAAGTTGAAATCACGGCCTGTGCTGCTATTATGGTGATATCTGCGCAGATACATAGGATGCATTAAAAGGCACTTTGCTGTGCCCATAGAGGCCATTATAAAACAATCCCCACGTTGCTGTATGTTTTTGTTGCCAAGTCTAAATGATCCCTTAATTGTGGATTCCCCTCCTGCTTTCCGTGACCCAGTTCGGAAGCGCTTGATGGGGGCCAGAGAGGGGTGCTCCTTCTCTTTTGTTGCATCCTCTGTTTGGAATGTCCCGCGTCTTGTCCTGTGGGAAATAGAGGGCCGTTCTATACTCAGGAAGGGTAAACAGCATTTACCACGCATGCGTAACAACTCATGCCATAACAACACGGTGGTTACAACGACCGGTTGGAATTTCACATACCGTTCATTGCGTTGGGGGTCAAAAGATGTTGGATTTAAAATCCAACACCTTCCCTAGTGTCCGCACAGACTGGAGTTGGAATAGTAATTTATACTATTCCAACATCCAGCGCCCCCTAGCGCAAGTCGTTGTCACGACTTGCATTGTAACGGTATGCAAAATAACAACGCAGTCGTTGTAGCGACGCGTTGTTATGGCATGCGTTTCTAAAATAAATAAAACAAATTTAATTGCACGATGGGGGCGGAGCTTGCTGGCGTCCATGCAAGACGTGTGAGTGCTGAGCTCCTCGCCTGAGCCCCTTTAATATTCGTCAAATTGATCCTTCTTGGCGCCTCACTATCCCCAGCGAGGGCGGAATTCGCATCTACGACCCCTGGAGCTGCTGGGGGCACCTTTCCTGGTCAAAATCGGTGGAGGTGTCGATCACCGGACCCGTGTGGTTTGGAGTCGCAGACCAGGCCGCGAGCCGCGGACTATCCTTGGGGGCTGCCCGCCCTACGTAACTCTACGTGCAGCGTAAGGTTCCTGAGTGGCCCCGCTCTGCCGGACGGCCTGCTGCCTGATCCTGATCCTGACCCGGTCTTCGCCAGTGCGGGTTCATTGTGGCCCCACTGCCTCGGAAGTTGTTGCTACGGCCCCTTTGTTGGAGACCTGAGGCTACCTGGAACGACCCACGGACCGGGCTGCGGAAAGCGGCGCCCTCCGATCGCCGGTTGGCGGGCTTCGCCGACACTCGGTTCAGCCCGTGGACTGGAAAGACACTGGTGTTGAGCTATGTGCTTTGGTGTACACTGGCGCCTCTCGGCACCCTGTGGTGTGGCCTGCCACGCGGTGTGAACCCGGAGTTTGGATTTCTCCTCCTGGACTGGTCTATGCCACGAGGCGGCCGCCATCTTTGACCGCCATTCCTGACTGCGCTTTGGACTCCTTCGCGTAGTTTGCTCCCCAGGCTCTCTTCCCAGGTCGAGCCGCATCTCGCTCCTTGCCTGCTTGGCGTACCTCTGTGGCCTCTGCAATGGGGAAAGGGGACAGAAACCAGCCGAAGCTCACGTTCGAACAACGGAAGCCAAAGGGCGCGGAGAGCGCTCCTCCGGAGACACCAACTCAGGCGGCGGACGGCTCGCTCTGTGCGGACATTCGTGAGATGCTCGGCGCCATGGAGAAAGGCCTGCAGGACAGTATGTCTGCGATCGGCTCGAAAATCGACGCCTTATCGTTCCGCATGGACAGGATGTCGGAAAGGGTGGACAAACATGCGGAACGTTTGGATATGGCGGAGCGTAGGCTGACGGAAGCGGAGGAGGCCCAGACGGAGTGGGACAAAGACCGCAAGCAATTCAGCCGCCTTCTCCAGGTCATTCAGGACAAAACGGAGGATTTGGAAGCGCGCTCTCGGCGTTCCAACATCCGCATCACGGGAGTTGCGGAATCCACCAACACCGGGAAGATGGAACTGTTTGTCGAAAAGCTGCTTCATAAGCTCCTGGGGGAGGACGTCTTCTCCCCCATGTTTATCGTTGAAAGGGCCCACCGCACTCTCGGTCCCAAGCCGCAACCGGGCCTCCCGCCGAGACCAATCATTGCTAAACTTTTGAATTACAGGGACCGCGACCTGGCCCTTCGTCTGGCACGGGAGAAGGGGGACTTGCAGTTTGAGGGAATGAACATCTCCCTCTACCCTGACTTTACAGCTAGGGTGCAAGAGGAGCGGAAACGATTCGCCCCCTACAAGAAGCAGATGAGGGACATGGGACTCGACTACGCCATGCTATACCCGGCGAGACTCCGGATAAATAAACAAGGTCATTCGCATTTCTTCACAGACCCGGCTGATCTGAAAAAATCGCTTAAGGAATGGGCCAAGGAACAACGCAACAGCCAGAGGGGTCAGGGTGCGGAGGGTGAGGAAGCTGTCTCTTCGGAAGGCCAAGGCTGAACTGTTCCAAACTGCGTAGCCTGGCCTAGCTGCTTCACTGTGACTGTATGTATTGTATTCCAGTTTTTGATGTGACTCTCCTTTGCCTCCATAACACTTTGGTTTGTGTCCCTTAAAATGCCTGGTGGGTGGTAACGGCGCGGAAAAAGAGCTCGAACTTTTGTTGCTCTGATTGTTCGCCACTCTACTTGTTCTGCTGCTGGGGATTAGTTGGGGCGCCGATCGCAACGGGGGTAGGGCTGGGGGTGCCGACTGTATCTGGCCTTTGTTGGAGAGTGTTGTAGTCTGGCCAGAAACTCTGCCCCTGCGCTTTCGGCTTTTCGACCCTCTAGAGGGTCCTGGGTTCGTAGTGGGGATTTTCGGGTGGGTTCAGGGTGGGTAGTGCCATGCTCTGTCTGACCGGGTTGGGGTTGGTCGGCTGTGGGTGGGTGGTTGATGGTAATGCTCAAGTATTGTTACTGCTATGCTGTTTGGGGTTCAGGGTTTGTTGGGTGGGGGGTTTGTTTTTGCCGACTACTACACTGTGGCTATCGCTCCGTGTGCTCTGCGACATCTTCCTTACTAAACTGCCATGTCTGCTGCTGAGTCACTGAATGCGGAGCGCTCCCTGGGCTCTCTGAGATTGCTATCCTGGAACGTAAGGGGCCTCAACGACTTTCGCAAACTCAGGAAGGTCTTAGCCTACTTGCAACGCCACCACATTGACCTTGCTTTACTGCAGGAAACGCATTTACCGCTCTCTAGCCCTATGCTGCAGGTGCGGGGCCTTGGCTCCGCTTGCGTCGCTGCAGGATTCACAACGCATGCTAGGGGGGTGCTTATATGGGCTAATCCAAAATCCCGATTGAAGCTGACCCGAGTGAATGTGGACCCGGAAGGGAGGTTTGTGGTTGCGCGCTGTGTGGGACAGGGTCATGATCTTTTGCTGGTGAATGTGTATGGCCCCAATTACGACTCCCCGGAGTTCTATGCTTCGCTTGCTGACAGCTGCAGACAGTTTGTGGGCTCCAGAATGCTATGGGGGGGGGGGATTTTAACTTGGTGCTGAACCCGGACCTTGACAGATCTGCGGGCCCCCCTAGGTCCCCTGCGGCTTCCGCTTCCCTCCTATTGTCTGAATGCGCGAAGCTTGATTTATTTGATGTGTGGCGACATAAACACTCGGGGCGAGGGGGGTTCACACACTACTCGGCCTATCACAACATTCATACACGCATAGATTATTGGTTTGTTTCCCGCCCTTTGCTAGACATGGTTAAGGGTTGCACGGTTCTCCCGCGCACGCTGTCTGACCACTCGCCCTTGCTCTTGCAACTGGTAGCTCCTCCCAGGACGATCCCCCCCTTCACGTGGAGGTTCCCCCCGTACTCCCTCCTGGACGAGGTTTTTAGAGGGGAACTCGCCGAGGACATAGAGACGTATTTCGCAACCAATGTGGGCTCGGTTGATAGCGTTCAAGTTCTCTGGGACGCGTTTAAGGTCTACATCAGAGGGATGACTATGGCGAAGCATTCCGGGGTGCTCAAGGCCATCCGACGGCGCCTGCAGTTGCTCGAGACTCAACTTGCCGCCCTGGATAGTCGGGCAGTGGACTCGGGGGGCGCGGCTGATGCTAGCGAGCTTAAGTCCTTGTTGGATGAATTTCAGGAGGAGGCAGACAGGGAAATTAAGCATATGGGTAAATACGCGACGGCGCGTGTGTATGGGGAGCGGGATCGGCCTGGTGCACTCCTAGCTAAGCTAATGCGCAACAGTAGACCCCCGCTGGTTGTCGAGGAGCTGGTGATGGCTACTGGTGAGGTGATTTCCGAGGAGCAGGACATCTTGGCGGAATTTCACGCCTACTACGCTGCCCTCTACTCCTCTAGGGACACACACCTCGAGGACGAAATAGACGATTATTTGAGCTACATCCGAATGCCCTTCCTTGCTGATTGGCAGAGAAAGTTCCTTATGGCCCCCATACAGAAGGAGGAGATAACGGAAGCGCTGGAAGGCATGAAATCTGGTAGCGCTCCGGGTGCGGACGGTCTCACGGTTGCCTTCTATAAGGCCTTTCAAGAACAGCTGGTCCCGTACTTGATGCTTTTGTTCGATGACATTTGCCAGCAGGGCAGCATGTCGAAATCCATGCGGGAGGCGCTGCTTATCACCATCCCGAAACCTGGCAAACCCCCAAATCAGTGTGGCTCCTACCGGCCGCTATCGCTAATAAACGTTGACGTGAAACTGTACGCTAAGGTTCTTGCGACTCGCTTGGCGCTGCTGGTTCCGGAGCTGGTTGCCCCGGAACAGGCTGGGTTTGTTCCCTCGCGCAATCTCACATATAATATTCGCACGGTACTAGGCACGATCCAACATGTTAAACACGAAAGCAAAGCTGTGGCCATCTTCTTGGATATGGAGAAGGCCTTTGATTCAGTGGAGTGGTCGTTTATGCTGCGGGTCCTTCGTAAGTTTGGCCTGGGGGAACCGTTCCTGCAAATGTTGGGAGCCCTATATTACAAACCTACTGCGAGGCTGAAAATAGGTAACCTGGTCACTGCTCCCATCGAAATTGGTAGGGGCACACGTCAGGGTTGCCCCCTCTCTCCATTGCTGTATGCCCTGGTGGCGGAACCGCTCGCCTGCGCTATACGAGAATATCACCGGTTTGAGGGGATCAACTTCCCGACGTACCAGATCGGTATCTCCACATACGCGGATGACACTCTGCTGTATGTTCGCGACTCGGAGGTTAACCTCTCTGCGGTGCTTCGGGAGGTGGTGAGGTTCGGGGCGCTTTCCGGCCTCCGCGTCAACTGGAACAAATCGGTGGCGTTGCCCCTCACCCCGGTGACGCTCCCTTTCGACTCGGAGTACCCCTTGCAATGGACCACGGACTCTATACGCTATTTGGGGATACGCATCCATACGGATCCGGAGGTCCTGGTACGCGAGAATTATGGAGTGGCCTACTCCAAATTGGTGGATGACGTAGAAGTGTGGTCCAGGCTCCCGCTCTCACTTATGGGCAGGATTGCGCTCATGAAGATGGTGGTGCTCCCCAGGTTCCTGTTCCTCTTCGTGAACATACCAGTGGTCCTTTCCAAAGCTTTTTTCCGGCAGCTTACCCAGACTCTGATCCGCTTGGCGTGGGGGGGCAAGCAGCCGCGGGTGCAGTGGCAAATACTCACCCTTCCATACGACCAAGGGGGCCTTGGGGCCCCGGACCTGGAACGCTATTACAGACTGGCTCAAGGTGCACACCAACATCATTGGGTTCATGGGGATCCGGGTATCCCGCATGTGAAACTGGAGAGACTCTTTGCTGACCCTGTCCCGCTTCCGGCAACAGTGTGTTATCCGCCTGATAGGAGGGTCGGCAATCTGGACTCTATAGCTGCCACGAATCATGCTTGGCATGCACTGATTGGCTCCCGCGAGTGCACGCTACTGTATTCACCTTTGCTCCGTGTTGAATGGGCTGCCTGGTTGGCTCCGCTGACGGAGAAGGGCGTCCTGAAGGCGTTGCCTGACCTGGGCATTCTTACTATGGGTGACCTCTTTTCGAATGGCACCCTGAAAACGCTCCAGCAGGTCCTTCACTCCTGTCCCGGGGCAACGCTGCTTCACAGTTTTCAATATCACAGAGTTCGTAGAGTGGCTCTTTCCGTCTTAGGCCCGGACTTGGCTGAACCCCCGGAAGTGCCGGAGCTCACCTATATCATCAAGACCCCCTCAGCTCGCAAATTGATCACTGCTCTTCGGTCCCTGGGTGATGGACAACGGCTGTATCCCCCCTCCAAGGCCCGTTTGGCCTGGCAGGCAGACCTCCAATCTCCCATCTCGGACAACATGTGGCGTTACTGTGCCACTAATACCAGGAAAATCTCGCTAAACGGTAGGCATCGCCTGGTACATTTTAAATTCCTACAGCGTGTTTACTACACGCCCGAGAGGTTGCATAGGTATGGCCTTAGAGTATCGGCGGAGTGTGAGCGTTGTCATTTTCACACGGCAGACTTCCTCCATATGGCGTGGACTTGTCCCGCCATACATAAGTACTGGAATGAGGTCTTTGCGGACCTCAGCACTATCCTTGGTGAAGTGCTTGTGCCTAACCCGGCGCTCGCCTTACTTGGTTTTTCCAAACCTCTTCCTGTGTCTATGCGGCGCCTTGCGGACATGGCGTTACTGACAGCGAAGCGGCTTATTGCACTGTGCTGGATGCGAGGGCCCGTCCCTACTAGAAAACGGTGGGAAACAGACTTGCTTTACTGTTGCACGCAATCAGAGGTGTATAGCGAGCTCCTGCCACCAAAGAGTAGGCCCAAAAACTTTTGGGGTTTGTTTCGAGAGTTTCAGAGTGCGAGGGAGGATGGTGAGTCGGACCCGGAAAGTGGGGAGCTGGATGTGCTGCAGGAGGAGGGTGCTGCGTCAGCGATGGATGAGGAGTGTGTTGGCTGAATGCTTCGAGGTTATGACAGTGTGGTGAGTCACGCCTTCCTTTTGTGAGATTTGGGGTTGTGTGTCGCTGGGATCGGCTGTTCGGACTCAAGGCGACTGCAGTCCCCTTCCCAGAGCGTCACCCTGCATTGATGGGCATTTGCTTATCTCCCTTAGCTGAACTGAGGGGTTCGTGGTTGGGGCGCAGAGTAGGAGGTGGGTGGTGGGCACGGGTGTAGGTAGTCTGGCTTGTTCCCTTTTTTTTTTGGGGTGGGTGGGTTTGCGATTGACTGGGTGGTTCTTTTTTCCCCCTTTGTGCACCTGTCCCTGGGTCCCCGTTTGTCTGGCCCTTGACTCCGGGTCTAAACGCAGCTCTTCCCAGGTGGCTATTTTGATCCTGCCAATCTATCACGCCATGCTGCCCCTGGGTCTGACATGATTGGCGCTGTGGGGGGTGTATCCTGCTTATTTGCTGTGATCACACAACGGTAGATATTACGAACTGTTGCTCCTGCATGCTTGTTCCACTCCTGCAGTTTCGCCACCAGGTCTTAGAACTACTGGACTTCATGGCTGTGTACCTTACCTGTACCCAGGGACTGGAGGGTGCTTCTCCCCTTCCCCCCTGTTTTTTTGTTGCCGCCGGCCTCCGGGTTGTAGGCGATGTCGGCTGTGTATGTAACTTGTGATTGCAATAAAGTATAAATTTAAAAAAAAAAGAAAAAAAAGAAAAAAAAAAGAAAGAAAAAAAAACAAATTTAATTGCACGCGCTGAAAGGCCAAATGCAAAAATTTCAGGCCTATCTCTCAGATTCCTTTCCTTGCCAAAGTGCTAGAACAGCATGTTTTGTCCGATCTTTCCGACCATCTGGAAAGGAATGGACTGTTGGAACCAAATCAATCGGGGTTCCGTGCGAATCACAGCACGGAATTGGTCATGCTGTCCATCCTTGATGAGCTCAGGATTAGGGCAGATAAGAAGCTACCCGGTGCCCTGGTGCTGCTAGACCTCTCCGCGGCGTTTGACACCGTGTGTCACAAACAACTTCTGTCGCGGTTGAGGGACTTCAACATTCAGGGTACAGCTCATGCCTGGTTTGCATCTTTCCTGCAAGGGAGGACGCAAAGAGTACAACTGGGAGAACTGCTCTCCACTGCAACACCAATTTCTTGTGGAGTACCACAGGGATCTGCCCTGTCGCCTCTCCTATTTAATATATATCTCCAACCATTGATTTCACTCCTTAATCAAATGGATTGTCAGGTATATAACTACGCTGATGACACCCAAATCATTATCCAGTTGGATAACGCTCCTGGGGCATCAGCGAGGCTGCACAACATTCTTAAACATACAGCGAATTGGATGTCGTTGAACTCCTTAAAAATCAACCCGGATAAGACGGAGGTTCTACCGATCACCATTGCTGGTAATCCATGGCACGACAGGCTGTGGCCAAGGGAACTTGGGCCACCCCCAGAACCCGCAGTGGAGGTAAAAAGCCTAGGCATCTATGTGGATGATAAGCTTTCTATGCGGAAGCAAGTCACCACGGTGGTAGGTACCTGTGTAGGCCTTCTCCGACAACTCAGAAAAATTGCGCCAATATTGTCTTTTTCCACCTTGAGACGGACGGTGTCCGCAATTATACTATCAAGGTTGGACTATGGCAACTCGCTCTATCTTAGTCTTCCCCAAAAACTTTTGGACAAACTTCAAGTGGTGATGAACGATGCTGCTAGGCTCATTTTTAAAAAACCAAGGAGCTCGTATGCGTCCCCACTTATGCGCGAGCTACATTGGCTGCCAATAAGGCAGAGGGTGCTCTTTAAAGGGCTTTGCATCACACATAAATCGCTCTACGGTAAGGCGCCAAAATATATTAAGACCCGCCTGATTCCTTACAAACCGGGTAGGTTGTTAAGATCTGCTGAAGAAACTCTTCTCACCCAACCACGCTTCAGATTGGCTACAGTGGGCCGCCGCGCCATTTCCAATTCTCTCCCAGCAGCCTGGAACAATCTATCGGCTGATCTGAGGAAGGAATCTAATCTGATGTCTTTCCGGAGGAAGCTGAAAACGGTTCTTTTTCAGAAGGCGTGGGCTAGGCTATAATTCCTCGTTGGGCTTTTTTAGGAACTCCTGCTGAGCTTACCTGACAAGCGCTTAGAGACCCCGGGGTTATAATGCGCTATATAAATCGAATAAAATAAATAAATAAATAAAAATGCGTTTCAGCGCACGCAATCAAATTCGTTTTAAGTATCTATTTACTTACATTACTCCAGTCGGCTGTGAGCTGGAGTTCACTACCCCCACCCTACCCCTCCCTTGCCCCGCCCCACTGCCCCGCGGTACTCCCTCCACGGGCCGCTACTGCTAACCACAAGTGCATCTCTTTCACCTAAAGCAAACGCCTCTATGATCAGATACTCAGAGTGCATTGTAACATAGATGTAAATTTGCTTCAATGTATGCCTTGTGTGTTTTTTCACCGGAATGTTGTGTGTGTGTGTGCAGGCACAGTACAACCACACTCCTCTTGTGTGGGCATTGCATCACTGTCTCCTGCCTCTTCAAACTAGTGTAGTTTGACAGCAACATGCTTGAAAATCTTTATTTTGCTGTCTAATGTAGTCTGAGTTGGACAAAGCAGCATAATTCTCATACAGTGTATAATAGGTTCCAATGGAAAGAAAATTACAAACGTGTAACCATGTTATCTGCCTAGAGATCTCTTGTGCCCAATTCAAGGTTGTCCCTTTCTCTACCCAGGCCAGGGTAATTACTATAATTATTAAATACATGTATGGTCAACCATTATAGAGACTAAGGTCATTCTTCTTAAATGAATTTTGGTGCAATTTGTAACAAATGTGGCATTATCAATCAATGAATCAATCAATCAATCAATTATTTGTAAAGCGCACTACATACCCACGAGGGTCTCAAGGCG
The DNA here is from genome assembly GCF_964263255.1 of Lissotriton vulgaris. NCBI lineage: Eukaryota > Metazoa > Chordata > Amphibia > Caudata > Salamandridae > Lissotriton > Lissotriton vulgaris. The sequence goes on along the minus strand of NC_141687.1, from coordinate 841,077,517 downwards.
CTGGGGGTGGGGGCGCTACTGATCGAACAGCCAGGTCTTGCGTATCCTGAAGGTCAGCAGGTCTTGGGTCTGTCGTAGGCTCAGTGGGAGGGTGTTCCATGTCTTGGCGGCGAGGTGGGTGAAAGATCTCCCACTGGTGGTTGTTCTTCGGATGCGCGGGACAGTGGCGAGTGAGAGGTCGGCAGAGCATAGCTGGTGGTTGGGGATGTAGAAGGAGAGCCATCTGTTGAGGTAAGCTGGGCCAGTCTTGTGGAGTGCCTTGTGTGCGTGGGTGAGGAGCTTGAAGGATATCCTCTTGTTGACGGGGAGCCAGTGCAGGTTTCTCAGGTGGGGGGTGATGTGGCCGTGGCCTGGTACGTCAAGGATCAGTTGTGCTGAGGCGTTTTGCATGCTTTGTAGTCGTTTGATGAGCTTGGTCGGGGCTCCCGCGTAGAGGGCGTTTCCGTAGTCGAGTCTGCTGCTGAGAGCGCCTGGGTGACTGTCTTTCTTGTATCTGTCGGGATCCATCTGTAGATCTTGTGGAGCATGGGAGGGTGTTGAAGCAGGAGGAGGAGATAGCGTTGACTTGCTTGGTCATTGAGAGCATTGAGTCGAGGATGATTCCCAGGATGCGTGCATGGTCGGTGGGTGTCGGGCCTGCCCCCAGTGCCGTCGGCCACCAGGAGTCGTCCCAGGCTGAAGGGTTGGAGCCGAGGATGAGGACCTCCGTCTTGTCCGAGTTCAGCTTAAGACGGCTGGTCTTCATCCAGTCAGCGACGGCCTTCATTCCTTCGTGGAGGTTGGCTTTGTCGGTGATGGGGTCCTTGGTGAGGGAGAGGATCAGCTGAGTGTCGTCGGCATAGGAGATTATGTTGAGGTCGTGCTGTCGGGCTACGTGTGCGAGCGAGGCCATGTAAATGTTAAACAGCGTCGGGCTGAGGGAGGATCCCTGGGGTATGCCACAGATGATCTTGGAGGCTTTGGAATGGAATGGGGGGAGGGGGATGCTCTGGGTTTTGCCGGAGAGGAAGGAGGTGGTCCAATCCAGAGCCTTGTCTCGGATCCCTGAGGCGTGCGCGTAGTGTGCGGTGGCAGACGGTGTCGAAGGCGGCAGTGAGGTCTAGGAGGACAAGTGCTGCAGTCTCGCCGTTGTCCAGCAGGGTCCTGATGTCGTCGGTGGCGGCGATGAGGGCAGTCTCGGTGCTGTGGTTGCTGCAGAACCCTGACTGGGAAGGGTCCAGGATTCTTATTTCTTCCACATTAACCATGCAGGATTTAAAAACAGCATTTATATTTTATCGGATTTCGCATTTTCTGCTCAGTGTTTCATAACAGAATTGAAAGCATGGTTGTGGTTAATATAACATATACTATTAGGAGGCACTCTTTCTTTGCAGGATATTGCCCATATGCCACACATTCGATATGTTCTCGGGCTTCAAGGAATACTGGTATCCCTTGCTTGCTAGAACACCACTCATTGCAAAGTTATTTCAAGGCAACTACATGTATTTGCTTATTGTTTAGGCCTTGTGACTTTCTGCAGGGATGTAGTCATGTCGGATGAGAACTACTCAATGTGGGGAGGTAACAACAACTATTTTGATTTTGATTTAGAATAGCGCATATTCCTTGCAGTGATTAACAGGTGGTAATATTGCCAACTGATTGGCACAGACTTATTCAATCTCAGGAGGAATGGAAGATGCATTAGGTATCAAACCTGTGGCTTGCCAGTCACACATCTCAGAATCAGATTTGTTATCCCCACTGAGGTCAATTTTTTGTGACCTGGACTTGTCTGCAGCTCAAAGAAGCTTATGTTGCAACATCCCGATGAACAGACTGAAAAAGTCCATTTGGTCAACATTCAGTGCAGAGACTTTCTGAAGATGGATTAAAAATATTTTATGGGCTTATTGTCATGTCTGCGTCTCAAAGAAGCTTATGTTGCAACATCCCGATAAACAGACTGAAAAAGTCCATTTGGTCAACATTTAGAGTGTAGAGAGCTTCTGAAGATGGAATAAAAACATTTTATGAGCTTAATGTCATTTCACAGAAGGAATTTTTAGAGAATTGGAAAAATGTTCCTCACCTTGAAATAATGTTGCGAAAACTGGTTCTAAAGTGCTTTGGATTTAAATCTGTAGAAGCTGCTTTTTAGCTGTCAAATCACATAGATTTGTTGTTAGCCTATAAACATTTTAAAACCCATGCAAACATGTTTGTTGAAATTAAATAGGGTTTGACAAATGTTTAAAATGCACAATTTTTCACTCTATTCTCTTGTACCTCTGTGGATAGTTCCACCCCATTTTTTTAAGTGTTAGCCCCACCTTTATTGGCTGATCTGTTAGTCTCTCTTTCCCCCAAGTTCAGGTGTAAATGCACCCCTGATTCCCGGTTGAATAGGTTAACTGTACAATGATGCTGACAGAGTACAAAGTACAAAGATTATTTTGTTAAATCATGACATTATTGCTGGAAATAGTCTGTGTTTGTTTCAGCACGTCCTGTTTTTACAAATTCAGTTTCTACATCTTTCTTTTATTGATATGTAATTTTTCAGTGTTTATACAGTTGGGGGCTGATTTCGATCTCGCTCAGAAGGGCTCCGAATGCGATCCGGCTGGAAAAAGTAAGAGCCGTACGCGTGTTTAACGACCGAATCGTACAGCTGTATGACCGAGCAAGTATGATGCGAGAATCGTGAAATCGCCGACCGACTTGTTTCCGGGTCCAAAGCGCTCCGTACGTCTCGTCCGTTAGCGAACCGAGCCGTGCAATGGATGCGATTTCCGACCGAGCCAGTACGATGCACGTGTCGGACAGCCGGATCGAGCCGAAGTTTCGGACTCGCAAAACGACCGGGAAGCTTCCCTTGGGGGTCCGCGTCAGACCCCCCCCCCACCACCCGCAGCGTTTCAACTTGAACACAAGGAGAGACCCAAGGGTCTCCTCAACACAGGCATGTATGGTTCAGATGGTACTGACGCGTACCCACTGTAGGGGGGGCCCTTGTGCGACACATACCTATTCAGTCAATGGGAGCCCATGTACGCGTTATATGACCAGCTCCCATTGACTTCTATGGGAGTTACGACTGAACCGAGTCCGGCAGTATGCGGCCCCATCGTACTCGCTCGGTCGGACTGCAGGAGTCCGGCTCGGTCAGAAAACACTCCGGATCCGGCTCGGTTGGAGAGCTTTCCGACCCAGATCAGAATCGGCCCCTTAGTGTGTGCTAAATCACGCTTCATAGGTGTGTTAAGAAGTCCCTGGACTGTTTGTAAAGTGACACTCTTTGTAAATGCTGACATATCCTTACTAATGTAGTTCCCCACAGCATTATTGAAAGAGCTCTCAAGTCTCACAGGCCCAAGGATGAGTATCTCATGAGGTACGGAAGAGATGTTTGGCATTCTGGGACATGCAGTCCTGATTTTATAATGGAATAAATAAAACTACAAGTGCCAGAGTGCAAAACAAAGATCCGCACTAGATGAGCTGCTCAGAAGTGAACCTGGAAAGGCTGAGAGTGCTGACGTCATTTATAAAAACCTTTCTGTTCAGAAAGGATTGGTCCTAAATTATTTTTGCCCCTAGGCACCAACCCTTCTATTTTGGCCACATCCCTGTGTGTGTAGAGGTTTTGTTGTGAATCCCATTTGATTCAATGGAGAGGGTGTGTCAGTAGTGGTTTATCTATATTCAATGTCTTTCTGAAAGGAGGCTGCAGTTGCTAGATGTGGACTTGCTGAGTGCTGAATGTGTCGGCAATGGTGTTCTAAGTGTGCTTTAAAGTGGGACTGAATGTTGTGGCTTCACTATTGGTATCAGGACTGATGGAAAATGGGTAGCTAGGAACTGAATTATTGGAGGATGAGGTGCTTTGGGTACTGGAGAATGGTCGAGTGTGTGTTTCATGATAGTACTAAGGACGAACAGTAAATAGGATCAGATTATCTATGGCACACACACACACTGACTGTATTGTATATGTTGAGCTTTCTACATCCCTTACCTACTAAAACAAGGCAATCAGAGGAATAACGCAAAATTATGGGGCCCCTGCGGAATGTGAGAATGGGACCCTGAGTTTACCATATCTCGCAAATATTCATTGGCCTTGGCCTGAACGGGTTCCCCGTGAAGGGTTAGAGTCCCCCTGAGCGGTAGTGGCTGCAGGGACCTGTGATGCCCCTGGAGAGGTCAGAAATAGAGAGCCTGTGTACGTGTTGCTTTTGTTTACAAGTGAAGGGTTGGCACCATTTTGCTGTCCTATGCCTGCATCTCAAGACAGCTGAGCTTGAGAGTGAGTTGCCTAGCGCTCAGCCATCCTCCTCTTTTTGCTTTTCAGAGCTTGTGCAGGCCACCTTAAAGTTTCCTCACTGATTGCTGTGGCTTTCACTGCAAAAATATATGAAAGTTATTTACCAACCTGCACTTCACCTCCCTCCAATGTCAAAATGTCACGAATTAAAGGCCTGGTTTTTCATTTGCCTTGACTGGCTCTAACCAGCCACACCTCATTCTACTCCCAGTGCCACTGCTGGCAGTGAGTGACTCGCTCCTTCGTCAGCATCTGTGACTCAGTGACACCAGAGAGGTAGGGAGGATAGCAATGCAATACAGGTGATGCCTCCTCTGTTTCCAATGGGTGTTTGCCATTGAAAAGGCTAGTTACATAAAGATTTGACTTTACTCTACCCAGTCTTATAGAGGGAGATTCCATTCGCCTATATTAGAAGCAATCTATGTACAAGGCCCAGCCAGACAGGAGGAGTTTGCCAGTGGAAACTATATACTTCACTTCATTTTAGGCTCTTCTCACAGCCAAAATGTCTTCCATGAATATGTTTTTAAAAACTGTAAAAGCACTGTCTCTGGCAAAGGGCTGCAAAGCCTTAACAAACATACACTTATTTTTTTTGTTTAAGAGATTTTTATTGAAATTTACAAGAAATAGTACAGTGGAATACAGGTACAAATTTGAGAATATAAATAAAGTACAAAATAAATACTATGAGAAAAATTTGTACACAACGAGAATCAAAAGCGTATTGAAACAACAAAATGAAAAGGGAAGGAAATTATCATATTTTTGACACAGTATCCATTCTTCCCAGTGTTAAATATGGCCATTAGTTTTCTCTAAGGAAATCGCCTGCATTGGCATTCAGTGTAGACTGTGGCAGCCGACGAGGTCGACTTACTGTATGAAAACAGAAGCTGACCCTTGAAGGTGTTTGCAGCAGGGCTCACAAGAACAGACACATGCTACACACCTCCAAATACAGTCAGCGCGTTAAATGGGAACAAAATAAGTGCAGGTACTCATTAAAATGAGCTAGAAGTGTTGTGCGTGTGCAGGGTGGTGGCGGGGCTGAGGGCAAGAGATAATAGTACTTAATTACTTCTATATCTGTAGCAGCACATAACAAAACACATGGGATATGTGTATGCAAATAAGCCTATGTTGAACAGTTCAGCAGCGGCTCAGCTCAGGACCGCAGAAGCCCTTGGCCCTCAGAGACAGGTTCCACCCTGACAGACTCCTGCTCGCCAGCACTAGCAGCCAATGAACCTACCATTTCATGAGTATCGGTACTCTCCTCGGCAGTAGAGAATTGCCAGTACTCAGTGATAACATTAAAAAGTGCCAGTACTCAGTAACTGTCATTGCCCGCCCATTTAAAGCATTGCATACATTACCGTATACATTGCAGCAAGAGGTCTTTAGTGGCAAAGCACATTTTTTGAGGAATGTCACCATCAACTCCCCCTAGCATGTAGAGAAACTAAGACATTGAGACTTTTCCATAGAAAGATCTTCAAAATTAGGAATGTTGCTATTGGCAGACATAAAATAGCACGTCATTCCTAGTTGGTGATTCCTGCTTTTGCCAAAGATTCTCCTTATTCTCTCTGACTGTAGTGGATCAAGTACTGTCAGATTTTAATGACTTACTGTTATTTCAATCTATGAAAGAGAAAAAGGCAATAATTTATTACAAAGTTTATGTACTGTTCCTTCACTTCTACGAGATTGGTCCTGTGCTTTACCCTGTTCTCCTACCAAAGGAGTGCCTAGAAGGGAGCTCTTCTAACCACTAGTGGCTAGCCTAAATTTTTTGGTAATGGCTTATCCTAGAAGGGGGGGCAATGCTCTTAGACGAGCTTTAAAACTACAAAGGGAGCAGACGGCCTAACTCTGACATTTTAGCAGGCTGTCATGTCATGGTGGCCCAGTCACATTTTTTTTGTTTTTCAAAAATCCCTCCAACAGAACATTGCTCTTTTTCTTTGCCAAAAACCGCAATGCCAAGCTGGAAAAAAATATTATGACAAAAACAAAGAGAGACCTCGCTTGGAAATGATTCCCTCTTTTTTATCATCAGGATCAAAGAACCGCTCAATCACTTGATCACTATGAACATTCATTAATTCATTCTTGATTACTCTCATTTGACAATCATTAGTACATACTTAATCACTTTGAGCGACATTTGTGTCCAGACACAAAAAAACAATTGATTGAATATGTAGTACTCTGCGCGTTACCCAACACTGCTGAATCAAGCTGTGGAATTATCTGGATTCACAATGGAGATGACCAGTTCCACAATTATTGATGGGGGGGAGTACAAAAACAAAAAATGTGGAGGGGCAAGATTCATGAAAAAAAAATCTCTTTTAAATTCAAAGGTGGTGCTTTCCATAGAGACAACTCAAAGATTGTGGAAAAAGGAAGTCGTGGGGAATGATTAAAAGAAAAAAACATTATTTCCATGTGAGTTTCCCTTGTTTTTGCGTTTGAAAGTGACTGTGGTCCAGCCTCCTATGTGTAAAGCATCCTCCCCTCTACCCTCATAAAGAGGCCTTGTCTGTGAAATGAAGCATTAGCATCAGCATCAGAAGGAGGATTCTGCTGCCATGGCAATGGAGATGCTCAGGCAGCTGCCCTGCCAGCAATGTTTCCAATGAACGAGTCGGTTGAGCTTCCGCCATCAGGAACTAAATGTTCCTCCTCTGAATGAGAACGATGAACATTAGGTCTGTCTGTAAACCTGCCGATGTGCAAGAAGCAGGAAATCTGACGCTGTGGCAGTGATGACAACTCTTTGTTAAAGTAAACATCCACTTATCTCGCATCATCACACGGATCACATGGATTTTTTTTTCATAAAGCATAGGCTGGAGAAGAATTTACCTTAGAGCTGGGTGAAATGTTCCCTACACTGGTGTAACCTCGTGTAATTTATCAACGTTTCACTTGTTATGCAGCATTCCTGAGATTATGGTATGCCATGTTGCATAATTTCATGTCCGTTTGGGTAAAATGCTATGGTGGTAGTATAGGAACAACACTAATGAACAGAATACGAATGGGTGTTGTTAGAGGCACTTGTGTTTTTTGATCCACTGTGTTATTGCTAAGTGTGTTCTAGCATCCAGAATGGACTCATTCTACACTAAACTACAGAGCGAAATGCCAGATTTCCATTTCGAATAATGTTGTGTAATTTTTCTGAAACTTAATTGCACTTAGCCAAAGGAAATTACACAAATTTCGCTTACGCCTAATGTACATCTGTGCTCAGAGTCAAGCCTGTTGAGGAAAAGTAAAGTTAAACGCCTGTAGCTCAGCCAAGGAAACCTCATAAGGTACAGCTAATACTACTTCTGAAGGAGCAAGAAAAGGATGCAAGCAATGACATTCCACCAGGCAGGAAGATGTTGAGGCCACAGGAGAAAGAAGCTGATCTGGCTAATGCTGTAGGGCCCGATTCACAGAACTAACTTAAGACAAAATCCTAAACTTACTACCATTTTGGTATTCACAGAAGGCACTTACTCATTTTGGCATTCACAGAAAACACTTACTCATTTTGGTATTCACAGAAGTTAGGACTCCTAACTTTAGGACTCCTAAATGCCTTCTGTGAATACCGAAAGTCTGAAAATTAGGATTTTTCTCAGTTTAGTAGTAGTAAAGTTAGGACTCCTAACTTTAGGACTTCTAAATGCCTTCTGTGAATACCAAAAGTCTTAAGATTAGGATTTTTCTCAATTTACTAGTAGTAAAGTTAGGACTTCTAACTTTAGGACTACTAAATGCCTTCTGTGAATACCGAAAGTCTTAAAATTAGGATTTTACTCAATTTAGTAGTAGTGAAGTTGAGAAAAATCCTAAATTTAAGACTTTCGGTATTCACAGAAGGCATTTAGGAGTCCGAAAGTTAGGAGTCCTAACTTTACTACTACTAAATTGAGAAAAATCCTAATTTTAAGACTTTGGGTATTCACAGATGGCATTTAGGAGATCTAAAGTTAGGAGTCCTAACTTTACTACTACTAAATTGAGAAAAATCCTAATTTTAAGACTTTCGGTATTCACAGAAGGCATTTAGGAGTGCGAAAGATAGGAGTCCTAACTTTACTACTACTAAATTGAGAAAAATGCTAATTTTAAGACTTTCAGTATTCACAGAAGGCATTTAGGAGTCCTAAAGTTAGGAGTCTTAACTTTACTACTACTAAATTGAGAAAAATCCTAACTTTAAGACTTTTGGTATTCACAGAAGGCATTTAGGAGTCCTAAAGTTAGGACTCCTAACTTCTGTGAATACCGAAATGAGTAAGTGCCTTCTGTGAATACCAAAATGAGTAAGTGCCTTCTGTGAATACCAAAATGGTAGTAAGGTTAGGATTTTGTCTTAAGTTAGTTCTGTGAATCGGGCCCGAAGTGTCCTGCTGGAGACGTACTAGTGTCTCAGCAGGCACAAGTTTACCAGCCACTCCCTAGAGGGAGTGGACACACATGGACCCCACACCCACCCACCACAGGCGTCACGAGTGACGTCGGCCTGCTATTAAAGAGGGCCTGAGTGCACATGCTTGTGGCCAGTTAAGTAAGCATCACCACTGTGTCTGTGTCGACATTCCCTGAGCATGTGGGCCTAGGGCCCACGACTTTACAAATGCAACACCTGGGATCACACTCTTATCTACCACTCCCCCAAGAGCATTGCCTCTACCCAGATCCAATCAGAAGGCGCTGAGATCTTCAGGATAGAGCTGCAGTTCAGACACAAGCAGTGTGAATGTATAGTTCAACGTGGCCAATAGTGTGCTATGAAGGCACTAAAGATAAAGAAAAGGATCATGATGGAGGGAGGTCTGCCCGTACCAGGGAAATTAGGAAACTTAAAGAAGCAAGAATATGGGTCTACCTACGCGGCCCCGGAACAGCCTATAAGATTCCACCAACTGGGTAGTGGTGACCTCACATCACAACATGGCCAACCACCCCCTTTTCCATATCCTTTCCAATCTAGCAGATCCGTGTTAGGTGGGGCTGTGTTAGGCTGAGTGAATACATTTGAACATGCATGCAGGCACTATGCAGTGATGCCCAGTGCGTGTGGGGCGCAACTCTAATCAATCGATGTCACAACCAGGAACAACTGCTATCTTGGACTTAAGGAAGAAGAAAGTGTTTAGCAAAAAGCAAGAAAATGTGCTCTCTTTATTTACAAGTATCCTAAACAGCTTTTGTATGGGTTTGGCCACTGACAGTTGTTAACATCATGCACATCGTCACCTTGGGAGGAAAAAGTGTAGCATCATTGGGCGACACTGCAGCTAGCTGGTTTAGTGTAGATGTGTCCAGGGTTAGCATGGATCAGATAGATCATCACATGTGAACATACACAGGTTACATGTTCTAAGGCTGCCTAAGAAGATGCTCTTCGTCAAACAGTTATCACCGCACTAGGATCCAAGTCCCAAAGGAGAATGATGGTTACCCCTAGTTACGCTCTAGGATGCGTCCTGAGCATCAGTCTTCCAAAATGGGGGTTGGCAGACGCTGGCCAGAGCTGGCCACCTCAGGAAGCGAGTCAAGATCAATCTTTAGAACTCCAGTAATGGCTCCCAGAGTCAGTGAGCTAACAAAGAAAACGCTATATGGACTCAGCCATTCGGAAGCAGTGAGCATCCGGAAGATGAAGGAAATTGAGAACATACTCACTTACCAGCCAGTTGAAGGATCCTTCCAAGGCTCTGTAACCGGAAGTGACCTTGTAAATTATTGTACACTATGACTTTCTAGGTCCTATTTTTGGATGGACTTTGGCTGCTTCTACTCAAGGTTTAGTCCAGGAGGTCGAGAGTGTAAGAAACTCAGATAATGATGACACAGCAAATTACACTCAATATATGAGTGTCCAGAAAAATGAAAAAGGCTTAGTAACAGGCAATAACAGACAAGTACATGTTTAAGTTAAGTATAAGGTATATGCAAAAAGAATGGAAGATGTCTGCATCCTCTGGGGACGGTATATTACCACCATTGTTCCTTACAGCTAGGTGTTTCATGTCTGTTCACATTGGCCCTTTTTTCTAGTTTTGTCCTGTGGGGCATGAATGGAGATGATTTGAGGAACTTCAGAAGTACCAGATTTCCAGTTCCTCATAGTAAATAAAATCCTCGATAAGGGTTTTATATATGAGATCTTTGCTTCGAGAACGCCAAGCATATGCTCCATACCTTCAGGCTATGACACGGTTGGAGGCTGATTTTTTCCTTTACAAGTATTGTCATCTAAAATTTTTCAAAGAGGGGAAGCTGAAGATATTACGCTTGGCATGTAAACGTTGGTTTCAAATCAGAAAAGCCCCCCAAAAAACTATCATAGTGGCTTTGTCCAATATGGGTGTCCCCATGGACCCCTGAGTGTCTGAAGGACAAACTTTCAAGCTAGTGAGTAGAAGGAGGAATAATGAGATGGGGCCAACAGCTGGAAGGAAAGACCTTAGTAGATTAGGAACACATGTCACTAATAACGAATGGTAGTATCTCCAGATTTAAGTACTACCAATTGGCTAGCTGGGCAAAATCACTGGAGAAGGACGATGTAGGGAACAACGATCTAGAAGCTAAGCTTCTAAATAGCACATCACAGAAAAAGCAGATATCAGGCTGGTACTGGATGCTCATACTTGCCGGGGAAGAAGAGATTACCCTACCTATAGAGATCTGGGGAAAAGATCCGACGTCGCAGGGTGTACAAAATCTCTGAGAAGTATCAATGTCTACCTTGTGATATGTTGTCAGTGCAGATCCACTCAGAGAAAATCATTTATTTATGATACACAGGGTGTATTGGACACCGAAAAAACTGATGAAAATCAACAAACAAATAGTGAAATGCTGTCCCAAGTGTGGGGAGAAAGAGGCTGATGACATGCACATGTTCCGACAATGCCCTCAACTCCAGGTATTTTGGCAAGATGTAAGCAAGGTCCTTTTAACACTGTTGGGTACCAATATGGAGGTGAGCACATGTCTAGTCTTGTTTGGTGCTGTGAACGAGGAGGGATTAAGGGATAAACTAAGAAATAAGCAGAAAAATGTGCTATTTGTTTTCATTTTATTAGCTAGACGAGAAATATGTATTAAGTGGGTATCCCAGAACCCTCCTATGAGAAGTGAGTGCTTTGACTCGGTCCAAAGGATATGGAAATTGGACCGGAACAGGGAGCAAAATAAGAGGTATGAATTTTGGGATATATGGCAACAGAATTGTAGTCTTGGGACACTAGGAATTGGGAAAAATGTTATGTATGGAAGTCCAATGATTAAGCAATACAGCAATAATCCCAGGTATTAGGGATTAGGACTGGAGATTCTCTTTTGGACCTTTGGGACAGGAAGATTGAGGACTTGCTCTATAACCATTTACCTGGGACAGTGAGCAAGTGAGACACCCTGTTCTCTTGCAAGATGTTTATTGCACAAATGAGGACAACAAAAGATAAGGGTATTACATGTGGGCAAGAAATACAAATGTGCGGGCTCTGAATTTACCTGGATTCAAAGGGGTAGAATAAACAAAATCAGCACTAAGATAGTTCAAGATCGGAATCGGAGGGAGATTCGAGGGGGCGGGTAGAGCCTGTATGGATATCAATACTAACTGAAGCCCTGGACTGGAATATGCCGAGGTCAGGTAGGCATCACTGCATCTGATATGGGCAATGAAATGGCATAGCGCCCAGCGGAAGGTGAGTCCCTAACATCATCGGGTGCACTTCTTGCAGGGGCAGGCACTCCCTGGGGTGAGCTCTGAATAAGTATGAGCGCAAAATCCGTTCCGCTCGCGGATTTTGCGAATTTTCGGTAAATTCGCGATCCGCCAACTCCCGCGAATTTACCGCGAATTCGCAAATCCGCGAGCGGCGGATTCCGGGGGCAAAAGTTGAAGCATGGCTGGCCTGTCAACTTGTAACTATTTTACGATGGCGCCAGCAAGCTGCCAGCGCCATCCTAAAATAGTTACTAAGTTAGCGATCCGCGAACTCCCGCAAATTTACTGCGAATTCGCAAATCCGCGAGCGGCGGATTCCGGGGGCAAAAGTTGAAGCATGGCTGGCCTGTCAACTTGTAACTATTTTACGATGGCGCCAGCAAGCTGCCAGCGCCATCCTAAAATAGTTACTAAGTTAGCTTCAACAGGAAGCTCTAATAGATAAAATAAAGCAGGTGCTCGCACCTGCTTTATTTTATCTATTAGAGCTTCCTGTTGAAGCTAATTTAGTAAGTATTTTAGGATGGCGCTGGCAGCTTGCCGGCGCCATCGTAAAATAGTTACAACATGCCCTTCCTGTGAGCCCAAAAACAATCGTGAGCGTCGTCGAGGCAGGTGTGCCTTCTTCACAAATCTACCGTGGAAAAACAGCTGTGATGCTGGATAGAGGCTTTTGCATCCTTGACTTTCACGAGCGCAATACCCGTGCTGTTTCTGTGACCAGGAGCTTATTTCTCTTCATCTGCTGAACTGATCTTTCTCTGACCTTTTATACACACAAGAAGCATGTGTGAACTCGCATGGTAGCCCTGCCCGTTTGGCCCCGCCCACACACTCGCGGTTTGCACCGTCTTCCCGCCATTCACCCACTATGATGGACAGCTCACTCAAGGGACCCCTGCGCCCTTCGGGGCGATTGCATAGTAACACACACATGGTCGCTCGAACTAGTTGATGCTCAAATTCAGTGACTCATTCATTAGCCCAAAAACAATCGTGAGCGTCGTCGAGGCTGGACAGGTGTGCCTTCTTCCTAATTCTACCGTGGAAAATCAGCTGTGATGCTGGATAGAGGCCTTTGCATCCTTGACTTTCACGAGCACAATACCCGTGCTGTTCTTATGACCAGGGGTTTCTTTCTCTTCATCTGCTGAACTGATCTTTCTCAGACCTTTTATACACACAAGAAGCATGTGTGAACTCGCATGGCAGCCCTGCCCGTTTGGCCCCGCCCACACACTCGCGGTTTGCACCGTCTTCCCGCCATTCACCCACTATGATGGACAGCTCACTCAAGGGACCCCTGCGCCCGTCGGGGCGATTGCATAGTAACACACACATGGTCGCTCGAACTAGTTGATGCTCAAATTCAGTGACTCATTCATTAGCCCAAAAACAATCGTGAGCGTCGTCGAGGCTGGACAGGTGTGCCTTCTTCCCAACTCTACCGTGGAAAATCAGCAGTGATGCTGGATAGAGGCCTTTGCATCCTTGACTTTCACGAGCACAATACCCGTGCTGTTCTTGTGACCAGGGGTTTCTTTCTCTTCATCTGCTGAACTGATCTTTCTCAGACCTTTCAAACACACAAGAGGCATGTGCACTCGCATGGAAGCCCCGCCCCAAATCCGCTGATCCGCAAATCCGCAAAATCCGCGGATTTTGCGGATCCACGATCCGCAAATCCGCAAAATCCGCGGATTGTGGATCCGCAAAATCCGCCCATGCCTAGCTCTGACCCTATTGGTTCATGGGTCTCCCTTCCCTGGGGACTGGCCGCTAAACTGAATATGTGGGCTTGGGTTCTTTGAGGAATCCTTGCAGGTGGGGAGTGCTGCTGTCAGCATCACCTGAGCGGAGGCTTATTTCTTCCTGCTGCCAAGTAGCTCCAATGGTGCCTGGCGAGGAGAGAAGTTCATGGGGTACACAGCTGGCTACCTGTCACTGCACCCCTTTCAGCCACATGAGATAGAGGAGTGCCGGTTTTAACCCTGTGGAGGCCTCCAGGCAGTCCAAATTTTGGGGGCCCTCTCGCAAAGTATCTCCTAATACATTATCAATTTTGACAACCAACAATTTTATTAATCCAATTTTATTACACAAAACGAAACTGTAACAAATATGAATGTTGTTACAGATCTAATTAAGATTAGGCCTGTGTTGCTTTGGCACAAGATCTGGAACTCTACAGAAACTGTTTTTAACAGGGCGATTATTGCGGACTGTATTAAACTTGAGGGGTCTAAACAGATTCAGTGGCTTTCCTATGTACAGGAATTTTTTATAAATATAGGGCGCCCTGAATTTTAAAATTCACCCTCATCATTGTCTCTAATCTCCAGAAAAGCATTAAAGGAATCTTGCCTTGCCTTTCTGGAAGATCGACGCTGGTGTTTAGAGGGAAAAAAGGTTTCTGTTATTTATCACCAATTTTTGCTGCAGAGATCTGGCCTGCAGCTTTATTTATGACCTGATCAGACTAGCTATAGTAGAATGCTTTTAGCTTGCCTGAGAACTGGAAGCTTTTTCAGGCTGTTAACTTTCCCTAAACCAAACGATTGGTCGTCACAAATAACCAGCTGTCCATGTGATGATTCCTCCACCCAATCTACCATACATTGTGTCTTGTTCTGTAGATTTTATGTGTGGGTGCGGAAGAGATATTTATTACCTCTTCTTAAGCTCTGGAACTTGAGACAGTGTAGACCTGCACTACTTAAACTACTCACTTTACCTGATGAAACGACCATTCTTGCTGTGTCCAGGTATCTGAAATTTGCATTCAGATGTAGATCCACCATGGTTTAATTGTAACCCTACATGAAAGTTAATGACTCTGTGTTTTACATCACTGCAGTGTCCTTTGGGAATATGATGTGTAGAATTGATGTTCTTAAAATTCGCTTCTAAGAGGAATCCCTCTATGAACTATGTTTATCTGCATATACTTTTTTAAATGCTTAACCCCTTCCATGCTGGACCGTTTCCGCCGCTGTGCGGTAAACAAAAGAACAGGGCGGGCCCAGCCGTCATCAGCACACGAGCGCCGCAGAGCGTGACGGCTGGGGTTCGTCACCAGCATGGAAGGGGTTAAAGTAAGTCTTTTATTGGATGTATTCATTTTTATGTGCTTTGATGATTTTATTGTAAAATCGAATAAAGCTACCTTTGAATGATTATATGATTGAATGTTGTGTTTCTTGTGTCCTTCACAAACGGGCCCTACAAGGGCTTCACATTCTTATCGCTCCGACCTATGAGAACCCCCACACTACATTATTAGAAGAATGGTCCCACTTGATGGCTTCCACGTGTAAAAGTATGATGGGTCTACTTGTAAAATATGCCGAGTTGGATTGGGCTTGTGGAGAAATTTAAAAACTGAAAGACTTTTGGTATAAATATCCGATGCAAGATAAGCCCAGCTCCAACACCAACAACATCCCGCCATTGCAAGCCCTGTGCGACTCCCTTGCCACCTTCTTCCACCGCAAGATAGCAGACATCCACGACAGCTTCAACACCCAGACAGCCCCAACAGACAGCAACACAACAGCCCCTCTGCACACCATCGACCACAACCCCCTACTAGCCTGGGCCAGCGTGAGCATCGACGACACCATCAAGACCATGCGCACAATCCACACTATCTCTCCATAAGACCCATTCCAGCACCACATCTTCAACAGAGCAAGCAGCTCCATCGCACCCCACCTGCACAATGACTTCAATCTCTCCCTCGAGACCATGACCTTCCCAGAGATCTGGAAACACGCCGAGATCAACGCCCTACTCAAAAAACCTAAGGTAGACCCAAGAGACCTCAAGAACTTCCGTCCCATCTCTCAGCTCCCCTACCCGGCCAAGGTCATCGAGAAAACCGTCAACAGACAGCTAACCCAATACCTCGAAGAAAACAGAACCCTGGACCCTTCCCAGTCAGGGTTCCGCAGCAACCACAGCACTGAGATTGCCTTCTTCGCCGCCACTTTCGACATCAGGACCATGATGGACAACGGCGAGACCGCAGCACTCATCCTGCTAGACCTCTATGCCGCCTTCGACACCGTCTACCATCGCACACTACGCGCACGCCTCCACGCCGCAGGGATCCGAGACAAGGCTCTGGATTGGACCACCTCCTTCCTCTCCGGCAGAACCCACAGCATCCGCCTCCCCCCATTCCATTCCAAAGCCTCCGAGATCATCTGCGGTGTACCCCAGGGATCCTCCCTGAGCCCGACGCTGTTCAACCTTTACATGGCCCCCCTTGCACACATAACCTGACAGCACAACCTCAACATAATCTCCTACGCCGACAACACTCTGCTGATCCTCTCCCTCACCAAGGACCCCATCACAGCCAGAGCCAACCTCCCCAAAGGAATGAAGGCCATCGCCAACTGGATGAAGACCAGTCATCTGAAGCTGAACTCGGGCAAGACGGAGGTCCTCATCCTCGGCCCCAACCCTTCAGCCTGGGAAGACTCCTGGTGGCCGACGGCACTGGGGGCAGCCCCGGCACCCACCGACCACGCACGCAACCTGGGAATCATCCTCAACTCAACGCTCACAATGACCAAGCAAGTCAACGCCGTCTCATCCTCCTGCTTCAACACCCTCCGCATGCTCCGCAAGATCTACAGATGGATCCCGACAGATACAAGAAAGACAGTCACCCAGGACCTCGTCAGCAGCAGACTTGACTACGGAAACGCCCTCTACACGGGAGACCCGACCAAGCTCATCAAACGACTACAATGCATCCAAAACGCCTCGGCACGACTGACCCTCGATGTACCACGTCACGGCCACATCACCCCCACCTGAGAAACCTGCACTGGCTTCCCGTCAACAAGAGGATATCCTTCAAGCTCCTAACCCACCCACACAAGGCACTCCACAAGACCGGCCAAGCCTACCTCAACAGACGGCTCTCCTTCTACATCCCCCAACCGCCAGCTCCGCTCCGCCGACCTCTCACTCGCCACTGTCCCGCGTATCCGAAGAACAACCACCTGTGGGAGATCCTTCTCCCACCTTGCTGCCAAGACATGGAACAGCCTCCCACTGAGCCTACGACAGACCCAACACCTGCTAACCTTCAGGAGGATACTCAAGACCCAACCCCACCCCCCAGCGCCTTGAGACCCTCGCGGGTATGTAGTGCGCTTTACAAATGATTGATTGATTGATTGATAGTGGATATGGAGAATAGATTACTTGGGTATAAATAAGAGATAAAACAGACAAAAAGGCACAAGATTTTACCGGCTTATGCTAGTGGTAGAAGTTTAAACTTTGGGCGAAAATGTAATTATCTGAGGAGAAATTTCGAAAAAGTTTCAGTTGGTTACATCTAAATCTGGTTCTGATACTTTTGATTTTGAGGAACAATCCGCCATTTCAACAAAGGAAGCATCGCCATTCAATTCTTTAAAGGAGTATTGGCTACTGCAACAACAAGGCAGATCAGAAAGAAGTAATGCGTGAGACAGATGTGACTGTTGTGAATGTATCTACACATGAACAAACTGGAGATGAACAATCTGTATTAGAGGACTTTCTTTTTTGGCCAAGGCTCAATTTGAACTACAGACAAATACCAAATGATCTGTTCTTATTTATCATAAAATTCAAATTGCTGAAGGTCTTTTTCCAACAGGAGAAGAACCATTTTAGACCAAGTACCACACATGCTCTCTCTCTCTCTCTGTTGACCGTACATTTGATGAATTGTGGGTCGGTGATATAAAAGGATTGACTGCCCCAGTGGAGCTAGAAGTGAGACAGACCACGCCACTGTGAATCACCTTAAACCCAAATCAAGATGTAATCATACTGTGCCCCTGACAACATAGACACCTTCCATGTGGTTGTCCTTAATGAGTTAATGAGGAATTGACGTAGCAGTAACAAAAATGATGCAGAAAATCTAACTAAGACAAGGTTTAGAAACTCTTAAAATTTATCCAAATAGTGTTATCAAACCATCAGATAAAAGGGGCAATGTGGTATTCCGGCATGAGAATAAATATTTGGCAGAAGCTAATAGTTTATTTTGTCAGGAGATATGAGAAGACCTCATATCCATACTTCCCTGTGCAATTGGAAGGAAAGAGGGCTCTTGGGTCTGGATGGATAATAGTTTTTGTATGAACATAAACCTGTGGTGCCATGCTTTCACAGGTTGCCTAAAACACTCAAAGATAACATGAATCCACCAGGTAGGCCCAGGGGCGGATTGGCAAGGCGGGCATTCGGGAATGGGCCGAAGGGCCGGTGCCTCAGTGCCCTCTGTGGGCCGTTTTTTTTCTCCCCTGTCCCAGTCCACAGAGAGTGGACTAGGAAAGGGGAGAAAAAAAAACCGGCCCACAGAGTGCACGGAGACAGAGACTGAGAAAATGAAAGCAGCCTCGCTGTGCGGCCAGACAGCGATTGTCAGCTGTGGGCTCTCCTTCACCCCTACCCTGCCAAGCAATCAAGCTGAGGCTGGGCTGGGGAGGGGTGATTGTTTGCAATAATCGGCCTCCCTGGGGGCCAGGTGTTTCTCAGGCCTTTGAGCCATTTGCACCTCGGCCCCCTGGCGCCCATGCAGCCCAGAAACGGTGTTAGTCTTAACACCTCGCCCACAGCCCATCACATTCAGGGCATAGTGGGCGAGGAAGAATTTGTCTTGCTGTGGGGGCCTGGTGATGTTTGGAAATTTTTTGTTTTATTTATTTATGCGATTTTATATAGCGCTGACTTTACCCGAAGGTGTCAAAGCGCTTCACACTAGGAACAGCAATAATACATGAGGAGAAAATTATAAGTGGACAAATTACAAAAGCAAACGTTAAGTTACATGAATCAAAAGTGACAATAGTGAGCAACCAAAATACAAGAGGAGCAAACAATACATTACAGGAGGAAAAAGAGATATGTGTGCAGGTTACAAAAGCGTACAAAATACAAGTAGAGGTATAATACTGCAATTAATGGCAGGCACTCCAGCACAAGAACAAACGTTACGTAGGCAATGGTGGCACTTGTGCAAGTATCTAAAGCAAACAAAAGTGAGAAGTAGCAAACAGTGTGTTACAAGAGAAAAGTGACTTGTGCAAGTTACAAAAGGGTACCAAACACAGGTACAAGGGTAATACTGCAGTAAATGGTAAATACTCAAACTGCCAGAACACACTGGGAAGGCACTTCCCATGCACCAGCTTCACCTCAGCCTCCCCCCTGGCTACCTGGCTACCTTGGATGACCCAGAAAGCTGTGTTTTGTGCGCCCCTGCCAGGACCTTTTCCCAAGGCCTGGAGGGTTGATTAATTTACTAATTGCAGGGGCCTTACCTCTGTTCATGTGCTCCTGAGCTGAAGGTCTCGGGAGGGCTGAGTAAGTTAGTAATAGCAGGGGCTTTGCTGCTTTTCAGGTGCTCCTGTGCTGGAGGGCTGGAATAATTTTGTGACAAAAAGGGACCTTGCTATTTTTTTTAGTTGCTCAGCATGTAGGCCATTGTCACCTTGGCCCTGAGTCGTGTGCAAGAACAGTATCCTCCCACTTTCATTCCTTGTCTGTGCAAATGGTGTTTCATGAAAGGGCACGCCCCTTGAATGTGGGCCACGCCCCTTAAATATGGGCCACGCCTCTTGAATGTGGGCCACTTTTTTCATCAGTGCCTGGGCCGAATTGTGATCCCAATCCGACCCTGGGTAGGCCCATTATATCAGCCACTGAGAGCCTCCTGGAGGACACCTTCATATATCTGGACCACCTCCTTCTGCCATATTTGTTGAGCTTACCCCATACTGGCATAGATGTTATTACTAAAGTAAGGAAGACCCCCTGGCGGCCGAAGTGACAACTGGAAGAAGCAGGAAGCACTAGTTGCTCATAAATTCCAAGAACATGGAAACAAGTCAAAGCCACGAGCAAACAAGAAACCACCCGGCTGAAATTATGGGTGAGAGAAAATAATGAGTAAAACCTTGAAGCCTAGTGCCACCTAAATAAACATTCCCTTTTATAGCAACTCAATTACACTTATATCTTGTCTGCCTAATGTTTAATGGAGCCGTTTATACTCGCTATAGGCAACAGGGGTCACTAATAATTAATATCGACAATTGAAGGATGAAAGGCTGAGTTGGCCTTGCCTGAATTCGAACGTGTAACTGCAGATCACATGCAGTTCAGGAGCAGCAGTTTAACTCATTGACCAACCAATCTTGGTATCAAAATTAGCAACACATTGTCATCTCGTTGCCAGTCACCCCTCTGTGGAGGGAACTAGGATCAGGAAAGCGGCTTCAGGTGAAAGAGATTGCGTGATTTGTCCAGAATCACAGGAAACTCGGGCGAAGCCGTGATACGATTCCAGCCCCTTATACTCTAAAACTATCCAATCCGTGGTTTGGAAATTCCACCATGCCTTTCTTATTAGCCCCACCTCATTTTACTATTGACATATGTTGATTTATGTGTATTTTTCTTTGAACTCGTTTTTCTTCTGAAGTGCATCAACAGCAAAGGATAGTGTTTGCATCATATAAACATTTAGAAACTGAACGCTGACCTTTCACATTTTCGCTTATATGTCCTAACAATTACATAATAAAGAGGAACTCTTGCAATTCTGAATTTACCAACGCATCATTGTTACTTGTTGTTGCAATCAGAGAGTTAATATTTAAATGAGTTGTTTTAATAAGTGTTTGTTAATAACAGAGCAACTTTTACGCAATATACAGTCCCACCCCAGAAGGATGAAAGGCTGAGTTTAGCCCTCTCATGATTTGTGTTGTGCAAGTTGGAGCGAGCCGTGTCAATTTGCAATTGTGCGTTTTTTTTAAATCGTATGTATAACCCCTGGAAGGATGAAAAGCTGAGTTATCCCTCCCATAATTTCAACCCATTTTATGCAAGTTGCACATATAGGTCACCGGGAGCTGTTCAGCTCACGAGCTATCTTAACAGCTGAGCGAATGACCCTAGTTTATGTTTGTATGTACTGGAACTTCTGCACATTTGACGGGGGCGGGGGGGGGGGGGGCAATGCTGATCATATATATCAAGTGGGTCTTAGACATGTCATTGCTTTTTTTGCACGTATTGAGAATTTAAAACTCGGTGCAGTTCTGTGACGTCACGTGGCGAGACTCGCACAGTTTTGGTCAATTGAGGCCGTTCCCGTACTCAATTAGGGAATTGTCGAATTGCGCAAAACAACTAAGCGCAATCTCTGCCCAAACGAGACCCCCACCCAAAATCGTGCCCAAAAGTTCTTGCATTGCGTGCACTGAACAATCCCCTCAAACTCTTCAAAGCAAAGACACTGAAACCTGAGTCGCCAAGGAATAACCTCGGTGGGAGCGGGCTCCCGGCTGTGTACAGTTTGCGCAGGCGGTCCTGGACCAGTCTCTTCATAGCGGCACAGGATGGAAGTGCTAAGAAACAGGACAAATAACACGGTGCGCTACACATTTCTGTACCTTGAACGTCCATTAGAAGCTGGAAGAAGGGGCGCTGATGACTCCCCCCGCTCTGCTTGCAGCGCTGGTGTGTTTACCCGCTAACCTCTAGGAGCGACATGCCTGATTTTGTCGCATTTATATATTGTTTCTTCTTTCGGCCCTCATAAAATCCATATTTGAACAATGGATTTCGAAGAGGAGCCACCTGTCTTTAGCTTTTTATGTGCCATGGGACAGCACGTAAAAGCTTTTCGTTTCCGGGTTATATCATGTTTAATGGGGTTGTATGTCGTTACAACGAATTCCGTTGCGGATGAATGCACGTTTGCTCTCTTTAAATAGCACCACGAACGACACATATGTTAACCCAATCGCTATGCAAAATACAGAACGATATGCTCAACATATCATTTGTTTTAAACGCAGAAAGAAAAAAACACATTTTAAACCCACGTGAAAGGCCCGTGCCTTCCCAGCAGCACCAGAAGCAGAATCCCGTGATTGGAACACTCATGTCGTGACAGGTCCTCCAGTGTGACGTCATCAGGTCCTGGCTACATGCAGAGGGGAGGCCTCTGCTGGGACAGAGGCAAAAGGAGGGACCACTGTTGAGGAACAATGTATGGTATGATGGGATCTTCTTTCAGGTGCATCGCAGAGTCGTTTTTGAGAACAAATAGTTGGATAGACTCAATACATTTGAGGAACCGGTACCTTGCTTGATCCCCCTGTTAAGCTGAAGCACATGGCATCACCCATAAAGGGTGATGTATGATGACACGTTAAAAAGTCTCCATTGTGACGTGTCCCTGGTATAAAAGGTTGGTAACCAGGCAGCTGCAGCATTGCGCTCGGGGACATCAGACAAGGAGGACCGCAGCTGGCTGCGGGAGCTGTGGACAGGAGAAACCGAAGCTACAGGGGCTTAGTAGGGCCCATAGAAGAAGGGGCAGGGGTGGGTCTAAGGGGACAAGGTGAGTAAATGTAAAAAATAAGAAGTCGAATGAAAACTAAACTTGAAACCAAACTGAAAACTAACTTGAAACTGACTTGAAATTACAATCCCCTTCCTTCTTTCCATTACTTCCTCTCCTACTCTCCCCTCCTCTGCTCTATCCTCTCTTCTGCTCTTTCCTCCCCTCACCTCTCCTCGTTCCTCTCCTTTGACTTCCCCAATGCTCCCTCTCCTCCTCTTTCCATCCCTCACCTTCACTCTATCCCCTCCTCTTCCATTCCAACCCCCTAACCTGCCCCTTCTCTTCTCATCCCTCCCCTTGTCCTTTTACCCTTCCTTTTCCTTTTCCTCTTCCCTTTCTTTTTTCCCTCCCTTTCCTTTCCCTTCCATTCATCTCTTCTTTTCCATCCTCTCCATTCACTCCTCTTTCCACTGTACTCCCCTTCCTTCTCTAGCTGTCCCGCCCTCTCCTCTACCCTGCATTCCCACCCCTACTTTCCATAACCTTGTCTCCCTTTCCCTCACCTCCCTTTACCCCCTTCCATCACCTCCCGTTACCTGCCATCCCCTACCTTCTCCCCCCCCCTTCCCTCTTCATTTCTTCTCTTCTCTTCTCTTCTCTTCTCTTCTCTTCTCTTCTCTTCTCTTCTCTTCTCTTCTCTTCTCTTCTCTTCCCTTTCCTCCCTTCACCTTCACTTCCCTTTGTGTCTTTCTCTTTCCCTCCAATTTCTTTTTCTTGTCTTGTCTCCCCTTCCCTCCTCTACCTTTCCTTACACTTCTCTACTCTCCCATCTGCCCCATTCCTTCCCTATCTCTCCTGATGTCTCTTCTACCCTTCATTCCCTCCCTTCCCCTCACCTTGTCCCCCTTCCTTCACTTCACTTCCCTTCCCTTCACCTCCATTCACCTTTCCTCCCACCCCTCTTCTCTTCTCTTCTCTTCTCTTCTCTTCTCTTCTCTTCTCTTCTCTTCTCTTCTCTTCTCTTCTCTTCTCTTCTCTTCTCTTCTCTTCTCTTCTCTCGCCTCCCTCCCTTCCTCTCCTCTCCCCTTCTCCCATCCTCTCGTCTCGTCTCATCTCCTCTCCTCTCCTCTCTTTCCCATCACTTTCCTTCTCCTCCCCTTACCTCCCCTTCTTATCTCCTCTCCCCTTTGGTCCCATTTCCTTGCCCCCTTCCCTTTTTCCCCTTCCCTCCTCTCTCTTCTCCTCTTCTGCCCTTTCCTCTTCTTTGCTCTCTCTCCTCCCCTTCCCTCTCTCTCCCTCCCCTGACTTCCCTTCTTCTTTTCTCCTCCCCTTCTCATCCCTTTCACTCTCTTCCATTACCTTCCTCTCCCTTTCTATCCTATCTTCTACCCTTAAACCCTCCCCCCTTCCCTCATCTTTCTCACCTTCCCTTTCTCCCTTACCTCCCCTCTTCTTCCTCCGCTTTCCTTTCCTTCCAATCCCTTCCCTTACCTTCCTCTCCTCTACCGTCTGCTTTTGTTCTCTCCTGCCATCTCCTCTTTCCTTAACTCCCCCTCCCCTTCTTTTCCCTTCCTTCAATTCCCTCCTTTCCACTGTACTCCTCTTCCTTCTCTATCTCCCCTCTATCCTTAATTCCCCTTCTCTCCCCTCCCCTCACCTTTTCTCCCTTCCTTCAGCTCGCTTCTCTCCCTTCCCTTCACCTCCCTTTACATTTCCCCCTCACCCTTCTTCCCTCCCCTTCCCTTCCCTCTTCATTTCCTCTACTCCCCTCCCTATCCTGTCCTGTCGTCTCCTGTCATCTCGTCTTGTCTTGTCTCTCCATGTCTCGTCTCGTCTCGTCTCTCTCCTCTCCTCTACTCTCCCCTCCCCTCCGCACCCCTCCCCTTCCCTCCGCTCCTCTCCTCTCCGCTCCTCCTCTCTGCTCTCATCCCCTACCATCCCGTTACCTATTCTTCTCTTCCCATACTTTCTTTTCCCCTCTTTCCTTCTGTCAATTTCCTCCCTTTCTTGTCTCCTCTCCTCTTCTTTCCCATTCCCTTGCCTCCCTTCCCCTTCTTCCCATCCCCTCTTTACCTTCACCTCAGAGTGAAGCAGTGTGGCTCACTGGTTAGAGGCGGCAGACCCGAGAGCAGAGGACGGCCCGGGACCAGGGTTCGATTCCCGGCGCGGCAGGTTTCTGGACCAGGGTCAGCGGACTCGATAATTCTCTCGCCTCGGTGCCCACTCTGATCAGCGATCACACTCGGCAACTCTGGGCATTAGCTGCCTCATCTTCACTAACGGACCCACCAGACCGCCGGGGATGCCTGGTCTCACCCTGGAGATACCCATTAAGGGACCATCTCTCAGGGAAGCCAGGAAGGGTTTCGCAGCGGTCGAGAGCGCCTTGGGACCCGCCGGGTAAGTAGTGCGCTATATAAATGCCTATACATACATACAAACATACATCTCTACTTCTTTCTCCTCCCTTACTCCCTTACCTTTACCTCCCTTCACCTTTCTTCCCACCCTTCTTCCCTCCCCTCCCCTTCCCTCCTCTCTCCTCTCCTTTCTCCTCTCTCTCTCTCTTCCCGTCCCTCCTCCTTCCTCCCCCCTCCCTCCTCTCCTCCCCTCCCTTACCTTCCTTCCCATCCTTATCCTCCTCCTCTCATTACCATCCCTTCCATTCTTGTCTCCTCTCCCTTTGTCCCATTCCCTTGCCCCCCTTCCCCTTCTCCCCCTTCCCTCCTTTCTCCTCTCCTCTCCTGCCCTTATCACTTCTTGCTCTCTCTCCTCCCATTTCTTCTCTCTCCCTCCCCTGACTTAGCTTCTTCTCTTCTACCCTCCCCTTCCCATCCTTTCTCTCTCTTCCATTACCGTCATCTCCCTTTCTATCCTCTCTTCTACCCTTCCACCTTCACCCCCTTCCTCACTTTTCTCAACTTCCCTCCTCCTTCCCTTCCCTTTCCTTCCAATCCCTTCCCTTTCTCTCCTCTCAAGTCTCCTCTCGTTCTCCTGCCATCTCCTCTATCTTTGATTCCCCTTCCTTTCCCTTCCTTCCCTTCCCTCTTTTCCACTGTACTCATCTTCCTCTCAACCTCTCCTGCCCTCTCCTCTACCCTTCATTTCAATTCCCCCCCCTCACCTCACCTCACCTCCCTTCCCTCCCTTACCTTCACCTCCCTTCACATTTCCTCCTCACCCCCCTCCCCTCTTCACTTCCTCTCCTCCCCTCCCTCTCCTCTTCTGTCCTCTTCTCTTCTCTCCCCTCCTCTCCTCTCCCCTTCCCCACCTCTCCCCTTCCCCATCTTCCCCATCCCTCCCCTCTCCTCTCTCCCTCCCGTCCCATCCTTTCTTTTCCCCTCTCATTACCTTTCCTTACCTTTCCTTCCATGTCCTTCCTTTTTGTCTCGCCCCTTCTTTCCTATTCCCTTGCCTCCCTTCCCCTTCTTCCCTTCCCTTCTTTCTCCTCTCCTCTCTTCTCTTTTCTTCTCTTCTCCTCTGTTCTCCTCTGTTCTCCTCTCTTCTCTCTTCTCCTCTCCTCCCTCCTCTATCCTTTACCTTCTCTCCTGCCACCTGCCTCCTCCCTCCCCCTCCTCCTTCCCTCCCCTCCTTTCTTCCCTTCCTTTCCCCTCTCCTTCCCTTCCCATCCTTTTCCTTCTCTCATTACCTTCCCTTCCTTTCTTGTCTCATCTCCTCTCTCCTTTGTTCCCATTCCCTTACCTCACTTCCCCTTTACCCTCTTCCTACTTTCTCCTCTCCTCTCCTGCCCTTTCCTCTTCTTTGCTCTCTGCCCTCCCTTCCCTCTCTCTACCTCCCCTGACTTACCTTCTTCTCTTCTGTCTAGATTGAAGCTACAAGTCTGCAGTCTGTCGCTGCATTATCCCTTTCACTCTCTTCCATTGCCCTTTTTATCCTCACTTCTACCCTTCTACACTCACCCCTTCCCTCACCTTTCTCACCTTCCCTTCCTCCCTTCCCGTCCCTCCCTTCCCTCCTCTTCCTTCCTTTCCCTTTCATTCCCTTTCATTTCCTTCCAATCCCTTTGCTTACCTTTCCCTCCTCTCCCGTCTGCTCTCGTTCTCTCCTGCAGTCTCCTCTATCCTTGATTCCCCCTTCCCTTCCATCCTTTCCACTCTACTCCTCTTCCTTCTTTATCTCTTTATCTGTCTAGATTGAAGCCACAAGTTTGCAGTCTTTTGCTGCATTATCCCTTCACTCTTTTCATTACCCTTTCTATCCTCTCTTCTACCCTTCCACACTTACCCCTTTCCCTCACCTTTCTCACCTTCCCTTCACTTTCCATCTCTTCCATCCCTTCCCTTTCCTTCGAATCCCTTCCCTTACCTTTCCCTCCTCTCCCGTCTGCTCTTGGTCTCTCCTGCTGTCTCCTCTAGCCTCGATTTCCCCTTCCCTTACCCTCCTTTCCAATGTACTCCTCTTCCTTGTTTCTTTATCTCTCCTGCCCTCTCCTCTATCCTTCATTCTCTTTCCCTTCCCTCCTCTCACCTTGTCTCCCCTTCCTTCACCTCCCTTTCCTCCCTTACCTTCACCTCCCTTCACATTTCCTCCTCACCCTTCTTCCCTTCCCTTTTCATTTCCTCTCCTCCCCTCCCTCTCCTGTTCCCTTCCCTGTCCTGTCCTCTCCATTCTTCTCCTCTCCCCTTCCTACCATCCCCTCCTCTCCCCTCTCCTTCCCTTCCCATTCTTTCTATTTCCTTCTCCTCACCTTCACTTCCCTTCCATTTCCTTCATCCCTTGTCTCCTCTCTTCTCCCCTTCTCTCCCATTCCATTGCCTCCCTTCCCACTCTCTCCTTTTTCCTCTACCCTCTCCTTCCCTTCCCTTCGCTTCCCATCCTTTTCCTCTCCTCTCATTACATTCCCTTCTTGTCTTCTCTCCTCTCCCATTTGGTCCTATTCCCTTGCCTCCCTTCCTCTTTCCCCCTCCCTCCTTTCTCCACTCCTCTCCTGCCCTTTCCTCTTCTTTGCTCTCTCCCCTCCCCTCCCTTCTCACCCCCTGACTTCCCCTCATCTCCTCCCCTTCTCATCCCTTCTGCTTTCTTCCATTACCTTCCTTTCCCTTCTTTCTATCTTCTCTTCTATGCCTATACCCTCTTCCTCTCTTCTCCTCTGCTCTCCTGTCCTCTTTTACCCTCCCCTGCCCCCACCCTCTCCTCCCTTGCCCTCCCCTTCCATTCCCTTCCTTTCCATTCCATTTCCATCCACTCCATGCTTTTCCCTTCCCTCCCCTTTGCATCCTTTCCACTGTACTCCTCTTAATTCTCTATCTCTCCTGCCTTCTACTCTACCCTTTATTCCACTTCCTTCACAATCTCCCCTTCCTTCACCTCACCTCTCCTCTCCTCTCCTCTCCTCTCCTCTCCTCTCCTCTCTCCTCTCCTCTCCTCTCCTCTCCTCTCCTCTCCTCTCCTCTATCCTTACCTCCATTCCCTTCCTTCCTTGTCTGCCCCCTCTTCCTTTCTTTCTAATTCCCTTGCCTCCTTTTCCCTTTCCCCCTTCCTTCATTTCTCCTCTCCTGCCCTTTCCTCTTCTTTGCTCCTGCTCCTCCCTTCCCCTTTCTCCCTTCCCCTGACATCACCTCTTCTCCTTCCCTTCCCATTCCTTTTGCTTGCTTCCATTACCTTCCTTTCCCTTCTGTTTATCCTCTCTTCTACTCTACCAGCCTCCCCCCTTCCCTTCCCTTCCCTCTCCCCCTCCCCCCTTCCATCTTGTTCCCTTCCCTTCCCTTCCCTTCCCTTCCTCCTCTCCTCTCCTCTCCTCTT
Source organism: Lissotriton vulgaris (assembly GCF_964263255.1). Taxonomy (NCBI): domain Eukaryota; kingdom Metazoa; phylum Chordata; class Amphibia; order Caudata; family Salamandridae; genus Lissotriton; species Lissotriton vulgaris. The sequence goes on along the minus strand of NC_141687.1, from coordinate 841,049,299 downwards.
CTCTTTCTCTTCTTCCACTCCCTTCTGTTCCTTCTTTTATCTTCCTTCCCCTTTATCCCCTTTCCACTGTACTCCTCTTCCTTCCCCCTCTCTCCTGCCCTCTCCTCTACATTCATTCACCTTCCCTTCCCTCATCTCCCCTTTCCTCACCTTACCTCCCTTCCCCCTTTCCCTTCACCTCCCTTCACATTTGCTCCCCACCCTTCTTCCCTTCCCATCCCTCTTTTTTTACTGTCCTACCCTCTCTGGTCCTCTCCTCTGTCCTTCCTGCTTCTTCCTCACCTCTCCTCTCTCTCCTCTACTCCCTCCCCTCCAATCTACATCCGTTCCCTTCTTTTCCCTTCCTTTCCCTTTCTATCCTTTCCACTGTATTCCTCTTCCTTCTCAAAATATCCTGCGCTCTCTGCCCGTCATTCCCATTCCCTCATCCTCCCTTTCCTCACCTCCCTTCCTTTCACTACCTTCACCTCCCTTCACCTTCCCTTCACATCCCCCCTCCCCCTCTCATTTATTACCTTCCATTCCATTCGATTCCTGTCTTGTATTCTCTCCTTACCCCTTCTTTCCCTTTCCCATGCCTCCCTATATATATAATATATATACATGCACACACACCACACACACACACACACACACTATACTACGGGCTGTTTCCAGTTGGTAGTGATCGAACCATGTTTTCATAGGAAAAGTGTTTTTGACTTGCCTATAACTTTGGCGCAGTTTGAATCAGAACGTGGGGTTGAAAAAAGGGTGCATTCGCAATGTGAGTTTCCAAAAGAACCTGTCAACACAACTACAGCCCGAACCACTGATTGGAATTACACCAAATTTGTTAGAAAGGTAGGTACTGTCACGCAGATTGTGCTTTTTGTTATTTGGTACAAATCCGTTCAGTAGTTGTTGAAAAATGTAAGAAGAAAGATAGTGATATCTCTGGTCACTAAGACTTCGCGAAAAAATACAATCCCGGGCAGGGAAATGCACCCCTCTGATTAACTGCCAAGAGAATCATCTGTACCGTACCTGAAATCTACATTCTCGTACAGCCTTCTGCACATATTGAGCGCTATCTTGTTCCTTGGATCTTAGTTCAGAAATTTTTTTTTCTCACTTTCCTCCTGACTGCGAACAGTATTCACATGCTCCCTTCTTCTATAATCTAATCCTGTAGCTGATTTGAAAGACGTTTTGATGCTGTTAGCAATTTGAATGCTCTATAACAATGATGGGTTACCTAATGAAAGTCGTTTATTCCGAATTCTTTTATCAGTACAATGACTAATAAACTAGTCACGAATACGTTGGTCACTGAAGTTCTCGACTAGACATTCAGCACCTAGTTGGAGAGAAGTACGTATCCACATCTTCATTGAGTTTTTGGGCTCTCTTTAAAACATGTATGTCTAGAAACCAACAAACTAAGTGGTACATCAAACATGTTCACCAAACCTGTTCACCAGCTGCTTCACAGCCTCTTGAAATTCGTTGAGTTCTTCACCTTTCACGAACTCCACATCTGGAAGATGCTTAAATGTAGACCTTCCTTTCAAACCTAGAGAATGAAGTAATTCAAATATATTTCATTCTGTTCTAAACCTTGATGCCTCAGGAGCCCCTAAAAGCATCTCAAAGATGTCAAGTCATTGCCTCCAAGGAATTAGTGGCTCACCTAGACAAAGATGTCGTTGGGGGATTCACTGACTCCATAGTGAAAGCAAAAAAAAACATAGAACTTAAAAATCCACCAGAGAACAACTCCTGTAAGTTTATGCTGTAGAGGAAAGTTTGTGACTATACAGGTCTATTCAAAATTTGTGTCTTGCAGTATGCGTAAAGGGCACAACACAGCATGTAATATTCTGAAGAGATGTGCTGCTGGGTGTTTGGTGTGCACATAAAGGTGTGCACATTGAAGTAAAATAATCTGAATTTAGATTTCACTTATACTATCAGTACAGAAACTATTGACTTTTTGGATGTCAATATCAGGATTGTGGGCAACAAAGTAGTGACCAGTTTACATAGAACATTGACAACAGGCAACACTGTACTCCATTATCCTCAGACACTCAAAAGAAGTATTCTTTAGGGGAACTCCTTAGAGCTAAACATAATGGCAGTACAGAAGAACTACATTTATGAGAAATCATGTGCAGAAGGTTTAAAGAGCCAGGCTACCCTAATTGAATATTATACAAAGCTGTGGCACATGATTATTCCACCAATAGAATCACCTTCTTTGTGCACGTAACAGAGTGCACATCACTGTGTACAATAATCACAAGTGATTGACTGCTGGTAGTTAAGCTTGTCTCTCAACCTGCAAGTGTGCACGTCACCTCGTGCTTCAAAACATGGGCAATGCATCCTCAAGTCTTTTCATTCAAGTGGTTTTGTGAAACAAAGATTAAAGGAAGCAGTGAAGTACAAAAGGGCGAGCGCAACATGAAGAGGCGCAGGAAGAAGCAGAGAGCAAGACAGAGTGCAGTGGCAGAGAAGTGCACCCAGGAGACAGCTAGGAAACACATGCACTCAGTGCATCAATTCAAAGTGCTTAATCTAAAAGAAAAAAGTAGTGCTTGAAAAGCAACCAGTGAAGGCACATAAGTCAGCCAATCAAAAGCCATTGTGTAAAGGCTGTGGTCCACGGGAGTGACAAACACAAGATTGAGAAGCTGGGATACAAATAAGAAGCAGGTAAATGAGAGTGACAGGAAAGCTCACCAATCATAAACAATGGGCAGACTCTTAGCTCTTTTTTGTTTTTGGTATGCCCTCCATATGTCCTTCACAAACCTGTACTGTCTGCTAAATTCAACTTAAACAATTACCTGCTGTTTAAAGGTAACATTCAAATCTACCAACGTTATGTTTTCAATTCTTGTACAATTATCACACTTTTTAGGCTTTTTTCTAAGACCAGAAGTAGGAAAATGTTAAGAGTCTTCAAGGATATCACTGCTGGACTTTGCCGAATTAAGAATTTCCTAATGACCACAACTGTCGGCCTTGTTGTAGAATCACAATACATGAGCATCTCTGCAGGAGACCTTGAGGGTGAGAAATCTAAGGCAGTCACACTGGCTATATGATATATCAATTTGCTTCATCAGGGAATCTTTTGGTTTGGTATTGTGGAATCTTTTTTTCAGATTTGCGACCTGTACATGGACATTGGCAGAACGTCAATAGGCTGAATCTTGATGCTAATCTAGGCAAATCTTCATGTTCATCAGTCAGAGCAAGTGAAAGAACTTACCTAAAACAAACCCATATACCTTAACTTTAATGTGAAACAGAGATGCTTGGATAATATTTTCGCCATCTGGACAGAAAAGGAGAGAGGCCTGAACAATGTCTTGATTTTGTTTGATGACCAATGTCAACACTTGAAGTTCACTGTGTAAGACATCAACTCTCAGTTACAGCTGTCCTTGTCTACGTCAAAGAACATGGTTTGGCAAGCAAGGTATTTAAAATACGAACACACAGGAACTCCCCTCTGCCCTGGGGCCATTGTAACCCGAAGACTCTAAAGGACAGCCTGGCCTTTTGGCAGTTTCCCAACATTAATTAGGAGGAAAGGTTTGGACAGCATAGTGCTTAACATTTAGGTAAAATAACTCACCTGCAGACCTTAAGCCAGGATGCACCCCCATAATCACCCAAGGAGCAAAGAAGAATGCTAAGAATACCAATTGCGATGCATTCCTGGTAAAAAATATGACCAAACAACATACGAATCACCTCTATTGGCTCTTTCACTCCATTGTTAGATAACAGAGAAAACATTGGGCCTTACTTAGAGTTTGCAGCCAGGATACTCTCTCCAAACATGACAGATATCCCATCTACCTTAGTACAAAATTACATAGGTTATAATACACTTGTAATACGTCAGACGGGACATTTGCCATATTTGTGACAGAGTATCCTGTCTGCTAAACTCCAGATATGGCTCATTATCTCAAAGCATTGGAGACGTTGAAGATTGGGGATAATAGGCAGGAGAATCTGTCTACGCCAGGGGGCCTGCCAGCTGTGGATGGGCCCTACTGAGGTGGCTAGTGTAATGCCTGTGCATTTATGTTACTTGGAGAGCTTAGGAGTACATGGTGTGTAATTTATAAGCTATTTGCCTTACACAGCTTTGGGTCTGATGACCCCATGGATGCAGTTGAGGGATACCAATTGCAATAAAGGCCAAGTGGTATACTTGCTACATGTAAGTTCTTCCCAAGTGTAAAAGGCGTCGGCACTTGCACTCCGACATGAATCCCAAACCTCCCCAATGATTTAACCGTAGGCGACAAGGAATGGAATCTCAGGATTGCATGGCATATGGAAGAGAGAGAGAAAGTAGGCAAGGGCAGACAACTGCGGCGTAGTACAGACCTAGTAGCGTTAAAGATTGCAGGAGTTCATTCGGACACAGCAAGGATGGTAGCGGCGTGGTTTAACTCAGGCACTAACTGTTGGTGCCGGCAAAGGTAAACCTATGTAAGGAAAATAACTTATAATTACACATCATATAGACCTAAACTCTTGAAGTACAAAACATAAATAATGTTACAAATGCTTTCCGGGCTCTACAAATTCAATGGCAATGGTAAACCCTAAAATAACTGGGGAATACTGCGAGACGGCGAAAGACACAATGAATACGTAAAATATCGATAAAAAACAAGGACGAGGAAAATAGAGGACCATAGGTGAGGGACCAAGGGGGAAAATAAAACAAATGTGAAAAACGTCATAGACCGGGTGTGAACTGAAGAGAAAAGCGAGAACCTTACAGTCACAATGTTGTCGGCTACCCTCTCCCTCATGCTGACCTTTCTTATATTGATCTGGAAGTAGTAGCACAAACGTTGTATCCATCAAGCCGGTCTTTCCCGGCAATATTTGCAATGCCCAAGTCCATAGCGTACTAACCGCAGGCCAGTATGCACAATGGCCCAGTATTTTAAAGTGCTATACGCTCATTCATGCAGGGTCCACTCTATTCCAGAAAGTGCTACACATTCTGCATGTGGGTGTCTTCAATGTCCAAGTATATATAGCACTGTACTCAGGCCAGTATCAAAAGCACCCGCCCTACACTCTGAAAAGGGTACCAGGATCCTGATGCAAAGGGGAGCACTTTGTGACTGTCCGAAGCACTTTATAAGCACTATAATTCAGTACTCCTTGCTTAGGAGACATAAAGTCTGGTAGAACAGCAGTGGAATTGGTTGAGTCAGATTTGTTCTACGAAAATAGCACTGAATGCTGGATTATGCTTCTCACACAACTTTGTATAATTACGAAAAGTTTTGCCATAATTATTCTAGAGAGAATTGCGCCAGTTACACCCACCCCTAGTTATCAAATGTTCTCGCTCAAATCCAGGGGACTTAACAGATCACCTTTACTAGCTGATCACTTGCCACTCTCCATCACCAGATCTACCTTCCAACATGCGCCAGTTTGAACCTGAGGATTTGACTTTTTGAACAACTCTAGCTATTGCTTTATAGTCAATGTCTTTGATAACTAATGCTGTAAAAGGCCCTTTGCCCCATTTGGGAGGAGGCTAATACCCCGACACCCTCATAGAAAACGTTGGCCTCGCTTGCTTTGTGCGCTTCCTCAACGTAACTTTGGGCTGGTGCTATAAAACATTTGAATTTTCAGTCCATCCTGATTCTGACTCCATACTAGCCCCGGACCTTCCCCTACCTTTACCCTAACATTACTATAACCATAACATTGGCCCTTACTAGAAGCCTTTCTTTGACTGGGGATGTATGACGTTACAACGCATACATTTACATCGCAGTACATTTCATCGCAGTTTTTACAACGCAAGTCGTTACAACGACTTGCGTTGGAGGGCGCTGAACTTAGGAGTAGTATAACTTACTATTCCAACTCCAGTCTACATACAGTAGGGAAGGTGTTGGATAGTAAATTATACTATTCCTTGTCCTAGAGCGCCTTCCAGCCCAAGTCGTTGTAACGACTTGCATTTTGAACACCGCTATGTAATAGCATCGTGATGTAATCCCCGCGTTCTAAACAATGTTTCCCTTGACTGGTTCACAGCTCTTATTGTGACTCTGCTCCCCACCTTTTACACTCATTTTGATTCCATGCATTCCTTTAATTGTATTTTTCAATCAAAACATTTTTCTGTCTAACGTTCTTATCAGATTCTGTTTATAAATGTACAAAGGAGAAGTGACAGCATTCTGGAAAAGTAAAATATATAGAGTAATTAAAGGACATCTATGGTGCCTGTAGTAATCAAAACACAAAAATGATTTGTGGAAGAAACTGAAGGAGAATTACTGAAAGAATAATAGCAAAATATTGGATTCTCTGGTGGAATATACAGCTTGTGTCGATTCTAAATAGTTTATATTGTGTGGCTCAGTACGGATGTTTATACCACAAAGTAAATAGCGATATTCCATCCCCAGTATTTAAACCTACAGAGACTCCTCAGTAAAGTGATTAGGTCATGAATTGTGTGAACTTTCTTGTTTCACTGATAGAACGTGTATGGGGATGTCCAAAGCTGTGCCAACACAAGCACTGGACATTACCCCCAGGTCCCTCCTGTCCTTGTCCCATTCAATACAAGTGGAGATAATCATCTCCTGACAGAATAAAGAACAGAGGAATGCTGGGACCCTAACCCCAGACCCTGAACTGGGAGTACATAAACAGTACTTACCCAGCATTGCGCCTGTTCTTTTTTTTTTGTCTGCCGACAGAATTAGGACAAGGTGCTGGTGTTGCTCCTGCTAGGCTGGAGTGGTGTTTCTTCTTCGACTCCCCATCAGGCTGCCTGGCTGTGTGGGTGGAGTGTCTACTGCTCGGCCTCTTGGCTGGGTGGCTTGGATTTTGTATGCCCGCCGGCCTTTTGAGGCCGCTGTGCCGGCCTCCAGGTTGCTTCCGGGTTGCTGGGAGCGTCTTCCTGTGGCCTGGCCGGATGGAAGATGCACCACGTTTTCTGGTTTCCCTGCCTTGCTGCTGTCTTCCTGTACTAGTGTGGCATTTGAGGGAGCACCTTAGGTTCGCTGGCTGCAGATGGGGGGCTTGTGGCTGTGGCTCTCTGGTGGGTCCTGCGCGGGTGGTGTGGTTTTGGGGCTGCATTCCGGTCAGCGGGGCTGTTGGTACCTTGTTCACCCCTGTTCTTGCTGCATTTCTGTTTGTTGTGCTGGATTGGGCATGGTCCCTCTGTGCCCGCCTGGGATTCGAACGGGCTGCAGTGGCGCCGTTGGGTGTGTTTTTCTTCGTGGGGCCCTCCCTGTCTCCGGCTGGTTGGCCGTATTGGGCCCTGATATATTCTGGTCCTGACTCACCTTTTTGGGTGGTTGGGTCTGGCTGGTGGCTTGCTTAATGCCAGCCGGGCTCTGGGCTTCTGCTGCCGGCTGGTCTCCTCTGCCCTCTGGCATTCGGCTGGGTCGGGCCTGGTTGTTTCCTGGTTGTGGCTTCTGGCCTGGTCCTGGTCTGGCTTGTGGGGTCTCCACCTGGGGATGGCTGTTGCTTCGGCGGTCGGGTCCCGTTATTTGCAGGGGTGGGGTGGTCCTACCTGTTGTGGCCTGGGCCCAATTTCCGGCTGCTTTGGTCTTTAGCCTGGGCAGCTGCTACTGTCTCCCCTGCATTCTACCCCTTTTTGGCCCCGCTCTCATTGGCAGTGTCTGTCATTCCTGTCTCCCCGCTCCCCCGGTCGTTGGGTGTTTGTCTTGCCCCTTTGGGGGCCTGCTTGCCTGGCTGCTGGTTTCCCCGGGCTTGCTGCCGTGGTTTGTGGAGGGTTGGGGTCTTGTGCCTCTGGCCTCTCTCTCTTTTGCCTGGGCCATGCTGGGACCTGCCCCATTTTGAGCCTTCCCTGAGTGTGGGTTGGACCTCTCTGTCCTTCTGTTTCAGAGTGTTGCTTGGTTTCGGCCCTGGCTTCCCGCCTGCTTGGTGCTCTGTTGCCTTGGATCTGCCCTGGGGGTTTTCTCCCTTGCTCCTGCCCTCCCTTGGTGCATGCTGTGCTGTGGAATTTTGGTTGCTGGGCGGTCTGCTTGGCTTCCACCCTGGCTTCTGTTGCCTCTCTGGCTTGGGTGTTTTTGGGGTCCTTTTTCCCTCCCCTTGGGGGTTGGGGTTTCCAGGTTGTGGTGGTTGGCCCTGTCCTGCCTCTTCTGGGCCTCTGTGGGTTCAGTCTTGTTGGCACCCGGTTTTGGATGGCCACGTTGTTGTTGGGTCAGCTGTCTGCCTGGTCTCTTTTGGGGCGTCTGTAGCTGGCTTATTCTTGCAACCTTTCTGGTCTTGGCTCATCTGCAGCGGGTGTTGGGGCTCGGTTGGGGTTCCCTTGCTGTGGTCATGAGTTCTCTTGGCTACTTGGTCGGCTGGCTGTTCGGTTTGGGGCCTGCTGCGCCTTTTCTCCGGTGGTCGCTGTGTGCCTTCTCCGGGACTGTGGTTTCCTGCTCCGATCACCCCGGGATTTGCGGTTGGGGTGTTCTGCTGGGGCTGTGTTGTTTGGGGTAGGGTCTCCCTCTTATTCCCCTTTCTTCGTTGATTTCCCCTGGTCTCATTGTTCTTGGGGTTGGCCTCGTCGGCTCGTGCTGCTCTGCCCTTAGTTGTCGTGCCCTGGTTCTGTTTGGGGCCTTGCTCTGTTTTCCTGGGGTTCTGGTATCTGTCGGCCAGCTCCCTTCTGCCTCACGGGGGTAGCGTTCCAGGGGTTGTGTTCCCGTTTCCCCAGTTTTCTTTGTGAGTGCCTTAGCCTTTGCCTCTGGGCCTGTTCCTGGGCTATTGCTTCGCCTCCCTGACTGGGTGCTTGGTGGTAGTTGTCTTTTGACTCTGATCATTTGAGCTGGCCTTTCTTTTCCTGGGTGCTCTTCTGTGGGGTTTTGGGGACTTTGTCCTTTGGGCTCTCTGGGGCTGGGTCGTTCTGGTTGGAGGGGGGCTGGTGCCTGTCCGGTGCTTCCCCTCTTCCCGGTTTGGTCTGTGTGGGTGTTCCCTTGGTTGGTTGTTTGAGTTTGTGCCTTTGCCCTGTTGGCTGGCCCTGTCCTCTTTCCTTCTTTCCTTTTGGTTTGGGTCAGTGCTGCTGTGGTGTCCTTTGTGGTGGCCTGGTGTTGCTGAGCTTGTCGTTTTTTTTGTCAAGTGGGTGTCCTTGGGCGTGTCCTGTTGGGGGTTCCTCTGCTCTGGTCCACTGCTCTCTGGGGTGTTGGTTGCTTGACACCTGTTTCCCTTCTGGGGCTTTGCCTTTGAGGTCTCTTTGGGGGTGGCTCTATCTCGCCTTTGGCTTTTCGCCCCTCCGCTTGGCGGTTTGAGGTTTCCCTTTTCGGGGCCAGGGTGCTCTGTTCTTGTGTCTCTGGTTGGCTGCCTCCTTGCTTTTGCCTTCTGTTTTCCTTGGTCCCGGGTTCTGGTCCTTGGTTGTGTCCCTGCTGGCGTGTGCAGGCTTGCTGGACGGTGGTGCCACTGGAAGGTTTTCTTCCTGGGTGGCCTCCTCGCTGTCCTTTGTGTTGGCAGCCTCTGTTGGTTTTTTGTTTGTCTTGTTCGCCCCTTCCTTGTCACTCGGGGGCTATGTTAGGGCAACCACACAAGATGGCTGCCACATACAAAATGGAACCCGAGGGTTCAAACTAAATCCTCAAATGCAGAGTGTTCGCCTATATCGATTCATACGAAAACACTCAGACACGTTACACTCGCCATTTGTGGTCTGTAGAGACCAAAATCATCCATTTCCGACGATCTTTATAAATCGGATTCAGAACTATCGAACCCAATTCAGAACCACGGAACCACAGTGGGAGGGGCTGGGGTTAGGGTCCCTGCATTCATCTGTTCTTTTTTTCTGTCTGGGATGATTATCTCCATTTGTATTGAATGGAATGAGGATTACGGGACCCGGAGTAATGAAGGTTACTGGTAAGTAACGGAGCATTCAAATTGTAATTAACTGTGTTATAACATAAATTAAGCGTAATTAGAAAACATACATTCTGAAATAGCCTGGGTTGCAAAACCACTTTTCCCAAACATAAACCTTGGTTTAAAAATGGATTAACTGACACAGACGTTTCCATGTAAGTAAATATACTCCTGTAGGGCAGTGGTGGATGCCTCGGAATGAGGTTGGTGGAGCGGGTGGGGGCAAACAAGACGGTGGGTAATAAATAAAATAAACGTACCTGTGGCTGCTGCCACCACCGCCTCTCCTCCATCCTCTTCACTCGGCAATGCACTGGCAGAACGAAAGCACCCAGGCTTCCAGACTCTCCCAGCCAATCACGAGGCTGCTTTACAGCAGTGTTGTCATTGGTCTGAGCATTGTGGTTCGGCACTCAGAGAGGGACCAGAAGCCTGTGCAGAACTCTCACCAGGCTGTGCATTACAGTGTGGTCGGGAACATGCAAATTGTGCATGACTGGCTGGCCCAAGAGGGCCAGCCAAACAGTCATGCGCACTTAGGAAGTGCAAACTACTCCTCCCTCTGCTCTCGCCAGCTCTGTGTCAGCAGTGAAAAAGAAAATGCTAATAAAGTCATATTATTTTTTTTTTCTTTTTCTGCACTGCTTAAAGAGCAGCGGGGTGACGCTCCTCCACCTTAGCAGAGAAGCCTCCACTGCCGTAGGGTGAGGGGTGACTGTTTCAGGACGAGAATGTTATTGACATTTGGGGGTGGGGGAGACTTCACAAACTATTTTGTGACCACCTTCCCACCTGGTAAATGGTCAGACATGTGTTACCGTCAAAGGCAGGAGTAAATACCTTTATAGGGCGGGAGGAGGAAGCTATCCTCCATCCTCCCGCCCGAATATTGGTGGGGGATCAGGGTTTCTCCATGGAAAAACATGTTTTCCACTTTAAAAAAAGGCTAGCAAGTCCATTCCCACTGCTGATTTTCTCATTACTTGAAGAATGGGGCCAGATATGCTTGCATCAAGCGATAATATTCTGCAAAAGTACTTCTGGTATTATAGACCCATTACATTGACCTAAGTAAGGTGCATATATATATCTATATCTCTATATATATATCTAGAGAGAGAGAGAGAGAGAGAGAGAGAGAGAGAGAGAGAGAGAGAGAGAGAGAGAGAGAGAGAGAGATCTAACACACACGCTTGTAAGTTCTGCTTTAATACACCCACTCCCTGCCAAAGGATTGCATACTTGAATGTAAAAGGCGAAGCTGCTCCTTTTGTCCTACCTAATTGTTTTCTAATGATAGGGTGTGCGTGCTGTACGACAGCTTTGTATGTGGCATGCTTTAATTATGATAATTACTTAATGTAAATAAATTGAGGCATTCATTGGCAAAATATTAGTACATGAAGCTAAGTATAGTGCTTCATGTCAGCCACGTGTAGCTGGATTTGCTGTAAGATAAAAAGTTAAGACAGGTCTGAATATCTGAACTGCTTATTTGCCCGATCTTTGGATCACCTGAACAATACCGAATTGTACATACATGAAGAGGTATTTTGTGTTTGCAAGCACTAACATATAAAGAATTCTAAAGCACACAGGCCCTGATTATGAGCGGGTCGGTGTTTCCTGTCCACGTGGGTCGGAATTCTGAGTTGGGTATGGTTTGACGTACACAGTAATAATTGGGTGCTTTACATACCTCACCCTTACATTTTGACAGGTCAGGACTGTTGAAATTTAACGGAAAAGTGTACTGTATTTACTGTACCATGCAGATTTGAATGCGTTAAGCACAGATATCCAGATGTGAATCCCCCAAAACACAGAATAGGTTCTACTTTATCACATCCAATAAATACAATTCCTGGGGTTTCATTATTTATGAGGTGTGGCAAATAGCATCTCGATTCCGATGAACTCGGAATCCGGGCCATTGTGTAGTATGGTCTTGCCATGTTTTTGAAGGGTTCTGGCCAGGTAATAATCCACCACGTACCAGAACCAGAGATGTTTAAATATCACCAGAATCCCACAATAGCAACAGCATTCCATAAATTGCAGATTATCTCTTAAGTATTTTCCATATAACATATAAAATGTTTTCTAAATTTACCTTTGGGTGAAACCAGGAATGCCAATAATAAGGGTAAGAGGGCCAATAGGTTTAATCATTTTTTACAAGAGCAACGAGATGTCATAATTGGCAAGCAATTTTAAAGCATATACACTCTTTTTCACCCATATATCTGACAATGAAATCGTAAAATTATGTACAGAGGTAACATAACTTCCATGGCCACAAGTGTGGAAAAATATGCAGAAGTAAAATCCTATTGAACGGGTGAGAAGTGGACATTGCAAAGCGCGGTTCGCCTTTGATGTTTGGGAATGTCCACACTCATGTACATTGGTCAGCATTCCTAAACTCCGCTCCAAGCCCTTTCCACCCTATAATTGGTTCCATGGTGGAAAAAGGAATAGTTCAGCACAAACCTGGCTGGGCTGTAGGGGAAGCGCTTTGTCTAAGCGAATAAATATTTCCCCCAAAGAACAAATTCTTCATTTGCACCGGAAGCTCCAATCCTGTGTACAGAGTCCTGCGCAGCTTTCCAGGAGTACTTCTGTGAATGGCATGTGACCTTTCCTAGAGTCCTCCACAGGTTTCCAGGAGTACTTCTGTGAATGGCATGTGACCTTTCCTAGAGTCCTCCACAGGTTTCCAGGAGTACTTCTGGGAATGGCATGTGACCTTTCCTAGAGTCCTCCACAGGTTTCCAGGAGTACTTCTGGGAATGGCATGTGACCTTTCCTAGAGTCCTCCGCAGGTTTCCAGGAGTTCTTCTGGGAATGGCATGTGACCTTTCCTAGAGTCCTCCGTAGCTTTCCAGGAGTTCTTTTGGGAATGGCATGTGACCTTTTCTAGAGTCCTCCGCAGCTTTCCAGTAGTACTTCTGGGAATGGCATGTGACCTTTCCTAGAGTCCTCCACAGGTTTCCAGTAGTACTTCTGGGAATGGCATGTGACCTTTTCTAGAGTCCTCCACAGGTTTCCAGGAGTACTTCTGGGAATGGCATGTGACCTTTCCTAGAGTCCTCCACAGGTTTCCAGGAGTACTTCTGGGAATGGCATGTGACCTTTCCTAGAGTCCTCCGCAGCTTTCCAGGAGTTCTTTTGGGAATGGCATGTGACCTTTTCTAGAGTCCTCCGCAGCTTTCCAGGAGTTCTTTTGGGAATGGCATGTGACCTTTTCTAGAGTCCTCCGCAGCTTTCCAGGAGTACTTTTGGGAATGGCATGTGACCTTTTCTAGAGTCCTCCGCAGCTTTCCAGGAGTTCTTTTGGGAATGGCATGTGACCTTTTCTAGAGTCCTCCACAGGTTTCCAGGAGTACATCTGGGAATGGCATGTGACCTTTCCAGGAGTACTTCTGGGAATGGCATGTGACCTTTTCTAGAGTCCTCTGCAGGTTTCCAGGAGTACATCTGGGAATGGCATGTGACCTTTCCTAGAGTCCTCTGCAGGTTTCCAGGAGTACTTCTAGGAATGGTATGTGACCTTTTCTAGAGTCCTCCGCAGGTTTCCAGGAGTACAACTGGGAATGGCATGTGACCTTTCCTAGAGTCCTCTACAGGTTTCCAGGAGTACTTCTGGGAATGGCATGGGGCCTTTTCTGGAGTCCTCCTCAGGTTTCCAGGAGTACATCTGGGAATGGCATGTGACCTTTTCTGGAGTCCCTGCACAGGTTTCCAGGAGTACGTCTGGGGATGACCTTTCCTGGAGGCTCCTTTTCCCCTGTGTCTGAAAAAGTAATGTCTGTCTCTATCATGGACCCTATTTATAAGCAATACATCATAATTACTCATTTAAAGTGCAGTGATATACCATTGTAAAGTGCCGACCCTCCTGGGGGACTCAGGTGGTTTTGGAAGAACCCGCTGGCACACCCAGTAGAGGTACAGTCTTTGGTGTTTATCAACAAGGTTGTGTGCATTCCAAACGATTACACAGACACGCTTTGACCCTCAAAAGCTGACTATGTAATCACAGAGGATCTTCCTCAGGACTGACTGGGGTTTCCTAAAGTGGCAAAATAATAGTTAATTTTGTATGTAAGCAAAGCATCAGGAGAAATACTTAAAATGGAGTTGCCTGATTTGGTTCCAGACCAACCTTAGAAGAAATCTTCTTACAATAAAATGTCTGTAATTCATAGATCCCCAGTATATTGAGGCCCATGTGCCAAATGTTGTGACCCAACCTGGCCCAGATCTGTAGTTTCATGCCAAGCATTGCCAAACAGGCTCTAGTGAATCTTGCCCTCCATCTCCCTCTGCCCATTACCTGTCTCACAGCAAAGGAGAACTACTGGGAAGAGGGATGTCTGGTGCTACAGTGTTACAGATTGAAGTTTGAAAAAAACACCTTCTGTGGCACCATCCTGACATCTCGCTTACTAGCTTGAAAGCACCGGGATGAAAAACATGGTGCTGGAAGGATCAATTATTGTGGCCCACTCCACCTTTTTGCCATCTTAACTGAGACACCAAGAGGGTGAAGAAGGCCATGGTAGCGGATCCCTCCAGCACCAGGTATTTCACACATAATGAGACGTGACACGGATGTCATGGGACGGGGGTTAGAGGGTGGTGGTGGGAGGTCAGTAGCAAGATAAATGTAAATGTAAATGTATTTATATAGCGCAAATCACCCACATCGCAGGCATCTATGCGCTTGCTTAGGGAACCCGTCCTGGTATTCCCCTGTGAGATAACCCCGGCAGGGTCTCCACAAGGTGAAAGCCAGGCATCCCGCCGCGAGGGGCCGTTGTGGAGATTAAGCAAGCTATTGCCCAGAGTTGCAGAGTGTGAACCCGTGAGTCGAGTAGGCACCGGGGCGAGAATTATCGAGTCCGTGGAATTACTGAGCCCAACCCCCGTCGAGGCGGGGAATTGAACCCTGGTCCAGGGCCGATCTCAGCTTCTGGGTCTGCCGCCTCTAACCCCTGAGCCACACTTCTCCACTTCTAACGGGTATCAAACGGGGGAAGAGGCCCCCGAAGTAGCGTACCAAGGTGTCACATGAAGACCAGCGCATCCAGAAGGGAGGGCGACCAGAACAGGTGCCACAGGGAGGAATAGCAACAAGAATGGGTGCAAAGGGGTAGATGGTGCAGGAGAAAGGGTCGTAGCTTCAAGGGGGGGTGCATGGAGTGTCACACCCCCTAATAAATACATTCTCAGGTTGATATTTGCGCCCTAGAATTCCATGTCGGGTTTGTTTGTGTCTATTCCGTATTTGGGTTGGATGGAGCAATGTTCAGCTAAAACGTTTGCTCTCTTAACCTTGAGTGTTTTCCTTTACCTAGCCCATCACATACAGTACCAGGCAGGGAAAACTAAGGAAGTAATTTACACAGTTGAAGGCATAATGGCTGCGTTAACTATGCATGTGCTTCTCATCCTTTTTGTTGGGCAGACACGTTGTTGTAATGATTTTATTTTTTAAATCACTTGAATGGAAAAAGGATGGTTCGGCTAACATAATCTGTGATTTAAAAGTAGAGATGAGTCGGAAAAAATCTGAGATTCTCACCCCTGGAATGTCATTGACTATGATACACCGCTGGGTGTCAGAGTAGATGGTACAAGAAAACAAGTGTGAATATCAATAAGGACTAGCTAGAAAGAGGATTTAGGAGACTCAGGTAAGTACGTCAATGCATAGTGAAAAGCACTGTTTTCCTTATAAAGCCCTCACCCACCGACCTAGTCGGTGGCATGCTTCATCATCGGGCCAACCACAGTGGCACCGAATGTGCCCCGGGTGTGCTTCAACGCCAGGAGACTGCGGAGCTGGTATGTTGCTGAGTGTGCAGTGAAAAGGGTGAGAAAGTGAAGAATTAAAAGCTATACAGTAGGTCCCAGCACCCGAGGGTTACTTATCTTTAATAAACTGGGCCTCTGTTAGCGGATAAAAGGCAAGTAGACGTAATTTGGAGTGTGAATTATGACCTCCAACGTCTAGTGTGGTCTACATGTTTCAGCCAGTGCCTTGTAGATTTTAAGCTGGCTTTCCTCAGGACCATTTATTTATGTGAGAAGGTACAAATTAAATAATAAACTTAAATTTAAGTGATTGTGTGGTCTTTTGACTATGTGTAGCGCACGCTAAGGCGCTATAACTGTTAGAGGGGGATTCCCTCAAGCTTGACTACAGATAACACATAGGACAAAGACAAGACGTACATGGTAGAGTCATATTAGTATGGTATATTGTTATACCACAAATTGCCGACATATAAGGTGGTGTGCGACCTATAATCGGCTATGGTGAGTTCATGCCAACTGCATGAAGTTGGTGAGAATTTTAGATAAAACCGTTAGTGTTTGGTGGTGGGCTAAAGAGCGTATTTACAAGGTGAGGTACAAGTAAGTATAATGCTAGGTCCTCACTCTGTTTTATCTTGTAAAAAGCTTCAAGGGTCGCCTGACAGAGAAAGAGACCCTGTTGGGATGAGAGATTGATCAAGATGTATCCAATCTGTAGGGAGAAAGAGTGATAGCTTACCCCAGATGTAGCTGTAGTGGATCAGTTTTACTCACGAGTATTTCGGTCTGGTTCCTCCTTGGACCTATTCGTCCTTCCGCGGCGCCCGTTGTGAGGAAAAGGGGCCGCCGGTCTCTTATTTATACATCCTATTTGATTGGTTTCACCTGTGTAAGGTAGAAAGAGAGGGAGGGGTGCGCGCTAGCCGCCATGTCATTGCTTCCCTGTTTGCGCATGCGCTGAGGAGTAGTGAGCGGTTTGCTCATGCGCGAGTGTATAGCGCATGCGTGCTGATGCCGGTTTGGATTCTGGCTACGAGGCACTGGTGTGCGCATGCGCGAATCTATGGCGCATGCGTACTAGCGCAAGCAGGCGGACCATATTTATGGCAGGGGTGATTTAAGCAAAAAGGGGCCGACATTGTGGCAGTGTGAGTGGTAAAAAATAAAAAGCAAAACCGCCTTGTTGAGACTACAACACGGGGGTGGCTGTTCATAAGTGCACATGAATGCATCGGGGACTCACATAGGGGCACTCATATATAGTGCTTTTCGGGGAAGATAGGAGCCGGGACGGGGACGCTCATGCATAGATACCCTGGCACAGGTATCAAGGCAAATCGGACTGTTTCTTACTTCAAATAGGGTTTATACAGCTAGAGAGTTCCAAGGTATGGCGTCGTTGAGGCCATGAGTATGTGTGGATAGACGATATATCCATCTTTGTTCTTTTTGTAGGAGAGGTTTTTCATTGATAGTGTTGTCAAATTTCTCAATGACGGTCCAGGAGAAGTCATTGGCGGTGTGGTTGTGGGTAAGGAAATGGTCTGTAAGTTTGCTAATATTTTTGCCACACCTTATCGTGCTCCTGTGCTCCGTCATTCTTATCCAGACTTTCCGGGTGGTCATGCCGATGTATCTTAGGCCACACCGGCAGGCCATCAAGTACACCAAGTTTGTGGAGTTGCAGTTTGTGAACTGTTGTTGGGTCCAGGTTTTACCTGGTTCCAGGTTCAGTGTTTTGGAAGGAGATGTCAGGTGGCACACACTGCAATTGTTGCAGGCATGATGGCCAGTGATTCTGGGTAGGCCCCATGCGTTGAGGATGGTGTTATCATTGCTGCGTGTGTTTAGCCGTGTTCTGGTGTTAACCAGTTGGTCTTTAAGGTTGGTTGCTCTTCTATAGGCAAAACGTGGTTTTTCCCAATTCCTTGTACCGGAGTTGATGATCTTCCAATTCCGTTGGATAATGTTGGCTACCTGGTTGGACGCTGTGTTGTAAGTAGTCACACAGGTCAAGGTAGGTTCTTCCTGCGGTTTCTCAAAAGTTTCCAAGAGTGCTTCTCTGTTCTGGTTCCTCGCTATTTTGCATGTTTTGTTTATTATCCTCGAGGGATAGCCACGATCCTTGAGCTTGTGTACTAGATCGTTAGATTGTAATTTGTAGTCCTGGATGCTGCTACAGTTACGTCTAATGCGTGAGAATTGCCCGTAGGGTAAATTTTCCCTTAGGTGTCGGGGGTGGAAACTGTCAAACCTTAATAAGGAGTTCCTTGCTGTGGGCTTGTAGAAGGTGGTAGTGGTGAGACCTCCATTCTCCGGTTTGATGTTCAAGTCAAGGAAGGCTAGTTCGGTGGAACAGCTTTGCTTGTGAAGCGCAAGTAGGAATCTTGGTGGTTGATCCAGATCATGAAGTTGCCCAGTTGTTCTTGGTTGCCTTTCCATATCAGGAGGATGTCATCAATATATCGAGTAGGATGGGTAAATTTGCCTCCAAAGGAGTTTGTTTTAAAAATTGAATTTAGTTAATTGTGTAAATAAATTCAGGTAACTTAATAGTCCTGAGTGAAATTAATTTCAATGAATCAGATAAACACACATATAATTAAGACTGAATAAACATGACAATACTTAACATTAAAACAATAACCAATAGACATGTGTATAGGCAAAATAGTAGATTTTATCAAAATTGAATCATAAAGGGAAAACCAGGAATGTAAAAGGCTTCTCAGTGACAGTAGGAATTACAAACGCCTCAGCAAGGACCCCACTGAACAACTACAAAACACGATCAACCTCCTGATCAAAAATGCGAAGGACAGTGAAAAGATCTCTAAACAAGAGGCAGACTATTTATGCCCTGTAGATGTAAAGACCCCATACTTTTACACAGTACCGAAGATACACAAGGGTACCACCCCACCACCCGGCAGACCCATCGTGTCTGGAATAAAGTCACTATTAGAACCCCTGTCGTGTTTTTGTGACTTCTTCCTCAACCCTTTGGTTAAAAAAACTCCCTCCTACATCAAGGATACCAAACACCTTTTAAGTGTAATTCAAGACACCCACTTCGACCCTACCACTGACTTACTAGTAGGACTAGACATAGAGAGTCTATATACCAGCTTACCACAGGACGCAACGCTGAAGGTACTACACGATGTCCTGATGGCAAGTCCCTGGGAATACAACACCCCCCGCAGTTTCATCTTGGACTGCGCCACCCTGGCCCTCAAAGAAAACTACTTCGAATACGAGGGAACCTACTACCTGCAGATCAATGGAACATCCATGGGTAGCGTTTTCGCCCCTAGTGTGGCAGGCCTGTACATGGCACATTTTGAGCACACCTACATACAACAACCAACCAATCTTTTTTCCGCCAACATAAAAATCTGGCGTCGATATATTGATGACATCCTCCTGATATGGGATTGTGCGCCACAAGGGGCAAGATGGCGACCGTGTGAGACGGTCGGGATGCAGCTCGTGTGAGGAGGAGCGATATGGAGGAGTAAGGCCCCGTGTTTCCTCATCAAATCGGAATTGGATGGGATAGCTGAAGCTCGAGTCACCGAAAACGCTCTGATAGAGGTGATCGGTGGAAAAGAAGGATTTTTAGCAGAAGCGCGGCTGGATGAAACTGACCTGCAGTTTGCCGCTGAAGCGGCTGCTCCTGGAGATCACGCAGCTGATACGGAGGCTCAGAGGCGGAGCTGTCATCGGACCACAAGCGGAGGCGGCGGAGCTCACGGAGTTTGTATTCAGCCTGGAAGCCTCGCGGAGTTTGGCTTGGAGGCGGCGAACCCAGCAGAGAAGGAAGCTCTGCGAGAAACGAGGGAAGGCAGTTTTGAGTCTACCGAGTGGCAAAAGGGGACGGACAAAGAGCACTCTGGAGGGCATCGGAGCTCTGCAGTTTGAGGCGGAGACGGAGACAGCTGAAAGCGGAGATTTCCCAACCGGTAAGGAGGCGTTTGGGCCAGAGGAGAGGCGGAGGGAAATAATGGCTCCAAAGCAGAGCGCCAGTGCGAAAGCGGCTGCTAGGAGGAAGGCAGCAGCGGAGTTAGCGGAGGCATCGGACATGGATGGTAGTAAGGGGAAAAAAAAGCAAGGATCCCCTCAAGTTAAAAAATCAGTACAGCAGGGCGTTGGTAAAGGAAACCCGGATAATGCGGGTACTATCCCAATTTCGGATATTTTTCAAAAACTGAATAAGACCAAGGACATAAAAGAACAAAGGGAAGAAAAGGAAGATAACATACAGGCTGACCCTGCTACCTCTGTGCCCCTGGTTGTTGTTGGTAATGAGGAGGAATCACTAGGTACTACAGTGGAAGAACTTGCCGATCAACCAAACATAAACACAGTAATAACGGGTGAAGGTGAAGTTGAACAGCAAGTGGGGTTGACAGTAGGAGCTCAGCTGGGGGATAGCAATACACTTCTCCCTGGCGTAGAAAAAATTTTGGAAGACAATACTGGAGGAAGTAGCTGCAGTAAAAAAGAGGCATTGAGCGAGGCATTTTTTTCAGTTTCTGAAGGCGGGGAATGGTCGGAGGAGGGAGAAGACAGTTCGGGACAGGAAACCAGTGACATAGAGACTGGTAGCGATTTAGATCCTGACGAAAGTAGCCCCCCTAATACAGCAGTAAAAGTGGTGGGGAGAGCGAAAGCCTCTAATCAAAGCAAAGACGTATTACAACCGAATGCCTCAGCAGAAAACCCAGAAGGAGACTCAGCACAAATGTCACTCTTGGAGGTCATTCACCAGGAGATACTGGCCCACAGGGAAGAAGCACGGCAAGAAAGCCGGAGATCACAGGCGGCGGTTAGAAAAATGCAAGGGGTGGTGAGAAAACTTACCAAGGCCTGTGTGAACTTGGGTGAACGAGTCACCAACTTGGAAGAGAGGGTGGTGTCTACAGAAGCGGATGCTGCAGCAGCAGTTGATAAAGTTGACACTCAAGAAAAAAATCTTACGGACATCCAATGGAAATTGGAGTTGTTAGAGAATAGATCAAGGCAAAATAATTTGCGTGTCCTGGGAATTCCGGAAGGGGCTGAGGGGACTGACATGAGAGGTTTTATTGTTAAACTGTTTTCGTCTGCCTTCATAGAACTGAAAGATTGGGATTTCGATAGAGAAATCCAGAGAGCGCATCGCACCCCGTCCAATATCTACAAAAGGGCTAAAGAGGGGGATAAACCTAGGGCGATATTAATTTTTTTGGGTAACTTCAACCTTAGACAAGCAATCTCTGAGAGGGCAAGACCCGACAAAAAAAGAACAGTAGATGAGTATACTTTTTTTGTCCGTCCGGATTTTTGTCACATTACAGTTGAGAGGCGGTGGAGGTTGCGACAAATGATAAAACCTTTTCAGGACAGGGGTATGCAGGCTTATCTGATTAATCCAGCCCAGCTGAAAGTAATCCAGGGTGGGAAAGTATTTTATTTCTCCTCAGAGATTAAAGCTAAAGAGTTCTTGCAGTCATAGGTGGAGTATAAGAAATGACAAACTGTACTAGGAAATTTGCCTAATGAATTATGGAGATATTCTTAGGGGGAGTGTTCAACTTTTGGGTGAGATGTTTTCACTGAGTGGTGAAAGGGGGAAAAAAGAAAATGGTGAAATAAAAAAATAAAGGGGAAGGGGTCAAGTCAAAGTATAAAAGGGTGAAGCGTGATCTCTTCTCCTCGTACAAAGCTGCAACCATCACATGCACAGACCTACGGTCTGAGCGCCTCTAGTCTAGCGGGGGGGTGAGGGGAGGCCCTAAATTGGAGCCTCGGAAGGGGAGGGTGAGAGTGCAGAGGGAGGAGTGGGTGGGGGTGGGGAGGGAAGGGGGGGTGAAAATAATGAAAAAAAAATTTGAGATGGAAAGGAATAGTTTTCAAGTTGATATCAGGTATCTGGGTATGAATTGCTGTGGGAAAGGTAAATTTGTAAAATATGCCAGACATCAGAATATGTAGTATAAATGCTGGGGGGTTAAATGACTGGAAGAAACGGCAGAGAATGAGCCATCTGGTGAGATCGAATAATATGGATATAGTCTGTGTCCAGGAAACCCATATCCCTTGGAATAATAGGAAGGTCTTAGAAATGTATGGGTTTACATTGATTGGGTGCTCCACTCAGACAACAATGACAAGAGGAGTGGCTATATTAGCTAAGAATTACCTGGGTGGGGCTAAACGTATAAAAACGGATGGCTCGGGTAGATGGATGATAGCGGAAATGAGTAAGGGGTTTACATTATGTGTAATATACGGCCCAAATGAGGATGATCCTACGATGTTTGATAAATTAGAGGAGGAATTGGCTAACTGGACAGCCCCAATGATAGTATGTGGGGACATGAATATCTCTGGGGATTGGCAATTGGGGACTACTTTTACAGGGCGCAAACGTAAAGTTAATACAGCGATTAGTTCCATGTTACAATCCCACGGTTTGCTTGATGTATGGGGAGAAAAGATGCCAGGTGATCGTGGCTACACGTATTTCTCTCATCCAGCACAAAAGTACTCCAAGCTGGATTATTTTTTTATTTCACAAGAGGAGATAGGCAAGGTAAATATTCAGAAATTACCGAGGGTAATCTCTGATCATAATCCTTTGATACTTGAATATAAAGTTCCTAGTATAGGTAGGAAAATATCCAGATGGACTTTTGAGAGAAAGTTACTAAATGATGAAAGATACCTAAAACATATGAAAAGTTGGACAAAAGAATTCTTTGACTGTAACAGATATAGTGCCTCCAGGAATGGTGTCTGGGAGTCGTTTAAAGCAGCATTAAGGGGGGAGACAATTAGTTGTTCATCGAGAATCAGAAAAGAGGATAAAATTAAGATAGATAAATTGACAGCAGATCTGGCAGAGAAAGAGAGATACCACATCGATGAAATAATAACTGGTAAGGATAGTAGTGAGACCATGAGAAATATGGCCAGGATTAAGGGGGACCTCTTAAAATTAATTACCCAAAAGGAGATCTGTGAATATCAGACACAAAGAGCGAGGCGCTATGAGACAGGGGAGCAAGCTGGGAGAGCATTAGCACTGCGCATAAGACAAGATCAGAATAGAAATAAAATCAGTAAGATGAAATTTAATGGGAGAGAGTACAATGACCCAAAAGCCATAGTACAGGTGTTTCAAGAGTTTTATCAAAAGCTTTACGATCATGAGCCAGGGGGGGTGTCCCATAGACAAGATCAATTCCCTATAACACCTAGGGTTGGGGAGGACGATAGAGATCGATTGGAAGCAAGCATAACAAGCGAGGAGATAATGAATGCTTTAAGTGAACTGGCATTGGGCAAAGCAGCTGGCCCGGATGGAATTCCGATTGAGGTTTACAAGGCTCTGAGTGAAGAAATTCTCCCAGTTCTTGTGGATCTTTTTAACGGAGTTATATGTTCAGGTGTTATCCCAGATACGTGGAAGCAGACTAACATTGTGGTATTTCACAAAAAGGGGAAGCCAGAGGATAATCCCGGGTCTTATAGGCCAATTTCATTGATAAATACAGACGCGAAATTATATTCAAAGGTTTGGGCTAAGAGACTAGGAGGAATTATAGGTCATCTGGTGTCACCCTGGCAGCATGGGTTTGTCCCAGGGCGAGGTACTACCGAACATACAGCTAGGGCTATTGCGTTATTCGATGCAGTTACTGCTGCCGGGAGTGAAATGGCCATGATCTTATTGGATGCCGAGAAGGCGTTTGATCGGGTGGTTTGGAATTTTATGTGGGAGGTGTTGGAGAAAAGGGGTTTTGGAGAAAACTGTAGGAAGGGTATTAGGGCTATGTATGAGAATCCGGTGGCTAGAATCACCACCATGGGGCTCCAATCAGAGGAGATATCGATTAAAAGGGGCACACGTCAGGGTTGCCCGTGCTCACCCATTTTGTTTGCTCTTTACATAGACCCTCTGATTAGGAAAATTGTGGAGACGGAGAGAATTTCCCCTGTGATAGCTCACGGTCATGCTACCAAGATTTTAGCATATGCAGATGACCTAGCAATAGTGACAAACAAACCGGACACTGCAATACTAGAATTAAACAATTTGGCTCAGCAGTTTGGTATATATTCAGGATATAAACTTAATACTGATAAAACAATAATAATCTGTACAAAGAACATTTCGAAAAAAGATCAAAGATATGTTGATGCGGCAATCTATTTAGGAGTTAAAATTAATGCTGATGTGGGTAAAATAACTCAGGAAAATTATCTGCCAGTCCTAGCGGAGATTGAGAAAGAACTAAAGAGGATTGATATCTTACATCTCTCCCTGATTGGACGAGTTAATGTGCTCAAGATGACAATGTTTCCAAAATTGTTGTATTTATTCCGGGCTATCCCGCTGCTAATTGATGAATCCCTGATGAAAAAAATGGACTCAGTTTTTTCAAGATTTTTGTGGCAATACGGGAAAGTTAGAAGATCACTGGCTAAATTGTCATTACCAATAGAGAGAGGAGGCCTAGCAGCTCCTAATCTAAGATTTTATCATTGGGTATGTTTATTGTTACATATGAAACATCTTCTATGTTTTAATACAACTGATGATCCTTCTAGGGTTCCCACAATATACGAATTGGTAGCTGGTGAAAAAGCCAATGGAATTTTAACCCGGGAAGTGAGTGCTAAATTCTTTAAGAGGAGTAAAAGTAAGGTGATGCTAGGTGTATGGGGGGTTTGGAATTTAATTTTGAAATTTTTTAAAATCCCTAAAATCAATGGAACTATAGACCTGTGGGAGTCAACCCCATTCATACATTTGGGACAGAATAGAAATAGTGCTCTCTGGAAAAGGTTGGGCATTCAGTATTTGGGGGATGTTATGAATAAGGAAGAGATGTTGGGATTTGAGACCCTACAACAAAGGTATGGTATCTCAGCGAATCATTGGATGCTGTACAACCAAGTAGAACAATCGGTGAAATCTATTAGACCCAAGATCTCTATTCAGGAGGTGAATCCGATTGTTCAGTATGTAAGAAATGGAGGTAGGAAGATTAAAATAGGTTATAGCTTCATGCTACAGGCCATGGAAGATGATGTTGTATATGTGGAAACTGCTTGGGCTACTAAAATTGGGGATCCAAATGTGGATATGGATTATGTATTAGCATTGAATAAGAAAATTTTAAGAGCAACTAACCTAAAAGCCCAACATTATAAGATGATTTTTAATTTATATTACACACCTGCGAAATTATATCAATGGGGAAAAAGGGACACGGACAGATGTCCGAGATGTGATCAAGGCCCAGCAGATTTAATCCATATGTTTTATTCCTGTTCAAATTTAAAACCGGTTTTAACTGAAATGGAGAAGTTTTTATCGGGGCTGCTAGAGGGCCAAATCCTTCTATCCCCAACGACTGTTTTAATGGGCAGGGATGAAAACTCCAATATTACTCAGGATGCGGAAGCCTTTGTATTCTTGTGTGTTGCAGTATTAAGAATTTTAATAGCGGCAGCCTGGAAAGATCCAATAGCACCTACATTCCAGATATGGCTAACTAGATTGTTAGGGATTCATAATATTGAGGATTGCTTATATAATTTTAAGGGACCAAAGAAGAAAAATCTTGGGGAAAAAATTTGGGCACCCCTTAAGAAATGGAGGGAATCAAGTGGATGATATGGAGTATATGTAAGCTTAATAATAAGAAGCTAGTGTGTAGCTAGACGTTGACCCTTTTTAACCCTCCAGGCATGTTGATTCTTTTAAATCTCTGTGCATATTTCTATGTTTTTACCCAGTTGTTAATCTATACCTGTGTATGTATGCTTTCTGTTTTTTCTTTTTGTATTCTAATCAATCTCATTAATAAAAATATTAAAAAAAAAAAAAAAAAAAGACATCCTCCTGATATGGAAAGGCAACCAAGAACAACTGGACAACTTCATGATCTGAATCAACCACCAAGATTCCTACTTGCGCTTCACAAGCACAAGCAGTTCCACCGAACTAGCCTTCCTTGACTTGAACATCAAACCCGAGAATGGAGGTCTCACCACTACCACCTTCTACAAGCCCACAGCAAGGAAATCCTTATTAAGGTTTGACAGTTTCCACCCCAACACCTAAGGGAAAATTTACCCTACGGGCAATTCTTACGCATTAGACGTAACTGTAGCAGCATCCAGGACTACAAATTACAATCTAACGATCTAGTACACAAGCTCAAGGATCGTGGCTATCCCTCGAGGATAATAAACAAAACATGCAAAAGAGCGAGGAACCAGAACAGAGAAGCACTCTTGGAAACTTTTGAGAAACCTCAGGAAGAACCTACCCTGACCTGTGTGACTACTTACAACACAGCGTCTAACCAGGTAGCCAACATTATCCAACGGAATTAGAAGAGCATCAACTCCGGTACAAGGAATTGGGAAAAACCACGTTTTGCCTATAGAAGAGCAACCAACCTTAAAGACCAACTGGTTAATACCAGACCATGGCTAAACACATGCAGCAATGATAACACCATCCTCAACGCATGGGGCCTACCCAGAATCACTGGCCATCAACCCTGCAACAATTGCAGTGTGTGCCACCTGACATCTCCTTCCAAAACACTGAACCTGGAACCAGGTAAAACCTGGACCCAACAACAGTTCACAAACTGCAACTCCACAAACCTGGTGTACTTGATGACCTGCCGGTGTGGCCTAAGATACATAGGCATGACCACCCGGAAAGTCCGTATAAGAATGACGGAGCACAGGAGCACGATAAGGTGTGGCAAAAATATTAGCAAACTTACAGACCATTTCCTTACCCACAACCACACCCCCAATGACTTCTTCTGGACCGTCATTGAGAAATTTGACAACACTATCAATGAAAAACTTCTCCTACAAAAAGAACAAAGATGGATATATCGTCTATCCACACATACTCATGGCCTCAACGACGCCATACATTGGAACTCTCTAGCTGTATAAACCCTATTTGAAGTAAGAAACAGTCCACATTGCCTTGATACCTGTGCCAGGGTATCTATGCATGAGCGTCCCCGTTCCGGCTCCTATCTTCCCCAAAAAGCACTATATATGAGTGTCCCTATGTGAGTCCCCGATGCATTCATGTGCACTTATGAACAGCCACCCCCGTGTTGTAGTCTCAACAAGGCGGTCTTGCTTTTTATTTTTTACCACTCACACTGCCACAATGTCGGCCCCTTTTTGCTTAAATCACCCCTGCCATAATTATGGTCTGCCTGCTTGCGCTAGTACGCATGCGCCATAGACTCGCGCATGTGCACACCTGTGCCTCGTAGCCAGAATCCAAACCGGCATCAGCACGCATGCGCTATACACTCGCGCATGCGCAAATCGCGCACTACTCAGCGCATGGGCAAACAGGAAAGCAACGACATGGCGGCTAGCGTGCACCCCTCCCTCTCTTTCTACCTTACACAGGTGAAACCAATTAAATAGGATGTATAAATAAGACACCGGCGGCCCCTTTCCCTCACAACGGGCGCCGCGGAAGGACGAATAGGTCCAAGGAGGAACCAGACCGAAATGCTCATGAGTAAAACTGATCCACTACAGCTACAACTGGGGTAAGCTATTACTCTTTCTCCCTACAGATTGGATACATCTTGATCAATCTCTCATCCCAACAGGGTCTCTTTCTCTGCCAGGCGACCCTTGAAGCTTTTTACAAGATAAAACAGAGTGAGGAACCTAGCATTATACTTACCTGTACCTCACCTTGTAAATATGCTCTTTAGCCCACCACCAAACACTAACGGTTTTATCTAAAATTCTCACCAACTTCATGCAGTTGGCATGAACTCACCATAGCCGATTATAGGTCACACACCACCTTATATGTCGGCAATTTGTGGTATAACAATATACCATACTAATATGACTCTACCATGTACGTCTTGTCTTTGTCCTATGTGTTATCTGTTGTCAAGCTTGAGGGCATCCCCCTCTAACAGTTATAGCGCCTTATCGTGCGCTACACATAGTCAAAAGACCACACAATCACTTAAATTTAAGTTTATTATTTAATTTGCACCTTCTCACATAAATAAATGGTCCCTAAGGAAAGCCAGCTTAAAATCTACAAGGCACTGGCTGAAACATGTAGACCACACTAGACGTTGGAGGTCATAATTCACACTCCAAATTACGTCTACTTGCCTTTTATCCGCTAACAGAGGCCCAGTTTATTAAAGATAAGTAACCCTCGGGTGCTGGGACCTACTGTATAGCTTTTAATTCTTCACTTTCTCACCCTTTTCACTGCACACTCAGCAACATACCAGCTCCGCAGTCTCCTGGCGTTGAAGCACACCCGGGGCACATTCGGTGCCACTGTGGTGGGCCCGATGATGAAGCATGCCACCGACTAGGTCGGTGGGTGAGGGCTTTATAAGGAAAACAATGCTTTTCCCTATGCATTGACGTACTTACCTGAGTCTCCTAAATCCTCTTTCTAGCTAGTCCTTATTGATATTCATATATAATATAGGGGATACGGTCTAGCTTATCTAGTCCTCTCTCTCTCATTGATCTGAGCACAAGAAAACAAGTGCCATAGGGGAGAGGGCTCAGAACAGGTGCCACAGGGAGGAAGGTAGCCAGGAGAAAGGGTCGCACAGGGTGGAGGCTTCAAAGAGAGCAAGTGAGTCAGGAACCCAGGAAAATGGCCGCCACAGACTGGAGGCAGCATGGAAAATGGGGGGCTGGAATGTTCAAATACTCTCTGGGTTCCAATCTCCAGCAGTTTCCCTCCTAGATGTGCTGGCTTTCGGCAGCTTAAGGAGGGAGGCAGTGCTTGAAAAGTGCAGGCAGGGCTTTAAGTGGGATGAAAAAACTGGGGGGGGTCTCTCAAATGGGCGTGGCCACTGTAATTAAAGGTGTGGCTTAAAAACACAAATCTGTGTTTAGCATAGTGTGCCGCCTGACTTGTATTTTGCTGTTCCTATCATTGTATCCAGATATATGATACAAGTAACATCATACTACCTATAACAAGTCAGGATTATTGGCTTTGTCAATAGTTGTTAGTTGCATATGATAAATAGGCGGTAACTATGGCTTGTATATTAATATTGAAAAAGCCTCCACTCAAAGCCCTGGTGACAGACAGTACGATAACGTTGCTGCTCCGGAGTTTTAAGAAGAGAAGGGAAATCCAGAGAGAAAATGACTCTCTTTAACGGATTTCCCTTCCCCTTCAACGCTCACCTGGGCATGACGTCATGTCATGAAGTAACTTCTCCACTAGTGAGAAGTGAGCAGTGTGAGCATGCGCAAATGGATATGCCTGCTGTCTCGAAACGGGTCTCTATCGGGCTCTGTTTTGTGCCCTAGCACTTTTGTCCGGACTGCAGTGACAGCAGATAGAACGAAACAGAACCCAAAGAAGACCCGTTTCGCGGCCTCCTTTTAAAAAACTGCTGGTGCTCAGACCCGGTGAGACCCGGCCCACTTAAAGCCGTGAGTGCAGATACTCTGTACCAGAGTACCTGCTTGTTTCTGAGAAGTACCCAGAGTACCGGCCCATTTAAAGCACTGGAGGGAGGCATATGTGGAACTTCCGGGAGGTGGGCTCCTCCGGACATTCTTATTCGACGCATCGCTGGGGAGAGAGGAGAAATATACCTCTTCTGTCCACTGGGGACTTCTTCGGAAGGTCAGTAAGGAGAGAGTAGAACCCAAGTTTTCTCTTTGATTTCACAGAGGTTTTTTTTTTTTATTTTTTTTATTTTTTGGGAACCTTTATTATTACTTCAAGCAATTACAAGCATGGGCCTAGAACCACCCCGGCCGGCCGCTAGTCGACTCGTAAGTACAGCAAGCAATATGGAAATTATAGCAGTTCGAAACCGAGGTATAACAAAGTTCAGGATATGACTTGTATTCAAGCTCAGTACCCGAGATTCAGGAGTATGAAGGTTCATTTTACAGTAAAGAAAAACGAAGAATAAATGCCATACGGTCGTACATGGTCCCACAATAACAAGCATGAATCATAAACTCAGCGAGTAATACAAATACAATTGGAGTATTGGGGGCAAGGTACACGAGTCAGGATAAACGTAGGCACGAAACCGTTCCGTAGCAAGCTGAACCCCACCACTCAAAACGAATCATACTGTAGGAAACATGAAGAACGATGACATTAAAAAGAAGAAAGACTAAAGGGCCATAGAAACAAATAACGGACAAATCAACAAACCCCACCCTCCTACCCCCCACCCTACACCCCTGCAGAAGGCCACGGCCTACCCCTCCCCCCCCCCCCAGCAGCGTGCCTGTCGCCCTAATGAAGACCCGAAATCTAGAAAAGAAGAGAAAGAAGAAGGGAAGAAAAAAGTGGAGGAGGGCCCTCGATCTTGCCACCCCCCCCCCCCACCCCTGCGCACAGTACCCATCCTACAAGCAAGATCAGAATATTCATGGAAAACATTAATCACCGATCACGCCAGTAATATAATCCCACCAATTGTCCCCCAATCACTGTCTGCCAACAAAAGAAAAAATAGTCCACTGGATTCCAGGCAATATCACCCCTGGCCTTGTCTATCAATAGTACCAACGTACATCCCCTCATCAATCGGCATACAGAGCGGCGTGGAGGGTCCAAGTGATCTGGGCGGACCGGGCCGTGCCATCGCTCCATGAGACTTCAGCAACCAGACCCCAGCCGAACATGTATGGCGGAAATCCGTCGGCGTCGGCGTCGACCCCGGGAGCATCCTCAAGTCCGAACACAGTCCCACCATCCAAGGAGAGAGAGTCACACAATCCGGCATGCGCCGAGACGTCGCCGGGGCAGCCTAAGAAATATATCGACGTTGTTTCCCTAGCCGCCAATTAGACCTGTGCCCCGACGAGACATTCGCATGTAAAACAGATTTGTCCAGGGCGATCACATGAGCCGGGTCCCCCAGCATCTCCATGAACCCAGGCGTAGCTGGAGCACTATTCACGGATATAGAGGCGGGCATGTCGGCACTTCCTTGAGATTGAACTGTGCCCGTGTGGAACGGCGAGACAACAATGGCGGCCATCTTCCCAGATCCCGGGCATTACAGTTCAGGGCATTATGCAGAATCGTTAGAGCAGCAAAGACGTCTCTGGGCGTGGGCTCCTTCTCGTGCCGCCAGTCCCCTGAGCTCACCCACACGGCAGCTTTCCGATCCGGAGATGATCTATGCAGGAGGGTGCCGGCCGCCATATTAGCTGATCCGGCCTCGTCCTTCTTCACCTCACCTCAGGGACCAGGCCCCAAACCAGGGCTCAACAGGATTCACAGAGTGGACCCAGAAAGTAAAGGCAGGCTTCCCGGGGGAGAGTCACAAAAGGGCTAAACAAAATCCCTGCCGCACCCCGGGATCCGCCCGCCGAGTCCGGGGGTAAGTCATTGATTATGCCCAGACACAAAACTGGAAAGGGGGCCAAATATTGTGCACTCTCCTCGGCCCTGCCCTGCCACGCAGCCCCCCGAGGCACTCCGCTAGGTGGACTGGGTTGTCACTGTCGCCATCGGCCCATCAGTTCTCTGGCGCCCACTGGCCGACTCTTCACCTCCACCAATGGCCGCTGTTGTCGCAGTCGCAGTCGGCTGCTCTCCTTACTCGACACCCCGTTCCCAGCTCCGCGAAAGCCGCAAATCAGTCGGGGACATTTCTCCGGGACTGCCGCACGTAGAAGCCTCAGGAGCAAACGGTAAGTGACAGTTTTCCTTCGCCTACTTAAATATGCCGTATCAGCTCAGGATAATTGCCAGGATGTATGCGCTGGGTGAGAGGGCTAACGGAGCCGAGCGTCTATGCGGCCATCACGGTCGCTGGCTTGGCTCCTCCCCCCTTCACAGAGGTTTTTTAAAAAAAAATCTCGCAGGATTTTTGCACAAGTACTGACTGCCCGATTTGTCTGCAAATTGCAAAATCCTTCAGGATCTGAATGTGTAGATTGGATAATAGATGGTTGAAGCAGGGGCGTAGGAGACACTCAATTTCTGGGGGGGGGGGACAAGGACAACCTTTTGGAATTTCCAGTGACCCGATACAAATCGACCATTGTCTGAGAACCGTACACTACGTTAAACAAATACAATCACATATGGGCATATTAGCAAGGAATCTCGTTAAAATTATCGCAGTTTTAGCTACAGGAAACTGCCGCTAAAACGGTGATAATGGGCTTGTTAATATGCGTTATAGACCAAATGTGAAAAAACGTGTTTTTGAAACATACATCTTCATGCACCAAGCAAACAAAGGTGGGAAGAAAAGGAAGAATAAACTGAATTCTCTTTGTAACATTCCTAAACCTCAAAATGCAACTGGAGTAATATTAGAGTGTATCGGAGACAGGCTAAAAGCACACAGAGTTGTAAGAGCAGAGAAATGTCCACTTTGTAAAAGTGGCATATGTTAAATAGTAATATGAAATCCAATCTTACCGGTAAAGAGGATTTATCATTGCCATTCCAAAGATGCAAAACATGACACAGCTTCTCTTTTCTAAATAGGAATTACAGCTCAAAAGAGTATACAGAGGAATTCCCAATGTTCATCTATGAGAGGAGTACGCTTCACAGAAGTGAGAAACAAATGTAGGTGTTTTTCACTACAAGGACATGCAAAACTTAAATGTACATGTCCTACCTTTTAGTAACATAGCACCCTGGCCTATGGGCTACCTAGGGCCTACCTTAAGGGTGACTTATGTGTAATAAAAGAGACGTTTAAGGCTTGGCAAGGGGTTTTGAATACCAAGACGACATGGCAGTAAAATTGCACACACAGGCTGCTCTGCATTGGCAGGCATGAGACATGGTTAAAGGGCTACCTGTGTGGGTGGCACAGTCAGTGCTGCAGACCCACATGTAGCATTTAATTTACAGGCCCTGGGTATATGGTATACCACTGTAATAAGATACTTGTAAGTAAATTAAATATGCTAGTTGCGTATACACCAATGTTACCATGTTTGGGGGAGAAGCACTCACATTTTAGCAATGGTCAGCTGCGATAAAGTGCTCAGAGTCCTAAGGCCAACAAAAAGAATCAGTAAAAAGAGGAGGTAAGCAGGCAAAATGTTTGGGGGAAGACCACACAAGGCTGGCAGGTTTAATAGCATGGTATAGGATTCTGTGTGTCTGAGTACTGAAGTCAGTTGGATCCCTTTTGGAAACCCCTTGTTTAGCAGTGCACAAATGAGTAGTGCATGGAATGCACTAAAGTACAAAAACTTTGTTATATGGGAGGCTCACAAAAACTATAAAATGCTCAAAACAAGCAAATATTCCTTGTGCTAGGATTATTCGAGCTAAATTATTGAGCATTTAATTGAAAGCGTGGAGACCTTGCTCAAGACTATGATGTTTATTTACAAGTGACATTTGGAGAGTTGCATATTAACAGTGAAGTAATCTTTGGAGAATAGTTATTGCTACAAAGAAAAAAGGTCAGATGGGCAGGATAACTTGGATATGGGTGGTGATGCTTCAGAAGATGAGCCGGGGTGTCCAACACCAATGACTCTGCCTCTGAGCATGTCCAAGAGGAGTCTGAAGACCCCTTACTGGAGAACTCTAGTCCCCAGGGAATATCTCTAGTGACACAGAGGGATGCCCTTGAGGTAGGATCCCCTTTGGTCCTCCTGGGGGGTACAAAGTGCTCAGGGGAGGCCCCTCCTCTGCCACTGCAATAGAGACCTCCATCTCTAGCCAGAGAGAATATTCTTTAGAAATGGAATACCACCTGTTCAACTATGAGAGAGCAAAGCTCAGAATCAAGAAAGAACATGTGGCCCTAAATAAGGAAACCCTAGAAGTCCAGAGGGCTTAGAAGAATTTGGTATTAGAATCATCCCATGGTGGCAGCACTAGTGAACCTAGAGTTAGGGAACACTCCTTTGACACTAGGAACTTGAGCAGGATAGTCCCTCCTTACCAGCAGGTGATGACATTCATAAGTGGATTTCTGCTTTAGAGAGGGCCTGTGTAGTTCAGAAGGTTCCTCAGGGCCAGTGGGCAGCTATTCTGTGGCTCTCCTTTGCTAACAAAGATAGAGATAAAGTCTTAACTGTGAAAGAAGAAGATGCAGACAATAACAAAGTCTTGAAGAGTGCCATCATAAGTGGGTTTGGGTTAACCACTGAGCAATACAGGGTTAAGTTTAGGGACACACAAAAGGCAAACACTTAAGACTGGGTAGATTTTGTATATAGTGCTATTAAGGCTCTGGAAGGCTGGCTTCATAGAAGTAATGTGCATGATTGTGAGCAAGCACATCCTTAATAACTGTCAAAAATCAGCAACTGCACCAGTACTGGTGGACTCAGATCTGACCTCTCCCCAAGATTTGGAAAGAAGGCAGATGAGTGGGTCTGCACCAGGGTGAAACAAAAGTCTCATGGTAGTAGTGACCAGAAGAACCAAGATTCTAAGGTCCAAGAGAAAAGTGGGAAGAAATCTAAAGGAAATAAAGTCTTCTGAAGGTCCTCAAAAAATCTTCCTATGGTAGAAGGTCCAATTCATCTTCCTCCTCTAACAAGAAACCTTGGTGCTATTTGTGTAAGGAAAAAGGCCACACCAATACTGCTACTATTAATCCTAAACCTCCTAGTGCCCCTAGCAATAGCACCGGTGGTAGTAGTGCCCCCACCCCCAAAAGAATGCCTAAGAAAGTTCAGTGGACATTTAGCTGTCAGAAGGCCTTTGATAACCTGAAGCAAGCCATGTGCCCTGCTCCAATTATGCAAAGTCCTGACTATTTCAAACAATTCATTGTCCATACAGATGCTTCTGAGATCGGGATATGTGCAGTATTGTCACAGCTTCATACAGAAGGTCAGGATCAACCAGTAGCTTTTATAAGCAGAAAGTTGACCCCCAGGGAGAAGCATTAGTCAGATAAGAGGGAGGCCTTTCCTGTGGCCTGGACCTTGAAGAAGTTGACGCCATTCCTGTTTGGCACTCACTTCATTGTTCAGATAGACCATAAGCCCCTCTTATGGCTTAAACAGATGAAGGGTGAAAACCTCAAACTTTTGAGGAGGTCCATTTCTCTACAGGGGATGGACTTTTCAGTAGAACGTAGACCTAGGAGTAGCCATGCCAACAAAAATGGACTTTCCAGATATTTCCACAAAGAAAATGAAGACTCAAATGGGCAAGGTTAGCCTCATGTCCTTACGTTTGGGGGGTGTAGGAAAGCAGAATCTGCTTTCATGGTTACCCCCACTTTGTATCTGGTGTCAGTGACTTTTGTCTGTAGACTGCTGGGATCCTAATAGTCTGGACCCCAGCAACTGTTCTCTCTCCCATAAATTGGCTCTGGTAAGTACTTTGGTACATCCACAATTGGCTACTGGTGTACCCTTATAAGTCGCTAGTATATGGTACTAAGGTACTCAGGGCATAGGTACACCAGAGGCTCCCATGGGCTGCAGCATGTATTTTGCCAACCGTGGAAGTCTACTTAAACTTGAGTACAGACCTGCCATTGCAGCCTGAGTGAGATACTGCTTGCACCTCTCATAACAGATATGTTTCCTTATGTCTTAGGTCACTGCACTCAAAATCTATAAGTCACCCCTATGATAGGAAGGGTGGTTGGTTATAAATGTGAGGGTGCCCCTGCATGAGCTGGACACCCCTACAAACCCCGGGTTTGATTATTCAGGCTTTGTAAGAGCGGTCAGCCATTTTAAGGTATATAGTGGGCATCAGTTATTACGTGATGTCTAACTATATAATGGCTGCACTGGACCTGGTCATGTTTTGTAGCAAACATGTTGGAATCACACCTCAACACCAATTCTAGCGCTACAAGGATGATCCCAAGTACTGGGGGGCTCCTTAGGGGAACCCCTGTACTCCAAGTAACAGCCTTTCAGGGTCTGCCAGCAACCTAGTGCTCCTGCCAACCACAGGCCCGATTCTGCCCTACTGCTACTGAGCTCGAACATGAGAAGGTAGAAAAATAGGTTTCCTGTCACAGGTAGGTGTGGCTTGCCGGTTGCTTCAGACTGCTTTGAAGGGCACATTTGCCAGTTCAGGAACCCCTGGCTTCTTCTTTGGCGCGAAACTGGACAAAGACCAGGGGAGTATCCTTCCCTTTGTCCAACCCCTCCTCTGGGAGGGACCCCTGAGTCATTCCAACCCTTTCCTTAGGGTACTTAAGGGCTCCCCTGTGGGTGGTTCCTCAGATTCTTCGTGGAACAAGACTCTCAACCTCTGAAACCAAGACACTCTTTCACCATTTTGACACTTGGACTTCGGCGGACTTCGACTGGACCCAAGACTGCATCAAGGAAGACTCCTACTGCTCCTGGTCTCACTGCTCTTCAAGTCTTCTGCATCATCTGTGTGTGTGCATCATCCAGGTTCTCCAGAAGGCCTGTGGGGATCAGGGACATCCAAAGAATACTCCTTTAGCGTGAAGGAGTCAACATGCGACTCCTACACCTTGTAACCCTCACTATCTTATGTAACACATCCTGTAAATTGATTTACGTACATATAATTTATTGTCTTTGTATAATGTGGATGTGTGATTTGAAGAACTCCGACACCCTGGACTGGATAGTGCTATAAAATTTGAAACAAGACAAAATAGTGGTATTTAAATTGTTATTTATGCAAATATTCGGACAGACCAACACATCTGACACAATATAATGCAAGATGTGTGCTTAGACTATGTCTGGTGCTAATTGTTCTCATGTTCCAGGGCGAGGTTTAACTGCTCAAACATTTAAACAAAACATTAGGCTTTTGAGTGGCTGAATTGTGCAGTGTGAAACAGTCAAATAAAGTTGGGTCCTAGCTGAGGAGGGGCAGGATGCAGTCAGCATAACTGCCAAGGTTTCAGAATGCTTTGTTGGACATTTTCATAATATCAGTACAATTATGAGTGACATATCAATGATTATGAGTGACACTTTCTCGTGAGCAATGAAGACGAGGGAAACGTATAGATATCAGAAATTACACCCATATGAGCAATGAAAAACTCTGAGGATATCTTAAAATTGCTGCAAAGCACCAGAAATGGAAGGGCGCAAACAGGAGACTCCTCCTTGCAGTCCAGCTGCACAGACTATTAACACCAACTCAATTGACTAATCTGAAAGCAATTTAAGCTTTATGGGCAAAACAATATTTTATAAAGTAAACAGCTTCAGTTATGGTCCACTGCAAAACTCATTACAAGAACATTATTAACGTTTCTTCCACACTCATATGTTGTTAATACTCCACAGTCTTGCAGCAGACCAATTCAAAGGGGCTGGGGGTCACACAGACTCTGGGAATGCACCTCAATACTAAATATATTTGCAGCTAAATTGAACATTTAAAGATTCAGGGGTCCTACAGTTAAAAATAGATTTGCATGCAGAATACTAAAATACGCTACTAACTGGGAGAAAATATTACAGGCCCAAACTGTAATCTTGATGCCAATTGGAAGAAAATTGTGTTTTTCAGTGCCGACAATATGTGGGCATATTAAAAGGAACTACACATAGTTTGCATAACTGGTACATTTGGCTTGAAAAACAATTTAGAGAGACTCCACAATCTATGTTATTCCGGGAGAAGCGTTGTTTAAGTTTTTAGAAATAAACTGAAACGAACATGTTAGAGCTTCCAAAAGAGGTGCACGTTCACATACAGTACTGCTTGCAGATACACTTCAGCAGATTGATTCGCACAAAAATTAACTCGTATGTGAGCTCCTTTGATAAGCACATGAATCTTTCATTTTTCTAATAGCAATAAACTTTTTTTACATTTTGCTGCGCACACTACCACGAACATGCTCGCACCGGACTCCATCTCGGGTAATATGAGCAGAAATGTACTCACCACAACATGTGAAACACTGCCTTGGATCAGGGATAGGAGGGCCATGTTATAACACACACAGCATGAATCTTTTGGTGACCTGGTGACCAGTACGTGGGAGGAGAAGGGTGGGTAAGCACTAGCTCCAAACAGGGACAGGCGCACTGCCTGCTGCCCAGCCCCCCAGTGCTGGATCGCCCAGTGGGCTGTGGCTGTCATTAGTGAGCAATCTACAAACTTGATTCATCCTGTAAGTTCAGACTGCAATCAGCTGTGGGGGCGAGTGATGAGGTGTGAAAACCTTATTGGAGTTTTTGATGCACAACAAAAGGGAAGGGCACAGGTCAAGTGCAGGGCCATTAGCACGTCAAAGCACTCGCGCTTTGACATACCAATGGCCCTGCCACAGACAGAAGGAGGGAGGAGAAATTCTTTCATCCCCTCGTCCCCCCCACCACCGTCCCCCGTGTCCCCCCCACTACAAAATCTGGGGGGATATGTCCCCCGCGTCCCCCACACTTCCTACACCCATGGGTTGAAGCAATGCATCTATCCTACTCAGTTAAAGGCCTGCAGCTGCAAGTAATGAAACACCGTGAAATGAATAAATGTGGGCAGGGAATGTCATGTGTTGCAACCACGTGACTTACAAATATTGTAAATGTGGTCTCTGATCGTGGTCCGCTGCAACACAACACATGGCGCTCCTTTTTTGCTGAAAGCAATGATTTTCCGTAGACTTTACTTTTCTCAGGTGTAAAGCTTGGCATGATGTCTGTCAAACCTCCTGCCCCTTCCACCTTTTCCCCATTGATTATATTAGGAGATGACTCCATGACATCAGGGACACCATTTTCAATCCCAGGTCTGTCTTTTAGCAATCAAATGGATTTTGGGAGTTGTAATTGTTAGCCAACCAACAGGATCGACACAAATTAAAACAATTATTTGTCAAAGGGACGCCCAGGGCTGCCATCATGTCACCATGCCTACTACTTTCATTCGGGATGAGAAGGGTGGGTCGGGAGGGGATGGGGATTGGGGAGGTTTGGGGGGAAGGTGGGGTGGGGTAAGAGTTTGACTTTTTGTTTTTTGTTTTTTCTGTATGTCATCATTGTTTGCTGCCTACCGAGGTCCGACTGTTCATATTTTCAATGCTCAAATGACGCTATCTACTGCTTCACAAGTAATAATTACCTTATGCCAGTTGATAATTTGCGTTTTCAGGTCCGTATGTTGCTATTTGCACTATACAAGCATTGCTACATATTGCTCTGCATCTACCTCAGGTCCTCTGGTCACTCTGATTATCACTTGGCCTTGGGAGGGTTCACAGCCGAGCTGTAGTCCACTGGGTCTCCTGCCTCTCGGCTGTCCTGTCATTACAATGTAAACACGTTATTATTGTGTCTGACATTACGGGCAGATTCTTGTGTCTGATTGGATTTGATCTTCCAATATATCACTATGTCACACTCCACAATTAACACATCACTTGGCATCGCCAGGGGGGACAACTTAAAAATACTTTCACTCAATGTCAAAGGTCTTAATCAACCTGTTAAACGGCAGAAGATCCTGGACTACCTCCGAAGACAAAGAGGAGATATTGTCCTGTTACAGGAATCTAAAATCGATGCTAAACAATTCAATACACTTAGGAACAAATTCTATGTTGAAGTGGTAGGGTCTGAAGCAATAGGCAAGAAAAATGGCATGTTAACACTAATAGCAAAAAAATCTAATGTTGATTTGCTCTCCTTCACGGCAGATACTAATGGAAGGTGGGTCACAACTAAGTTACTTAAAGATGACATATAATTTTATGTCACAAATGTTTATGCCCCTAATACTAGTGACTTAAGTTTTTGGACAGACCTCACTAAATAAATTGAAACTATTCCCGATTCAGCTGTACATATCCTGGCAGGCGATTTTAATTTACCCCTTGACCCAACTATCGATAGGGATTCCCGATGTACCTTCCGGAGCAAAAAGTCTCACAAAGCCTTTACTAACCTTTGTACTCGCTTTAACTTAGTGGACTTGTGGCAGTTGCAAAACCCTGCCGGGAGAGAATACACATTTTACTCCTCTCCGCACGATTCGTACTCCAGTATTAATTATCTATTCATTACAAAAAATTGCATCCCCAGAATAGAAGAGACAACGATAGAACCTAGGGTTTCATCTGATCACTCGTGTATCTCACTATCCTTCTCTAATGTGAAACCGTCTACCCGTCAATCTATTTGGCGGCTAAATGAGGAGGTACTAGAGAAGGAGCAACATCGGTCGGCCATAGAATCTGCAATCAAAATGTACCGGGAACACAATAAGAAGGGAGACACTTCTGACCTAACCCGCTGGGAAGCCTTGAAAAGTACTGTCAGGGGAGTTATTATCAAAATCAGATCAGCCATAAACAAAGATCACAATAAGGCCCTAGAAGACTTAGAAAGAGAGATATCAGCCCTAGAAAACAGACACCTGCTTGATAGGAACGATGCTACACTGAATAAGTTGGCCAACAAGAAATATGAATACAATAAAATTGTAAGTAAAAGAGCAGGGGTCTGGTTAAATAGGAGGAAACAGTTTAAGTTCTGTGAATCGAACAAGGCGGGCAAGAGCCTGGCCGCATACTTAAAATTTAAGGTGCAGAAAAACACGATTAACTCCATTGAAGATCAAACTGGAGTGGCCCACTCAGACCCTGACAAGATCGCAGATATATTTAAAGACTTTTATGAAAACCTATACGCAAAGAATAAAGAGGTGGAAGAAGCCAAAATCCAAGACTACTTAGAGGAGTGCGACCTGCCGTCTCTCTCCCCTGATGACCAATCAGACCTTAATAGTCCAATCTCGAACTTGGAAATAGGGAAAGCAATTAAATCGTTAAAATGTGGAAAGGCCCCCGGCCCAGACGGTTTTAGTGCTAAATTCTATAAGTGCTTCTCTTCTCTCTTATCACAATCACTTTTACACCTGTTTCAGGAACTCAACGACACAGGGGAAGTAAAGGGCACACTATCTGAAGCTATCATTGTCGTCTTGCCTAAGGAGGGGAAAGACCCAACACTCCCAAAAAACTATAGACCTATCTCCCTTATCAACCTCGATTGTAAGCTTTTTGCCATGATCCTGGCCAACCGTCTCCAGAAAGTTCTACACAAGCTTATCCACCCTTCCCCTCACATGCAGATTTTTTAAAATACAGGCTATCCAGTGACAATACCAGGACACTAGCACATCTACTCGAAAAAGCGAAGCTCATTACCACCCCCACAGCAGCGATAACGCTTGATGCCGAAAAGGCTTTCGATAAAGTAGATTGAAGGTATCTAGAGGCAGTGTTAAATAAATTTAATCTGGGGAAGACCTTTACGAGGATGGTAATGTCCCTCTATTCCTGCCCCTCGGCTAGAGTTAGGGCAGGGGGCTCGTTCTCCTCATCCTTCCGACTACAACAAG
The DNA here is from genome assembly GCF_964263255.1 of Lissotriton vulgaris. Taxonomy (NCBI): domain Eukaryota; kingdom Metazoa; phylum Chordata; class Amphibia; order Caudata; family Salamandridae; genus Lissotriton; species Lissotriton vulgaris. Next base: position 841,008,213 of record NC_141687.1, on the reverse strand, counting down.
GAACCAGACAAGGGTACCCCCTCTCCCCCTCATTATTTCTACTTGCAATCGAACCATTCCTTCATCACATATTGAATAATGATGGCATTTCGGGAATCCCCTTTAATGACTGTACGATAAAGCTAACTGCCTATGCGGATGACGTTCTAGTTGTTTCGGAAAAGGCCAAGGAGGCTATACCTGCCCTCATGTCTACTGTAAACGAGTTCTCGGGAGTATCAGGGTATAAATTAAACAAAGATAAAACGGAAGTTAAACTATTAAATTATCTGGGCAACAAGGATGTATTGGGTAGTTCTGGCCTAACTTGGCAACCGAACTGCTTCAGGTACCTGGGGATAGACTTGGATAAGGACTTAATTTCTACACTACAAATAAACGAAAATCTGACACTGAAAAAAATCTCCACACTGCTAGATGGGTGGTCTCCTAAATACCTCTCATGGTGGGGCAGGGCCGAAACCCTAAAAATGATGGTGACTCCTCTGGTAAATTACCTGGCAAGTATGCTGCCGATGACTTTTTCTGAAGACTTTTTAAATAAGGTGGACAAGCTTTTTGGTACTTTCCTTTGGCAGGGGAAGAAACCCAGGATATCAATGATGAAGCTACAGCTATCTAAAGAAAAAGGTGTCCTGGGTCTCCCCAGATTCAGAAATTACCAAACGGCGTTCCTATGTAAACAGGGTGCACACTGGCTGATTGAGGACTCAGCCTATACCCCGCTATGGTTGGACATTGAGAAATCGCTCATCGATAATGTTCCCCTTCCTGCCCTACTCACTATATATCTCTTTCACCTGTCTCACTCCAAATACATCCTGCTTAACACAAGACGTGCTCTCTTAAGACTAGACCAGTCCCACAAATCCAACTTAAACATCAAAAAATCTACCCTGGTGGCCTTGTGGTGGAATCCCTCCCTTAAGATTGAAGGGAAACCCCTCCACTAGGAATCTTGGTCTGAGAAAGGCATCAATCTAGTGAGTGACCTATATGACGGGACACATCCCTTACCTTTCTCCTCGCTCCAATCTCTACATAATCTTGCACCTATAGATTTTTATGACTTCCTGAAACTGAAAGTCCTCCTCTCGACGCGCCCCCTTAAACCCTATAACCCCTGGCTTATGACTCATATACCACGCATCATGGCAGCTGGTCATTTTGTCTCGAAGGTATATAAACTCCTCTTCCCTCTACCTAGGAAAGCACATAAGCAGAATGAACTTAAATGGGAGTTGGAGCCCAACTCTACGGGCTTGACGTTTGACTGGGAAACTATTCATAGCACTGCTTTCTCAAACAAAATCTCTCCAATCCTGTCCCAAACCAAGTACATGCGACTAAACAGAACGTACTGGACACCGGATAGGCTTTTTAAACTCAACCTGAGAGATAGCCCTAACTGCTGGAACTGTAACTCAGCTGTCGGGGAGCTGGCCCATATGCTTTTTAACTGCCCCTCTCTAAAGCTATACTGGGGGAAAATCTTTGACTGCATAGAGCACATTTTTTGTTTTAAACCTGCAAGGGAATTCATATATGTTATACTCGGTGTTCTTGACCCGAACCTAGGTAATGCATATGACCGCCAATTGCTTGACCTACTGCTCACTCTGGCCTGTAAAGTAATTTTATGTAAGTGGAAGAGCGCCTCGGAAGTGTCCTTTAAAATCTGGCAAGAATGGTTATCCTTCTTAAGAGGAGCTGACAACCCTGCGTTGCATTCCTCCCCATGGCGCATATCCCATAAGAAACTTTGGAAATCTCTTGATGCATCATCATTCTCATTTGACCCCCCTTGATGTGCCGTATGTCCCCTTAGTGTGATATGGTTATGTGCATTATTTTGTGATAAGGTGGATTTTATGTATTATGTATTATGTATTGTGAATGTAACAGCTGATCGACCTGCTCCTTTTCATTTTTTTTTTGTGTCGGACCTATTGGTTTGCTTTTTGTGTTTGCTTTTTGTGGATATTATGTGTTTATATGTAACACCACGAGACTGTCTATTACCCTGCCTTAGCTTATTTTTCGGTATGGCATCGCATGTAGCTCATTTCATGTATTTGTTGATTTTGTGTCTATTCCTTCGCATTTTTTCTTTCTCAATAAAAATGATGTGAACAAAAAAAAAACTAAAAAACTTTACAGCGCTCTGACTTCTGCTTGGACTTTTCTCATGTGTTAGAAAACTGCAAAAATCAGTTACCCCTTCTTATAGTTCTCGTTTCTTTGGTCTCTCAAGGGCGGGGCTGAGTTGCTCCAGATAAAGTGTGCACCTGTGATCTCCAGGTCTCTGTGTTGGCACCTGGCCTGCTAATCTGCCTTTCCACCGTACTCACAGATGATTCTACTTAACCCAGCACTCCATTATAGGGTTTTTAGTAAGTATCCTATATATGAGTATGAGTATGAAGAGTACTTTTATAGCGCCTAGCTACCCGGAGGCCTCGTAGCGCTTATAGAAAGAAAGTAAGGCACATACAGATTTCTAGTCCTAAAAGGACAGTCCAAATAGGTGTGTTGTTAAATGCTTGCGAAAGGTCGTCAGATTGCGGTTCTCTCGCACATCTTGCGGGAGAGAATTCCACAACTTGGCCGCAGTGAATGAAAAAGAGGGTCCCCCCCATCTAGTCTTCCTAATATTCTTAGCCTTGTAGAGTTGCTTCACAGCAGTTAGACCAAGCCCTGGACAATAGTTAATTGTAAAAAGAACATCCAAGATGGGATTCTTGTGGTCCAGACAGTAGAGTCTACTGGTGTTATTAGGAATGAGCTAAGATAATGACGATTTATTGCTGAGTAGGAGTGAATAAAGAGGGTGCTCTTCGCCGAGGAGATCTGTGTGACATCAGAGAGCAAAGCTCACTGGGAGTAAATCTCAAGTTGTCTATGATGTCACTCAGAATGCCTAGGTGTAAATGTTCTCCGTGGTTCACTTTTTACCAAACTATAATGCTATCCATGAACCTAAAGTGACCTGAGCCTGCTTTCCCTGCGTTCTGCTACTATGTAGGTGCAGAGGAGTACTGAGGGATCCATGCCTAACATGGCCTCATCTCCCTGTCTCCATTTTTTTTTAAACCCTGACCTCCTGCCACCCACCCCCACCAATCTCTGTGCCTTCCCCCCATCTTCCCTGCCCGACACTGTGCTCTTTGCTCTGCATTGGAGCAGAGAGCCAACACAGTGCTGACAGGCTCTCGAACCCCTCTGTCAGTGTGGTGTGGAGCACCAATATGATGTAGCAACAGCAAAAAACACCTTTAGTTTCTGCTTTAGTTGCTACGCCATTGCAGTGAATAACCAGATATGATATCTCATAATTCATCACATGGATGCATGAAGGAATCACACATGCTATTACCATGCATGCCTTAACAACGTGATCTTAACAATGCATTAGTCATTACAGCGCATGACTTTACCACAATTATTTTAGCAAGCATATACCTTTACCACGCATGCCTTCACAACACAAATGTAAGTTTATGCGTTATACTTACTGCAAAATACGTACGTTTGAGTTGTAAAGGCATGCGTGGTAAAGGTATATATATATATATATATATATTCCAGGGATAATCCAGTACGGCGCAGAGTTCCAAAGAGCTGCAAATACGGACTTGAACCCAAGTATTAGTGCAAAATGGTGGTTTATCCAGCAAAAGGTTTCCCCAGTCATCACGACGCGTTTCGCGCTACACAGAGCGCTTGATCACATGACACAGTTGATCACCTACCACATGTTTAAATACAGTCTACCAATAAAAAGGAGCCTACAAATGCAATAGAAATAGAAGAGTTGAGTCCCTAAAGACTACTAACACTCCGTTTGGAATAGCTGCAAATACATTTTGAAAGAACCTCATAAAGCAAGATTTGCCAATCAAGTTTAAATGGCAGGCTGTAGACGTAAAAAAACATGTGAAATAAACATAAAGTGATAGTAAATCAGAAGTGAGTGTAACCAAAGGGATATTTGTAAATAAGAAAAAAACAATTTCAAAATAGATGTCAGTTAAAGTGCGGTGCTCTTTTATGATGTTCGAGATGGTACAGTAATGTAGTAATTTCATCATTGGAACCATATTCTGAAATATTTCCACGGCAAGTATACATATGGAGCCCCACATGTTCATACATTGCCATATGGAGTGTGCAAAGATGCAAGTAGCGGGGAGTGTTATAAAGTGCTTGTGTGAAATAAAAGGAATAATGCCAAAATTTCTAAGGACAGGTACAACACTAGTATAGGCGGTGTTGCACAACAAGTATAGGAATGATACATTATGCGTTCCGAGTGCTTGCCGTGTCTACTAGAGAGTCAGAAGGTATGTACAATGTTTGAGAAGATATGATATTGCTGATGTTAGTGCATATATACAATTTAAGACAATACCCAATACTGTAAAGACATACAATTATTCATAAATTCATATATAGGCCTGTAAACACCTTAAAATGGTTGTTTAAAAAAGGCTAAAATAGATGAATAAAAATAATATGTCTAAAATCCATATATAAATAGATTATAAAAGTCACAAATTGATTACTATACATGGTATAAAAAAGTATAACTGTCATAAATAATCTAAAACACTTCTCATTATTTGCAAGTCCCATAGAGTAGTTAGTGCAAAATGTATGTTTAGGAGAAAATCATCCTTTTGTTTACTCTATCATAGGCAAGTATATAAGTCCTCTGTGATGTTAAGGCCCGAGGGATGCTTGGTATTAAGTTTGATGATGTATTGTGTTTCGAGGCGGCGTAATTTGTGTGTGTATATATATATGTGTGTGTGTGTGTGTGTGTGTGTGTGTGTGGGTGTGTGTCAAAATTAGTGAATAAGTAAAAGTGAGTCAGAGTAAGAGTGAGTGAGAGAGTGTAAATGAGTGATTCAGGGTGAGAGTTAGTGTACGAGAGTAGGTGAAAATGAATGAGTGCAAGTCAGTGCTAATGATAGAATGAGTATGAATAAGTCAATGTAAGTGAGAGTTTGTTGTTATGCTTATGCTTGCAGATCCGCTGTTCGACCGGGCATGCTTCTTGGCTTATAGAAGCACCCTTGACAAAATGTTGCCACTAGAATAATAGAGGCAATACTTGCATATGGGATGCCCTCTTCAAAATGTTACTGCTGGCACTATGGAGGTACATTTTGGCATGGAGTGTCCATGTCATAATGCCGGCGCTGGCCTCATGGTGGAAAACTCAGGGCATACCTGGCACCTGTGGTAAATTGTTTGTGATGGCACATTAGAGGAAATTCTTGGCATGTAGGAAGACAACTGTGGCAAGGTCATGGGGCCATCCATGACAAAATGTGGTCCTTGACCTATTAGACATAACCTTTGACATAAGTGACCTCCATAGTGTGAGAGAAGCTGTATTAAGAACGTTCTGGCACTGGCATATTGTATGTAATGTTTTGGCAAAAGTGGTCACCATTGGCAAAATGCTGGCCCTAGCAATGGACGTAATTATTTACATAAGAGGGCACCCATAGGACATATTAAAATCGTAACCGGGTAAAGTCATGAGAACTGTCAGATTTCAGTAGCTTGGCAAACCCTGAATGGGCTTGAATATTTAGTGAATGTTGTTTTAGAGCCTGTGGTTTTTTAGCAAATTTATATGAAAATTGTGCATTAAAATGCACTAGTAAAGCCCATTTCTTTCAAACTTTTCTCAGGGAAGACAAACTCCCACCCATTGTTCTCCACTAAAAGAATATATAATATTAATTATGCAATTATGTAACGTCATCAGTTTTAATTGTTGTGTTGTCATCAGGATTAAGGTTATGTGACATCACTTCCTGGGATGATGCAGGATCATAGGGCATATGATGTGACTTCTTGTGACATCATTAAGGTCAAGGGGTATATGATGTCACTTCCTGGCATTTTGGTGAATCGACATTCATGCTGTTAACATTACCAGATGACTCCATGACACCGGACATGCCTTTTACAGGGCAGGAGTCTCCTTTTATAATATCTTGTTTCATGGTGTGTTAACCCAGTTTGTTCTACTGAGTGGATTCATGACTACAATTTACAGAATGCACTGTTTTGTTAACTGAAAGCATACAACTTGAAACAAGTTGTCCCTGTGACATAGAGACATATAGTAACCCTCCCTTGCAAGGATATATCCCAGCAAGATGCTAAATAAATTCAGCAAATAGATGTTGCTGTGTAGTCCCATACAAGCTGTTGTACCAAATACCCACCTGGCTGGCATATCTTTATACATTATTACTATAAAATATTCAATAAAACATCATACATTGGTGTGTTAGATCATCTGAGAGCTCTTTGTAAAGTGTGGGCCACGTGCACCCATTAATAAGCATACTGATGCACACACTGTGTTGGGCCACTGATGCCCAACACAGGGCCCGCACATGTATGATCTGTCTGGGTCCACTGACTCCCATTACTATGCTCACTGACGTATGCACAGTGTGGGGCCACAAGCTCATATTACTAGGTCCATTCATGCATACACTGTGTGGAGCTACTGACACTCCTTACTAGGTCCTTCCAGGCATGCACTGGTTGGAGCCACTGATGCTTGTTACTGGGTTCACGTATGTGTATGCCTTCCTGCATTATGCTGGGTAATTTCAGCATCTGCCATTTTAGAGCTTACAACAAAAAAGTACATACCTAAAATACTGCAGACCTCTTGGATTTCAAATGCTTGTTGGTCAGCCGCTTTCAAGACATTGCATGTTTTCCTAAGTTGCCAGGTTGCATTTTTGGGCTAAAAAACTACCTGGTGCAAATAGCATTAGTCTAAAAAATCGAAAAACAGAGCACAGCACCAATATAAGTACCGTCTCTGAACACGTTTGGACCAGTCGGGCACACAGTACGGATGTTGGGGAATGGATCGATAATTTACTAAGGGCAGCTTTTGCTGACATTTCTTTTTTAACCGAATATTATAACGGATAATTTGGGGACTTCTATCTCACTAATCAACAAGCATTGGAAATGCAATAGGTCTCGCATTAGGAAAGTTTGAGCTATTGGTATTGTAAATGACACTTTTTTTATTTATGTGTTGGTTTTGAAAGTAGCAAAATGAATAGCTTTGTCAGTTACAATGTCAATAGTTTTAACTTTTGCAAATGTGACACCTATAGCATTTGTAATGCAATGTGTGTTGTATTTACGTGACTTAGATGTATTGATATTACAAATAACAATGGCTTTTAATTTTGTAAATAATTAATACTTAAATAAAAGTTATTGTAATTTATAATGGCAATAGCTTAAACGTTTGTAAATAACTTTTGTGAAGATTATGTTCAGTGTATTTTATTGTGACGACAATCCAAGAACATTGCATTTGCACCTACACACACAGAGCCACACACATGTAGATGTGGTGGTGGTGGATCTGGGGGATATGGTGGTGGTGGATGTGGTGGTGGTGGATGTGGTGGTGGTGGTGGATGTGGTGGTGATGGTGGTGGATGTGGGGGTGGATGTGGTGGTGGATGTGGGGGTGGTGGTGGATGTGGTGGAGGTGGTGGAGGTGGTGGTGGTGGTGGTGGATGTGGTGGTGGTGGTGGAGGTGGTCGATGTGTTGTTGATGTGGTCGATGTGGTGGTGGTGGATGTGGTGGTTGTGGATGTGGTGAAAGTGGTGGTGGATGTGGTGGTGGAAGTGATGGTGGTGGGTGTGGTGGATGTGGTGGTGCATGTGGTGGTGGTGGATGCTGTGGTGGATGAGGTGGTGGATGAGGTGTTGGTGGATGCGGGGATGTATGACGTTACAACGCATACTTTTACTCTGCATACCATTACAACGCGGTATTTACAACGCATACCGTTACAACGCATAGCGCTTTGAGGTGCTGGATAGTGGTAAGTATAATTTACTATTCTAACTCCAGTCCCCGTGGACCCTAGGGAAGGTGTTGGATAGTAAATTATACTTATTCCCTATCCTAGAGCGCCCCCCAGCGCAATGCGTTGTAATGGTATGCGTTGTAATGCCTGCGTTGTAGTGGTAGTGCGTTGTAAAAAATGTGTTGTAACAGGTGTATACCGTGGATGCGGTGATGGATGTGGTGGTGGTGGATGTGGTGGTGGTGGATGTGGTGGTGGTGGTGGATGTGGTAGTGGTGGTGGATGTGGTGGTGGTGGTGGATGCAGTGGTGGTGGATGCGGTGGAAGTGGTGTATGTGGTGGTGGATGTGGTGGTGGATGTCATGGTGGATGTGAAGGTGATGGATGTGATGGTGGATGTGGTGGATGTGGTGGTGGATGTGATGGTGGATGTGGTGGTGATGGTGGATGTGGTGGTGTTGTGGTGGGTGTGGTGGTGGTGGATGTGGTGGTTGTGGATGTGGTGGTTGTGGTGGATACGTTGGTGGATGAGGTGGTGGATGAGGTGGTGGATGAGGTGGTGGATGAGGTGGTGGATGAGGTGGTGGATGTGGTGGTGGATGAGGTGGTGGATGAGGTGGTGGATGTGGTGGTGGATGTGGTGGTGGATGCGGTGGATGTGGTGGTGGTGGTGGTGGATGTGGTGGTGGTGGATGCAGTGGTGAAGTGGTGGTGAATGTGGTTGTGGTGGATGTGGTGGTGGTGGATGTGGTGGTGGTGGATGTGGTGGTGGTGGATGTGGTGGTGGATGTGGCGGTGGATGTGATGGTGGATGTGGTGGTGGTGGATTTGATGGTGGATGTGATGGTGGATGTGGTGGTGATGGTGGATGTGGTGGTGGATGTGGTGGTGGTGGATGTGGTGGATGTGGTGGATGCGGCGGTGGTTGTAGTGGATGTGGTGGTGGGTGTGGTGGTGGGTGTGGTGGTGGTGGGTGTGGTGGTGGTGGTGGTGGTGGATGCGGTGGTGGTGGATGCGGTGGTGGTGGATGTGTTGGTGGTGGATGTGTTGGTGGTGGATGTGGTGGTGGCTGTGGCGGTGGATGTCATGGTGGATGTGGAGGTGATGGTGGATGTGTTGGTGGATGTGGTGGTGGTGGTGGTGTATGTGATGGTGGATGTGGTGTTGATGGTGGATGTGGTGGTGGATGCGGTGGTGGTGGATGTGGTGGATGGGGTGGTGGTTGTAGTGGATGTGGTGGTGGATGTAGTGGTGGTGGTGGATGTGGTGGTGGTGGATGCGGTGGTGGTGGATGCGGTGGTGGTGGATGTGGTGGTGGCTGTGGCGGTGGATGTCATGGTGGATGTGGAGATGATGGTGGATGTGTTGGTGGATGTGGTGGTGGTGGTGGATGTGGTGGTGGTGGATGTGATAATGGATGTGGTGTTGATGGTGGATGTGGTGGTGGATGCGGTGGTGGATGCGGTGGTGGTGGATGCGGTGGTGGTGGTGGATGGGGTGGTGGTTGTAGTGGATGTGGTGGTGGATGTAGTGGTGGTGGATGTGGTGGTGGATTTGATGGTGGATGTGATGGTGGATGTGGTGGTGATGGTGGATGTGGTGGTGGATGTGGTGGTGGATGCGGTGGATGTGGTGGTGGTGGATGTGGCGGTGGTGGTGGATGGGGTGGTGGTGGTAGTGGTGGATGGGGTGGTGGTTGTAGTGGATGTGGTTGTGGATGTAGTGGTGGTGGGTGTGGTGGTGGTGGTGGGTGTGGTGGTGGTGGTGGATGCGGTGGTGGTGGATGTGGTGGTGGTGGATGTGGTGGTGGATGTCCTGGTGGATGTGGAGGTGATGGTGGATGTGTTGGTGGATGTGGTGGTGGATGTGGTGTTGATGTAAGACTGGTATAATGTAGGCATTTAAGAGAGTGGGGTTACATCATGGTGCCCGCGGAGGCAGCACACACAGCCTGGTGACACGAGAGACAAGGAGAAACACGTCCGTCAAAGTGAAAGTACGGCCGGCCGGCTGAGGGCATTGCTGTGGGGAGGGGGGATGAGAAATGCGACACGGCGGGCAGGGGAGGGGGCGGAGCGGGGAGAGCGGCTAAAGTTGGGCACTGTAGTGTGACGGCCTCCCGTCCTGTTTGTCCAGCAGCAATGAGGATTTAGCAGTCTTTCACGGACGTAGACATGAACATGTGCATTAGGAAATGTGTTAATGAAAACTAAAAGTGATAAAGCTAGACTACTGGAAACGTTCACCCACGCCATTTTGACAATTATTTTTCTTCACGACAAAAACCGAAAGTCTGCAACTTAACTTCTAGGTCAACAAGCACACGTGTGAGTAGTTTCTAGATGCAAAATCACCTTTTTCATTTACAGACTTAATGCAAACCATGATTCAGGTACAACAGATCATATAGAGTGAGGGGCTTCTTTTCCAATTCAAACGCTTCTTGTCAACTGTGCACGTAAAGCACTGTTTGGGTTACACTGCCAAGACTCCAGCATGATGGCAACATCTTTACTACTGCTGGAGAAAAATTAACTATGAAGAAAAACGATTACCAGATCACATATGTGTCCCGCTGCCAATTTCAAAATGAATCTAAAGTTAGTACCCACTCTGTGACGGGAACATTGTCCCAGTATGAGAGTCTATCTGCCACCATCTGGACACGGCGCTACAAATTATGTTTGGAGCCTCCGATGAGCCATGACTAAACAATGGATTCTTTGTACAGCATGAACATCTGCAACCATGGAACTATGGACCTGACCCTTATCTAAATGCAAAGATCAATCATTGCAAAGCGAAAAGGTCTCGTCTTTGTGATCTATTGGTTTCGCCAATTGTTTTAGCAACGCAGTGCAGAGTGGCTAAAGTTGGAAAAAAAATAATAATAAGCTTTTGACATGGCTGCCTGCGTCGTTTTGTAAGCATGCGCACCATAAATGCGTGTAACGACAAAATGGCACAGGCATACAAGCCGGCCGGCTGAGGGCATTGCTGTGGGGAGGGGGGGATGAGAAATGCGACACGGCGGGCAGGGGAGGGGGCGGAGCGGGGAGAGCGGCATGAGGGTGTGAAGCAGCAGGGGAGGAGTGCTGCTGGCGATTGACTGGCGATTTGATGATGTGCACGCGCATTTTAGGTCAATGCGTTTGCGCATTGACCTAAAAACCACGGGCACAGCATCAAATCGCCAGTCAATCGCCAGTCTAGGTAAAGCTTATTTAAGCCCCTATAGAGCTTCGCCAGCTATGCGCATGCGCACAGCAGGCGAGCCCTAAAAAGCTATAGCTATTACTTCCATAATCTGAGAAGAACACAAAAGGAGTGCCTACGTGGATTTCTTGATCGCAACTAAAGAGTTCGTGTTGGTGGACTCTGAAATAAGTATGTACCACTTTAAATATATGCTGTTTATTTTCTTGTAATTTAGTTTATACGTTTTCAATACGTCAACAGAGGAGCTGAATGTTCTTTTAGTTACCACTGCCATCATATTGATATTACAAATAGCATTAGTGGCAGATGTTTTCTGAGTTTTATGCAGTTTTTTTTTGATTGAACACAAAAATGGGGATTAAGACAAGCAAGCATGGTTTGCGCTCCTGTCACATGCATACGTTCCCCCATTTGTATTGGTTTTGTGCGTGCGGTTACCTCCTGTTGAAAGCTTTTGGGAAGCGAGTTTGTGCTCATCCCGAAATCACTGCTAAACCTCAAATGGGTGTAAATAACATTTGCGCTCATTTTGGCATTCTTTATATGTTGAGTAAATATGTATTAAAAAAGTAAGATTAGGTTTCTAATCTGAATTTCCAGCATTTAAAACATGCACATTTAGTTTTATTGTGACCGAATCCATTGTTAGCACCCCTTGTAAACATAAATACCTTAACAGTCACACAAAAACAACAAAACTAGAAAACATATTAGTCGCTTTGGAAAAAGAAACGCGTTGGCCAAATTCTTTACTTGGAAAGTGCGTCAGATTAAAATGGTGATTGGTGGAGACAACCACCGGTGCATGGACCTCCTTAACCTGCAGCACTAATAGGAACAGCAGGTGGCACGTTACAATGGTGCAGCAGCTAATCCCACGCTTGACACTTCCAAAACTCTCGAACTGCTCTGATCCCAGAGACCTCCACTCCACATAGCACACCTGAGGCCCTGCTTATATCTACAAAAGAAATGCATGCGGCTAAGACAGCTGTAAACCAAGCATAGGATTCATTCACGCATTGGCTTCTAGGTGTAGAATACAACAAGTGCAAAAATGTATAAATGGTATCATTTTTGTTGATTCACAGATGTTTCTCCCTGTACCGCACATACATTGTGTGGTATAAAACCCACATTAAATCTTTGTGACTCACAGAAATAATACCGGTGATCCCGCTGACAGATGAAGTCCAAATAGGGACGTTTGTTCTCAGTCATGGAGAATAGAAAGCTGGAAAAACAATTAATGATACAACAAGCATTGACAAAGCCAATAGGTCTGTCTTGCATTTTGTGTTTTTCCTAAAATATTTTTCAAAAGTTAATTGCAGTGAAATTAAATAGATTGATTTCCTTATATAATGCATATATCAGAGAAATAATTTGGCATGTCTTGGTTCGGTGTACTTACAAGATGAAAAATAATCTCCCAAGCATTACACTTGAAGCACTCCATTCAAGGCAGAATAGTAGGCCAAGTATAGCATGAGGTGAAAGCTTTATATGCCTCTAGGCGGATCCAAGGCTACTGCAGGTACATTTTTAAGAATTGGCAACAGCAGGTCTGTTAAACAGTTACGCTGTCAAGCCAGACCTAAAAGTGAGTTAAAACCCACTAAACAAACTGGGGCAACCAGGCCCGTCAACAATTGCTGCTGGCACAACAGAATTATGCCTCCCTTATCTTGGATAAGGCTCACCACGCCTCCCTGGTAACAGCTGGGTTTACCAGTGGGGAGATAATTCGAGTTAGATGCTCCCTCGGTTGTGTCAAGGGACATTTAATTCCCAGAATCTCCCTGGTATAGCAAATTCGGACAAGGAGTTCATCACGGATCCCTCTGAGATTGCCGACAATTTCGCTACATATTACACAGAGTTGTACACCCCCAGAGAGTGTCTCCCCGACGATGTGGTAGGCCGGTTTCTCGACGACCTCCCATCCAGGGCTCTGTTAGGTCAGGCAAGTGAGGAAATGGACCTCCCCCTTACAGAGGAGGAATTGGGCGCCGCCCTAGGGGACCTTAAGTCGGGGAAGGCCCCAGGGCCGAACAGGTTTCCCTGTGAATTTTTTAAGAAATACTTTTTGCAGCTGCGGCCCCACTACCTCAGGGCGATAGAAGAGGCCCGTGAGCGGGGATGCCTCCCTCGTGACTGGAGACATGCAGAGGTGGTGGTTTTTCATAAACCTAGCCGACCCCCTGATCAACACGTTTCTTACTCTCCTATTTCCCTTCTGAACGTCGAAGTTAAAATTCTGGCCAAGGTGCTTGCCAATCGCCTGTGGTCCCATAGCACTACTTTAGTGCCCCCAGATCAGGCAGGGTTTATGCCCCATAGGGCGACCCGACACAATATTCGACGGGCATATATTGCGGTCGCAACCATTCGAGGATTGGGAGAACAAGCAGCGCTATTATTGGCAGATATGGACAGGGCATTTGATTCACTTAGTTGAGTGTATTTATTTGCGTTGCCAAGCCGTCTGAATTTTGGATCACGCTTCTTGTCCTACCTGACTTTGCTTTACACTGATCTCACTGCTTCAGTGCGTATTGCTGGCTCTATCTCCTCCACCTTTTCCATTGGACAGGGCACCCAGCAGGGCTGCCCTCTGTCTCCATACCTGTTCACATTGGCTATGGAACCCCTGACCGGTTGGGTGCGTATCGATGTACAGGTGTTCGGATTTGAATGGGCACACGGCCGACCCGGATCGTATAGCATTATATGACAACAACATTTTGTTTTTCCTTACCAATGTAGATAAGACGGGGCGAGATTTCTCCGCATCATGCAGATTTTTGTGGAATCATCGGATCTCTACATGAACCCCTGCAAGTCCACCCTGTGGGCTCTTGGAGATGCGTCGGAGCTCCTGGGCCTCGTCAGTTCGAGTAGTCACAGGAAGGATGAATTACTTGGGAGTGTTCCTGTTGGACTCACCCACTGTGTCTTGGGAAAGGAACCTGGTTGCGGTTTGGGAACAAGTGCAGGAGAATCTTAAGACCTGGTCCCATATGCCACTGTCCATTAATGGTAGATCGGCCATATTCAAGATGGTCTCGCTCCCTATTATATAAACTGCAGAATCACCCCTATCCGTTTTCCCCTAGATGGTTCCGACAGGTTAATGCCACTCTGGGTCAGTTTCTATGGGCGGGGGGAGAGGTGCGAGTTGCCCTACGGACATTTTTCTTATCTATGTACTGTGGGGGGCTGGCAACTTATGATATTCTTTCCTACGATATGGCCTTGCAACTCCTCGTCCTAAACGAGTGGCGGTATGGAGATAGGGACGACCCGGCCTATGCCGTTGAGCGGCACAGTATAGGGGATCTCTCCCTGCACACAATACTGTACTCTGCACCGATACGAGATTCGATGCCGTCAGCGACGATGGTCATTTATTTCCAAATTTGACGGCAGGCCCTACGGAGGATGGGGTGGTGGAATAAACTAACGTTGGAGACCCCTCTGTGGAACAACAGGTGCCTGCCACAATTAGCCACTCTGTCAGGGTTTCGTTGTTGGGATAGCATTGGTATCTCAATGCTGGGAGATGTGATGCGGGCGGTCCTTAAGTCCTTTCAGGATCTGCAGAAGGATTCCACATGCCAAAAACCCAATTCTATAAAAACCTCCAGTTTCAGCATGCTCTTTCCTCTAGCCTGGAGGGTCTGGAGTCCCTTGCGGAGTTTAGCCCGATAGAAGAGAAGGTGTTTATGGGGGATCTTCAGGATCACAAGATTTCTAAGATTAACCATCCCTGGTTACTCACTGCTCTCCCACACTGCAGAAGCCTAGAGGGGCCAGAGGGAGATGTCGGCCCTCTTGATGAGGAAGACTGGACGGAGGCATTAGCTTCCCCACAGGGGACGACTATAGCGATATGACTGCATCTGGCCCAGTTTAAATATCTTCATCTTTATTTCACAAGGTCTTGGTTGTAGGCAGCAGGACTAGTAGCCTCCCCGGTGTGGCTCAGGTGTGAACGGGAGGAGGGTACCCTGATGCATACAATTTGGCACTGTTCTTCCTTGACACAATTCTGGAGGGGAGTGATGGCCTACCTCTCTGAGGTGTTGGGTTGGGACCTTCCCCACTCACTGAAGCTGGTGCTTCTACATGTTATGGATGGGATTGGGGGCAACATTCACAAATGCCATGTCATGTTGCTTGGGTTTGTTCTGGCAAAGAGAGACATCGCTAAGGCCTGGAAGGCTCTTGTGGCACCTCCAGTCTCCGCATGGAAGAATGGGCTAGACTTTTGCATGGACTTGGAGATTCCATTTCTACTGCAAGAGGGTGCCCGCATAAACATTTAAAAATTTGGAAGCGATGGGCGGACTATCGAGGCTAGGTGCTGGAGCCAGTTTCTGCAAGGGGCCCCTCAATTCAGTTTAAGTTTCACTTTGTTGGTGCAAACGGGGGCTTGTTGTATTATCGTGTTCTGAAATTGCTTATTGTGAGGAATGTTTTATTACTATGCTGCTCTTGGGAGGTTGTTAGTGCAATGGAGGGGTTGTTGGGAATGGGTTTTATATTGTTTTTTTCATGTGCATTGCTCGTCATTTTTCCTTGATCTTCTTATGAAAATATCAAAGTCATAATGCATTACTTTTATTATACAGAAGTCTCTGGGTTACAGAGCTCTGACATAAATGTACTATTTGACGAATAAAATCTGTTTAAAAAAAACCACTAAACAAAGAACCTTTGTCCTGAATCCCACTGGTAAAAGTAAACCGTAAAATCCCCGGCACGCTTGCACATTTCAACTTTTTTGCTAATATGCCACCCTCGACTAATAAGAAATAACTTAATAATCCGTTTAAAATAGAATGACCCCGTTTTAAATGATCATATGATCCTATATTAAGAGGACATCTTGGAGAAATGTTTTAGCAAACATTAATGCCACGAGATTCTTCTCCCAGCTCCCATACCATCTTCTCCCACAGACATTGTGAAATTCTAAAAGGCTTTGAGTTGTCTAGGTTGCGAAGTTCCAGTTTGAGTCGTAGGTTTGAGTCTTGGATTTCCCTCTCATTCAACTATGTGATCTTGGGCAAATTACCTTGCTCGTGTGCTTTAGTTTCCTTATTTGTCAAAACGTATGAGTGATGCAATTTTGAATGTGGCCCATACAAGAATATGTATTCAATCATAATGAAGCAATGGAGATTTCCACAAACCCCCTTGGATGTCAGCTTCTCTATCTTGCTTCCTCACAGCGACCCCCTTTACTCACAACCTGCCCAATCTTTCAACAAGGCCTTGAAAAGGGATGCTGCAAAAACAATCTATAACTGAAATGCTGGGGTTACAGTGGGTTCATTGACAGCCTTACACCTGAATTTTACTTCACGTGGCCCTGACTGAGAGCAAGCCTAATTTGCATGATTTCCACCAAGGTCCAAAATAATTTTCATTACTTTATCCTCACTTTCTTTTCCTTGAACAAATCGTCACTAATGAGGCAGCTCCTCTTCACGGGGATACTCACTGCTCTTCACCACACGTATCTTTCAATCTCTCCACACCATTGGAGGCATCGCCCAATGTCCACCACTCACTTTCCTTGTGTTTGTTCCTGTTTCTGGCATGGAGGCCCCAGTCTTTCCTTAGGGTCCCTCATCTTACGAGTACCCTAGGCTGGTGGATGGGACATTGTGGTGCATGCTGGGAAGATTGAACAGGCACTCTTGATGTATGGTGGCAGTCTCCAGCTTGTGTACAAGGGGGCTGCCAATCAGGATAGGCTGGAGAGAAACGCAAGCTGTGCCCCTTATTTCTTAAGAAGCAAGGTGGACAGGTGTTGAATTACCACTGGCATGGCTCCTGTTTTGTTTCGCACACTCAAGTTGGGAAAGACTAGAGAGAAGAGGAAGCATAGAGGGAATTGTCTCCAATTCTTATTCATCATCCTCCTTATCCAACAGAAAGAGAAGTTTAAGCTTCCTCAGGAGAAAGGAAAACCTGAGGGTGTCTTAGAGAAGGTCAGAGTAATGGTAGTGGAAGCCCTCAGAAAGATCTAGAGAGGAAGAGGGGTCAGACACTCTACACCGGGTATTTATCTTCCCTAGATGAAAATTTGGGGAACCTGAACTCAAGGGCAACCATAACATGGAGAAGTTTTGGAGAAGTTACTGGAACATGCTGAATTTGCTGACATATGACACACCAGGAGAGTGCCCACCGGTTACAGCTTGAGGACCATGCGCTGTCGGTACTGGTCTTACTTAATTCTAAATATGATACTTTGCAAATGAAAGAGCACAACAAACTTATGGAGATGTAGTTATTCCTTGCAACAGGTGCCTTAACTTCCTGGTTGTCCTTGACCAATTCCAGCGCCCAGATCTTGGATCATTAGCGCCTTGAGACCCTCTGGGTAAGTAGAGCGCTCTATAAATGTCTATGATTGATTGATTGATCACACTTCCCTTACCCCTGCCCAAGGCCTCTTCCCTCTCCCATTGCTTCCTAAGCTCTAGGTAATAAGGTCACCACTCTTCCTCTAGCCGCTCTCTTCTCCTTCCGCTCCAATTTACTAGACTTCCTTCCCAGGACGTCCTCCATGCACGTCCAGGTAAAGGGTGGATTGTTAAATGGGGACCGCTTATGACAGCTTCTTTAGCTTTTGTATCTGGTTATGAAATGTCTTCAAGACTTAGGGTGATCAGATGCATGTCACTGGGCCACCGTATTTCAAGTTGAATATTTTCAGTCATGAATTGATTCAGTAGCACCAATTGGGCACACACAGATTGTATCCCAGTGGCTTGGAGTTGTCTCGTAATATTACCTTGGGTGCATATTCAGCACTTATGGTTCAAGTTACAGGCTTTTTACTGAGGAGTCCTGTGTATTTCCTTGGGTTGCACGTTCAGTACTACTAGGTGAATTGTACAGACTCTTTACTGGGGTTCAGTGGACTGTGTATTCAGTATTTATTGGTGGACAGAATATAATCCCTTTACTGGCAAGAGACAACTATAATATTGCGCTAATATACTCCCTTGGGACACCATAACCACGCTACGAATGAGATAGACCTCTGAGCATGCTATCACCCTGTGATCGGGTACGCAGAATAAATGGTGCATGAGGCATGCTTTAATTGCTCTCACATACCTTTTCCATAAAACCTTAAAAACATGGCTATTTAACAAATAGTGTTTTTTATTCTTCTATCCTCTTTTTTTACTTCCAACTCAATGGAGCACCAATGCCTAGACACCACCTCAGGGTAGTAGTATGCCATATAGATTAAAATTTCATTTCATTATTAAACATTGTGTACACATACTAGTGGCATCAAATTTGTCAGGCCTGATCAGACCACGTGCCTGGACCTCACCCACCTCTTCCCACGTAAATCACACTACAACCACACACCTCTCTAACCAATCATACAGATTAGTGTGTAATCACTCCGGACAGTGTCAGCGTTTTACAATTTCGCACCAGAGGCAGTTGTGTGCTTTAAGAGTGCAGATGACATGGTGTAACATAGCTTTACATACGATGACATGAAGTGGCATGTCATGCCACAACTCTATCTCCAGCAGGAAATGCAATACATTTTGTTCGAGCTAGTGCAGATCAATTCCGGACATTTCACCTTGCAAGAATGGGAAAACGATGCCAGCTGGGGGCACTAGCGTTCAAACTTTCATTAATTTGAATGAAAGTGTTTTGGGATCCATTTCAGGAGAGGAGTTTTCCTAACGGCTAGGCCAGTCATCTTCGAATCTGGGGAACTGGGTTCGAGTCTCGGCAACAACACTGAACATCTTGTGATTCTGGGCAAATCACATAATCTCCCCGTGTCTAACAAAAATAACAACAAGCATTTACAATGCAATGGTTTTGCCTTTGTTAAAGTTAGAGCTATTGGCATTGCGCTTGACATTATTATTATTTTTTTTAACATAAATAAATGGCATTGTCATTTACAATGCCACTAGCTATATCTCTCGCAAATGACACACAAAGAGCCCCCACACACACACACCCACAGAGAGCCCCCCACACACACACCCACACAGAGCCCCCCACACACACAGCCGCACAAAGTCCCCCACACACACAGCCACACAAAGCTTCCTACACACACAGCCAAACAAAGCTTCCCACACACACAGCCACACAAAGCTTCCCACACACACAGCCACACAAAGCTTCCCACACACACAGCCACACAGAGCCCTTCACACACACCCACACAGCACAAGCAGGCAACAGGGGCACACGGAGGCACAAGCAGGCAACAGGGGCACACGGAGGCACAAGCGGGCAACAGGGGCATACGGAGGCACAAGCAGGCAACAGGGGCACATGGAGGCACAAGCAGGCAACAGGGGCACACGGAGGCACAAGCAGGCAAAAGGGGCACACAGGGGCACACGGAGGCACAAGCAGGCAACAGGGGCACACTTATGGGTGTGATAAAGCACTTTCAAGATATCCTTAGTGATACCAATATCATTCTGTATATTATAAATACCCCAGAGAGGTGAACAAAATCAAAAAACATGTGACATTGTGATACGCTCATCTAGACATCATCCCTGCATTATTATGCATATACTAATCCAATGTTTAGCAGTGTATCTAATACTAAGCCCTACAGCTCTGATGAAGCTGCAGTGCAACGGCAGCCAAAGATTTAATTAAACATGTTGGCTGACCAGCAAAGATAAAGGAGTCGCCATCCCAAAGTAACTACTACACAAAGATGATACAAGCTGTCAAAATGTTCTTTTTACAAAGGAAAGGAGTCCTTTACTAGTAAGCTTAAGGAATAGAAGCTTTGCATAAACGGATTATATATCTACCTTGTGTGAAGCTGTTAGCAGTCCCCTAATGTAAGAAAATTCACTATGGGTGCTCTAACTTCAATAGAGGAACCTTGGGACTCATTCTGGTATCCTTTGCTCCAATGTAACCCCATGGTATCAGAATATGACCTCATGGCAATGGAGGCGGAACTCTGACTCATACTTCAATTTTTTGACATTTAAACCCAACAAATGAGCGAAATATCTGTGCAGCGTTGCAAACACTATTGGCAGGGACAAGATGGCAGGGATCATCAAGAATTAACAAGGTTAGCCATCGTTACTATTTTTTGCAATGGTATCCTACCGAAATTAGCGGACAGCGGGAACGGGAGCCGAGGCAGCGGTAGGGGGCGGGAACGGGGCCGGGGAGACACGGAGAGCGAGGCAGCGGTAGGGGGGCGGGAACGGGAGCCGAGGCAGCGGTAGGGGACACGGAGAGCGGGAGAGGGGGTGGGAACGGGCAAAAAAAAAACCCGTTATCCTCTTGTGCGCTACAGTGAGGTCGGGTGTAGTGCTGACGTCACTTCCCGTACCCCTCCCCATCCGCATCTCTGCCCCACTGCAGAGAGATTGCTGATGTGGCTCTGTTCTGCACAGTACATTATGTACACTGGGGACTGGTTTAGGATCTGGAATTTGGTTTTAAGTTACCTGTAAAAAATTAAGGGAAGGTGTGGTAAAAGTGCTCCAGGTTTGGGATTTCTTTTACGTGAACCTCGCGCGCTCTTTAGTGTGGGTCAGGTTGTATTTGATCACAGTAACTTGGAGCTTGTTTTTTTTAATTTAATTTAATTATTTGTTATGTTTAGCGGCGGAGGAGTTCTTGCAACCGTTCATTCCGCATGTCCATATGGGCATGCTGCTTGCAGCATCACAGTTCGTCCTCAGATCTCACTTTGTCTGGTAAAGCATCTTGTTACAGGTCGGCAGAGTGTCACAAACCCTTCCCACTGAGCCTAGCTAGGGGCTTTAATGGGACTTAACCTGATTAGACTTGCCAGAATACAATCGATGACAAATAAGTCAAAATATCTGTTCCTTCTCATTTTAAAACTATCCCAGGCTTCAATTATTGTTATTTCCTGTGCTTAATAAAAAAGTGCCAATTTGAACAAGGTTAGCCATCGTTACTATTTTTTGCAATGGTATCCTACCGAAATTAGCAGACAGCGGGAACGGGAGCCGAGGCAGCGGTAGGGGGGCGGGAACGGGGCTGGGGAGACACAGAGAGCGAGGCAGCGGTAGGGGGGCGGGAACGGGAGCCGAGGCAGCGGTAGGGGACACGGAGAGCGGGAGAGGGGGTGGGAACGGGCAAAAAAAAAAAAAAAAGAAAGCACTCACCTAGACTTCTTCCGGGTGCCTTCAATGCCGGAGCAGATTCGGGGGCGTTCCCGAGAAGAGGCTTCGGCTGACGTAGCCAAAAGCCAAAAATTCTCGGGAACGCCCCCGAATCTGGTCCGGGATTGACGGACGGAGCCCTCTCCCAATGGCTAGCCTCCATTTATGGAGCTAGCCAATGGGAGGGGGGGCGTATACCCGACCCACACACACAACTCAAAAGGTTTTTTGGCGCATGCGCACTACGTGCGCATCGCCAGTCAAAACCTAAAAAGTGAATGTGTCCTCATGCAACTGGGGCTATGTAAAGCGCTCTGAAGTTCGCGCTATATAAAACTCCGTTAAAATTTAAAAAAGGGAAAACATCAACTTGGTATTTAAAGAGCAAACACACAGAGGAATATGGAAGGGAATTCCCATCCTCACTGAAGAAGATGCAGCCGTTCTTTTCAAAGCCCTTTCAGATGTCATTCAGAGTCCAAATGTTCAACAATGTGACAACTCAATACCCATCGAAGGAGTCAGCTGTGCCCGCAAAGTCACACCTCACCGCTTTATGCCAGACATGGTTAGGACTAGGCAAAGGAGGTTGCCTGCAGGCCCTTGGAGCAGCATTGCATGGATTCTTTTCTAGTTCTTGTAGATTCTAAGTGGCACAAGAAGCCTGGAGAATCAAGTTACATCTACACTTCCAGACGAAGAAGCCATGATGACTCTCGTCTTTTCATTCAGCCAGGAGAAATACTCCTATGGAGGTACATGGGCTCTTCTGGCGAAGGCTACATGACTGCCAAATACTTAGTCTAACGTAAGATGGAATATTGTGTACTACAGCCTCTTGTTGGTGTTAGTCACAGAACGCTTTCAAGTGTTTTATATGTGATGAGAGTGAATGCCAGTATTGAAATGATTCATTTCAGGATGAAAATATTACCGATGATCATTTCATTGACGCCCCATGAGAATTTAACAATAATAATAAAGGATTGTTTTCAAGGTTTTAAGGATCCTGAAGCATTGTCCTGCTAGGCTAATGATTTTCCTGTCAAATGATAATGTTGAGTCAAACCAGATACCTAGATTTTTACTTTAGATTTGGGCACAGGTAGAGGGCCATGGAAATCAGGTCACTATGCCGATGACCAAATCGAAGGTTGCTTGCTAATGATGGAGACTTCAGTCTTCCCAGCATTTAGCTTGAGAAAGCCGAGGCTCAAACGCTCAGCCACCTCCATCTGGTGGAATCTAAGCAGAACAGCAGTACAGCAGTAATGGCCGCATCCTGAGAAAGAGTGATCTGCATAACATCGGCGGGTTCATGGTTTCCTTGGCTCCGGCAGACACCTACCAGCGTATACCAAAACATGCCATGTTTCATCACTACCTGCGATTTAGTGTACAAGATCAACACAACGTCATCTTTGTGCAATTTGGTTTAAAGACTGCTGTCTAGACATCCACCGTGGTGATACTGCCCATCGTCACCCTGTTTCACCAGAGGGGCATGTCGATGAACATAGCTTGACGGCTACCTACTCTGCCCACCTCCAGCTTTCAACCGGAAGGATGAGGTCAAGATAGACTACACCTTTGGTCGTTCATGGCTCTTGATCAACTTGAGCAAGTCGCTCTCGTCTGCAGCCAGCAGCCTGAAATTCATTGGTGCCTTCTGGTCTCTCCTATCTGTTCTTCTTTTGCAGTAAAGTGCAATAAGGAAACTTGCCTTACATCCTTTGGTTGAGCGCCCTAGGCCACATGGCATCAGCGGTGTTTGTGGTGTCATGAGCCAGGTTTCATCTGCATCCTGTTGCAGTTTATCTACAATGGCATTCGGCTGCAGTTTTATAACCATTTGAGTCTGATCCGAAGTTGGGGATGCTCTGGTCTATTGTGTGATTCCTTCTATATTGCAGTATAGCATCTCCTTGATTTTGGCACGGTTGATATTGAAGGCTTAATGAATGGTCTTTGATCTAGGTCTATAAACATTACAATGGATTATATGACTGTGGAGATCTTAGCAGTCAGTCTTCTACTGAGTTTGTCTTTGGCTCCTTCCCCCATACAGAAGCAGTCTCCAGATTAGAGCATTGTCCTGGTACTGACAGAAGCCCCAGAGGGTCATCCCTTGAAGCCAGATCCAGCTATATCACATCCTTATCTATGAAAAACGTATTTCAGTGTCTTTCATCTAAACCCAGTGGCTGAGATGGAAGCTCTGCTGCGTAAGGGTCCTTTGCTGGTGATAAAGACCGAGGCATTGGTCTTGCCTGCGCATCCTTCGTTCAGTCTCAAGTTAGGACATTTAATAACCCCCTGGAGGTTGTCCGGGTGGCTTTGAGGGCAGGAGACCCAGGACAGGAATCAGGAGTTCCTTCTGTGTGTTGAAGTGAAGCACTATCAACTTATCAGGAAGGAACAAGATAGTCCAATATCCTTTGGGGTTTCTGCTCCAGCAAGGAAGGCCTCCACAGCAGCATAGGAGATGGATGTGTTCCACTATTAATCTAGAAGCTGATGTTCCTCCAGTCGTTGGGGTGTAGGGATGTCCTCCACAGGCCACTGCACACTTCTTCTCTAAACGGGTGGTGTAGAAAATGGCCTTTTTATAATGCTTCCTGCCCTTTTTGTCTGCTAAACACTACTAGTATTATATTGTGACATTGAGGAACCACTAGTTTCTTGGTGTTTTTACTTCCTGTCTGGGGTATAATGTGAATACTGTCAGTTTTTACCTACAGGCGTACCCCCGCCTGTTCTTAGCAGAAGAAAGCTGCAGTAGGGCTGATCCTCTCGGCAGGACCTCAAGGCGATCCGTAGTCCTGTGGAGAAGAGGGGTGACATCACCGTTCTATGAGAACCAGACTGAAAATAACAGTGAAATGTGACTGGTCACGGCTGGCCCAATCAAGCCATCAAAGGTCTAGAAAAGGTCTTATTCTAGAATATGGAGATGTCTGTTTTCAGCCTGTTCTCCATTGTAGCCTAAGTTCAGAGGTCATCCAATCAGCTTCGGTGAGACCAGCCTTGGTATTCAATGGTCAGAATCAAGGTATATGAGGTAAGCAAGGGCAGCTGAGTTTTTAAACGTTGCTAATGTAAACCTTTCGAATGCTTTGAACTACCTCGCAGCAGAGCTGCCACCATAAATTAGAGACTTTCATAAATTGCGGGTAGGGAGAATTTGTTTAAGGAGAGCCAGTGCTTTTAAATGGGCCGGTACTCACCGGTACTGAGTACCGGCACTTCTTATTTTTATCACCCTGAGTACCGGCACTTCTTTACGGCCGTGGAGAGTACCAGAACTCATGGGGGTAGGTGCATTGGCCTCTAGTGGTAGTAGCCTGTCTCTTTGTTCAGCCAAATCACTGTAATAGCCCTGAGCTGAGCCCCCGCTGAACTATTCAGCATGAGCTCATTTGCATGATATCCCAGTGTTTGCCGTTATGCTGTGTTGCAAGGAATCGAGGCAGCACAGTGACAGCGCATTGAGAAAAGCCATGGGAGGTTCAAAGGGCTTTAATCTCACCTGATTCTTTTGTGTGTCTGTTTGCCTGCTTGTGCCAGGGCCAGTCCTAGGATATGTGGGGCCCCAGGCAGAATAGGAACATGTGAGGTCCCTAAGCTGAGACGACGTGGGATTGGATCGGATCGGGCCGTATAAGGAAAGTTTTTTTTTTTAATAATTAAATTAAACCAACCACCGGCGACTCATGCTGTCCGCGACTGGGTTTTGTCAATGGTTGTTAGCTGTTCAAGCTACATGTGTAACAACAATAAATTATTTTCCTTTCACCTTGTTGTTTTGACCAATAAGTAGCTCCTTCACACACATTTGCATAGAATCACAACTGGAATGCAGGACCATTGCTCTTTGTGCTCTGTAGAGAGGACATATTTTGCATGATCATGTAATCTGTATACCTTTTTGGCCCACAGACACGCACAGTGTGAAAGTTGTACTGCCTGCATCCTCAACTCCAAAGTGCTCATTTGAAGCCTGTTATAAACACATAGAGACGACTCAGAACAAAGGGTGGATCATCCAAGAGTAATATGCTGTGAAATGAAATACAGAAACACACATGCTGCAAATAGCTAGCACACTTGGGGAATGCAAGATTAAGTAGAGCCTGTGAAATATAAACAGGAACAACATCACTGCCAGAGATTACCCTAACATCAGGACCACTGGAATTATGCAGCAGAAGAGGAATAAATTATGTAGCAGGGTGAGTAAATTATGTGGCAAGAAAAGGCAAATTGTGCTGCATAATCCGGCACATTTTGAAATAGTATTACTTCATTTTTTTGCCAATTTTAAACTTGGTAACATTGCTTGGGCACTGGTTGCACCCCATTAGTAACAATTTAACACCCAAATTTAGCAGTGGGAAACAGAAAGTTGACTATTCCAGCTTTTCAAAGGGCCTTCCCACATGCAGTAAGCCGAGTTGCTGCATTGTTAGTAACTTTCTAACCATTTGAGATAGAAAGCAATTTTGTTGCTAAAATCTGTAGATTATGCAGCAGATGATGGATTATGTGGCAGATGCGTCAAATGCATAATTCTGCAGAAGTCGCCACTGCTGCATAATCGCATAATTCCAGTGGCCCTGCCAAACGTGCAGCGCCAGACTGGGAAAGAAAAGTGGCCGAGTACCAAAATAAAAGGGGCCCCCATTATTGAGTTAGTAAGGTAGAAAAGTGTCCCATGTTTGTGTAAGTTTTTTAAGGTATGGAAGACTGCACTGATTTGAGTTTGGTGCAGTCAATGTTTGCTTTAATATCATAAATATCAATAGTAAAAACCGGCTCACCTGACCATTAGAAGGTAAACAACAAGACAAAAATATGGCCTACATACTGACCGAAGGGATTTAAGTGGGATGAAAAAAAACTGGGGGGTCTTTCAAAGGGGCATTGCTGATGTAATTAAGGGTGTGGCTTAAAACCATGTGAGCTATATAAATCTGTGCTTAGCCTAGTGCGCCGCCCGACTGGTATTTTGCTGCTGCTGTCATTGCCTCCAGATAAACATTACAACAAGTAAAATTACACCTACAACAAGCCAGGATTATTGAATGCCTGACATAATATCGACAGACAAAATATCTACATACAAAAATATCGGCACAAAAATATCGAAATCAAAAATATCGGAGTCATATCTTCATAAAGGTAAGTACAAAAATATCGAAAAATTAATATCGTAGTACAAAAATATCGAAATTAAAAATATCGTTTTTTAAAATGTATTAATAATAATGTAAAAATAATTTTAAAATACATATAATTTTACAAATATTAAATAAAAATATTAAAACATAATTAAAAAATTAAAACTAATACATATACATTTAAAATAAATTAAACACTTAATAATTTAATGTAATTTTCTTTTTTTTAATTTCATTTAATTGATTTAATTTAAATTTATTTTATTTTTACCCTGTACGCCTGTACCCCAAAAACCCAAAACTGACCCTGAACCCTAAAAATATCCCTGTACCCCAAAAACCCAAAACTGACCCTGAACCCTAAAAATACCCCTTTACCCAAAAACCCAAAACTGACCCTGAACCCTAAAAATACCCCTTTACCCAAAAACTGAAAACTGACCCTGAACCCAAAAAATACCCCTTTACCCAAGAACTGAAAACTGACCCTGAACCCAAGAAATACCCCTTTACCCAAGAACTGAAAACTGACCCTGAACCCTAAAAATACCCCTTTACCCAAAAAAGGAAAACTGACCCTGAACCCTAAAAATACCCCTTTACCCAAAAACTGAAAACTGACCCTGAACCCTAAAAATACCCCTTTACCCAAGAACTGAAAACTGACCCTGAACCCAAAAAATACCCCTTTACCCAAGAACTGAAAACTGACCCTGAACCCTAAAAATACCCCTTTACCCAAAAACTGAAAACTGACCCTGAACCCTAAAAATACTCCTTTACCCAAAATTAATTATTATTATTTAATTACCAATTAATTATTAATTAACAATAACAATAAAGTAAATATATTAGCACATTAGCTGTAATTTATTTAATTTAATAATGAATATTATTTTTTCCCAATTAATTAATTAAGAATAACAAAAAATTATATATATAAAAAAGTACTCTAATTAATGTAATTAACTAATTAATATTAATTAATTACCAACTAATTCATAATTAAAAATATGTACAAAATTATATTAATTAATTAACTAATTAATATTAATCAATTACCAATTAATTATTAATTAAAATATGTACAAACATATATTAATTAATTAATTATTATTAAATTACTTCCCACCCTATTCCCCTATAAACCCATAACCCGCTACAGAACATATTTATCAATTAATCAATTAATTAAAATTAATTAAAAATGAATTCTCAATTAATTAATTAATAATTCCTACTAATTAATAATTAATTTAACATAATTAAATTACTTCCCACCCTATTCCCCTATAAACCCACAACCCGCTACAGTACTAAAAGACAATATTTAATTAAATTACATTAAAAATAAATAATAAAACATAATAAATACAATATAATATACACAAAATCTATTTAAAAATTGATATTAGTAACATCAAAATTATTTATTTCGATATTATTGACATCGATATTTAAAACTTCGATATTACTAATATCATACTAATATCGATATTAAGACTGTCGATATTACTTACCCTCTATATTATGTCCCATCGATATTTAAACTTCGATATAATTGTATATCGAAATTTAAAACTCAATATTTTGTCTGTGTACCAGGATTATTGGCTTTGTCAGTGGTTATTAGTTGCATAGGCAATGTCTACGGCTTCCTTTTATATAATATTGAAAATGCTGCCGTTCTGACATGATGAGACTGAAAGAACTATAACGAGTCTCTTTGAAGTTTCATTGAAGGTAGCGGAGGGTGGCACTGCTGCAGAGTTGAGATTTGTTTTTTCACTCTGAGGGTGAGGGTAAAAATGGAGAGCGAGCCCGTCTCATCGCCTGCTTTTCAGAACTTTCATTCATTGTGCAGACACTGGATCAATATTTTTGCAGGCGAACTTAAGGACATGAATGTACGGCCCCTTTAAATGTCCATTTTAATTCACTACCAGGTCTGAGACTTGAGTGACCTAGCAGCCTTTAAACCTTGCTGCATCCACTTTTACATGCTGATTCTGCTCCCCTGTGTGCACTTCTTGTCTCACTGCCACACGCACACCTATCTGCTCCCCCTCCCCGCACTCTATTCAGTGTGTGTGTCTTAACCCTTTAACCCCCCTCTCGGCTCCCTTTCCACTTGTCCTAGGTGAGCAGTTTCTATTGTGATGCATGTTCTATCTTTTGTTCTGCACCCAGCAGGATATTCTGTTTTTCATTGATACAGGGGCAGGGCAACCTTCACAGGCAAGGGCTCTTTAATAAACTGTCTAATTTGCTGTCATCAACGTGCAGATGCAGCCATTAGGCCCTCAGAGACAGGCCTGCAGGGGAGATTGTTCAAACAAAGAAAAAATATAAACTCTTAGGGGGGCTCCCTGGGCCTCAAATGTCTGAAGTCTGTAAAGGTGCGAGGCCCCACAGCTGCGAGCAGGTTCGGGGCCCTGGGCAGCTGCCCACGCTGCCCATGCCTACCGCCAGCCCTGGCTTGTGCATGCTTGTTTTTGTGAGAGAAATATTACAAAATAAGGAAAGGTTAAAATATCACTGTTTGACTTTCATTTTGTATAACGAATTAACCTGATTTGTTTATAGAAAGACATTTCTTGTGTGTGCTACAACTAGTATATATAAGCCAAACTTCGCATGTCTTGCCTTTAGCCTCGCCTCTAGCCCCGCCCACTCGCCACATTTAAATGAGTACCTGCACTATTTTTTTCCCATTTAAAGCACTGAGGACGGCCCCCGCCCCCACACGTCCCACCTCTGCTAGGTGTTACATCGGATGCAGTATCAGAGGGAAGCTTTGGTTTTGAGACAGGGTTTCTCCTCTATCTGTCCCACGCAAGACTGGAGCAAAGGCTCCTTGAAGTGTCGGTGAAGAAGTGATGCTATTTGTGTGCGTCAAGTGCAGTTAGTCTGTACAAGCTGCCAGTACAGAGGCGAGCTGTTCGCGTTATCATCTGCAGTTACCAAAGAGCGCTGCTTGCTTTATCAGGCTTACTAACGTGTTTCCTCCAATGCCCATTTTGCATCTAGCATTATTTAAGTGCTCATTTTGCATTCGAAAGCAGCTTGCATTACATTAACAACCAGAATGCCTTGAACTGTTCTGTTTGCCCAATCTGTCGTGCACAGCTGTAAGGTCATGTTCTCTGAAATAATAAATATATTTACTTTGGCAACGCCTGTCTAGCTCGCCGTGCCAAATAAGTAAAGTACTATTAGTTTGAATATCCAGCAGAGGGCGCTGTTTGCTCATTACGCACAAGTTCTTCATGCGTGACGATCTCCAGTAATCCATTTGTCAGGTGTGAAAGCACACCGCGCGCCTATGGAAAGCACGTTCTCATCGCGTCACTACCAATACCACGGCGAGCCCAGCATGAGCAGCAGTTTCTCATCGTGCCCGTGGAAATGTCAGGCTTCTGTGAACGAGTGCGCAATGCCAGCATCTGGGTTAATCACTTTCGGCCATACCTAACCAGGAGACGAACTACCTTCATTGTATATCTCCACCATTTTAATCAATGCTTGAACAGTGTACCTCCCTGTCTAACGGGCAGCTACCAATGTCTGAATGTAATTATTGTAACTTGTAACTTGCTGTACCCGGATATCATGCTGCTGTTGTAAAGCACTCTAATGCCTCCGGGCCATGTCCGTGCTGTAAAAAAAACTCCTAAAATAAATAAATAAATAAAATAATGTTGAAGGGCTGAGGTTTCCATTCACATGCGCTAATTAAATGAGACATAATAAATTCCCCAGTCTCTGCTGACCACCAGCAATGGACCAGCGCTGACCAGTGGCGTAGCAAGGGTGCTATGGGCCACAAGATCAGCAGCGACACTTATGAGTCTTCCATTTATTTATTTATTTTTGTGATCTTGTATAGCACGGGTATGGCACATAGGCATCGGAGCGCTTTCACAATAAAGCAGAACAAATCAATAACAAATAGAAAATGTACATGTTTTTTAAAGTTGGAAAGAATACCAGGTTAACCTCCCTGTAAGATAGAGGACTTTACATGGATTCCTGTAAAACATAGCAGTAAAAGGCAGGTGGTGCAGTAGCACGAGCTGGACAACAACTGTTCATGCTGGTTGAGGTTAGTCTGCACTTGATGAGAGAGTGAGGGGTGGGGGCGGTTCAGGCCAGGTGTCGTTCAAAGAGAAGAGCTTCGAGGTCTTTTTTTGAAGGTGCCATGACGTGGTCAGGCATTGGCTCGACGGAGAATTCCATAATCTTGTGGCGTTTCCAAGGATTGGCTCTCGTATCGCTCAATGGGTGGTAAAATCTATCCTTAATGAGGTTGCAGTGTCCCTCCCACAGACTCGTGAGAACGGCGCCACTGCACCTGCTGCACCATTGATAGCCACGTCTCTGAAGCGGATCATTTTTGCTTGTTTTGTACAAAACCAGACTCAACAGGGTCGAACTGGCCTATAGAGCAATCAGGCAGTACCCGATGGGCTGGTCTGACAGGTCAGTGTGTGCACCGTCTTTTTTGGGCTGTTTGTGGGCCTGTTTTATGGTCTGCGGAGCCGGTTTTTAGTGCTGATCTCCCTGATATTAGAGCAAATATTGCCTGCAGCAAGCTCGAATCCAAGCAGTTTCCCATACCTTGCAAAACACCTACTTCGTGTCTTTACAAGTTCAAAACTGCCCCAATTTTCAAAGGGGCCAATTTTTTATTTTTCCAATTCACTAATTGGAGCCACTTTTATTTTGGGCCTAGTTTCTGTCCCAGAGCGACCCTGAGACTCACCAAGTTAAATTGAACACCTTTCTGCTCAGAAGCACCATCCTCGTGTGGATGATTCCTGAGGGCTCAGCACCAAATGCACCCCGAGGACACCCGCTGTTTGCGTTCCATCAAACAGGCACCTGCATAGTGACACAGGATATTTCTGCATGGGACCAAGTGCCTAGGAATTAGCAAGGTTAGCCTGGGACACTGCGACCAGCCTTAAAGTGAAAGTCTTAAAACACACAGCCTGCACAGTGCTATAAGTGTGGGTAAGCGTATGGGTGATAAGGCTGCATAAATGCCGCAGTATAACATAATACAGGGCACACACATGCTTGCCTTTTTGGTCAGTATTACCCCATAGGAGCAGGAATTGCTGTGTTTACCAGTGCATGTCTAGTAAGATGGTGAGCTACAAACATAAAGCACTTGGGGTCTAACTTACAACAAGAAACATAATATATCTGTCAAATCAGAGGAAAAATTAAAATCAGATTATAGAAATATCTATAAACAGTTCCTTAGTTCTATTTATCGTATGGCTTGGACTTTGTCCTCACATGATAAAGGGTGGAGTGTCTGTCAGAAATGCATGATCTTGAATTCAGCAAACCCGCCAACTCACATGGAGCCACCTGTGTCACACAGAATCGTCTCTCGTCACACGGTGGCCTGGCGAAGAGCCTCCATCACACGGTGAAAGGCAATGTGAGCTGGAAACCTCCCCACAGAGTGGGTTCCAATCCCTTGAGCGGACACTCTGCACAGCTGACATCTTCACAGATTTTCCAACCTCGCCAGGCCACTGCTGACTGCTTTGAGAAGCTCTGATTTGTGTTTTTAGGGGATGGTAGTAGCAGCTCTTAGGCAGTGCTCATCAGAAAGTCCTGCCCCTCGAAGACCTGCTTAAGGCTGGTCAGGCAGTGACACTTGCAAAGGTCTGATCACCCGATCCAAGGCCTCCCTACCTCTCGCGCTTCTCTACCTCTCTCGCCTCTCAGCCTCCCTCATATCATATGGCAGGTCTTATTTGCGGTGTGTGTGATGAGGAACCTCTTCTTCCTTGTAGTCTGGACCCAGGGCGGCTCTTTTGTAGAAAAGAACATATGGGGAATTTAGGTCTCTTAGAGTTGAGAGTTTGGTGGCCATCTCCTGGGGATCTTGCCATCTTACCCTGCAAGAGTTCAGAATACGTTCTGCATCACTTGGTTGGGTTTTCGTTTGGGCAGTGGCCACCATTTCTCATCTTACAGGTGCTCTTGATAGCCAAGTGTTGTGAATGTGCAAGCAGTGTGAATGATGGGTCAGAGCCTGGTCTACTTGTATGTCTGCAGATCATGCCTTTCTCTTTCAAACTGGGACAGGGGC
Source organism: Lissotriton vulgaris (assembly GCF_964263255.1). Classification (NCBI taxonomy): domain Eukaryota; kingdom Metazoa; phylum Chordata; class Amphibia; order Caudata; family Salamandridae; genus Lissotriton; species Lissotriton vulgaris. The sequence goes on along the minus strand of NC_141687.1, from coordinate 840,975,626 downwards.
CTCTTCTTCCAATTTCCCATCATAAGCTCAGGGTGGTGGGGCAGCTCTCACCTCCAGGCTAAATTACTTCAACTGCATCAAAACAAACTTCCCCAACTTTCTGATCCAATGCCTGCAGAGTGTAAAATACGGGGAACTTGTTCATAACTGGCTTGGGAAGGAATTACCATATGGAGTAATTTAGGGTTTGCAAAGCAGGAGGTCCACTGCAAAGTATCAGGTTAGCCGCCGCCAAATACGGGGTTCCCCAGCCTCATTTAGAGGGGAGGGATTCCAGGGTATCAAATGGCAGTGCCTCAGCTGATCCTGCCATCGAAAACCTTTGACTGATGGCATATAAGCCATGGGGCTTCTGGTCAGTGTATGTGAGATGCCCAACTATTTTGACAGCCCTTCCAATATACTGTTTTTGGCCGGGGTCCACCATGCATGGCAAACCAGGTAGGAAAAAATGAACTGTGTCCCCCAAGAGCAGGAAGAAATTTCCTGCAAAACAGACCATTTTTTTTCTTTTGCAGAAATTAATTCTTACTTTTGCTTTGAAGGTTTGTTTCTGCACAAAAATGTTGTCTTCCCTCTAAAAATAATGGGCAGTGTGCATTTCAGTCTTGATAAAATGTGCCTGTCACATTGGCAGGAGCCCTCCTGCCAAAATAATCGTAGACAGCATGGCAGAGAATTCTTAATATGGCGAATGGTGGAGCTTTTGCCCTACCGGCAAGCTGGAGGCTCGCCCATGCCACCGCCAGTGTACATTACCCTGCATTTTCCCACTGCTAGGCAGTCCCTTCACCAGCTCCCAGTGAAGGATTGCCTTTCCACTTTAAACCGGGTCGCCTACTGTATAAATACATTCATAGCATTAAAGCAGCTTCAATCAAAGATAAGACACTACCTACTTCTCCTTGGGGTAAACTGCAGTAAGACATCTGTCCGCAATGAGCTCCTTTAGAAAAGGTAGCCACCACTCCTCAGTGTAATGGGTGACTGTAAAATAAAAACGACTCAAAATATTATGCTTATGTCAGTTCCTGAAAGTTGGGGTACGAGTGAGTGAAAAACTGGTTAAGACCTATGCCTTTCTTTCAAGTACTAAATATTGGAAATAACACAGTATCTGTAACTTTTTATGATATAGTGACAACTACCATTACTGCCACTAGAGGAACACTTCAGTTCTAATCATGTGGTCTGTTTTGTCCAAAATGTACTTTATGGCTTGGTTGAAAGAGGGTATGTTAGGGGGCATTTGTTTTTCTAATTCCTCACACCTATATTGTGTAGGTGTGCCCCAGTGTATCAGGACCAGTTCTGAACAAGGCATTATACTGGGTAGGGCAGCAGCAGGTGCCGAAACATGTTGACCGAGTAGGAGAGATGATGATGATGACCCTTTGCCTATACTTTTTTAATCATGTCAGCTGGGGACAATGATCAAGAGAAGGGTAGCCACCTGCAGGCATTTTTCCTGGTGTCAAATGACAACCCTTGGAATCTAGTAAGGGTATGAATTTGTGGCAACACCAACAAATGTGCATGGTTTTTCAAAACCTGAACACAATAGTTATTTTGTGCCATGTGTACATGAGCGTTTCACAACTACCACCGAGTGTCACAGGCTCTAAAATAAATGTGTGTATACAAGGAACTGGACAGGGCACCTATCACTCCCCACTGGTGTGTCTGTATCTGATAACCACCCTCCAAATAAACCTACTGAATGGTCAATTGGGGATACCCATCAGTCACCACACGGAACCGCCCTTCATCACTTGGGGTTCCTTCGTGACCATTCAAAAGAGAACCCCCAACTTTCACAGAGGAGGGCCAAGATGGTTAAAAGCCCTCTTCCGCTCAGACAGGTCTCTCAATGGTCTTGCTACTCTGTTGTGAGGATGTAGTGGAACAGAGTGGAACAGAGTGCCTGATGCTGCAGTGCCAATAAAGTGTAAAATGAAAAAAAGGGTGTGAATATAAAATTGGATGAGAGAGTACTGAAAATTATTTTATTCTGTTACTACTCACTCTTCCAATGTTAAAAAGTAGGCAGTGACCGTTTTAAACAAATAACTGTTCAGATGAAGTACGAGGTCAACATGTGTCAGCAATTCTAAGACAAATTATGTCCTTGCTTTCTTCAGGACCTATGTAACTGGTGCTACTGCAGAAAGTGATAAATGTGCTAAATCATAAATGTAGTGATAGGGAAACAAGGAAAGAGGTCACCTGGATTTTCTAGGTGTCCACGTCGTCACCTGTTACTGGAGTCGTGTATCCCACGGACTCATGACAGGTAAGGACCTCACCCCACCTGGCAGCGGCTCAGGAGAAGAGTGAAGCACTGCTCTGTCCGTCGGTACTTCTTAGCCGGCGTGTAAGCCGACTGGGGAGCTTAGCGTTTCACCCCAAACCACACTTGGATTTAGCTGAACATTGAGGTTCTTGGCATTCAGTGAGCTCGCAGCGGTATCTGGCTCCAGAAATTACAGGAACAACAGGCAACAGATGTTACAAGGACTGCCCCAGATGCAAGTTCCAAGGCCTCAGAGAACTGTCCTGACAAAGAGGCCTGTCTGGCAATAAAGACAATATGATTCTCTTAAGATGTAACGCCCCTCAGGCTAATACAAAAGGGACTTGCAGAACTGGAGAACAAGGAAGATGAATGAATTCCAACACGTTCGACTGACATCTCTGACAGTCATTGACGAAGGCCCTTCTCACGAGCATATGTGAGTTAGTCAGAGTCTAACTAACTCAAATATGCTCGCGAGAAGGGCTTCATCAATACCGTTCAGAATCACTACCCACCGTTAAAGGACATTAAACATGCTGGACAAATAAAAGATATTCACAGAGTGAGAACACCAGGGTGTGCAGGAGTTTCCAGCAACATAATGTTCTCTTCTGCCTTGCTGGGTCCATAATTGGAGTTTTAATACTAGCTGGGGTGCAGAAGGGTAACTTTCAGCTTCACTCCTGCTGCTTCAGTATTTTGCTTAGACAGTGTCATTTTATTTCCTACAGAGGCAGAGAAGAATTCTGGGGTCGATTCACAGAAGCTTTTCTGTACAGGAGTACTCTGTTTCACACATTGCATGTCTTTGAGGGTCTGACCCAAAACGTTCAACCCTCTAACAGTAAGAAAACAAGCATTAGCAATGCAATAGGTCTCGCATTTACGCGAGTTTGAGCTATTGGCTTTGTAAATGACAATGCCTTTTATTTATGTGCTGTTTTTAAAACAGATAAATAAAAGGCATTGTCATTTACAATCCCAGTAGCTTAAGCTCTCGCAAATGCGAGACCTGTTGCATTGAAAATGCGTTCAGCCCTGTGCTATAAACATTTTTTTAAAGCATTAGGAGAGAGGCCTGCAACAGCAGGCAGGACAAAGCTATTTGAGAAAATACTGCTGTAATTAAAGCCTACCGAGTAACAACCAATGTCTGGGAGGTTACAAAATGAGACAATACGGTAGTAAAGAGGGACTACTAAGCATATTAACCAATGAACAGCCACAGTTTACAGTGGACAATGACACAAGCCAATGACAAATATGAGCAGGCAGTGGGCTCAATCTAAAATGAGGGCAGCATCCTTTATACTTGTACTAAATATACATGAATACGAATGTATGAGGTTACAAGGCATATATTTACAATGCATGCCTTTACAACGCAGTTTTTACATCACAACATCCTTTGCAACACATTCTTTTACATTGCATGCCATTACATCGCATTTTCACAAACTACCTTTACAGCGCATTCCATTACATCACATTTAAGGTAAGTGTAGGATAGTATAGGGGTAATAATGTAATAATTGCTATTCTATCTCTAGTTAGTGCAACAGTAGGGTAAGTGTTGGATAGTGTAGGGTAAAAATTACTATTCTACCTCCAGTGAGTGCAACAGTAGGGTAAGTGTTAGATAGTGTAATGGTACTATGCGTTGTGATGGTATGCATTGTAATGACTTGCAATGTAAGGCCTGCGTTGTAGTGACATGCGTTGTAATGACATGCGTTGTAGTGACATGCAATGTAATGGCTGCATTGTAATGACATGCTATGTAAAGGATGTTGCGATGTAATGACTGCTATGCAAAGGTATTGCGATGTAAAGACTGCGTTGTAAAGGTTGATTTCCCCTTAAATATTTCAATTGTACTCTTATTTTAGATGGTTCGGAGCCAAGTCACAAAGTCATTTAAGAGTATGTGCAAGAGTACTACAGGATATTACTCTGCGTGCTGCAAAGCACCTTTGGGAATAAGCCCTACAATGTAACAGAAACTGGAGCCTCACCTAGTGGTATCAACCAAGGGTTTGTATCACTCTAATAGATAATTCTATAACCTGGCCTGACAAATTGGCTTCTGTGCAGGGGTGTGTAAAATTGGTATCATTTATTTTTGCGTGATAACACATTTTTGCAAAGTTGTGTGACATAATGTGTAATTATGCGAAATACAAATCTGTAAATAAGGGCTATATTTTAGCATGAAGTGCGTCGTCATGTCAATATTCGATGCAAAGATGTAATTTGCTCAAAAAAATGAAAAAACATAAGCACTGTGAACAACAGCCACTTGCGTTCTGTTGTTCCCATGTATTCAGGAATGGCGTATCAGTAGTAAACTTTCCCTGTGAATGGCTTGTAATCATGTAAAGTGGTGTAATGGTGTAACAAGCATAATGCAAACACCGGCTTCTCTTCGGGGTGGTCACTCTTTGATTTTTAGTACTAGGGCATGACTTTTCTGGGCTGTTTTAAAGTGACAAAGTGAGGGGACGGCTTTGATTTCTGGGGTAGGAAGTTCAGGTGTAGGGGCCCCAGGAGGTAGAATGAGTGTCATCTAGATGGGGGACAAGAAGTTTAGTTGTGGATATGAAGTTTTTGTTAGTTGATCTTAGCTAGTGGGTGGGAGTGTAGTGAGTCGGAGAGTTGCTGAGGTAATCTGGGGAGAGATGGCGTACAGCTCTGCATACCAGGGCGAGTAGTAGGTAGGGGCGTCAGAAATGGATAGAAAGGAATCTCCCTTGTTGATGGTGGTAGGCTTAGATGGTTTTGTGCTTAGGGAGGTGTATAAGGTTTATTAGCAAAAATTAGGCTTTTATCAACCGGAATGGATCTGCGGAAGACCCACTAGGTGACTTCTAATAGTCCAGTTTGTTAAACACTAGGGAGTGATCAGTGCTTTGACCCTGGGAATGGAATGAATAATCGGATCTTACATATATTTAGAATTTAGTAGCATTCTAAAGTGGCTGTAGTGGTGATATAAGATTCCATGTTCATGGTGAGTTAAATAGCAAGCCAAGATTCCTTGGAAGTAAATTGAAGGGAGTGGAGGCAGAGGTGTGAGAGAAACAAAAAAGTACAGGACTCCATAGGAGTTTTTGGGGAATTTCGGCATAAGGCACTGGGGTGCTCAATAGTGACAAATAGTCATAAAACAGCTGGATATGAATCCTAGGATGTGGTAGGAGAGGTTTGAAAATGAGAAATATATTTGGGTGTTTTCTGCTTGGAGATGATATGAGAAGCCAAGTGAGGAGATCGTTTCGCCCAGGCAGCTCGTGTATAGGGAGAACGTTTGAGAGCCCAAGACTGGTCCTAGGTGGACTCCAGCAGGTATGGATGTAGATGATGACCGTTTGGTGTCCTAGGAAACTGAGATGGAGCAGTCAGGTAGGCAGGAAGAGAACTATTTTAGAGTGGTGTTAGTAATTCCTGCTGTTTTGAGAGAGATTTCTTACAATGTTGAATGAGGCTGACAGATCCAGGAAGGTAAGGATAGCAGCGAGGCGGTTGTGGTCAGCTAATGTGATTAACTAAGCAACATGCATAAGGGCAGTTTTCATTGAACATAATGTATGGAATCCGGTTTTGCAGGCATTATGCACATTACTTGCAGATTTTGTGTAAGGCGATTGAAGACTAGACCCTACAGAATTATAGAAAACTGGGGGAAGAAATATCAGGAGGTAGTTTGATGTCAAGGAAGGGTCGGCAGTCGTGTTTTTCAAAAAGAGTAGGAGCATAGCTGATTTAAAAGATATAGGCTTGGTACCAAACGTGAGGGAGTGGTTGAATGGAGGTATAAAAAATAAAGAGAACTTTGTTGGAAAGAGCAAGGGGTTTCATAATATAAGGTCTCTCAGGATCAATGAAAATGAGTCGGGGGAAGAAGTAGAATTTGCAGTTGTGATAAGTTCAGTAGGTCTAGCGCTGAGTTGCAACAGGTGGGCTAGGTGTGCTTGAGGGGTTATTGGTGTTTGTGTAGTTAGTGGTGGTTCAGTAAGTACAGCAGCAAGGGTAGTTCTAAAAGTGGTCATTTTGTTGGAGAAGTAGGATGCAAAGCCATTGGCTGTTAGGGATGGGCGTGCATTCCTGGTGTATGGGGGAGAGAGTAGATTGTTGATAGGTCGTTTGAAGCTTGCTGGGTGAGAGCTGAGAGAGGTAATGCAGTTTTGAAAGTATTTGATTTTCCACCCAAGATGCAGAGTTTTCTTCTGTCATGTGTTGTGTTCATTTCTGCAGCGTGAAGCCTACTCAGTGGCAGGTGGTTCATTTGTTTCAAAAGATCATTTGACCTGATGTCGATGCAGTCAGATCCACAAAACACTAATGCACGTGTTAGTAGTTTATTACTGTGTCTGTGGTCGGTTACTTGTTAGAAAGCAGCTATTTGTTTGTGTTTTGTGATTGTGAAAGGACAAATTGATTTGAAAATTATTTGTCCAAACCGCTATAGTCTTGAAATCGACATGGACTGCCACGTTGGCATATTTAAATTGTTATTGCTCGAATTATAAAGCACTGTGTGTGCCGCTTCTCAGTTAATTCAGGGCAGTGAACGAATTAGCAATATACATTTACATGAAGAACAATAAACAAAGTAACTTGGAGTTCTATCAGCTGGGGTCACCGATGACTGATGTTTTCTGGTTACATCCCTCAGTGAGGCAATGATTTTGAAAGCCAGAATAAATAGTCCAGTGTTTTGATCTCTTGAATGAACGACGGATCAGGTAGGTGCATGATGATCCCAGAATTCTGCTTAGTGTGTAATGCGGGACCAGTTTCTGTCAATATTCGGTTACTTTGCCCAAGTCGGCCATATTTATAATTCCCAATATTGACAACAAAAATATTGACGTGCACAAATATCGACGCTACAATATAGACTGCTATGACATTGATGAGGCAGTACATAGGGAAGGGTCCATTTACTATTCTATCACCGCATCGACTTACCTTGACGATATAGAGCGAGTTGATAATGGGAGTCGATGTTGTTGGAGATCAATATTGAAATATCTGTAAACACCATAGAGGTTGTTGATGGTGCCATGGACCTTGAATTTCACCCTTGTTTCTACTCAGAGCCAAGGTGTGAACTGCAGGACAGGCGTAATGTGTTTGTGTTTGTAGAAATGTATGCACCGTCTGGCTGCTTGGTTTGGTAGCCTTGCGATAGACTTCTTGGGAACAGCTCTGCAGCTGCTTTTGCAGTCGTCTCAGGTCCTCCCAGTGACTAGATTGTAGAAGTGAAGGGATTTTGCTGAGAATGGAGATCTGAAGATTGACATGTTTTCTTTGCAGCGAGGCTCTTGTCTTTCTGGGTGGTTAGTGGGGATTTCCATATCAAAGGGCCAGTCGAAAGGTAGCATGAGAATCTCTACTGCATCACAGTTTATGCATAGGATGCGCCCTTTTATCAAGTGGAGCACGTGATTTTATTATCAGGTAAAGATGGAGTGATTTTCTGCTTAGTTGCCTAGCTGGAAGTGACTTGCAACATCTTCCACATACATTTGCAGGCTAACCTTGGGTTGGTTGAGTAGCTGGACCAAGGGATGAATGCAAATATTGGAAAACAAGCAAGATTTGTGGAGGACGCCATAAGGGCACTGGGTGCAAGGAAGATTCAAGATTCAAATGACTAAATCATATCTTTTTAGCTGCGCTAGGACAGAAAAGACTCAATCCAAGACAAAGCAGCTCTAGATGTAGCAGCACACTTTATGGTTTTTATATCTGTATTCCCAGTGTGACAGTGTTGTTGTTCATCAAATCTGTCCATGTTGTTATACAATACTATGTAGTTTACTATATACTATATTTTGCCTCAACCCCTCTATGTCTGTCACACATGTGTTTAGTTGTATAACTTATTTTGCTGCAGCACACATACAGAACCCTGCACCATGCATTGGTCTGGATAGCCTACTGTTTCATGCAACTATAAATGACACTGACTTTGTTTTTGACAACTTCCATTTACTATTCCTGAATTGCACAAGTCGAGGCTCTTGTAATGGCCCCTTGCTCTATAATGACACCTCCACTGGAATATCCTCATCTCCTATATTTAAACCTCTGAGGAACTTAATGGTCTCTCTTGTAGCTCCTCTTTCCATCTCTCTTTCAGAAGTGATGGTTTTAAGGCAGCAAAGAATGACATATGGAGGTGCTAGAATTAATCTGAACTATTAGTATTTAGACTGGTATTTCCGTCCTTCTAGCCCTCCTCAAAAGATTTCTGATGCATATTTTGTATCACTTTGAAGATCCTTTTCTGACATTTATTGGTTTTTAAAAAGTACATGTACAGTAAACCAAATTCCAGATCCTGCAGCCTCAACAGTGTAGCAAGCCAATATTCATGTTATCATTCCATTACTCACTGAGCATGACATCAATTGACCAATGGGTCCCTTCTTGTGTGTTGACACTTACCCTGCCTTCATCGTTTCTGTCCTCACCTTCTCATCTGTTAACTCCATGTTCTTCTGCACTGTTTCAAACATATATTTTTTTCGACATGGTGACCAAAGCTGAATCCAAGTGGTGTCTCACTGGTAATGGATGAAGTGGTAATACAACCGCATTTGAATTACTAGTTAAAAGTCCCATGTTTATTCTTCCCAAAGGCTTCAAGATTTATGTAACCCCCAAAGCCAACATTCAACACTTTCCCCAGAGTGGTTACGTTTGGAGTGGGAAGAGTAAATTTGACCTCCCCCCATTAGTCCAACACTTTCCCTAGGATGGTTGTGTTTGGAATAGTGCATTTGTTCCCCCCGACCCCACCCTAAAAGTTCAACACTTTCCCCAATGTGGTTACGCTTGAAGTGTGAGTAGTAAATTAAGCTTTGCCATGTTAACACTTTCTCCAATGTAGCTATGGTTTTATAGGGATGGGTACATTTGTAGTCAATAAATTGTTAGCATTGGCTTATATTTTTAAATTTGTATATTAAAAATTATACTCATTTATAGCCTAAAATGCTTATTTTGAATGTCGTTTTTGTAAAGTATTATGTTTAACATTTTATTGTTATATATATTTTGTAAACAACTCTTTTAATAAGTACAATTTTTTACGGTGCATTTTTTGAAAATAATTACAACAGGGTAAATGCCCATACACATGATATAGTTGTAGCATACATATTTTTTTGGGGTAGTTATACAATATATTAAAGATATTATATATTATTTTTTAAACCTACATTTTTTTTTAAAAAGTACTGAACAAAATTATTTTGTTTTTATGAGTATTTTCAATACATATTTATAATAAAATATTTTGCAATTTTTTGACAACAAAAATATTTTTAACATATTCTTTACTTTACAAACATTAATACATAAATATTCTTTTACATTACTTTCTCTGCGATGGAACTATTTTTATTTTCTGTCATATTTTCAATTTCTTTGATTTTCTAGTCTTTCTTCACAGTTTGTAATTTTTGTTCATGGAATTTGCAGTTGCAGTTTCCCATTGGTGGTCTTTTTTTGGGTCTGTTTACATGTTTTTATTTTCAGATAGTTTATTTTTAGCCTGTATGCACAGATGGTTATTTTTTTTACCAAAATTCTTTTATTACTTTTTCCTTGATTGTTCATTATTCTGGGGGGTTTATGCCCTGTATTTGGATGGATTCTTTAGATCAGTGGATTCGCACTGGATGTACTTTTTTCTAGGTTTTCATTTTGCATTTTTCTGTTCTCTTTTTATTGATATATTTTTGGGATTGGATTTTTTGGATTCTATCTATCTATATATACATATATATATATTCAGGTCCAAATTGATTATTTAAACAAAGGATGCAGCACTACAGAATGGTTTTTAGCTTATTTTATTGATAAGCTCTCCCACAAGAAACGCGTTTCAGCCACACTAGGCTTTTTTCACGGTCAGTAAGTCCTTCTTTGCTTTCAACTTGTATACTCACTTCTGCCTTTGAGGGGTATTGTGGGATATGTAGTTTATCGCATTTTATCAACAAAACTTTATACATTTATAGAAAGGCAATTGCGCTATATGTCAGAATTAACCTGTTTTGCAAGCATTCAGTATATATAACATTTTATGTATGTGTTAAGGGTTAGTACCCAGCATCATACTTTTTAGTTTCAATTATTTTCAGTTGAGGTATAATACCAACATTGTATACAGTTTGCATCGAGAGAGAGTTTTTTTAAACTAGTAAAGTTTCTTGAAGACTGTCTCTTAAGAAGGAAACTATTCCAAATGAACATAAAGTTCCTAGTCATATTTTATACCCCCAGGATATTTAGTCCTGAATTTTATGATCAGACGTGATTCCGCTTGACGCAGCTTCCGGACATGATTTCCACCTCGGTCTCCTTGTGGTATAATTTTGATCCCATAGAAACACATCGCTCTCCAATCTCCCTTTTGACACATACTGATGTGTTTTGCTGTAGCATATGCCATGTTGGCATTCTTCACTGCACATATGTGTTCCAGGATACGCTTTTTTAACATGCACGTCTCGCTTCCAATATATTTCATACCGCACTTACATTCTATCACGTATATGACAAATTTTGATGTACAAGTTATGTTTTCCTCAATCACCATCATTTTCCGTTTGGTTCTTGAATGTTTGTCATATTTCGGCCTATTTTGCAGACCTTACATGATTTGCATGATTTTAATCCTATGCGTTGATTAGTAAGCCAATCTGTTTTCTTTTTAGTTCATAAAGAATTTTATTAAAAGTAAGAGAAGGTATCAATAAATAATGCATAAAGAACAAAAGGGGGGTAACAAAAGAAGGGGAGGGAAATCAAAAGCAATCGTAAAAATAATACAATAAAATCAGTTACATAGGTTAATCATAGGTGATAAGGCAAATCACAAGGTTTATATTGGTTACACAAATGATCAAGGTAAAATGCATATATATTAAGTGGTAAGAAAGAAAGAAAGGAATGCAAGGGTATTCAAGGGGGTTTGGGGACCTCTTGCTGGGTGAGCCGTGGACGAAATGAACGAAGGGCACAGTTATCCAGAAACAATACAATAGGGAGCCATAACTCCGCTCTCTTGGAGGCCATCTGAATAGGAAAAACAAAAGTAGTATCCAACCTGTGGTTGTGGCAAACATTATAACCCCATGCTTTGAGGGAAATGTTAGATGAAGCCTTCCAATTAATGGTGATCTGGTGAAAAGCAATGGCCAACAGTAAATCAATAATACGTACATCGAGATCAGAATTCTCTCAACAGTGGGAAAGGCTTCCCAGAAATGCGTGAGCTTGAGAAAAGGGAATGCGGGTATGGAAAATTACATTAATTTGAGCCCACACCTGTAACTAAAAGTCATGGACAGACTGGCACAGAAACAACACGTGAAATAAGGTAGCATTCGGGGAAGAGCATGACCAACACACATCTGGGGTGGTAGAGAATCGTTTACTAAGGGTAGAAGGTGTGAGGAGCAACCTGTTATAAATAAAGAACATAGATTGTGTTAGAGTCGCCGCTCTAGACGACTTGCAAACTTTAGTCCATATCTTGTCCCACAGGGCTACAGGCCATGTTGTGGCAAAGTCACTTTCCCACTGCTCCTCCACCTTGGACTTAGACCTAATAGACTCATTTGCATGAAGGTGTTTGTAGATGGTAGAAGCCTTAGAGGTAATACGAAGAAGAGAGTGTAACCTTGAGGCAGGAGAGGGTGCCTGCAAAAGTCGGGTGTAGGTGACCATCACCGTCGTCCTAAGTAAGAAGTACTTAAGAGCAAAGGATGCAGGTAGATTAAAGGACAAACGAAGAGTTGGGAAAGGCAAAAAGGTAGACTGTGAGAATAATTGCGATACCCAGACCAATCCTCTCCGCCTCCAGTATTTCCAATAAAAGGGTTTGTTGTGGATTAGGAGATGTGCATTGTGCCAAATAGTGGATGAAAGGAAGTCAGCAATGGTAGTGTGGGGGGCAGGAGAAGATGATAGGAGGAGGTTGGCCTTGAATTTTTGGATAGACGTGGAGATTGAAGAGGGTTTGCAAGAAAAAGAGATGTACTCAGCAAAAGAAAAGGGGGAAAGGAAAAGGCGCTCAACAGCCAATCTGTTTTATGCTTTGTCTGAAAATGGCTTTTCACCAGCATATCCTTTAGGGAGGTATTTTTTCGGGAGGTCACAGTTGGTTTGTTGCCTTCTAATTCACCAATGTCAGGATCCCCTGAAATTAAGTGCCAATACTTTTTCATCTTGTTCACGATGCTTCCACTTTCGTGGTTCATAACAACAAGCAAGAAAAGGTTCAAATCAAGAGGGTATAATGAACGCACACTCAATAAACGAAAGAAGCGAATTGACCAAAAAACTAGAACGGAAATCCTGATTGAAAAAACAAAAGATGTTTCGGACAAAGACCCACCACGGTTCATAACAACATAGAGCAAAAAAAGTGGAAGCATTGTGAACAAGATGAAAAAGTACTGGCACTTAATTTCAGGGGATCCAGAGGAATAGAGCGGTTGCAATATTAGCGGGACACGCTGAAAGATCATTGAAATGTCTGCCGCGGAGGTGTAGGACTGCGAGGAGGCGGCGCTTGAAATATTTAATGATGCACGCACGAGTTTAGGTGATCTGGCCGGAACTAGTGCTGTGGGGAACAATCAGACGAGTTTAGTAGCACGTTTAAAAAGACTGGAAAAGCTCCAACGCACAGAATTATCAAAGTGGTAGGAGTCGAAATCGCTGCAGCGATACTTGGAAGTACAACGCATTCCAAGGGGCCTTAGAGTAATGGTGGCACCTAGTTATGAGGATCCAAATCCAGAGATGCTGCGGGAGTGGGCTGCCAACAATAATGACGCCTCGCGAAGGATGCTTGGTATATTAATCAAATAAGTCGATATTGAAAGGAAGAAAATCCGGGCGGGAATAGAGCAACTGCTAGGAAACCTAAGCAAAGTGGAGTATCAAGACACCATTAAGCAATTCAAAAGTGAAATCAAAGAAAGGCTAAAGAAGCTTGACGTCTCCATAAAAGAACGCAAGACCAAAAATTCCTGAGAGATAAACAGGACTATGATAGAGGTCAGATCTTTAACTTTGCCAGGAAGTTCGACACTATCCGAAAACAGAAGTTGGGAAAGGCGAACAAACCAGGATTGGAACCTCGTTCAGAACAAAGTAGCTTACAGAGCTCAGAGGTTAATACTGATTTGGATGAGGACGTGAATGCCCAAAGATCGATACCATCAGTAATAGATGAGTTCGATTTTTTACGCGAAGAAAGGAAGTACAATTTGCGTCAAAGGCCACCAATACAGAAAAAAGACATACGAAGAGGAAGGCAGAGGTCGAAGAGGCGGAAGGGGCAGCCTGCAGGAGGCGCAGAGCCGAAGAAGAAAGGGAACAAATGATGGATGAAAGCAAAGAAATGACAATAGTAAATTTGACAGACATTATACTTACTGATGAGGAACAGGAAACATTGAAATTGGGACTTTCATTTTGCCCAGAGGCGAATCTGGATTATGTGCAAACACGAATTGATTTATTCAAGTTTATCAGAATGTTGAAGCTAACAAAACACTTTTTGTCCAATCCATCATCTGGACCTAGCAGAACCCCTGGAGGAGAAACAGACCATGGTGGAGGTCTAGCAGTGAGTGACATGAACTTAATGTTGGAGATGAGCGCCATGGATATGAAAACTCGCAATGAGGATGTTGCTATCAATGTAAGTGATGTTGCCCAAGAAGAGAATATTGATATTTATCAGGATGCACCAACGGGCTTTAGACCAACTTGAGGTTTACACCTATGACAACGAGAGATGTGACTGATGTATATAATGATTTGGTGTTGAACGAACTTAAGAAATTGGGAAAAGAAGCATATCAGAATGCTAATAAATTGAGCAATAGTAAACAGAGGACTTATCATGCAGTGGAGTGGTGTGGCTCACTGTGTCAGGATTGGAACGATGGAGTCACTGATCGGCATCGGCATATGCCACGAACTACAGTTCCCAGCATGATTGAGAAGTTTGTTGCGTGCCTGACGTGAAGCACGCAAACGTCCAGGAAGTAAAAACGGCTCCCGAGGAGACGGCGGGGCCGATAATTCTATGAGATCGCTGAGGCTGTGTTTCATACGTCCATTGAGTACCGGTAAGATCGTATCTGTGTTATGGGAGCAGAGATCATAGAACCCCGTATTGGATTGGGTTCATGGATTAATGTACACATGAGGTAATGTGGCTTCGTGTGCATTGTTTTCCCTATCTGTGTTCTTTCGGCTGAAAGAGCGGGTGCATAACGGTTCCCCGTGGGCGGAATCCATTCGCCTTGATGTTTCTTTCCGGGGAATGACTCAGTGCATATAGAAGAGGAAAACAACCAAAGGAACACGATTGTAACTGTGAGCGAGTAGCATATATATTGGTCGGGGATCCGGCCAGCCTCATATTTCTACAAACAGAGTAACTTGGATTCACAGTAAGGTGTGTTCTAATTCGAGACATTATTGAACTATCTAATTAAAGCAGGCGGTGTTAAGAAGTGATTAACCATAGCCTGCGGTGATTACTTTCCTTTTACACTATTTGATGCACATCTTTATTTACTAGCACAGGAGTGACGGACTGGGGGAGATACAGAGGGATTTATCGACCTTCTAGCTATGAACCCCTGTATATATAGGTATGTTGTGGGTGCTTTGACAGGACAGATTTAGTACTCAAGGTATAGGAGTTTCATCACCTGTTGTATGTTCTTTTGTTTCAGTCGATGAATCTCTGGTCTCACCTCATTCTTCACCCCTGATTTACAGCAATCACCTTTTTCTTTTCAGGTAGGGAATAGGATAATATATGGTTCTGTTAGATAGTGTTCTTAATGGTGTTGTACTAGTAATCATAGGAGAACAGGGTTTAAGTGTTGGCTCTTGTAGTTTCAGGTCTCCTTCCCTGCGGTCCCCTTCCTTTCCTTCCCTGGTGCGACTATCCTAGCAGTCTGTGTTTTATCTTCAGACTCTTGGGGACGTCGTGAGGGGGATGGTATAGGTACTTCAGCACAATCCTGAAGGAATAAGAAGGCGGAGCCTGACACACTGGTTAGAGGCGGCAGACCCGGAAGCAGAGAATGGCCCAGAACCACGGTTCAATTCCCGACGCGGCAGGGTCGTGGACCAAGGTCAACGGACTCGATAATTCTCGCCTCGGTGCCTACTCTAACCAGGGATCACACTCGGCAACTCTGGGCATTAAGCTTGCCTCATCTCTACAAGGGCCCCTCACAGACGCCGGGGATGCCTGGTTTCACCTTGGAGATACCCAGAAGGAACCATCTCACAGGGAAAGCCAGGACGGGTTCCCCAGCGGTCTTCAGCACTAGGACAACCTGAGATGGGGTAACAGTGCGCTTTACAAGTATCATCATTACATTACATTGATTATGAAACTGTCTGAACGTGCTAATTGCATAGTGCGCAGCACAGACAAAGGGGGCAATGTTGTCCTATGGGACAAAGAGAAATATCTAGCTGAGGCAAACAAACAACTCAACAATAAGAACTGTTAGTTAAGAGTTGATGAAAGATTAATGCTAGATAGCAATAGTCAGTTCAATGGTGAGTTGAAATCATGGTATGACCAAACCCTCTAAAATCATGATGAGTATCTGTTTCTAAAAATTGATCAACCAGTCACCGCAGTATTTTATCTAATCCCAAAAGTGCACAAGAATGTTAACAATCCTCCTGGGTGCCCGATAATTTCTGCGATAGGTAGCGCCCTCGAACATACGTTCAAATATGTAGACTCATTTTTTAACCCCCTTGTGAAATCACTCCCCTCTTATACAAGACACTGGAGATTTTCTCAGGAGGATGTATGATCTTCCTTGGGAAGAAGATTACTTACTGGTAACCATTGACGTGTCCACCCTATACACTAGTATAAGGCAATTAATCAATCAATCAATCAAAGCATTTATATAGCGCACTACTCACCCAGAGGGTCTCAAGGCGCTGGGGGAGGGGGGTCCGCTACTGCTCGAACAGCCAGGTCTTGAGTTGCTTCATGAAGGCGAGGTGGTCCTGGGTCAGGAGGAGGTGGGTCGGGGGGGAGTCCCATGTCTTGATGGCGAGGTAGGAGAAGGACCGTCCCCCTGTGGTGGCTCTTCGGATGCGGGGGACGGCGTCGAGGGCGTGGCCGGTCGATCGAAGCTGGCGTTTGGGAGAGTAGAAGTTGAGGCGGCTGTTGAGGTATCCTGGGCCTTGGTTGTGTAGGGCTTTGTGTGCGTGGGTGAGGAGTCGGAAGGTGATTCTCTTGTTGACCGGGAGCCAGTGCAGGTCTCTCAGGTGTCCGGAGATGTGGCTGCGACGGGGGATATCCAGGATGAGTCGTGCTGAGGCGTTCTGGATCCGCTGGAGTCTCTTCTGGAGTTTGGCGGTGGTTCCGGCGTAGAGGGAGTTGCCGTAGTCCAGACGGCTGGTGACGAGGGCCTTGGTGACCGTCTTCCTGGTCTCGGTGGGGATCCACCGGAAGATCTTACGAAGCATGCACAGGATGTTGAGGCACGACGAGGAGACGGCGTTGACTTGTCTGGTCATGGAGAGGGAGGAGTCCAGGATGAAGCCCAGGTTGCGTGCGTGGTCTGTTGGTTTGGGTGCGCTGCCTAGGGCGGAGGGCCACCAGGAGTCGTCCCAGGCGGAGGGTGAGGATCCCAGGATGAGGACTTCCGTCTTGTCCGAGTTCAGTTTCAGGCGGCTGTTCTTCATCCATTCGGCTACCTCTTTCATCCCTTTGTGAAGGTTGGCTCTGGCGGGGTCGTTGGTGAGGGAGAGAATCAGCTGGGTGTCGTCGGCATAGGAGATGATTCTGAGTTTGTGCTGGTGTGCGATGTCTGCGAGGGGGCTCATGTAGACGTTGAAGAGGGTTGGACTGAGCGGGGGGAGGCGGACTCTCTGTGTCCTTCCGGCGAGGAAGGAGATGATCCACTCCAGTGCCTTCTCCTGGATTCCGACGTTGCTGAGTCGCTGCACTAGTGTACGGTGGTAGACAGTGTCGAAGGCCGCGGAGAGGTCTAGGAGGATGAGGGCTGCTGTTTCTCCGTTGTCAAGCAGTGCTTGGATGTCATCGGTGGCTGCGATCAGGGCGGTCTCGGTGCTGTGGTGGGCCCGGAAGCCAGACTGCGAGAGGTCGAGGGATCCGTTTGTCTCGAGGAAGGCAGCCAGCTGCTTGTTGACGGTCTTCTCGATGACTTTTGCAGGAAACGGGAGCAGCGAGATGGGGAGGTAGTTCTTGAGGTCGGTGGGGTCGGCTGATGGCTTCTTTAGTAGAGCGCTGAGTTCGGCGTGCTTCCAGCTCTCCGGGAAAGTAGCGGTGTCGAAGGAGGTGTTGATGATGTCCCGCAGGTGGGGTGCGATGACAGCGTCGGCCTTGTTGAAGACGTGGTGAGGGCAGGGGTCGGTAGGAGATCCGGAGTGGATGGAGTTCATCGTGCAGATGGTGTCTTCGGTGCTGATCGGGGTCCAGGCGCGGAGGGTGGTGGTGGGGGACGGTGGTTCGGTCGTGGTGTGCGTCGGTTGAGTGCTGAAGCTGTTGTGTATGTCTGATGGATTACGAGCAGTGGGACAATTTTTAGGTACAAGGTCCATCAAATTATGGGCACATACCCAGATGATCATTCGTATGGTGGAGAAATGCTTGAAGAGTAATTTCTTCTTGTTTAATGGACAGCTCTTCCACCAGACCTGTGGTACTGCGATGGGCACCTGCTTTGCCCCCAGCTAAGCGAATTTGCATATGGGCTGGTGGGAGGAGCAGGTGATCCGGGTGCAGTACCAAAGGGAATGGGACAACAGCATAATGCATTGGAGTCGGTTTGCCGACAACTTGTTTTTAGTGTGGAAAGGCACTGAAAGTGAAGTAAGATCTTTCATTGCCAAACTCCAAAAGAATGATTTGAACCTTACCTTTACAAGTGAAATCTGCAGTAAAAGTGTCAACTTTCTTGATGCAACAGTTTATGTGAAAAAGAGGAAGGTTGAAATCAAATTATATAGGAAACCCACGTGTTGCAACACTCTCTTGCACGCTCAGAGCTTTCATCCTACAAATCTGAAAAGAAGTATCCCCTATGGGGAGAGCCTGGTAGTGTACCAGAAGAGACCAAGAATTAATTGGGTGTTCTAAAAAGGAGGTTCAGGAATAGAGGATATCCTGAGGATTGGATTGACAGTGGTATCAATAAAGCATAAAAAAAATGAAGAGAGGAAATCTTGTTTGATGCAGGAAAAAAACGTGGGAAGAGTAGTGAGAATCAATGTAGGTTCATCACGACATTTAGCAAGCAGTATGATGAGGTGAGAAGAATATTCAACAAGCACTGGCACATTATTAAGAATGACCCTTTACTAGGTGAACACGTTGCAAAGAGACCCCAAATTACATTTCGAAAAGTTAGGTCCTTCAGAGAATCTCTGGTGAGCAATACTCTAAAGAAACCACGGGTAAAAACTACCTGGTTGAACAAAAAGGAAGGATTTGTGAGATGCTCAAAATGCAAGGCATGCGTATATGGAATTAACATTGATCAATACAAGGCGGGCCTGACAAACAAGATGAATAAGATCAAGGGCAAGTACACCTGTAAGACGGATTATGCCGTCTACGTGCTGCAGTGCCCATGTGTCCTGCGGTACGTGGGAAGCACTATCCTTGAAGTACATAAGCGCATTTTACAACACTTGAGGGCAATAAGAGATGGGGATAGGTCGTACCCAGTGGCCAGGCATTTTGAGCGAGTTCATAACAAAGACACTAGAGGTTTGACCTATTATGTGATTGATTCTATGATGATGAATATAAGAGGAGGTAACGGTGAAGAAGTTGAGAAAACTTGAGTCCTGCTATATCATAGAACCAAATTTAAAACAACCAGGAGGTTTAAATATGGAAGAGGACCTACATACACACTTATAATGGTATCTGAAGCGCCGGCCACGTTTTTATAATTCAAAATGAAATGCACACAAAATTTTGAACAGACCCTATGCTTAAGGCAGATCAGCAGAAGTTACGTATTCTATTTGGTTGTGCTTAAGCCCACTTGGGCGTTATACAATTGATGGTTTAACAATGTCTAATATGGTTGCTGAAAGTGTGAAGTACAACTGCTCACATGAACGCTATTGTCGATATTAATTTTGTGACTGGTTATTAGTGATATTTAACACCTTGGCTGCTAAGGGTTTTCCCCTCCCATGCTGGATCCTCATCCAACCCATTGTTCATGACGAGCTCAGCTCATCATAAGCACAGCTCCACTGTGCCTCATGACGATCTGAGCTCGTCATGAGCATGGAAGGGGTTAATATAATCTAATACAGTTCCTGAAATGCGCACTGCTCAACGTACTCACATGAGCGATATTGTCCACATTTAATTTTGTGACGTTAAGGAGCAGAGTTAATAATGCTCACTTGAGCTTTATGGTACAGCATATGCAGTTTGCGCGTGAAGAGGAGTGTCAATAAAGTTCACTTGAACTTGAATTGAAAAAAGCGCGCGAGCATCAATGGCAATGTGAATGGTATACGCCATGCTTTAATTAAATCTAAGCAAAGTGTAAAAATATAATGACAAAGCACAAAGGCATTTATTGTTTAAATGTTATTTCGAAATCTCAATGAATTGTAACTTACACAGTATAGTTAAAAACTACGAGTCTGTTTTTCATGCTTATCTTTGTGTAATTGCCATGCAATTCACGTAATGCACTTTTTAAAATGGCCGCAATTCAAATCCTGTTTACCAGTGAACAAGACTGCTTGCCAGTCGAAACGCGTTTGGTAGCGGCAAGAAATAAAGACTAAAAATCACACACAGCGTCGTCATCTTTTGGTGTGATATTGAGAGACTCGGCTCGAGGAGTCTATCAAGCGACGCAACTCTTGTTATGGTGTTGCCAAGAATGCTCGAGAAATACGAGGATATATATATATATATATATATATATTACCTACTGGCGGTCGCCAGTAGGTATATATAGTTAGGATTTTTTCTCTATGGGATTTTTGAAAATTCTATGTCTAATAACTTTGGCGTTTGTGGACGGAATTGGCTGAAATTTTCAGGAAAATGGAACATTTTGTTTCTGAGCAGCCCCTGACAATTTGGGGGGGGGTTTCATCAAGGGGGGGCCGAGAAAAAAGGGGGTCCCAAAACGCTTTTTTCCCATGTTAATTTCCATAGGGCGGTTGGCCTCACTTTTAGCTCGAACGGCTGAATGGATTTGCACGAAACTTGGCAAAATTGTAGGGACTGTTAGCCCGATGTGCCTTTGCTAGGTCTCAATATATGTGCTCCAGTGGATTTTGAGTAATTTAGGTTCAAAAAAAGATATATATCTGGGCGGAGCTTAACCACACATCTGATCTGATTGGCTGTCAGCACTTCATCCAAGAAGTGTTGGCAGCCATCTTGGGACCAATATACATGATAGCACCTCATTAAAAATCATTGTAGTTCATAGAGGGTTTTAGGACTTTAGTTACATTATAAATCATTTGTTGATGGTACCATACTCGTTTTAGGAATTGTGGTGGGTTCTAAGGTGATTTTACCATGTGAAAAAACCTTCTGCTGTGATATCATGAATATTGTTTGAAAGAAAACTAATATCTCATGATTTTCCCACAGTGGTTTGGAAGGGTATCTATAAGCTAAACTGAAAGCATATTTTCTGTAAATTCACATTATCTTTCTCAGTCATGTAAAAATGAAGTCTGACATTCTCAGTAAAACATGTACATCCAACAAGGACAGAGACTGTCAGTTGATTCCTTTGTGTTCTACTGCAGCCTCCTAGAGTGTTCTAAAGAACAACTAGAGCGTTAACAATCCCACTTATTACAAAGGTATGGCACACCTGAAGCCATCTTGATTGGAATAAAGTGGTAACTCTTAAAACATTTAATTTAAAAAGAAACAACATGAGGGGGTATATTTTGCCATAGAAAGTATGATTAGTGCTGCAGAATGAAAAATTAGGGCACATTTTGAGTGACTTCTCAAATCCTTTTCTATTTCATTAAAACATTCTGACATGCAGTCTCCCAAAATGGCCACCAGAGACAAAAGAGCCCAAATGTAGCCCAAGTATCACCCAGATGTAGCCCAAGTATAGCCCAATGACAGAATGTCCCAGAGTGTTCTAAAGAACAACTAGAGCGCTAACAGTCCTACTTATTACAAAGGTATGGCACACCTGAAGCCATCTTGATTGGAATAAAGTGGTAACTCTTAAAACATTTAATTTAAAAAGAAACAACATGAGGGGGTATATTTTGCCATAGAAAGTATGATTAGTGCTGCAGAATGAAAAATTAGGGCACATTTTGAGTGACTTCTCAAATCCTTTTCTATTTCATTAAAACATTCTGACATGCAGGCTCCCAAAATGGCCACCAGAGACAAAAGAGCCCAAATGTAGCCCAAATATCACCCAGATGTAGCCCAAGTATAGCCCAATGACAGAATGTCCCAGAGTGTTCTAAAGAACAACTAGAGCGCTAACAGTCCTACTTATTACAAAGGTATAGCACACCTGGAGCCATCGTGATGGGAATAAAGTGGTAACTCTTAAAACATTTCATTTAAAAAGGAACAAAATGAGGGGGTATATTATGCAATAGAAGGTATTATTAGTGCTGCAGAAAGAAAAATTAGGGCACATTTTGAGTGACTTTTCAAATCCTCTTCTATTTCATTAAAAAATTCTGACATGCAGTCTCCCAAAATGGCCACCAGAGACAAAAGAGCCCAAATGTAGCCCAAATATCACCCAGATGTAGCCCAAGTATAGCCCAATGACAGAATGTCCCAGAGTGTTCTAAAGAACAACTAGAGCGCTAACAGTCCTACTTATTACAAAGGTATAGCACACCTGGAGCCATCGTGATGGGAATAAAGTGGTAACTCTTAAAACATTTCATTTAAAAAGGAACAAAATGAGGGGGTATATTATGCAATAGAAGGTATTATTAGTGCTGCAGAAAGAAAAATTAGGGCACATTTTGAGTGACTTTTCAAATCCTCTTCTATTTCATTAAAAAATTCTGACATGCAGTCTCCCAAAATGGCCACCAGAGACAAAAGAGCCCAAATGTAGCCCAAATATCACCCAGATGTAGCCCAAGTATAGCCCAATGACAGAATGTCCCAGAGTGTTCTAAAGAACAACTAGAGCGCTAACAGTCCTACTTATTACAAAGGTATGGCACACCTGAAGCCATCTTGATTGGAATAAAGTGGTAACTCTTAAAACATTTAATTTAAAAAGGAACAAAATGAGGGGGTATATTTTGCCATATGAATTATGATTAGTGCTGCAGAAAGAAAAATTAGGGCACATTTTGAGTGACTTCTCAACCCCTCTTCAATTTCATTAAACAATTCTGACATGCAGTCTCCCAAGATGGCCACCAGAGTCAAAAGAGCCTAAATGTAGCCCAAATATCACCCAGATGTACCCCAAGTGTAGCCCAATGACAGAATGTCCCAGAGTGTTCTAAAGAACAACTAGAGCGCTAACAGTCTTACTTATGACAAAAGTATGGCACACCAGAAGCCATCTTGATTGGAATGAAGTGGTAAGTCTGAAAACACTCAATTTAAAAAGGAACAACATGAGGGGGTTAATTTTGCCATAGAAAGTATGATTAGTGCTTCAGAAAGAAAAATTAGGGATCATTTTGAGTGACTTCTCAAATCCTCTTCTATTTCATTAAAAAAATTCTGACATGCAGACTGAAACATGCACTTTGAATACCAGCAGCAGACGTCCCTGGTGAGCAGTAGCTTTACTACAGTGATCTAATGTGCAACTAGAGTGCTAACATTCAGAATTTATGGCAAATGTGTGACACATCTGAATGCCTTCTTGATGGAACCAAAGTAAACAAGCATTGAAAATGCAATAGATCTCGCCCTCGTTTAAGTTAAAGCCATTCTGTTTGTAATGAGGTGGCTTTTTAGCTTTGCTTTTATTAGTGTTTTTTCAACTTTCATGTAAATAACATGCATCTGTATGCATATAAGTATATGTATGCATGCATTTATGTTTGTATTTATATAGATATACAGATGATATATGTTTATATATGTATGTATATATATATTCACTGAAAAAACCATAGGCTATAGACCATATATAGTTAGGAATTAGCATTTACAAAACCTTGAAAATTCACTGAAAAAAAAACATAGGTTATAGACCATATATAGTTAGGAATTAGCATTTACAAAACCTTGAAAATTCACTGAAAAAACCATAGGTTATAGACCATATATATTTAGGAATTCGCATTTACAAAACCTTATTTTACTCACACAAAACCATTGAAATTCCATATATAGTTAGTTGCACTAACTATATATCGCGCACCCGCAATCCACTGCTGATGATGTCACATATTACATCATTCATGACATGGTCAGTGACATCACTGATGACATCACTGATGGCCGCGGAGAGGTCTAGGAGGATGAGGGCTGCTGTTTCTCCGTTGTCAAGCAGTGCTTGGATGTCATCGGTGGCTGCGATCAGGGCGGTCTCGGTGCTGTGGTGGGCCCGGAAGCCAGACTGCGAGAGGTCGAGGGATCCGTTTGTCTCGAGGAAGGCAGCCAGCTGCTTGTTGACGGTCTTCTCGATGACTTTTGCAGGAAACGGGAGCAGCGAGATGGGGAGGTAGTTCTTGAGGTCGGTGGGGTCGGCTGATGGCTTCTTTAGTAGAGCGCTGAGTTCGGCGTGCTTCCAGCTCTCCGGGAAAGTAGCGGTGTCGAAGGAGGTGTTGATGATGTCCCGCAGGTGGGGTGCGATGACAGCGTCGGCCTTGTTGAAGACGTGGTTAGGGCAGGGGTCGGTAGGAGATCCGGAGTGGATGGAGTTCATCGTGCAGATGGTGTCTTCGGTGCTGATCGGGGTCCAGGCGCGGAGGGTGGTGGTGGGGGACGGTGGTTCGGTCGTGGTGTGCGTCGGTTGAGTGCTGAAGCTGTTGTGTATGTCTGATGGATTACGAGCAGTGGGACAATTTTTAGGTACAAGGTCCATCAAATTATGGGCACATACCCAGATGATCATTCGTATGGTGGAGAAATGCTTGAAGAGTAATTTCTTCTTGTTTAATGGACAGCTCTTCCACCAGACCTGTGGTACTGCGATGGGCACCTGCTTTGCCCCCAGCTAAGCGAATTTGCATATGGGCTGGTGGGAGGAGCAGGTGATCCGGGTGCAGTACCAAAGGGAATGGGACAACAGCATAATGCATTGGAGTCGGTTTGCCGACAACTTGTTTTTAGTGTGGAAAGGCACTGAAAGTGAAGTAAGATCTTTCATTGCCAAACTCCAAAAGAATGATTTGAACCTTACCTTTACAAGTGAAATCTGCAGTAAAAGTGTCAACTTTCTTGATGCAACAGTTTATGTGAAAAAGAGGAAGGTTGAAATCAAATTATATAGGAAACCCACGTGTTGCAACACTCTCTTGCACGCTCAGAGCTTTCATCCTACAAATCTGAAAAGAAGTATCCCCTATGGGGAGAGCCTGGTAGTGTACCAGAAGAGACCAAGAATTAATTGGGTGTTCTAAAAAGGAGGTTCAGGAATAGAGGATATCCTGAGGATTGGATTGACAGTGGTATCAATAAAGCATAAAAAAAATGAAGAGAGGAAATCTTGTTTGATGCAGGAAAAAAACGTGGGAAGAGTAGTGAGAATCAATGTAGGTTCATCACGACATTTAGCAAGCAGTATGATGAGGTGAGAAGAATATTCAACAAGCACTGGCACATTATTAAGAATGACCCTTTACTAGGTGAACACGTTGCAAAGAGACCCCAAATTACATTTCGAAAAGTTAGGTCCTTCAGAGAATCTCTGGTGAGCAATACTCTAAAGAAACCACGGGTAAAAACTACCTGGTTGAACAAAAAGGAAGGATTTGTGAGATGCTCAAAATGCAAGGCATGCGTATATGGAATTAACATTGATCAATACAAGGCGGGCCTGACAAACAAGATGAATAAGATCAAGGGCAAGTACACCTGTAAGACGGATTATGCCGTCTACGTGCTGCAGTGCCCATGTGTCCTGCGGTACGTGGGAAGCACTATCCTTGAAGTACATAAGCGCATTTTACAACACTTGAGGGCAATAAGAGATGGGGATAGGTCGTACCCAGTGGCCAGGCATTTTGAGCGAGTTCATAACAAAGACACTAGAGGTTTGACCTATTATGTGATTGATTCTATGATGATGAATATAAGAGGAGGTAACGGTGAAGAAGTTGAGAAAACTTGAGTCCTGCTATATCATAGAACCAAATTTAAAACAACCAGGAGGTTTAAATATGGAAGAGGACCTACATACACACTTATAATGGTATCTGAAGCGCCGGCCACGTTTTTATAATTCAAAATGAAATGCACACAAAATTTTGAACAGACCCTATGCTTAAGGCAGATCAGCAGAAGTTACGTATTCTATTTGGTTGTGCTTAAGCCCACTTGGGCGTTATACAATTGATGGTTTAACAATGTCTAATATGGTTGCTGAAAGTGTGAAGTACAACTGCTCACATAAACGCTATTGTCGATATTAATTTTGTGACTGGTTATTAGTGATATTTAACACCTTGGCTGCTAAGGGTTTTCCCCTCCCATGCTGGATCCTCATCCAACCCATTGTTCATGACGAGCTCAGCTCATCATAAGCACAGCTCCACTGTGCCTCATGACGATCTGAGCTCGTCATGAGCATGGAAGGGGTTAATATAATCTAATACAGTTCCTGAAATGCGCACTGCTCAACGTACTCACATGAGCGATATTGTCCACATTTAATTTTGTGACGTTAAGGAGCAGAGTTAATAATGCTCACTTGAGCTTTATGGTACAGCATATGCAGTTTGCGCGTGAAGAGGAGTGTCAATAAAGTTCACTTGAACTTGAATTGAAAAAAGCGCGCGAGCATCAATGGCAATGTGAATGGTATACGCCATGCTTTAATTAAATCTAAGCAAAGTGTAAAAATATAATGACAAAGCACAAAGGCATTTATTGTTTAAATGTTATTTCGAAATCTCAATGAATTGTAACTTACACAGTATAGTTAAAAACTACGAGTCTGTTTTTCATGCTTATCTTTGTGTAATTGCCATGCAATTCACGTAATGCACTTTTTAAAATGGCCGCAATTCAAATCCTGTTTACCAGTGAACAAGACTGCTTGCCAGTCGAAACGCGTTTGGTAGCGGCAAGAAATAAAGACTAAAAATCACACACAGCGTCGTCATCTTTTGGTGTGATATTGAGAGACTCGGCTCGAGGAGTCTATCAAGCGACGCAACTCTTGTTATGGTGTTGCCAAGAATGCTCGAGAAATACGAGGATATATATATATATATATATATATATTACCTACTGGCGGTCGCCAGTAGGTATATATAGTTAGGATTTTTTCTCTATGGGATTTTTGAAAATTCTATGTCTAATAACTTTGGCGTTTGTGGACGGAATTGGCTGAAATTTTCAGGAAAATGGAACATTTTGTTTCTGAGCAG
The DNA here is from genome assembly GCF_964263255.1 of Lissotriton vulgaris. Classification (NCBI taxonomy): domain Eukaryota; kingdom Metazoa; phylum Chordata; class Amphibia; order Caudata; family Salamandridae; genus Lissotriton; species Lissotriton vulgaris. The sequence goes on along the minus strand of NC_141687.1, from coordinate 840,948,703 downwards.
CCCCTGACAATTTGGGGGGGGTTTCATCAAGGGGGGGCCGAGAAAAAAGGGGGTCCCAAAACGCTTTTTTCCCATGTTAATTTCCATAGGGCGGTTGGCCTCACTTTTAGCTCGAACGGCTGAATGGATTTGCACGAAACTTGGCAAAATTGTAGGGACTGTTAGCCCGATGTGCCTTTGCTAGGTCTCAATATATGTGCTCCAGTGGATTTTGAGTAATTTAGGTTCAAAAAAAGATATATATCTGGGCGGAGCTTAACCACACATCTGATCTGATTGGCTGTCAGCACTTCATCCAAGAAGTGTTGGCAGCCATCTTGGGACCAATATACATGATAGCACCTCATTAAAAAGCATTGTAGTTCATAGAGGGTTTTAGGACTTTAGTTACATTATAAATCATTTGTTGATGGTACCATACTCGTTTTAGGAATTGTGGTGGGTTCTAAGGTGATTTTACCATGTGAAAAAACCTTCTGCTGTGATATCATGAATATTGTTTGAAAGAAAACTAATATCTCATGATTTTCCCACAGTGGTTTGGAAGGGTATCTATAAGCTAAACTGAAAGCATATTTTCTGTAAATTCACATTATCTTTCTCAGTCATGTGAAAATGAAGTCTGACATTCTCAGTAAAACATGTACATCCAACAAGGACAGAGACTGTCAGTTGATTCCTTTGTGTTCTACTGCAGCCTCCTAGAGTGTTCTAAAGAACAACTAGAGCGTTAACAATCCCACTTATTACAAAGGTATGGCACACCTGAAGCCATCTTGATTGGAATAAAGTGGTAACTCTTAAAACATTTAATTTAAAAAGAAACAACATGAGGGGGTATATTTTGCCATAGAAAGTATGATTAGTGCTGCAGAATGAAAAATTAGGGCACATTTTGAGTGACTTCTCAAATCCTTTTCTATTTCATTAAAACATTCTGACATGCAGTCTCCCAAAATGGCCACCAGAGACAAAAGAGCCCAAATGTAGCCCAAGTATCACCCAGATGTAGCCCAAGTATAGCCCAATGACAGAATGTCCCAGAGTGTTCTAAAGAACAACTAGAGCGCTAACAGTCCTACTTATTACAAAGGTATGGCACACCTGAAGCCATCTTGATTGGAATAAAGTGGTAACTCTTAAAACATTTAATTTAAAAAGAAACAACATGAGGGGGTATATTTTGCCATAGAAAGTATGATTAGTGCTGCAGAATGAAAAATTAGGGCACATTTTGAGTGACTTCTCAAATCCTTTTCTATTTCATTAAAACATTCTGACATGCAGGCTCCCAAAATGGCCACCAGAGACAAAAGAGCCCAAATGTAGCCCAAATATCACCCAGATGTAGCCCAAGTATAGCCCAATGACAGAATGTCCCAGAGTGTTCTAAAGAACAACTAGAGCGCTAACAGTCCTACTTATTACAAAGGTATAGCACACCTGGAGCCATCGTGATGGGAATAAAGTGGTAACTCTTAAAACATTTCATTTAAAAAGGAACAAAATGAGGGGGTATATTATGCAATAGAAGGTATTATTAGTGCTGCAGAAAGAAAAATTAGGGCACATTTTGAGTGACTTTTCAAATCCTCTTCTATTTCATTAAAAAATTCTGACATGCAGTCTCCCAAAATGGCCACCAGAGACAAAAGAGCCCAAATGTAGCCCAAATATCACCCAGATGTAGCCCAAGTATAGCCCAATGACAGAATGTCCCAGAGTGTTCTAAAGAACAACTAGAGCGCTAACAGTCCTACTTATTACAAAGGTATAGCACACCTGGAGCCATCGTGATGGGAATAAAGTGGTAACTCTTAAAACATTTCATTTAAAAAGGAACAAAATGAGGGGGTATATTATGCAATAGAAGGTATTATTAGTGCTGCAGAAAGAAAAATTAGGGCACATTTTGAGTGACTTTTCAAATCCTCTTCTATTTCATTAAAAAATTCTGACATGCAGTCTCCCAAAATGGCCACCAGAGACAAAAGAGCCCAAATGTAGCCCAAATATCACCCAGATGTAGCCCAAGTATAGCCCAATGACAGAATGTCCCAGAGTGTTCTAAAGAACAACTAGAGCGCTAACAGTCCTACTTATTACAAAGGTATGGCACACCTGAAGCCATCTTGATTGGAATAAAGTGGTAACTCTTAAAACATTTAATTTAAAAAGGAACAAAATGAGGGGGTATATTTTGCCATATGAATTATGATTAGTGCTGCAGAAAGAAAAATTAGGGCACATTTTGAGTGACTTCTCAACCCCTCTTCAATTTCATTAAACAATTCTGACATGCAGTCTCCCAAGATGGCCACCAGAGTCAAAAGAGCCTAAATGTAGCCCAAATATCACCCAGATGTACCCCAAGTGTAGCCCAATGACAGAATGTCCCAGAGTGTTCTAAAGAACAACTAGAGCGCTAACAGTCTTACTTATGACAAAAGTATGGCACACCAGAAGCCATCTTGATTGGAATGAAGTGGTAAGTCTGAAAACACTCAATTTAAAAAGGAACAACATGAGGGGGTTAATTTTGCCATAGAAAGTATGATTAGTGCTTCAGAAAGAAAAATTAGGGATCATTTTGAGTGACTTCTCAAATCCTCTTCTATTTCATTAAAAAAATTCTGACATGCAGACTGAAACATGCACTTTGAATACCAGCAGCAGACGTCCCTGGTGAGCAGTAGCTTTACTACAGTGATCTAATGTGCAACTAGAGTGCTAACATTCAGAATTTATGGCAAATGTGTGACACATCTGAATGCCTTCTTGATGGAACCAAAGTAAACAAGCATTGAAAATGCAATAGATCTCGCCCTCGTTTAAGTTAAAGCCATTCTGTTTGTAATGAGGTGGCTTTTTAGCTTTGCTTTTATTAGTGTTTTTTCAACTTTCATGTAAATAACATGCATCTGTATGCATATAAGTATATGTATGCATGCATTTATGTTTGTATTTATATAGATATACAGATGATATATGTTTATATATGTATGTATATATATATTCACTGAAAAAACCATAGGCTATAGACCATATATAGTTAGGAATTAGCATTTACAAAACCTTGAAAATTCACTGAAAAAAAAACATAGGTTATAGACCATATATAGTTAGGAATTAGCATTTACAAAACCTTGAAAATTCACTGAAAAAACCATAGGTTATAGACCATATATATTTAGGAATTCGCATTTACAAAACCTTATTTTACTCACACAAAACCATTGAAATTCCATATATAGTTAGTTGCACTAACTATATATCGCGCACCCGCAATCCACTGCTGATGATGTCACATATTACATCATTCATGACATGGTCAGTGACATCACTGATGACATCACTGATGACATCTCAAATGACATCACTGATGACATCACTGATGACAACATCCAGTGACTGTATGTTTCTGTAAAGTTAAAATATGTCTTACATATTGAAGAATGAGTGGATGTATAAGTGTCTGGATGAAGGATTTAGTAGGTGCATGACTGACTGTATGAGTGAGTGATTAAATGTGTCTCACTGAGTGCATGGGTTAGTGACTAAACTGTCTTAATTTGTGCATCATTATGTCTGTTGTTCTGTAAACTGTTGCATGTGTTGATAATTAGCTATATGAGTAACTATATGGGTTATTGATTGGTTGCCCAAGTATTTGTATGGGAGACTGAGTGTGTGTGTGGGTGGCTGGGAGGTGTATGACTCTGTGCATAGATGTGTGAGCAGTTGATTCACTAGATGTATGGTTTCAAAAGTGCATGTGGAAACAGCTGTATGGGCGGTTGACTGGTGCATGAGTGTATTGGTGAGTGAATGGATATCTCAGTGCTACATGTCAAAGTAAGTACATATGTAAAACACAGTACATGTGAGAGTTGACATATATAAATAACTGTGCATAAGAGCCAGTGAATGTGTGAGTGGCTGTATGGATCATTGTGAACTTGTATCAGGGATTGTATAAGAGAGTAAATATGTGTTAGTATATGTTTGAATAAGTAAAGTTTGTATAACTGTATAGTTGAGGAAATGGAGATGTGATTGATTCTTTGCATGACTGACTAGGTGTGTGAGTAACTCCATGGATGAGTGACAGTCTGTGAGTGTCTGTTTACACTGATTGTATCTAAGGTTATATTAGAGTCTGAAGAGGTTCATCGTATTATCACATGAATGATATCATCAGTGATGTGATCAGTAATGTCAAATGAGATGTCATCAGTGATGTCATCAGTGATGTCATTTGAGATGTGATCAGTGATGTCATTTGAGATGTCATCAGTGATGTCATCAGTGATGTCACTGACCATGTCATGAATGATGTAATATGTGACATCATCAGCAGTGGATTGCGGGTGCGCGATATATAGTTAGTGTAAACTAACTATATATGGAATTTCAATGGTTTTGTGTGAGTAAAATAAGGTTTTGTAAATGCGAATTCCTAACTATATATGGTATATAACCTATGGTTTTTTCAGTGAATTTTCAAGGTTTTGTAAATGCTAATTCCTAACTATATATGGTCTATAACCTATGGTTTTTTCAGTGAATTTTCAAGGTTTTGTAAATGCTAATTCCTAACTATATATGGTCTGTAGCCTATGGTTTTTTCAGTGAATATATATATATACATACATATATAAACATATATCATCTGTATATCTATATAAATACAAACATAAATGCATGCATACATATACTTATATGCATACAGATGCATGTTATTTACATGAAAGTTGAAAAAACACTAATAAAAGCAAAGCTAAAAAGCCACCTCATTACAAACAGAATGGCTTTAACTTAAACGAGGGCGAGATCTATTGCATTTTCAATGCTTGTTTACTTTGGTTCCATCAAGAAGGCATTCAGATGTGTCACACATTTGCCATAAATTCTGAATGTTAGCACTCTAGTTGCACATTAGATCACTGTAGTAAAGCTACTGCTCACCAGGGACGTCTGCTGCTGGTATTCAAAGTGCATGTTTCAGTCTGCATGTCAGAATTTTTTTTATGAAATAGAAGAGGATTTGAGAAGTCACTCAAAATGATCCCTAATTTTTCTTTCTGAAGCACTAATCATACTTTCTATGGCAAAATTAACCCCCTCATGTTGTTCCTTTTTAAATTGAGTGTTTTCAGACTTACCACTTCATTCCAATCAAGATGGCTTCTGGTGTGCCATACTTTTGTCATAAGTATATATATATATATATATATATATATATATATATATATATATATATATATATATATATATATATATATATATATATATATATATATATATATATATATATATATATATATATATATATATATATATATATATATATATATATATATATATATATATATAAATATATATATATATATATTTTTTTTTTTATATATATATATATATATAATTATATATTTTTTAAAATAAAGCAAGTATTGAAAAAAGAGCGAACCAAAACACGTTTACCTGCTTATAATAAAATCAACTTGAACCCCGGTAGTGCACCATACAGTCCTTTGCTGGATGTTTGCGGAGGCGGTAAGAATACTGCTAGCTATGCTTGCTCGATACTCTTTTAATTACTACACCGATCTTTGTATATTTTAAAATATCACTTGTTTTATGCTTGTTTGTGCAATAGTTTAGGAGGAAGCCTGACTTACGTCTGGCTCTGGCCCTGCACCCTGGTCCGTCGTGGCAACTGACGTTTGAACGAGGGTGGACCTAGGATAGTTTCCCTTTCCCTCACTTCCGGCCCCTGTGGTTCCGGCTGGATGAGCAGTCTAGTCTTCCACGCCACAGGCTATTTAAATACATGCCAGAACGAGCACACAGCGGACGCGGTAAGAATACAGCTAGCTACGCTTGCTCGATACTCTTTTAATCACTATACCGATCTTTGTATATTTTAAAATATCACTTGTTTTATGCTTGTTTGTGCAATAGTGTTGGAGGAAGCCTGACTTACGTGTGGCTCTGCCCCTGCACCCTGGTCTGTCGCAGCAAGTGACGTTTGAACGGAGGGTGGAACTAGGGCAGTTTCACTTTCCCTCACTTCCGGCCCCTGTGGTTCCGGCTGGTTGAGCGGTCTAGTCCTTCCGCGCCACAGGCTATTTAAATACATGCCAGAACGAGCGTGCAGGGGATGCACTGGCGGTGCGCCAAAGGCAAGCCCCTCTGCGCCCATCCGCGCTCCGGAAGCGCTCAGCGCCAGGCACGCTGCCGGTCGGGATAGCGAGGTAATTGGGACCACAAAGTATAGTTACACAGGTAATCAACTGAGAGACATAGGGCGTATGGGAGATGGGAAAGAGGAAGTTAATTTGGAAGAAACTGCTGATCCAAAGTCAGGCTATGTTAGCATGGATTCCTTGAGTTGCGGGCTGCTTAATATGAGGTCACTATCAAAACATCGCATAGAAGCCCAACTATTATTAGAAACGAATCATCTAGATATCCTGTTTATGACAGAGACATGGATGCAACCAGGGTCCGATCAGGAACTGGGCATGACATGCCCACCTGGCTATAAGGCTTTACATAAACCTAGTGCTAATGGCAAAGGAGGGGGGGTCGGGATTATATTCAAGGAGATATGGGATATCTTGTCGATGGATAACGATGAGGTTCCAGGCATTGAATGGCTGAGTCTCCGCCTAAAAGGCCGTAATGGGCTTAGTTGGATGGGTATACTATGTTATAGACCCCGGGGGCATTCGGTCTTCAACTTCAACAGGATATGATTGATGTACCTAGCAATATGGTACTTACCCACCCCAGAGTAATGGCCCTGAGTCTGGACCTTGGGTACAATAATCTGTTACAGTCATGCGAGAATTTAAATATAACGCAACAGGTTCTAGAACCTACTCACAAGGGGGGCCATGTTCTGGACCTGATCTTTGCAGAAAGAGAATCTGTCAAGGTAGAAAAATTTGACCCGGTGGGCTGGCCGGACCATTATCTAGTACAATTTTGGGTGGTGATCCCTAAATCGAGGTGAGATGATGTAGTAAGGGGAAGAAGCTTCCTAGGCAGGGACTGGAAGAGCCTTTTAAAGAGGGCTGACTTATCCCCGATATTTAAGGTCAATGGGCTTCTGGACCCCCTGAAATCGGTGGAACAGAACTATGCGTCCTTTTGCAGACATATCACGGAAACTCTTGACCAGATTGCCCCGGTTAAGAAAATCAGGAAGTTGGGGAGACCCTCTGCCCCTTGGTACAATGATACATCGAGGACAACAAAAATGGAATGTAAACTGGCAGAGCGTCAATGGAAGAAGGCATACGCAGATATAGACAAGGCTCTCTGGAAGGAGAAATTAGCCAATTATTAAAAGGAAATAGTGAATGTGTAGTGTAGTTCCTAGTTTCCCACTAGGCCCTGCGCATTGGAATAACATAAACAGTAGTATCGACGTAGAAGTGCGGATCTTCCAGGCCTCCACTGACAATGCTAAACTTAATTGGGGTTGTTACCAACTAGCTCAGAGGTCACTGGAAACTTTCTTCTCTGCATGGGAAGTGATCAGCTTCCCTGGCACAGAAAAGAAGGGATTCAGCTTTCCAACAACCGTGCAACATGACAACTTTGCTCCTCAAATCAAGAGTCAATCTCTAGGGTCGTGTGAAACAATAGACATGTATTTCACTCAGTCAGGTTAGTGCAGTTTACTTTCACGATATGTAGAGAATAGAGAGACGGGCGTTTGTCAATAAAAGGTTAACATTTATTGAACAGTCTTTCTTCTCGTACAAGAGAAATGTATTGCCACAATTGCAAGACTTGTTATTATAAAAAGTACGTACAGTAAGATAAGTATTGCGAAATAATACTGTAAAAGCATTGATACGGTTTCTTAGCCATACAATGGTTTAAAAGTAATAAAACATATATACATTCATATATACATTAGGCTAAAATACTCAACTGGTGCTTCTAACTAAGCCTACCCCAGTGTGCCTGACCTAAGCCTAACACGTGGAAGGGGAGTAAGTAAGTAGCTTTAAGTTAAGTTGGTTTTGCCAAGGTTTGCTTCAAGAATTCTCATCTAAGGGTTTAGTCAACACCATACCTCTGAATAGAATGATGGAGGTCTGGTATCTCCTTCAGGAGGCACTCGATATCCCAGTCACCCGCGAGGGCAGACTAGAAACGCTGGAGCTGGATTTCTCTGCACGAGAAAGGCAGTGGCTCTCTTCAGCGCGTCTTGGGGAGGAGGGGGACAGCGTCCGCGGGCAGCTGGCTTCTGCTGGATGTCTTCGCAGAGGGACGGCTGTTCAGCTCCTAGTTACACCACACCATCGTTCGCGCTTTAGCAGCGATAGTGGTATCAGCAGCTTCGGGCGATGGGCAGCAGGCTGCAGCAACAGGGTGCTAGCTTCAGCTATCAGCGGGGGCAGCAGCAGACAGCTAGCAACAGGCAATTGCTTAAGGCAACGTTGGTAATATTTATACCTGACAGGTGCCTGGTTTGACGCAAGTTTGTTGGACATAAGACGTCAATTAAAGATGTCACTAGGAAGTGATAGCTATCAGTTGCTCATTAGAGTTCCATTACTAATCAAAACACAGCAAGTGGGGATTTCCAGGTTTGCTGAGTTTTTATCTTGTTGAAGAACTCGGAGTGTTAATCTAGGAATATCAGATAGTGACTTCTGCTCTGTCATTGCACTAATTGGTTGCAAAGGAAGTGGCAGAGAACTATTCTGGAATGTGGCTCTGTTCGTGTGAGGCCAGAGATGACTTTCTGAATATCGCACTTGAACGGTTATGCCAATATAGGGAATAAATGGATTTATAGCCGAATAGGGGCATAAGGTCACAGTATCGATCAGGAACCTAGATAAACACGCAACACCCACTCCACGTTTTCATGTCCATCAAATTACTAAAACTAGAGCAATTAGATGCATGTGTAACATTGCCCACCCCAAAATACATAAATGCATTCGAAATAGGCGTATTTGTAATACGTGAAATTTAGGTACTGTACGTTTTTGAAGCATAGAAATCATTCAAAAATTATTGCATATGAAATCAATGAACGATTATGCAAAAAGAATTACACATGAAGTATCTCTGAACAGAAGAAGGGCGAGATAAATCATCACATATAAATGCATTGCAATAACATGTGCTAGAGGCTGATGTAAGTTTGTTATGTCTCTAGATGTGTTTAGAAATAGAAGTTTGAAGCTTCTGTTCTCTAAGAATAGTTTTTACGTTAAGCAAAGAATTGTTCGTGCCAAAAAGGGTCAATATTAAAAAATGTCCAATTCAAAAGAATTATTGTTTGAACGGGGAAATAGAGTTCCAACGCTTTTAGCAGTTTTTGTTGATCAAAACTGAAGGCCGAATTCAGAGTTCATGGGAACGCTGTGTATCGGAAAGCTTCTCCAAAAGTTATTGTTTCTGTACGGGTGAGAACATCGTATCAGACAGGCTCTCAAAGAATTGGTCTACAAAATCAGGTGACAGTTCAACCAAATTCGATAGTGCTGTAACTTGGCAGGTGTGAGAATGATTGCTGTCATCATAGTCGGGATCAGCAATGCTCACAGAAGGTCGTACCTGGGTGATGCTGCTTTTGTCACTTGCTCCACTGTTACCACCTAGTCGTAGCACAGGAGTCTCAACGAATGCCGTCATCAGGATTGGTAGCCGCTGGGGACAACACAATGCGTGAGCCGTTATTGGACTGAGCAAAGTATCGACGTCCATTGGTACTGCTGATGGAAGTGAAAGACAGATGTCCAACACGCACTCATCTCCGCATAGCATACATCGAAGTACCGGTAAGATACAGTTCTGCCATATAGGTCTGAATGAAAGGAACCAGGTCATGTTTAGATCTCTCAACCTGGCCAATCCAAGGACGTTAGTTATCCTTGCAACTAGAAGATCATACGTCTCTTTTGATGACGTTATAGGCACTGTTGTCTGCAAAAGCACAGACTTCATTTTGCTTAAAGTATCAATTCGTATAGAATAGAGATTCAGACGAGGCCAGAGGGGAGTCACTGTGTCTGCAGGCCCACTCGGGAACAATGCCTGCATAGAATTTGACCATGGATGTTACGCTTACTAGATAACTTTTCCCTGGCACAAGGCCACAACATCTGTGATCCGTTCTAAGAATGTAACTCCCGTTTGCAAGTTGCATAAAGAAGGGCTCTATCTGAGTTGCAGGTGTGACTAGCTGGTGGCATGAAAGGTTGTTAGAATTTCCATCACATGCTCCGTGTAAATTAATACCCTGACACAAAAGTATACCGCTTAGTGAATGTTTACAATTTTCACCACTAAGAAATACATTTTTGTCGCTGTCACTATAGCAAGAATGTGTGTATGGCAATTTCCATTCAGATTTTACATATCCTTTACCCAATCGTTCATACTGGCCAGTAGGTATGTATTCAAGGCACTTTTTAAATCGGAAAGTTGTTATCGGAATAGTGATAATTCCGTGTATTATCCATTCAATGACAGGACTCTCTGACATTGTCAATGGTAATCTCTCAAGTTTTTCGATGCTCAGGATTGTATAGTCTGCTCCTTTCTGTGCCAAACTGATCTGTTTATCAGTAAGGTTAAAAATGGAAAATAATGACGTTGTGTTGATTAAACGCCAAGGCACATAGCCTGAACGAAGATTTTGCAGCGTCCACAGCTAATTGTATAATAGAACGTAATTGCGACTGGCCATGTTGTAACATTAGCAAGTCTCTATCTATCACATCAAAGGCAGAGGATACAATATTGTCCAACGAATATATTCTGGAAGACAGAGTCATTAACCCATTGTCTACTACAGAAAGTGATTACTCCAAATTAATACGATCAATTTCTCGTATTTTTGCAGCTGTTTCAATTTGTGTGACTTTCCAAGCCTCGTTGTAAGCAGCATAGATACTGGTCGCTATGAAACGCTTTTGACGCTGTTTGCGTCAAGAATGAAATCGCGCAAATCAGCACCATCTTTTAGTAAAGACAAGTGTTGCTTAATTTCAGCCAGTGTGGATGATGTTAGCCATTCAAGGCAGAGTTTCCCTACACTGTATGTTGTTATTATCCCTGGATGTTGTCTCTGGGAGTATCTAGGGTCTAGTCTGGTCATTTTTAACCCCTGTGTTTTATTCAGGAATCTATCTTGACAGCTGTTTGTGTCAGTAGGCCAGATTAACCACTTTTTCCAATCAGGATGTGTTCTGTTAAAATGTAAAATTTGTGACACGTCTAACTCAATATCTGCAGTTGTATTTTCAGGTATTGGCTTTGGAATAGACGGTTTTTTAAGGTTTTTGATCTTAGCTAGGCCAAGACAGGATGTTTGGTGTATTGTGTCATTTAAAAAACAACATTTGTTCTGGTATCATGCAGGTTCTAAATAGTGCTTCAATGCCTTGTACCTGCCAATCTTTTGTACCCCAAATTGTTTTCTTTTCAATATTATTTTTCCAATAATCAAAACCAAATGTCATCATTTTGTCATAAAATGCTTCTGAATATATCAATTTAGAATTTGTCAGCATTGTTTTCATTCCTGTTTTATCTAACAGTTAGAAATAAAACGTTTCTGCATTACTGGTGTTAAACCCTGAGAAGTATTTGAATTTCTCAAAAAATGTTTTAGAACTGCTTTTAGGTGGTGTAGCACAATGTTCCCATTGATTATACATAAAAACATTTCTAGGCTGTGCAGATTTATGCAAATAGTGATCACCATAGTGTGTGTAACAGAATAACTGCTCATAACTAGATGAACCTTGTAAATAATCATGATCTGTGAATCTAGCTGACATTACTAAATCAGACATCATGTCATTAATACTCTTAAAGTCCCAATCATCAGAGAATGTACTCGGTTTTACAAAGTCACTTAAGGAAACCTTCAGTTGATGAGGATACGTCAGGATTTCGACCGGACCATATATCTCATAGTCAGTTTTCTCCCATACTACCCCACCAGGTATTGGAATTGCTGTGACATTTACTGTTGACAGTTCTCTTTTCTTCACATGGGATGATCTGTGTGGTTTCAGGACTAGGTTGATGTTCTGACTTGCTGTGTCCATTGTAATATATTTTCCCTCAATGAATTTTCCCAAACAAAGTACCATGATGAGCCAAAGCAGGAGGAAAAATACACCTAGACCGAACCAGAACTCTAACCAAGGTGAAATAAGGTATATTTCCTTTAGTTGATGAAAGAGTTCCGTTGCTTTTTCTTTGAAAGTCTTTTTTGTTTCTGGCATCACTTCGGGGTCGTTTTGATCTTCAGAGAAGTTGTCGAAGTTGATGAAATAACCAGAGGCAGTTCTGTCAATTGATGGGATTGTTCTTTCAATCTGTCTCTCCGTAGCACTTTCTGATGCCACATTAGTGTAGACTGGTGTTGTTTCTTGACGAACTGTTTCAATCTGTGTCTCAAGAGGCACGAGTTCCATGGCATTATTGCATAGTCCTTCATTGTGCACTGCCGGCTGATCGAATGTGATTAGTCTTTCAGTTTGAACCTCTTGGATTGTTGCAAGTTTGGGTATTCTGTTGTTTCTTGGGAGTCCACTGGGCCTACTGTTGATTATAGGCCACATGCTTGGGGTTTTACCAGGTCGATGGACACGATTCTGTTCTCCTTTTTACCAGCAAGGGGCGGTAGTACTACTGATCTTGTTCCGGTGACTGCCAAGACCGGTACTGCTTTTCTGTAAGAAGGCCCAAATTCCTTCTTCACCGCGATCTTTTCTCTGACTAGATCCCCAATCTTTGGAATCCAGACAGGCCTTGCTGGGGCTGTTGCTTGTGGTGCCTCGTCAGTGGTATCTGGCTGTTGCTTTAACTTTATGTTGTTTAAGGATTTTCTTGTTTCATTCAGTTCCTGTAAAACAGCCAAACGATCTTTGATGTCAAAGTTTGTTGTTTTTTCTTGTACCACTGACATTTGACTATCGAGGTTCTGAATGTTCATTCTAATTCCGAACAATAGTTCGTATGGGCTGAAACTTTTTAGAGAATTTCTTGGCAAGTTATTAAGACTAGTCTGGACACTTATTAAATGTTTGACCCACCCAGCGCCTGAACCTAATACCTTCGCTGTTATAGATTGCTTTATGTCACGGTTTTTTCTTTCTACCACACTATTCCCTTCGGGGTGCGACGGACAAGAATACCGCAACCCAATTCCCATGCTGGCCATGGCCTCCTTATAAGCTCGAGAGCTGAAAGCAGGACCCTGGTCAGAATGGAACGTGGTAATTGCGTATGTGCCGATAAAGACTTGCAAATCTCTTATAACCGTTCTAGCATCAGCCGAGCGCTGGGGCCACATCCATATGAACCTCGTACAGGAATCCACTGCTACCATGATATATCTATAGTTGCCGTCCCTTTGTAGGGGACCACAGTGGTCCAGGTAAACACATGCAAATGGTTTATTCGAGATAAGAAGGGATGTCTGCGCTGGTCGTTTTACTGTTGATACTTTTATCCTTTGGCATATATTGCATTCTAATACATACTTTTTAGTTTGTATTCCCAAGCGAGGCCACCAATATCTCTGTTTTAATAGTGATGTTGTTGCGGAAACGCCAGCGTGTGCAGAGGCAAGCCCTTCGTGTGCCGCTTTGATTAGTCCTAACCTGTGTTCCCTGTTTGGAATTACCCTATCCCCCACTCCAGGGATTCGAGCAAAAGGAACATTATTCGTATCTGTTAAGTACAAGTACTTTTCAGGAAAGCCTTTTGGGAGTGTTTTCTTATCATTTTTTACTGACGCACTGACAGCTTGTAGAATGTCACTGTCTATTTTTGTTTGTGACCGAGTTATCGCAGCTACGGAAGCCGTTTGCACAGCTGCCTTCGCGGCTTCATCAGCCAATGAATTCCCTGCAACGTGAACGCCATCACGTTGATGACTCAGAGTGCGTATCACGTGAGTCTTTTGTAGTTCTTTTTGCAAAAGAGCTACCTGTTCCCAAAGCATTTCATGCTTTATTGTGCCACCTTTTGCATCTTTGAAACCGTTTTCCACCCAATTCTGCAAGTATTCATTATAAGATTGTACGCAATAAAAAGAATCGCACACTATTAGTGTGGGGAATTCGCGATCTGTATTTTCTAGCGCCATCTTAAATGCTACTAATTCAGCTCGTTGAGCCGAGCAATCTCCTAGAGATTGTGTTTTGGTGACCATTGGTCTAAATTTACCTTTGTGCCAGCGACCTTTAACAATCGCGCACGCAGCACTGTAAGCTTGCTTACCCCCAACTGCGGGTTGTGCTGATCCGTCAGTATATATAATACTTCCGTATTCTTCGAGAGGCAGGATTTCAACTGGCAGAGGACATTCATATTCATATTGTAAAAACTCCTGTGTTTTTAAGTTAGGATCAAATTCGTAAACTACGTCTGTGGCAGCAAGAGAATTAACCCACTGGATCCATCTCGGATGTAAAGCCTTAGCATTGGGAATGCTTGCTTTAGTTACCGCTTTAAAGCCGGTATAGGTGTTACGATTATTATTCGTTTACCTTGTGCTAGGGGCCTTTCTCTTGCTACAGCAGTCTGAACTGCAGTTAGAATTTTCTCCGTTGAACTGAATTTTATTTCAGCCTTTGTGTACAAATGTGATTTGTATGCTATTGGTACCTTTTCTCCCTCATTAGAGGTTAGGTATGTGAATCCGCATCTTCCTGGGATGACTCGGATTACAAGATCACGTGTGTTGTCACGTGTATCTAATTTTGTTTTAGCTAACATGTCTGTTTGCAGTGATCTCAAAATTTCTGTGTGTTTTTGAGTCCAATTGATTTGTTTAAAATCAGGTTTAATTAGTTCGTAGAGAGGTTTAACCCTCTCTGCGTAATTTAGAATGTAAGTTCTTCCGAAATTCAGAAAACCTAGTATGGATTGTAAATTCTTCAGCGTTTTTGGAGCTTGGAGTACAGCGCACTTCTCTAGGAAGTTGTCCGCTAGGCTTTTCCCTTCACTTGATAATTCGTACCCTAAGAATAGTACTGTCAGATGGGCAATTCGTGACTTTTTAAAGTTGAATTTGTAACCCTCTGCTGCGAACCCAAGTATAATGGTGTTCACTCTTTTCAAGTGAGTATCCAAGTCGTTGTCTGTGAGATAGATATCATCTACGTAAGATAATGCCTCATCATCATAGATTTGTAGTAACTCTGTTACCCTAGCTGAGAATAGTCCTGGGCTGTTCTTGAACCCCTGTGGGAGTCGACAGAATTTTTTCTGCGACCCAAATGCAGAGAAAGCGGTCAAATATCTGCTTTCTGGTGCAATGTTTTGACAAAAGAAACCATTAGATATGTCTAATGTTGTTTTGTATTTTTTCCTAACTATGTTATTCATTAGGGCTGCACTATGCGAGTTTTGTACTGCAAAAGTTTTGCAACATGTATTAAGGTGTCTGGAGTCCAAAACTAGACGATATGAATTGTCTGGCTTGGAGACAGGAAACAAAGGATTGTTCATTTGAGAGGTGCATGTTTCAATCACCCCCTGGTACTCAAGCTGATCTAAGATCTCCCTGACTTGTTTTTTAGCTTCTTGCTTAATGGGATACTGCCGTTGGGCAGTTGGTTCACTTTTTAATTGGATTTTGTGAGGAGGTGAATCCTCATCCCATCCTACATGATTTTTATACAATGCAGGTGCCTGGGCTACCGCCCATTTCCTTGCATATGTATATTTTTTGTGAATCGGAATGTGATTCGAGAAGGCAGGCATAATTACTTCTTAGCCACGAGGGCACTCCCTGACAAACTCCGGGGGCCAATCTTTTTCAGCTAACAGAATATCATAGCCCTTTGAGAGCTTATCCCAAAATAGACCTCTTATTTTCCTAGTCTTATCACCCTCTATACACAATGTTATTTCGTATATTTTATGGGGCTCGCTAAGTCTGGTGTCGGCAGTTTCAACCTGAATGTATTCATTCGTGTCCACTGTCTCCAGATGACTCATCAAGATCTTGCGCGCTATACTGATTTCTGCTGCACTGTCCAACATTGTCAATGCCCACTCCCCGTTTTTCAACTGTGTCCTCAGTATTCTCGGCATGGTTGATTATGTTATGTTATGCGTTTTTATTTGGCGCACAGATGCTCCAGCTAAGGAGCGTCCTGGCGCCCGACAAGGCAGCAGCACAACACAACGAACAAAAAACAAACAGTGATAGAACTAAGCGAATAGAAAAGTTTTCACCGCACGGCGAAAGGAGAGCAGATCCCTCTCAGCACGAATCGCCGGGGGCAGGGAGTTCCACAAGACCGCCGCACGAACTTGAAATGAGCGCCCTCCTGCCCTACTCCGCTTAAAGCGTGGCACAACATCTAGTTCTAAGTCCGCATAATCCAGCCTAGAGATGACAGTGGCTTGGATCATGAGCTGCCTAGTGGGGGCATCAAAGAACTTAAGCACTGGACGGAGCCCACGCAGGATACCAAAGCAACAGGCCGCCGTACGTTTGGTATGACACACAAACGTAAGGGTAGGGTCCAGCCAGACCCCAAGGTTCTTAAGCTCGGCCACTGGGATGGGAGCAGGACCCAGGTCCCCTGGCCACCATCTCTCTCCCCAAAGCTCCGGTTGTTTGCCAAAGACCATGACCTCGGTCTTAATAGCGTTCAGCTGGAGACAGTTGGACGTCATCCAGCTGGCGACCGCCCGCAGTCCTTGTTGAAACCTGGGGGCATCGACTTCGGCATCCCCGCTGATCGTGACCGCTAGCTGGGTGTCATCGGCGTATGACACCATCGTCATACCCCATTGCCTGACAACCTCAGCCAGCGGCCTTACGTATAGATTGAACAACGTAGGACTCAGCGAGGAGCCTTGGGGGACCCCCAGGTTCAACGGATGGAATTTGGACTGGTAAGGTGGGACGGTCACGCTAAAGGCCCGATTGGCTAAAAACGACCGGAACCACTGGAGAGCAATGCCGGTGACACCAGCCTCCTCTAGGCGGCGCAGAAGGATCGGGTGCGAGACGGTGTCGAAGGCAGCGCTCAGGTCTAATAGCACCAGCGCTGCCGTTTGTCCCGCGTCAAGCACGGAGCGAAGATGCTCCACCATATAGAGCAGAGCCGTCTCCGTGCTATGACCGGCCCTAAACCCATTCTGAGTCGCATCGAGGATATCTGCATGGCGAAGATGTTCCGAGAGGACTGAGTTGACATGCGCCTCAGTCACCTTGGCCGGCCACGGCAAGAGTGAGATTGGCCGATAGCTCTCAGGCTTGCTACCGTCCAGGCTAGGTTTCTTGAGGATAGGACGAACCATGGCTCGCTTCCACTTCAGTGGGACATCGCCTGATGTGAGTGACGAGTTGATCAGAGAACATAGCGGCGAGATATCGTGTCCCGCTAGGTCTTTGAACACAGCTGGGCAAAGTGGATCCTCTGGGGACCCAGACTTCACTTGACGAGCCAAGAAGTCGAGACTATCAGGTGTTAAGATAGGAAAGGAATGCAACTCCTCAGATGATAACGGCTTCAAAGGTGGATTAGCCGAGGGAGTGGTCACCGGAAAGGCCCGATAAATGGCATTAACCTTTTCCAGAAAGAACTCTGCCAGTTTTTCACAGTGCTCCACGGAGCTCTGGTGCGTCGTAGTTGCCTTTTTGGCAGTGAGGTCTTTCAGCACCTTGAAGATAGCCTTAGACGGGTTCGAGCTAGTCCTAAATTGTGCAGCATAGAAGGCGGCCCGCGTTCTGCACACTGCCCGGTGATTACTCTAATACTGGCTACCTTCTTTTTAGGAAATTGTGATTTCTTATTTTGAGCAGGTTCCTTGTCTTTGGACTTGGTGTGCTCTCCTGGGTCTGACCGTCCTCTTCTTTCCGAATTCTGTGGAAAAGATCGAGAGGGACGTGTATCAATACTTTGATATCTATCAGTTTTTTTCAGATTATCCCTATTTCTAAGGTTATATCTTTCCTCAGAGGGCTCCCTCTGGGGAGACTGGCGTTCTCGAGTCGGAGTTCTTTCCCTCCGTCGAGGAGACCTTCCTCTGGACTGGAAAACTTTTTCCTTGGGAGTGGATTGTTTATTTTCATCCCAGCTCTTTTTAGGAGTTTTTAAATTATTTTTAATAAATAATTTTACTAACTCTCTATAAGCTTTTGTTAATTCTCCTATGTTAACTAAGAGATCTTCTTTTGACATTTTTTCAATGTCCGGATGTGGTGTGTAGCTGGCTAGAACCGGCCACGTTGCTCCTGGTCTACCTAGTGGACCGAGCCTGGTAATGTGATCATTATGTTTTAGGGCGCCATTAAACCAGAGCAGGTGCTCTTGAAATTTAAGTGGAATTTCAATCTCCTCGAAAGGAGCGTACTCTTCCGGAGGTTCCTCTATTTTGTAATAGTGAAACTCTTTTGTTCTAGCGTTTGCCGCTGGAAAGTTTATCCATGAATAGAATACCTCTGTCTGCCGATATTCGTGAGCCTCTATCACGAAAATTACTGTACCACCTTGTGGTGTCAGTCCGTTTTCTATAAGTTTTAACGTTATAGATTTTCTTAAGTGGACCGGGATGATAATTGCACCCGGGTCTGTGTCTTGGAGACTCGTGTCTTCCTCTATTAGTAGGGCTGCCAGTCTAACTGCTTCCCTTTCTTCTTCACTGTCTGACATTTTATAAATGCAGGCTTTGCAGAGTAGGTCTCCAAGGAGACAAAGATTAGGTGCACAATATTTTGGAACACTGTATCCTTCAACGTTGAATAAACCAGAGCTTTACATAGGAATCTCTTCCTACTGAGTTCGGGCGGATTTTAACCTTTCACCCACTCCAGACGTCTATTGGAGTATTTACGGGAGAAAGGGGTGTGAAATATGCACGACTGAGTTACTCTAACGTCTTGCGTTAGTTTATCGCCTTACCAAACGTTTGGGCGCCATGTAGTGTAGTTCCTAGTTTCCCACTAGGCCCTGCGCATTGGAATAACATAAACAGTAGTATCGACGTAGAAGTGCGGATCTTCCAGGCCTCCACTGACTGTGCTAAACTTAATTGGGGTTGTTACCAACTAGCTCAGAGGTCACTGGAAACTTTCTTCTCTGCATGGGAAGTGAACAGCTTCCCTGGCACAGACAAGAAGGGATTCAGCTTTCCAACAACCGTGCAACATGACAACTTTGCTCCTCAAATCAAGAGTCAATCTCTAGGGTTGTGTGAAACAATAGACATGTATTTCACTCAGTCAGGTTAGTGCAGTTTACTTTCACGATATGTAGAGAATAGAGAGACGGGCGTTTGTCAATAAAAGGTTAACATTTATTGAACAGTCTTTCTTCTCGTACAAGAGAAATGTATTGCCACAATTGCAAGACTTGTTATTATAAAAAGTACGTACAGTAAGATAAGTATTGCAAAATAATACTGTAAAAGCATTGATACGGTTTCTTAGCCATACAATGGTTTAAAAGTAATAAAACATATATACATTCATATATACATTAGGCTAAAATACTCAACTGGTGCTTCTAACTAAGCCTACCCCAGTGTGCCTGACCTAAGCCTAACACGTGGAAGGGGAGTAAGTAAGTAGCTTTAAGTTAAGTTGGTTTTGCCAAGGTTTGCTTCAAGAATTCTCATCTAAGGGTTTAGTCAACACCATACCTCTGAATAGAATGATGGAGGTCTGGTATCTCCTTCAGGAGGCACTCGATATCCCAGTCACCCGCGAGGGCAGACTAGAAACGCTGGAGCTGGATTTCTCTGCACGAGAAAGGCAGCGGCTCTCTTCAGCGCGTCGGGAGGAGGAGGGGGACAGCGTCCGCGGGCAGCTGGCTTCTGCTGGATGTCTTCGCAGAGGGACGGCTGTTCAGCTCCTAGTTACACCACACTATTGTTCGCGCTTTAGCAGCGATAGTGGTATCAGCAGCTTCGGGCGATGGGCAGCAGGCTGCAGCAACAGGGTGCTAGCTTCAGCTATCAGCGGGGGCAGCAGCAGACAGCTAGCAACAGGCAATTGCTTAAGGCAACGTTGGTAATATTTATACCTGACAGGTGCCTGGTTTGACGCAAGTTTGTTGGACATAAGACGTCAATTAAAGATGTCACTAGGAAGTGATAGCTATCAGTTGCTCATTAGAGTTCCATTACTAATCAAAACACAGCAAGCGGGGATTTCCAGGTTTCCTGAGTTTTTATCTTGTTGAAGAACTCGGAGTGTTAATCTAGGAATATCAGATAGTGACTTTTGCTCTGTCATTGCACTAATTGGTTGCAAAGGAAGTGGCAGAGAACTATTCTGGAATGTGGCTCTGTTCGTGTGAGGCCAGAGATGACTTTCTGAATATCGCACTTGAACGGTTATGCCAATATAGGGAATAAATGGATTTATAGCCGAATAGGGGCATAAGGTCACAGTATCGATCAGGAACCTAGATAAACACGCAACAAATGCTAAGGCAGACTACTTTGCCAAAACTATCCTGAAGGCACCCAATAGCACTAGGGGTATTTTTAAAATCATGAAGGACATTGCTAGTCCCAAATGCAATAAATACAGCATCCCACATATTCAAGAGCTCTGTAATTGCCTAGCCACATTCTTTTGATGACAAAATAAGAAAAATCATAGAAGGGCTGGAAATTGACGATGTGGTCATATCTGGCGAGGTAGAGGGACAACCGTCAAAGAGTAAGCAAAAGAGCCGGGAATGGGGGCCTGAGCCGGAGGATCAGGCAATCTACTTGGATCATTTTGAGCTTCCCTCTGAGGAGGAGTTTAATAAGATAGCCTCAAGAGTCTTTTCGGGCTCTCCTTTGGACCCCCTCCCTCCACAATCTGGAAGGAGCTGGGAGGTGAATTGATTCCAATACTTCGACAGCTGTGCAATCAATCATTGAGCAGTGGACAGGTCCCGGGCAAGCTGGAAACAAGCAATAATTACACTCCTGTTGAAAAAACCCATACTTGATCTAGCATGCCCTAAAATTTACAGACCTATATCCCTCCTCCCATACCCAGTAAAGATCATTGAACGTTTGGTTAGCAGGATACTCTCCCAGTTTTTGGAGTGTAACAACAAACTGGAGGATGTGCAGTTTGGGTTTCGCCCAGGTCATGGGACAGAGACAGCTCTGGTTACCGTCTTGGAAGATCTTCGAATGCAAGCAGACAGAGGACAACCAGCTATATTGATCTTACTGGACCTGTCTGCCGCATTCGATACGGTCAACCAGACAGCTCTCATGACCAGGCTGGAAACAGCAGGGGAGGGAGGTGTAGCACTGGATTGGTTTTGATCGTATCTGACAACCAGACGACAGGCGGTGACCCTCCCCCTTATTGTTCAGACTTTACTGAGATTAGGCATGGGGTCCCCATATAGGGCAATCAGCCCAATACTGTTTAACACCTATATGAGCCCCCTGCGATTATTAAGTCATATGGGGTCAGCTTGGTAAACTACGCTGACGATACACAGCTCATTGTATCATTGGAAGGAGACCAAGTGGTCTCGCTGGAAAAATGTCATGCCTGTACGCTAGAAACGGTGCGCTGGCTGAAAAACAACTCCTTACAATTTAATTGCGAAAAAACTGAGATACTCTGCTGTGCAGCAGGTAAAGTATCCCGTTCTCTCACTTCTGGATTGTGGCCCATTCCCACGGAGACACCCTTGCAACCCGTCACGACGGTACACAATCTTGGGGTCATTTTTAATGATAAGCTGAACCTTGAAACCCAAGTCAACAAAATTGTGTGAAGCAGTTTTTTGCTCATTAGGGTTCTCCGGAGGATTCTTCCGCTACTCCCATATCAGGTGCGTGCACACCTAGTAAGGAGCGTTATTCTGAGTCGACTTGACTATGGGAATGCGCTACTGCTGGAAACTCCTAGGTACCTGATTGGGGGAGTCCAGGCGGTGGAGGCTAAACTGGCCGTATCTAGACCATTTCAGTCGTCCATATCCCTGGCGTTGGCGGAGCTGCACTGGCTTCCGGTATTCCAGAGGATACAATTTAAATCACTGTGCATTGTCTTCAAGGCACTGCATGGGATATGGACCAATACCGCTGCAAACTAAGTTCAACTAGTATAATCCCACTTGTAGCCTTCGGTCCTCCTCGACTAATCTGATGAATATACCCAAGATTAAGAAAGTTAAATCTGGTTGAAGCGCCTTTAGCTATGCGGCAGCACGCCTTTGGAATAGTCTGCCAGTTGAGCTAAGACAGATGCAGGATCTGATGAAGTTCAGGGGAAAAGTTAAAACTTGTTTTTTCCCTAGAGTACAGGCCTAGCCTAGCAACCAGTGAGCCCGGAAGTATGGTGATAGAGTATTTATACGGCAGCACCAGGATGCCCGTAGGGTTACAGCGCGCTTTATAAGTCTGAAATATAGTACATACAATACATATATATACAGGAGGAAAAGGCAAAACCAAAGAAGATGAGAACAATGAAAGAAGCAACAGCACAACTGGCATGGGAACACGTGGCCAAGGAAAAAAGAAGAAATAATGGCAGAGACAGTACATCAACCCATGGTAATTAACCTCCCTAACGGACTATTTCAAAGAATGAGCAGAATGTTTTGAAAATGGTTCCATCATTGTGTCCAGACATAGCATTTCATTATGCGCAAACGTATTGACTTGTATAAATTGAACGCAAATTGAAGTTGTTTAAGCTACATGCATTGCAAGGGAATCACATTTCTCAACCTATCTGTCATAAATCACCAATAGTTAAACCCACAATAGCTATTGAAGATATCCCCACATTACGTGTTATAGATGATCTCAGTCACCCAAGCGAAGCTAGTCCCATAACGGATCGTCCTGATCCATTTGACCCAGTTCACATGGTTGAACTCCCACAGAGCTACATGTGGGTGAGCTAGATGTGACAAGATTCAGAACAGCCTCAAAATACACACCCCTTATCACAAAAGAAAACATTGATGTATTTTGCAACATGGCAGCACAGGATATACTAAGTCTGATCGGCAAAGCCCCACAGAGTAGGAATATGACTAGTGAAGTATGAGAGGGAGTAACTAGATTACAGAGTGACCTGAACCTGATTATTAAGCCATCTGACAAGGGTGAGAATGTTGTACTTATGACCAGAAGAATGTATGTTAAAGAAGTGAATCTCAATTGAATGACGCCACATGTTCAAGGGTGGTGCGATCAGTACCACCACACAAGGTGCTGACTTGGGGTGGGGGCGTCATTTTTGAAAATGTATATTATCATTTTAAAAACACCTGTAGCCGCATTCCTGGCCTCTAGTAATTTTTAGACATCAATTAAATTGTCAAGATAAATCTGGTGATTAATCGTCTTCCTGGAAAGAGACTAGAGGTTTGTCTAGTGGAAGTTTTGAATCATACTAAGGTAGCGCAGAGGTTAAAATGCCTGCTGCTAAGAACATGCACTATGCAGATAACAAAGTGCATATAATGTAAATAGGTTTGTAGGTTACTGCTTCTGTAAGAGAGCTCCTTTTGTAACTTGTTGTTTATAAGTTAAAATCCTAATATAGAACATTCAGCTATTAATTGTCATCAAAATGCTGCATGCAAACTGCAAGGTATATGTTAGAGCTATATGTTTTTTTGCCCAATCTTTCATCACCCTAAGCTTGTGAAAAGGGTTCGTTTGGGTAGAAAGCAATTCTTATTATTAAAGAGAACCCCTAACAATGATGTTACATTTTATGATGAATTTGTGTTTTTCCAGACTAAGGAATCAAATGATATTGCCTACCAGTATTGATGATATGTCACTCATACACTACACCTTTTAGACCTGTCTGATTAAACATTTCCTATACAATGGTTTACCCAGATATGATTGTCTCTGTGCAATGTGTGTGTGGTGTAGAGTGCCCTGACACCTTAAACTGCTATGAGTGGTGTTCTAAAATGAAATGAATCTGAGAGACAGTCATTATGGAGACTTGAGGGGCATTGTTAAAGCGTGCTAGTGAGGGAATCCGTGGCACAGGTGGTTATTGGGGGGGCGCCAATTGTCACACAGGGCACCACCAGGCGACCCTGCAAGCATGCCAATATTTCTTGAAAACACGGGGAGCATCCATCTATTGGAACTTACACATATGATTTTAACCATGATCGAAATATGCCTAAAGAGAACATATTTATGTTTGAGAATGAGCATTTCAAACAGCTACAGGGAACTTCCATGGGCACCTGCTTTGCCCCAAGTTATGCCAACCTGGTGGTAGGTTGGTAGAGAAGTAGGCGCTCTGTTGTGAAGAAAAGGAGCGATGGTCCAATAATGTGAGCTTTTAGCTCAGACACATTGATGACATTTTCTTTGTGTGGGAAGGCACAGAATCAGACCGTATGCTGTTAACCTCTTGGCCGCGGCGGTAATTCCACCGCAGTGCTGAGGGGAGGGGGAAGCGCGGCGCCGCCATGCTCGTGATGGAACCACGCCGTCATGAGCCACGGGCGCGATTTGCTCATGACGGCGTGGTTCTGTCACAACTCTGCCCACTCACTAATTCGTCTGCACAGGTGGGGAATCAGTGTCACGTGGGCGGAATGGCCGCAGCATGATGGAACCATGCCGTCATGAGCACTTGGCGCCCATGGCTCATGGCGGCGTGGTTCCGTCATCAGCAGGGAAGGGGTAATAAAAGCATTCAATGACCACAAAATAAATTTAAGATTTACCATGAACCACAGGATTGAGTTTTTAGACCTGAGACTAGTGGTGGAGCATGGTGTCATCAATACTGAGTTATACAGGAAGGAAACTGCAGGCAACTCTGTACTACTAGCCTCCAGCAGCCATCCACCTAGTTTTAGATTAGATAGAGCATTCCCTATAGTGAATTTCTTCGAGCCAAACGTAATTGCAGCTCTGCTGAGTCCTACCAATGCACTAAACAGGATATGATGAATAGGCTAGGTGCTGGAAGTTATCCACATAAAGCTTTGAAACAGGCAGACAGGAAAGTAGAAACTCTCAGTAGGGAAGATGTCCTGGTCCAACTACCTAGCTCCAAAACCCAAAGGGAGGACACAATGAACCTATAGGGTTCATCACTAAATACAGCAGTCAGGTAACACAGCTAAGAAATATCTTAAAACAGAGATGGGGCATATTGAGGCAAGATCCCATTCTGAGAAATAAGATAGGACCAACTCCCTCCATAACATATCAGAGGAACCTTTCACTTAAGAGACATGCCTGTACCAAGCCATCTCTCACGAAAGGACACTAATTGGTTAAGACAAATGAAAGGCTTCTGCAAATGTGGCTACTGCAAAGCCTGCAGGTACAGTGAAAATATTACCATGGTCACCCTAGAAAAAATTCATAAGAGATAGCAAATTCCCAGACAAATCACATGTGGTACTGACTTTGTTGTCTATACCATTACCTGTCAATGTGGTAGGTGGTACAGAAGCTCCAGTACTTTTCCCGTAAAAAAAATACGGATTTTAGAACTTTGGGGGGCCATTACCAACAAGGATTTCAGTTACTATACAGCCAAACACTTTGATGAGAAGCACACAGCAGACTGGACCCAAGCCAGAAAGACCAAAAAAGTTACAGAAAATGTTGGGGGTTTTTGCCTGCCTTTGACCAAGCCCGCACACTTATTCACCCCCACCACAATTGCGCGCATGCATCACAGTGCCCATGCTTTTGTCAATCCACTCTGACCACTGGATATAACGCCATACAGTGTCTCCCATTCCGAGGTCAAAATTCTGGATGTTGCAGTTTCCCTGCACAAATTTCGTCAGGAGTAATTTGTAAGTGAAAAAGGTGAGGTGATTTCACGCTACTAGCAATCTCTACATCGGCCTGATTCGAAGGAAAGCCTTCCCTGTTTGTATCTATACACATCAAAAGGTCTTTGGCCTATGCCAGACTAAACAAGCATTTGCAATGCAATAGGTACACCTTGAACGATACAGATCCAATCACTTATCAAGTTCTTTCTCTTTGTAGCTAAGCCCCGACATTTCATTCCTGGTTTTCATGCTCTTTTTAGACCCGTGTATTGATCTCTACTTCTTTGCATTTTCTTAGAGCTGCTGGAGTTCACTTCGGTGACGACAACATATTACATTATGTATTTTAGAGCCGGGCAGGTCTGTCCAGACATTCTACCACAAGCTGTCTCTTCAAATACTCAGTTCAGGGGAGGCCTTATGCATGTGCAAGATGTGCACCTGCACAGGACCGCCAAACCCCAGGGGCCGCCACGCTAATATATATCCTTAATATAATAATCCTCTGAGGATGGATACATATTTGCATGACCGCCCCTGGCAGGGAATTGGCCGCCTCCGGCTCTGTTCCACTTCCAAACACCCTGACACCCCCCCCCCCTCTTTACTGGCCTCCGCGCCTGCGTTCTTTCGGGGGCCCCCTACCTACGCTCCCTTCCCAGGGCCACCATGAGCCTAGAGCTGCCCCTGCTCAGTTTGTCCAATCTAGAGTAATCATGTAGGCGGGAGGGGGGGGGGGATGTGGAGGGGGGGGGTATTGGCAGCGTCGGGAGAGGAAACACTTGAAGGCTCTTTTCTCTCATCGCCTAGTAACGCCTAGGGGCAGCTCGATGTGACTGACAACAGCGCATGCTTTTTGTGAGCTCCGGCAGCAGTGATGTCCCTCCCAGCCTTACACTGCCATAAATGTCAATAGACCCGATTCAGGCAGGACGCTTCCGGTATTTTAAGCAAAACATTGCTTTATTTTGGCTGTCTCTAGCCTGAAATTGCCTCTGCTTCAATAGATAATGGGGGAAATAATTATCATTCTTTTTTTAATCTGCCACTTCTCTCTTCTAAAATGTTGCTATGCATGCACTGCGCGCGGCAAAATTATTTGTGTGCCTGCACCCCCTACCTCAGACAGCCTCAGTGGAGGCAAAAGGCTCTCTGTGCACTGATGCCCCCCCCTCCCCCCCCCCCCCCCAGACGCACACACACACTGGAGGTGCGGGACTGTGTGGTATGTTTACAAGCACCATACGCCACCGGTGTGTTGCTTTTAATACTGGGGGGTGTAGCGGCGGTGCAAGTGGCTTGTAATAAATACGCCCCTGTGTTTCCTTGTGGTCATTTCATGAACTCACGCAGCCTAAAGGTCACCAGAGCCTGTTGAATCTGCCTCTGGAGTAGTCCTGTATGATTTATCTAGCCAAAGATGCCAAAGGCTATTTGCAAGTGGCAGTAATCTGGGACATTCAGCCACAGAGGTGAAAGGCTCTTTATAAAAGTTCTAGTACCCCTAGTCTTTCGGCTTCAGAGGCGTAAGTGTCTATATTAAGCATGGGCGAATTTTGCGAATCTCGCGTTCGCGAATTTTGCGGATTTGCGAACTCGCAATCTGCAAAATCCGCGAATTCTCGCGAATTTGCGGATTTTTTTTTTTTTGTGTGTTTGCGCGGGTTTCTGCCAGTTCGCGAGGGTTTTGTACAATTTCGCAAAACGCGAACTTACCTGTCGGGTCGCAAGTTTCGCGAACTTGTTGTTTCTACGTGTCCAGCCTGTTTGGGACACTCTTCTTCATCACTGCCACTCTCTGTCACCACTGCCACTCTCTGACTACTCATGCCACCCTCTGGCCCACCCATGCCACCCTCTGTTTCATCACAGCACCCTCTGGTTGTCCAGTCAGTGTACATTATTGTGGCAACGCAAGCACACCTTCCCTGCCTCAAGTGACCTGAATTAATTTGGGGCTGATTAATGTGTCACAGAATATTTTTTTAGCTGGCACCTGCTTCCTTAGTGCTTCCTGATTAGTGATCTTTTGCACTTGCTAAGTGCTTTCATTGTTGCAAAATTAGTTACAACACCTGCCCTGCCCCAACTGACAATAATGAATTAGGGGCTGATTAATGGATTTGAACTTCCAGCCTGGCTCCTGCTTGTCTCCCTTAGCTGTAATTCAGGACCTTTGTGGCATATGTGTAACTATTCTGAGGTTCAGAGCAGGGTCACATAATAGTTGCAACTGGCAACTGAACTCTGGAGGGGCCCCTCAGGAAGCACTACAGGAAATGGCTACTAATGATGAGCCTGAACTTTTGAACCTGGTAAGTAGTTTCAGTTTTGCTAAAATCGTATTTCTGCAATTTAGCGCTTATTCGCGGGGCGCGAAGTTGTACTGGGAAGCCGCGAACTCACGCGAACAGTGCGAGCAAAATCCGCTGCTCGCGGATTTGCGGATTTTGCGGGAGATTCGCGAATCTCGCGGATTGCGAATTTACCGAAAATCCGCGAGCGAAACGGATTTTCCCCCCATGCTTAGTCTATATACAAGTATCAGTGCAATGAGCATGTCAGCTCCAGAGGTGAAAGGCTCTTTATCCAAGTACCAGTCCCATGAGCCTTCCACCTGCAGAGGGGTAAGGGTCTTTATCTAAGTACCAGTCCCATGAGCCCTCTGATCTGCAGATGCGAAAGGGTCTTTATACAAGTATCAGTGCAATGAGCTTGTCAGCGGCAGAGGTGAAAGGCTCTTTATCCAAGTACCAGTCCCATGAGCCTTTCACCTGCAGAGGGGTAAGGGTCTTTATCTAAGTACCAGTCCCATGAGCCCTCTGAGCTGCAGATGCGAAAGGGTCTTTATACAAGTATCAGTGCAATGAGCTTGTCAGCGGCAGAGGTGAAAGCTTCTTTATCTAAGTACCAGTCCCATAAGCCTTTCACCTTCAAAGGCATAATAGTCTCTTTACGAGCATCAGTACCATGAGCTTATCATCTGCAGAGGTGAAAGTATCAGTGCCATAAGCCTGTGAGTTGCAGAGGTGAAAACCTCTTTATCCAAGTACCAGTCCCATGAGCATTTCACCTGCAGAGGCATTAGGGTCTTTAAACAAGTATCAGTGCGATTAGCTTGTCATCTGCAGAGGTGGAAGGCTCTTTATACAAGTATCAGGGCCATGAGCCTGTCAGTTGAGGACGTGGAAAGCTGTTTATCCATGTACCGGTCCCATGAGCCTTTCACCTGCTGAGGCATGAGGGTCTTTATACAAGTATCAGTGCCATGGGCTTGTCAGCTGCAGAGGTGAAAGGTTCTTTATACAAGTATCAGTGCCATGAGTTTCTCACCTGCACCTCATCTGCTCTTTGTTCTCGTTTCAGTCCCATGAGCCTTTCAGCTGCCGAGATTGAAGGCTTTTTATAAAAGTACAAGTCCTCTCTGTGCCTATCAGCTGCAGAGGTGAAAGGCTATTTGTAGCAGTGACAGTCCCCTTAGCCAAACAGGTAACAGGCTCTTTATCAAACCTCCAGTGCCACAGGGATGAAAGAAACAGTATGTCAGTTCCCGCTCCTGTGGAAGCACACTCCACACTAGCGAGACACAAATGCAATATTCTTACTGTGTTTAATATAATAATGATTTTTAGTTGACATGAGTCGGCCTAGTTATGTTTTCAATTGCACTTCAAAATGTCTATGACGTTCAGTGTCAGACATTTACTTGTTTTCTCTTTCTCTGGCTGTGCACCCCGAAGCCCCAAATGAGACCTTCAATCAATATTAACTGTACAAAATTCAGTGGGCTCTAAAATCTTTCTTGCACTGTAACATTTTAAAATGTATTATTTTCTGTTACATTGTCCCAATCTGGTAACCCAACACCCCTTTTGCTTGTTTGCACTCAGATGGGTTGTGGCTTTGCACGGTGGGCTTCTATCAGGAATTGGACACACGGCTTCACGAACACGTTTACGTGTGGTTGGGCTCCCCTGGCTTGCGCCGGCACAGCCTCGTGTATAAACTTGAGTAACCTATAGATTCTCTTGGAAGCCCCTCCCTATGTGAGAAGTTGGCCTGATGTTGTTGTCTCCAACTCTGGGGGCACCTTGTAGCAGTCAAAGCAATCCCTTATGGTGGTGGTTGAATGTCAACCTTATAGTCAAGCTATCCTAGAGGTAGCATGGACTAAGCAGCCTCGAGGCTAAACTCACGAGGGCATGTGAAGCTAGTGTTTTCCTTTGCATTCTTGTGATGCAAATGTAGGGACTCCTCACAAGTTATATATTATAAAATATATGTAATTTTCACTAGAATGATCCCCTGTACTCTTCATGAATATAGAAACACAAGCGTTTAACCAAAAGCACTTTTAACTGATTATTCGGGGGACCGCGTTACGGCAGAAGTTGGAACGTACCGGGGTGTAGTCTGCTGACGCTTTGTGTGTAGGTGTGTGGTTGGGTCTCAGTGGCGTGCGCTGGATCTCCTATTGTACAGATTACAGGAAGCGCTTTCAGCAATGGGGGCCCCTCCTCAGCACTTGGTCCTTCACCTGGGGGTATGACCCCACGAACCTGGGACGGTCTACAGTAAGGCTGTAGAGGAATATGGACCCGGGGGTAATCTGCAGATTAGTGACAGTGGGGCTTTGGTTCGTCAGGCATGTGTTGATTCAGGACAGGATCAAAGGTCACTTTGAGGTGGAAGGGGTCCACCTCTCACCTGTCGGTTTGGACTTGTTCTTATTGGACTGACGAGAAGCTCGGCCAGAGCAAGGGTTGCAGGTTCCCTAGTAGCGAAGTGGTGGGGGGGCCACCGGCCGGGCTGTGGCAGAGTTACAGGGCGATCCGGAAGCAAAGAGGTGCAGCGCTTTACTTCAGCGGGCACATAGGGGTGCCAGAACCTAAACCTGGAACCTCATGGGAGGTCCGGGAACCCGTGTCGGCGCCCCAGTAGTTCATCTGATGGTTGTGTGCCTGTGCAACCGGGGGTTTGCCTAGTACGCCCCGCAAGGGGCTTGAGTAGATTTATTACCATAATGGCGCAGCAGATGGGTGGTTCGCCACTGTGCTGCTTGGCTCATCAGGCGGGCAGGTGGCGAGAATGCGGCCTGCCCTTGGATCGCCCGTAAGATAACCCACCGTGACTACATAACTAGCCCTGGGCGGAGTTGGCGGAGTGGGGCTTCGCGGAGCTACGCGAAGTGGGCGAGAAACTACGCCCACCTCCGCACTCCGCGTAGCCCAACTCCGCAACACCACTGGCCGCCAGCCCCGCCACCCGCCTCCCTCCCGCCCTCCCTAAATACTTTAAAAATAATTTAAAATGCACTTACCTTGCCCGCCGCTGCCCGCCGCGTCCCCGGGGCTCGCTATCTTCCGTCTTCTTCATTAATGCGCATGCGCGGGCGGCCGCGCATGCGCATTTCTCACGAGAAAATGCGCATGCGCGGCTGCCCGTGCATGTGCATTAATGAAGAAGACGGAAGACGGAAGATATCGAGCCCCGGGGACGCGGCGGGCAGCGGCGGGCAAGGTAAGTGCATTTTAAATTATTTGTCCCCTTTAATTTAAAGTATTTAGGGAGGGCGGGAGGGAGGCGGGTGGCGGCCAGCTACGCTCCGTCTGTGGAGCGTGCGTAGTGCCGCCTGGCTACGCCAGCTCCGCAAAATGCGGAGTAGGCGGCACTACGCACACTCCGTGCACGGAGCGTAGCTGGCCGCCCACCCTTATACATAACGTTGTATGTAATAAACCTGCAACAACTTTTCCCAATCTAACACTGGTGTCTTGTGTGTTATTTACGGGATGTTGGGTATGTTGCGGGGCGGGAGGTTCTGTTGACCTGATGTGACTATGTGGCTGCCCGAGGCCACCCGGTGGCCATCAGGAGGGTGGGCCCGTAGTCTCAGAGGGCCTCCCCCGCCCCCTACTTTGGTCATCACTCCTCCCCGGGCAGAGGGTGCCAGGACGGAGGGTGGGCGGGCCAGTGACGCATGTCCGGGGCGGCTGGCAAGGCGAGGGGTATATAACTTCCCCTCGCCATTTTAGTAGCCTCTTTGCCGCTCCGGACGTCACGCGTCGACTTAAGGGACACTCTTTCCCCTCCCTACCTCTTACCCTGAGTGTCAGCTGGGGGGGGACATGTGGGAACTTTTAATGTGTTCTTTTTTGTTGCAGGCGGAGTTACAGGGCGATCCGGAAGCAGAGAGGTGCAACACTGTACTTCAGCGGGCACATAGGGGTGCCAGAACCTAAACCTGGAACCTCATGGGAGGTCCGGGAACCTGTGTCGGCGCCCCAGTAGTCCTTCGGGCGGGTGTGTGCCTGTGCAACCGGGGGGGGGGGGCGTGAGTAGATTTATTACCATAATGGCGCAACAGATGGGTGGTTCGCCACTGTCCTGCTTGGCTCATCAGGCGGGCAGGTGGCGAGAATGCGGCCTGCCCTTGGATCGCCCATAAAATAACCCACTGTGATTACATAACGTTGTATGTAATAAACCTGCAGCAACTTTTCCCAATCTAACACTGGTGTCTTGTGTGTTATTTGCGGGATGTTGGGTAGTTGCGGGGCGGGGGGTTCTTGTTAGAACTGGCTATTTATGGTAGGCTAAGGCTGACGCCAAAGCCAGGCAGAAACCACCATTCTAGTCAGGGCAAGGAAGTCACATGCCAAGATAACCCCTGCTCACCCCCTTGGTAGCTTGGCACGAACAGTAAGGCTAAACTCGGAGGCAATGTGTAAAGCATTTGCTCCAGCACACAACAGCAACAACATACTAGGCACACCACAAAAGAGACTCCACACAAGGTTATTATAAAATAACTTTTGTATTGTAAAAATACATCAGATAGTATCACACAAAATACATGGTGCCATCTGGCACGGGCAATATTCACATGGGATTATGTACAGGACAGGGCCACATGGGCCACTGTCATAATCAGCACTTAGTAGAAATGAAATACTGTCAGAAATTAGAATAAAAGAATATAAAATCACTGTAGCACAAAGTAACAGTTAGAAATCACAACAAGTATCTACTGGTAACAGGTAAGTACCACCTACGCAACCCTAAACACCTTAGGAGCATGTCACGCAGGGGACCAGGACCTCACTAGGACCACCTGTTCTAAAAAGAACAACCACCTAAGTATCACACAGCATTTAGGGGTCTAGGAAAGAACACATTACCCATGATGCATAATTATACATTCAGAGGAGTAGTAAAGAGAAACACATGATGCATAAACCTACACATTCAGAGGTGTTCAGAACAGAGCACATGATGCAATAAAATACATTCAGGGGTGCAGCGCAAGAAGACACATGATGCCTAAAACATTCAGAGGTGCAGTGCAGGGAAAGAAAGAAAGACACATGATGCATAAAAACATTCAGCGGTGCTAGAGCAATACAATAGCGCAAAAATCACATGATGTCTAAAAACATTCAGAGGTGCAGGAATAACACATGATGCAAGAAATCACATTCAGAGGTGCAATAACCATATAATTGCGCAAAAACTCACATAAGCCACTACCTGTGGCAGTCCCTAGGCCAACTGGCCTTGTTGGGGCTAAGACGCCCTGTGTCCAATGTCAGGGGGCGCTGCCATGCAGTGCCAGTCCAAGCACAAACCTAAACGTAGCAGGTGCCCACTACTTGCTGGGCACCTGAGGACAATCACAAAACCTAAACGTTGCAGCTGCCCACTAATTGCTGGGCAGCTGAGAGTCCAAACTGCGACAGGGTCCTCACTGACCCTTAGGCGCAAACTGCGCCATGCTGGAGCCACACAGGCTCTGGACACCACACATGACCTAAATGTTGGAGCCACACAGGCTCTGGAAACAAATGTGCCCCCTTTAGCCTCGGGGCTTTACACAAAGAAATGCCCCCTCAGAGCCTTCTCAAGGCTCTACAACATTGGGGCGACCCGCTGCCAATCGGGGCTGCCCTGACTCTGTGCCTCTTCACCACGAAATGGCCCTCGAGCCTCGCTGGGCCCGTAAATCAAAAATGGCCCCCTAGAGCCTCCGTGGCTCTAAACACAAAATGGGGCGGGGAGCCTCTCAGGGCTCTACACACATTGGGGCAACCCACTGCCAACCGGGGCCGCCCTGGAAGCCCTCGTGGCTTCACACGAACAAGGAGCGCAAGCTCGCGCTACTGGGGGGGGGTGGGGGGGGGGGGGGCGGACACCGACAATGTGTCCCGGCGCCCCTCCCTCTCTTCTGCCCCACTCACCGGTTGCTGGCAATCGGGGGCTCTCCTCACTCGAGGCTCTCCCTCCATTCGGGGAGCCTCGCACCGGACTCCTCTCTCTCGCCGGGGCTCCCTCCGCACACGGGAGCCCCAGCATCAGGCCACGCTACCTCCTCTGCTCCCGGGGCTCCCTCTCTGTCAGGGGAGCCCCGCAGCGGCCGCCGCCATCTTCTTCCCCGGTCTCCCTCTCTGGTCACGGGAGACCGTCGGAACAGCCAATCAGCTCGCGGGTCTTCCAGACAAGCCTCCCGCAGCCCGCCAATGACAGCGCGGCGCCACGGAAGAGCTTTGTCCCGCCAGCCAATCCCTGCGCGGCGTTCCTGAGGCTCGTCCTCCTCAACCAATGAGAGGACAGTTTCGCCGATCTTTGTTCTCCGTGGTCCCGGCGAGGCTTCTCAGGCAGTTTCAGGCCCCGGGCTGCGGCGGTGATTCTCCGGCGGCATAATCGGGATAATAAGATGCCGGGTGGGCACCGGCCAAAGCCCACAAAGCGCCCCCCAGCGCTAGAACACAATAAAGCGCTATGGCCAAAGATAAAGCACTCCTAGGCGCTCAGGGGGAATCACAGCGCTTCCAGGCGCTAGGAATACAACTCAAGCGCTCTTCACAGGAAAATAGAGCTTCTCCATGCTGCAAAAGGTCTCAGAGATATCCAGGGGCAAAGCCAAGTCCCCCCCATCAGCCCAAGCAAGGCAGAGGGGTCCCCCAGGAGTCCAGGAAAGTCCATCAGATGTCCAGGGGCTAGGCAGGGCCCAGGGATTCCCCTGGGCCCAAGCAGCAGCAGCCCCTGGCAAGATTCAAGTCCACAAACAAGAACAAATAGGAAGGGGACACAGCCGCTTCTTATACACAGAAAAGTCTTTGAAGTCTTTGTGTAGGCAGTGTGAGAACCAGCTAGAACTGGTTATAGGGAAGTCCTGTCAGTATCAGGGACAGAGGTGACAGTCGCCCAGCAGGGGGTGGAGCCAGCATTGTGGTTTGGCAGGCACAGCCCTTCACTATCAGGTGCCATCTCCTCCCATTTCCCTGGCAGCAGATGCTGCCTTTCATCCATGGGCTGACTCAGACAACCTCCTGGGCTCTCCAGCCCCTGTCACCCTCAAACCAGACAGTCAATCCACAAGCAGGCCCAGGCACTCTGGGCCAGGCTCACCAGCCAATCACACGCTAGTCACAAATTACACAAATATGCCAACTTCTAAAAGTGGCACTTCTAGACTAGACACAATCATGCCGCATATATCATTTCGCAGCATTCAATCTCATGAGTTCGTACATATCAAACTCGCCCCTGCACTCCCCACACATCAGGAACTACCATGGGCATACATATTCCCCTTTCATTCCTATGGGAGGGCAGGTCACTCACCACACATACGCAGAGAGCTCAAGCACTTTACACTGAACCACAGTGAAAAAGTGCGCAGAGGCCTAAAATCACCACCACCAGGCTCCAGAAACAGGCTAGGAAAAAGCAAAAAGTCTCGGGGTGAACCTGCCCAAAGTGCCAGGTCCAACAGTTCTGTTGACCTGATGTGACTAAGTCTCTGCATCCAAGAACACTAAACCGAAAATGGCCGCTTAACCCGATTGCTCTGTAATGCCATCTAACGATCCGCCAGTTATCCAGCAGTTTTGCTGACCATATACCTTAAATGTAATGCCCTCCTGCCCTGGAGTGTCCTATGAATGCAGAGTGCAAAGTTGGACCCTACCCGACTTCTGACGTGTGCCGTGGCTGGAGTCGAGCGCGGTGATCCCGCACTGGGCTGGGATCTCCGCACTGCCATAGAGTGGTGCTGGCAGGGTGGGAACGAGCAGCGATGGCACCCGCAGGAGTGCCTGGTGAAAGTGCTCTCCCGAGCCATTGGCAGTCCCGGTGTCAGCAAGGCAGCTTTCCCCTCCACCTCTGAAATACTGTGGAGTGCTGTGGGCTGTAGAGCAGTGCGGTCGACTGAAGGCTGGAGGTAACGGCTGATGGAGCCATTGTGACCTGGTGCTGAATATCGTGCTCTGCTTAGCTGCGCGCCCGCGCTGGCAGTGTGGGGCCTCCGCCGCCATCGGTTGATTGTCGGGTCACGCTAGGTGTGCGGTGCTGCCTGGCTGTTCGTGGAGCTCCCCCAGACTTCGGGCAGGGCTGTGGTGCTGTGGAGGCCGCCCGTGGCGGAACGCGGCCGATCGTGGCGATTTTGAGAACCCTGGCAGCGGAAGGCAAGGGGAATCCCACTACACAATGCTGTCCCACAATTAACCCTGCAGGGGTGCCTGGCAGTATTGCCTCTAACGGCTGCCGGTGCAGATGGTGAACTCCCTCCCACCTGCTCCCATACGTCATTGTGGCGCTCAATATGTGGCCGGGGTCACTGTGCAGTACTACGCTGAGGACACATCTGGCAACCAGCTCAACGCTGCGGTTGCTGTGGAAGTGATTGCTTAACTTCGCAAGTCTCTGCAGTGACCAGATCAGGGGAGAACTGCTGCTTTTTGTGCAGAGGTGCCCAGGAACCTAGCCTGCGGAGGCGCGGCTACCTAGCCCCCATCAAAACCCACAAAGTTCACGCTTCAAAGTGCGGCCTGCTTCTGCGACTGTTATGCTCCTTCGGCGCCTCAGGATCGATGTGATGCTATAAAGGTTCCGCTTCTAGATCGTTTCGAACTCAATCTGAATTATACTGAGTTCAGGATGGATCGGCCAGGGGACAAAGGACGGGAAGGGACAGCAGGGACAAAGGATCTGTAAAACACAAGCAGACAAGATTAGCACACCGCTCTCATTCCTCCAACAGCTACTCTCAATAGATCTCACTAAAAGAAGGGTACCTTATCTTCAGATCCTCTGCCAAACAAAACAGCCACCAAAACAGGATCACTTCCAGTGATTCAAGCTATACCCTGCACAGCCTACTCCCTGATTACTTCATCAGTGTAGGCAAAGTTTTTTCCCTTCTTTATCCTATCTTGTAAATACAAGTTCAGAGCAATGGAATTCTCCTTAGTCACTAACCAGTGTACTATGTTCCCAAGGTGGAACTGCTCCTAGGCACATGCCAGAGTTATAGTTATTCCACGGTGGAACAATCGCCTGTTATACAACCAAAAGTTGGCGCTCCTCCTCTGAGGGAATCAACACGCATTCCAAGGGCCTGAAGAACAAGTCACAACTAATCCAAAGGGCTCCTTCTCTCCGGGAGATCAACACGCTTCCTCTATGGCGATTCTCCAGTGTGCAATCATTAACTGTCATAAATGCTCCCGGACCCTCCGTTAAATCCACGAAGCCGTCCAAAACAATTCCGCTGTAGCGCGGCGATTTCCCGTGTCTCGAGAGAAAGAGCAGACGCTCTTCTCTCCTACCTGCTGCCGCCTTTCCTTCAGCCTCGCTTCCCCTGGACTAGAGCGGATCCTCGCTGTCTAGTGCACCAAAGAAACGAAGGGCAGGCTTCTCCAAGTCGGCGTCTTCCTCCTGGACCGCCGAGAACTCAAGTCACAAAATTACGCGCGCGCATACGTGCGCGCGTGTTAACTAAATAATCTCCTCCTTGCCCCTAAGCCTTCTAGGACTTGTGGTCCCTAGTTCTTCCGGCAGTAATTTACAGGCTAGGCAGGCGCATCAGCTAGATCCCGACAGCGACGATTGCAATGGGGCTGGGATGCTTCATTCGCCTATTGATACAGCTGGTGCGCAGCGAGGATATGTGTGCACAGAGGTGGTGCTAATCTGCCACGAGGCCCGCCATTAACGATTCACGGCTGGCGCATTGTCTACTGGGGCTATCAGGCACGAGAGGCAGTCCATAAACCCCTTATCGGGTCAAACGAGCTCTACGGACTCGATGGAGGGCACAAGTTTGCCGTAGTCATCAGCAGCCCAGCCACAATGGAGAGAGTGGATAAATCGCGGCCCAAACTCAACTTTGAGCAGCACAAATCTAGAGTGAGGGAGGATACCCCTGAAGAGGGAGACAACATGCAGCAAGCGTCGCAAGGCATGGCAGACGGAGGTATTTGCGGCTTGCTTGAGGCCATG
Source organism: Lissotriton vulgaris (assembly GCF_964263255.1). Classification (NCBI taxonomy): domain Eukaryota; kingdom Metazoa; phylum Chordata; class Amphibia; order Caudata; family Salamandridae; genus Lissotriton; species Lissotriton vulgaris. The sequence continues at coordinate 840,910,634 of NC_141687.1, read as the reverse complement.
GAAAAAAGTATGCAGAACAGTCTATCAGCCCTTGGCAATAAACTGGACTCTCTATCATATCGAATGGACAGAATGTCTGAATAAATGGCTAAACAGGTAGAGAGACTGGACATGGCCGAACGCAGGGTCGCGGAGGTGGAAGAGGCCCAGACAGAGCTGGACTCGGAGCACAAAGAAATGGGTAAGGTGCTAAAAGTTCTGCAAGACAAGGCTGAGGACCTTGAAGCGAGGTCCCGACGTTACAATATCCGCATCACGGACCTGCCGGAGACAACTCAGGTCGGGTATATGGAGCTCTTTGTTGAAAATCTCTCAATGACACTGCTTGGAAGTGAGGCGTTCTCCCCCATGTTTGTGGTGGAGAGAGCGCACCGCTTGCTGGGCTCGTGCCCTCCCCCTGGGGCGCCTCCAAGGCCCAAAACTGTTGAATTACAGAGATGCAGCATTGAGAGTAGCGCAGGAGAAACAGTCTTTGCAGTACGAGGGCTCTGTTATCTCCTTATACCCATATTTTACCATTCAAGTGCAGGAGGCCCGCCGTCAGATTGCTCCGCTGTAGCGCCAGCTGCGGGACAAAAATCTGGATTATGCCATGTTGGGCCCGGCAAGACTCTGTGTTATTCGACAGGGCAAATCGCGGATTTTCACGAATCCTGAGATGTTGCAGAAGGCCCTGAAGGAGTGGTCCAAAGAAAAGCAGTGGTGCTCTGTGCAGACCTCCTCGGATGGTGCAGCTGGAGACAGCTTGGACGACCAGGACTAAATGGCTTCACCGATTGATATGCAGATAAGATGGTTGCTGGCGTGGGTGGAAGGGAGGGCCAAGCGACTGATACTGGGGATCCAGTAGTGGCGGCTGGTAAGAAGTTGCTGGGTGCTACTAGTTACTAAGGAACGGAGTTGGAGGCTCCGGGAACAAACACAGAGAGTCCCAACTCATAGCGTACATGAGGTTATGTTTTAGGTTAGAAATGTATGGGGCAGGGAGGGCACAGTTGTGCTATTTCATGTTGCACTGATTTTCCAAGTTGGGGGCGCGGTAGCGGGGCTCATTATTCTAGGTAGGTTTATCTAACCGATTGTGCTGGCAACATCCGCATACGTGCGTAGCACGCTCGTGGGGAACTGTTTTGACTATTGCTTTGTGGTTTATTTCTTTTGAAGAATATTTAATGTTAAACAGGATACGTTTTGTGGTATCCCACCATGGGACGGGTACCTAGAAATGTTGTTTCGGTAATGATGTGGCGGGGAGCTACTTCGTGTACGCTCAAGTGGGGAAGGCACGCTGGGGGGGGGGAAGACACAGAGACCACAGTCGTTTATTTCTAAATATGTCAAAATAGTTGACTTGATACAAAGCAACTTGGTGTTTGGACACAAAGTTTCACATGGTCGCACAGTGACAGCTACGTACTATGCACCTCGATCTTTACTCACTTCCTAGATGCATTATCAGACTCATAAGCAAAAAATGTTAACTTGGAACATCCGAGGCCTCAGTGACTATAGGAAATTGCGGAAAGTCTTGGCTTCTCTTACTAGGTTGGGTGTCCACATTGGTCTCCTGCAGGAGACACACATGCCTATTCGCAGTGCTTTTTTGCAACACAAGGGTTTGTGGGGGTAACACACATGCTGCAGGGTTCACCTCTCATGCACGTGGAGTATTAACATGGGTGAATCCCAGATCGGATCTTCACTTGGAAGCACTGGAGATTAACCCTGAGAGCTGCTTCGCTATTTCACGATGTAGTGGGAGGGTTTGGACTAGTTATAGTCAACACCTATGGCCCCAACTTTGATAACCCCACCTTTGTTGGAAACTTTGTAGATAGAATAAGTCGCTACTACATGCTTTCCCTTCTCTGGAGAGGTGATTTTAACTGTGTATTAGGACCCAATTTAGACGGGTCAGGGGGTCCACCTAGACGCCTGGCTGCCACCGCTAGGTCCATTATGACGGCTGCCACCCAACTAGATTTATGTGATGTGTGGTGCACACACTCACAGAGCCCAGGTGGCTTCACACACTACTCAATATATCATTACCCCCACACTAGGATTGACTACCTGTTTATTTCCAGAGATCTGTTTAAACTGATCCGTGACTGTGTGGTTCTGCCTCGTACGCCATTAGACCACGCTCCTGTCCAGGTAGATATGGACACCCAGCAAAAAGTTATTCCCCCTTTACTTGCCGTTTTTCTTCGAACTCCTTACTTGACCCCACCTTTAAAGCGGAACCTGGTGAGGCCATTGAGATGTTTTTTGAGATTAATATTGGGTCGGTCGACTCTTTTACCATAGTGTGGGACTCCTTTACATCCATGGGATTGCCATGGCTAAGCCCTCCTGTGTCCACCACACCCTTCTCACGGATTTAGAGGCTACTCTAGCAACCCTAGAGCAGCAACTACTAGCGGGAGCAGGTGAAGATATCACACAAGAACTGCACCGGACATTGGAAGAGTATCACACTACAGCAAACGCTGAACTAAAGCACTTGGGCAAATATGCGACAGCTCGCATATATGGGGAGGGGGACCATCCGGGGTCGGTTCTGTCTTCCCTGCTTAAAAACCAGAGGGAGAAGTCTATGGTATCAGCCCTTCATGATGTGGAGTGGGAGCCCATAACTGATCCACTCAACATAGAAGAACGAAGGTTTTTGAACAGAAAAAGGGGGTGCACTGCCAGATTACACGCATACAATTTTAAGCAGCAAAAGTTACTAGGTGCTAAACGGCGAGTGGACAAACCCAAACCACTCCTGTAAGTAAAGAATTACTCCTAACAATTAACCGGTTTGCCGTAGCACTCTATCAAGTAGAGACGTTATGTACAATTACAATATACAAGCATGTTCCAAGCACAAAATGGCAGAAATTTAAACAAATTCACAAGATGAGTAAATCTTGGTGTCTTTAATGAAGATTACAGCCAGCCGACACGTGTTTCATCGCCTTCGCGATTCATCAGGGCTAGACGGCTGTGTCAATATCCAAAGGTCGCTTAGCTGGTGATAATTCCAACCCAGCCGGGCCTTCTCTGGTAGCACTCGTTTGCGTGCGTCCAGAAGCGGTGAGAGTCCTAGTGTATCTGTTCAGATCGTATATATTTTCAAGGGCGGGCTCGGAAGTCACTCGATATTTTTCATCACGCTATCAAACTTCTATGGTTAGAATTGTACCGTATTTATTACTGACAGAGAAAACCGGTTCGGTTCCTAATTTTTTTTTTTTTTTTTTTTTTTTTTTTTTTTAAGGTAGTAAGCCGTGTGCGGCGTTTTCCAGGAGCAGCGAGTGACTGCAGCTCTTCCCGGGCCCGGTTCCGTGTATACACGGAACCGGGCCCGGGAAGAGCTGCAGTCACTCGCTGCTCCTGGAAAACGCCGCACACGGCTTACTACCTTAAAAAATTAGGAACCGAACCGGTTTTCTCTGTCAGTAATAAATACGGTACAATACGATACACTAGGACTCTCACCGCTTCTGGACGCACGCAAACGAGTGCTACCAGAGAAGGCCCGGCTGGGTTGGAATTATCACCAGCTAAGCGACCTTTGGATATTGACACAGCCGTCTAGCCCTGATGAATCGCGAAGGCGATGAAACACGTGTCGGCTGGCTGTAATCTTCATTAAAGACACCAAGATTTACTCATCTTGTGAATTTGTTTAAATTTCTGCCATTTTGTGCTTGGAACATGCTTGTATATTGTAATTGTACATAACGTCTCTACTTGATAGAGTGCTACGGCAAACCGGTTAATGATCCACTCAACATAGCCAACAGATTTAAGCAATATTACTTATCTGTATACAGTTCAGAGGGTGTAAGTGATGACAAGCCCATTTTGGGCTACCTCACTTATATTAAACTACCTTGGCTGCTGAGGGCCATAAGAACTTCGGGTTGGCGAAAGAGCAAGCAGTGACTTCACGACAATATATGATACTTTCATTTCTTCTCTCGACCCAGAAGTTCATGGAGCACTGACTCCCTATGGTTCTAGCTTATACTCAGAAATACTGATAAAACTCTAGAAAAATGTATACGTGTACCAATTGGGTATTGTATCTTTTAAACATCACTTGTATATATATTTTTCACATATTGATAGCAACATAGTGAGGGACTGAGGGATCATACTCTGTCCTGACGAAGAAGCATTCCCGGCTTTGAAACATGTTGACACCCAAAGGAGAATACGCACATTACTAGCGTGATCTCTCCAACCACACATTTTAACAATACCAGCCTAGGACAGAATAAAGTTTTTTGAATCCATAAGGCTAGGCATTTTTAGCATCACTTTTTTCATCCACCCCTGACCCTTTTTTCGCTCACAACACAACGAATACACCTCACATAGCACTTACAATATCAGTGCTCCAGCGTAGTCGCCAGTCGCAGCACGCCCCGTCCCGCAGCAGGGCGGGAAGACCCCGATAATGAATCATGACACCAAGGGCCCTTTTGTTGTGTGAGGGGTATTTTAACAAACATTATGTGTGCCTTGCATCTCTAGGCAGACGATAATCCCCTTTAAGGAGGTTCCTTTTGTTTCATTAAATTTCGTTTGGAGGATGCATCCACCACAGTACTCTTAGGAGCACTACCTCTATACTCCCTAATCTTTGATTGTGGTTGGGCCATAGGTAATACCTGATGCATCCACTAGAAATTGACGAGATTACTTCAGCCCTAGCCGGGATGAAATCCAATAGCGCACCCGGATAGGACGGTCTCATTGGCTCTTTTTACATGGAGTTCAGGGATCTACTGGTTTCGCACCAACAGTCACTGTTTTAGGAAATCATTGAGGCAGGTGAAATGCCTCCTTCAATGCGGGAAGCACTAATTGTTTCCATACTCAAACCGGAAAAGCCTCCGAGCGCCTGTGCCTCTTATCGGCTGCTGTCACTCCTCAATGTGGACACCAAAATGTATGCAAAGGTTTTGGCGACTAGACTGTCTCCCCTGGTGCCGCTGTTGTCAGTGCCAGAACAAGCCGGCTATGTACCGAGTAGAAACCTTACTTATAATTTACGAACTGTATTTGGGGCTATACAACATACCCAACGAAACACCAGGCGGTCGCTGTCTTCCTCAACATGAAGAAATCGTTTGACTCTGTGGAGTGGCGTTTCATGACCCATGTGCTGACGAGAATGGACTTGGTTACAGACTCTATCCGCATCACTAGAGGCACACTCCAAGGGGGTCCACTCTCCCCACTGTTATGCGCTCTGGTTGCCGAACCTCTCGCCTGTGCGATGCGTGAATATCATAGTCATAGGGGTATAAGAGTTCTGACATATAACTTGATTATACCGATATACTCAGATGACACATTACTGTATGTTAGAAACCCTGACCAGAATTTTTCTACAGCACTGGGTGAGGTGGTCCTTTTTGGGGCCCAATCCGGCCTCAAGGTGACCTGGAATAAATCACTTATCTTCCAGCTGATGGTGGAAACGGCCCAGTACACACCGGACTATCCCCTATGCTGGACGACCGAGTCAGTTAGGTATTTAGGCAATAGAGTGCATACTGACTCAGAAGTGGTCTTCAAAGAAATATATGGGAAAGCGGTGTCCAAACTGGAAGACAATCTGGACATATGGATACGATTGCCCCTATCATTAGTGGATAGAATATGAATTATGAAACTGGTAGTCCTCCCACAGTTCTTATTCTTATTCTCTAATATGCCTATAGTACTTCCGAGGTTCTTTTTTTGGGTACTGACGACCCTGATTATACAATTGGCCTGGGCTGGGAAACACGCTCGAGTTAAGTGGGAGATACTCACGCTCCCAAACAGCTTGGGTGGGCTTGTTGCTCCGGATCTAGAGCTGTACCATAGGGCGGCGCAGGGTGCCCATGTGCACCACTGGACGGTCCCACTAATGCTCCGCATTTTCGCATAGAGAAGGTGGTGGTGGCCCCAACCCCATTGCCAGTACTTCTGTTTAAGCCTCCTGATCGTAGGACTGGTATCCTTGATTCTATTAATGCGACAACGCACGCCTGGCTTCACCTTTTGAAATTAGAAGCCAGCGCCATTCTTTATTCTCCAAAGACACCGCTGGAGTGTTGCCACTGGTTGCACCTGTGCAGGTAAAAAAGGGGTGATTACGGCCTTGAACACTATAAATATTAGCACAATAGGAGAGATGTTTGTGGAGGGTAAAACGATAGCATGAGAAGACGCTGTACAGGAATATCGGACAGCTACTCCATTGACTCAAATTCAATTTCCATAGGGTGAGACATGCACTGAGGGAGCTCCTGGGTAGCGGGATGGATGAGCCACCAGAGGTTGCCCCGCTCACATATGTCATTAAGGCTGAATTGCCAGTGCGAGTTGTCTCAAGGATTTGTAACATAGCAAAGGGTTACAGAGCCAACCACCACACCAAGGCTAGGTTCAGGTGGCAGGCAGACCTTGGTCAACTGATTGACGCAATGTGGAAGTACCGTTGTGAGAGTACGAAACGAATTTCACTAAATAGGCGTCATAGATTGATACATTTCACTTTTTTAAATAGGGTATATTATACACCAGAAAGGCTCTGCAGATATGGGTTGCGCGACAGCAGCGTGCGAATGCTGTGGTGCGGACCCTGCAGATTTTTATCACCTGATCTGGCTATGTCCTGGGATGGCGGCCTTCTGGGCGTTGATATTTAAGGCACTAGGGGAAATCACAGACACTACGCTTGAACCGGACCCTATTCTCGCACTATTGGGGAACTCCAAACAGCTGCCTAAGGGAATCAGACATCTGGTAGATATGGGGCTCCTGGTGGCAAGACGTAGAGTTGCGATCTGCTGGTCTCGAGGCCCGTTCCCTACTGTTACGAACTGGACACATGACATGACGTATAGCAGCACTCAAACAGAATATTATAGTGAGCTCCTACTTCCACGCAATAGGCCTAAGAATTTCTGGGGTCTGTATCAGGCCTACCTGGTTGCCAAGGCAAGCGGCTCAAATCACGTTGATTCACTTGAAATATAGCGCTGGCGAGCGGTTTGCAAAACATGTTCTGATTGCCGGACTGCGAGAAATGCCTTGAATAGTAGCCGTCATTATGTGCCTCAGGATTTGTACAGTGTACTAAGCAAATACAACATTGAACTGATCTGTGAATGTTATTGTTGCGAATTGAAAGGTGATTGTATTGATGCTGCATGCTATAAGGTACTAGTACTGCTTCGCAGTGTTGGACTTTGCGTACTGTTTATATTGCTTCAAATAAGCTATGTCTCTGCTTGTCTTACCAATAAAACCTAATAAAAAAAAATAAAAAAAATAATCATAATATAGACTCCTGAGCCATTCTGCCTCTGACTCCTCTAGAAGACTTGGGTAGTAACATCTGCTACAGCACCAAGAGAAACAACTGCTCTGGTATGCCCTATTAAAGGGTCAAAAGTGCTACATTAATCTTAGTATCCCTGTACCATTCATTCAACCAATCACCACGTCCCAGAGGCTAACTGTGTTGTATTTATGTGGCTGGCTCTCCTCTACCCCAAATTGATGGACATTGAGTCTCTTAACTTACATCCTGTAGGCGAACGTGACTGCAGTAAATCTCCCTGCCGCAGGGTCTGCCCAGAACTCTCCATCACCTTTAGCTGTGACATCTTTTGAATAGATGGTATCTAGGCAAAATAATTTAAGGTTAAACTCATTTGATTTGTCTTACTGATGATTCGATTTTACGCTGAACTGTGGTTTACTGAGGCAATGATGGCTCAATAAAAGATTTTTACTGCGTGGATGGACTCAAACTATGCATTTGGATCTCCTTTGAAGGTTAAAAGGATCCATGGACCGTCAAGGATAAGATAGCAAAGATATGCTCAGAGTCAGAATTGAAATGTCCTCATGTCCTACCTATTAGCTTTGTGGTCCCTGAGAGCGATACCTACCCAGAAAGCAAAGCTAACCCTGTATGAAATTGTGATGGGGCGATCCATGATGCTGACATCAAACCAACATGTTTCTGCTAAGCTAGACCTTCAACTGCATGATAATGCAGATTTGAAATATTGTAGAAAGCTTATGGATTGTCTCTACCGTTTTCATTCTCAGGTCTAAGCCACCTTATGTGAGTGTCAGACCAAAGCCTGCACTCCTTTCAATGGGTGACTGGGTCTACATACTTGCCCACCAGAGGAAATCTGCCCTTCAGCCACGGTGGCGAGGCCTAAATCAATAATCATCAACACATCGCTAAATGCTGAGGCATGGCGACGTGGACTTACTCCTCCCAGTGCGAACAAGCTGCAGTGCCTAGAAAGGACAGCCCTTCGTCGACTGCTCCTAGACGCTAATTCGGCCTCGATCCTCTACTGAGGCTGCCCCTGCAACCGCACAGACTTCAACCAGTGGGTCGTGTCCCATGTCCACCTTCTTCGTGGCTCCACAAAGCATCAATTTGAGAAAACTGATTAACTCCGTGCTTGTTTGGAATATTTTATATGATCTCACCGAGTTAAAGTTAGTGCACGGTCAAGATAGCTTTGCTGTGAGTGGGCCCTGCTGCCGACCACCCCATGTGTCAAAAAGTCTGTCAAACGCGAAAACTAATTTTCAGTTTAGACAGCTAACATATTGAATTGAATCCTTGTTAAAATAAAGCTATTTTACAACCAACAGGAATTCCAGAGAGCATTGACAATCTGCTTCTTCCCACGCACACAAAATGAATAGGTTTCCACAAACATGACTGAATTTATACTCACCGCTTTCTTAATTCCTCCAGATTTTGCACATCTTCCAGTTTGCCGCACCAGCATGTCATTGAACCTCCATCCTGTCACTCACCACTTCTTGTTTAAGCCTAGCAGACATTAATCTATCACAATGACCTCGGAAAGGGTGCCCAGGACCCCGGGGTAGCCACATTAAGGATATGAAGCAGTTATGCAAATTATTCAATATAGGATACAGAGATGTGTCCATGAGCTTATGCTATATCATGGGCTTGGAACTACCTGCTGACCCCTGGGGGTGTTTATAACCAAGAGGGCACTGTGCCAACAAGCTGGGGCACGAAAAAGAAGCAGGCAAATGAGAGTGACAAGGAAAGCCAACCAATGGTACGCAGTGGGCGGGCTCCAAACTGCTCTATGTTCATGGTAAGCCATAGCAGGCCTTGCAGCAGACAGTGCATGCGCTGTCTACTAGGCTCGGCCTAATAATGAATGCCTGCTCCTCCCTGGAATCCCATATCCCGTTCTCACATTTACATTTTGGCAAACCTCCAGGTAAATAGCAGCAGGTACCAAACACACTTTAATTGTAGGAGTTTTTTTAAGGGGGTCTGTTGGAAAACACCATTACTGTATATGAGGACCTCTTCCACAATTGCGTTGGTAAATCCCCAAATTGTAAGTTTATACCCTTCCATTCAATTCCCTTAATGTGAATCAAATGGCGTTTATTGCCACATTGTACTGGTTAGACACCAAAAAGCAGCCTGTATTTCCACAGGCGGTGAGGTGCACAATATATGTCACTAACTTGTAGAGTTAATTTACTCTCAACTCACTGTATGGAAACCAGTGCTTAATTAGTGTTGTTGCTTCTAGGCAGTGGGAACTGACACTCATTGTTTGGGAAGAGATTTGTTTTTCATCCTCAGATTGACCAAGAGGAGACTGAAAGACAGAAAATAAAGTCAGGAGCATGAGAAAGAAATACAGGGAAAAAAGGGAGCAAGCAAGAATAAAAAGAACCTGAGATGAAGTAATAGGAAGTTTAGGGTGAGGGGAGCATATGGTGGGTTCAAGGATAGGTAGTCTGAGCATTCAGCAATCCCAGCATTCAACTACACTGAGGGCGGGGGTTAGAGAAAAAAAAAACCTTGGGCCCCTAGGCTAGCTTATGTCCTTTTTCCATTTTTACATATTTAGCACTGTCAGTTGGCCATGGGCATTTAACATTTACCGTTCGTTGGTCACGCTCTGTGCTTCGCTGCCTTCCGATTTCTCCAGCAACAAACGCTTTTAACTTTTCCTGTGTTGCAACTCTTTTAAATTCTCAGTCACGAGTTTTGTAATTTGGAGAGCAGTACGTGTGAGATTTCAGCAGGGAAATTATGCAGCGCGAGCAGCCCGTGCACGTGCTGGCGAGCGTCACAGCTGATCTGTGCTGGCGCAGTGGCGCCTCGCGCTGAGGCAGTCGCACCTTGCTGGTACCTCTGAGCCAGTTCTCTTTTTCTAGCCCCACTTATCGCCTCTTCCCACACGTCTTAGGCTGAACGGACTGTACAGGCCCCAGGGCTCTTCAAGGAGTAAATGATAGAGATCGGAGGGACGCGGGAAAAGACACAGACCGCCAGACAGAATAATAGTAACTTTTTATGTCACGGTTGATAGCTCAATTCTTCCTTTTCTAAGCACTGTAAGGTAACAGAAGTCACCTTTATAGAACCCCATAGTACTCAGCTTACCTACTTCAGAGGGGTGGAAGTCTGAGTCTGCCTTGTCAGAATTTGATCTCATATTCTGCGGATCAGAACTGATGGAAACGGTGAGCGTTCAACCCACTGTGTAAAAGTGCAAGTGTGAGGCACAAGATAAGTTAGAGGGAGCAGGGGTGGGGGAACAAGAGTCAGTATGTACACTGACAGCCTCATCATCCTAGGGCAGGCCAAACCTATTGGTAGGTGTGGATCAGAGGTCCCATCTGAGGCCTAAGCAAAAAGGGTAGTTTTCAAGACTTTCCTGAAGCGAATTAAGGTGTTTGGTTGTAGGTGGGTAGTCAGGAGTCTGCACACGAGGCACACTCATCCTCAACCTCTCACACAGAACTCGCATCCCACCATGCCTCAGGGTTTTAAGTGGGCCGGTCGTGCCAGTGCTGCGCACCAGCAGTTCTAAAAACCAGGTGCTGAGACGGGTACCTATTGGGCTTTCCATTTTTGCCAACACCCTCAGGGCAGAAGCCTCCATTTTGTGTGACTCCTGTGTTTGCTGGAATGTCTGCTGTGATCCAGCTGTTTGGATAAATAATGTTCATTGCTGCAGAAAAGTGTGACTCCTATACCTTTGCAGCAAGCACACTGTGCAGAGCAGTAAGGCACTTTCTAATATAACGCGGAGTACGTGATTACTGTTGTGACATTAAACTTTCATTGTCCTTTACAAGGGAATGATTCCGCTCTTCATGTGCTTGTATACTTATGAATTCAAGGCAACAATGATCCTTGCATGCTGTTGTTGCACAGAAGGACAAATGCCCCAGGGTACGCCAAGGTCATGTTATGCTGTTTTCATATTTTTTTGGGGCAGTTTATATAGCGCAAACTGGGCCCAAGGGCACTACAGCCCTTCACATGAAAACCATACGTTTTACCAGAGAACTGTTCTGTAGGAAAAATGCTTGGAGTGTGTAATCAAGGTATTGGAAAATATATTTTGTGAAACACCAAAGTTGTTAAAAAGAAGTTGTGCGGGAAAAAAAAGTTAAGACAGAAAGGTAAGTGTTTTACTTGGATATCCCGCTTTAAACACAAAAAAAGGAAAAAAAAAAGATGGCCTACTTAAACTAACCTTTGCAAATCCACCCCTTGATAACCAGCCCCTCCGGAGAAAGAAAAGCCTTCAAAAGAAACAAACTATTTTAAAAGGACCATGCACGTTCACGCTCAGATATATACTCAATGAAAATACATACCATGAACAAAGCTGATAGTCCTGGCTTGTTGTAGATGTAATGTTACTCGTTGCATTATATATCTGGATGAATAACAGAAGCACCAAGATACCAGTGGGGCAGCACACTATGCAAAAGCATGTATTTTTAGCTACAGCGTTTTTAAGCCAAGCCCTTAATTACACTGGTCACACCACTTTGAGAGACCCGCCAGTTTTTTCATCCCACTTAAAGCCCTGCATTTGAGGCTCTACACAACTTAGGCCTCACCTACCTGAACAGTCGTATCTCCTTCCACCAGCCACCCAGACACCTCCGCACGGCAGGACTCCAACTCACACACATTCCACACATACACAGAACCAGATCAGGAGGATGGTTATTCTCTTACATCGCATAAAGCGAGGAATGACCTCCCATTGCGCATCAGGACCTCGTCCTCTCTTATTGAATTGCGCAAGAAGCTGAAGACCTATCTTATAATTTAACCTACCTACCATACTCGGGGCTAGGCACACGCCCCTGCTCTGTGCCAGGATACCCTCTCAGGTGATTATGCGCATTACAAACACACATAACATAACATAAGGGGCAAGCTTTGCTGTTTGTGCAGGTTCAGGGGAATACGGATAAAGAGAAGCAGAGGGAAGTTGCATGAAAAGCAGCAACACAATGTGGTGTCTAAAAAAATAACAAACTAAAGAAGCATTTTCAAAGGCAAGCAGTTTTGTCTAACCCAACCCATTCCCCAAAACCCAGACATTGGAAAAAATATATCTGACTTGAGTTTGGAAGAAACAAGCGGGTGAACTTGTACACTAGTGTGCATGTTACATGTGCTCACTTGCACTTGTTTCTGAGACTGCTTAAGCTTTAGCTTTTTTAATATCACTTGTATTTGTTCCTTGAAGCCATCGTACATTGACTGTTGAAATTCTGTCAGGAATTAGCACTACTAAGCCAGTGCCAAGAATTATGATAGTGTGGGTGCCATAATGCCATGCCTGCCATAAATGTTTACAATATAGCACACATTACAATTATAATGCAGGGATAGGTAATACAGCACATGTGGGGGCCATTAATGCCTTCAACATCTAAAGAATTACTACCATTGTCACTGGTCTCCCTCAAAATTGAGAGTACTACCATAATATTCTCAGAACCATTACAATGTCATGGATAATCACAATATACCCGGAATCATTGTGCTAGGTTTATTGTTATGATTGGGTTGGGCATCAATGTGCATTGTCTGCCTATAGTATTTCAAGAATTACCACCATACTGCTTAGATCACCATTTTGTCTTGGGTAGCCACCACTGATGGAGCAAGGACTCGTAGAAAAGAGACTTGTTTGGAAGCAATCCTCTCATTTAACTTACTAACATGTTAATAATTACATATTGTATAAACCACTAAAAGCACATGAATTAGTGGAGCTTGCATATGCGTTTGCTCACGTTAACCAACTCGAACGAATTACTAAAACCGCTTTAACAGGGAAATCTTTACTGCACATGCATCAACTGCATCTATGTAATATGACGTATTAAAGCTTGGAAGGAAATTCTTGCGCATGAGCAAAAGGCACTAAAATGGCGCCTTAAAGACTCGTGTGCATGGCACCTGCTTAGCTGAAACGAAACCGAGCTATTTTTACTAATGCTAATGCAGGGAATATACTAATACGTAAAAGGGGTTAGAGTAGAGATGGGTGGTATACAGTGAAACAATTTATTTGTGAAAGTAACATTTGTCTTTTCTGACTTTATCACTAGCGTGCATTTGGGACTCTCGTGTATGTCTAAAATGAGCTGAGTCATGTGTTATTGCGCATGAAAACTGAAAGTCAGCCCGGAAGAATGACAGGCGGGTCGGGAAGAGGACAAGGTCGCAGTATGCCTGAGCCTGAGAACCCCAGTGAAAAATCTAAATGAATTAGACTACTTGCTCAAATTAAAATATTTGTTGCAAATAAAATGTGAATGTGGGTGGGAAAATAAAAACATGAATACAAATTAAGGGGATGGGTTTGTTAACAATGGGCTAACTGAAAAAGTGATATGTAAGCATGGTGTGATGATCTTCCCCACTTGCCTGACCAATCAGATTTAGTATTTGTACGATATTGAAACTTTAGTGGGTGGTTGTCAAAGCCCAGCTCACCTGAGTTTCTGTTCAGTTCTGATGGAGGTTGAAGACAGTCCGACCCCACCCTGAAACTGCTTGTTCCAGCACACTAGTTTTAAAACAGTGCACTAAGAACCAGAAGCTCAAGGGAAGGGGGGAAGTGGATAAAATAAAAAAGAGAGACAACACCGTTCTTGCGTTTCCACTGTAGAAGAGCTGCTAAAATCTGCGGCCCTCTCTGACTTCTGTAGAAACTGGTGCCTAATGAAACATAAACAAAGAACAGATAAGTGCAACCTATCCCTAAATGTGTTCCTGACTAAACCTTAATCTTATTAGAAATTCTCTTCTAAAAGTACCTCTTGGATCCTGGTCTCAAGCTTCCAGGTTTGGAATGTGTTACTGTTGTGGGATGTGCTTTCTATTACTGTAAAACTTCTGTAAAATCAAACGAATATCATTATCAGAATTACCAACGTCCAACATTCACCTTAATATAACTAAAACCTAAATTCCTAATAGCAAACTCACTTTTCACACATTTCCAGACTTTTTATAAAACAAATACTGTACTTTTACATCAAAATACAGCAGGTAATTTGTGCAAGTCCTTGATTTACTGTTTGCCTTGCTGTCAATGGTTTCCTCTGTTCGATTCTTAAAAAAGTTCCATGTAAAACAATGTTTATTTCACAAAGTTCCACAAAGTATTCTTGTAACAAAGGGTTTGAACCACAAAGTTTGTGGGAGATATCTTGTTCCAAATTGTCTTTACATGAATCCAGAAATCGCTGATAAAGTTCTTTCAGGTAATAAAAGGTTTTGCACTTACTTGTTGCTGAAAAGGGATACTGATCAGTCTAACCTTGACCTCTTTCTCTTTTGCAGGTCGATTGCAGTGGACAGAAGAGGGGCTGATGCAAGAAGTAGCCGGAAACCAGAAGAAGGAAGAGCCAGAAGCCGCGCCCGTTGAAGTCAATGAAGGTCTGGAGAGAGCAGGAGTGCCAGCGCTGAAGGATCTGTTCTCAGGTAAGTGGGAGGTAGACGAGCACAAGCACTGGGTGAGGCTCAGGGGCTGCCTTTTATAGACAGGGCTGGGTGTGGTTCGAAGAACTGGGTGTGGTTCTCACAAGCAGGTGTGCAGAGCTTCAGTTATTATGCTAATGAGTTGAAGTAACACATGGCCTAGGGAGGAGTGTTCTAAATAAGCCTTGGTAAAAGCAAGGTCCAATGTTTTCTAAATAAGCCTTGGTAAAAGCAAGGTCCAATGTGCAAACAAGACAGCAATGTCCAAACTTGTGAATACATTGAGCAACATACACAGAAGTCTTAGGGAGGGGCTGAGATAACAAGAAAGGCTTTCAGTAGTATGTTTAAAGAGAGCTATTACAGAGACCACTAGTGCAATGAGAGGGGACATGCTCTTTGCTGTGCACAAACCCTAACAGTGGTACATGAAGGACAAAAGGGTATAATTGAGGTAGTTTTTAGTAAATTAGAGACGGAGATTTGCTGAATGCTGCAGAGCTCAGGATGCTGTTGGTGTAGCGGGTGATGCTGAGAGAGATGCTGCGAGATGCTGATGAAGAACCAAATACTGAACCTACTATCTTAACTTATTTGAGAAAGAAAGAAGATCACAGAAGAATCTTGAGGACAAAGAGAGTGTCAGAGAGGGGTGTGAAGCAAGCATCAGTATTAGAGAGGTCGTCTATCCTGTCCTGAAGCCTTTGTCGCCTGATCTATTCCGGGGAACCCTAGTGCAGCCTTTTGGCCTGGTGGTTGGTCTCCACACCATTCTTGGTAAATATAGTTTCGTGCATTAGCAGATGTTCTTTTCTCTTTGTCCTCTCCTTTCTGAGCATGAGTCATTTCAAAGTTTAAAGTATGTGTTTGATGATTTGATTAATTGAAACTTCTCTCCTCTGATTGACGGTGACTGCACTGTGTATTTGAGATGGTTCATATGAATTTCATTTTGATAAAGATTTAAACCTCTCCTGGGTCTGTGGTTATTTCATTATAATAAAGAAAAGGTTAGCAACACCATCAACTAGTTCAATGAATGGTCCATCGACCAGAGGAAATTACTTTTTGATCAGTGAAAGGTTAGTTAGGAATAAGAGGTAAACTAATCTTGAATTCTGAAAATCATAAACTTTGACTCCAGCAGTTTACCCAATTGTAAGTGTGTGTTTATGGGCCCAGGTGAGTATATGGTATTGGAGTATCTGTTGTTGGTACGCCGCTGGATCACCACTGTGCCCTGGATGCACAGAACATTCCAAGAATGACCACCATTCTGTCTGAGATACTATCCCATGAATTACCACCTTTACACAAGGGCCAGCATTTTACCAGCAGTGGGCAATATGCCATGCATGCTCACATGTTACCAAGAATACGTTACGTTAAGACATACCACAAATATACAAGGGCAGCATTTGGGCCAATGAACACCCACATGTTCCCAATAATTGCCAATAGCTCTCACCATTGTGCAAGGAGCAGTATTTTACCAAGGAACGGCCATTAGCATTATAACATGGGTGCCCATATGTTGCTATCAATTAGCACCATTGTGCAAAAGTCTGTATTCTACCAGAGGTAATCAGTGGGCACAACCACACATAGATACAGCCAAGCTCATGCACCTACACTCACAGACATTTGCAGACACAGATTTGCCAGGGGCAGCTCCTCCGCTATGGTGGAAGAGCGTAACCCCTCACCACCACCCTCCAAATCATGAAAAATAAAACAATAATAAAACATGTTTAAAACACGTTTCATTATCATTTTACATTCCTTGTGCTGAGTCTTGGGGGTGGGGCCAAAGTGACAACAGGCACTGAGGGGAGTGGAAGGTGCACTCCCTTCACTGTACATGATGGTTTGGCCGGCCGTCTCAGGCCAGGCAAACCTTCATGCATAGTGAAAGTTCTCTCCAACCCAGCAATGCTACTTGGTTGGAGAGAGCAGGCACAGAGTCATAGTCTGTCCTGGAGCCCAAATAGAGGGCGCTCAGGCCAATCCTGAAGCTGCTGTCATGCGAGAACAGCTTCAGGATTTGGTTGTAGGGCAGGCTTGGCGCCTGTGCCCCCTTGTCACCCCCTGCCCCGCCTCTTTTCCCTGAAACGAGCTGCAACTGAGATTTGCACAAGAGCACACACATAGAAACACACACACTTAGCTACTACTGTCTATCTGCCTTCCCAGCTCCCACTGGTGCTTCAGACATGGCTGCTGCTTCCTCCTCAAAGCACCAAGGAGGATTGATGGGCATATGGCAGTGCCTCTGGCGGCCTGTAGAGAGGGTAGTTATTAGTGCCTGGGAAGTAAGGGGCCAAGTCGAGTGGGAGTGCCTTGGTGTGAGGGAGCAAGCAAGAGTGTTTCTGTGGATAGTTGAGAGAGCAGATTGTCGGTTCTCTTCGTTTTTGAGGAGTCTAAGGTACTTGCTATCAATGACACTTTCCAGGTCCAAAGTAACTCAGGTGAAATTTGGAGTCCCCAAGGGCTCCCCATTGTCCCCGATTTTGTTAACCATCTATGTTCAGCCTCTGATTCCCCTTGGAAATTCCATTGGCCTTGACTGTATGCAATACATTGAAGACCATTAGCTTTTGTTTTGTTTTTATTGTCCTACTGGAGAGATTCAGCAATTTATCAAGCTCTGCTTTGCTTCTGTCCAATCCTGGATGAGTAAAAGCATCTTAAAAATTACCCTGGACAAAACAGAAATTTTAACATGTGGAGCGGACTTCCTATAGAACAACAGTTTCTAGCCTGTACGCAGGGGGTCACCACCTAACATGGTCAATGTGGTAGAAAAATAAAGCCTTATGTTCCTTGGAGACACAATACAGCTCTGTAGATTCTGCATGCTCGTACCAAATCAAGCTCCTCAGGAAAAGTCTCAAAGTCATCCTGTCTTAGTTCCTGGATATAGTATTTGCATTATCCATCTTTTACAGAATCAATTGTCAATGCCGGCTTTCTGGGCTTGCCTGAAAAAATGTGTTCAGGCTTCAATTGATTCAGAATCAGCTGTGTATTATTGTACTTGTGAATAAACAATCCCAACATGAATTCTCATGATAGAATCTTATGATTCAATAATACTAAGCAGAGGCGTCTTTTTACAAAGGAGAGCTGCAATTTGGATGGTGGATGGAATCCTCTATGACTGGGGAGTTTAACAAACAAATATGTCTCTACTTCATATTGCCACTTGTCATGTGCTGGACAATGCACACCTTTTTAGGTCGAAGCCCACAAGACAGCGCAGCTGTCTGGTTAGCAAAAGACATCTTGGGGACATACAAAAAGCTGACCTATGAATGTATTCTGTACATTGCTGACCATTGGCTTTGTGGTTTGTAACTCACATTTTCTGGCTTTCTATTTGCTGAGCTCGTTTGTTTTAGGCTGTCCAGCTTGAGTTCGTCCCTCCCATTGCCCAAACCTTGTTTACTGTATTCTTGTTCTTATCTTGTCACATTTGCTGTGTACTCAAAGACGGAGGTCAACTACCAAGCTGGCCTCCCAAGGGAGCTTGGTGTTCACTTTTCTTTCTCTAACTTCAAAGTGAGAGAATTTATGTGGCAATCTTGCTGAGTACCCGTGTAAGAAGAGAGGGTGTAGGCATTTTTTTTCTATCACATACCAAAAAAAAAAAGAACGTTGCTGCTGTTTCAGAATATATCAGAATTAGTACTAATAAAGCACATTTAAAAAAATAATTCTGACGTAAGCTGGAAACAAATATTTGAATACTATCAAAACACATCAAACCACTAGGTGGTGACATTTGAATACATTTTCGTTTGTGTGCAGTAAAATCATATTTCAGGGCAAACGTAATGGTCATTTCAATTGAAAATGTTTTGTCTGTAATAGCGGTGCGCTAGCACGCCATGCATACTCTCCATTACACCGCTCCACTCTGTGTCCTTCCACTCTATGCCATGACACTACATTCAATGACACTCCACTCTGTGACTTGCCACTCCACTCTGCGCCCCTCCACTCTAAGGCACTCTAGGACACGGCACTCAACTCCACACCCCTCCAATCTACGCCACTCACTCACAACACAACACGCCAATCCACTCCACGACTTTCCCCTCCTCACCAATTAACCCACTCCACTCTACTCCACTCCAATATACCCCATTTCACTCCTATGAACCCCAGTCTACCCCACTCCACTTTGCTACAGTCTGCCACCAATCTACTCAACTCCACCCAATCTACCCCACTCCACTCCACCCAATCTAGCCCCTCCACTCCAATCTACCCCAATTCAGTCCAATCTACCCACCTTCACTCTACCCCACCTCACTCTACCCCACTTCAATCTACCGAACATCAATATACCCCACTCTACCCCACTCTACACTACTTCACTTCAATCTACTCCACCACACTCCACTCTACCCCAATTTACCCCACTTCACTCAAATCTACCCCACTTCACTCCAATCTACAGCACTACACACAATCTACCATGCTCCACTCAAGCTTAACTCACTCTACCCCAGTCTACCCCACTCCAATCCACTCCAATCTACCCCACTTCACTCTAACCCAATCCACCCACTCCAATTGAGCGCAATCCAACCCACTCCACTCCAATATACCCACTCCACCACAATCTACCCCACTCCACTCCAATCTATCCCACTACAGTCTACCCCACTCCACTATACCACTCTCCCCCCCACACTCCAATCTACCACACTCCTCACATCTACCCCACTCCATTCCAATCTAACACACTCCACCCCAATTCACCCACTCTACCCCAATCTACCCTACTCAAGTCTACACCTCCCCAATCTACTTCACTCCAATCTACCCATATCTACTCCACTACATTCTACCTCATCCTACCCCACTGCACTCTACCCCACCCCACCCCACTCTAATCCAACCTACTCCACTACAATTCATCCCACTTCTACCACAATCTACCACACTCCATTCCACTCTACCCCACTAAACTTTACTCTAATGTACCACACACCACTAAAATTATTCCACTCCTGACTAATCTAACCCACTCCACCGTAATCCACCCTGCCTCACTCCACCCCAAACTATCCTATTCCAATCTGCTCCATCCAATCTGCCCCACTCCAATCTACCCCACTGTACTCCCACTGCATTCCATTCTACCCTACTATAATCCTTCCAATCTGCCCCACTCCACTCCAATCTATCCCACTCCACTCTACCCCATCCTACACCGATCCACCCTTCTCCTATCTACCCCACACCAATGTACTCCACTCTAATCCACCCAAATGTACACCACTACAGTCTACTCCAATCCACCCCAATCTACCAGACTCCACCCCAGTGAACCCCAATTCAATCTACCCTACTCCAGTCTACCACACTAATCTACCCAACCCCCCACTCCAATCTACCCCACTTCAATCTTCTTCACTCTGATCTACCACATTCTACCACAATTTATTCTACCCCACTCTACCCCCACTCCACTCTACTCCAATCTACCCCATTCCACTGTACCCCAATCTACCCCACCCCACCTCACCAACTTTTAGCCATGCTGAACAACAGTCACACTGGAGTACACATGGCTAAAGCACCTTGCCAAAGCCAATAACTCTTTCACAGGCGAGGCCTATTGGCTTTGCCAAAGGTTGTTAACCCTGGAGGTGAGCACTGTTAAGAATAGGAAGTCACTAACCTAATATTTACTGCCATTGCCTCAACATTTAGGCAAGACTACGAATTCCAACATTAATTGTTAAATCTTTCTGTATTACAGGAACTACCTACCCTAGTGATTTTACAGCAACTTCACATGTTTTGGCTTGGAGAACGTGTGTGACACGGCACAATTGGATTACAGTGTTTAGTCAGCTTGCAACTTATTGAACATTTAGGACATTACATTACATAAGTAACTTTATTCGATTCACAAAGAATCATAAAAGTATACATTTTTAACATACAATTTCATAAACGGTTTTTCTTATCCAGAGGTTCGGGCACACAACATACATAGAATCACAAACACATTTACAATAAACATTATCTTCTGTATAAAATTTATAAAACATTCCAATATTTCTAAAAGTAATATCAAAGGGAGAATAAAAACACGATCTAACAGGTATAAAGTGCACTGTGCATTAAAAATCATACGTGTGAATTAATTTGCCACTACTACCATCCTACCTAATTTAGCAAATGTAATACATTGTTTACATATTTTATGAGCTGTAAAGGGCAATATACAATTTTGCTGTGCATTATCTATCTAAGGCGTCACATATATCAGGAGGTTGGCCTCTCACACCAGCCCACTTAGTTTTAGTAAGGTGACTGCCTAAAAAAAAATGTGCAAACAAACTTATGCAGATAAATTTCAATTTCATTTATTTCTTCTACTTTCAGTTTGGAGCACAAAATATCAAAAACCAAATTAGAACGCTATTAGTAACGGTTCCTAATTGTAAATGCCAATCTGATAAAACTAAGCATGGCACTACAAATGGCCGGAGTTTGCAATGACCTTAGGTGCTCAAAACCTTCTCTAAAATTACAAGGTCTAATTTCTCTTAGTATGGGTTTAATAAATTGGGAGCATATTATCAAGGGGTTTTATCTCTGCTTTTTTGGCTTTAAAAGCCAAGAAAGCGGAGATAAAATTATCTCCCTATTACCGAGCTGTCGCTAACACCAGTTAGCGACAGCTAGTAGGAGATAGCGACCATCTTGGGCCCTGCTTTGCATGTCAGTGATATTTATCACTAATGACATGCAAAGTGGGCGTGCCAAGATGTTAGCGACTGGAAACAGTTGCTAACATCGCTATCTCCTATTACCAACTTTTGGAGATATTCGCGCTACGCGCGAATATCTCCAAAAGCTAACACCTGCCCCATAGCAGTTCTTAGCCATGTTATCCAATGGTAGGTGGATTACTTGGCTAAGAGCATTAGCTCGGTAATGCATGAATATCGCTGACTTTTCAGCGAAAATCATGCATTTCAGACGATTTTTATCGCTTAGGAGATAAACCTTGATAATAGCAAGGTTCCTAAGCGATAAAAATCGCCGCAGCTATGCGATAAAAATATCGCCGCTAAACCAACATAGCGATAATTATCGCTAGTTGTTGGTAATATGCCCCTTGGTCTCTTGGAGTTTTGTAGAGTGTGCAAAAAAGCACAAAGTGCAAAGTGCATTGTTGCGCCTCATTATCACATGGGCAGGGGGTTAGCCTCTCACACCAGCCCCCTTGCTTCGGAAAGGCTACTAAAAAGTGCAATGTAGTTAATCAAAATCTAGTCAAATAAAAACGCCATTGCGAATGTATGATAAATGATAAATAAAACTGATGCTGTGGTTTAACTGTCTGGTATAACACATTTTCATTGTTTTTTGACAAACCCAAAGTATTACAGTATTCAATCTTTTTTTTTTTTTATAAACATTTTTATTGTCATTTCATTATTCATTTAAGTAGACAACAATCAACTACAGTCTCATCCATGTACAGTGATCGATTAGAATGTTTCGGCATCGTTCATTGCGTTAGGTTCAGTAACTTATTAACTTTTCTACCCCGATAATTCCCCACTCTCACCTCCCCCCATCCACCTCATCTGTTAGTGGTGCCAACCAGTGCTTCTAGTTCTACCCCTGTCACAGGCTGTTTTCAGGGGTTAGTGTAGTACGAGGCGGTTCACAGAGATTCCCTCGGGATTCATTCCATTTCCCCCATATTCTCGTCCACTTTTTAGGGCAACCCCGATGCGTGTAAACCGCTTTTTCAGCTACCATTGCTACGTCCATGTCGTGCGCCCATTGCGATTGCGCGGTTGTTACCCCTGACCCCCAGTTTTGTGCTATATTACGTTTTGCAATGGCCATTCCCAGTTTAGCCCACGCATTTTGTGCCACGTTGAGGTCTGTTGGCTGCCATATATTTAAAATGCAGCATTTAGGATCTGCCAGAACTTCCACTCCACTCACTTCCGAAATCTGTTCTAGCACTCGTTCCCAATATGATTGCATCCTTGGGCAGTCATATTTGGTATGGAAGTATGTCCCGGCTTGTCGGCAGCCCCGCAGACAAAGTGGATCAGGTGCGTGCCCCAGTTTGTGTATCGTGGTGCGGGAGTAATATACACGATGCAGGACTTTGAGCTGTATTAATTTCAAATGAGACGGGATCGCCGCCTCTCGGGCCGACGCTAGCGCATCCATCCAGTCAGAGCCCTCTATGTCCCCCAGCTCCACCTCCCATTTGCTACGTAAGACTACTGTAGAATCTGGGAGGTTGTTCACCAATTTCCGGTACATTTGTGATATGGCTTTTTTGGCTAGATGGTCGTTGAGGAGCCTGTCCTGTAGCGGGGAAGTGTCAGCTAATTGAGTGCCCGGGGGGATAGCGCTTTGCAGCGCATGTCTGATTGGGTGTATCGGAATAACTCTGCATCTGCCATTCCATATTTTTCATTGAGTGCGTCAAATGGTATGATTTCCCCTCGTACCCATAGGTCACCTATATGTGTAATACCTATAAGGTCCCATTGTCTGAACCCTTTAGTGTTTGCCAAGGTGCCCAGTCGTCGTGTCTCCCAGAGTGGGGTGGCCAGTGTGAGGACCCCCTCCCATCCCAGTGCTTACAGTATTCATTCTTAATCCTAGACTTTGTATCCAATGTAATAGAAGCTGGGTTATCATAAAAGTTTCCAAGGCCAATTCCACAAAAGGTTACCTTCACGTGGCGCAACCTTGGGATCTTCATAGCATGCTCCAAATTTACGCAGTCTTTCAAAATTTCTTTTGAAAGCTGCAGATCCTCAGAAGACCAAATTTTTACCCACAGGAGTAATGGGGACACATGAATAATATCGCTCACAAAATCTAAACCCAACTCAGTGTGACAAAAGCTATTTGGAGAACTATTTGGCAATGATAAAAGGCGTTTTTAAAACTTGTTTTCCATAACTTGTAGTTGGGCACAATTTTGGTATCCCCATACCCCCGCACCTTAAGTCGCGACAGGCAAACATTTGGCTTTGTACAAAGTTTTTAATTCTGCAATTGGTTTTTGGCCTAGTTTGCTTGCAAAGCGAAAAAGTGCCTCTATGGATCTCGTGGTCTTTGTACTCGTGACATTACTAAAGGGTCCCAACTCAAATTTTTATTAAAAAGGTTACCCAGCTGGTTAAAATTTGGGACTTTTTCAATAGTCAATTTATCTACAACAAATCTACGAGTTTTTATCCCACTTGGGCCACAGATCATTGTGAACGATTTTGTAAAATTAACCCTTAGATCTAAGCCCAGCTTAAATTCATTAAAAGCATCCAAACATATTTGCATGCTGTTTGCAGTTATGGTCATTAACACGGTATCATCCACGTAGGATAATAAAGGTATTTGTTTACCGTTTATTTTGGGAAAGTCTGAACACTTTTCTAATAAAAAAAATTCCAAACCGTTTGTATAAACTAAAAACAAAAAGGGGGCCAGGATACAACTCTGGTGAACACCTTCCGTTGATGGGATGGGCCTTGTCTTCTCACCCCCTGGGCCATATCTAATGGCCACAGAAGTAGCAGCATGTAATCTGCGCAACAGGGTAACCAAGGGTTCCTCAAAACCCATGTCCTCCATCAGCAGCCACAGTTTCTCCCTGCACACAGTATCGAAAGCACTGGATAAGTCCATGAAGGCAGGTGCATCGAAGTACTCCTGGCCTTTCGGTACTTACCCATAATCATGGCCAGGTTGAGACATTGCTCCACTGTCCCCCTACCCTTTCTAAACCCATACTGAGAGTCCACAAAAAGGCCAGAGGATTCTGCCCATGTTTCCAAACGGGCCAATATCAACCTCTCCATCAACTTGCGCGAAGCATCTATTAGAGAAATTGGCCTGTAACAGCATGGGTCACTTTTTTCCCCCTTTTTAAAAATTGCACACAACTACCACCTCTTTCCAGGATGACGGGATACAACCAACAATAATTGCTTGGAAAACAATTAACAACAATGATGCCCACACATCAGGATTACTTTTAAAAAGATCCAAAGGAACAGCATCAGGACCTGGTGCCTTAAGGGGAATACCTTTTCTCAACGCTTCCTCCACTTCGCCCAGGGTGAGTGAGAGGCTGAGTTGTTCTGCGGTTTCACTGTTAAAAACAATGTCCTCTTCTCCCTCGTTTATCAAGGAAGCACCCTTTGGGTTAAAAATCCTGGAATAGTGGATCTCCGAAATCTCCTCGGCTATGTGGACAATCATATCTCTTTTATCATTGCTGAGAAACGGGCGATTTACTACTTCCCAAAATAATCTATTATCCCTCAAAACGGAGGCTTTCTCAAGGTCATCCCAGGCTTGCTTTTTCAGCTTCAGTTTACGTTTATTGATGTTTTCCTTGTAAATTCTCCTTGCCTTTTTTACCATTTCCTTATCCCGGGGAACTTGATGTAGGGCCTTCATCAATAATGTTTGTGTAGCTGAACATCCCGCATCAAACCATTTGTACTCACGGGTGTCGACCTTCCCTGCAGGTTTCAGGAGGTAGGTAGCAACATTCTCACAGAGGGATTCAAAATTCTGAATGATCTGTTCAGGATTACCGGCATGCGTTAGGCAAATATCCACTTGCAGCTGGTTAGTTTTAAAAATAGTTTCCTCCAATTTTTTTCGGGTCAACCCTATTCCACTTTAGCCTAAGACCTTGATTTTGGCTATATTTCATAGGCTGTTCCAAAGACAACTTCCTGTCAACAGCAGTGCTCAGAGTTAGGACAAGGGGATTATGATCACTAGCAGTTTTTACAACTATTCTAAAGTCGTCAATGAGATGAACATTTAGGACGTGTAGGAGCATGGATAGTTCACACTTTTAAGAACTTTCATTCACGGTGGTGTTAGGATCTGGAGCCTGAAGTGTATATGTCTCCCAAATGACCTGTTGATGTCTGATGCCTCCACCAAGAAGGACACTTTGTGCTACAGTGCCAATTACATGTCTCTCACAGCCTCAACTTTGTGCCCTCATCGCAAGTGACATGTGTCACTCTCAGAGTGATTGTGCCTCCAACATTGCGCAATTCCATTGCATCATCACGCACTTCACTTAAGGGGGTTTATTTACGAGAGGCTTGTGTCGCCGGAGCAACACTTTTTCTGATGCTCCAGTGGTGCAAACTCCTCAACCATATCTAAGAGGCCATGCAAAGCCTGTTTGGGTGGCTTTGAATGGCCTTACAGATATGGAGTACGACAAAGCAGCGCAAGTCACTATGTTGCCTTACACTGCACCAGGGAGAAGTTCCTTGGGCGTTGTAGTGAGTTTTCCCAAGCAACACCCATGGATTTTGATACTGCCTCAGATTTACTTAAACCTTGGGAAGCGCCAAAACCTAATAAACAACAAACTTAGGGGTCTAAATTAGAAATCCAAATTATGATTCTATAATCTTGTCTCCCTGTCGAATGTACATGGGAACAAGCAAAGTAGATCTAACAGACCATATCACCAAAATGTGAGGCACCAGTAAACGTAAGTCACCCCTCGTTGAGGATTCCCATCAAAAGTCTTGTATGAATCAATATTCTCATTTGGTAATCCTTATCGGGTATTATGTCTCTTGATCATTGAGACCACCAGCATACCCTGATACTCAGTTCGGGGTAGCGACCCACAATCACTAGGTACTACCACATGGTGCTGATACGATGGGAATGTGCAGTGCAAAAATTATGTATGTGGTGGTTAAAAAAAGATAGGGAACTTAACAAAATCCAGTTTTAATATACGTTAGCCCCTTCCCTATTAAAAACAAGAACAGTGTAACATAATCATCGCAGTCCACACAAATAGCTGCGAAGAGACCAACATGTTTCAGCCAGACCGGGAGATTCCCCAGGCTTTCGTCAGGGTCTCTGTTCTATATCTATGCTACTGCTTACAAGTGATTAAAGTGTGAAAAAATTATACAAAAAAACACACAAGTGAAAAACCAGTAAAGGATATATTATTCCTTCATCTGTGTCAACTCCTCTCATCGGCACCTGGTGACTTAATAGTGTCTGTTGGGGACAAACTTACAAGTAAGTCACATTCAGCTACCATGGTCTGTTAAAAGAGATACATCGTTTCTCAAAAGATATGCAATTTCGTTACTCATCCAGAGTGTCCGGGGAGTGGACCTCACCTCTTCCTGGACCTGGCTCAGGATATGTGAGACCCCGCTCTACAAGAATAGAAACCGACTTCATAAATACAGAGGACAGAGGGATTAATCATTGATCTGCTATGACCATGTACAGAACGAGAAGTCACACGGTCTTCTATGCAAGGAGTTAACCAACATCTACCAGCAGGTTCCTGTTAACCCTCCTCTCCCTTCCATGGTTAGCTATAGAGTAAGTCTGTGCTTACATTACTATGACTTAGTCAAAGGTTAAGCGCCAAAACCTAACAAGGAGAAATATTCATATTTTTCATAGTTTTTTGATCTTTCCACGTATGCTGCATTCTGTAGCACACATGGAAAGAGAAAAACTCTGCACTGGATTGTTTTTGTGCAGGAAGGTGCCCTTTCCTAGACCTCTCAGCTGCCTTCGACACCATCTCCCACCGCATGCGAGCCACAAGACTCCACGACGCAGGCATCGGAGGAAAGACAATGAAGCATCAGTAAGGCATCTAAAATGTATATAATTACATGTATTGTAGTGTTTGTGTGTTTCAGTCTGACTATGTCTCACCATTTGGTGGAGACTTTTTTAACACCCACTGTATCAGAGCTACAATGGTGGGCAACTTCGTTTTTTCATGTACGGAGTGATCACGACTGTGCAGTTGTGTTGAGCACTCTGCATGGAATGGTACCAATGGGATTATTCTTCCTATAGGTCCTGAAGAAGAGCCATTAGGGGAAAGGCTTGAAACATGTTGACTAACTATTTCTGAAGAGAACAGACTCATTATAGTCCACCCCTTCAGCCACAACCCCTGATTTTAACCTTACCGGCTAGAGGCGGGAATAAAATAAGAATCCTACTAATCAGGTATTTTTAACTCACCAGCACTAATTTTTCCACTCCCATTCACCAACATTGTCTTTATCATAGACTCCATCTATAAGTGCACCTGCGTAACCGCCTGGTTCTAGCACGCCTCAATCCATAGAGGATTGTGATGAACCCCAATGATAAAGCATGCCACCAAGGGGTAACCCTGGAGGGTGAGGGGTCTCTAAGAAAAACTTTATTTCCTAGAAAACTATCTTAGTGGAGATTTGTTATATTTCAATTTACCTTTTCCTGGGCTGGTTCTCTATTTTTTGAATATGTGCCTATAAGGAGGATAAACTACGCCTTTACCTCTCTCTTCCCCCTTTTTTGTTTAAAATTAAAGGGAAAGGGAACAAGGATGAAAAAGTGAATTATAACATTTCTACAACTCATATGGTGAAGGGGATTGGCTCAGTATGTCCTAAAGGTATAAACAACTCAAGGAACAAAAGGCATTATTCCAAAATGTAGTCCGAGATAAACAGGTGGCTTCCTGAGTCTGAGAGTGTCCTGAGAACAACCTGTGCTACCTCGCGAAGAAGCCGCACCCTTACTACCAGACTCATTGCTATCACAAGGCTCATGACTTCCTTCTTCACTGGTTCTGTCCAAGTTACAGTTGCGTTTGAATTTTATAACCATGACATGCCCCACACCTCTCCCCCTCTCAATGCCACCACATTCTTCTTGATCTTTATTATTTGTTTGGGACCCAAGAACTTCGTCTCACCTTTGGGGAACCAAACAGGTTTCTTCACATACACCATTTCACCAACCACCCACTTGTTCTGCTTGACCCCATGCTTTTTTTATCAAAACGTTTCTTGTTCTCCTGATATTCCTTGATCATACGTGAAAACGGACTTGCCATGCCAAACTGTGCTGAATTTCGATCCGAAATTCTCCTTTCGAGTCTCTGAAAGAGAGAAATCCCTGTTACACTGTTAGGTGTATTGCGACATGCCCATAATTTTTCATGTAGGATTCTCTTCTAAGGTAACATACTCTCTACAGCTGTCTGCACACATTCCCTCAATAGACGTTAATGCTTTCTACCAGACCGTTAACTTGAGGTGCATAAAGCACCGTGCGATGGTGTTTGACAAATCCTCCAGTAATTCTTTTTCTTTCTTGTGAATTGAACAGGACCCCTTTGTCCGTTACAATGTTTTTAGGAATTCCTTCGCAAGCAAAGACATCCTTCAACAATTCCAACACATTCCTCGTCGCAATAGAGCTAATTCAACATCCGAATACACATTTGGAAGTATAATCTATCAATACCAGTACAAATCTTTCAATTTGTGATAACACCTCAAAAGGGCCCACAATATCCAGTGTCAGTTTGCAACATGGCTCCTCAGGGACTTTTTTGGGGTGCCACTTTGGATATGGACCACTCTGTGAGCACATCCCCAGGTGCGTCCTCTGGAGTCACTCCCTCCTGCGCTGTGTCATGATGACTCTCTTTACTCAGAACCAGTGAGCAGATGACTGCTGCTTGCATCACTTTGTCTTTAAGCATCATTCTGTGCTATCTGACACCTAGTTGATCTCTGCCTCGCAATGCTTCTGTTCGCAGTGTTATCTTGCACTTTTCTGTTGTATCAAAACCTGGTTACATCCGCCTCTAGCGTTATCACTCCGTACAAATGTATAGCTTTGAGTTGCATAGTACTGCAATTCCTTTTAGTGATGCTTTCATTATCTTCAAATGCTTTACACAGAACTGAGGCTGTGCTTTGACTCCACAAGCAAACGTTGATTCCGCACTTAGACAGAGGCACACGTGGCACGCACAAGCAGTTTGCTGGACCAGGGCAAACCCTCTGGGAGAGCACTGATAATCTTCGGGTTACTTATCCCTGTCTCATCACCAGGTGTAGCGTCCTCCCCAGCACAGGTACCCGCCATTGTCTATGCCACACATGGAGCTTAGTATAACACATCTCTATTCTTCTGCCTGTAACCACAAACTCAACTTTCTAAACCTGCATTCAATTCACTACACTCAAATGCTTACCCACAGTTCTGTGGAGTCCATCAGGATCCACAAAGGTTCTGTCATTACATGCTCACCTGACCTTAAAGGCCCTATGTTGAGATAATGCCTTTCTTTGTGAAGGATGCAAAGTGTATTTTGAACGCAAGGACTGCTGATTAGTTCTTCCAGAACACTGCCATTTGGTGGAAGGTAGAAGTCAGGGGTGGGACTGCATTTTCGATGTTATAGGTGAAGAAGTTGCTAGACAGGGCCTGCCCTTTTTTCTGTCTCTGGTTGTTGTTTCAGGAGGCCTTCTGGATAGGAATCTGTCCAGAAGAAGTAGACAGTTGTGTTCCCTGCATGAGTAGCACCTAAAAGTTGTTATCTGTGGTTGGAAGTGAAGCTGGAGCCAACCTGTGTCGTTAGGGGTCTCCCAGTCTTCCACCAAGGCTCCCGCAGGAAAATGTGTAAAAAGATTAAGCCAAAAGGTCTCCCCATGCTATTAGGCACTCTTGCAGCCCCCATCAGCTGCTGTTGCTGCTGACCCACCAGAGAATCCTGAGTAGGAGCTGACATCAACGCAGAAGCGGGAACCGATCCTGAGCTGGAGGCCACAACTGCCCTAAGGACCTCATCCCTCATGTGAACTCCACTTGGAGGCCACAACAACCTGAAGGGGCATATTTCTTGTGTGAACCTAGCCTGGATCCCACCACTGAATCACAAGCATGCGTCAGGTCTCAGCCTGGAGACTGCATCACCAAGAAGCCCTGCCATGCTTTTCCCTCACCATGGCTCAAGTCCTAAGAAGAACCATCACCACAGTCCTGTGTCAGTGGAAGTACCACAGAGAGCACTGAAACAAGAAGCGCCCACCAGTGCCAGCTAATGATGGACAGCGTGAGCAGGTAACTGGTCCTCACATGACAAACTCAGAAAGATTTGCAGAGTTTGTTCTGTAGCAGGAACTATGACTACTGCCTAGAGTTCCCTGTAATTTGCGAATAAACTCTTGACCTGAACTACAAACTGCTCAGGACAAAAGAAGATCTAGCAAAGTGCAAATGTGTCTCCTCTAGATTCCAAGCGCTATAGACATACCAACTCCTACAACAGAGAAAAGCCTCCATTGTTGGTGAACCATTTCACTATGATCATAGTTGTCTTTACTTCATCTGAGCCCCACTGAATGGTGTTCATACATATTTTCTTGTAGTAACAAATAATTTTTTTACAATACAATTACTAAGTTCATTCTATTCAGATCAGTCTATGACACATGAGATAGGGGCCATGCGCACTTTCCACCAAGTAGGAATAGTTAAAATTCAAGACCTGTTTCAGCAGGGCTTTTTTTTTAACAAATGACGATCTTAGCTATATGCAGATCAAAACATCACTATTCACGTTCCTCTTCCATAGACTAAAGAAAGCGCTGCAAACTCACTATCACACCTTCCCCGCAGAACCCGTGACCCTGGAAACACTCCACTTTTTACTTCTTAGCCCAACGTGGCGCCACCTTATCACCAAACTATATCGTGCGGTTAGGGAGAAAAGACCACGGCCCCACAACCGAACTTTAGAGTAATGGAATGCTCATTTAGACCCTCCTTTGACACTGCCAGCTCACGAGAGCCCTAACCTCGAACTGTAATCTCAGAATAATACACTATAAGTATCTACATCAAGTGTATTACACTCCCAGTAGATTATATAAATATGGGATTCAAGACAAGACCGATGTAAGTGGTGTGGAGCAACGGATGCTGATTTTTAGCACTTATCATGGGAATGCCCCAGGGTTGCTCAGTTCTGGGTGGGAGTGATCCGAATATTATCCACAATGGTTGGTGTGCAGTTGCAATGTTACCCGCATATCTGTTTACTGGGATTAGTGCCTGCTGTGAAGGCGGTTGTAATGAAGGTGGCTCTCTTAATGGCCAAAAGGCATCTGGCGGTGACATGGGAGAGCACAGCAGCACCAATGACTACCTGATGGCTTCAAGACTTGGTGAGTTGTCGGGACCGATTAATTCTTTAAGCAGAAGAAATCCCCTCCTCATCTCGGCCCGCTGATATATGGGAACCATTCTTACAATATCTGCGGAATATGTTAACAGATGAGCCCCATGACAATGCTGTACGTTAACTCTATGATGTATAGATTAACAAGCATGATAATCTTTTTTATCTTAGAAGAAGTCTGTAATTCGCAAATATTTCAACAGAGGGTCTATGAGGAAAGTCAGTTAATTGGAATATTCGTGACAAATTCCACCAGGAAAAAGCAAGAATCAGCAATAATATCGAAAATCTTAGATCCTCTGCCTGGCTCAGAAGTAGTTGATAGTAGCAATATCTCTCAAACTTTCATGGATCATTTTCGACGGTTGTATTCTACCGAGTATTTAGTGAAGGAGGAGTTAATCCAGGAATATTTAATAAATATGAATGTTCCAAAACTTTCAGAGAATCGGATTGGCGAATTGGAAAGGGAAGTGGAGATTAGTGAAATTTTAGCAGCTATTAAAACAACAGTCGGGGCAAAAGCTTGCAGGCAGGATGGCTTCCCCATCGAGTTTTATAAGGTCTTCTTAAAGGAACTCACTGTCCCTTTGAGAACTCAATTTAATTTTGTTGGAGAGGGGGGCTCGGTTCCGGTTGTGTTTAAAGAAGCAATAATTGTTTATTTTGTTAAAAAAGATTAAAATCCTCGGCTCTCAATCTTCGACGCATGCATTGGGCACTGGAACAGGCTCCATCGTTGTCAGATCCGGCGGTGATATTGTCGTTAGATGCGAAAATGGCATTTGATATGGTGGAATGGCAATATCTATTTGCGGTCTTATCACATATGGGATTTGATCCTAAATTTAGTGCATGGATACGACTCTTATACAGTAGGCCTTTGGCTCGGGTTACGGCCAACGGCAACATATCACACGAGATAACGCTGGCAAGGGGGACACGCCAGGGATGTCCCCTGTCGCCGCTATTGTTTGCACTGATATTAGAACCTGTAGCGACACTGATTAGGACGAACCCGTTGCTAAAGGGAATCAGCTGGAGGGAGGGTTGGGAAGACCGTCTCTCACTTTATGCTGATGACATGTTAATATACCTTACAGACCCAGAACATGGCATACCAGAGCTTCTTAATATTTGCGATACCCTCGGAAGAGTGTCGGGATACACAATAAATTGGGCCAAATCAGTTCTCTACAATCTGAAGGGACCGGCGCCGGCACATCCCGCCAATTGCCCACTAATATTAGCAGAATGCTCCTTTAAGTATTTAGGAATTTATATCACTAACGACACAGCAGACTTCTTCGCTAGGAACTTTGCACCCCCCTTGGAGCGCCTCAAACGCGATGTAGCACATTGGGCATCTTTGCCCCCTTACACTCCTGGATAGAGCGGCGTTATACAAAATGATGGCTCAGCCTATATTTCTCTATGTCCTCGACAATACACCCTACCCGGTCCCACCCCGGTATTTTAAACAGATAACAACACAAGTATCAGTCCTTCTTTGGGGTCACCGCCCTGCGCGCATAGCACAGATGAAACTATATAAAAGTTGGTATGATGGCGGGATTGCACTCCCGAATTTACAATTATATTATTGGGCTGCACAACTGAAAGTCATCAACCAATGGATCCATGCACCTCATGATGACCCAGCATATAGGGCAGATAGGGCACAGTTGGGCACAAATAGCATGTTAGCTGCGCTTTACAATAGAGGGTTGGCCTCGAAATTGGGGGGATCCACAAAGCACACGGCCACAGTGTGGTACACGGCACAGACGAGATTGGGATGTAGAGGAGTTGTAACTAAACTTACCCCGCTCTGGGATACCAAAGCGTTAGGCCATCTGCGGCGTAGTAAGGGATTTACACAGTGGGACAATATAGGCATCTCCACAGTGGGAGAGTTATGGGACAGAGGAACAGTGAAACCCTATACCCAACTCCAGCAACAATATGACCTGGGCCCGAATGAGAGGTATAGATATATACAAATAAGACATGCATTATTGACAGTCCTCCCGCCAGACACTGAGGTCCTTGAGGCCTCCCCGATGGAGGATCGTTTGCTCACTGATCACATGCATAAACGGGCCACCTCACTTACATACCGGAAGTTACTCAATAACCTACCAGACCCCATGGTTACACTACGGGGGAAATGGGTGATGGAGGTGGGAGACATGGATGATTCGAAATGGATAGAAGCCCTGGCGTCACCTAAAGAGGTGGGAATCCCTGCCAAGCTTAGGCTAATACAGCTTAAAATCCTGCATCGCATTTATTACACCAGAACCACCTTACATAAACTACAAAGGGTACAACATCCATATTGTCTTCGAGGGTGCGGGGAGGAGGGTACTTTTCTCCACACAATATGGGAATGTCCAGCAATAGTAAATTATTGGCGTCAGGTGCTACGCACAATATCACAAACAATGAAGGTATCGCTTCTGCCAGAACCACGACAATGTTTACTAAATGTATGGGAACCCAATGACCTCACACGCCACGGACAAACTTGGGTCACGTTGGGCCTCATGATTGTTAAGAGGGATATCGCACAGAAATGGGGGGCAGCGGAGTTGCCCTCACTAGCAGCCTGGTGCAGAAACATGGATCTTGCTATGATCACCGAACGCACAGTGTATGCCACT
This sequence comes from Lissotriton vulgaris, assembly GCF_964263255.1. Classification (NCBI taxonomy): domain Eukaryota; kingdom Metazoa; phylum Chordata; class Amphibia; order Caudata; family Salamandridae; genus Lissotriton; species Lissotriton vulgaris. The sequence continues at coordinate 840,876,043 of NC_141687.1, read as the reverse complement.
AGAGGGAGCCCACGAAAATGGACTAAAATCTGGGCGGCCTGGAACACTTTCCAAGGGAACATTTGTGATCCGATGCCGGAGTCTGATACAGACAGCTCGGATGAAGAAGGAAAGGGTGGGTGGGAATAGGGAAGGGAACGAGTTTCTGTAGGTACTTCTAAGAAGTGTATAATGTACTATTGCTTTCGTACAGAAGTTCAGTTTGAACACAAGTAAATTGATCAGACGAGATGATTCTTTGATAACTGTCAAAATTGCCAATTTTATTGTTGTCTTAATAAAAACATTTTAAAAAAAAAAGATAAAACTCCGGAAGACGTGAATTCATATAGGCCTATCAGTATTTTAAATTCCGACTATAAACTTTTGATGAAGGTATGGGCAGAGCGTTTTTTACAGGCCGCCCAGGAGGGAATACATAGAGATCAAACAGGTTTTATAGCGGGCAGATCAATGGCAGCTAACACCCAGTTCTTAATACATGCCCTGGATTATATTAACACAAACTCCATTCCGGCGAGCATTGTGATGGTCGACGCAGAAAAAGCTTTTGACCTAGTGAACTGGAGAACTCTGTTTGTTACCCTTGGTCGGTTTGGGTTTCCCGCATAAGTGGTCGATATGTTGCGTAATATCTACCAGGGGGGCTACAGCCAAGATTATAATAAATGCAAACTGTGCAAGAACCATCTAAATAAATTGCGGGACTAGACAGGGTTGCCCACTTTCGCCCTTACTTTTTACCTTTTTTATTGAACCTTTGGTTTTAAAGATACAGAATAATGCTGCTATCCAATCACCGATCCCTGATATGGCTAAACTTAAATTATTTGCGAATGACATCATTTTGTATTTGACTCCAGATAGAGTGAATTTTGAAAGAGTCCTGAGGGAATTTTCTGAGTTTGAAAAAATAGGTGGGTATAAAATGAATGCAAACAAAACGGCGGTTCTTGCCCTTAATGCCGATCTGAATTCTTTTCCACCTTTTCTGAAACCACAAGCGATAAAAACTGGCCCTATAAGGTATCTCGGCATATAGGTATCTTCACAGTTTCATCAGTTATTCGAATTAAATTATTTGAGAATGAAGAGTAAGATCAAGAAGTTGTTGGAGCAATGGACATTACTCCCCTTATCGGTAGTGGGTAGAGTATCACTAATTAAAATGTCCATACTTCTGCTGCTAATCTTCTTATTTTCTAATGTCCCGATAAAAAAAAAATCACTCATATTTTTTATGGAAATCGATACCTTATTTAGGCAATTTATTTGGGGTAAGAAAGCTCCAAGGGTCAAACTGAATGTGTTACAGTTACCAATAGATCAAGGGGGTTTAGCGTTGCCGCATTCAAGAACATATTATGAGGCTGCTTTTTTGGATTTAGTGTCTGGCTTGATAGGATCAAATTTTACGAGAGACAGCCTTTTTATAGATAAAATGATACAAGAAATTGGATCACTAACTCCTGTATTTTTAAAAACGTCAAAACTTCCAAAACAAACACGGTATAAATCTTTAGAAGAATATTTTTTAGACTTCAGTCCTTTTATAAAAGGATGAGCTCATCGGGTCTCCAGTATTTAAAAATTAGAGAATGTGCCAGTCTCGGTCTCCAGTTACAATTAAGGCACATAAATATTTGGGAAGGTTGTGGACTGTCTGAGTTAAGGCATTTTATAATACAAAACAGGCCGAATTCCTGGCAGGAAGTATTGGGAAGGGCGGAGAGCCATCGGAAGTTGACCTTTCTTGAATATCTACGAATTATTTCTTTGTTAAAAAACACTAGTGGTATGCTGGATTCCCCCAATCACTTGGTGGTAGCCCTTTATGGGGCCAATATAAGAGGGGTAGGAAACTGGTATCGGTTGTTGCATAAATTGGGACAAGTCCCTGTGATAAACAATCACTTGAAGAAAATAACTCGGGAGACCGAATGTAGGCTGTCTGGGAAGGAGTGGGAGTCTGTCTGCCATTTAGGAGGTAAATCATTACGTGCTGCCAATTATAAAAGGATGGCCTTCCTATCGCAATGGCTCTCTTATCTAACTCCGGCTACCTTAAGTAAAAGATTCCCGGGAGTTGAAAACAAGTGTTTTCGATGCCAAATAGATTGGGAAGGTGGGTGGCACCACACCTTTTTCTCATGTCCAGGCTTAAGGCTTTTCTGGGAGACAGTTTTTTCAGATGTCGAGCAAGCAATCGGAAAGAGAATTCCGATTGAGGCTGAAGCTGCCTTATTTGGAATTTGCAGAGGGGAAACAATGCAATCTGAACCTAAAAAAGCTTTTATATTTATTTCGAGCTTGGTAGCTCGCTCCCTAATTTTACAAAATTGGAAATCTAGGGAAGCCCCTTCCCATCTGAAATGGTTTAATAAAATAAAAAGGACTCAAAAATTTGAAGAAGCCTACTTTAGGAGGGTAGGAGCTACTAAAAAATTTGAAAACAATTGGACGTTTTTTAATGAATTAGAGAAGATTAAAGAGAGATCATAATACTGGAATTGGTAAACCAATGCAGCAGCTTTTTACTAAGAGACATTTGCATCTTCATCAAATTGTATTTTAGGGGTATTAGAATTTTTTAGTCTATGTATTTGTTAAATTATGTATTTTGTATTTACATGATGAGCTATTACATTCATACTTTTTTGTGTTTAAAAAAGTAGGCATCTGCGAAGGAATTTGTCAATAAGCGGGCACTTGCACTTTATTGATATTGCACTTTAGGCGTAGTTGGAGTTTTTTGTCAACATTGTTATATAATAAGATAAAATGCACTTTGCACTTTGTTTTGTGAATGACTATGGGACTAGCTGCTTTAGCTTTTTATAAATTTGCACTTTGCACTTTGTATGGCAAATGATTGTAGGCTTAGTTGCTTTAGCATTTTATTGATTTTGCACTTTAGGGGTAAATTTGCACTTTGCACTTTGTTTTCTGAATGATTATAAGATTAGCTGCGTTAGCTAAAAAACTGTCTTATTGATTTTAGGTATATAATGTATCATGACCCATATGCTCTGCTCAAATAAAAAATTTATAAAAAAAAAAAAGCATGATAATCTACTGTCCATCGCAGATGAATTCACATGACAATTATTTACCATGTATGCCTTTTGTCACATGTTGTTGTACTGTTTATTTGATATGTACGTGGCTGTTGATGCTACCCCTGTACATTGTACATGCTTATTTAAAATCTCAATAATTTTTTTTTAAAGCAATTACTAAGTTGGACAACATAATTATTCTGTCTGTTGGGTGACTGTTTAGCTTTGAGTTCTTGTGCCCCTAACACTATCTCTCTGAGAAGGCTTGAACTGCTCGTATTCACTACCCTTAGAGTTAAGTGTGGAAGAATGTATGACGTTACAGCGCATACATTTACAACGCATGCCTTTACAATGCAGTTTTTACAGTGCAACATCCCTTACAATGCATACATTTACATCGCATGCCATACATCACATTTTTAAAAAATACATTTACAACCCATTCCATTACATCGCAATATACCTTTACAAAGCATACCATTACAACGCATACCATTACATTGCATTTAAGGTAAGTGTGGGATAGTGTAGGGGTAAAAATTTCTATTCTGACTCCAGGGGGTGCAACAGTAGGGTAAGCGTTGGATAGTGTAGGGGGACCATGGGTTGTAATGATATGCGTTGTAGTGACATGCGATGTAATGCCTGCGTTGTAGTGACATGCGTTGTAGTGTCATGAGTTGTAGTGGCATTCAATGTAATGGTTGCATTGTAGTGACATGCGTTGTAAAGGATTTTGCGATCTAATGACTGTGTTGTGAATGTATTGCAATGTGATGACTGTGTTGTAAGGCTTGTTTCCCGTGTGGAAAGGGTTTTACTTGGCCCAGTTTGCAGAGCCACAGTAGGATGGACACCAGAGGCAAACAACTCCAACCAGCATGTTATGGTCCCATTCACGAGTGTCTGACCTGCAGCCCTCCTAATAGGATCTAAGAAGAATGATGCAAACTATTGCATAATAATAATAATAATATTGATGCATAGGGCAAATGTGTGCCCCACTAAAGATGGTCAGTTGGCGTAACTGGCTGGGCTTAGTAACCGTGTAACTGATGTGGCTTTGCCCTGTCATTTAACTGATCTCAGGGAGCCAAGCCCACTTACAGCTATCTGAGGACACAGTTTTCTCACAGAAGGGTGTATCTGCTAAGGGTTCCTTTACATTCAGAAAGAAAATCATTTGATGGAATATTGTGAGCTCAATGTACTGTTATTTTGAATGTTGGTATGCGTGGCGTTGGTACTTATTAACCTTACCCATACCTGTTATCAGAAGCACGTCTTCATCAGTGGCGGCTCCTCTGCTAAGGCGGAGGAGTGTCGCCCCACTGCTCTTTGAGCAGTGCAAAAATTAAAAATTAAATGATGTTAGCAAGACGTCATTATCATTTTATTTTTCTATTCGGGACTCCGAGCCAGGTCAGGGTGGGGCGGGTCTGAGCTAGCCAGGGCTGAGTGAGGAGTGGTTTCCACTCCTTAAGTGCGCATGACTGTTTGGCCGACCCTCTCATGCGCACTTAGTATATTCTCCAGTGGGCTGTGTTGTACAGCCTGGTGGAGAACATGCCCAGACTCACAGGCAGTGCCTGACCCGCCAAAACAAGCCACTCAGACCTATCACGGCGCCACTCAAACAGCGTTGTGATTGGTTGGGAGAGTCCGGCACCCTGGGCGTTTTCGGTGCTGAGAGAAGAGGACGGAGGAGACGTGTGCGGCAGGGAAGGTACGCTTATTTAACTTATTTTATCATCCCCCGCCCCATCACTCCCGTGACGGGGCAGCTGCCACCGGTCTTCATTCGAGTGGAACCCTATAAACATTTTCTCTAGCTCCAGAAATGATCCCCAGAACCCCGTCTGTAGCCGATAACAGGATGGGATAATATATTTGACTTCCTGCTGATCCAAGCAGTCATCTCCATCGATAGGATTGCACAAGCAGCACCCGGGGCTTGGAAGGAAGCAGGGAAAGATGCACTCCACTGCCTTTCAATTAGACGAGATTGATGCCTAGTGCTCTGAGGGTCTTGGTCTTGTCTGACTGTGAGATGTGAAATGTACTTGTCATTGTCAGAAAGATAAGACAAATGTGCAGGAGCTCTGCAGTGTCAAGTGCAATATCTTCATGAGGCAGTCAGTGCTGTGGTCTTCACAGACACGCCTCGTGCAGTCCAGCTCAGCCTCCCTTGACTTTCTGGTCTTCAGTATCCTGTCTGTAGTCTTGAATGTCAAGAGTGATGAGTCAGATTGTGTCATATCTGCCCTTTACCTCTCGTTATATGTCATCCTCCCACAGATCTCCAAAGGTGCCTCATTAGTCTCTTACAGGGCTGTGAGAAGAGTGCTTCTCAGCGCTTGAAAAGTCCATTTCCTCCCATTTCTTCTGCTTGCAGCATCATAGAAGCAAATTGCTTTCAGGCACCGCTCCTTGGGTCTTACATTGTTCCTAACATTTCAATATCAAAAATTATATTTTTGTGTAAATCCGAAGAATGCCAATTTTAATATGGGCCAGCTAAGTTTTAAACTTACCTTCAAAGTTTTGCACTGTTGCCTAATAAAAGGGAAAATAGGTTTTGCAAAAAACGAACAAAGACGAAATTCCTTTTTTAAAGCATAACCAGAGTTGTAGCATCTTTATTGTCTTTGTATCCATCCATTTGGTTTCTCCAGTTAGGATACTGTAGAGCATTTTCTACTAGATCCTCCTATACATTGGTGGCCAAATGGTGAAAAGGGATGGCTTCACGAAGAGAGGAGTCTGGTAGTCAGCATGCATTTATTTTGTAAAAGCTGTATCCCCAACGCAATCGGCAATAAGGAGAAACACACATACACATATATACATATATGATATTAAACTGGAAATGCTAGCACCAGTGTAGGTATACACAGGCCAGGCTTTTTATAGGAAAGACATTTTATGTTTGTTTTATAACTTGGTGCCCTTTGATGAATCTGTATGAAAATCATTTTAAAAAAACCTCACCCACTTTGGCTCGTTCATGGAAAGTTTGGATCCATCAATTCGGGTGGGAGAGGGGGAGGGTGTACCAAACACATCATTTTCCATGTTAATTCCCTTATTACAGTTTTCTCTACAGATATACAACTGCACGGGGTCACATCATGACAAAAAGTTAGAACTTTGCTTGCTTAGTAAGCATGCTTTTTGAGATTTGGTGACATCGGTTTAGATACTTTTGAGCAATTATCTTTTAAAAAGGAGCTCAGGTTGGGCATGTACGGGTAAGAACTTAGAAAAAGTTAGAGCTCTCTGGACAATTGGTACTGCAGTAATCCTGTGGTACCAAAAAAATCCAAAGGCAGAGAGCTGGTCATTTCAGTACCGCAGGACCAGTACCGCAGTACTGAAATCATCTTATTGACTGGATTCGACATGGAAGAAAATGTGTGGCCCCATTACAGTAATAGGGGACTTTGCAACCATGTCCTGAAAAAAAACAAAAGCCACATAAGGGGAGTCTGCACACTTTGACCCCGAGGGCCAGGTGGGAGCATTCGAAAGGGGCTCGCACTTAAGGCAAAAATATTTGTTCAAAATGTTCAGGTCACAGGTACTCTTGTACCAGCACCAGTTATTGCGGTACCCAACGAGGCCACCGCTGTGGTACCGTTGTTTCATTACTGAGACAAAAGTACAGAAAAACATTTCAAAAAGGAAAAAAACAGAAGGAGTTGGTATGGTCATAGACCAGACCCTGAAGCCATCCACCATGGCACAGCCGAACGCAGCGGGAGTTAGCCACCTGCATTGGGTTGGGAGCAGAGCCAACCCACCTCTGCACTTGACTGAAGGTTGTACACAGCAGTTAGTGCGTCCATGGGCGGTTGGATGCCCTTAAGAGGTTTGGCACCCATAGGCAGTCGAGTGTCGGGCCTAGTCGGAGGTGCCCCTGGAGAACTGCAGTCAGTGTCTGGTCAGAGGTCAGGCCATGCAGCAAATCCTCCACTGCACAAGCTGAATGTTGGGCACCCACTGGAAGTTCAGTGCAGAGGCCATCCTTTGCTGCACATGTCCAAAAGCAGAGCGCAGCGAGAGTTTGTGTGCCTGCAAATAAAAGGGGGCTATAGGCCAAGCCCTGCAACCAAGTCCCCCATTGAGCAAGGCCAAAGACTGTGTTCGGCGGGGTGGTTGGTTGCCCATGGGGGTTTGCTGCAGGCCTGGCCAGAGGCAAACTCCCCGTTGCCTATGGCTGAAAGCTGTGCATGTTGGGGTGTTGGCTGCAAGGGAAAACATATTTTACAAGGCAAAGCCTTTATCACACAGCCTTTACCATGCAGCCTTTACCTCTACCATCTGAGATCCTTAAGAAGCATCTACAACAAACGCATCAGATGCTCAAAGGCCACCTTCTTCCGAAATCAACAACAGCAAGCAAAAAACTGTTCCAGAAAACAGTTCGAACTCATCAAGTCCCAAGAGAACAGTCAGCCTAATCCATAGCCACAGGGTCGAGTGCCACTACCGAACTGCGATGAATTTGCAGACTTCTTCAACCACTGGGTTGCTTGTCACGGTCCCAGTGCAGTCCTACCTCCCCAAAAACAACGCATCTTGGAGCCTGTTCCAATCCGCGGATGAAAGCATTATATGCAAAACGCTGGCTACTCTGAAACCGTTTAATCACTACAATGACCTCCTGCCATCGAACCTCTTGTCTGAAGTTAGAACTTCCCTACTCCCTCTTTAGACTAAGATCGGCAATGCATCACTTCGGCAAGGTGCTATTACGGATTGCCTAAAAGCGGGTCAAGTTACTCCGATCCTAAAGAAACCATCTGCAGATCACACAGACCTTCACAACTTTCGCCCAATCTCTAATATCCCCACACTGGAAAAGCTCCTGGAGAAATGTGTTCACCCAACTCTGCAACCACATCGATCACTTCCAACTCCTGGACCAGTGTCAATCTGGATTTTGCCCGGGTCATAATACAGAATCTGCGTTAACTCACATTCTCGATGATGCGCTAAGAATGTTGGATCAAAATGAATCTTGCCTTCTGATCCTTCTCGACCTTTCATCAGCATTTGACACCAGCAAACACGATAACCTAATTGACATCCTGGAACATAGAATTGTGCTCCCTGGGCCTGTACTAAACTGGTTCTCCTCATTCCTTCATGACAGATCCCAAAGCTTCAAGGTGAATCAGACCCTCCCTCATCCTTCGCCGGTCACGCAGGAGGTCCCCCAGGGTTCAGCGCTCTCACCCACGCTCTTCAACCTGTTCATGGAGCCTTTGGTAGAAATTCTGATATCATCCAGCATTCACTATCACATGTATGCGGATGACACCCAACTATACTTGAAGATCGCCTCCCTTGAGAATATCTGGTCCCTCAATTCAGTCCTACTGGAAACTCAAAGCTGGCTGACACGCAACCACTTGAAGTTAAATGCTCTCAAAACAGAATTCCTACTTATCGCACCACACAAGCAATCTCCGGTCATCAAACAATGGTTGAATCATCTCACTGCTCTTAACTGTAGGCGGCACCTTGTTGATTCTGCAACCTCTCTAGGAATTATGTTAGACAAAAGTCTGAACATAAAAAGGCACATCAGTTCCCTCTCCAAAGGAGGGAACGTCTAACTCAGCATTCTAAGGAACCTCAAGCCTTACCTACCTGCTCATGACCTAAAGGTGCCAGTGCAAGCCTTAGTGTTATCAAAGCTGGACTATGGTAGCGCAACCCTTTGCAGCCTACCTAGAGTGAAGACTGCTCCTCTTAGGGCAGCACTGAACTTAACTGCTAGGCTCATAACAGGCACCACAAAATACAACCATATCACCCTTGACCTTTTGTCCTTAAACTGGCTGCCTTATGAAGGTCGGATACAATAAAAAATTGCCTGCATGGCACACAAAGCCATTCACTTCAATACCCCTTTGTACCTCGCTCAGAAACTGGAGCTCTCATGTGGCGAGAGAGCCTCCAGAAGCGCCAGCACCCTATTGCTCAAACCGCAAAAATTCAAGAAGAAAAAAACCTATAATCGAGCTTTCTCCGGTATAGCACCGAGGATTTGGAACTCCCTCCCCCCTGAAGTCAGGGTGAACCCTTCGATTGTCCTCTTCAAAAACGAAGTCAAATTGCTCTTGATGAAGACATTTCTGCCTCTGACTGGCTATTCAAGTGGATACTGAGGTCACAGTCGCAGTTCTGTGGCCCAGTTGCTATGGTCACGAGATTCCCATTTGCTCTATATGACTTTGTTTCTTCTGCTTTTTGGGTTCTGTTTTGAATGTATGTATCTGTATTCCTCTTGATGTATAAATTATAAAGCGCTCTGATACCCCCCATGGTCATGTTCACACTATAGAAAACTTTCAAAATAAATAAATACCAGGCAGGTAAGTATTTGTACCTTTCGCATGCATGCCTTTACCAGGCAGGAATTTAAAAAAAAATAAGTTAATTATTATAATATTTTTTAAAAGGGTTTAGGTGCTGGTAATGGGATGGGTAGTGGGGATCAGTGACATAATACTGTTGAAAACAATATTGATTCACGAGAATATTGGAAAAAATAGTATTTACAGAAATATTGCCATCCTACAGGTAGGGCCTTATTTCGAGGTTGGCGGGCTTCGAATCACCATACCAGTGGTGGTGGTCCGACCACGGCGAGCTCACTGGTCTGACCGCCGTATTATGAGATTGCCACAACACAGGACCTGCAGTTAACTCGAATTATGGCAATCTAAAGACCATCAGTGCTGTGGGCTACTGGGGGACACAATTTTTGGGTGGTCGGACCACCAAACTCATATTCAGCCAAAAACCACTTTCTACACATCATGTAACATAAAAATTAAACATTAGTAATAAAAAATAAAATTAAGTATCTAAAATGCATCGAAAATAACCCAAAAAAGATATATATTTCACATTGAAACAGAAACACTAATTAGCGTCCAGCACATAAGGTAATTGCTGTTAAATAAAATATCAAACTAAACGAACACTAACCATTTAAAACAACTGCAAGGGAAACTGACCCATAAAAATAAGAAATTAATCAAAAATAGAATAAAAAAGGAGCATAAAATTTCAACACATAGCACATCAAAAACAAAACTACAAGATAAACTTTAAGTACTACAGAAAAAGTACAACACCATATACACAGGCGTGGCCGGCACAGGTAACAGCGGTACGGCAGTGGGGAGGCGCCGGTAGGGGGGCGCAAGTTAAGTGTTTTTTAAAAAAAATGTTTTACTTTCCCTATCCCGTTATCTGTTCACTAGCCCCCAACCCACCCCGCTCCACCGGCCCACCACTATTATGTGTGCCTGCCGCGCCTGCATTTACAACCTTGTAGGAGCCTGGCTTAGTATATGGTGCACACTTATTTAAGTAAAGCACCCTGAACTAATCAGGTGACCCTTATGGTGATTTTAGTGGTCTTAGACAACCATAGAAAGCTCTCTAAGTGGTAGCAGTGGAGATCAGCCTTCAGGCTTAGTGTAGAAGGAGTGTTATAGCTTGTTTTACTAGAACTACTCATCTAGTGTAGGTGAAACAAAAAATAACCACACAGTATATTTATAAAAATAACTATAATTATTATACACACTAACTAACATATTGGTTAAGCTCCTACCCGGAGATATAAACACAATACACACAATATTTCAAACGTAAAACAGGTAAGTAAGCACAAATACACAGTGGTGTCCAGGGAGAGACCAAAGGAGATACTAAAGAAGTAGAATGTGAACTGCGACCAAAGTCGGGACTTGAACTAGAAGACTCAGAAGTGCAGGGACACAAGGAACCACCTGAGGTAAGTGCCCAAGACCCACGGCCGTGTAATCAATGTAAGTAAATGGGAAAGTTGTGGGTGCAGTTTTCAAGAAGAAGGACCCTCCCCAGTGGACCCTGAAGAAACTCAGTGGCAGACAGAAGGTTGGAGAGTCACCCGACCAGTGGATATCCCAGCGACCAGGATATCTATCTACACCAGGGAAGATGGGTGCCTAGGTGCAAAGTGACGTCGGAAACCTCCATAGGCCACAATGGATGACTTCAGAAAAGATGCCGCTGGCAAGAAAGGTGAAAGAGTTCGGTGGAATCCAAAGATGGATCCTTGAAGAGGAGTACCTGCAAGCAGAGGAGTCTATGCCACTCGGAAGTGACCAGAAGGCACGAAAGACCAATGACCACCAATGACGGAAGATGCAGGAGTGATGACAGTGACCCTGTGTATTCAGCTTTGAGGATCAGGCGATGCTGTGGAAGACCAGGCACAATTTACAAGCTGTCCCACGTTGGAAGTCAAGAACCAGGGGGTCGATGCCCAGCGGGAGCACCAACAAGCCTTGGCAGCAGCAACAGACATGGTAAATAATGAAGGTGCAACGTTGGGACCAAAAAGGTCCAAGGGACTCACCAATTGCAGGAGAGTCAGAGCAGGCCCTTAGCAAGCAGAGGAGCCAACTGAAGCTAAAGAAGAGCCTCAAGAGGACCAATTCTCCAAAGACACAGGAGTCGCAAGAGGACCTGGAGCAGCTCACCAAAGATGCAGGCCCACGGTGCAGAGTATGCATTGAGGACAAAGAGCTTGGTAGGAAGAGATGCTGGAGGCTGGTGCTTCCTGTAGTTTGAAGATCTCCGGAGGACAGAGTCAACAAGCCTTGGCAACGGCAAGTCGACAAGGTCCACAGAGATTCTGTTTCAGCGGTTCTGACAAGGAATACTGGCCTCAAACTTGCTGAGAAGACAGGTCAGGCCTCGAGGGAGTTCCAGAACCACCACCTATGTTGCTGAGCCTTTCAGAGTCTATAGGTCTTCAGGCGTAGCAGACTGGTCTGCTTTGTTGTGGTGCCTGCCGATGCAGGGGAGAGACTCCTTCACTTCAAGGGAGATTCCTTCAAGTGTTGTTGATGCTCACAGGCCTGGAGAGGAACCTGGATGAAGCACAGGCACAGACAATGCAGAAGACTGGCAGGACGACAGGACCAGGAGAAGCAGGAGTCTTCCTTGGTGAAGTCTTGGTTCCTAGGCGAAGTCCAAGGAAGTCCAAAGTGCCCAGATGGTAGAAGTTGAAGTGTTTTCAGGTTTGAACCTTGTCCCAAGATGAATATGAAGAGCCACCCACAGGTAAGCCTTTAAGTACCCTTTAAAAAGGTTTGGGACAATTCAAGGGTCCCTCCCAGGGGAGGGGCGAGACAGAGGGGGGTATACTCCCTCGTCCTTTGTCCAGTTTCAAGCTACAGCCGGAGCCAAGGGCTTCCTGAACTGGTTCCAACTTGAGTATGCAACGAGTACACCAAATGTGTCCTTCAAAGCAGTCTGGATGCGCTGGCAAGCAACCCCACCCCAGCTCAATACACTAAGTCCTGTCCAGGGAGGTGGTTACACCTCCCTGTGACTGGAAACCTATTGTTCTACCTTCCCCTGCTCAAGCTTGGCTCAGCAGCAGAAAGGCAGACTTGTGTCTGTGGTGGGCACCAGTACTAGTTTGCTGTTAGACCCTGAAAGGCGGGTACCAGGAATACAGGGGGGTACAGTGAGGGGCACCTTAGGGCAGCCTCTCAGTACATGGGATCCTACATCCAAAACCACAATTGGTGTTGGGATAGGATTCCAACATGTTTGATACCAAACATGACCGGTTTCGGTACAGCCAATATATGTAGTTAGGCATATCGTAATTGACTTGATGTCCACTATATGTATTAAATGGCTGACCGCACTTACAAAGCCTGGAGAATCGACTCTGGGCTTTGTGGGGGGTGTCCTGCTCAAGTAGAGCACTATCACACATAACCTAGCACCCTGCCTTCAGGATTGAAAGGCCTTCCTTAGTGGTGACTTATAGGTTTTAAGTGCCGTGACCTCAGATATAAGGAAACTCATATCTGTCATAAGTGGTGCTAGCACCAGCTCACACAAGCTGCAATGGCAGGCCTGTACTCACAGTTTATTTGGTCTCTTATCGGTGGCAAAACACATGCTGCAGCCCATGGCAGACCTTTGGTGTACCTATGCCCTGGGTACCTTATTACCATATACTAGAGGCTTAGAGGGGTACACCAGTAGCCAATTGGGAAGGTACCAAAGTACTTACCATTGTCAAATTTAGGGAGAGAGCACAGTGACTGGGGTCCTGGTTATCAGGATCCCAGTCAGACTGGGCAGAAAACAATATAACACCTGCAAAAAGAGGGGATAAACATGAAAGCAGATCCTACTTACCTACACTGTTGCCCACAGCGCAAGCCACAATAAGAAAGATACACTTGCCAACCACTTTGAAGGCTGTCATATCATTATTAGTAAAGAGGGACCTCCGACTCCTTGTTGGGCGGCCCATTTCCAAAATCGTGTCTGACCAGCATTGTAGTAATGATGACCTTAGGTAAGTGTAAAATACAAAACAATTGTCGTAATATTTTATATAAATTTGCAAAACAAAATTAGAATATTGCAATTTATTTAACTGTATTATTAAACTATTTTCAGACAGAATGACAGCAAGAGCAAGATATATCCCCTCACAAAAAAGCAAACAATTGTTCTCGCATATGGGCTATGCTCATTGCCAAGAAAGCACAAGCACCGAGAATGTTAATTGGAAATGTACAAATAACCCTATAATGCATGTTACGGGAGGGCTACAACAAGAAATTATGTTGTTTATAACATGTGAGAACACAACTACCCTCCCCAAATGTCACCAAAGTCGAAGAAAGGCACGTACTTCAAGATTAAAGAGACAAGCACTAGTTTCCAAGAGCTTACTATTAACTTCTAAAATATATACTTCATAAAGTACCTGAATACTTAACAAGCCAGCTGTCAGCTATACCCATATTAAAGTGCTTAATAACACAAACTTAGAAAGCCACCAGCGATACTCCTGCTGCACTACCCCCAAAAGATATAAAGCCATTTAAATTCCTGAGCACTTAACCAACACATATGATGATGAACACTTCCTCCCACATGACAACCTAAATACTGACAATTGCATTATATGTGCTTCAGCAGATAATGTATCAAGACTAAGCCAATGTCAAACATGGATGATGGATGGAAGATTCAAAATGTGCACAAAACCATTCTCTCAGATGTACACCTTACATGGTGAATATCAAAACTCTAATATACCCCTCCTATATGCCTTGCTACCTAAAAAAAAGTAGCACTTACTATGAACTACTAAACCAAATTAAAATTTAAATGAACAACTACTTCCTACACAAAATAATCATCGACTTTGAACAAGCCAGCATACAAACAATACTTACACTGTACCAACACACATTCATTTAAGGCTGTTACTACTACTTTGATCAAAGCGTTTGGACACATCTCAAACAATCTGCACTAAGGCCCTGATTATGACATTAGCGATTGGACTGTTAGGCGGCAGCGGCAGTGGTCGGGAAAACACCAGCAAGCCGGTGGCATCATAACCGCCACATTTGGAGTTTACCACGGTGTGCATCAGCAGTGGTTTTGGGGCGGTGGCATGCTTCGGCTCACATAATCTGAAGTAAATACCACTACATTGTTGCCATACACCATGTCATGCATGGCACACAATGCAATTACAACAGTGCAGGCATAGGGGGTACAACATCTGCCCCCATCAAAAATGCCCAATGGGCTAAAATGCCTAGGGGCCTTCTTTGGGGCCCCTTCCATGCCATTCTGCCAAACTTTACATGGAGGAGTCCCTGCCATTGAAGGTTTGATGGAAAGGCAGGTCATAATCAGCACGGCGATGCCGGCATTGGCACTGCCTCCATGGCCCGCCACTTTCCCCACCGCTGCCGCCACAGGATCCAGGATTCTGTTGGTGGCAGCGCTCTTGTGGCAGCGCTATGCTCGTGCTCCGACAGTCGGACTGCAGAGGAGGCCACCGACGGTACGGTGGCCTTGGGACCACAGTACTCTTAATCAGCCACTTAGTGTAGAATATGCAAGTTCGCCTATGAAATAAAAAATACATGCACTAGCATATGTGCCTAAAACAGAAGTAGTTAACCACTGCAATTTACTTATAGAAAGCCAATTTTACCAACTAAACAAACACAAACACAGACTTTTGGTATTCACAGAAGGCATTTAGGAAACCTAAAGTTAGAAGTCCTAACTTTACTACTTCTAAACTGAGAAATATCCTAACTTTAAGACTTTCGGTATTCTCAGAAGAAATTTAGGAGTCCTAAAGTGAGGAGTCCTACCTTTACTACTCCTAAATTGAGAAAAATCCTACCTTTAAGACTTTCGGTATTCACAGAAGACATTTAGGAGTCCTAAAGTTAGGACTCCTAACTTCTGTGAATATCGAAATGAGTAAGTGCCTTATGTGAATACCAAAATGAGTAGGTGCCTTCTGTGAATACCAAAATCGTAGTAAGTTTATGATTTTGTCTTAAGTTAGTTCTGTGAATCGGGCCCAATGTACCATATTTTTTAAAAATTATGAAAAATACCAATATGTTAAACAATGTTAAGAAACATATAACAGGTTTTGTATTTCAAAAAAATATAAGAAATGTTGTTAAAAAAAATAACAATAACATCTTTTTATAATATGTTTACAAATATGTGTTTAACCTCATAGATGCTATTAAACATTCCTCCCCAGTGCTGCGCTGTCCATTGGAACTAGTGCTGAATGGACGTCCAATGGTCGTGCGCAGCACTGGGGAGGTAGTGCTGCCGTCGGCCAATGCACCGAGGCAGCACTTAAGGGGTTAAAAAACATTAAATAAAAAAACGAAGTAAATAAAAATATAACAAACATAAACTGTGCCATTTACTGTCCTTTTTAAATGCAATAACTAAAGTGCAAGATCTATTATGCTGTAATATAGCATATTAGAGTTAACATGGCATACGCTAAAATAGTTACATTTACTACTACCACTAATATTGGAATTATTTTAGGGCTATGTTGGACACTAATGGGTGACATTCACTATTCCCACTCCCATCTAAGCTATTTTGGAGAAAATGTTGGACACTTAAGGGATCCCATTTACTAACCCCACTCCAATCTAAAATTATTTAGGAGCATGTGTTGGACTCTAAAGTTGTCACATTTACTATTACCACTCCAACCTAAGCCATTTAGCTGAAGGTTTTGGACACTAATGGAGTGGCATTTTCGATTCCCACTCCAATTTAGGCTGTTTAAGGGAAAATGTTGGGCACTAAAGTGGTTACATTTATTTGGCCCACTCCAATCTAAGCGATTTAGGGGACGATGTTGGAACCTAAAGGGGTGACATTTACTATTCTCACTCCAATTTAAACTAACTCGAGGAAGGTCTTGGACACTAAAGGGGTACGCATTACTTTTCCCACTAGAATGTAAATCTATTTGGGGGAGATGTTGGACGCCAAATGGGTGACATTTACTATTCCCACGCCAATCTAAACCAATTTGTGGATGGTGTTGGACACTATCGGGGTATCATTGTCTATCCCCACTACAAACTATACCAACTCAGGGAAAGTGTTGTACACTAAGGGGCTCATTATGATGGCAGAAAGACCGCCACCACCGGACCTGTGGTGGCGGTCCCTCCGCCATCTGACTCCCATTTACCCCGCCACATTAGGATGGCGTGGGGAATTGCTTTGTGACCGAGGCGGTCGCAAAGATCGCCCTCCACGCTTCCGCCGAAGGCAATCATCACGATTGCCTGGCAGAGCGGTCAGCATGGGCAAAATTGCGGCGGTTACATCATAACAATTTATAATTTATTTAGTTTATCCTAAATTTATTTTATTAGTGTATATGCAATTATAACAATATAGTAAAAAATAATAATTTTAATAAATAAATACAAATATAATACTTTATAAAAGTTTAAAAATATATTTTAAATGCTTAATATTGTATTTTCAAGACAACATTAAAATATATCTGATTTCACATTAAACTTTTAAATAAAATAAAAATGTAATATAATAAAATGCATTTTACAATTAATAAAACAAAATCCCTTATTAAAAATTATTAACTTAAAATTAAAAAATAAAATTCACATTTGTTAATAATCTCCCCTCCCTTATCCACTACTAACCCAATATCTTGCTACTGAAAAAACATTAAAATAATAAAAAAATAGAAATTATAAGAATTTAATTAGAAAAAAATCCTATAATGAAAACATATTCAAAAAAATAAACGTATAAAATAAAGAATACAATACATTATATACTATTTAATACTAAAAAATGATATTATATCCAAAGATATTTACTACATCGATATTGTTTACATTGATATTAAAATAACACTTAAACTATATTTCTACCTTTGATATTCCTGTTCATGATATATCTGGAACCCCAATATTTTTGACTCAATATTTCCGCAACACAAAATTTGTATCTGATATTTTGTCCAAGCACCATTTATATCGGGCCTTCTGGAACCCTCCTTCAAGCCTAGAAGAGCAGGCTATCTCTACCCTGCCCTCCTATATGTTTTATATTTTACTTTTTCCTAGGACAGGTGACTGAGTACCAAGTCCTAAAATGGCTGTTTCTACATTTTTGTTGATGTGGTGACAGCCAATCAGGCATTATCTTAAGATCTGATTCCTCTGTGGCATGAAATATACAAAGTTTTGAGCCGTAATTTCTCAAAAGCCATTGAACTGATGAACACCAAATCACAAAAAGCACACTTTATGGACCAAGACCTAGCTTTCTTCCAAATTTGGTGTCATCTTTAAAACTTTCAAGGTGATCCGTCAAGTGGGGCCAAGAAAAAGGGAGGGGGTCCAAAACGTGTTTTCCCTATTCATGTTTCCATAGGAAAAATTAGACACAACTACTGCGAAAATAGCTGAACGGAATTTCACCAAATTCGGCAGATAGCTAGATCATGGTCCAGATTTAGTGTAAATCCGTTTAGTAGTTTTTGAGAAATTAAGGTTAAAAAATAATTGTTCATATCACGCCCCAAGGATCCGTGGATCCAACACATTAAAAGATTTGATTTGATTGGCTGCCACCTCATCAACAAAGAGGATGCACCAACTGAGTGCCCATGTGACAATGCAAGAGTGGAATAGTTTGTTTTGGGGAAAGCGAGGTAATGTGAGGTACCGCCAACCCCTCCTGTACCCCAATATACACAATTTTAACAGCATCAGATCCCAAATATAAATACCCCCTCTTGCACTAAGGATTACACCAACTCAGGGAAAGTGTTGTACACCTAGGGGCTCATTATGATGGCAGAAAGACCGCCACCACCGGGCCTGTGGTGGCGGTCCCTCCGCCATCTGACTCCCATTTACCCCGCCACATTAGGATGGCGTGGGGAATTGCTTTGTGACCGAGGCGGTCGCAAAGATCGCCCTCCACGCTTCCGCCGAAGGCAATCATCACGATTGCCTGGCAGAGCGGTCAGCATGGGCAAAATTGCGGCGGTTACATCATAACAATTTATAATTTATTTAGTTTATCCTAAATTTATTTTATTAGTGTATATGCAATTATAACAATATAGTAAAAAAATAATAATTTTAATAAATAAATATAAATATAATACTTTATAAAAGTTTAAAAATATATTTTAAATGCTTAATATTTTATTTTCAAGACAACATTAAAATATATCTGATTTCACATTAAACTTTTAAATAAAATAAAAATGTAATATAATAAAATGCATTTTACAATTAATAAAACAAAATCCCTTATTAAAAATTATTAACTTAAAATTAAAAAATAAAATTCACATTTGTTAATAATCTCCCCTCCCTTATCCACTACTAACCCAATATCTTGCTACTGAAAAAAACATTAAAATAATAAAAAAATAGAAATTATAAGAATTTAATTAGAAATAAATCCTATAATGAAAACATATTCAAAAAAATAAACGTATAAAATAAAGAATACAATACATTATATACTATTTAATACTAAAAATGATATTATATCCAAAGATATTTACTACATCGATATTGTTTACATTGATATTAAAATAACACTTAAACTATATTTCTACCTTTGATATTCCTGTTCATGATATATCTGGAACCCCAATATTTTTGACTCAATATTTCCGCAACACAAAATTTGTATCTGATATTTTGGCCAAGCACCATTTAAATCGGGCCTTCTGGAACCCTCCTTCAAGCCTAGAAGAGCAGGCTATCTCTACCCTGCCCTCCTATATGTTTTATATTTTACTTTTTCCTAGGACAGGTGACTGAGTACCAAGTCCTAAAATGGCTGTTTCTACATTTTTGTTGATGTGGTGACAGCCAATCAGGCATTATCTTAAGATCTGATTCCTCTGTGGCATGAAATATACAAAGTTTTGAGCCGTAATTTCTCAAAAGCCATTGAACTGATGTACACCAAATCACAAAAAGCACACTTTATGGACCAAGACCTAGCTTTCTTCCAAATTTGGTGTCATCTTGGAAACTTTCAAGGTGATCCGTCAAGTGGGGCCAAGAAAAAGGGAGCGGGTCCAAAACGTGTTTTCCCTATTCATGTTTCCATAGGAAAAATTAGACACAACTACTGCGAAAATAGCTGAACGGAATTTCACCAAATTCGGCAGATAGCTAGATCATGGTCCAGATTTAGTGTAAATCCGTTTAGTAGTTTTTGAGAAATTAGGGTTAAAAAATAATTGTTCATATCACGCCCCGGAGGATCCGTGGATCCAACACATTAAAAGATTTGATTTGATTGGCTGCCACCTCATCAACAAAGAGGATGCACCAACTGAGTGCCCATGTGACAATGCAAGAGTGGAATAGTTTGTTTTGGGGAAAGCGAGGTAATGTGAGGTACCGCCAACCCCTCCTGTACCCCAATATACACAATTTTAACAGCATCAGATCCCAAATATAAATACCCCCTCTTGCACTAAGGATTACACCTAACTTTTATTAACTTAATCTACCATATAGAAAGTGATGTAAATTCATTGCATGGAGTACAAAGCTAACTCGAATAACCAACAATAACAAAGAAAACAAAAGGAACTACTACCTGGTGTTTCGGAAAGGCATAGAGAGCAAAAAAACTATGGATTTAGGCCCAGATCACTGTACTGGGATGAATGTATGACATTGTTCTGCATTCTGTCCATCAACTGTTATTTTTGCATTTGTCACCCCGAGTGGAACGGGTATGCTCAGATGTTAGGCCCGTGCTCTCCATGCCACTGGAATCAAGCTATCCTGGCTGATGAGGGCTGAAAGCCCGAAACCGGTCCTAGGACGCTTGCTTCCAGTCCAGGGAAGGCATGGCTTGGCAGTCCGGGCTGGACTGTTCACATGGGGCACAGGGTCAAGACTGATTTGCATATGGCTGGGTTCAAACTGGACAGGCATGGTGAGCAAAAAAAGGATGGATTTAGGCCCAGATCTCTGTACTGGGATGAATGTATGACATTGTTCTGCATTCTGTCTATCAACTGTTGTTTTTGCTGGTGTTTCGGAGCAGATTGCTGCCTGGTGTAAAGTGCTACCATACCTCTTCAGAGGTTGCAAGTGCTATAAGTGCAGCTACAATACAACATATAATCCTACTACCTCACACTAATTCGAACTCTATAAAACGAATAGTTTCCTTATAGTGCTTGACACTCTCACACTCACATAATACAAAACTGTTTTGAGTCATGTCCATCACCCAGTACTGTACCTGTCCATGGCATTAAACTACCCATCACCAACTGAACGGGCTTAAGAGATCTGCCACATGCTGCTGGCCAATGGAGAGCTTTTACTTGGTCTACCACTGCCGGTCCCAACTGGCTACATATTATGACCGATTTTGACTTCTCACAGTGGCAATAAGTTATGGGATTATAGTAGCATAGTCCATCCCAGCAAATCTCTATTCAATGTCTCCCTCCAACCTATGCCTGCTCAGGACCATAACCATTAAATAAGATATCTCAGAATGGAAAGCCCAGTGCAGTAACCAGCTCAGTGACCTATAAAAATAATAAATACCTTAAAGGACCTGAAGAGCTGCTGAAAGCTGCCAGCTTACTGAAACCCATAAACTGCGCACCTGTATCTCACACTTCTTCATCCATTGCACAGCTAAGAGAAGCTTCCCATAACACAATAACCCCGTCTATGTGATCATCACACACAACATGGAAACACTTCCCACATAGGTTCAAAACAAAGACAACATCCTTCCACCCTACACTGAGTAGCATGCTACCTATGTAGGCAAGTGCTTAAGTGCCCCACATAGGGGTAGTAAGCGCTATATAAATGTTGCAGTAAAATACATAAATCGATAGAGAACACACAAAGAGACACACAATAGCTCATGGAGAGCCCTCTGATCATCATTTGTTGCTTGCGAGGAGCATCCCTAGGATGTAGCATTTCATTAAAGTATGGGGATTATGTCCTTTTAAAAGAAGACTTGAATGTGAGATAAAACCTACCTAACTGGGAGCACCAAAAAAGATACACTGATATAACAGGCAGTGTATAAGTAGAGGAACTCTGAGGGATGTTGATCAAAGAATACAGCATGGAACCCAGACAGTGGTGTGAGAGTCTTTATTTGCTAACTGCATTATATTTGGGGTTTTGTGTCCAGAGAACTATTTCAAGGCATTTTAGAGCTCTCCTATTTTGTTGAAAGACCTTTTGTGTATAATTACAAAACTTTGAGTAGAATTTGGGTCAGCCCATTGCTCGTGATTGGCTGGCTTTCTTTTCTATTTTATTTGCTTGCTTGTTTGTTCCTCCCTTAGAGCATAGCCCTTTTGCAGAGTTTCTGTTTAATGAATTGTATACCTCGACTGATTATATTCAGACCACTATTTTCTTCTTTTTTTTCAAAACTCCCTGGGAGTACATGTGTTTACTTGTTCTCTCTCGCATGTGTTGCTTCCTCCTTCACACCCCATCCACCCTCCCTTTCTGTGTTGCTTCCTCTCATCCATAGCTTCTGCCACCTCTTACACCTCCTCTGCCTGCCAGATTATTTGGGCTTTTTTCCTTTTTTCTCCTCAACTCCTCCATTGCTCCACCCAACGTTCGCTACCCACAGCTCAATACCATTGAGTAGCCCCCCCTTCCTTTGTTCACCAGCCTCTCACTGCCCCATTTTTTTATCTATTTTTTCTTCAAAGGCCCCAGCAGTGGCTTCCTACCTGGTTGCCCCTTTCTAGCTTTCGTACACATTTTTTATTTATCACTCCAACGTAAGTGTCCGCCATTTTGGAACAAACACATAATGGTATTAAAATGCTCCTGCAGCATTATGACACATATGTGCATGGGTGGTGGTGCATGTGATGTGCCGGAACCCTTTCCGGAAGGCCACTGGACAGACAGACTACTGATCGTCGTTTGTCCCGGTGTCCTGGGTTCCCTCCTATTATGGGCCCGATTTCTATGCAGTTAGGAAATCTTCCTGACTAAATGGGTTTGGGAATGGTTTCCAACCGACTCGGATCGGGAGAGTCCGACCAACCGAGTACGATGCATCCAGGTGCTTCCAGATACGATTCGGTCGGACTCCCATTGACTTTAATGGGAGCCAATGTTCTGACCGAATGCATAAGCTCCATTGAAGAAAGGGGTGGCTGGGGAAAATCAGGCACCCTGTGGCGGGCACCCCCTGGTGCTTGTTACTCTCTGTATGGCTGGTAAGGGGGGGCCCAGGGGTACCCCAAGGGCCCAAATGGGAAGGCTCCAGGTGCAGGGCATGCAGAGGTCCCTCTACAGGGCCTCAAAGTATGATTTTAACTGCCAATTCGAGTTGTACAGCACGATTCGGAAAGGCTGTCCGAATCCAACATCGTACTCGGTCGGTCAGAAACCTTTCTGTCGGAAAGACATGTTCCCCATCTGATTTGGACTGAGAAAATGCTGTTAGGAGACCTAACTAACTGCATCGAAATCTGGCCCTATGTCTCTGCAAACTGGGCAAAGTACAACACTTTCTGTACTTGATTGTTAAGAAAACCAGGGCATGCACTCAAAGGCTTCTCATGGAGGTAGTGTGGGGAGGCAAGATCTCATAACTCCACAATCAACCAACATACACAATGATGTATTGCATAGCCTGGTGTTAGTCTTTTAAGGAAAAAAGTACTTTACTCACACAGTTTTACTAAACACTACACAGTGCAATTAGTGAAGAGTTAAAATCCTGCTTGTGATTCTAGGCACTACACCCTTCTGTATTCACCCCACACTAATGGCGTTCCCCGTTGCTGTGATCCCTGATGTCTAATGGGAGCTCAACTGACTAGGCTCAGGTACAGTCCCTGAATTATATGTGATCAATACCTTCTCTTTTTCCCAGCGTGCAATATTCGTATGAAAAAAATCTCAGTCTGTCCTTTGCACACAGTTTTTATGCTCCACTTTTACCTGTTGTTACCACTGTTACCTGCTTCCGGCAGTTGGAGTCCTGGCAGGCACTGGAGGGACACGGACTATATACTCCTCCAGCAACTGGTTTCAGAGCTGTTGGGGCTGCAGCAAACTTGAAGACTAGGATCAATTTTGATACGGTGGCTCAGTCTTCACCAGTTGTGGCCTCCCTATGCAAGGTGCAGAAGGGATGAGAGCTTACCCGTTTTACAAGCTTGCAGATCATTTCAGCTGTTGCAGTCACCTGGTCGATCAGGATGCAGTCCTTGGTATTGCTGAATCACTCAGGCTTCCAACATTGGCTGTGTCAGCGGCAGTCTTTCAGGGGTGGAGGGCTGCCAGTCTTGCTACACACTTTCTTTCTGCTGAATTCTTGATGCAGCACCTGATGAGAGCTGTCTAGGTATACTGGGACCATCTTCCATACCCAGGGCTTTGCTTCCTTGCAGTCTCTCGCTCTCTTTGGCTAGTCCCCGTTCTGGGAACATAACAGGCTTCTTCTCCTCGGTTATCTTACTGCATGGTCAGGCACACTGGGAAACATCCTTTACAAAGAAACCTTTTCCACGCAGTACCTTTACAACGCAGGAATTACAACGCAAGTCGTTACAATGACTGGAGCAGGAGGGCGCTGTAGGATAGGGAATAGTATAATTTACTATCCAAAACCTTCCCTACTATCCACGGGGACTGGAGCTGGAATAGTAAATCAAACTATTCACTATCCAGCGCCCCCCAACGCAAGTCGCTGTAATGACTTGCGTTATAAAACCTGCGTTGTAAAGGCATGCGTGGAAAAAGCATTTGTTCTAACGACATACATCTGGCACACTTCCCCCCCCCCCCCCACCCCCCCTCCACAGCAAGCAGGCAGGCTTATAAGCTCCAGTCAAATCTTAGCTCTTCCATCAAAAAGTGTAGAACTCAGGTGATGTCCTCTCACCTGAGTCACTTTATGTCATGCCCCAGGCACACAGCTGTCCTTGGAATACTCTGGGAAGCACTCCCTTCCTTGGTAATGAACAACTTGACACTTCATTAAAGTGCAGTGGTTTCAAGATAGGGGATGGGGATCCACTGTCTAAGGTTTTAGAACCTATTTCGGATGGTTCTCTTTCAAATGTCATTTTCAAGCTGCTCTCCATACTCAGTCTTTGTGCAAGGTGATGGCTCTCACAGCAGGTAGCAATGGGGCTGGCTCCAAGCAGATGATCCAAAAGATTGACCAAATAAAGTGTGATTTCTCTGGACCTGGCTCTCATCAGTTCCTTGAAGCAGTAATCATGAACAAACAAAAGGTCTGACCCACATAGAAACTTCCTCAACTTCCTCATCTAGATCAAAAAAAGCGGAAGTCCCACCTCTTGGCCCTACCATCTATTAAAAAGCAGTGGTTAAATAGAACTAATCAGCAGCTTTGCAAACAAGGAATGAATTTCTAGAGATAACCATGTTTCCAGTCTCCTCACCAGTGTCTGGGTGTTCACCCTCCAGCCACAGGTGTGAGAGTGATGCCCTTCCACTGTCTGGGGGAAGATTTTCGCACTTTCCATCAACTGTGATGCTAAACCAGGAACATTGAAAATGGATCCCACAGGCCCCATACTACACACTAAGTCATACTACCACGTATATGCTACAATGTAATTTTTGCAAACACACACACACACAGATACACTCTTGACATTCAAACAGCAATGTTAGTGCAAGTTTCTGAGTTTCACAATATAGCAGAACTTTACACGAGAGGGGTCTGTAGACCATGCTCTAACTTGACAAATAGAAAAACTGGTGATCACACTACAGATTCATAAACCAGGTTATAATGCAGTGAAAGGACTGTGGTTCTTCCCTAATATGAGGGCACACATGGTGTGCGCCTCCATGTCACAGGAAGATTTTGGCCCTTGTGTTCTTAGGGCCCAAGGGATCTAGGCCTCTCTGCACAAGCTAAATCAGTGTGATGGTATGGCAAAAATATAAGTCAGGATACCAGCTTAGCATGCAGTCAGGCACCCAGGGAAGGGGTACATGTCCATTTACCATGCAGAGGACATTCATGTCCCAAACGTATATGTGATCTAGATGGGGCCAGTCTTTTTTTATTAGTTTGTTTATATGCTGATGCCATTAAGCATTGGCAACAACCTTTTTTCACTAATGAGTATCAGCGAAAAGAATTGCCAAAATCAAAACATTGGCTAACGCCTTTCAAGGGCAAGGCCTGTTACATTTGCTAATGCTTGTTGGAAGTGGGAAGAGACTGGGTCACTTCTGGCTGGTTGCCGTGGTTGCACACTTGTCAGACCGATTCTGATCACTGCATTCATCCAAGTTATCTTTCATCAGCAGCAGACAGCGTTAATGATTAGGATTCTCCACAGTGGCTCACAGGAGGATCAGTGACATTCAGATGTTGGAGAAAAGAGAACTTGGTGAAGGAAAGAAAACATGAATGGTATCATCTGAGAGGAAAAAACAAAACAGAGGAGGGAAAACAGAAAAAGCGCTGGATGAAAGAAAAGGAGAGAAAAAGAGATAATTAAAAGAAATGTGGGAAGGAAGAGAAAAGGTAGCTAAAACAGGAAAGCTATTCAGAGCAAGAGGAAATACTGAATGCTAGGGAGTGAAAGGATAGAGTGTGCGAAACAAGAAAGACAAGGAAGAAGGGAATGCTAGAGAACATAATGAGAGTGAAAAAAACAAAGAGTAAAGAGAAAAAACTAAACAAAGAAAAATATAAATGATAGATTAATAGGTTAAAGAGGAGGTACATAGATAGATGGGAGCTAGAGAGAGATGAAGCAATGAGAGGAACGAGGGGACCGATGCTAGAGAGGGAGATTAAATGTACAATTCAAGGGAGGCACAATGATAAAGCAAAGAGTGAAAGAGAGAGGGATGAATGTGAGCAATTGGATAAAGGGGTAACAAGAGATAGAACTGAGTGACAAACTGGTTGAATGTGCAGGAAAGGGAGAAGAGAGGGGAAAAATCACAATTGTTCAAGGATGGACTGAAAGGGGAGTACAAAGTGAAGGAATACAATATAGAGAAACAATGTAAGTCAAATGAGAAAGATAAGAGAAAACTATATAGGGAATGGAACTGAGACATACAATGGCTACAAAGGGATACTTAGGGGAGGAATTGAGGGAGGTCAAGAGAATGAATATATAGGTGATAGAGAGTAAAGGAGGACGACAAGATAGAGTACAGGAAGGGAACGGGGGTTAAATAACATGATTTTGCCCAAAAGGTGGGAAAGAGACTATCAGTAAGAGAATTGTTTCTCCCATAAAAGCTGTTACTGGCACGGTGAGTAGAAATGCATGCCCCACCTGAGGGTAGTAAGCACTATACAAATGCTACATTGCAATACAATACAATGTGAATCCAACTATCAGCCAGTGGTATAGTATGTGTGAAATGGGCCCCATTGCAGGCAAGGGAAATGGTACTCCATCCGTTTAGTAGCGAAAGCACATGGGTATAGTTGGTGTGCTGTGAACCACTCACACCCCTGGGCGCTGGTGCCACTTCAACTGCTGCAATATTGATAGCTGCTACATCTTGTCCTCACCAGCCAGCAAGGCCAAAAAGTACATTCTACGCTGGGCTCCATCGTGGCACACACTGGAAACAGGGCAAAGCTGGGGCATCTAAAGCATCACAAGGGCTTGTGGTAAAGGGAACCATCAGGGCCTCGGAGGTACAGCAGGGGCATTCTTTTTCTGGTGGTTGCCATAGCAATTCAAGACTTAGATTATCGCTCGAAAAGCAACTAGGATTCAGTGCAGATGTGGCATGCAGGAGCGGCCATGTTTTGGAACCCTAGCAGAGTACTTGTGTTTTTTAATATAACCCAGCAAAACCAATGGTGCCGGTTGAGAGTAGTTGAGAGTTTACACCCTACTTGGGCTTGCTGCTGTATTTTGAAAAAGGATCTAAGAGAGGGAGTAATTTTAATTATCTGCTCTGTCTGATCTTTTGCCTTAACGCTTTTGTCCTCTTTTTTGCTGAAGTTTGGCAGTATGCTTTCTTTTTGTGACCTTAGGTATAACAGTTTGTTTTGTTGGAAGTACTTGTTTGGAGAACTGCCTATTTCTTAAGCAGTAACTGGACCTTCGCTTGCTCCCCGCTCCGTCCTCTATTCCTTCTGTCAGGTTTCCTTTGCTCCTAGCTCCTGATTCAGAGCCTGGTTTGAGTGACTTCCTCTCTATTTCAGGAGCACCTGGTATGTTTAGGTCCACTTCTGTTTCTACCTCAAAGTCCCTCTCTTTCTCCCTCTCTCCCCTCTCCCTTTTATTTCCACTGTCACTCTTTATGACCTTATCCTCCCCACAGCCCACAAGTAAACCCAGTACAGTCACTCCCTTACCTCCGACCCCCCCCTTGTACCTTGCTCATGGATTCCTGTTGTGCCAAAGTCCTGGTGAACAGCTTTCTCTTTTCCACGATCTCGTAGTCTTCTTCTTTGCAGCGTGTGATTTTTGCCGATTTCGCCGAAAAAAATGCTCGATGCGTCCGACAGCGGGGCTGCACGCAGGTAGAGACAAATATATCCCCCCGGTCATAAACACAAATATGAACCTAAATAGCACCGCTATATCCACTGTACCCCCTGTTAGCCCTAAAAACACCAACGGAACAAAAGGGAGTGAAAAACCTCAGGGAAAGAAACAAGAAACAATAATCCTCGAAGACCCACAAATGGAGGAGGTGGGAGATATCAACATGCTTACCACCTCTGGTACTAGCATACCGCTACATGAAAAATTAGTGGCAGCAGAGCCTTTCTTCATGGTAGAACAAACAGAGAAGCTCCTGGAAAAATTCATGGACAAAGTCCTAGGAGAAATGAGAGAGAAATTCTCAGTCTCAGAGGCTAATCAGAGCAAGATACAAGAGGTATGCGAGGCTTTGGACCAAAAAATGAACGCCCTTGGGGAAAGAGTGGCCATAGTCGAATCAGTGGTGGAAGATCTCAGCAAGAAAATTGACACAAACCAGAAAGAAATGAGAAAGCTCAGAGAAAATGAAAGAAGCATGAGCGAGAAGCTAGAATCGCTAGAAAACCAGGCGAGAAGGAATAACCTAAGGGTCCTTAATGTACCAGAGAATCTGGAGGGTACGGACATCAAAAAATTTATTGTTTCTCTTTTTGAAAAACATTTCGTATGGACCAAGGAAGTCAATCTTACTGATGACATACAGAGGTACACCGTGACCCTTTCAGGAAAAACAAAGACAGGAAGACACCGAGAAAAATCCTGATAAATTTTAAAACATATACACTGAAAGAAAGGCTACTTAGTGAAGGGCTAAAACATGGTACTTTGAAAGAGGACAACTGGTCCTTCAGGATTCGCTCAGACATGTCCAAGACTACAAGACAGACAGTGGGAGTTAGGACAACATATGCAAGAACTAAAATCTCTTGGAGCCAATGTCCAGATGAAATTCCCCGCCGCATTAATGATCATGTGGAAAAATAAAATGCACAACATCAGAGACCCCAGAGAGGTAGAAACCTTTATTGAGCAAATAAAAGATCAACTACGAGCTGAAACAGAATCTCAAGCAAGATGAATACCATAAAATCTAGGCGAAGCAACGAGCTCAAATAGGGCGAAGAATACTGCCCCAAAAGAAGAAGGGAGGCTTCCTCAGGGTGGGAAACAATGAACCTCACAAAAAAACACAAATATCTCATAAAATGAATGCACGGGTGGGGAGCAAAATAGGGAAAAAAACTGAAAAAATGTCCTCAGCGCTCACAGTAAAAGGAACTATCGGGACCCTAAGAACACGGAAAAAACAAGACACCCCTACCAGGAATGGCGACAAAATCTAAACAATTCAAGGTACTCTCTTGGAATGTTAATGGACTCAGGACACCCAGCAGAAGGAGAAGGATTCTTGAATATCTGAAGGAAGTAGACAGCTATATAATTATTTTACAAGAGACGCACCTTCTAAGTACGGAATGGGACCAAATAATGAAAAATCTTAAATGGGTTGACACCTATGTTTGCACAAATCAAGAATGCAATATCAAAGGCATAATAATAATTCTTAAAAAAACACTTAAAGCCAAAATTGAGCACAAATCAGTTGATAATAAGGGAAGATGGGCCTTTATTAAAGTAAGAATATATGAAACTCATATACCTTGGCAGGATATTACGGCCCAAATGTAGACGACCCAATCCCCTTACAAAAACTGTATACAGAATGACTATCAACGACTGCTCCGATAATACTAGGCGGAGACTACAATATTTTGATAGATCCAAGCCAAGACAGACATCCCCCAGGGAAACAATCAAATCTACCTAAGATGAGAGAATGGCTAGGTAATTATAAAAATGACCTGGGTCTGCTAGACATGTGGAGAGAGAAAGGAGGCAAAAAATATCCTTACACCTTCCACAATAAAAAACGTGGTCATAGATCAAGAATTGACTTCTTCTTAATAAATGGTGCATTACGAGACAATGTCAAGAATATAGAACATTTACCAGAACACCTATCTGATCATTTGGCGGTACAACTAACCATGCAAATAACGAAAAACAATATACAATCAAGATGGACGGTAGATCGCACAATATTATTAGATCCACAGGCAGCAGAAGAATTGGAGTCAACAACAGTCAATTTTTTTAAGGAAAACCAAACTGGCACATCAAAACAAAATACCTGGGACACATATAAAGCGGTTATTAGAGGAAAGCTATTAAGTATGGGTTCCCAAAGAGCCAGGACTGCAAAATTAGAAATTGGAGGTATGGAAAGTGATATTAAAGAGCTTGATCTCAGGATAATGGCGGAGAATACTTCAGATGTAAAAGAATCGTTAGAGAAACAGCCAGAAACCGGTCCTAGGATGCTTGATTCCGGTCCAGGCAAGACATGGCTTGGCAGTTCGGGCTGAACTGTTCCCATGAGGCACAGGGTCAAGACTGATTTGCATATGGCCATGTCTGAACTGGGGTGGCTTGGTGAGCAAAATAACGATAGATAAAACCCAGATCTGTAACTGGGGGTGAATGTTTTGCCATTGTGCAACATTCTGTCCATCATCTTGTGTGTTTTGCTGTTCACTCTATGTGGGAAGGGTATGCCCAGAAGTGGGTCCCTTGCTCACCAAGCCACTGGAGTCAAGCTATCCTGGATGAAGACGGCTGATAGCCAGAAACCGGTCCTAGGATGCTTGATTCCGGTCCAGGGAAGACATGGCTTGGCAGTCCGGGCTGGACTGTTCCCATGAGGCACAGGGTCAAGACTGATTTGCATATGGCCATGTCTGAACTGGGGTGGCTTGGTGAGCAAAATAACGATGGATTAAACCCAGATCTGTGACTGGGGGTGAATGTTTTGCCATTGTGCAACATTCCGTCCATCATCTTGTGTGTTTTAAGGAATCAGCATTTCAAGGCAGGAGGCTTCAAAGGCCTTTGCCACCTTTGATATGTGACAACCGCTTCCCCAGACAGGGGAAATGCCAACCCCATGCCCTGTGCCTATTTGTCACTAGGACAGGATGGAAATTAGATATGCAGGGAGGTGTGGTGCACTACCGGGCCAGTCACACCCCTAAGGTGAGCTGCCGGATGTACCCCCTTTAGGAAAATTCCGCCACCTTGGTGATGGCAGAATTAGGGTCTGGGATAAGGTTATACCCACTTCCCACAGGAAGTGGTCATGTAAGGGATAAATGACCTCAAGGGTAAGTTGCCCATTATCTCCCACCGTTCACTTCCC
This sequence comes from Lissotriton vulgaris, assembly GCF_964263255.1. Taxonomy (NCBI): domain Eukaryota; kingdom Metazoa; phylum Chordata; class Amphibia; order Caudata; family Salamandridae; genus Lissotriton; species Lissotriton vulgaris. The sequence goes on along the minus strand of NC_141687.1, from coordinate 840,844,809 downwards.
TTAACAACCCTAAATCTAGTATTTAGGGGAGCCCCTGGCATCAGGAAAGCATTATGTCAACCTAAGAAGAAGGACACTAACAAGCAGAGAAGAGCAAGAACTGAGGAGCAGCAACTAACCTGCTGCCAACCTGCCTGCCTGTCCAGTGTCCCAGACAATTGAACCAAAGACGACTCATACTGCAGCTACTCTATCTTCACAAGTCTGGGAGGACTGCCAGCACTTCAGGCAGCCACAAGCATCTCCTGTGGAGTAGTGGCGCTACTTCCCTCCACCCTGCAGCCACCCAAGAAGAACGGTGAGGACTCCAGACTTGGGCCGCTCCTCCGCTATGGAGGAGGAGCATTGCCCCACTGCTTTTAAGCAGTGCACTACAAGTAAAGGAAACATAAAATGATATTAACTTTGAGTTATTATCATTTTATGTTTCCTGCTGACTTGCCGGCGGGCAGGTGGGCAGGGCTACTATGCTCTTGGAACAGGGCACGGGAAGAGTGATTTGCCCACTCCTAAGTGCACATGGCTGTTTGGCCGGCCCTCTCCGCCTGCCCAAACTAGTCATGCGCACTTCCCCATTCTCCATGCAGACTGCATTACAGCCTGCGTAGAAAACAAGCCCAGGTCCCCATTCCCTGGTTGAGCATCGAACCAGGACGCAGCATTGTGATTGGTCAGGGGAGCCTTTTCTGTGCTTCCTTTGCCTCGGTGTGACGAGAAACGAAGGAGCAGAGACGCGGGGCTGGTGCGGCAAGATAAGTGTTTCTACTATTATCATTTATTTTTTGCCTTGTTTTGGTATATTATATGAAGAGCCACCTTCCTGTATGAGGATCGCAGAGTGTCATGGGATGGAGATCAGTGGAGTGTCACAGAGTGGAGGGTCAAAGTGTGGAATAGAGTAGCATTGAGTGGAGTGGCATACAATGGAGTAGAGAAGGTTGGCATAGATTGGAGTAGAGTGGCATATGGTGGAGTATAGTGAAGTGGAGTAGATTGGTGTATTGTGGAGTGGCTTAGAGTGGAGTACTGTGGCACATAGTGGAGTAGAGTAGGGTGGTGTAGAATGGAGTAGAGTAGAGTGTCCTAGAGTGGAATGTTGTAGAGTGGAGGTGTGTGGAATGGACAGGCGTAGATTGGAAGAGCATTCTGCCATTAACTGGTGTAGAGTTTCATAATGTGGAGTGACTTAGAGTGGAGTGGAGTAGACTAGGGTAGAGTGGAGTGTCATATAAAGTAGTGGAGTGTCCTAGAGTGGAGTGGAGTGTTGTAATGGGGAGTGGCATGGCGGTTAGTGGAGTTTCATAGAGTGGAGTGTCATACAGTAGAGTGTCATACAGTGGGAGTGCTGTAGAGTGCAGTGGAGTGGCTTAGAGTGAGGTAGAGTGGAGGGGCATAGAGAGGAGTGGCATAGCATAGAGTGGAGTAGAGTGGCGTAAAGTGGAGTAAACTGTTGTAGAGTAAAGTGAGGTAGAGTGTAGTGGCATGGAGTGGAGTGCAGTGAAGTAGATTAGAGTAGGGCAGCGTAGCATAGAGTGGAGTAAAGTATAGAGTGATGAGAAGCAGCATGGAGTGTTGTAGAGTGGATTAGCATAGAGTGTCATCGAGTGGACTGACATAGAGTGTCCTGGACAGGAGTAGAGTGGAGTGGCATAGAGCGACATATAGTGGAATGTCGCAGAGTGGAGTGGAGTGGTGTGGAGTGTAGTAGAGTGGAGTAGCACAGAGTGTAATAGAGTGTCATAGATTGGCATAGTGTTGTGGTGTGGAGTGTCGTAGAGTAGCATAGAGTAGAGTGGCGTGGAGAGTTGTAGACTGGAGTGGCATACAGTGTCCTAGAGTGGAGTAGTGTAGATTGTTGTAGAGTGTCAAAGAGCGGAGTGAGTTAGAGAGTCATGGAGTCAGAGTGGAGTGTGGTAGAATGGAGTGATGTAGAGTGGAGTAGCATAGAGTGGAGTAGAGTAGAGAGATGTAGAGTGGAGTAAAGTGGCATAAAGTGGCAAAGAATGGAGTGGCATAGAGTGAAGTAGAGTGGCGTAGAGTGGAGTGCCATTGAGTGGAGCATGAGTTGTATGGTAGTGCAGTGCCAATACAGACAACAGATTTTCAATTCAATTGACCAATACATCTGCACAGACATATAGTATTACTGACAAAACTATATTGCACAAAAGTGATGATATGTGGAAGTGACATCACTTAGTGTATTGATTTGTTTTGATCCTATTAAAATATTTGTTTCAAACACACATCAGAATTACAAAAAAAGGGTTTTGTTTGTGCTTTCCTAATTCTGATATATTCTGAAATATTTGCAGTTCATTTAAAGATATTTAAATGTTGTTGTCTGCTAGAAAAGGCCTTTCCTTTCACGCACCCACATTGCCAGATAAATCCCCTCATTTTGAAGTCAGAAAAAGGAAAGTAAATACCAAGCTTCTCAGAAGACATTTGACCTCTGTCTTTGACTGCACAGCAAATATGACAAGATAGGAACAAAATGTAAAGGTCTTATTACAGAAAGTGAGCCCTCGTAGAGGAATGCAGTAAACAGGTATGCTCCACAGGAGGGACAAAGACACGCTGGACGGCCTAAAATAAATGAAGCCAGCAAATAGAAAGCAAGCAAATGTGAGTCACAAACCACAAAGCCAATGTTAAGCAATGTGTGGAATGGATTCTTAGATCAGATTTCAGAATGTCCCCAAGAAGTCAATAGCAACCAGACAGCTGCAATGTCTGGTAGGCTTTGACCTAAAAACACATATACACTAGCGGACACCATTAGCCCAAAAATTGAAATGGCACTCCCTGACCCTTTAGCATGCTAGAGAAAAGACCAATAGCCTATTTGTAGCAGATGAGGGCACTGTCTGGGAAAGCACGAGTCTCTTGCTCACAGTCCTCTCCAGGAAGATTAACAACTTTCCTTTATGATTTCTCAGGAGTAGCAGAGCTCATTTCGGGGCTTTCATTCCATAACCCCTCCTCTAAACCAGAGTCTTCTAAAAGATATAGCTTGGTTGAGTCTGATTGCTATGTTATTCTCCATTTGAGTTCAAATTCCTTTATCACCTCCTGTAATAAGGCTTGATTGCCCACTATTGACAGCTTTGTAAAAATGAAACACTCCAACACCCAAATGACATGAAATAGTCATAAGACCAGAAGCACCAATGGTACCTGGGTACTGACCAGTACCTACCTATTGTCCCAGGACCTAAAGAATAAGTTTCACAAACTACTTCTGCCATTTTGTGTCATTGTATGAAAATTAATAGATGTAAAAACATATTTGCAGGACCTTTAATAAGGTGGACTTTGCACTGGGGGGGGGGGGGGTAGGCAGACACCACCCCTAGATTTCACAACTAATTTATCACTTTGCAAATATGCTGGAACAAATCACATCATTATAAATGTAGACAGGTCATTCAACACAGTGGCATTTTCCTGGAAAGGTGACCCTTTCCATCAGAATCATTGACAGTTGCAGTTTAGTGGGCTAGTTGGAAACTGTAGGGCCTATTTACAAACTGCACTTGATAGTACATTTTAGTAGTCCTAAAGTAATACTACTAAAGTACTACAAAATACTGTTCACAAACCTACTAGTGTAAATCTCCACCTCCACTTCTCCTGCCATTTCTATGGGGTGATCCTCACACGAGTAAATGTACTACCTGTAGTAAATGAGGAAAGGACTAGGATAGAAAACAAAGCGGATAGAAAAAGGGGCATACTTACTATTGAATAGGAGGGGTTTATGGAGGGCATATAGAACTGTTTAGGAAGGGACATTCACACAGCCACAAAAGAGTAGGTCCATTGCTATTCACAAACTGCACCCCAAGGGGACCTAAAACAGTAGTACATTACTCCAGTTCAGAGCTGAACTAAGTCCAGCATCAAACATTGCCAAACACTGGTACTGCAACACCCTCTCATAGACAATAATGGAGGTAGGCAATTAAAATTAAACCCTGAAATAATGTCCAATTAAATCACATTACTTAATATAGTTACAAATACAAATAAATATCATGTAATAAATCTAAAATATGTATTATCTATTGATCATTTAAATATGAAATATTTTAACAATCTTTTTAAATGTATACATTAATATAAAATTCATGTTTAAGTATAATTAAGTAAAGTTTAATTTATTGTTTACATCACTTTTAATAAGTATTAGTGCATAACAAAAAAAAATTCTGTAGGAAGGAATTAATTTATTTAATTTAAACTTCAGAAAAATAAGTTTATTTTAATATTTTACAATTATTTAAAGATTTAATTCAAAATTAAGTTCTTAGAGCTGTAGCGCCTTTTTCATTCTACATTTAAAATAAATGTATCAAATTACTTTACATTAAAATGTAAAATAAAAAAAATACTTTTTTTTTTATTAAATAAACTTTTTTAAATTTTCTTATACCATAGGGAGAATCCACAGTCGGGAATGGATATCTCCCTATGGTAAAGTGTACAGAAAATGTTAAATGTTTATTAAACTTTTTAATAAATGAGTAATGTAATATTTTACCAAATATCTATTATATTTTACATTAATATTTAACATAAATATATTTTTACTATTTGCTTGGCATCAGGACAAATGGCCAAACCGACTCTTTGACTTCCTCTTAGGTGAGCAAAAGGACTTGAGTGACCTACCGATTGGCAGCTGGTCATGTAGGATTGCCATATAATTAGTTGATAATATGAGATGACTTACACTAACCATGGTAATGTCTTTTATCTATGTTGTCTGTGTCTTGATGACGTCTTTCCTGGGACATCCCCTGCACAATTAGGAGGACTACCAGGTTTGAACAAGTGATATCTGTATCAAAATCCTTTTTATATCGCACCCTTGAGCAGTAGCAAATGTTATAGGTCCTGAAGAAGCGGGAGATACTTAGTGATCTTTAAATTACAGCAAAAACATGTCGACCACCACATTGGGCCAGTGACTATTAGGGTTAATCACTGGCAACTTTGCACTGAATTGTTTTTAGCTTTGGAAATGAACGGCACCAGAATAAAGTCTCTTTGCGTTCATTATTCAATTTTATTATAGAGCACATTCTTTTTGGTTTTCACTACTCATTTCTGCACTGCTCCTCAGTTACTATACAGCACTTCCCCTAGCGCCCAATTGCACAACATCAGCCTTTCCCTGACAAGGTGGCAACAACTAAGACTCTCCACTTTGGGAAGTGGTTCAAATGATGAAAGGGCGGCAAAGGACGAGTAACTGATGGATATCTTCCCATACAGTGCGATATCTTGTTGTGTGCTTTTCCAACAATCCTTAAGCACACACTCAGTCATCTAGACACATCTCACTTGACACATTTTTGGCCCACAGTTACTTTGTTTTGTGTTTGTAATTTTAAGCAATGTGCTACCCACTGCGCCTGCAGGACTAAGGTTTGCTTCAAGATGTACAAATTCAGCCTTTTATTTGGGCATGGCTGGTACACTCTGCCAAAGAAAACATGTTCTAATGTTGAGTGACCTGCAGTTTGTCTAATAGTTTGAATAGCTGATCTTTAAACATTACTGCACCATATGTTAGGGTAGGCATCACTTTGGAAGCAACCAAAGACAGCAGTGGTTGTAGGCTAGGTCCGGACAGGTTCTGTTTCAGCTGTGATGAGGCTGCATATCCACTGTGACAGAAAGAAACAAACAGCAAGTTGCTGCTTTGCCAATAGTGCTTAGAAGCGTAGTGGCTGCTCTCTTCTTACCTCTGCATAGGTTACTGACTTCTGCAATCACTGGCACATATCACCAGGTGGCACAGGCCTCAAGGAAAAAAGAAACTGATTTAGGAGTAATTGTTGTATGCCTGACCATCAGGGGAAGAACCTAAACTAAATGGCAATGTGGCAAATTATGTCTTCTTGTCCTTACAGAGGATACGTTCTTCTGTGATCATAGGCTGATGTTTTTGGACAGCAAATGGTTCAAGGTGAAAACCGATTGACTGGAGAGCAGCAGTTGCTTGCCTGACCATATTGAAGAGGTGGATATGCAACATGGTAACTGATGTCTGTGTGCCTCTGTATAGGGTACTAGCAGCCCGTCCCGACGTTGTCCAGGTATGAATTGCTGCCGGCCAATAGTATATTGTTTTGTAGGATTTTGTTTTGATAGCATTTCTTATCTGTGACAGGCCTGTGAAACGCTCCGATTCACAGTGCACTGCTGATGCACTTAAGAGTGCGCATTCAGTAGTGTGTGAACTCGAGTTTCCCTACTTTATTTTTCCTTGCAATATTATATAGTGCGAACTCGACAACATGGAATGAGCACAATTTACATTACAGAAGAACACATTCATTTGTGGCAGGCATGGGGAGACAAAGCGATTTGCCTGGAATTCCAGGATGTTGAGCTGATGCCGAGATTCGAACGTAGCTCCCCAGCTCTAAAGCTCGCAATTCTAGAACTTATAGCGGGAGGTGTGTCTAAAAGTGTATGTCGGTGCTGGCCATCAATGAGAGAGACCTGTGCATTTTTCAAATGGGTGGTGAAAAAATATGAGTATGTTGCTGGAGATGTGGGCCGCCGTGCCACCAATGTACTTACCGGGGGAGGGTAAACACCCATTATTCCGCAACTTTCTTTCCGCATACCATCACTCCGCATACTTTCATTACGAAAGTACCATGACTCCGCAATGCCATTATAACGCATGGCATTATATTTGATATGCTTTTATCACGCATACATTTACAAAGAAATTCATTGTAAATGCATGAATGGTAAAAGCATGTTTTTTTAAAATGTTTGGATAAGGTAAGTATGGGTGTAGGGGTATATGTTTTGGGGTACTGAGGTATATGTTTTGGGGTGTTTGGGTATTTTAAGGGTTCAGATATAGTTTTGGGTTATGGGGTACAGGGGTATTTTTAGGGTTCAGGGCTAGGTTTGGGTTTTGGGGTACAGGGGTATTTTAAGGGTTCAGGGCTAGGTTTGGGTTTTGAGGTACATGGGTATTTTTAGGGTTCAGAGCTAGGTTTGGGTTTTGAGTTACAGGGGTATTTTAGGGTTCAGGGGTAGGTTTTGGGGTACAGTGGTATTTTTAGGGTTCAGGGCTAGGTTTGGGTTTTGGGGTACAGGGGTATTTTAGGGTTTAGGGGTAGGTTTGGGTTTTGGGGTACAGTGGTATTTTTAGGGTTCAGGGCTAGGTTTGGGTTTTGGGGTGCAGGGGTATTTTCAGGGTTCAGGGGTAGGTTTGGGTTTTGGGGTACAGTGGTATTTTTAGGGCTGAGGGCTAGGTTTGGGTTTTGGGGTACAGGGGTATTTTTAGGTTCAGGGGTAGGTTTGGATTTTGAGGTACAGAGGTATTTATAGGGTTCAGGGCTAGGTTTGGGTTTTGGGGTAGAGGGGTATTTTTAGGGTTTAGGGATAGGTTTGGGTTTTGGGGTACAGGGTATATTTATAGCGTTAAGATGAGTTAGTGTTTAAGGTTGTTGGGGTATTTTAAGGAGTAAGGGCGGGTTATGATTATGGGGTGCAGGGGTATTTAAAGGGAGCAGGGTGGGATTAGCACATGATATGAGACATGGCATGAAGGGCGGAACGTACCACAGGGTTTGTCACGCCCCCAGCACACGCCCACAGCACAATGCAGACACACCCACAAGGGACTACTTTGCTGGCACGGTTCTTTTACCTTTTAAATGTATATGGTGGGCGTCTGCATAGCCTATGTCCTTCTGCTGCAACTGCCTTTTTCAACGCTGTATTGGGTGTTGTGACTGGTGCTGTGGTTCCTGAGATTACCCGCCTCAAAGGTTTGGGTTCTCTCTTTATTATATTAGTATGGATTGGCTTCTGTGATCAATGGCAGATGTCTTCAGGTGGAATATGCCTCAATGTGAGAGGGAACAGACTCAAAAGCAACTGTTGCAGGTCTGGAAATCAAGGAAGATAACAGTGGCTGTCTGAGTATTACATGTGGTTTAAATACTCACTTGGTGCTGCACTGGTTGTAGCAGAAATGATGCTGCTTGATTGCCTTTATGAGAACATTAAATAGAATATAAAGTGTGAGGCTGCTTCTCTAAATGAGGGAAAGGACCAGCTAATTTTTTAAGAGGCGCATGTCAGCAAATCTGCCGATGGCTTTATTCAAATGTAGCTGCTTAACCTCATGAGGTTCACAAGCCATTATCATTAAATCACCGAGTATCTTGTCTCCACATTTATTGCGCAAATAATTTATTATCATTTTTATACAGGAGAAGAATCTCTTATTTGTAGCAGTAGTAATATAAGAATTAGATGTAAAAGATCCAAAACCTGAGGAAATGCTCCCAGCAGATACATAAGACACTGCCTGACAGAGTGAAAACCTGTTATATTCTTGTCTGACAGTTACGATTTTGCAGTTTCCAGTTCAGACTGGAGAAGACTTTGGTCTATTGCAGCCTCTGGATATTTGTCATTCATAACTAAAGCAGAGAAAAAGTCCAAAAAATGTGCTGCTTTTGGATTGAACAGTCCAACAGCAGACATGTCACCCATGTTGTCTGTAAATCGAGCATCAAACTCATTTACAAATGCATCCAAAGTAGAGAAATAAATGTCCTCCTTTAAGCACTAAGACAGTGGAGTTAGACTTTCTGAGACCTCAAAAGGGCTGGTTCTTTTTCCTTACAGTGGTACTTACAAAATAATCTGTACATTTGTTACTCAATTTATAGTGTCTCGCAGGCAGAGCCCTTGGTTTGGATTGTTTTTGAATCTCAATTCCACACTGTGCTGCTAAGTAATTAGCCTTACTTAACAATTCAGCCCACTGACTCTCTTGATGGAGTTTCACTAAATCACTTCTCGTTGACTTAATTAGGGCACTTGCCCTCGGCAAGTCAAAGTCTTTTCTCTGTAGTTCGTCGGATAGACTGTAGATCTTTCTGAAAATGAGTTCCATACACTGCAAAGTAAGTAAGAAACCAAAGTTTTCAATGTTCTTAAAAATTCCGTCTGCTTCTGAGCTAGCCTCTTTGTCACGTTGTTGTGATTCTATTACACGTAGAACAAAGATAATACACTTAAATCGCATCTGTACTTTTCTATGACAGAAGTACCAGTAAAATTCCCTCGTGCCTGAGAGTTTTTGTAGCTCCATTACACACAGATTACTCTCTTTCTGAGTTTTCCCAAAGCGCTCATGCCTTGGTGAACTTTGTGAAAGAAAAACATAAACTGCTTGCAATGTTGAAAGAAATGTCATACTGGTTATATGTTAGTTACTGTTTGCACTAATGCACGGTTAGACGATGGGCATGGCAGTGTATATAAATTGCTTGTGATGCAATCTCTCTTATTTTTGCGTGGACACCATTTAAACAGCCACTCATAATGGATGCTCCATCAGAGCACTGTGCAACGTATTTCTTCCAGTCAAGTCCAGCTTTCTGTACTGCTTCAACAATGGCTGCAGCAAGGTTGGAGGCACCCAACTTTTCCATATGGTAACATCGTAGTGCATTCTCCTAAACATTTCCATCACCATCAAAAAAGGAGATAATAAACCTCATCTGCTCTTTATGTGAAACATCTTTGGTTTTATCAACTACCACAGCAACATATTTTGTCTCTGTTTTAAAAATGCTCTCACGGACTAGTGCTGCCACCTCCAGTTATCAAGACATATTGGTAATCAGGGTGGTATAGTGCCCATACCTCCTGGAAATTTTTGCTTTTAACCTCTCATCTGTATAAGAAATCATTGACGCGAGTCAGCTTCCCTGCTTCCACGGGTCTTCAGGGGAGTGCAATGGGACCCCCCTCACCTCCTCCACACTCGGGTCCCAGGGATGGGATCCCGGGCCCCCGAACATCTTCGGGGGGCATGACGGTGCTCCCCCGCACTCTGCCACTTCGGAGCCTGGAGATGGGATCCTGGGCCCCTCCTTCTCTGGACGGGGTTTTGCGACGGCACGCCCAATCACCATTTTTGTCGGGCCCGGGTGGGCTCCTGGCACCCCGTGGGAGCGTTTTCACGGGGGGGGGGCGCGATTGAGCTCCCCAGCTTCCCTCCTCATGGAGGGGTGACAGCGCTCCCCTGCTTCCATCTTCGGTGGGGACCAGGGTGGGCTCCTGGCCCCCATGCATGGCACCTTCACGAGGAGTGTAACGGTGTCCCCGTCTTTACTTTTCCTTGGGGGCAGCCCCCGGGACCTGACCCACCCCGGGGGCAACTCTGAGACTGGCGGCGGAGCCCCATGCGCTTTGTCATCAGTCTTCTTAGGGTTCAAAGGTCGCCTACCTTCCGGGAGCCTTATCTCCGCCCCTAGGGGTCCGATCTGCCCCATTTTTGCATCTTCTTGCTCCTGGTGGCATCTTCCAGCCACTGGGAGCACTCTCTTTCACCCTCCGGGTCTGCAAGAGGGTGCATTCTACAGGGAGCGGTCTTCACTGGCTCCCTGTGCCTCTCTTCTCCCTGCGCAGAGGCCCCTGCCTCTGCACACCGGTCCTGGGCTCTTCTTCTGGCGCTGTTAATGGCCTGGGAGGCATTCAGGGGGATCCTCCTTCCAACTGCCCATTGCCAGGCTCCAGCAGCTTCCGCCTCAGCAGACCGCAGCCCAGAGAGAGCTTCTCTTCCTGTGCAAGTTCTTTTAAGAATTTGGGGAGGGGGCTGGCAGGAAGTCTCTGTTGGCCCTTTCACACAGCGACACATCACTTCCCTGCCCCTGCTCCCTCCTTCTTGTCCAGCCTCTGGGTTTATTCAAAATGGCGTCATCCAATGCCTCTGGCCACATGGTCCCCTTCCCCCAGTGATGCCTTCACCTTGGTTCAGCTTGGTGCTTGGCACCCAGCGATAGCTCCTGATGGATTAGCCTGTAGCTCCACCTATCTTCCTCTTCCTCTGGGGGAAGATCTTCGCTCTGGGAAGAAAGGTCATTCATCTAACCTGCCAGGGCCGGAACCCAGCCAGTGACTCAGAGAAATATCAAAACACACAAGATGATGGCTGGAATGCCGCATAATGGCAAAACATTCGTCCCCAGTCACAGATCTGGGTTTAATCCATCGTTTTTTTGCTCACCAAGCACCTCCAGTTCAGACATGGCCATATGCAAATCAGTCTTGACCCTGTGCCTCATGGGAACAGTCCAGCCCAAACTGCCAAGCCATGTCTTCCCTGGACCAGAATCAAGCATCCTAGGACCGGTTTCCGGCTATCAGCCTTCTTCAGCCAGTATAGCTTGACTCCAATGGCTTAGTCAGCACGGGACCCACGTCTGGGCATACCCTTTCCACATATGGTGAACAGCAAAACGCACAAGATGATGGACGGAATGTTGCACAATGGCAAAACATTCACCCCCAGTCACAGATCTGGGTTTAATCCATCATTATTTTGCTCTCCAAGCCACCCCAGTTCAGACATGGCTATATGCAAATCAGTCTTGAATCTGTGCCTCATGGGAACAGTCCAGCCCGAACTGCCAAGCCATGTCTTCCCTGGACCGGAATCAAGCGGTCTTCACTGGCTCCCTGCGCCTCTCTTCTCCCTGCGCAGAGGCCCCTGCTTCTGCACACCAGTCCTGGGCTCTTCTTCAGGTGCTGTTAAGGCCTGGGGGGCAATCAGGGGGTCCTCCTTCCAACATCCCATTGCCAGGCTCCAGCGCCTTCCGCCTCAGCAGACCACACCTCAGAGAGAGCTTTTCTTCCTGTGCAAGTTCTTTTAAGAATTTGGGGAGGGGGCTGGCAGGAAGTCTCTGTTGGCCCTATCACACAGCGACATATCACTTCCCTGCCCCTGCTCCCTCCTTCTTGTCCAGCCTCTGGGTTTATTCAAAATGGCGTCATCCAGTGCCTCTGGCCACATGGTCCCCTTCCCCCAGTGCTGCCTTCACCTTGGTTCAGCTTGGTGCCTGGCACCCAGCAATAGCTCCTGATGGATTAGCCTGTAGCTCCACCTATCTTCTTCGGAGGGAAGATCTTCGCTCTGGGAAGAAAGGTCATTAATCTAACCTGCCAGGGCCGGACCCCAGCCAGTGACTCAGAGAAATATGACATCTCTGGATGACCCAAAAGCAGTACAAATATGACTTTGGACTCTGCAGAATACTCCTTTTCACATCCGCTATTGTGGACTTTAGTGTGTGTGTGGAATCGGTAGGCCTTATGGAAGTTACTTTAGCCCATTGGCTCCACTTCCCCATAAGGGAATGGTGAAGTGAAAAACACAGTAAAACACACTGACTTTCCCTGGCATGTTTCTTTCTAGTGTATAAAGCCTTTCCATATCACCACCCAAGTCTGCATACGTCCTGCCATATCATTCACTCTGTAGTTGCTCCTATACTGCGCATGCTAGGAATCTCCCCTGTGCAGCCCCTACACGTGTGCACACGCATGTACACATGTGTCTGCATGTAACCAGCCCGGAGTCCCTTACTCCGGCTGCTGCACAGTGGCCTGGACAAGCCAGGGGGACACTAGTAAACTCCCCATGCAGTCTCTTACATCCTGAGTTCACTGTGGATGAGTCCCAACTTATGAGGCGCCCCCACAGTAAAAGCTCAACAATTAGGTGCTCAAAAAGAAAAAAAAATCCAGGCAGCCCATAGTGTCCGAACCACTTTCTAACAACCTCTCATCTGTATAAGAAATCATCTCTAACATTTCGATGAAATTTCACGTATTGAGAGAATCCTCAGTTTCATCCGTTCCATGGAATGCAAGCCCATGACAACCTAAGAAACATACTACCTGAAGCAGCTGCTCCACATGTTGTCTATTATCCTCTGTTTCCCGCTCCACACCTCTTATAAGCATGAAAGAAACTGACTGCTGTAATCTTTTGAAGTTGGTTCAAGCAATAACTGATAATTTATGCTTCTCTGACTGAACATTTAGACAAAGAACAAGTAAGCTTTTCCCACTCATTGAAGCCAATATCAACAAATGCAACATTGCCAGGTTCACGTCTCCCTCCTCCCACAGTAAAAGCATATAATGCCTGCGTGCAAAACATTAGACAGAATCTTTAAGGACAGACTACTCTACTCAAGGGTGGGGTTTTTAATCGCCATTAAACCTACAACATGTTGTTAAGGGGAATGTTTGAAGTTGGGATTGTACTGGGTCACTATAATTATTCAGTGACAAGTCATCTGCCAATAATTCACTTGTCGGGTGGGATTTTGATGTTGGTGTCTGACTAGTTTTTTTAAAATTTGATATGCCTCTATTATGTCCCTCCCCAAAAAATAGCTGGCTGACATGTCATCACAAGATGATGAACAGTAAGCAAGGCCAGCCAGGGAAGTACTGTCTAGGCTGTCAACATAAGAAGGTGACACGACCTCACCTACCCTACAGCCCGCCCAAAGTCCGACCATCCGACTCAATTAGTGAGTGACAATTAAGTGAAGAAAGTCACTCATGGACCGGTACTGAACTGGCCATGATTCTAGTCAGTCACTTTAAAGTCTTGACGCCCAGCAGCCACGCAGCAGGCAAGAGTCCAGCTCGACTCAGACACTGAGGCTGCGCCACGTTAGCACAGCATTTACTGCTGCATTGGGGCTGGTCAATAATTTTTGCCAGGGCCATCATCAATGCAATCGGTATTGCGCTACCAAATGGCCGGCCCTGGAACCTGGTCAGCGATCCCAAACACAGTAGTACACATACGACGATAGGCACCACGTCCTCAGCTAGGGTAGGGTGCAGCAGGTGAGCACTTGCACTTGCACACACGTGCTGCGAGCAGCAGCACATGTAGTTAGTCACTGTCCAATCATTCCTAGACATCCTGCGCGCACTTTGTGATCACTTGCTCGGCTTCCTTGCCCAGGCCCACAGCAGATACAACCACAGTGTGAAATGAACACTCAGCACTCTTAACATATGAAGAAATATCACTAATGTCAACAATGGCAGAACTATCATCAACAGAGGGAGAAGCAGCTGCAATGGCAGCAGATTATATTTCAGGGGTGGCATTAACACCTTAGCTGCTGTGGGTTTTCCCGCTGGGTGCTAAAATATCAAGATCCCCATTATTCATGACAAAGCCAGCTCGTCATAAGCGCAGGGCAGGTAACACCCATGACGAGCTGGCTTTGTCATTAGCGTCGAAGGGGTTAAAATGTGAACATATGCCTTCACTGCTAGCAGAGCAGCATAAGACAACTCTTTTGTTCTCTTGCCTCCATTAGAACCTGTAGGAGGGTCTTCACTACTCGTACTCATTTTTTTAGTGAGCAAATCGAAATTGATTTTTGTTTTGGATCTTTGGGTTTTCTAGTAGGGAAAGACATTTTTCTTTGCTCTTTTGTTTGCATATGAACTCAGCAATTCTACTGCTAAAATGTCAAAAATAAAGAAAAAAGGCTTTGGGCATGGCATGGTACACTGCACATAAAATTGAGGAAACACACAGTCTTTCACATACATGCATGTGATTTTTTTAACTGCCATTTTGTTAATAAACAGTATGCAAGAGATGTTTTATTGCATATATAATTTTATGTATGTTAACATTGTATATTATTGTATACACAACCATGCCGACTGCCAATGTCTCTAATTATCTCTATTTTTGTTGAGTGTTTAAGGGTGTCATTTCCTTATCATGGGGCAAAACACCAGTGAATTCAATGGAGATACAAAGTGGTGTTGACACTTAGCTGGGCTAAGTACTTTTTTTCAGAGCAGATCCATTGAGTCTTTCAGTGGGATTTGTCATGTTTTGAAATGGAGGAAGAGCCAAAGTGTGACAACTCCCTTCTATTCAGGGTGAATTTAGAGATATGCTCTAGCTGTCAATCTATTTGTTTTATAATAAAGCAATAACAGGCTACTGATATCACTAAAACATTTACATCTGTTAATAGACAACTTCTCATACTTACTCAAATTTTCATGCCGGGCTCAAGTTTGTGGGAAGCAGACCCAATCCTGTTTTTCCCTTTGCATTTACTCTAGAAGTCCTGTTGATCCCAATATAATGTCAGTGCCAACATGCAAAGTTAACATTTGCTCCATTAGCTCCATCATTAACCTATGATATTCAACAGCCCTACCTAATGGATTCAAAACACACCCTGCTCTTTTTACTGCCTTAAGATGTACACTCACTGTGCATGCTAGATAAAGGCGGAACACAAGTAGCCATCTAGCAATCCCAGTGTATAATTGTAGTCTGTTCTACTGCTGTTCTACTTTCAAGACTTTGCAGTAGAAAGGGCAGCAGACCAGAGTGACAATTAAGTGAAGCAAGTCCCTCATGGCTCAGTCGGAATGGGGGGGGTCTGTTACTGAACTTGTGTTCAGTCACTCACTCAAAGGACTAAAGACACCCACGCAGCAGGCCCAAGTTTGACTCCAAGGCCACTCCCATGTTACACGTTCTTTGCAGTAGGCCTATAACCCTCTGCACTACCTTAGATAAGTGAAAGCTCCCACTAGACAAAATCCCCTCTCTCTCTAGCAGGTACATTATTAAATTACCAGTGTTGACTTGATACTTTTATTGTTGCCCTAAAACTGATGAATATACAAGGAACTTTGCAGTGCTTTTAAAATTGCAGCACTTCTACAAAACCGGCCCGCTAACAAATCCTGCCCCCCACCCTTCCAGCCTCCCGGGTAAATTTCTCTCGGTCACCTGATGCCTGGTACAGACATTCTAGCATTGGTAGTGTTCAAAACAGACAATGTCTTGTTGGCCAGTCCACCAGCACTCACTGACTGGCATGCACATGCTCTGGCTACACGGATGAAGTAGCCAACATAAAACAATGGCAATTATTGTGTTATTCACATTGCCTAAACAATGGCTAGACCGCTAGAAGGGTTAAACCTGAAATGTGTGCTCTTTAACCATAATTTCTGAAGTTTTGCAGAGCATTTGAAAATCTTGTGGCAACTCCAAAAATATCTAATATTATCTTACTTTACTTGTTGCTTCTGTTAGAGGTTTGCCCAGGACCAGCAGCTCACAGGAGTCGCAGTGACTGGCCCCACCACAAGGGTAGTGGAAGAGTCGAGACTCTAGTCGAGTCGATGTGGCAACTCAGTCAGTTTCACTGTCACACGACCTCACCTACCCTACAGCCCGCCCAAAGTCCGACCATCCGACTCAGTTAGAGAGTGACAATTAAGTGAAGAAAGTCACTCATGGCCCGGTACTGAACTGGCCATGATTCTAGTCAGTCACTTTAAAGTCTTGACGCCCAGCACCCACGCGGCAGGCAAGAGTCCAACTCGACTCAGACACTGAGGCTGCGCCGCGTTAGCACATCTTTTACTGCTGCATAGGGGCAGGTCAATAATTTTTGCCAGGGCCATCATCATTGTTATCGCTATTGCGCTAGCAAATAGCCGGCACTAGAACCTGGTCAGCGATCCCAAACACAGTAGTACACATACGACGATAGGTACCACGTCCTAAGCTAGGGTAGGGTGCAGCAGGTGAGCACTTGTAATGTAAATTGATACTTGTATAGCGCACTACTCACCCGCAAGGGTCTCAATGCGCTTGTACGAATACCGCTGTGGAACCCATCCTGGCTTTCCCTGTGAGGCGTCCACTCCTGGGCACCCCCAAGGTGGAGGCCAGGCATCCTTAGCGTTGTGGGGGCCGTTGTGGAGATTAAGCAAGCTATTGCCCAGAGTTGCAGAGTGGGACTCCATGATTGGAATAGGCACTGATGCGAGAATTATCAGGTCCGTGGAATTTCGAGCCCAAGACCCGCCGAGGCGGGGAATTGAACCCTGGTCCCGGGCTAGACCTCTGCATCAGGGTCTGCCGCTCTAATCATTGAGCCACACACGTGCTGCTAGCAGTAGCACATGTAGTTAGTCACTGTCCAATCATTCCTAGACATCCTGCGCACACTTTGTGATGACTTGCTCGGCTTCCTTACCCAGGCCCACAGCAGATACATATAATGTATCAAAACAAGGACTGTGCCTGCTGGCCCGGCCCTGGGTCACAATATCAATGAGTGAGACTAATGCTTTCCCCCACCCAGCCCCAGCTTGCAGGCCGTCATGATGTCGCTGCAGGCAGAGCTTCAGCACAGCAGTTTAATTAAGTGCTGCTCTTGTTGCGGCTGCTTTTATGCCACCAGAGCACTTGTCAAGGCCGACAAGCAGCCATGGGTCGCAAGCAAGGTGGCAGGGGTCGCAATGGGTGGCTTGGGGGTCGCAGTTGCACACACTTCCGATACCTCACAAAATAGCAATCTCACACTACTGGCAGCACTCACAGCCCTAAGAGAACTAGTAATCTCACACTACTAAAAGCGCTCTCACATCCCTCACACACTACCAGAAGAACCAACACCCATCCAGACTAGTTTCACACCACTGACACCACATTCATACCCCTTCAGTCTATCCCTGCTGTCAGGACTCTCACACTATTCACAAAGTAGCAGCTAGGTAGTACTGGAAGCACTCCTCCGAGACTAACAATCATAATACGACCATGTATGCCAGTTTGCTGAAGGACTTTTGCGCGTGTTGGAATGTAATTTAGAGGGGGCTATGGTATCAATGGTTGTATTACTTTGCATACCTTAACAACGCTGTCATAACCACAACCGTGTCTTTACCACGCATGCCTTAAGCACACATGCCTTTACAACGAATTTCGTTGTAAAGGCAAGATTAGGAAAGGTAAATGGGTGGTGAAGGTTACATCCCAGCCCCCCGCCCTGATCCCTAAAAAGCAGCTCCAACGCTTAAAACTATCCCGACCCCAGCCTTAAAACACCCCAGCCCTCCACCCTTAGCCCTGAAAAAAGCCCCCAGCCCTAATAAATGCCCCGACCCCTGCCCTTTAAACACCCCAGCCCCCGCTCTGTGCCCTAAAACCGGCCCCCAGCCCTAGAACAACTGCGGCACCCACCTTAAAACCTAAAACCGGCCCCCAGCCCAATAAACTACCCCGACCACCCCAACCTGAGCTCTAAAACCAGCCCCAGCCCTAAAACCTACCCTGACCCCCCACCCTGAGCCCTAAAACCTGGTCCCTAGCCCTAAAAACTACCCAGACCCCAGCCCTAAATCTGGCCCCCAGCCCTGTAAAATACCCCGACCACAGCCCAACCTAAAAATCTGAAAAACAACTCACTAAGCCACCAGTCCTTCCATTGTCCTTTGCAGGAAGTCCCCAATCCCTCCCATCCCCCACCCACTCGCTCCAATGCTAGACCGCTGATTGCCTTTACCATGCATATGCCTTTATCTCCTTTACAACAGAAATCTTTGGAAATGAATATGCATGGTTAAGGCATATTTCTGGTAAAAGCATATACGTGGTAAAGGCGTATGAGTTGTAAAGGAAAGTGTTGTTACGCTTGCGTTGTAACAGCACACATGGTTTAGACCATGTTGTTAAAGCTGTTTCCCAATATCAATAGATTCAATTGTTGAAGGCGTGAGCTACATCCGACATGGGAGTGTCAAGAACAAGTGGAGAGCAAGCAAGTGCCTCTTACATGCTGTGAATCAAGATATGTTTGCATGATCTAATTGGGTTGAGCTTGTGAATTTGGCTTTTAGAGGAGGGTCATAAGGAAGGGATTTTAAAATTAAGCAGTTAGTGGCCTGGCCATATGACCGGACAGGGAGGTTAAAGGGTAATATTATTACTGTAAATAGGATCCAGAGTTTGCCCTGCTGGGTGATTGTGGTCAGTAATGAGTTGCTGGTGCCCCAGAGTAGACAGCTCGTCCAGAGGCATGCAAGAGGCTTTACTGAGTAGCAGTCACAAGCTACCAGAAGCATTCTAACACACCTCACATAACCACAAACTGGTCCTATCAAAAGCTCTCTCACACACCCTCAAAGAAAATAAGTCATGATGATTTACAGTAGCCACGCATGCCCCAAAGACTAGCAGTCATACACTACATTTTTTCCACTCAGACAGTACTCAGGAGCTCTGCTGTGGATTCCGTTGGCATCGTTTGGAGGAGAAGCTTCATGGAGTGTGTTTTCTAGGATTCTAAGTATTTCACAAAGAGAAAGACCTGCCAAAGATGTCTCAGGTGGTTTTAGGAAGATTATCCTACTGAGTGGATCTCCTATGCAAAGGTGAGGGTCACGCCAAGGCTAACTCAGAGATCCCCCACAGATTTCATAGCGAAAGGTGAAATTTGCATCTTTGTCGGCCAATTAAGAATTAATTAAGAGGTTGCCCATCTGTGACAACTCAAGATTTACATATAGATTTAAAGTGATGGGTGATGCCTGACTGCTTCAGATGCAAGACATGCTGGCAACTAAGCATGGGCGAATTTTGCGAATCTGGCGTTCGCGAATTTGCGTATTTGTGAATTCACAATCCGCAAAATCCGCGAACTCTCGCGATTTTTTTTTTTTGTGTTCGCAAAGGTTTCTGCCAGTTCGCGAGGGTTTTGTACCATTTCGCAATTGCGAACTTACTTGTCGGCTTGCAACGGGTGCGACTTTGTTGTTTCTACGTCTGGTTCATCATCACAGGTTCACAGCACCCTCTGTTTCACCACTGCCACTCTCTGGTTCACCCATGCCACCCTCTAGTACATCAATGCCACCCTCTGATTCATCGCTGTAGATTATGGGGGGAAAAAGCAAGCACACTGCCCTGCTTCAACTGACATGAATTAATTTCTGGTTCATCACTGCAGATTATGGGGGGGAAAAGCATTATGGGGGGGGAAGCAAGCACACCTGCCCTGCTTCAACTGACATGAATTAATTTGGGGTTGATTAATGTGTCACTGAATTTAAACTTCCTGTCTGGTACCTGCTTCCTTATCTATAATTTGCTTTCTGTTGCAGTGCAATTTTTTTCCCAGGACCTTTGTGGCCTACTTGTAGCTATTCTATGAACCTGCTGTGAGGGTCAGAGCAGGGTCATAGAATAGTTGCAGGTAGGCAACTGAACTCTGGAGGGGCCCCTCAGGAAGCACTACAGGGAATGGTTTACTAATGATGAGTTTGAACTTTTGCACCTGCTGAGTGCCTTCCGTTTTGCAAAACTTGTTTTTCTGTGGGGCACTTCCTTCCTTCCCCCCCGTTCCCCCCAAATGGACTCCTTGCAAAAAAAGTGCAGGCAAATGTCAACCTGAGGAGTTATTCTGATGAAAATCATCTTTTTCAGAAGGTTTATGCTGCTTGCTGGTGGATTTCTTGTGCAGAATTGCAAATGTTGTAATTTCGCGAGTGGGAGATTGTTGCTACCCGCCGCATCTACATGTTCGCAATTGCGAACTCTCGCGATGCGTCGCCAAACTCCCGCGGGATTCCGCAGCAAGATCTAAAATGGCGCAGCACTCGCAAAATATCGAGAAAAACAACTCGGCAAACGCTGAATGACGGTAAGTGAACACCGCACACCGCAATATTGTATCACCAAGCAAAAAAATCCGCTGCGTGCGAATTTGCGGGTTTTCGGTAAATTCGCGAGGATTGCGAATTTACCGAAAATCCGCAAAATCCGGGAGCGGAACGGATTTTCCGCCCATGCTTACTGGCAACTAACCCACTTTAGAATATCTCAGCATGGCAGCAGATCAATCGATAAGGGGAAACTACCTGAAACATTTGTCAACATAAGAAGAGAGCCATTAAGCCGAGTTCATAGTAGACTGAGGGGGATATTCTCAAGAACGTGTGATAACTTTCGCAAAAGTAACTTAACGCAAACTTCAACATCGCAGCCTATCACAGGAAAATTACGCTGTGTTAACCAAGTATTCACAACACGACGGTACCAAGCGATAGTCTCCAGATAACGCGTCAAATGACTGTGTTAAAATCAACACCACACCACAAAAATGCAAAACACGAACGCAAAAAAAGCAGCGGACTACAAAAATCTGCAAAAAACAGCGACAGGTCTGCAATTCACATGCGTAAGGTGGGAAAAATCACCATAAAAGTAGAAAAAACTGACAAACAAATGCCAACAGCGAAGCACAATGGATGTTGCCGGAGCAAGTACGGAGGAGAGCCAGAACCCCACAAGCCCTCCGGAGGACCAGCCTGGGACCTCGGGGTCAGGGAAGGCCAAGAAGAATAGTAGGAAGAAGCGGTTCAGTCCGCAGGAAATCAGGATCCTGATAACGGAGGTGGTAGAATGCCATCAACAACTGTTTGTCACCTCCACAGTCTCATTGACAACCAAAAATGGACTGTGGCAGTCCATCGTGGACAAGGTGAATGCAGCGGGAGTGCTGAAGAGGACAATGGAAGAGGTCAAGAGGCGCTGGAATGATGTCAAGCGCAAAACCAAGATGAAACTCGTCAACAACCGGAAGGCAGCAAGGCAGACTGGAGGTGGGAGTCCTGCGCCACAGGAGGAGCTGGACGATATGGAGGAAATGGTGTCCACAGTCATCAGTGGGGAGAGGGTGGCAGGAGTTGGGGGACTGGACACTGCTCAACATGACCGGACATACCGCGCACTAGGGTGAGTAACGAACAGGGACTGGGGGGTTGGGGGAAAATGGGCACAATGGCACACATGCACAATTAAGTATAGCAGAGCTGCGGACAACCATGTCCCAGGCCCCCAACTCCCACCAAGAGACCAATGTACCCAAGTAGGCAACACCTCAGCACTGTACAAGCACAGAAGTCAAAGGCAAACCGCATGAAAGGGATAAGGGGTAAAAAAAAATCGGAGCTGCAGGGGCCACTCCCCCAAAATGGAGCACACACACATAACATGCAGCGCACATCAACTCTGACAACAATGTGGTACAAACCGCAACACGTCCACAACAGAACAACTGGTGCTGCTTGGGTGCAGACACTGGCCAAACACATTTGGCATTGCAGGGAAATGTGATTTGATAATGTACAAGTACTAACACACACACGTCTGTTGTTGAAAAGTCCACTGTACCCCATCAAATAGGCAGCTCCTCCCAAACAGCCACAATGTACACAGTCATACAGTCTGTATGAAACCATGTAAAATGCGAAAACATACATGTGGACACAGTGTTAAACTGCATCTCACCTTCACAATGCAGAGGGAGAATCTACACCTCCTGCAGAGCAGCTCGACCCTCTCTTCTCTGATGATAAAGAGGACCACCACAGCTTCGACTCTGACGCCCTTCAACGCCTCGTGTAGAGCCTACGCAGCCCACTTCCAGGAGTTGGGCAGCCCAGCAGCTATGAGGAGACTCCACCCCCTGCACAGAACACACAGCAGGCAGCACCCACCACCACGGCTGCCTCCCAGTACCCCCACGAAGAACACATGGCCTTCCAACGCGTAGGGGTGCCAGGAGCAGCTGGCTGAAGAGGTACGGGTCGGCTTTGACCGCATGGCAGACAAACTAGATGCCATACGTGGGTGTCTAAGTTCCATCAGGGACCACTCACGGTCCCTAACAGACACCCACAATCCACTCCATGTTCTCCAACGGACCATGGCTGACGTCCCTGGAGCCCTGACAACTGTCCAGTCAGAGTGGCTCTAGCAATGTCACACGGGAGTTGGGAAACATGCGGAGGTTAATGGAGACCATGGAGCAGGTGAATGCGGAAAGAGCGGCTGCCATGGCTGCACACCAGCGAGTGGTAGCTGGGTTCCTCAATGACCTCAAAACTATCCTCATGGCATTGCTGCCACAAGGCCTGGTGTTGATGCATGCTGCTGCTACCACTATATCCACATCTCCGCCTCCTGAAGTGTCAGTGCCACACAGTGTGGCAGGAATTCCACCTCCGGCCCCTGAGGTGTCACTGCCACACAGTGCAGGAGACAGAACACCACCACCCTCATGTGAGGCACATGAAACAGCAGAGGATGAAGATGCGGATGAAACCGCCTTACTGGTACGGAGAAAACTGAAGCATTCATCTACGGCATATGGCCTATTTCTGCTTGGTTCTGCCCTTTGCATCACCACCTTCCACTGTCCCCCGATGCACTCTGCGACAGTCACCTTGGACCTCACCATGGACTGCCATATTCTGTTTGCTCGCCAATGACACAGCAATCAGACTGCGGACTGAAATCTTCCCCTTCCTTTGGACTTGTCATTTCCTGAGGACTCTGCCTGGCCCTGCACGGGCCAACATTGTCAAGTGGGGTTTGCACGGCCCTGTACTGCTCCAGATGCAACACTCCACTGAATGTGCATTAAACATTCATAATCACACAAATGTGTCATGTCTATAGTCTTTCAAGTGTGGAAGTATGGATGGATGTAGGCTCATTGAATTCCTCTTACGTCCATGTGGCTCATGTCATTGGACTTGGGTCATGGGGTGACACATTGCTGATTGCCGTCGGGTGGCGCAGACACAACAACAGGGACACACACATTAGTTACTTCCTTGTCCAGCCCCGTACGGAACCATGCCCAGAGCCCCAGGGTCATTGTTCACACCCTTACGCTGGACTGGCATACGCCTGTAGTGATCTACTGATCACAGGTCTAGTTGTCAGCATGCCACAGCCATCCCTCACAGTTGGTATACGCCCACACCACACCCATCCAACAAACGCGTCACAGGACATGTGACCCTGCCAATAAAAATGGCCAGGCGCACGTGCTCGACGCCATTTCCAACCTCTCTCTCTGGGTGTATCACTATGGTGTTCATGTACGCCTGAGGGCCCAGGGCCCTGCAACATCACATTGCCCTGGCCCGGAGGTGACATGATGGCATCCGTACCACGATACCCAATCATACAGGGTCCATGACTTGCGGGGCACAGACTTGGTGGCATCGGATACACTGCTGCCGGCACAGGCACACCACCACGGGACGGTGACTTTCAGTGCACTGAGGTAGGGGCACCTTAAGTGCTGAGCGAGTGTGCAGCCTGCGATGATACCCCGTCCCGGCGGTCCGGACTGCTCAGGATTTGTGTGCCCTGCTGGGCCACAGTGTAGGCCAGAGCCAGCGGGCAGCGTGGGCCTGCCGCCACATGGTGTCGCCTCCTGGATCACAGAGTTAGTGGCACCTCTAGAGCTGAGCGGGTGTGCAGCTTGCGATGATGCCAGGTGCACTGGTATGTTCTCTTACATGGCAAAATCAAGACCCAGAATCAAATGTGAGACCTGGTGGCCTGCGGAGCGGGTACTGCATGATGTGGAGGGTGCCATGTCAGCGGGAGGGTCTGGGGTGCGTCTACCTGGGTGCGCAGGGGCGGACAGGTGATGATGTTTTGTGCAACTGTATGTACTTTGCCATTCATGTATCTGGGCTCTGTTTCAGATGAGGGATCTATTTCAGATGTGGGACCTGGTGAACTGCACTACATACCCGCACGTGGTTGGAGACACACTGGTGTCAGCAGGTGAACAGTGAGGCCTGGGTGCGCAGTGTGGGAACTCTCTCCCTTTCCATCTCTTCTGTGATCTGTGTCTCTGTCCCCCTCTCTGTCCGTCTTTCTCTATCTTCCCCTCTCTGTCCGTCTTTCTCTCTCTCCCCCTCTCTGTCCATCTCCCCCTCTCTGTCCCTCTTTCTCTCTCTCTTTCTCTCTCTCTGTATCCCGCTCTCTCCTTCGCTCTCTCTCTCTGTCCTTTGATGAGCCCAAGACACACCTTCTCATCATGATTTTTGTCTTGCAGGCTGTGACCTACAGATTGTCCCGAGGAGAGCCTCCATGTGTCTTCATTTCTGTTCCGTGTTTCTTTGAATAAATATTCGATGGTTAATTCGAAGGTGAATGTGTGATGCTCATTTTTTGTGACAACACATGCATAGATCAACTGGAAGACAACAAGAGGCGACTACAAGACATGTCAGATATGTCGACAGAGAAAGAAGTTCATCGCGAGGATCAGAGGAAGAGGAGGAAGAAGAAAAAGTGGAAAAACTATACCACATGTCAGAGACTCACATAGAACTGAGTGAGAAATACAGAAAAGGAGAGACGACAACTGGTACAGGCAGAAGCACCCAGAGAAAGACGGACTTCGCAAAGATAGAAATAGGAGAACATGAAGCGGAGTTCGTACTGGACAGTGGTGCAACATGCAATGTCATGTGTGCATCAGAATATGAGAAAATGGAATCAAAGCCGACACTGAGAGTGTCCAAGGTGAAGATCTTCACCTGGGGGTCAAGGAAAGAGATAACAAACTTGGGAAAGTTCACAAGGGAACTGAAATATAAAGACAAAAAGAACAATGAAGACATACATGTGCTGAGAGGAGACGTTCCAGGACCATGCCTATTAAGCAACAACACCGCCCAAACAATGGGTCTCATAACGATGACATATGACAAATAGACAGCGCACCGAAAGCAAGCAAAGAGAAGAAGCAGGGATCAGAGAAAGAGGAAGGGCACGAAAAAGAATAACCGAAAGATCAGACAAAACAAAGAGCAGCCGTAGAAAGAGAGGAGCCAACAGAGATAGCGCCAGCTGGCCCAGGACATCGGACACGCGACAAGGAGCTAGAAGTGGAAAGATGGAGGCTGGCACGCAGAGAGCAGAAGGAGGACAACGAACAAACAAAAGAAAAAGACGATGGCAGAGAACAGGGACCGAAAGAGAATGCAAGGAGACAGAGAGACTAAGCGACAAAACATAGAAGCTAGAAAGTAGAAACTCTCTCTCTCTCTCTCTATCTATCTCTATGGGGCAGAAACGATCAATAGAACTGTACCACGAACTTTTGTTTGCGACAAAGGGGGAGATGTCGTGACCCGACAGATAGGCGACAGATAGGGCAACAGGACAGGAGGACATTAGGACCCTGTGGGTCATGAGGGAGGTGACCAGGTCACCGGACACCACATCCGGTTAGGGGACAGGAAAGGGCATTCAGAACTAGGACGGACTAGAGGACAGATGTGCAGATGACCGCTCCTGTACAATACAATAAAGAAGATTGTAATCACCAACCTTTGTCCAGTGTTTGATGTGTCCACCCCAATCCAGAGAACACGACAGTCACCTGATGTGATTGTGCGACATCAGGCTGAATATTTGGTACATGTTCTGTGTAGTTGATGTGGCATGTCTTTTACCAGGGAGGGGTTGCCTGGGGAGGGGGTTCCTGGGGGTGGTGGCGGTGGGTGTTGTGGCCCTTTTGGAGCTCCCAGCTGCATGATCGTTGGCTCCATGGCATCTGTTGCCCTTCAGGTGTGGCTCTGGGCTGGGCACCCTTTTGTGGTGCAGGCTGTAGTCCGACTTTACACCAGGTCAAAGCAGGTGTTAGTTTCCTGCTGCTAAAGCGCCTTATCGCCTGTTTTGGGTTCTTATCGCTTATCTGGCTGGTTGTTGCGAATGTTGCGGAGTGGTGTTGTCACGGCTTTTGGCACGGGAACGCCTACTCTGCATCTCATTAGCGATAGTTGCAGGGGTCATTTGTGGCGATGTTTATTGCGGCAACTATCGCCGGTAATCTGGTGCTATGAGCTGTTAGCACCAGCCCGTGAATGGGGCGATACATTTATCGCCACTTTAGTTGCAATAAGTCCTTGAGAATATACCCCTCAGGCTGTTTATATGATGTCTTGTGCTTCGTGGGCATTCGAGACACAGAAGGCAAGCTATAACACTAGCTTCTGAAAAGCCCCTACAGACTCTCTCTATTCCAGAAGGACGATAAAAGGCTTGTCTTCTGAGAGCACAAAGGAAGCCTCTAACAACCCCTCCTGCTTTGTTTGTCTCGAATTAAGCAGGTTTTATATGTGTGTTTCTTTTGTTTGCTCCCTTATCGGACATTTAATAAATCTGCCACTGGGAGGTTTTAAAGGGATGGAATGAGACTGATTGAGTACTGGCCGGTCGGCGTAAATCTGTTTAATCACTATGTGAAAATTAGGAAAGGATTCTTAATGTAATGCGGAACGTAAACATGGCCGCCATGTCCTGTCTAAT
The DNA here is from genome assembly GCF_964263255.1 of Lissotriton vulgaris. Taxonomy (NCBI): domain Eukaryota; kingdom Metazoa; phylum Chordata; class Amphibia; order Caudata; family Salamandridae; genus Lissotriton; species Lissotriton vulgaris. Next base: position 840,817,964 of record NC_141687.1, on the reverse strand, counting down.
TGCATTCTGGAAAAGTGGCCCTGGCAGGCAAATACGGTAGGATCAGCTCAAGGATTCGATAAATAACAAATGTCGCAGGATTTTTCAGGCACTCGTGTTGTAAAAAGAATATGTCAAGAGTACCTGAGCGCTCAGTCTCAGGTACGTGTGTGAGTGGCTCATCCTGTGCAGGTTTTTCACTGCATTCTTTTTACTTTTAGAAGTGATTGTGTATGGGGCGGCACCGGGTGAAAAGAGTCGTGTTGCTCTGCTAGGTGTGAACGACAGAAGGAACATTTGACGTGTCCGTGCTTTTCCATAAAAAGACCTGGTTCGCGGCATCCCAGTGTCTCGTGCGTCTTCAGTCAGGAGCACTTCCGGAGCTGGCCTCACCTCCCACCAGCGCCATCTCAGCAGGTTTCTTGTGAAAACGCCCACGGATCCAGCTGCCTGCGACCCAGACAACCTGCAAAAGTGCGCAGAGAGATGGATGATGAATTCTATTAATATATACAGGTTTCTAATCATTAAGTCTGCCCTTCTTCTGCTGGGCTGGCACTGTGCCACTGATATGACAGCTATTCAAATGCCCTATAAGTGAATTATAATTGCATTTATATAAAACCATGTACCCCCGAGGAGGCCCAAAGTGCCCCGGTGGACAGATGTCATGCTACTCCATACATTTTGGACCATGGGTGAGAACGCACTAGGAAGAATTTAGGCGTCGAGGTGCAGGAAGTAGCTGGTAAATCTGCCCTTCTCCTTCTTGAACACCTTTTACGGGGTTGTTATTCTTCTGTCTCGATTAGTGCTGGAACTCTTGGTTACTCTAGTACAGGGGTACGCCCAGGCAGCAGCATTACGAAGTAAATGTTTAGCACCCAAAACTGGACCCAATCCACCCAATCTATATTGTTAAAAAACCTCCTGCTAAATGATCTCAAAAGAATAAACAACAGCTCCAAGAGCTACCTATGAGTAGATCTGTGTGGACCTGCTGTTTGACATGGATGCCGGGAGCGGTATCCTGCACCACACCCCGTATTCTGGGACTGATTCTGAAGATCTGCTCCTGGCCCTGATGCTTGCCTGCATGACTACCTGCTGTGCTGACCCTAAGGTGTCTCATACAGTCTGAGAAGATTCTAAGAAGTTATATGGTTGCACCCCCATGTGTTTGGGGTATGTCCCCCGGGCTCCTTTAAATCCTCGTGTGTAGAGGTTCAATAAGTTCATAACAAATTTTGATTGTTAGACTTCACGTTTTATTTCTCATTTCTCACTGGTCATTTTATTCATAAACCAATGTTTTCGTTTCCATTATTGTACCAAACATTTCATCTCTCCCAATGCATTTCTGCACATCACATGCCTTCTTCCAGGGGATATTTCTAAAAATCAAAAAAACGAAATAACGCAACATTTACCATTTGTTTCGTAGGTCTATACACAATACATATAAAAGTGAACGCTGTTTGACCCTAGAGCTTCCCCTGTTACTTCATAGGTCGTGCCTTGCTGTCTAAACTCTAAATAAGTCATAACAAAATAATCAGAAAACAATCTTGCATTCGTAACAGAAGATTCTAAGAAGGCCAGTATGATTTCCCTATGCTCTCTTGCTATCGTCTTTTCATGGGGCAGGGGGGTTGCCCTGCACTGCACTGATGACAGAGTACAATTCAACAGACCCACCAGCAGTAGCGAACGGTGATCATACACTACCCACCAAGTGACATTTTATGAGATTCTTGGCTTCACACAATCATTTGCCTCAATTCAGTGTGGCTTGCTCACATGCCCTCCACCAGCCTTGTGCCTGGGTACTGCAAGAATGCTCCTAACCACACTTCACTTCCCCTCTGACCCTGCCATGCAGTGCAGATGTCAAGCAACTATTTGGCTTCTGTGCCCTTGATCCAGAGCTTTTTTGCAAGGCCCTTCTGATACATTTTGAGACCTGTTGACCCACTCAGGCTAGAATACAATTTTTAGGTTGGAGCCAAATAAATTGTCCACAGTTTTTGAGAGGGGCTCCCTAGGATCCCAGGACAGTTAGTCCTGTGAGGTCTGTAGTTATCTTAGTGGAGATACATTGACTTTATGTTTAGGAAGTCCATACTCCTAAAAGGCCTCTCTGCAGTACAATTCCTCTGGATTTTTTACAATCAATAGGAACTCATGCTAAAACCTTAAATGTGAGGTGACTGGACACCCTTGGCCTCTGAGAGGACTAAATTGTCCTAGTAAAAGCTGGGATAATTGACCACTTACTTGTTTGTTATAAAACCTAACTTAACTTTGAGTTATCTCAAGAAAACCCCAATAAGGAGAGTAGATGCTGGGAGAAGGTCAGTATTTTCGGAAGAGACAATATGCAACTTGAATGACTTCACCCTGGGGCAGCTCCATAGACCTGAAATGTTAACAACTTACAGCCCTCTCTACATCTTAAAGCTGTCCATTGTGCGGGATTCCCATAGTACCCTTGTACCTTGTATCCCATAGTCCCATCGTAAGATTGTTTCCTATGGGAGGTGTTCTGCGGATACAAACCTCAAAGCAGAGCCTGAATGGGGCAGCAAACAGGACCCCACCACAAAGGATCCTTTCCTCAATATCTTTAAATTCGGTTTGGTCTGAACACTTTACTTTTTACTTTGCTCTTGTTTTTTCACTGTACTATAAGTCTATGAATGGGCTATTCTGTGCGTTATATAGATAACATTGATCTCATATTTAATGTTTGATGGTTGCGTCCTCTTGTAACTGACTCTACCTTCACACCACTTGGCTGCACAGCCAGGCCAGCCAGGACAGCCAATAAAGCTTGGGAAGCCCAGTCTTCCTTACCCAGCATGTTGTTCAGTAGGGATCTCAGTCCACCTCACCTCTGATACTGCCAGGCCATCCCTCAAAATTCAAGATCTGCAAATATCTGACAACTCTAACTTAATTTAAACCCATGACATGTGTCTGTGGAGCACATTACCGCCTTCCACTAGAAACGGACGGGTGGATAAGAAAAGGTAATACTCACCCATCAGTGTAATCATTTGGGATCAAACAAGCTTCTAGGTGCATTTTCACTATTGTAGGGGGCTCCACAAGTCCAAGAAGCTAATAAATGAACTCTTCCCTGACTCAAGCCTTCCTCCCTGTAAGGCCCAATCACACTTTTATGTTTTTGGATATGATGCAGATTCCCCTTCTTTTGACTCTTTGCTCACACTAGCATTCAGTCCTGTTTCAAAATAAACGCAAATGGGAAGGTGTCCCAGAATCTCCTGTGAGGTTGGACTCTCATGGAAATGTCCCTGCGGGTCACACAACAGCCCCCGTAGACTGCCATCCATGCATGCCTTGCAAACCCAGCGTGAAGCCAGTTAGCATCATTTCCCCTTCCCAAAGTGAGTTTAAATCTTAGTTTCATTCCCTTAAAATTATTGTTAATTTGTATGCACGTTTTGTTTTTGTGTTTGGCCTTCACTTTACTACTTTGTAACAGAGATGGTACATGGAAGGTAGTAAGGGGAATAAGACAGTGTATGAATGGTGCAGTACCTAACTTATAACAGGCCTCCTGCCTAATTACCTTCTTGCATATATGTGAGTGTCCTTGTATTTTCAGCAGTCTCACAATCGTTGGGCAAAGCAGAAACACAAAACATCCATGCTGTTGTGAACCTTTGATTGAAAGTGTGACTGTTGGAAATGGCCCTTTTTGTCGGATCACCCTTAAACTTTTTGCCTTCCTCCACCACTTTTTCTGACTTTGTTTTTGCTGGCCTTGAAACTCTTAGCAGTTTACCACTGCTAACCAGTTCTAAAGTGCACGTGCTCTTTCCTCTAAACATGGTAACATTGGCTCATACTTAGTTGGAATGTTTCATTCACTTATACATCCCTGGTAAAGTGCACTACATGGGTCTAGGGCCTGTACATGTGACCAGGGCCTATAAAGGGCAACTTGTGGGCCTGCAGCACTAATTGTGCCACCCACTTAAGTAGCCCTCTGACCATGGTTCAGGCCTGTCACCGCAAAGCCTATATATGCAGTTTTGTTTTGTAAATATGAAAAACATTGTTTAAAAAATAAGTAATGCCCTGACAAGATGGCATGTGAATAATGGTTTAATCTTGTGTGCAAAAAAACGAAACAAAAGGTGTTAAATAAAACACTCATGCTTTGGAACAGTTCTCTGAAGTTACGTTTGATTGACTCAAATAAATGGTTCTATCTAGACACTTTGATTGTTGTATACTTTTTGAAAAGTTAGCAAGTACTTATCTATTTTTTGCCTGCTATCTGTCTCTGTTTAGTCTGGGCTGGGTGGCAGCTGGGCTTTGTGTATTCCCTCTAGACAGCCACACACAAAGAAAGTTTTGGTGTGTTTTGATGGGCCATCCTGGGTGATGGGAAGGAGGAGCTGGACACAGCCTCACACTTTCACCTGAATAGGCTGTGCCCTGTCTACGCACAAAGGGCTGGATATGCCCTGGAGTGAGTCTGGAGTCAGAGCAGGAAGGGAGGCCCTCTGTGCACTTCAAAGCATTCTTTAAGGCAGAGTTCTTCAAACTGTGGGGCGCGCCCCCCTAGGGGGGCGCAACACCATCCTTGGGGGGGCGCGAACTCCTCTCTAATTTTACAACTACTCTCTAATTTCACCTTTGTTCTCTGTGGCAAGTCGAGGGAGGAGGGAGGGGAAATCGACGAGGCACGAAGTGCCCATTCTTTTATAATGTTTACCCTCCCAGGAGGGGGTTAATTCATTCAGCTTCAGCAAGGAGGCAGGAAGTCTCCTCTACTAAACGGAAAACTGCCTTTCGAGGACATTTAATTTAGGAAAAGAGGTCTGTGATGGTTTCTGATGATATTCACAGAAGCCATGGTGACGTGGGAGGCGCTGCTTTAGGTGACTGAGCCCAAATGAAAATTATGGTTCGTGAAAAAATGGGAACAGCGCAATTGCAAACAGGAAGCATTTAAAGTTGACACGGAGCCCGGCCCCCCTTTGAAATGAAGTGAATCCATACCAAGAGCACAAAATCGTAAAGAACAAAATCATCCAGAAATTGGGCAAAGTCACAACATTCAGACCATGAAACAGGACATATTGTTGCAGCCTCATTTTGACACATTTATAGCAATTGATTTGTGGCGCTTGCCAATGGTCCCTTAATCCACATTCCTGACTGTCTGTCCCCAGAGGAGAAATACGGAAGCCTCATTAACATACAAATGGTCTTTTAAAGACCTGTGAAGTGCTTGGGTGCGGGGGTCTGTGTGTGCCCTGAAGCTGTATCAGCCCGGGCACAGACAGGCAGGATGAGATGAAGAGGGTGATAGAGGGAGGTAGAGGGAGGGAGACAGAGGGAAGAAGGAACAAGCATTTGCAATGCAATTGGTCTCGCATTAGCAAAGTTTGAAGTTGTTGGTATTTTAAATGGCATTGTTTTTTATCTATTTGTTTTTAAAAGCGTCCGTGGTGCATTATTTATTATAGTTTTATGTAGCACTATGTTCTAACGTTGCATTAGAGGCGAATTAACACATTCCGTGCTGCTTGACTCCCGCACAATAGGAGCATCAGCTGAGAGGCCACTATTTGAATGGGCACAATCACAAAGCTGTATTTAACTGCCTTGAGGACGCCTCTATTTGGAGGGTTGCAGCTAAGTACTGTAACAATTCCCACATCTCAATGATAGATGTACTTTTTAGTGTACTTTTGATAAATATACAAATATATTTTTAAAAACGTTAAGGAAGCTAACAAGAATGCGTTCTTAAATTATAATATTAAAAGTACCTTACCTTATATTTACGTACTAAATATAGCAAGGCTTTCAGCTTGCCAATTCACCGAAGTGTCTCCGTTGGAACAAATGTTTGCAAATGCTTGCTTGTGTGTGCTTAAGTAGAGGAGCGGGAAAGGGAGGCGGAGGGAAAGGGAGGGAGAGGGATGGAGGGAAATGGAGGCAACAGAGGGAGAGCGAGGGAGGGAGGGAAAGGGAGGGAGAGGGAGGGAGAGAAAGGGAGGCAACAGAGGGAGAGCGAGGGAGGGAAATGGAGGGAGAGAAAGGGAGGCAGACAGAGGGAGAGGTAGGGAGGGAAAGGAAGGAGGGAAAGGAAGGCAGACAGAGGGAGAGCGAGGGAGGGAAGGAAAGGAGGGAGGCAATGGGAGGCAGACAGTGAGAGCGAGGGAGGTGGGAAAGGGGGAAGGAGGCAGACAGAGGGAGAGCGAGGGAGGGAGGGAAAGGGAGACAGAAAGAGGGAGACAAAGAGAGGGGGAGGGAGGGAAACAGAGGGAGAGGGAGGGAAACAGGGAAACAGACAGGGAGACAAAGAGAGGGAGAGGGAGGGAGACAGAGAAAGGGAGACAGACAGAGGGAGACAAGGAGAGGGAGGGAGACAGAGAAAGGGAGAGGGAGACAGAGAAAGGGAGAGGGAGACAGAGAAAGGGAGAGAGAGGGAGACAGAGGGTGACAGAGGGAGGGAGGGGGAGGGCGACAGAGTGAGGAGGGCGACAGAGTGAGGAGGGTAGGAGAGAGAGGGAGACAGAGAGGGATAGGGAAGGAGAGAGAGGGAGACAGAGAGAGAGGGAGACAGACAGAGAGAGAGAGAGGGAGACAGAGACAGAGAGAGAGAGACAGAGAGAGAGAGGGAGTGAGACAGTCTGAGTGAGATAGTGGGAGAGAGTGAGAGAGAGATGTGTGTATGCCTGGTCTGGTGGCTCAGTGGACGAAGGCGTATGCTGCAGGGACCTCTGTTCAACCTCAGTTTTTTTGTTTTCTCTAGCCCTGCCCTCTCCCCCACTTACCCTGCCCCCACCGGTGCGGCCCTCGGACACAAACCACACTGTAAATTTGGCCCCCGAGAGAAAGTTTGTGACTGCCCATGGTTTAACACGTTTGAAACCCTACTCTGCCCTCAATAACATTCTGAGTTACTTCAAGTGTCTTGGAATGCACCTTGCATTCAGACAACTCTCTTCTCATTCTCAAAAATCCATCCACAGATTGAGCGTCTGTGACGAAAAACGGGCACACCCGTAACATTTATGTTGGTGGTGTTATCAATCAATGTCATGTGTAAAACAAAGCATCCTAGTAAAAACAATTTGCGCACATTTTATCTAGGAAAATGGTGGTTTGAGCTATGTAATAATCTGTCATTTCAGCACCCCCACTCGCAAACCTGCACTTAACTAAACACTCTTATTATGTTGGACATTATATGCTGGATATGGCCCGGGTTTGGCGCGGCGGTAAATTATGTAGTGTACCAGATTCCCGAAATTTCTGTCAGGTTTTGGGGGGGGCCCAACAGCTGAAAAAAGTGAGCTGGGGGGGCTCAACCTACAAAAGTTTGAAGACCTCTGCTTTAAGGTCTCCCCCACTTCAAAGGGACTACATGGTATAAGTACTGGACCTCTGACACCGTAACTTCAGTACACTTCTGGACTTGTGACCACTCTGCCAGGAAGAAGAACTGCTGGGCTGCTGAAAGGACTGCCACTCCGCTGGACTGCTGCTTAGCTGGATTCTAGTCTTGCTGAGCAGCCCTGCTGCCTGCTGTTCTCCTGCCTAGTTAAGAAGGACCGGAACCGCATTACTTGAACCTAGAGTGACTCCAAGGGCTTGCTGATGGGCCTCCTGTTCTAAGTCTCAGGGACATCAAAGACTTCAACTCATCCTGCTACAGCACCTGGACTTTGCTTGCTGCAAGTCTTGCCTTACCACGTGGTGCAAACCCAGCCTGGAACCTTAGAAGTAGGCATAAAGTGCTGCTTCAACCAGGACCCACACATCCTCTTTGGAACTTATGAATCTTCGCCTTTGCGTGAGTCCAAACCAGCTCATCCTCATCATTGTGTGATGGGGGCCCAGCGCATCACCCTCCAGAATCAACGCTTGCTCACAGCAGGAGCCATAGCCGCACATCGCATTTGGACCCAGCACTTCGCACTCAGAAGCAACGCATCGCTGAGGTTGCATGGAGAAAATCGATGCATCTAGTCCACTGCTTGGCTCGACTCATCGGTTTTAATGCACCTTGCATCTTCATCGACGACGCTGCATCCAGGACCAAGGCACTTTAGTTTAGGGGGCCCAAGTGGGTCTCCGTATCTGGCCCGCATGCCGTTGCGGTCAACCTGAACTTTGACTGTGCCTCAGTCTAGCACATCCAGATATATCCCATTTAAGCACTAATTAGGTGCTATTTTGCATTTATTCTTTAAAATGTTATATCTTGACTTCTACTTATTGGATTTTTTCATTTTGGTATTGGTTTATTTATAAATGTATTCACTATTTTCTAACCTTGTGTGTAGTATTTTTGTAGGGTTTTTAGTGTTACTGTATGAAGTGTTGCACAAATACTTTACACTTTGTCTAGGTTAAGCCTGATTGATCTGTGCCAAGCTACCAGAGGGTGAGCACAGGATAATTTAGGATGTGTTGTCGCTTACCCTGACTAGGATTGTGGTTCCTGCTTGGACAGGCTGCATATCTCTGCCAACTGTAAACCCAGGAGCATATTTCCAAAGAATTGGCATAGGACAGCGCCACAAGTTATTTTTCTGCACGACCCTTCGCCAATTCGAAAGGACAGAAAAGCACCATATTTACAAGCTACAGTGCATTCCTGACCTTTCAGCCATGGTGCAAGGATGTTCGTGTTGTTGGAATGATTGTTTTTGTGCAGAAAGGGGTATTTTCCTGCACAAAGACAATCACAAATGACGTTTTCCTCTTTCCAGGTGGGCTGCAGAATGCAACACACCTGAAAAGAGGAAAAGACGAGGAGAAATGTAAACATTTCTCCTCATTACGCCTGCTCTGGGGACGCGTACATTTCTGCCACTGCCCCAAGTTCACCCTATGTTGTAAATCTAGGGCAGTGTCAAAATCCATGGGTGTTGTATGGGAACGGAAAACAACACAAGAATATCCACGGGTCTGAAGAGTAAGAGCAGACCCTAGAGCAATTTCGTACCTAAAAATCTGTAATCTAATTTGTAGAGAAAAAACGTGTAGCTAACAAAACCTTAAAAAAGGAAATCCTTAAAAAAGGAGATCCTTAAAAAGGAAGGATTCCCATCACTCACTGAGGTGACATGCTTTATCATCTGGGGTCTCTTCCTAGTTGCACACTATTGCAGCCAAGGGCTACAACCCTCTCACTGAGCGAGGGGAGCTCACTGATGTTTTTTAAAACAATAAAATCTGAATGGGAAGCTCTGTAAAACGTACCAGATGTGAGAAAGCGTATGAGTATCTAAGTGATGGGTGCAGTGCAGGCCAATAAAGGTGAAAGTGAGATTAAAATTGGATAGTAAGAGAAAATAATTTAATAAGTATCTGTTGTCATCCAAGTTGAAAACAGTGTAAAGGCAGTTTTAACAAAATAACTGCGGAAATGTAATAACTGGGTCTACATGTTTCAGCCAACCAGATTTAAAGAAATCCAAGGCCTTCCTCAGGACCACAAAAAAACATCTTTTGCTACTGCGTAGTGAAAAGTAAAAATACAAACAAGGTTGGAACTAATACAACCATGTAACCTGTGTGGCAGGTGTTTAAAATCTCCTTACTCCACAAGCTGCTGATGGCACCTGTGTTTTATGAGGATAGGACCTCACCTCACCTGGTGACAGCTCAGGAATGGAGACCCCACTCTGTTCGTCGGTACCCCAGGCTACCTTTGAGCCGTTAGGAGGAGGTGAATGGGAATACCCACAGCAACAGCAATGGCATGCCTCCCTGCCACAATGTAAGGCAATGCAGCGACTTGCGCTGCGTGACCTTACACCTTATCTTCAAGCCCATAATGGCAACGCAGGGTGGTTTTGCGTGGCCTTGTAGAAATGGGCCTGCTCTGTGCACCACGGAGCATCAAAAAAAGTGACACTCCAGTGGTGCAAGGAACTTGTATAAATGCCCCTAGATTTCTAAGTTACCCTATTTGAATGTGGGCCTATCATTTTATATTTATTTATTTATTTAAAGAGTTTTATATAGCGCTGGCTAGACCCGGAGGTATCAGAGCGCTTTACATGAGAATCAACAATGTAACAGAAAAAGTTCAACAATTACACAATAAATCCTAGAAAAATAGGCAATACCGTTAGGAGAGGAGAGAGAGGAGAGAGAAAAGTAGTGGAGGGGGCAGTGGAGGTGAGAAAGAGAGGATAAGGGAAGAGACAATAATGAGAGACGGAAAGAAAGTCTGTCTAAAGACCGACTAAAGACCGACTGGGTAGGTGAGGACCCAGGAGGAATCCACGGCCCATCGCACCTATAGCTAAACCAGGAAGCTCCATCGGGTATCAGATAAAAAAGTTCTGTCTCAATACTTTGAGAAGGGGAGAAGGAGAGACATAAATAGATGGAAGATGCGGGAGGAGACAACAGGAGGGATGAAAGGAAGTGCAACAATGTGGTTTAACAGTGTAACAGAAAAAGATCAACAATTACAACATTACATCAGACAATCAGCAATACATGAGGAGAGGAGAGAAAGGAGAGAGAAAGGAAGTGGGGGGTAGGTGAGGTGAGAACGTGAGGATAAGGGAAGAGACAACCGTAGAGACAAGAGGAAATCTGTCTAAAGACCGACTGGGTAGGTGACGACCAAGGAGGGAATCCACAGTCCATTTCCCCTATAGCTAAACCAGGTAGTTCCATCGGGCATCAGACAAAGTAGATCGGTCTCAAATGTCGAGGAAAGAGGATCGCAGAAACACAGTATGGGAGGGAGATACGGCAGAAAGACGAAGGAAAGTCTGTCCAGAGACCGGCTGGGTAGGTGACGGTCGAGGGGGAAATCCCAAAACCCATCCCCTCTATAGCTATCATGTAGCTCCACCGGGCTTTGGCCAAATAGCTAGGTCTCAAAGAGAAACATTAAATAACATGGAGGGCAAAATAAATGGAGCATTGGAGGGGAGGGAACAGGGAAGGTGAGAAAGGGAGGATATGGGAAGAGACAACAAGCATGGACGAAATGAAATCTGTCTAAAGGCCGACTGGGTAGGTGACGACCAAGGAGGGAATCCATGGCCCATCTCCCCTATAGCCAAACCAGGTAGCTCCATCGGGCATCAGACAAAAAAGTTCAGTCTCAATACATTGAGAGAGGGGAGAAGTAGAGATATAAATAGAGGGGGGAAGCGGGAAGAGACGACAGGAGAGACAAAAGGAAGTCTGTCTAAAGACCGACTGGGTAGGTGGCGTCCAAGGAGGGAATACCCGACCTGTCTCCCCATAGCTAAACCAGGTAGCTCCATCGGGCATCAGACAAAATAGCTAGCTCTCATATGACGCTGGAAATTCACAGGTAAACAGGGTGGGGACTAGGGCAAGGACAGGTGGGGGCAAAGGTTAGTAACAGAAAAGAGGAGAGGAGTAGAGCAGGGAGGGGAAGGGGGTAGGTAGTTCGGTAAAAAGTTCCCATGGATCTGCTGTGAGGCATTCAGAAAGCAGGTACTTTTCTTCACAGGCGCCATCTTGAGGTTAAAACGCCAGGTGAGAGTTATGCCAGTTAATTATAGCTTCTGCCTTCTAACACAGGAAAGTTACTATCATGCACCACAGTGCTGTACAACACCCATTCAAACATCCACGGAACAGCGATAGAATAGAAACCATACTTCTCTTGCAATTACTATAAAAAAGGAAAAAAACAATAATTGTGTGAAAACAGATACAAGGCAAAACTACAGTCGTAAAGGCATGTACGAATCTAAGTGAAATAAGTGGAATTTAACATTTTCTAAAAGTAAAATATCCAATAAGCTACACCTCGTTTGTAACCCATGTCATAACAGCCATTTTTTTAACGTTTTCCCCCCGTTTTACTGTACTCTTTGATCTTCGGAAGCATAGTTTATTTGCTCTTAGAGCATCTTAATCATCCAGCGATCTTAATACTTGCTGTTATATAAGCATGAGTCCCCAGCCAGGATCTTTCTTCTAAGTCAGGCACAACACCTGAGACAACTGCCCTACATTCAGGGGAAGCCAATTGAGCCCACTGGATCTTATTGGTTTTGCTCTGTTCGCCCTAAGTTGGCAAGGTATGCCCAGCCGTGGGTCCCTTGCCCACTTTGCCACTGGATTCAAGCTAGCCTGGCTGATGATGGCTGATTAGCCAGAAACTGGTCCCAGGATGCTCGTTTCCGGTCCACGGAAGACATGGTTTGTCAGTTCGTGCTGGATTGTTCCCATGAGGAAAAGGGTCAGACTGATTTGCATATGGTTATGTCTGAACTGGGGTGGTGCAGTGAGCTAAAGAATGATGGTGGATTAAACCCAGATCAGTTGACTGGGGGTGAGTGCTTGCAATGTTCAACACTCCGTCCATCATCCCCTTTGGTTTTGCTTTGTTCGCCCTAAGCTGGCAGGGTATGCTCAGACGTGAGTCCCTTGCTTACTTTGCCACTGGATTCAAGCTAGCCTGGTTGATGACGGCTGATTAGCCAGAAACCGGTCCCTGGGTTGGCGGAGTGAGCTAAAGAATGATGATGGATTAAACCCAGATCAGTTGACTGGGGGTGAGTGCTTGCAATGTTTAACACTCCGTCCATCATCCCCTTTGATTTTGCTTTTTATTTGATCAAATCTCCAGGCCTGCAGGTATGAAGCAGCCAGCACCAGGCAGGACAGCCCTGAGGGGAACAAAAGAGGATTTAGGTCGGCCAGCAGCATCAGAATACCACGGCAAGGTGGGTAATGGAAGCTGCATTCAACAGGAATTATTCTGTGACGACCGACCAATCAGCCCATGTGGATTCATGGACCTGCCACTGGTTCAGCAAATCCACAATGAATGACATCACTAAAGCTCCCTTGTGTAGTTGTGCATCTTAATGTTTTTAACTCGATCCACAAATGCGTAGAGGATCTGCAAATTATCGGTCAAGATATTGCAATTAAATGAAAATATTGAAGCTCGCCTCACCCCATTTTGATATCCTAATGTCTCATAACCTAGCAAACGGATTTACAGCAAAAGAAGCACAGGCACACCTCTGAGTAAAGTTTTAGTTTCATGCCAAGTTTGGTGTACTTCCAGTCAGCGTTCTTTGCAAATTTTCCTCCGGGCATGAAAGAAGAAAACACTCATGTTTTTTAAACCCTACTGTTATTTTTCAAACCTCCTTCGAGTCTACAATGGAAACCTGACATGCCAAAACGAAGCCACACTGATTGGAAGCAAAGCAAAAATTATCTTTCCAGTAAAAACTCAAACCTCACCATAAGTACAGAGTATGTAATATGAACTCTACACACTTTACATTTACTTTCCTTCCTCTTTTTCCTGAGCATAATACTGACTTTTCTTGTACCATGGAAATATTCAGGATGTCAAAATAAAGACATAGGTAAACAAGCATTGAAAATGCAATAGGTCTTGCCCTCGTTTAAGTTGAAGCAATTCTGTTTGTAATTAGGTGGCTTTTTTGCTTTGGTTTTATTAGTGTTTGTCAAACTTTCATGTACATAACATGGATATGTATGCATATATGTATATGTATGCATGCATTTATATTTGTATTTATATAGATATGCAGATGTATATATGTATATGTTTATATACGTATGTATGTATAGATATATACACATACATATATATAAATGCATATGCATATATATATATATATATATATATATATATATATATATATATATATATATATATACATACATATATATAAATGCATATGCATATATATATATTTTTTTTTTCTAACAAAGGCTCTGCAACAGGAGATCACTCGACAGCAGTTAAGGTACACATGCCTCAATTTATTTCATTACGGTGGTGAACAACAACCGTCATTTTTCCTTGTCTGCCCGACCCGTTTCTGAGCTGTTCGCTCCTTCCTCATGGGCAATCAGGTACTGCAGTTTCGTGGCATTTGAGTTGTCCCATCCTAAACTGCCTTTTGTAGAAACAGTCTCAGGTGTGCGCTTTGTAGCCTCATTGAATGCTGGGACATGTGGTCTTTCTCAATGTTTGTAACACCCTCAGTGGGTCCCGCAGTCTCATTTGATTAACCAAGATCACAGTGGAAATATCCAGACCCACTGTGATAGTTTGAAGCACTTTAGTGTGCCCCGGTTCGTGTAATTTACCACCGCTCTTGTCAGAATCTGCTGTGCCGTTTTTCACCTCGGGTAGTTCCGATTCGACAGCCCCTTACTCCAGCGACTCCCTTCTCCTTTCCGAAGGTGGTGCTCTCCCCACGACGAAGCTGTCGTGCGTAAATTTTTTCTAACAAAGGCTCTGCAACAGGAGATCACTCGACAGCAGTTAAGGTACACATGCCTCAATTTATTTCATTACGGTGGTGAACAACAACCGTCATTTTTCCTTGTCTGCCCGACGTGGGGAGAGCACCACCTTCGGAAAGGAGAAGGGAGTCGCTGGAGGAAGGGGCTGTTGAATCGGAACTACCCGAGGCGAAAAACGGCACAGCAGATTCTGACAAGAACGGTGGTAAATTACACGAACCGGGGCACACTAAAGTGCTTCAAACTATCACAGTGGGTCTGGATATTTCCACTGTGATCTTGGTTAATCAAATGAGACTGCGGGACCCACTGAGGGTGTTACAAACATTGAGAAAGACTACATGTCCCAGCATTCAATGAGGCTACAAAGCGCAAACCTGAGACTGTTTCTACAAAAGGCAGTTTAGGATGGGACAACTCAAACGCCACGAAACTGCAGTACCTGATTGCCCATAAGGAAGGAGCGAACAGCTCAGAAACGCGTCGGGCAGACAAGGAAAAATGACGGTTGTTGTTCACCACCGTAATGAAATAAATTGAGGCATGTGTACCTTAACTGCTGTCGAGTGATCTCCTGTTGCAGAGCCTTTGTTAGAAAAATTTACGCACAACAGCTTAGTCGTGGGGAGAGCACCACCTTCGGAAAGGAGAAGGGAGTCGCTGGAGGAAGGGGCTGTCGAATCGGAACTACCCGAGGCGAAAAACGGCACAGCAGATTCTGACAAGAACGGTGGTAAATTACACGAACCGGGGCACACTAAAGTGCTTCAAACTATCACAGTGGGTCTGGATATTTCCACTGTGATCTTGGTTAATCAAATGAGACTGCGGGACCCACTGAGGGTGTTACAAACATTGAGAAAGACTACATGTCCCAGCATTCAATGAGGCTACAAAGCGCACACCTGAGACTGTTTCTACAAAAGGCAGTTTAGGATGGGACAACTCAAACGCCACGAAACTGCAGTACCTGATTGCCCATGAGGAAGGAGTGAACAGCTCAGAAACGCGTCGGGCAGACAAGGAAAAATGACGGTTGTTGTTCACCACCGTAATGAAATAAATTGAGGCATGTGTACCTTAACTGCTGTCGAGTGATCTCGTGTTGCAGAGCCTTTGTTAGAAAAAATTTACGCACGACAGCTTCGTCGTGGGGAGAGCACCACCTTCGGAAAGGAGAAGGGAGTCGCTGGAGGAAGGGGCTGTCGAATCGGAAGTACCCGAGGCGAAAAACGGCACAGCAGATTCTGACAAGAACGGTGGTAAATTACACGAACCGGGGCACACTAAAGTGCTTCAAACCATCACAGTGGGTCTGGATATTTCCACTGTGATCTTGGTTAATCAAATGAGACTGCGGGACCCACTGAGGGTGTTACAAACATTGAGAAAGACTACATGTCCCAGCATTCAATGAGGCTACAAAGCGCACACCTGAGACTGTTTCTACAAAAGGCAGTTTAGGATGGGACAACTCAAACGCCACGAAACTGCAGTACCTGATTGCCCATGAGGAAGGAGCGAACAGCTCAGAAACGCGTCGGGCAGACAAGGAAAAATGACAGTTGTTGTTCACCACCGTAATGAAATAAATTGAGGCATGTGTACCTTAACTGCTGTCGAGTGATCTCGTGTTGCAGAGCCTTTGTTAGAAAATATTTACGCACGACAGCTTCGTCGTGGGGAGAGCACCACCTTCGGAAAGGAGAAGGGAGTCGCTGGAGGAAGGGGCTGTCGAATCGGAACTACCCGAGGCGAAAAACGGCACAGCAGATTCTGACAAGAACGGTGGTAAATTACACGAACCGGGGCACACTAAAGTGCTTCAAACCATTACAGTGGGTCTGGATATTTCCACTGTGATCTTGGTTAATCAAATGAGACTGCGGGACCCACTGAGGGTGTTACAAACATTGAGAAAGACTACATGTCCCAGCATTCAATGAGGCTACAAAGCGCACACCTGAGACTGTTTCTACAAAAGGCAGTTTAGGATGGGACAACTCAAACGCCACGAAACTGCAGTACCTGATTGCCCATGAGGAAGGAGCGAACAGCTCACAAACGCGTCGGGCAGACAAGGAAAAATGACAGTTGTTGTTCACCACCGTAATGAAATAAATTGAGGCATGTGTACCTTAACTGCTGTCGCGTGATCTCCTGTTGCAGAGCCTTTGTTAGAAAAAATTTACGCACAACAGCTTCGTCGTGGGGAGAGCACCACCTTCGGAAAGGAGAAGGGAGTCGCTGGAGGAAGGGGCTGTCGAATCGGAACTACCCGAGGCGAAAAACGGCACAGCAGATTCTGACAAGAACGGTGGTAAATTACACGAACCGGGGCACACTAAAGGGCTTCAAACTATCACAGTGGGTCTGGATATTTCCACTGTGATCTTGGTTAATCAAATGAGACTGCGGGACCCACTGAGGGTGCTACAAACATTGAGAAAGACTACATGTCCCAGCATTCAATGAGGCTACAAAGCGCACACCTGAGACTGTTTCTACGAAAGGCAGTTTAGGATGGGACAACTCAAACGCCACGAAACTGCAGTACCCGATTGCCCATGAGGAAGGAGCGAACAGCTCAGAAACGCGTCGGGCAGAAAAGGAAAAATGACGGTTGTTGTTCACCACCGTAATGAAATAAATTGAGGCATGTGTACCTTAACTGCTGTCGAGTGATCTCCTGTTGCAGAGCCTTTGTTAGAAAAAAATTACGCACGACAGCTTCGTTGTGGGGAGAGCACCACCTTCGGAAAGGAGAAGGGAGTCGCTGGAGGAAGGGGCTGTCGAATCGGAACTACCTGAGGCGAAAAACGGCACAGCAGATTCTGACAAGAACGGTGGTAAATTACACAAACCGGGGCACACTAAAGTGCTTCAAACTATCACAGTGGGTCTGGATATTTCCACTGTGATCTTGGTTAATCAAATGAGACTGCGGGACCCACTGAGGGTGTTACAAACATTGAGAAAGACTACATGTCCCAGCATTCAATGAGGCTACAAAGCGCAAACCTGAGACTGTTTCTACAAAAGGCAGTTTAGGATGGGACAACTCAAACGCCACGAAACTGCAGTACCTGATTGCCCATAAGGAAGGAGCGAACAGCTCAGAAACGCGTCGGGCAGACAAGGAAAAATGACGGTTGTTTTTCACCACCGTAATGAAATAAATTGAGGCATGTGTACCTTAACTGCTGTCGAGTGATCTCCTGTTGCAGAGCCTTTGTTAGAAAACTTTACGCACAACAGCTTCGTCGTGGGGAGAGCACCACCTTCGGAAAGGAGAAGGGAGTCGCTGGAGGAAGGGGCTGTCGAATCGGAACTACCCGAGGCGAAAAACGGCACAGCAGATTCTGACAAGAACGGTGGTAAATTACACGAACCGGGGCACACTAAAGTGCTTCAAACCATTACAGTGGGTCTGGATATTTCCACTGTGATCTTGGTTAATCAAATGAGACTGCGGGACCCACTGAGGGTGTTACAAACATTGAGAAAGACTACATGTCCCAGCATTCAATGAGGCTACAAAGCGCACACCTGAGACTGTTTCTACAAAAGGCAGTTTAGGATGGGACAACTCAAACGCCACGAAACTGCAGTACCTGATTGCCCATGAGGAAGGAGCGAACAGCTCACAAACGCGTCGGGCAGACAAGGAAAAATGACAGTTGTTGTTCACCACCGTAATGAAATAAATTGAGGCATGTGTACCTTAACTGCTGTCGCGTGATCTCCTGTTGCAGAGCCTTTGTTAGAAAAAATTTACGCACAACAGCTTCGTCGTGGGGAGAGCACCACCTTCGGAAAGGACAAGGGAGTCGCTGGAGGAAGGGGCTGTCGAATCGGAACTACCCGAGGCGAAAAACGGCACAGCAGATTCTGACAAGAACGGTGGTAAATTACACGAACCGGGGCACACTAAAGGGCTTCAAACTATCACAGTGGGTCTGGATATTTCCACTGTGATCTTGGTTAATCAAATGAGACTGCGGGACCCACTGAGGGTGCTACAAACATTGAGAAAGACTACATGTCCCAGCATTCAATGAGGCTACAAAGCGCACACCTGAGACTGTTTCTACGAAAGACAGTTTAGGATGGGACAACTCAAACGCCACGAAACTGCAGTACCCGATTGCCCATGAGGAAGGAGCGAACAGCTCAGAAACGCGTCGGGCAGACAAGGAAAAATGACGGTTGTTGTTCACCACCGTAATGAAATAAATTGAGGCATGTGTACCTTAACTGCTGTCGAGTGATCTCCTGTTGCAGAGCCTTTGTTAGAAAAAAATTACGCACGACAGCTTCGTCGTGGGGAGAGCACCACCTTCGGAAAGGAGAAGGGAGTCGCTGGAGGAAGGGGCTGTCGAATCGGAACTACCTGAGGCGAAAAACGGCACAGCAGATTCTGACAAGAACGGTGGTAAATTACACGAACCGGGGCACACTAAAGTGCTTCAAACTATCACATTGGGTCTGGATATTTCCACTGTGATCTTGGTTAATCAAATGAGACCGCGGGACCCACTGAGGGTGTTACAAACATTGAGAAAGACTACATGTCCCAGCATTCAATTAGGCTACAAAGCGCACACCTGAGACTGTTTCTACAAAAGGCAGTTTAGGATGGGACAACTCAAACGCCACGAAACTGCATTACCTGATTGCCCATGAGGAAGGAGCGAACAGCTCAGAAACGCGTCGGGCAGACAAGGAAAAATGACGGTTGTTGTTCACCACCGTAATGAAATAAATTGAAGCATGTGTACCTTAACTGCTGTCGAGTGATCTCCTGTTTCAGAGCCTTTGTTAAAAAAAAAAATATATATATATATATATATATATATATCTGGAAACCCTCAAACCACTTCCTGAATTCTCCCAGCGGCAGTCAGGCGAGGAAAGAGACGCAGACCTCTGGAGTTTTGCAAGTGGGCAGTATTTTATTGCAGTGACCCAAACACAACGCGTTTCAAGCTCGTAAGCCCTTGATCACGTGTCACAAGATTGCATACACCATGATAGCAATTTAAAGTGCAAAAAGCGCCCCTCCTACTGTTTGCATCACAGACCACATGTGTATTAACATAGAAAAAATACTATGTATATATAGCTTTCTTCTTTTGTTACAATGTTACTGCTAACACCACGGAACATGATATCACTATTGACATATTAACCCCATTTGGACAGATACTCTATGTCTGGGTTTTCAATTGATAAAATATGTCACAGAACTTTATAAAAAAATAAATATAATTATAGTTCTTATGATTAAAATATTTTCTTACAAAAAGGCAAAACCAACCTTTTCTGTTGCCGTATTAGTAAGCAGTAATTCAGGGAGAAATAAATAACCGGTTAAATCCGTTTTATCAAATTACCCTGTGTCAAAGCCAAACTGTTATACATTGCAATCAATCTCTAAAACAGTTTCTTAAGTCTATACACATGAATAGTCTATAACCTTAGAGAGGGTTCCCAAAAGTGCCTATAAGTGCATCCCTTACCAAATAGTAAAGTGCTAGTGCAAAAAAATGGTGCAAACTTCTCAACATAATCAAATTTGGTTTAACGGGTCTAATATACCATTGGCCCCAAGAATACATGTTAATGAAGAAATGGGAAATGTCGGTATTCATAAAAAATCCCAAGAACCATTTGATTAAAAAACAATTAATTAAATTTCCTTGTTTCAAAGAGAGAAATTCTACATGAGGGAAAAATAGATATATACAAGCTATATACATATATTCTATTTACAAGGACCAATTCATATATTTACAAGACTGAGATACATGAACCAACGCGATAAGACCATGCTGTGATTAGCTTATTATTACAGAAAACTCCGCATGTCTTCCGTCGTGTTCAAACCGTTGGGCCATTTGCAATCTAGGTCCAAGATATACTTGGTCTCCAATTGCCGGAGTTGGCGTTCTCTGTTGCCCCCTCTTCTCTTTTTACTTACAGCGTCGATTACATAATAAGAAAGGCAATTGATGTTGTTAGCATGCACTTTCTTAAAATGTCTGGCAACAGGGTATGTTGCGTCGCTGTGTAAGATGGCCCTAATATGCTGTAAAATCCTGACGTGCACCTGCAGCTTCGTGCTACCCACGTAGCGTAGTCCACAGGTACACGTCAGGACATACACAGCATATTCAGTCTTGCAGGTGTAATTGCCTGTAATTGGGTTGGAAGTGGACTTAAAGGGCGTATGATAAGCAGTCATGTTGCATCCAAAATTGCACGCTCTACATGTTGAACATTTGGTGAAACCTTTCCTAGTGGGCATCCAGGTAGTGACTTTCTTAATTTCAGGGGACACTCTATCCAATCTGCTGCCCATAGTGCTGCTTCGTCTAAAAGTGATGACAGGTTTGGCAGCTACCCTAGTTCGTAAGATGTTATCTGTCAAAACTACAGGCCAATGTTTATTTATAATAGACCTGATCTGACGCTCCTCTCGGTTGAACGTAGTGATCAACCTGGGAGTATCTGATGTTAGAGCTGGGCTGTCTGCGCTGGCAGTATTAGGGCATGGTTCTTCTGTGAAAAGGCTACTTCTAGGTCTAGTTTTGGCCTTTTCCTCTGCCTCCCTAATTATTTTGGTAGAGTATCCTCTGTCTTTCAATCTGATTAATAAATCAGATTTGCACTTATCAAATTGTTCCTCATTGCTACAAATCCTTTTTATCCTCAGGATTTCTCCATAAGGAATACTAGCAATGAGGTGCCTGGGATGCGAACTAGTGGCGTGCAAAGTGATGTTACCGGAAGTCGCCTTCCTGAACAATGTACTTTCAAGGGTGTTGTTGTGTACAAAGATCTTAACATCAAGAAATTCAATTTCTTTTCTCTCTATGTGGGAAGTAAATCTTAAATTTAAATCATTTTTGTTGATCTCATTCACAAACAATGTAGCTTCCTCTTCTGTACCCTCCCACAGAATGAACACATCATCTATGTACCGCAGATAAGATCTGATGTGGGTGTTGTATGCCTCTGAGAAGGTGGTCATAAGGACCCGCTCCTCCCACCAGCCAACATGCAAGCATGCGTAGCTGGGGGAGAAGCAGGCCCCCATCGCCACCCCTCTCATTTGTTTGTACAGATCTTTGTCGAACAAAAAATAATTATTGTTCAGACACCATATTTATATATATTTTCGCTCCATCCGCACCAACCACGAGTCACTCATTAGGCGGGTGCTGTAGCGAGTAGGTGCCCCGCGCCAATATTCCAGCTCCATAAACCTCCAAATTCAATAGGAAGTAAAACAGCACTCGCAGGGTGATTCAAAACGGCATTTTTAATTAACAGTTAAGAAAAACGCGTTTCGGAGATTACTCCTTCGTCAGTGTCAATGTGTTAGACGTACAGGCGCCTTTTGAACCAATCATTGTGAATTCTATTGAAACAGAGAGGGGATTAGCTCACTAAAGCCATAATTCGTGCCATCTTGAAGGTATTTCATACTGTATGTAAACACAATTTCTTTATATACACACCATCAGTTAAGTCTTTTCTTACAATTTATCACATTGCACGTGGATCAGCAATTAGCAACCATTGATAGGTTGCTAGAACCCTCTTTGTTCCAGTTACATCTACTAGTGGTTTTTCTTTTGATTAATCAACACTTCCCCATTTTAATACAGCAATTCATTCAATGATACCTAATGGGATATATTGCAACCAAAAACCAAAACAAAACTAAAGATGGCATTATGAAAAGTGTACTATTGAATAAGTCACTGCTGTTCCATATTCAGATGCCGTTGAATTTGAGGCAAAGTGACGGTATAAAAATTGCACCGTTACATCCTCTTTGATTATTAGTGGCCTCCCACTGAAATATGCCTAGCCGTGAATCGGCTTATGTTAAGTTTTACATAAATTTGGTTACACTACTTCACATAAGTATCATACTAAGATTTCTAATTCAGAAACTTTCTAGATAGTATCATAATAAACAAACGGAAAACAAAAAACCCAAAACAGGAATACTAGAGTATACAACTAATTTCCTAGGTGCACCGCTAATTCTCCCCCACTGTTCAATCCTCCAGGTGATTTAGTCTGCAGGTCTACAATAAATCTTGACTCTAACCTTCTCAATTTCAACACTCTATCACCCCCACTGGGGCTGTTTGGTACACAATCTAGACAAAAATATTCCAACAGATCCCTTTTACTTTTGTGTCTGATTGCAAAATGACGAGCCACAGGGTACGAAAAATCTTGCTTTGCGATGGCTCTCATGTGCTCTAAAATTCTCAGTTTTACACAATTAATTGTACTGCCAATATATCTTAGTCCGTAGGGACACTTGAGACAGTACACCGCGAAGGTTGTCTGACAGGTAAGGAATTTGTTTATCCTCCTACCTTCCTTAAGATCTTTAACTTCATATGAGAGGGTCCTTTTGCTAAAGGCACACGCCTTACATTTTCCACACGGAAAAAACCCTCTCATATATATATACATATACATATATATATATATATATATATATATATATATAGACACTGACGAAAGCTACGGCTGAAACGCGTCTGTTTCTATTTTGATTTGCGCAATAAATCCTAGACTGGATTTAAACTAACACGAGTGCTGGTCCTTCTGTTTTGTGACAGTGGAGCTTCATATATATATATATATCCAACCAAAGAGACGTGGACTGTTGTTCTGCTCTGTTTCTATTTTCATTTTATTTATTCTGCTTTTGCTACACATTATCTATGCAATTTTGATTTTGTCCTGCATTCATTTTTATTTAAAATTATTTATTTAAAACATTTATAGAGCGCGACTGTCACCTGGCAGGTATCCTGGCGCTGGTAGCTTACTCCTGGGTTAGAAGCAACGGGAGTTAATTAAGGGGGGGCGGGGGTGGAGGGCTGGGGGAAGAGCCAAGTTTTTATTCGTTTCCTGAAGGGTAGGAGCTGAGGAATTTGGCGAATGTCGGCAGGCAGACTGTTCCAGAGCTTGACAGCAGCTACTCTGAAAGATCTTCCCCCGATCCTAGCCTTCTTAAATCTTGGTACTTTCACGAGGCAAGCGGTTGCGGATCGTAGCGTTCTTGTAGGGATGTACCAAGAGAACAGATGTTGAAGAGGTCTTGGTCCTGAACCGTGTAGTGCCTTGAAGACCAAGCAAAGGGCCTTGAAAGCTATTCGTTGCTTCAAGGGAAGCCAGTGCAACTCGGCCAAGGCAGCAGTGGCCGAGGATCTCCTGGTCCATCCTAGGGCCAGTTTGGCTGCTGCCGACTGGACTCGTTGGAGTCTGTCCAACAGTGTCGAAGGAGATTCTAGCAGGAGGGCGTTACAATAGTCTAGGCGACTTAGAATAGTGCACCTGACTATCAATGCTCGGGCTGGAGGTGGTAACAATGGAAGGATTTTGCGCAGAGAGCGCATAAGGGCTGAGCAGGTGGCGACTGTTCTTGTAACCTGCGTTTCCATGCTAAGTTTGTTGTTTAGCATGACGCCCAAATTGCGAACGCTGGCGACAGGTAGCGGATTGTTTCGGTTTTCCGGGGACCAGAACTCCGCAGGCAGAAGGCGAGGTATACGGCTCGCAGGACAGAACAGAACCTCAGTTTTCGAGGAGTTGAATTGGAGGGAGTTCCGGTGTAACCAGCCTGCGGTGTCTCTTAGGCAGTTGTGGAAGGCTTCCAGAGGAATGGAGTCTTCGCCCTCCCAAGAGAGAATGAGCTGGGTATCGTCCGCATAATTTACTGTAGTCATCTTGTGGGATTTGATTAAAGTGACCAGTGGTTTTAAGTACACATTGAAAAGGATCGGACTGATAGAGGAACCCTGGGGTACACCGTGAGGGACAGGGGAGAAGGCAGATTGGAAAGGAGGGAGGGATACGGCCTGTTTTCTATCTCTAAGATAGGAGTGAAACCAGAGCAGGGCCGTGCCATCAACCCCAGCCTCTCTCAGCCTCTCAAGCAGGGTCACGTGGTTGACAGTATCGAATGCGGCAGACAGGTCCAATAAGATCAGTGCCACGGCTTGGCCCCTGTCTGCACGCCCTCGAAGTTCTTCCATGGCAGTAAGCACTGCTGTTTCTGTGCCATGGGCTGGACGAAATCCGAATTGGAAATCGTCCAGAACGTGATGCTGCTCGAGGTGAGTTGAGAGGCAGGTGCTGACCCAACGTTCTATCACTTTCGCCGGAAAGGGCAGAAGTGATATGGGGCGAAAATTGGAGAGGCATTCTGGATTCAGAGTTGGTTTCTTCAGTAGCGGGGTGATGAGTGCTTGCTTCCAGGGGTTGGGAACGAGGCCACAGCCGAGAGATTGATTGCAAATCCTCCGGAGGGTGTGGAATAGCTCATTCCCGCATGCTTTCCAGGTTTTCGGGGGCAGAGGGTCAAGGGGGGATCCCGAGGTAATGCCCCGTGCCAGTTTCTCAAATTCAGCTTCAGGGATCTGGGGAAAGGCCAGGAGACTTTCCCTAGGAGGGCATGCTGAGCTTAGAGGATCAAGGTTAGCGGAACCAACTCCGGGGGGGGTTGGAGTGTTATGTGCTGGGAGAGTTGCCAGGTTGTTGATGATGGTCTCGATTTTGTCCGTGAAAAACTGTGCGAGATTGTCACAGAGGATCTGAGATGGGGGAATAGATTTCTTGGCGCAGTCCGGATGTAAAATATTATCCAGAATTTGGAATATGCTTTTTGGACTGTTAGCTGCATTAAGTATAGTGGAGCAGTAGTAAGTCGATTTGCTCTCTGCAATGGCAGATTTGTAGTCACGGAGCGTATTTTTCCAAAGGGTTTTATTTTTGTCGCAGTATCCATGTCTCCACTTTCTCTCGGCCTGTTTACAGGCTAATTTAAGAGTTTTAAGGGAGTCATTGTACCAGGGAGCCGGTGCTCTACCTTTGGGTTTGCAATGTTTTAGTGGGACAACAGAGTCAGTGATGGAAGTGATTCTCGAGCTAAAGGCCCAGTAGTTGTTTTCAACCGAGCTGGTAGGAGAGAAGCTATCCTCCACATCAAAGACTTTGGTGGTGGCGCTGAGTTTTTCTAGGGCTTTCCAGTTTCGGTACGAAAATTCAGGTAGAGCGCTATTATCGGGCTTTCTTATTGTGGTGTTGGTAATGTAGAGTTTAATGAGTGAGTGGTCGGTCCAGCTCATAGGCAAAATGTCGCCTACTTGTATTAAATCAGGGCTTGAAAAAATAAGGTCGAGTCGATTGCCTGCAGAGTGGGTGGGATCCTTGATCAGTTGGTGAAGCCCCACGCTGTCACAGGACAGCAAGAGGTTGTCTAGACCTGTATCTAGGCTGCCAGTTGGCCAGAGATTGAAGTCTCCTAGAATAACTAGTTTGTTGTGGGAGGTTGCCATATTTGTAATGATAGTAAGAAGAGCTTGCTGTTGCGGGATGGAAAAAGCCCCTGGAGGTCGGTAGCAGATGATCACCGTGAAGGTGACTCCTGGGTGGCAGTTTATGGCCAAACCAAAGAGCTCAATTCCAGGCACTGGGTCTATGTCTATGGTGTTTATTTGCCATGAAGATCGGAAGATAATGCCAACTCCGCCGCCGCGGCCTTTGGGTCTGGGAAGATGCAGGATGTTGAAGTTTAACGGGCAGGCAGATGCTAAATCGATATCACAGTCGGCATGTGTCCAGGTCTCAGTTAGGAAAAGGACATCTAGATGGTGGGAATCTATGAGGAGATTGATTTCCGTGGCATGTTTAGGTAGGGATCTGACGTTCAGCAGACCTCCTACGATTAAGCCCTTATGGGTGAAGTCAGGTAGAGGAAAAGCTGTCTCTTCAAAAGAGAGCTTACCTTCATGTGCAGACCCTCGTAGATTGAGCAGTGCATCCCGGGAGTAACGTGGGGATTGTGGGCCGGATTGGGCATAGTTGGTGGCGCTAGGCGCGTCCTCGTCGTGGACGAGCGCAGACGAGCTTGCCTTGAGCGCGCCTTCGGCGCGCAAACGGCGCGCCCGCTGCGCTCGTCCGCTGCGCTTCCTAAAGATGCACATTTATATATGTGCCTGTGGAGGTGGAGGGGGGCGTGACCTAGAGTGGGCGTGGCCAGCCGCCTCGGTGGCGATGAGGGCGGGAGGAAGAGTCAGGTGGGTCCACCTAACAGCGCTAAATCCGCTGTATGGCGCCGAAAATTGCACACAATAAGTAAATTTTAAAAGTTCAGTATTTATAAAACAGATTAAACTGCAGATAGTCCTTCTCCCGGCTTCCGCCTCAGGAGCTTTAAGCTAAACCGAGCGCTAGTGATCAGCGACTGATAAGCTATGAGGGCGGAGGGGGCGTGGCCTAGAGTGGGCGTGGCCAGCCGCCTCGGTGGCGATGAGGGTGGGAGGAAGAGTCAGGTGGGTCCACCTAACAGCGCTAAATCCGCTGTATGGCGCCGAAAATTGCACACAATAAGTAAATTTTAAAAGTTCAGTATTTATAAAACAGATTAAACTGCAGATAGTCCTTCTCCCGGCTTCCACCTCAGGAGCTTTAAGCTAAACCGAGCGCTAGTGATCAGCGACTGATAAGCTATGAGGGCGGAGGGGGCGTGGCCTAGAGTGGGCGTGGCCAGCCGCCTCGGTGGCGATGAGGGCGGGAGGAAGAGTCAGGTGGGTCCACCTAACAGCGCTAAATTCATTATGTATGAATTTAGGTATATGAACTGGATGATATTATTTAGCTTCAGGCTTTGGAGCTCTACTTGGATAGACTTTCTTCTTGCTGCATATGCTATTGATTATGATGTCAGGTCTCGTGGTTGTTGTTTTTGTTTTTGCTTTGATTTATTTTATTCTATGGAGTGAGGGTCCTCTTTGGTTCAATGGTTGAATCATTAATTTATTAGCCCATCCAGGGCTTGATGGCATCATTAGTTTTTACACTTTGATGAATTTTTGTGGGGATATGGAAAAAGCACGTGAATTCTCAGTTTTATTGTACATTTGTACTTTAACCTTATTAACTGTTTAGAAGGAGCGCAGGAAACTCGTGTTTCATAATATTAATTATGCTTTGTCTGACTGAATTGCCCATCTAGGGCGTAATTATGATGTATAAGCTTAGTTATCTACTTGTGATATTCAGACATTCCAATATGGCGCTCATGCTCTGTTCCCTTCCCCGTAGGTATGTCCTATGTTTATTTCTATGACCCGGATGCTTTAAATGTAGACGCCTCTGCCGGTTCGGTAAACTTAGAGAAAGGTTCCGACCGAAACGCGTCAGTTTGCTGTGTTAAAATAAATTTGTAAATACGTACCTCCGAGAGTGCTTCCTTTCTTCCTGCGGGAGATTTCGCTATTGGGAGGTGGAGCAGAATTGGATTTGCGAGTGCACCCTCGCAACGGAGGCACCCGCCTGGGAGTGCGGCGCTCTGGTGCTTTTTGAGCTGGGATATATTTATATATATATATATATATATATATATATATATATATATATATATATATATATATATATATATATATATATATATAGAGAGAGAGAGAGAGAGGCCCCGAGTCCGTGGATGAAGATCAAAGGTTTTTATTCACCAATATAGACGATCAGACGCGTTTCGGCGGATAAGTCCGCCTTGTTCACTACATCTGCTTACACCATGTTAGTGAGCCTCATTTATACTAGTGCATATCTGACATGTGGTAGATCAACCATGTGACAAAGGTAACCATGTGACTGTAAACCTAGAAAAGTTGGTTGCGCTCAAAAATGCAAGTCATTGTAAAACATAAAGCAAAAATATTTCAAAACAGTGTAAATACATCTTTACAGGTAGCCAGAAGGGGGCAAAGGGTCCTGCCCAAGTGTCTCGTTGGAGAAGTGCCTGGTTGCCTCAAGTCTAAATCTCCCTGTGACTTTCCTAGTGCTGAATGTCATGTAAGAGAGCAACTGTTGTCGTTTAGATGGTACCCTAATATATATGTGTGTGTGTGTGTGTGCATGTGTGTGCCGGTAGAGAGAGATAGAGAGGTAGAGGTAGAGAGTAGTAGAGAGAGTGGCAGGGAGAAAGGTGTAGAGAGTAGACATTGAGTAGCAGAGAGTGAGTAGCAGAGAGTAGAGAGTGAGTAGTAGACAGTAGTGGATTGTGAGTAGTAGAGAGTGAGTAGTAGAGAGTAGTAGTGAGTAGAGAGTAGAGAGTAGTAGAGAGTGGGTAGTAGTGAGTAGTAGAGTAGTAGAGAGTGAGTAATAGAGAGTAGGAGAGTGGGTAGTAGAGCGTAGTAGAGAGAGAGAGTAGTAGAGAGTAGTAGTGGGTAGAGAGTAGTAGAGAGTGAGTAGTAGAGAGTAGTAGATAGTGAGTAGTAGAGAGTAGTAGAGAGGGAGTAGTAGAGAGTGAGTAGTAGATAGTAGTAGAGAGAGTAGTAGAAGAGAGTGAGTAGTAGAGAGTACAGAGTAGTAGAAGAGAGTGAGTAGTAGAGAGTAGTAGTGAGTAGAGAGTAGAGAGTAGTATAGAGTGAGTAGTAGAGAGTGAGTAGTAGAGAGTAGTAGAGAGTGAGTAGTAGAGAGTGAGTAGTAGAGAGTAGTAGATAGTGAGTAGTAGAGAGTAGTAGAGAGGGAGTAGTAGAGAGTGAGTAGTAGATAGTAGTAGAGAGAGTAGTAGAAGAGAGTGAGTAGTAGAGAGTACAGAGTAGTAGAAGAGAGTGATTAGTAGAGAGTAGTAGTGAGTAGAGAGTAGAGAGTAGTATAGAGTGAGTAGTAGAGAGTGAGTAGTAGAGAGTAGTAGAGAGCGAGTAGTAGAGAGTGAGTAGTAGAGAGTGAGTTGTAGAGAGTAGTAGAGAGTAGTAGTGAGTAGAGAGTGAGTAGTAGAGAGTTGTAGAGAGTGAGTAGTAGAGAGTGAGTAGTAGAGTGAGTAACAGAGAGTAGTAGTGAGTAGAGAGTAGAAGAGAGTAGTAGAGAGTGAGTAGTAGAGAGTAGAGAGTGAGTAGCAGAGAGTAGTAGAGAGTGAGTAGTAGAGAGTAGTAGTGTGAGTAGTATGGAGTGAGTAATTTAGAGTGAGTAGTAGAGAGTAGTAGATGAATTTTTGTGGGATATGGAAAAAGCATGTGAATTCTCAGTTTTATTGTACATTTGTACTTTAACCTTATTAACTGTTTAGAAGGAGCGCAGGAAACTCGTGTTTCATAATATTAATTATGCTTTGTCTGACTGAATTGCCCATCCAGGGCGTAATTATTATGTATAAGCTTAGTTATCTACTTGTGATATTCAGACATTCCAATATGGCGCTCATGCTCTGTTCCCTTCCCCGTAGGTATGTCCTATGTTTATTTCTATGACCCGGATGCTTTAAATGTAGACGCCTCTGCCGGTTCGGTAAACTTAGAGAAAGGTTCCGACCGAAACGCGTCAGTTTGCTGTGTTAAAATAAATTTGTAAATACGTACCTCCGA
The DNA here is from genome assembly GCF_964263255.1 of Lissotriton vulgaris. Taxonomy (NCBI): domain Eukaryota; kingdom Metazoa; phylum Chordata; class Amphibia; order Caudata; family Salamandridae; genus Lissotriton; species Lissotriton vulgaris. Next base: position 840,788,268 of record NC_141687.1, on the reverse strand, counting down.
GAGTGCTTCCTTTCTTCCTGCGGGAGATTTCGCTATTGGGAGGTGGAGCAGAATTAGATTTGCGAGTGCACCCTCGCAACGGAGGCACCTGCCTGGGAGTGCGGCGCTCTGGTGCTTTTTGAGCTGCAATGGATATTTGCGCGGCACCGTGTACAGCAGAAAGGATGCATAGGGAGTAGCAGTGTCGAAGGAACGAGAGGCAAAGAATTCCCGACGCAGCTTCTGAATCCCGGTAGGACGCCGGCTGGCGGACTAACGCATTGATTTAATCCCGAACACTGTACACAAGGCGAGGAGGCGGGGATACAAATTAAAATCCCACACAGCGTGAATATGTTTTGTGAGTCGGAGCGGCATGAGGCGGCAGGTAACATGTTTAAAGGCAAGGACAAAAAGGACAAGCGCAAGTCCACACAAAATGCAAGCGGCAGTCTGAGCAGTGATAATGTGACCACCAAATGCAAAGAGCTCGAACGGCTGTGCGAGCGATAAATAAGAAAATGGTGGAAGGGTACATCACTGCAGAACTACATTGATGTGAACAGGGTCCCGCGGGGCATTAGGATCTACACAGTACCTGCTTATGAGTCTCTGGACCCATTGCTTCTAGATGCGTGGGCAGAACACACGGCGGAGGCCTGCAAGGGAAGCTTAAGACTGCTAGTTAAGTTCGCATGGAGCGATAGAGAAAAGGCGCTTGAAGATATCAAAGTATTGGAGAATTAACTATCCAAGGAAAAGGACCAAGACAAAGTTACAGAACTTAAGGAGCAGATGAAAATACGACTAAAAGCGTATGAGGAAAAAATCAAGCTGCGGAAGGAAAGCAAATTCAATAGAGATGAAGAGGACTATGCTTTGGGTAGGGTTTTAACATTTGCGAAAAAGTATGATGCACCCCGCAAGGAGCTACTGAAGAAGACGTCAGCTGCCCCTGCACCACAGTCTGAGGTACCTGTTACCTCTGAGTCCTCAGCTGCAGAGAATGAATCCTCAGAAGAGGACACTGCGGGACGCCTACGATCAGGGCGTGTCCGTACTCCTTTTCGCGAGGAGTTCAAGTTGATCCGCCAGTCCTGGCGAAGCGGGGGGCGGGCAAACCCCCGGAAAGAGGAGCAGGAGAAAAACGAGGCAGGGGCAGAGGGGGCGCAAAAAGATCAACCTCACCGCCTGTAACACGGAGCAGGAGGGGGTACAACAAACGGAAGTGACGGAGGAAGAGAGTCACACCATTGTAAACCTGACTAACAAAACTTTGTCTGAGATTGAGGAATCAGTCTTGAAGTTAGGTTTGAACTTCTGCCCGCGTAGACATATGGAGTTTGCACAGACCCGGATTGACCTCTATAAGTTCACCCGCAAGCTCAAATTGCACAAGTTCTTCAAGACGAAGGTGCAATCCACGACACAAAAGAGAAAAACAAGGAGACCTTTGGAGACCGATAGCCTCAACATCAGAGACCTTGGTGCGATTATGGTACTGGAGGACCTGTATGATGGGAGTGAGACAGAGAACCATACTGCTTTGAGTGGGTCTCAACAAGTTTCTATTACAGGAGTGGCACAAGAAGGAGAAACCACTCCGTTTAAACCTGTTTCCACCTTTAACCCACAATTGGTATATGACGCCATTGATGTGTTTTCCGATGCCGTCATAAAGGACTTGAAGGCATTTCGTAAGAAACAACATTTCACAAAAAAAGATCAGGATGGTAATCTCTCTAATGCACAGAACCTGGCCCTTAAATCCCTGTGTAAAGACAAAAACACAGTGTATAAACCTGCGGATAAAGGCGGAAATATTGTGCTACAAACAAAGGAGAATTATAACAAGGAGGCAGCTAGACAATTGGGCTGCAAATCTACGTACCTGACGATTACAGAGAGAGAATACCAGAAAAGTATCAATGACTATCATGTGCTTATTACAAAATGGCATAATGAAGGCCTTCTTGAAATGGATGAATACGTGTTCCTGGGACGCCTTAATCCCATCATCCCCACATTTTATCATCTCCCCAAGGTGCATAAGAACCCCACTGCACCCCCAGGGAGACCAATTGTTGCGTCGCAGGGGAGTCTCACAGAACATTTATCTATGTTTGTGGATCTTTTTTTGTTACCTTTTGTTCTGACTTTGAAGTCACATATCTGTGACACTACAGATTTTCTAGGAAAACTGAGTAAGATCGAGTGGAAGGAAGGCTATACCTTGATGGTGTTGGACATCACCAGCCTCTACACCGCTATTGATCATGGTGATGGTCTGTTGGCCATAAAGTACTATCTAGACCAGAGACATTTGAAATTTATGAGGCATAGTCAAATGTTGATGGAATTTGTCCAATTCTGCCTGACCAATAACATTTTCCTTTTCCAGACAGAACTGTTTTGTCAGTTGTCAAGGACTGCGATGGGCACCTGCTTCGCCCCCAGCTACGCAAACTTGTTCGTAGGCTGGTGGGAGGAGCAGGTGGCCTGGGGGGCAGACAACGCATCATGGACCCGCAATCTGATCAGTTGGTATTGTTTCATTGACGATTTGTTTATTGTCTGGAACGGCACAACTGAGAGTGCTAAACAGTACATGGGGATACTGAATGAGAATAGTGTGAACCTAGAATTCTCAGGTGAGGTAAGTCAGACCACTGTCAATTACCTCGATGTAACGATCTATGTAGAGGGAGGAACACTTAAAAGTAAACTCTTCCGTAAACCCACAGCGGGCAATAGTATCCTGAGAGCCACCAGCAGTCACCCTATCAGTCTTGTGAAGAGTATCCCCTATGGGGAATTACTCAGGATAAAGCGTAATTGCTCGGATGACGAGGAATTTCAAATGGCAGCCAGGCAATGTATAGAACGCTTCAAGACGAGAGTGTATGGGGGAACTCCTCAATGATGCTTACAAAAGAGCCAACTCGACACACAGAGAAGATCTGTTTAAAGGCAAAAGTAAGAAAACACCAGCTAAGAGTGGGGGTAAATTCAGGCTTATAACCACCTTCTCCCAGGATGCCGCTTTTCTGAACAAAAGCTTCAAGAAAAGCTAGCACATTTTACAGACAGATCACCTACTCAAGGATGATTTACCAGCCAATCCCCAGATTACGTATCGGAAGGCATGTTCCATTAAGAACGACCTGGTGCAGAGCCATCTGATCGAGTCCCCAAAGACCAACGCTTTTGGTGAAATCTGTAGTTTTTCCCCTTGTGGGAAGTGCAAGGCGTGCAAGTTAAGTAAAAGAGTACGATCTTACACTATCCCTAACACTGGGATACAGCGTAGGATCAACAAATTTATAACTTGCTCTACCCCTTATTGCGTCTACGGCCTCACATGCCCTTGCGGGCTGCGGTATATCGGCAGCACAGTTAATCCACCGAAGATGCGAGTTTTAGAGCACATGCGTGCTATTGCCAACTTCGATGAGGCGTACCCGGTGGCGCGCCACTTCGATCAAGCACATAGGCGTAACAGGGACCAGTTGAGCTTCTTTGGCCAGGACCATGTACCACAGAACCCGAGAGGAGGGGACAGGTTTGTCCGACTCCGTAGACTCGAGTCCAGGTACATAATTGATCTGCAAACCAAAATGCCTTTGGGGATGAATATACATGAAGAACTGTCATCTCATTTGGGGGAGTAGAGTCCATCAGTACACCTGTAGATATGTATTTTATAGGTACCACATGTCGATTATGAATTTAAAGCTGTATGTATATTCGACCTGGTATTCCTTCAGGTACATTAAGGTGATGATTTGGACTGTTGTTCTGCTCTGTTTCTATTTTCATTTTATTTATTCTGCTTTTGCTACACATTATCTATGCAATTTTGATTTTGTCCTACATTCATCATGTATGAATTTAGGTATATGAACTGGATGATATTATTTAGCTTCAGCCTTTGGAGCTCTACTTGGATACACTTTCTTCTTGCTGCATATGCTATTGATGTCAGGTCTCGTGGTTGTTGTTTTTGTTTTTGCTTTGATTTATTTTATTCTATGGAGTGAGGGTCCTCTTTGGTTCAATGGTTGAATCATTAATTTATTAGCCCATCCAGGGCTTGATGGCGTCATTAGTTTTTACACTTTGATGAATTTTTGTGGGGATATGGAAAAAGCATGCGAATTCTCAGTTTTATTGTACATTTGTACTTTAACCTTATTAACTGTTTAGAAGGAGCGCAGGAAACTCGTGTTTCATAATATTAATTATGCTTTGTCTGACTGAATTGCCCATCTAGGGCGTAATTATGATGTATAAGCTTAGTTATCTACTTGTGATATTCAGACATTACAATATGGCGCTCATGCTCTGTTCCCTTCCCCGTAGGTATGTCCTATGTTTATTTCTATGACCCGGATGCTTTAAATGTAGACGCCTCTGCCGGTTCGGTAAACTTAGAGAAAGGTTCCGACCGAAACGCGTCAGTTTGCTGTGTTAAAATAAATTTGTAAATACGTACCTCCGAGAGTGCTTCCTTTCTTCCTGCGGGAGATTTCGCTATTGGGAGGTGGAGCAGAATTGGATTTGCGAGTGCACCCTCGCAACGGAGGCACCCGCCTGGGAGTGCGGCGCTCTGGTGCTTTTTGAGCTGGGATATATTTATATATATATATATATATATATATATATATATATATATATATATATATATATATATATATATAGAGAGAGAGAGAGAGGCCCCGAGTCCGTGGATGAAGATCAAAGGTTTTTATTCACCAATATAGACGATCATGCGCGTTTCGGCAGACAAGTCCGCCTTGTTCACTACATCTGCTTACACCATGTTAGTGAGCCTCATTTATACTACTGCATATCTGACATGTGGTAGATCAACCATGTGACAAAGGTAACCATGTGACTGTAAACATAGAAAAGTTGGTTGCGCTCAAAAATGCAAGTCATTGTAAAACATAAAGCAAAAATATTTCAAAAAAGTGTAAATACATCTTTACAGGTAGCCAAAAGGGGGCAAAGGGTCCTGCCCAAGTGGGCATTGGAAGCGTGTCTCGTTGGAGAAATGCCTGGTTGCCTCAAGTCTAAATCTCCCTGTGACTTTCCTAGTGCTGGATGTCATGTAAGAGAGCAACTGTTGTTGTTTAGATGGTACCCTAATATATATATGTGTGTGTGTGTGTGTGCCGGTAGAGAGAGATAGAGAGGTAGAGGTAGAGAGTAGTAGAGCGAGTGGCAGGGAGAGAGGTGTAGAGAGTAGACATTAAGTAGCAGAAAGTAGAGAGTGAGTAGTAGACAGTAGTGGATTGTGAGTAGTAGAGAGTGAGTAGTAGAGAGTAGTAGAGAGTAGAGAGTAGTAGAGAGTGGGTAGTAGTGAGTAGTAGAGTAGTAGAGAGTGAGTAATAGAGAGTAGGAGAGTGAGTAGTAGAGAGTAGTAGAGAGAGAGAGTAGTAGAGAGTAGTAGTGAGTAGAGAGTAGTAGAGAGTGAGTAGTAGAGAGTAGTAGATAGTGAGTAGTAGAGAGTAGTAGAGAGGGAGTAGTAGAGAGTGAGTAGTAGATAGTAGTAGAGAGAGTAGTAGAAGAGAGTGAGTAGTAGAGAGTACAGAGTAGTAGAAGAGAGTGAGTAGTAGAGAGTAGTAGTGAGTAGAGAGTAGAGAGTAGTATAGAGTGAGTAGTAGAGAGTGAGTAGTAGAGGGTAGTAGAGAGTGAGTAGTAGAGAGTGAGTAGTAGAGAGTGAGTTGTCGAGAGTAGTAGAGAGTAGTAGTGAGTAGAGAGTGAGTAGTAGAGAGTTGTAGAGAGTGAGTAGCACAGAGTGAGTAGTAGAGTGAGTAACAGAGAGTAGTAGTGAGTAGAGAGTAGAAGAGAGTAGTAGAGAGTGAGTAGTAGAGAGTAGAGAGTGAGTAGCAGAGAGTAGTAGAGAGTGAGTAGTAGAGAGTAGTAGTGTGAGTAGTATAGAGTGAGTAATTTAGAGTGAGTAGTAGAGAGTAGTAGAGGGTGGGTAGTATAGAGTAGTAGCGAGAGTAGTAGAGAGTTAGTAGTAGAGAGGGAGTATTAGAGAGTAGTAGAGAGAGAGTAGTAGAGAGTAGTAGTGAGTAGAGAGTAGTAGAGAGTGAGTAGTAGAGAGCAGTAGAGAGTGAGTAGTAGAGTGAGTAGTAGAGAGTGAGTAGTAGACTAGTGAGTAGTAGAGAGTAGTAGAGCGAGTAGTAGAGAGTGAGTAGTAGAGAGTGAGTAGTAGAGTGAGTAGTAGAGAGTAGTAGAGTGAGTAGTAGAGAGTGAATAGTAGAGAGTGAGTAGCAGAGAGTAGTAGTGAGTAGAGAGTAGAAGAGAGTAGTAGAGAGTGAGTAGTAAAGAGTAGTAGAGAGTAGAGAGGGAGTAGTAGAGAGTGAGTAGAGAGTAGTAGAGAGTGAGTAGTAGAGAGTGAGTAGTAGAGAGTAGTAGAGGGTGAGTAGAACAGAAAAGAGAGTAGTAGAGAAAGTAGGCGAGAGTAGTAGAGAGTTAGTAGTAGAGAGGGAGTAGTAGAGAGTAGTAGAGAGAGAGTAGTAGAGTAGTGAGTAGTAGAGAGTAGCAGAGCAAGTAGTAGAGTGAGTAGTAGATAGTGAGTAGTATAGTGAGTAGTAGAGAGTAGTAGAGTGAGTAGTAGAGAGTGAATAGTAGAGAGTGAATAGTAGAGAGTGAGTAGCAGAGAGTAGTAGTGAGTAGAGAGTAGAAGTGAGTAGTAGAGAGTGAGTAGTAAAGAGTAGGTGAGAGTAGAGAGTGAGTAGTAGAGAGTGAGTAGTTGAGAGTGAGTAGTAGAGAGTAGTAGAGGGTGAGTAGTACAGAAAAGAGAGTAGTAGAGAGAATAGGCAAGAGTAGTAGAGAGTTAGTAGTAGAGAGGGAGTATTAGAGAGTAGTTGAGAGAGAGTAGTAGAGAGTAGAAGGGAGTAGAGAGTAGTAGAGAGTGAGTAGTAGAGAGCAGTAGAGAGTGAGTAGTAGAGTGAGTAGTAGAGAGTGAGTAGTAGAGTAGTGAGTAGTAGAGAGTAATGGAGCGAGTAGTAGAGAGTGAGTAGTAGAGAGTAGTAGAGAGTAAGTAGTAGAGAGTCAGTAGTACAGAGTCAGTAGTAGAGAGTAGTAGAGGGTGAGTAGTACAGAAAAGAGAGTAGTTGAGTGAGCAGTAGAGAGTAGGAGAGAGAAGTAGAGAGTTAGTAGTAGAGAGGGAGTATTAGAGAGTGGTAGAGAGAGAGTAGTAGAGAGTAGTAGTGAGTAGAAAGTAGTCGAGTGAGTAGTAGAGAGTAGTAGAGAGTGAGTAATAGAGAGTAGTAGAGAGTGAGTAGTAGAGAGCGAGTAGTAGAGTAGTGAGTGCAGAGTAGAGAGTAGTAGAGCGAATAGTAGAGAGTGAGTAGTAGAGAGAGTAGTAGTGAGTAGAGTAGAGTAGTAGAGAGTGAGTAGTAGAGAGTAGTAGAGAGTGAGTAGTAGAGAGTGAGTAATAGAGAGTCTAGGCCCGTCTGAGGTCCCCGCGCTCCGTTAGTTGCTGAACTGCACACTCTCGAGTGCAAACAAGCTGCGACAGCCCACATCAAAGAACGGGCTTGGTTGGAAATATTAGGCAGTCATCTTCTTTAACCAAAACGGAGACTGGAATGCTAACACTTTAGGGATTTTTTTTGTGGGGTGGGGGCAGGGGGGCAGGCCTTGAGGGGAGGAAGAGGATTGTTTGAAAAAAGCAAGCTGTACGTGACTATCGTTTTCAGGTTGGTATTGCTTGGTGCTCTGCCCAGCTCTAGAACAACACAGCGGGCAAATAGTGAACGAGGACATCATGGCGAGATGAAAGGGCCAATAACAAAATCAGCTGCAGGGTGGGCGGGGAAGCCAAAAGCTGCTCAAACGTGGACGAAACACAGAGCCGTGAACCCAGCAGAGGCTGATGAATTTTGAAATACAAAATTACATTCACCTTTTATAATCCTTGCACTACAAACAGAATTGTATCTTGACATTTATGTAGTAGGTGTGACTATCTGTCCCAGTGGTTGAACTCACAAGGATGCAAGGTAAAGTCTGTCCCGCTAGGATTATTAACCTGGGATCTGCAGGAGACAGATCTGTGTGGTATGAGCTCAACCCCCAGCACTGTCCTACAGTGTGTGGAATCCTTTGTGTGTGAGGAGCACATTCCACGGGTAATGGTATGTGGCTTCTGCCTGCCATCAACGCTCTAACCTCTTGCACCAAATGCAAATAGCTGTTAGCAGCAGTTGTGGACAACTAGAGGCAACTACAGATCCAGCAGGAAAGACAAATGCAAGCTTTCATCGCTCATAGAACATGCATAGTTAAGGAGTAAGTGACACGTAGGTTAGAGAAAGATCCCTGGAGATGTAGCTTGACTTACTGAGATGAATGCACATGTGGTGAGTATGTATGTGAAGTTGCAAGTTCAGAGACCACCCTCACCTAGGTCATTCTCTGTCTCAGCATCCTGAAAGTCCTGCCGCTGTCACTCGGAGACCATCTGTTTGTGCTATTTGATTTTACACATGCTGAGAAGCAGCCATTCACGTGTAGGTCATTGCTGTTTTAAATCGGCCCAACCACAGCCTGTGACCAGGCTGTAGACGGGCACACAGGTGCTAACCTGTTAGACGAGGTTTTGGACTTGCGCCTTAGGTGCTGTGCAGTCCCAGCCCTGGTGCTGCACCTGTTAAAAATGTGGAGGTCGGGTCCCCACTAACAACGCGCCCTCAGAAATGTAGTTAATCTCGATAAACTGTTTGCAAGAAGTATAAACGCGAGCACATTTACTTCAGGCCGTGGGCCCCAGGCCAGCCTGGATTGAGGCAAGCAAGCCGAGTGGGGCATAATTCGCATGATAGATGAGACAGGTCACTCTGATGGGGATTCGGAAGAGCTGGTGTGCAGGCAGGAGTTCTTGGGATTCAGAACTGCTGTGTTTTATCTCCTACACTGGGCAGCAGCAAGTGCGCACTGCTTGATACACAAACATGCAAATGGAGTTGTGAGAGGCCTAGTACCCTGGCATCAGGACTCTACAGCTGCTGAGAGCTGTGTCTGGGGCAGAGAGACATGTGAGGGGGACAGACATTGCCTTCACAACTCACATAGTGTTGCAGCTTATGAGAGCTGTGCGATGTGAGCACTAAAATATCACGTCGGGAGATTCCCTCGGAGATGTACACAGTTTACATTACGCCCCCTAAACCAACCCCACATCCCTTCCCTGTCGCAGCATCCTGCCGGAGCTTGTATTTATGGGGCCATGTGTTTGAAACACATGGCCCCATAAAGATAAGAAAACTTTTGCGACAGGAGGAAAGCAGGCGAGCCCGTCTAAGTGGGCCGTCTGAAAAAGCCAAAGGGAGGCAACATGGAAAGCTCTTTTCCAATGGCTGGCCACCGTTTAGCATAAACGGTGACGCCAGCCAATGGAAAAAAGGGCCGGGGCTTGAAGCGCTTTACTGAAGCTACTCAAAATCATTAACCCTCGCCGAGTGAGCTGTGCATGTGCGCAGCCACGCTAGCCGAGACCTAAAAATGGGTAAAGCATATGGTGTTACAGTAGGCCGTTAATGGGCAAACCACCAAGCTGTCCTTTTCTACCTTCGATATCTGCTTATCTATGCATAACAGTGCCCCTATTCTCCATGAATGTTATAAAATATACATGTAGTAAAATGACTCTGGGAGTCATATATTTGACAAATTATTAATAATTATGAGTCGTGGTCTCATTGAATTTAAATTTTAATCATTCTTCCTTTCCCTCTTCAGGTAACTTCTCCCTTCACTCAATAGCTGCGTCTCTCCCGTCTCTTTGGCTCAAATCGCTAAGTAAGGTAAGTAGTACATCTGCAAATGGTAGTACGTCTGTGGTGCGTAAAGATTTACTACTTTTTGGGAATCACAAACAATTACAGTAGTGGGTGAACCTGGCAAGCTACACCACTCGCAGGTTCCCAGGAGTCCCTGTGGCAGCGGCAAGATACTTTTACAAGTTCCTGTTTTACCAATGCCAATTATGCATGGAAGAAAAGAGGTCCCATTTAGCAATTGTGTATTCCTTTTAGTTTTCAGTTTTTTCTCAGTCTTCATGTTTCTCTTGAAGAATCCTCTTCGCTGTACCTCTACAGAGTTTGCTCCATTCCCCTTTCCAGCCTGGAAGAGGATTTACTCAAGCCTATTGATAAAACATATCTCTGACCATTTCTATAGTAGGAAAGGATTAGAGAGTTGTTTGTGGGCATTCAAGACACACCTCCCTTGATTTGCCCACCTCCCCACCCAGACAGTTTAAGGGCTCAATTTATATTTTGGTGGTATGTATACTCCTTCGCAACGGTTATGGAGTATACATACCGCCAAGATAAAGGTCTGCCCGCCAAATTTAAAAGCAGGCGCACCTTGGGCCTTATTTATGAGGCCTTGCCACAGTTTTGTGCTTCTGTTCATCGGCGGCGTAAAATATGCTTCCTGTTGCGCCCTATTTACAAAGTGACGCATCTAAGCAGATGCGTCACTTTGTAAACCCCTGTGCTACATTATACCTGCGTCAGGTATAATGTATGCAGGGTGGCCAGGTAAGTAAGCCTCGTAGAAGTGACGCAGTGAAATCTACCAGATTTCACTGCACCACTTCTAGGGTGCAAGTACGTCAATATATTACATCTGCCTCACAGCAGGCGTAAGACTGATGCAGGACACATTGCAGGAGTTGCGTCACTTTTGTGACACACTCCAGCAATGTTGAAAGTGAGCCCATAATTCTATCAATGCCCAGGCTGCTGGCGCAAACCGCCTCTTAGTTTCCATTCCGAATAATTTACCAAATAAAGAGACGGGCGCTGGGAGCAGGAATCAAGAACAGAGTTTATTTCTCATGAGGAGAGCCAGTCATTTCGGACACGAAACACAGTGTCTTTCGGGAGGTGCTCTAACAAGTGAGCTTGAGACTCTTGCTTTTATACATTGCAGAACATTTGATGATACAATCAGGTCAGTATGTTGCAAAAGGAAAACATTCCTATAATCCTCGTGATGATCCTACTCCACATACGTTCACAATGGGGACCCTTGACCTGCTGATAAGAGGGGAGGGCGATCGTGCAGCTGAGTGTGTCGTAGGATGTGTGCGCCTGATCATGGCCCAGGGGGTGGGGTGGCTAGGCATACAATAAGGGCAGTAAATGGTATCTCCTGGCTTAGGCGATGGCCTCGGACATGTGTGGTCAGCCGAACTCGGGGGAAGGGGTCATCAAAGGAGTGGTATTCATGCCTACGTGGACAATCGAGCGCGGAGGGAGGGCTCGTCAATAGAGGGTCATTCATGGAAGGGAAGGGGGTGCTGGTCAGGCGCGGCCGAGACTCTCAAGGACAGGGCTTTGCGGAAGAAGAGGGTTTATGACTTGCTCATATGAGGAGAAGGAGGGGGTCAGGGTGCGTGCAGGGCCAGAGTCGCGCAGAGAGAGAGAGAGAGAGAGAGAGAGAGAGAAATCTTATGACCTGTACATGAGAGAACAGGGGCAGTCAGATACAACTGGGGGGGGGCTGTGTCAGCTGAGGCGAAGGATGCTTCTTCGAGAGGGAAATGGGGAAGGCCTGGGTCAAGCAGGAGGGTTACCTTTTCACATCAGGATCGCGCAAAGGGAAAGGGTTTCGTGGTCTATACATGGGAGAGAGAGAGTGCAAGATACGCGCAGGAGGGAAGCTGGGGATTCCAGTGGGTAGGAAGGCCATGGTGCCTGGAATGGCTGTACATATGCATAAGGGTACGGGTTCTTACTGACAGGGTGATACGATCAATAATTTACAGTATCTATGGAGCCCACAGGGAGAGGAGTGGGAGAAGAAGGGAAATGAATGCTGTCTATGTACATCCGTTTCGTCTGATTTCACAGTCGCCCCTTTTTACATAGCAGCAATCATTTTCGCAGCTGATGGCATTACAGGTAGACAAGCATCGTTGACGAATTAGCACTTTGTCGATACTAACATGTGACGTACAATCATAGACAGTCAAGGTGATGGGAAGAATACAGTACATAGGAAATTACTTCTTCGTTGTGTTCCTGGCAATTAAACGCACTACATCGCATAAATCTTTCTGACTTAAAATAAAAAATGTGACCAATGAACAGTTTTGACCAGATAGTTGAGAGCGGAATTCAGTTCAATACACAAGATCTCTTCGTCACAGTGTCTTTTATCAGGGAGCCATCACTGGTAGGCTCTAATCCAGGTACTTTCGTTGGCACTGTTGAGCACCGGCGGTGGAGCTATAGGTCCAGCTCGGTTCGATCCTTACGCGTTGCAGGGTGCGGTCAGTCCTCTGCTGTTAGACCACAGTCCTGTTCCCTAAACAGTCCGTTGGCGGCGCCTTATGCTCGGCACCTATAGTTCTGTGGCAACACCCTCTTCCCATATAATTGCAGCTTTTTCCTTTGGCAGAAAGTCACGTGGGAAGTTGGGTGGATGTGGTTCAAATAGTCGATAGGAGAAAGAGCGAGCGGAGTTGGGTCAGAGTTCCTGGGACACACAAAAGGGACCAAGGGAGCAAAGGATAACAAGCAGGCAGGCCCATCAATCGGGCCCAAAGAAGGCAGACGGAGACTCCAGGCACACGTGGGTTAGCAGTCGGAGGGCTTCGAGGCGGCCCGTCATCTTTCATTTTCCACGTTGAAATTGCGGTCTCGTCCCGTGCCTTGTCGCTCTGCAGCTCCACTTCTGGTCGATGTCATACGTGTCCCAAGGTCTGCAGTCAGGCTGAACGTCACCTCTGACCCATCTCCTCCGGTGATCGTGAATCTTTGAATGGGTACAAGACAACGTTTTAGAGAAATGGCAGAAGAAGACATCTACGCATATGAATTCCTCCCTCAATCCTCCGCATTTGAGTTCTTATGCTCATCGGTCACAGTCAGAGGTCTATTACCAAGTAGTGCATGTATCAGCATTCCTACTGAGTTTATGGCAGGTTTATTCATTGTCCTATTTATAACTCACATGAGGATAAATGACATTTCCATCAACTGTGCGTCACATCATATTCAATATTACAGAGCATTTCCTTTCAGGAACAATCATATTTTCAGACAGGGCGGGGGTGCTATCATCGAGAGTCGGGCAAAACAACATTTCCTCAAGGGTCAACAGCTACTCATGGTCATTATGTTTATACCCGGGACAGCAGAAGTTGTTCTATCAAAAATGGGGCAGGGATGCTTCGGGCGCTTGCGCTTGGGTGCAAAGGGGGTGGGACAATCTGGGTATTGGGTGTCAGTCTAGACGTTGGCGCTCGTTTCTGAAGAACAGACATAGGATGCCATTGACATACAGTTCCCCTATAAATGGCCAGATTTGGGGGACTTTAGTCGTCTTACCTGTCCTTTCTATCTCGGCCAATTCAAGTTCATTCATTTTACAGAAAGGAGAGGCAGTAACATGGCGAGAGATGTTCATTTTAGTTTCGGTCAATTTCGCTGAACACCTTTGCGTTCAAATATGTATCAAATCAGACTGGTGCCGGTGGGGCACAATTTTACCAAAAGAGGGAGAAACAAATAGGGAGACTCTCATAGAGAGCGAGAGTCGTCCGCAATCTAAACGAGCCATTTGGTACACGTAAGACATGTAAGGAGAGACAGAGAGAGATAGAGAAAGAGATAAAAAGGAGCGGAGAGAGAGAGAGATAGGGAGAGAGAGAGAGACGTGTACGAAAATAGGTCATTTAGTGCGCTCACAACACAGAACGGCAAAGGTCAGGTGACCTATGGATACAGACAGAGGGGAGACATAAATTCGTACGTTACATACACACAAACTCAGACGGGGAAGACAGCACATATATTACGCATGTACGAGACATTCACGACAAGACAGGAAACAAGTGTTAGTCTACAAGATCTGTTTTTATATTTTCTACATATCGTTACTATCCTATTTATCTACGTGCTTAGCTCTTTCTGCCCTTCCCCCCTTTCCCTTCTCGCGTGTCATGCCTGCGGGCGTTCCCAATTACCAATACTCACACCTCGGTTGGTCGATCAGAAATTAACCTGGTTGCGCTAGTTACCCATGGTTGGATCTTAAACCATTTTTCAGTTCCTTCCTTTGGTGGAAAGTTCTCCAGGCTGAGGTAACGGCAAGTATTGATCGGGAAAACAGTCGGACAGCTTGGCTATATCTGCAAGAGTGTGAGAAAGGGGGCAGTGCATTTTGAACATCGGCAACATTTTCTAACTTCCTAGGCGGGTGGTGCCGTGGCAACCCTTACCCGTACAATTTTTCTTTGTCCTTTCCCTACCTAGTCAAAACGTCCAGTCATTTCATTTAACGCGTCGTTTCTAGTCAATTTTATTTCTGTCATTCAGTACTTGTCCAGTCTCTATGTCAGTCCATCCTCCCGTTGCTATGCTCTAAGGAGGAACAGTCATGTTTAAGCCTACGTCTTTTAAAAAACTTTTATTCGTCCTAAGGACCATGCCCATATTCCCCTTTTCCCCCTCTCATCGGCGGTTCGGTCGTCGTCCATCCATACATCAGCCAGTGTTCCGACGTGACCTGCAGAAGGGAGGAGAAAGAAGGGGTGGGGGGGCAACATTCAAAACCTCATCAACGTGCAGTAATCCGGAAATGCTTTACCTACCACATACTCGACCTATTTCCACGTAGTGCACTTCCCTACCATCACGGCGTTTAAGCCCAGATGGACCAGAAAGGTCAGACAGATAATCATTGACGACCTGTGTGACATGAGCTACTTGGTCGTAACCCCTTTCCATCGGGTACAAGGGTGGCGGTCAGGTGGCATTCCTGTGGTGTCGTTTTAGGGCTTCTAAAGCACTTTTCCGGCTGCCTGTGACACATAGTGTGGCTGTTGAATATCGGGTCCTTTTAACCCCTTACCTTCATCATACTTTCTCGTCGCTCATAGTAGTAATACATTCAAAAACTCATTAATGCAACCGCTACAACTATGCTTTCGTTTTCAAAATACCTTTAATAAAAAGTGTTGACACATAAATACAGGCCTACAACCCGGTGGACTAGCCACGGAGCAGATTGGAACTGTACATGGGAAGAACGAAGCTGGTGGCAGTTCATTGCATAAAGTGCGGCAGTGCAATAAAATCATATTAAACTCCCCTACAGAGCGAGCATGATGCATGTCAGTAATTCATCTTTAACAAATTCATAAATACATTATCCAATGTTCATTCATTACCTTAAATTACACCAATTCATTCTTCAACTCATAATCGGTACCCACCCTTAAGTCAATTCATTGTCCAAGCACATACTCAATATCCTTCATATCTACTTTCATTATCCAAACGTTATATATATCTCGGGGTAAAAAGCTTGCGCAATCAGGGTGCAACAAAGTTCATTAAAAACGTCTCATTTTTGGGTCGGCGCCATTTTGGGTGGGGTCAGGCAAGTTCTAGCATAGTCAGAGCGTCTCTAGTCTCGCAAGGTTGGCCCAGAACTTTTCCATTGGCAGTTCAGAAAGTCTCGTGCAATGTGGTTAACAATCTAACAAATATGGACCATGAGTCAAAGAGTGGGAAGGGCGGCAACAATTTTCCTACCGGGTCATTCTGGTGTTTCTCCGGAACTGAACAAGCCTGTGCCGTGGCGGCATCTTAGCCATTTCCGATCCGAGTCTGGTGCCGGCAGGAGTAGCACCGATGTCGTGGTTCCCAGCGAAGGGGGCGGGGGCACCCATGCAGAGGGTCGGGGCCCCCCCGGCTCTTATAGAATCTTCAAGGTCGAGGAGAGGCGATATGGAGCGGGTGCCCGTCCTGGGCAGAAGACCTCTTTTTGATGTTGACCCTCTTTAAGCAAAGAGTGTTGGGGTGTCGCTGGAAGCCTCCACCTGGAGGGAGGTGGGGGAGGGTCGTTCGCGCCACCTCCCCCTTCCAGCGACCCCGCGCCGTTCTCCGGCTCCATCGTTTTCGACATTGGCCGTGCCAGCCATTGATGATGGGGGGGGGGGGTGGTCGGCGGCTGAGGCAAGACAGCCCCCTCTCTCCCCGCGGCCTGCAGGGCGGCAGAAGGGAGAAGATGGAGAGGTCCTTGTCATCCTTTGGACCGCCTGCCCAACGTCATCTCCTCCTGACCGTGGCCAGGCGAGTCCCTCGTGCCTCCAGGCCTCGCCTTCCGGATGGGCGTAACCGCGGACCTGTTGCACTTCGGGAGCTTCCGGAACGGGGGTAGGTACCTATTGAGTTGTTTCTATTTCATGTGGCCGTTATTTGGGCGGGGCGGGCAATGAGGCAGACATGTTGGGAACAGGAACAGGCAGTGAAGCCTAGCTACCTCGTGGCTATGTTCTGCTATCGAATCCTTTCGCCATTTTACATTTCTTATTACGAATTATTTCTAATGTTTCTTATTTTTGGTGAAGTCAAAAGCTCATCAGGGGGTTACTGACTTAGCCTGATTTCTTTTTATTTTTCTTTCTCTTCCTTAGCGTGTTTCGAGCTAAAGCTTTCTGTTAGTAGGGAACGGTGATCACTTCATATTTTTATGTGTCCTTTTCACTAGGGGGGTACATCTGGACGGACCAGACGAGTCCCCTCCAATAAATGGTCCGGGGTGGAACGAGATTATCGATCAAAAGGGGAACATATATTCCTTCATTAGGGTATCATCCTGGACAGACCGAGCGATGTACTTCCACTTACTAGGGTAGCCTCCTGGACGGACCAGTCGGTCTATTTCTATTAAATGGCCCATGAGTAGAGAGCATATGTCCTCCATAAGAGTAGTCTCCTGGGCGGACCATGCGAGCTACCCCACAATAACCAACCAGTGGGGAGTGGGTAGGACTGACGAATTCACAAAGGGGCATAACCTACCCTTTTCTACTTGCAAAGACTAGACAGAGTGTTTCTATTTCACGTTGTTTGCAAATAGAAAATACCTCAAACGAAACAATTCCTGGAACAACAATGTCCAGGCAACCAACCAATCAGTGGGGAGAAAAACAGGCATGACGGATTACAACGGGGACAAATGTCTGCATTACCTGCCCTTCGCTATCCAAAAAGGAAGACAGAATATTTCTACTCGTCTCAGTTTGTAGACAGGGAAGATCTCAAAGAGCAACAATCGATTATTAATCGACTTCAAACAATCAGTGGGGAGAAAAGTAGGCATGACGGATTACAACGGGGACAAAAGTCTGCATTACCTACCCTTCTCTATCTGCAAAGAGGGACGACGTTCCTATTCGTCGCTGTTTGCAAACAGAGAATGTCTCGTTCTCAAAAGAGAACCAATATGTCAAGTAGCCCTCAAAGCTAAATGAACCAATACCAACCAATACAATATCAGTATACAAATACCGATTTCAATACAATCAATCAATCAATCAGGTGGATAGAACCACCCTACCAATCAGGCGTAAAAACACCCTACTTAATCTTACCCGGACCGGACCATACGGACAGTTCTTCGACTCCCTCCTCCAGCGCCCGATCGTTCTCTTACTCCATGTAGCATTCCTGTGGGATTCCAGTCAGGACAAAAGGTCACTCAAGAGAGGTCCGTTCAGAATTGGTGAAGTTCTGTCGATCGGCAGCCGGGCTAGGGCCCTCTCAAGGCAGGTATACTCCGATCATTTTTAGACGTTCACTTCTTCGTCTGGATCTCTCTTACCGAACCCTATGTCACTGATGGACCCCGCGTTGGGACGCCAATTGTTGAAAGTGAGCCCATAATTCTATCAATGCCCAGGCTGCTGGCGCAAACCGCCTCTTAGTTTCCATTCCGAATAATTTACCAAATAAAGAGACGGGCGCTGGGAGCAGGAATCAAGAACAGAGTTTATTTCTCATGAGGAGAGCCAGTCATTTCGGACACGAAACACAGTGTCTTTCGGGAGGTGCTCTAACAAGTGAGCTTGAGACTCTTGCTTTTATACATTGCAGAACATTTGATGATACAATCAGGTCAGTATGTTGCAAAAGGAAAACATTCCTATAATCCTCGTGATGATCCTACTCCACATACGTTCACAATGGGGACCCTTGACCTGCTGATAAGAGGGGAGGGCGATCGTGCAGCTGAGTGTGTCGTAGGATGTGTGCGCCTGATCATGGCCCAGGGGGTGGGGTGGCTAGGCATACAATAAGGGCAGTAAATGGTATCTCCTGGCTTAGGCGATGGCCTCGGACATGTGTGGTCAGCCGAACTCGGGGGAAGGGGTCATCAAAGGAGTGGTATTCATGCCTACGTGGACAATCGAGCGCGGAGGGAGGGCTCGTCAATAGAGGGTCATTCATGGAAGGGAAGGGGGTGCTGGTCAGGAGCGGCCGAGACTCTCAAGGACAGGGCTTTGCGGAAGAAGAGGGTTTATGACTTGCTCATATGAGGAGAAGGAGGGGGTCAGGGTGCGTGCAGGGCCAGAGTCGCGCAGAGAGAGAGAGAGAGAGAGAGAGAGAGAGAAATCTTATGACCTGTACATGAGAGAACAGGGGCAGTCAGATACAACTGGGGGGGGGCTGTGTCAGCTGAGGCGAGGGATGCTTCTTCGAGAGGGAAATGGGGAAGGCCTGGGTCAAGCAGGAGGGTTACCTTTTCACATCAGGATCGCGCAAAGGGAAAGGGTTTCGTGGTCTATACATGGGAGAGAGAGAGTGCAAGATACGCGCAGGAGGGAAGCTGGGGATTCCAGTGGGTAGGAAGGCCATGGTGCCTGGAATGGCTGTACATATGCATAAGGGTACGGGTTCTTACTGACAGGGTGATACGATCAATAATTTACAGTATCTATGGAGCCCACAGGGAGAGGAGTGGGAGAAGAAGGGAAATGAATGCTGTCTATGTACATCGGTTTCGTCTGATTTCACAGCAATGCGTCACTTTTGCGCCATACAGATACGTCAGAAATACTGACGTATCTGTAACTCCTTGCGACATGATGCGTCATACAGTAAACGCATCCATCATGTCGCAAGGAGGGCGCACTGAGAAGTGACGCATCCCTGCTTTCACGCAGCGATGCGTCACTTCTCATTAATGAGGCCCCCTAGCTTTAATCACAGTAGACACTACTCCGTCTTAAACCCCTCCAACGGCCCGAGGGAGTAAAGGCCGTCGGAGGCAGACCTCTAATTTCACTCATCTTATTTAATTAGGCCGAATTAGAGGTCTGTTTTTATTGCCCGTCATTATCAGATAAAACTTGCTAAATGCTATCCATGACATAGGAGAGGACTCCCATGGAGAGGGGAGCATTTACTTTTTAATTTTCAAAAAGAAAATCCTGCCTTGGGATTTTATTTTTTAAAAGAAAAAAGAAAAGTGTTTGGTGCAGGGCTCCGTCATGTTGACGGAGTCCTTCACCAACTGTAAACAGCATAGATAGTTCCTGCCAATGCTTTAGAAATAAGTGCTAGCATTTCTAAATTTGTCTGGGGAGTGCTCTCGGACTGGCGGACATTAAGTGCTCCGTCAAGCCAACGGTTATTACTCTGTCCTCCAACTCTTAAATCTGGCCTTTATTGTATAATTACGCCGTTTTAAATGCATTTGCATCTGCTTGTTATCCTTTGGCGGTTCAGGTCCTCACTGTAGACACCAAGAAATTATTTTGCATTGAAACACATTCTTCTCATATTCACAAAGATGGAATTTCCCTACCCTCAGCCACATTGTGTTCCTCCATTCCAGAGCCCGTGTAATCCAGAAAGCAGAAACAGAGCAATCTGCTGGTTTGGGGTTTATGCGGAGAAGTGGGCCAGGCCCCTGCTATTCACATCTGCCACAAGGCAAACATTTCCCCAGTGCCCAGAACAATGTCTGCCTGCCAAAGTGCTAGTATTACAAGAATGCTTAGCAGGAAGACATATGTTTTCATAAAGTTATCTCCCAAACTCCCAGAGCTCGTTCCTGTTATTATTGCAGCTGTTACTACTTTCCAAATACGCCTTTTTCCTATCAATCTCTGGCCATCAATTTTACAATGTTTCATTAAATATCTTGCTGAAAAAAGTGCCTGACATTCGTACAATTTGAGGGGGATGTTAAAGAATGTTTCAGATGTTCCCTGATCCGAGCTTTCAAGTGCTGCCAAATCTGAAACGGAGTCTCTGATTAGCTTAAGTGGGTCTCTGGCGGTTCAAATCCCTCAATGCCCAAGTTCACGGATAAGCCGCGCAGTCACAAAGTGAGACTATGGAGCACCCGGGTGCACATATTTTACAAATAGAAGCCATCGAGCTTTTACTTATCTCCTATTCTTTAAAGTATCTGGGGAATATTATCAAGCCCAATTTTGCCGCTTTAGCGGCTGTTTTCGGCCGAAAAGCGACAATTTAAATATCGCTCTATTATCAAGGACACGCTAACGCGTGTTTCCTTGAGTTAGCAGCCGTCTGTTCTCCACTTTGCATCTCAACAATATATATCGCTAATGACACGCAAAGTAGACGTTCCTGACTTAAACTCCATTGAAACACTCGCAAACACAGCTTCCCTTTATTATCAATGCATGCAAAGCAATAAGAAAAGTTGCGCTAACCGCACTTATCGCTGGAATTTAACACCTGAAAAAAAACGTGACTTAACCATCTTGTCAATTTGAGGTGGATTGTTAGGTTAAGTACACACTTGCCTATTAGCAAGCCTGACATTAGATCAGTTGATTTATCGCTAGAATTCTCACGCTATTGCTGGTTTTACAAGCTATCGCTGGATTTTCTTTGCGATACGTGTTGATAATACCGCGCTATCACGACGAGGTAATCCAGCGATAGCGGGGGATAGAAAAACCAGCACTAATCGTTGATAATATGCCCCTCTGTACTTTTTCTTGTAGTATTTAGAACGCACATTCGGTAATTTGTAGCTTTGAAGCACTTTGACGGTCCTATGAAGAGTTTACTAAGGAACTCCCTGCTCCCCAAGAGTCAATGGGGCATATTATCAAGGGCAGTATCACCACTTTATCTGCACTTTTTGCCGCTAAAGTGGCGATATTTTTATCGCCCTATTTACAAGGCGTCGCCAACTTGCATTAGCACCTGTTAGCAGCCGGTTTTGTAATGCATCTCATGCCAGCGATAAACATCGCTAATGAGATCCAAATTAGGCGTTCCCTCAAAAATACAACATGAAAGAGGGCGCTAACACAACAGCACTGTATTAACAAAGCGGCCCGGTCTTGCAAAGCAATATTAAAAGTCCTGCTAACCGCGGTTATCGCAAGAACCTAACGTCTGGTCAAAACCTGACTTAAGCATGTTTAGTATGGGAGGTGGATTGACAGGGTAAATCCACACTCCCATATTAACAAGCTTTTCATTAGCGCTGTGAAATCATCGCTTGATTTCACACGCAAATGATGATTATCGCCGTCTATCGCTGGTTTGTACATCGCCTGTGAGCTAAGCCTTGCTAATACGCCGTTTACACGGCGATGTAATCCAGCGTTAGACAGCGATAATCAAATTCGCGCTAAGCGAGATTTGCTATGTTCAACCATGCCGTTGATAATATGTCCCAATATGTCAAATGTGAAACAATGTGAGATAACATAGCAGAGGCGCGTAAACATTCAAGACCTGCTGGTGGGGGGGACCTGCACCTAAATGTAGGCAAAACTGATGTTCAGTGGTGCTTCTAAATTCCACACAATAAATATGCCATTTTATTGAGAGTGAGACAAACATTCATAGGCCTTTGCGAACACAAACCTCAAAGAAAGGCTGATAAAATAAGATATTCACTATCAATATTTATTTTGTCATTATAAGTATGCGAAGTTTAAACCATTGTGATTGCTAACAAGCAAGCTCAATGAGACTGCATGGGTTTATTTGATGTCGTTTTATATCATTTAGTTCTCACAACAAAAAATGTAACGTTTCGCATATTGTGGTGTGCTCCAGTATGCCTTTCAAAAGCAAATTGTCACTACAAAAACAACTATGTGTTTCAAAAGTATTTATAAAGTGGTTGATTCGCCTTACTTTAGAAAAATGAAACCCGCCCCCTGTCCCCTCTCATATGTGAGGGGCCAGAAATGAAACCCGCCCCCTGTCCCCTCTCATATGTGAGGGGCCAGAAATGAAACCCGCCCCTTGTCCCCTCTCACATGTGAGGGGCCAGAAATGAAACCCGCCCCCTGTCCCCTCTCATATGTGAGGGGCCAGAAATGAAACCCGCCCCTTGTCCCCTCTCACATGTGAGGGGCCAGAAATGAAACCCGCCCCCTGTCCCCTCTCATATGTGAGGGGCCAGAAATGAAATCCGCCCCTTGTCCCCTCTCACATGTGAGGGGCCAGAAATGAAAAGCGCCCCTTGTCCCCTCTCATATGTGAGGGGCCAGAAATGAAATCCGCCCCTTGTCCCCTCTCACATGTGAGGGGCCAGAAATGAAACCCACCCCTTGTCCCCTCTCATATGTGAGGGGCCAGAAATGAAACCCGCCCCCTGTCCCCTTTCATATGTGAGGGGCCAGAAATGAAACCCGCCCCCCGTCCCCTCTCATATGTGAGGGGCCAGAAATGAAACCTGCCCCCTGTCCCCTCTCATATGTGAGGGGCCAGAAATGAAACACGCCCCCTGTCCCCTCTCATATGTGAGGCGCCAGACGTTGAAAAGCTCAGTATCTGTGAGGCCTTGTTTTGGGAGTCTTAGGGCAGGCAGTCTGGGGTCCTTGGCCACTATCCTGTGCTGGTGTCCACAATTCTACCCCAAAGTTAATTAAATTACTCCCTATACACTTGGTCATGGACGTCTGGAAACATAACAGCCATCCAAGCTTAGCAATGGACAAGAGCATACCCCTTGATGAAGTAAGATCTTTCAAAATCGTTCTCTAAATTCTCATAGCACTGTACAGCCATGCGGGATGTTCAAAGGCACACAAGCTACTCAGAGTCGTCACACGAGGGTCAAGTTGTCAGATACCCTGAGTTGTAACTTTTAACCGGAAACCTGATCACTCATACTTCTCTCTTTTCTCCTATCTCAGTGTGTGACTACAGACGGGCGCCCCTCCCGGGTCCTGCAAATAGCTACAACAAACACATAGCTAGTGTAAATATTTTATCTTGTTTTGGTGACAGTATTTTAATGTGTGTGATTGTGATTTTAAGCAAAACTTATAGCTAAAGGCACTATACCCCACATGCAGGCACCTGCTAGTGCCTCATTAGCTCTCTAGTCGTTTTCAGTATACAGCATCACAACGGTATGCCACAAATGTACCAATGCAGATTATCTATGAGTATAGAAGTGCATGCCAGGTGAGTATATACTATAAATAACATGCACCTACAACTGACCACTCTATTGATCGACTCGTGCATGTGCCAGATGTCCAAAAACACCAGTAGAGACAAAAAGGGGGCACAATATATACTGTATATAAGATTGCGTTTTATTTTACTTGTTACCCCCTTCTTGTTTCCCTACAGGTTTTTTATCCAGTGGGTCCGTAAGTACACAGACACCACTGCATGCATGCACAACACACCTTAGCGTGTTTGTTTTGAATGAATACACATGTGGCGTTTTTTTGCCACATCCTCACTTATTTTCACATGGTCCTGAAGAAAACCCCACAACTTGTAACGAGGCTGAAACATGTAGACCTTAGTGACAACTAAGACCAGTTTATCTTAAAGTTGCCCTTCTTTTCATTTTACTTTGTCCTGGGCGGCTGGGAATAAAGTATCATTCAGCAAGGACTCCCAGAGACAATTTTAACCCTGCACCACTTCATTAGCAAATTTTTTTACCACACTATCACAAAAATCCAGCTCCGCTGTAGTCAGGCGTCGTAGCACAACTGGGTGGAACTCGGCTACCCAGTTGGGACCCCGATGATGAAGCATGCCACCAACTAAATTGGTGAGTGAGGGGTCTTTTAACAAAACCTAATGGGTTTCTGGCTCTGAAAAAAGTATTTGTGAGTTGTCTATATTAGTGGGTTAGTCCACTGTGTTTCTTGCAAGAGCATACCCCAACAGAACAAAATAAACCGTAATGTTCCTACATACATGCAGACATATGCGGAATTCTCCAAACAGACACATGACAGGATCTAGCAGGCAGTGTCCAGTCCACCACTAAAAAATGCACACTCCTTTTCTAACCTCATCACCCACTTTCCAGTATGACTTATCTGCAAAAAATACCAAGCAGGACTAAATACAATATCAACCGACCACTTTGGTTCCGGTTAGCATGTCCCCCTGTGAAGAATTCCTCACCTTAGAGCTAGGTTGCGACTGAAAAAATGTACTGGCAAAAACAAAACGAATACTGTGTGAATTACAGAAGCAACCGACCCGGGGATGCCATGACAAACATATGTGGAGGTAAACTTGCCAGCAACAGGTAAGGCACACATTTATACTCTACTACTCCGGTGGTCCAGTATTGTTTAAATGGTACAATGCTCATAATAATACAAGTAGGTTGAAAGCTGAGTTCACAAGAACGAGGGAAATGGCCTGCAAGAGTTACAAAGATGTAAAAAAAATTCACATGTTCACATCATGAGTGCCAAGAGGCAGCTGATTCCAACATCAGAGGCGGGCATATCCTGTAGCAGATTACAGTAAGAGTAAAACTGCCAAAATGCATTGATTTTTACACAATCACTCCCGCTTATTTTATTTGCATAACGATTTTGGTGTTTGCTGGACTTATGCCTGGGAGGGAGCCAAGAACTACACTTTACAGGATACCCTGTTTCTGAGGCCCTTGAAGATGTGAAGGAGGAGGAGGCGCTAGGCAATACATGGTGTGATCCACTTTGTGACCATACAGGACGCGTCCTGGCTGTGCCCGCGAGAAGGCCAGACCAAGAGTGGGCCTTTCTGTGCCCATCAGCACGTGGTAGAGGCTGGGCTAGGCCACTCCTCTTTTGTCTTCCCTTTCTCACTCAGGACTCTCTTTTTTCAATGGGGAGTATAAGACTTCAGGTAACTCTAGGCCTGTTAATGATGACCTCTCTCGCCCATCATGGACTGTGTTCTTGACCCAGGCATTAGTGTAATCTTCAAAGAAACTGAATTGGTGGAGAAGCTTCTATCGATGGCATATCTCACACATTTTTTCTTCTCTCCCTCTACATCCTCAGTTGCAACACTTACTGCTGCAGGGCCCTATACTTCTTCAAACATGATCCTTTATGGTGCGGCCCCTGACGCAGCACCACCACCTGAACTGGATGTGGTTAATGCATCCCATCTTGTCAGCCCCACTGCCTAACAAGAAAAATCTCTCCAAAGCGCATGTGTACCATTGCAAGACTTGGCTTAGATGGGTCACTGTTAGGTCCTATAGTTTTTTTTAAATAAAATTTGATTTGTAGAAAGATAAGTAAATACAGCTCGGTGCCTACAACACTGATCGGGCCGGCAGCACAGAATAACATCAGGTTTAGCAGTGTAGGAAGGGGAGCAATACACAGCAAGCCGCCTACAACCCCTTCGGGCCTGCCGCGTCCAGTTAGGCATTTTGGCGAACACCTGTGTAGGATCGTGGTCATTATAAACAACTCATGAGCAATATACAATACCATTCAACATTATTGACAGTGTAAAGTGACCAGTCAGAGAACGTGAACATGCTGTTAGACCCACAAGTGACTCTACCATAGGCCCTGGGTGGTGTATTCTGGTCAGGAGGAGGTGCTACATGCTTTCAATTCGTGGTACCATCACGGAGCCCCGCATTACCAGAGCGAGGCCTCTCAGTTGTGTCTGTAGTGGTGGTTTGACCCAGAAGGTATGTTTGAAGGGGGGGCCAAATGTCGCGTGGGCGGGAGGAAGGTGGTAATAGCTCAGCATAAGTGTGTAATTGCTCTTGGCAGTAGATAAGATCTTGCAGGCAGTCCTTAAACTTGAGGGCCATCCCTCTACCCCACCTGCAGGCGATCTGCCACTTGGCGAGAAGAAGTGCCAGGGAGACGTACCTCCACACCACAGCCACCAATGCCTCAGTGTACCCTAGAAGCGTGATTAGAGGATCGTCAGGGACATGTAACCCTGTCATGTAATCAAGCGCCGCCAGCACCTCCGTCCGATAGCAGCCTATGGGGGGGGGAAGTCCCAGGCCAAGTGACGGAAATCTGCCTCTTCTCTACCGCATCGATCACAACGGTCAGTGTCGCAGAGGTGGAGGCGTCTCAAGCGTACGGGTGTATAATAGAGGCGATGGATGCATTTGTAGTGGATGATGCGCAGTCTGCTGCTAGCTGAAATATTACCAGTTTGGCAGCAGCAGAAGGACCACTGGGGGAGCCCAGGTCCGCCTCCCAACGTTCCCTGGTCGTGGGGGGGTCAAACGTGCAGTCTTTTTTAGTAGTACGTTAAAGCAGCGAAACAAAATGTGTGCGGGTAGTTTCCTGCAGGAGGGCGTGTAAGGAAGACAGGATGGGGGTTTCCTTTGGGACGCTCAGGTGAGAGCATTCACATCCTGTCGTAGCCTAACATAATAGAACCACTCCAGGGGGGTAGGTAGTGTAGCGCCAAAGAATTCTTCACTGGTGCAAAACTTGCCTTTGACATAGAGTTTACCCCAATTTTGAATGGAAAGTTTCCAGAGGAGCTGGCAACAGCCCCCCTCCTGAGTGACAGGGAGGTCGTGTCTGCCATAGAGGGGTAGCAGGGGGGAGTAAAGGATGGTGGAGTGGAGAAGGTTTGCCAGATCCCACCAGGCACTAGTGGAGCAGTTTACGGTGGTGGAGGCCAAATGCCTAGAAATCGCTGGTGCGCTTAGGTAGGCAGAGCAGGGTGTTGGGGCCATAAATCTGTCTTCTATTGCCAGGTGGGGCATGTAAGGGGGGGGGGGTGGAGTTATCCAGTACGCTGCAAAGAGCCTGGGCACAGCTGAAATATAGCTCCAAATCTGGCACTTCAAAGCCGCCGGCATTGAAAGGCAGAGTAAGTGTGTCCCATCGCAATCTAGCCTGCTTCCCCCCCACAGGTGAGGTGGATGAGTTGAGTTTTTAGGGCTTTAAAGAAGTGGTGACTGGGGGCATAGGAATATTAATTAAAAGATGAAGCAATTTGGGTAATATTATCATTTTGATGAAGGAGGTCCTACCAGCCAGGAAAAACGGCAAGACGATCTATCTGGTGATCTTCTCAGTTAACAGATCGAGCGTTCTCCCGTAATTGGCAGTCATCAGATCTTTTTGATTGTGAGTGATGACTATGCCGAGGCATGTGAGTGTATCTGCACACCATATGAAGGGGTAGTAAGGCGTGAACTGGTAGTGATGTCAGTGAGGGGGTAGAGCTGAGATTTCCCCCAGTTTATAGGTCCTATAGTTAAAGGTTTCTTAGATAGCATTGTGCAGAAACGGACTTCTGTGGTTTTGAGATAGTGGAAGACAGGCTGGTACTGCCTTATACAAACTGTTTAGCCACCCTACCACTGGTTTAGTTATCAATCAGGTCCTACACATGTTGTACTTAATTCCTCTCATGCAGTAGTGTTTTACTATGCTCTCAGGTGCCTAATATTGGTCTTTCTATGCACCTGTTAGGTATAATTTTTCCATATCCTTAGATATCCAGCCCATTGGATCTTCTAGGCATGAAAGCCAACAGAGTGACTCCACCTTCAACTCTGAATCTCCCTACTGAAGCTTGTCTTTATGTCATACTTCTGACCAATGCTCCTGTTTTGTTTGTAATACTACAGAGAACAACTCTCAACTTAAGAATAAATTGATCCACTGGTTGTCTACTAAAATCCATTTATTCTTTGCTGTATATTTTCTTTTTATATAGCTCAAACTCAACCCAAAGTATCAAAGCACTTTACATGAGCACCAGTTGCATTATAGATGACCACATTCATTTTGTTCAGAATGGAGAGAATAGCAGGCACATGCAACAATGTTTTTTGTGAGCGCAAATGGTGCGATTCGCAAAAATCGGCCTTTTGCACCCGCAAAAAGGCCTTTTGCGATGCATCAAAGTGCAAGGCACTCACAATTTAAGAAATCACAGTTTATTGCAATTTCTTAAATTGCAATTGCAATTAAGGAATTACAATTTGCGATTCCTTAAATGCAATGCATGTACCCCTTAGAAATAGCGAATTCGCTATTTGGCGCCACAAAATACAGAGAAATTACTCTGGTCTGTATTTTGCAAAAATCTTGAAAAATGCACTAAAGTGCATTGTTCAAGGTTTCAGGCTACACACACACATGCCCTTGGGGCATGTGTGGGAGCAACATGGATGCAAATCACAATTTCAGGGGTAAAAGAGGGTGTCATTTTGACACCTTTGCACCCTTGAAATTGCATGTGCAATTTGTGAGTACCTATTGATACTCGCAAATAGTGCATGCAATTTCCCATTCATTCCTATGGGTCTATAGGCCCATAGGAATGAATGGGAAACCATTCCTTAATTGCGACTCTCAATTTGCAACTCGCAATTAAGTAATGTTTAGAAATCGCTATTTTAATAGCAATTTCTACATGCATAGGCTTTTGAGAGTCCCTAATCGCGATTCCTTGATAATCGCAATTAAGGAATCGTAAAAGCCTACTTTGATGCATGTGACCCTAAGTGATTTGCTCAGAATCACAACACCCCTGCAAGGTTGACCGCTGATTCTTCTGTCGGGTCTGTAGGCCTGGTTAATCTTCTTAGTTAGAATACAGTTAAATTAGCATGGAGGCTGAGTTTGATCAGTTGGTTGTCCTGTGTGAAATACTTTGACATTGTTATGTTTCAAGACACATGGGTCTTATCGGATGTTGTATGTGAGGAGTTTGATATCCCTTGGCCGTCTTTCCATCAACATCTGGGAGTGCTATGGTGGATCTTCAACCTCATTCAGGGTATCTCTTAAATGCACTGTCAGGTTTCTTAGCACTTGTCATTCAGGCAACAAAAATTTCTTGATTCATGTGGAAATGATTTTCAGTTCCATTTGTTTCATTTTTACAATGGTTGTTTTTCACTTGGCGAATAATTTTAACATGCTTTTTAATGTGGTGGGCACCTTGTCTATATCTCTTGTTGATGGCACCCTACCGACTATGTAAGTGAGCTTGGGTGGAGTTTTCAATGCTAGCAGTAGTTCTATTTTAACTTTTCCTAATCCTTTCTCTCTAAAGATAGTTAGGGTTCTTTTCCTTCACCTGCTGATTTATAGAGTGTTATTTTATGGCCTTATAATTGGATTATAGGGCCAAAATAGAAAAATATAAAAGAAACTTACCTTCTTCTTCGCCGCACGTCTCTCCTCCATCTTCTTCTCTGCTCCAGGACTCTACCGGCCAATCACAGCACTGCATGATCAGCATCATGATTGGTTTGAGTGGCCGTTTAGCTGCTTAGGCAGTACCTGGGAGGCTGGGCATGTTTTCCACTGGGCTGTACATGTAACACAGCCCAGTGGAGAGCATGCCAAGTGTGTCACGATTCTTGTCGCCTCAGGATCAGGGTGATGCTGAAAGGGGTCCACCTCCTGATTTCCCCACACTCTGACTGAACATATAACACAGAGCGTAGAGGTAATCAAGCAAGGGATAAATCAAGGAAGGTAAGGAAGGGGACTAGAACGGATGGGACAGCTGAAATGACAAGAAGAGAGAATTATCACAACAGTTCTAACTACTCTCATTCAATTCTCGCTATTGAAACAATACATACTAAAATAAATCAGGAGGGGACCTCTGTCTCTCTATACCATAGATACTTCTCTATAGACCAGTGCTGCCTGCCAGAAAACCACTGATTACCAATAATTCGAACACACATTAGTATTCAGAAATGATGCTCTCATACCACACACATACCCATCTTAATCTTCCCTTTGTCTGAATATAGTTCTCTCCAGTAACCCAGCAAGTAATGTGTAGGAAGGGAAAAGGTCAGTCCCGAAATAATAAAAGGAAATGGCTTCTAGACATCGAACCAAGTTCCTCAAGGACCAAAAATGTAGCACACAAAAACAGTATTCCTAGTTGGGCCCAACTATAAAGGGAACACTAACAAAAATAGAAACGAACAAAAAGATTCCTCCGTAGAGGCCTACCAGTTCGTTACCGAGGTAAATACCAGTCAGAGTTCTTTGGTTTGTAATCCTCCAATGGCCGTTCTTCCTCGCGTTGACTGCTTGCGGAAGAAAACAAACCCTCACCAGTTTCTTTCGTTTAATCCCCAGGTAACTCAAATCCAAACGGTTCCTGAAACAAGCTCCAACCACGATCAATCTTCCCTCGCGGCAGCAGCACGCGAACGGGTAAGACAGGACAAAGAAACGCCCTCCGCAGTCCTTGTTCACAAAACCAAGTTCTTTACCGTTCCTCGACTCCTTTCCCGCGGCAGCCGCTCGCGGAAAGGTTACGGCAAACTCCAAATGTTCAATAGTCTTTGATCCTGGATAGCAGTTCCCAAATCGTAGAACTCGACACCAACACTCACAGGTTCAAAAGAGTAATCACTTACAAAGCCCCCTAGTGGTCATGCTGTATATATAGAATCAGTTCTCCACCCGTTTGGCATTATGGGAGTTGTAGTTCTGTAGGCGCAAATACGCAATTCCTGACAGTATGCCCTCCTCAACGGCGCCTTCTAGCCCCAGGCTTTCCCGGGTTCTGGGCATAGAACCTTCGAACCGCAAGAGGGGCATGCACTTCTGTACACGGTTCCCAGGAGTCATCCTCCGAAGTGTATCCCTTCCACGAGATTAAATACCACAGCTTCCCTTTCTGGTATTTTGAATCCAGAATACGCCGCACCTCAAACTCCAGCTGGCCGTCTCTCATCACCGGAGGGACCTCTTGACGTTGTCCCGTTTTGGCTGGCTTCAGTAAACTGCAATGGAATACCGGATGTATCCGTAAGGAGGCTGGCAGCTTCAGTTTGTACGCCACTGGATTCACCACCCGCAGTATTTCATATGGGCCGATGAATCGAGGGTGGAAGATGCTGCGGTAGCGAAAACAAATGTTTTTTGTCGACAGCCACACCTTATCCCCCACCTGATAGTCTGGACCCTTCTGACGATGCCGATCTTCCCACTTCTTATACGTGTCCTTAGCCTTTTCCAAGTGCTGTTGTACCTGGCGATGGATCTTCAACAATGCCTTCATACGGGCAGCAACGGTAGGATGGTTTTGCACCTCACTAGGAATAGTAACAGGCAAAGTGTCAGCATGATAACCCGTGTTGGCACGAAACGGAGATTCTCCCGTAGAACTATGCCAGGCATTGTTGTAGGACAATTCGGCCAGCCACAACAAGGATACCCATGAGTCTTTAGCCTCTTCTGCGTAGCATCTCAGATATTTTTTGAGAGTTTGGTTCAGCCTCTCCGTTTGGCCATCGGACTGGGGATGGAAACTCGTAGACAAGGCATCCGTCACTTGTAGCGCCTTACACCATGTATGCCAGAATCTTGCGGCAAATTGCGGGCCACGATCCGAAATGATGACTTTGGGGATTCCGTGCAACCTTACTACATGTGTCAACAACAACTGCGCTGTTTGAGCCTCTGTAGGGAGATTTCGACATGGAATGAAATGTCCCATTTTGGTCAGGCTATCCACCACAACCAAGATGGCATCACAACCTTTATCCATCGGTAGTCCCAGCACGAAATCCATGCTTATCACTTGCCAGGGTCTAGAGGGGGTAGGTAGTGGCATCAGCAACCCCTTACTCCTGGTTTGTTCGCTCTTTGCTCTTGCACATGTCTCACACTGATCAATCCATGTCTTTACGTCTTTCATCATTCCCTTCCACCAGAACTGTCTTTGTAACGCCTGGATGGTCTTCTGGTGTCCCGGATGACCAGCAACCATGGTGTTATGACACCAATTAAAGGCCATCAAACGAAATTCATGCGTGGGAAGAAACAAGGCGTTATTCCGCATTGGCAATCCATGTTTCAGAGTGCGTTGCATTTCTTTCCCAGCCCACACCTGCCATTGAGATACAGAGCGTTGTTTCCGTACTGTTTCAATGAACATCTCAACTGTAGTAGCACACACCACCCTCTCGGGAGGTAGAATCGACAACTGCTCTCCCTTTGACGATGCTTCGGAATCCATTAGACGGGACAATGAGTCCGCTTTCTTGTTGTCTGCCCCGGGACGAAAAGTGATAGTAAAATCGTACTCCGCGAAGAACAACATCCAACGCATTTGCCGTTGTGAAAGATGCCTAGCAGTCTTCATAAATTGCAGGTTTCGGTGGTCAGAGAACACCGTGACAGGATGTTGTCCCCCCCACAAGTAAGGTCTCCACTCTTGAAAAGCCCTCTTCACTGCCAGAAGTTCTTTTTCCGCCACTGTGTAGTTGACCTCTGCAGGATTCAGTTTTTTAGACAAAAAGGCAACAGGGTGCAGCTGACCAGTGAGTTTGTCCCTTTGCGACAGAACAGCCCCTATGGCTATGTCCGATGCATCAGCTTCCACTTCAAATGGAACATCAGATTGTGGGTGTCTCAAAATAGGTGCAGAACAGAAGTCCTTTTTGAGCTGTTCAAATACCTCTCCCGCTTCAGAGGTCCAGCAGAAGGT
Source organism: Lissotriton vulgaris (assembly GCF_964263255.1). Lineage (NCBI taxonomy): Eukaryota > Metazoa > Chordata > Amphibia > Caudata > Salamandridae > Lissotriton > Lissotriton vulgaris. The sequence continues at coordinate 840,755,776 of NC_141687.1, read as the reverse complement.
AACACCCTTCCTCAACAACCGGGTCACTGGAGAGGCTAGCTGCGAGAAATGGGCAATGAATCTCCGATAGTAATTAGAGAACCTTAGGAAACATTGTACATCCTTCACACACCTCGGAATGGGCCATTCCTGTACTGCCTTTACTTTCCGATCTGCCATCCGAAAACCCTGGGGATTCAAGATCACACCCAAAAACTCCACTTCAGTCACTCCGAACTCGCACTTGCTGAGTTTACAGTATAAGCAGTGTTCCTGTAGTCTTTGGAGAATCAACATAACCTGACTAACGTGCTGAGATGGGGATTCTGAATAAATCAGGATATCATCGATATAGATGACAACAAAGCGGTCTATGTACTCCTTCATGATATCATTAAGAAAGAATTGAAACGCCGCAGGGGCGTTGCATAGCCTGAACGGCATCACCAAATACTCATACAACCCGAAGCGCGTCTTAAACGCCGTCTTCCACTCATCTCCGGCCTGAATCCGTACCAAGTGATAAGCTCCTCGCAGGTCCAACCGGGTGTAAATGTTGGCCTCTTTCACCTGGTCTAGCAGAACGGGTATGAGTGGAAGAGGATAACGGTTTTTAATAGTGATCTTATTCAGCTGCCTAAAATCAATACAAGCACGCAGCTCACCGTTGGCTTTGGAGATAAAGAAAAGAGGCAATGCCGCTGGGGAACGCGATGGTCTGATGAACCCCAACGAGCACAGATGTTCTAAATACTCTTTTAAATATCTAGTCTCAGAATCAGACAGCGCATAAACCCTACAAGTAGGTATCTTGGAGCCTTCCACCAAATCTATCCGACAGTCATAGTCGCGATGAGGTGGAAGCTTTTCAGCCTCCACTTTACTGAAAACTGCTCGATACTGATGGTATTCCACAGGCAACGCCACCTCTTTTTCTGCTGCTGTTGCCACCTGGAACACCTGTGCCAAGGATAACATATGTGAAGCCCCGTCTTCCTGCAAACATTCGGACACACAATGCTCCGATGTGAACTGGATGGTTTTCAACTTCCAATCCATCAAAGGATTGTGCTGCCACAACCACGGCATCCCCAGAATTATCTCGTACTGTGGAGCCTCAATCATATTCAGCACGATATATTCTACATGATCCCATGGCTGTCCACAAAGCGTCAATTCCAACACTTCTGTGTGTTCAACAATGGGGCCTGATTTCAGTGGAGTACCATCCACAGCCAAAACCAGCTCTGGTTTGTGAATGGGAACTTTCTTTAAGCCTAGCTTCTTCACCAACCCATAGTCGATAAAGTTCCCTATCGCCCCGGAATCCACCATAGTTTTCACGAGAACCTTGTGTTGTCCTGACCCTAGATACATGGGCAAGATTACGTGAGACACTGCTTCCATACAATCCACTACTCCCAATGACGGTATCCTCCACTCCTTAGGGGGTGTCGGCATACTCTCAGCCCCTTCGCCTGCCTCCTGCAGTTCATATGTATTTTCTGCTACCACTGCCACCATCTTCTTAGCAGGAAAAAACAAACTCCTTTTCTGCGGTTTCATAGTACAGTCCCGCACATAGTGTCCTTTTTTACCACAATACATGCACAATCTTTGGGCACGTCTGCTCTCACGTTCGGCCTTTGTCAACGGGGGCCGAACCGCCCCTATTTCCATAGCCTCAGGTCCTGAATCTTTCTTTTGGGGGGCGCTCTCTACCTCATACCCACTCCCTGATCGACCACCCCGTTTACGCTCGCCACCCCTCTCAGAGAGACGGTGGTCCAACCGCAAGGTAAGATTAATCAACCCTAAACAACTCGTGGGTTGGGGGTCGATTTGGGCCAGGACGTCTTTCATATCCTCATTCAACCCCTGATAGTATAGTGCCATTCTTTTTTCTTCTGGCCAGGCTGTTTCCCCTACCAATCTGTTAAATGTCGTCATATAAGTTATCAGATCCTTTCTCCCTTGGCGTAGCCCAAGTAAATCGCGGTCTGCACTAAGGGTGGTAGCTCTTCTATCAAATACTCTCTCAAATTCTCTTCGGAAGGCCGCCCAATCTGTTAACAAAGAATCATCTTTGCGCACTAAAGGGACTGCCCAATCTGCTGCCTCTCCCGTCAAGTATGATATTGCAAAAGCCACCCTAGAGTGATTGGTAGGGAAGGAAGCGGGCCTACATGAAAAATGCAATGTGATCTGAGTTAGAAACGTCTGTATTTTTAGAGGGTCCCCTGCATATCTCTCAGGACTAGCCAGTGGTATCGGAGGGGGCACCGTGACCTGTGTCTGGGGAACTCCTGCCGACGCATCAAAAGGGTTTCGGGCTTGTCTATCAAATCGTTCTTTAAGAGCAGCGGTCTCAGCACGTGAATTTACTAACTCCTGCTGTACAATAGCTAAGGCCTGCATCACTTCTTCAAGTGTAGTCATCTTTCAGCACACCCTGACCGGGAGGTTCTATATGTTCTTGGGTAAGTGATTCTGTCACGATTCTTGTCGCCTCAGGATCAGGGTGATGCTGAAAGGGGTCCACCTCCTGATTTCCCCACACTCTGACTGAACATATAACACAGAGCGTAGAGGTAATCAAGCGAGGGATAAATCAGGGAAGGTAAGGAAGGGGACTGGAACGGATGGGACAGCTGAAATGACAAGAAGAGGGAATTATCACAACAGTTCTAACTACTCTCATTCAATTCTCGCTATTGAAACAATACATACCAAAATAAATCAGGAGGGGACCTCTGTCTCTCTATACCATAGATACTTCTCTATAGACCAGTGCTGCCTGCAAGAAAACCACTGATTACCAATAATTCAAACACACATTAGTATTCAGAAATGATGCTCTCATACCACACACATACCCATCTTAATCTTCCCTTTGTCTGAATATAGTTCTCTCCAGTAACCCAGCAAGTAATGTGTAGGAAGGGAAAATGTCAGTCCCGAAATAATAAAAGGAAATGGCTTCTAGACATCGAACCAAGTTCCTCAAGGACCAAAAATGTAGCACACAAAAACAGTATTCCTAGTTGGGCCCAACTATAAAGGGAACACTAACAAAAATTGAAACGAACAAAAAGATTCCTCCGTAGTGGCCTACCAGTTCGTTACCGAGGTAAATACCAGTCAGAGTTCTTTGGTTTGTAATCCTCCAATGGCCGTTCTTCCTCGCGTTGACTGCTTGCGGAAGAAAACAAACCCTCACCAGTTTCTTTCGTTTAATCCCCAGGTAACTCAAATCCAAACGGTTCCTGAAACAAGCTCCAACCACGATCAATCTTCCCTCGCGGCAGCCGCACGCGAACGGGTAAGACAGGACAAAGAAACGCCCTCCGCAGTCCTTGTTCACAAAACCAAGTTCTTTACCGTTCCTCGACTCCTTTCCCGCGGCAGCCGCTCGCGGAAAGGTTACGGCAAACTCCAAATGTTCAATAGTCTTTGATCCTGGATAGCAGTTCCCAAATCGTAGAACTCGACACCAACACTCACAGGTTCAAAAGAGTAATCACTTACAAAGCCCCCTAGTGGTCATGCTGTATATATAGAATCAGTTCTCCACCCGTTTGGCATTATGGGAGTTGTAGTTCTGTAGGCGCAAATACGCAATTCCTGACAAAGTGTGCATGACTGTTTTGCCAGCCCCTGAGGGGAGGCCCAGTTCTCATGAGCACTTAGGGAGGAAGTGCAAACAAACTCCTGCTCCCTCTGATGGAGGGAACCCCAGCCCCGCCCGACCTGGCTGGAGCCCCAATTAAAATAAAATGATTATAACTTCTTTTATTATAATTTTATTTATATGCTCCCCTGCTCAAAGAGCAGTGGAGCGATGCTCCTCCGCCACAGCGGAGAAGTCTCCACTGCTTATCAGCTGTTATTCACCACTAGCAGGGAAGTCTCCTTTGTCACTTCAAGTTGGCTCTATTTACTTCATCCTTTTTAGGTCTCGCCTGTCAATGCGCATGCGCATTGAGCTTGCGAGACTATGGGGGCTTAAACAGACTTTAACCAACTTGCAAGGAATCGATGGCGATTCCTTGCAGTGCCCGTGAAATTCAAGCTCAATGCGCATGCGCATTGACATTAAAAGCGCGTGCACATGCCCCCAGCCGCCTGTCTTGCACGTCTTTTCCCTCAGCCGCACTCCTCCCACACCCCGCTCCGCCCCCTCCCCTGCCTGCCGTGTCGCATTTCTTCAGGGCACCTCCCCTCATCACTTCCCCAGCAGCATCTGTTACCCAGCCTGCCGAGAGCAGCTCTTCCTGCTCCGCCCTCTCCCCACTCTCTCTCCCCTCACAACGCTCCTCCCGCTCCGCCCCCTCCCCACTCTCTCCCAGCACACCTCCCCCTCCAGCATACAGCACGGAATTCAGGCTCCGCCAGCAGCTCTTCCCCTCCCCACTCTCTCTCCCAGCACACCTCCCCCTCGATCCGCCCCTTGTTTAAACCTTGAAAAGACATCCCGCCTCTCCTCCCCCTTCCTTCCCTCCCCCCGGCTTCTTCCCACCCTCCTCCCTTTGCCCGAGGACATCACGAGAGCCGCTAACCCTCTTCCAGGAGCCAGATGATGAGGGAGGAGTCGCACAACTGCGGACCTCTCCTGCTGGCACACGAACAGCAGCATCTGTTCCCCAGCCTGCCGAGAGCAGCTCTTCCTGCTCCGCCCTCTCCCCACTCTCTCTCCCCTCACGGCGCTCCTCCCGCTCCGCCCCCTCCCCACTCTCGATCCGCCCCTTGTTTAAACCTTGAAAAGACATCCCGCCTCTCCTCCCCCTTCCTTCCCAGCACGGAATTCAGGCTCCGCCAGCAGCTCTTCCCCTCCCCACTCTCTCTCCCAGCACACCTCCCCCTCGATCCGCCCCTTGTTTAAACCTTGAAAAGACATCCCGCCGCTCCTCCCCCTTCCTTCCCTCCCCCCGGCTTCTTAACCAACCTTCTCCCTTTGCCCGAGGACATCACGAGAGCCGCTAACCCTCCTCCAGGAGCCAGATGATGAGGGAGGAGACGCACAACTGCGGACCTTTCCTGCTGGCACACGAACAGCAGCATCTGTTCCCCAGCTTGCCGAGAGCAGCTCTTCCTGCTCCGCCCTCTCCCCACTCTCTCTCCCCTCACGACGCTCCTCCCGCTCCGCCCCCTCCCCACTCTCTCTCCCAGCACACCTCCCCCTCCAGCATACAGCACGGAATTCAGCAGGAAGAATTGAGTCCAGGTTCCGTGGACTATTCTGCTCATTGCCTTTTTCAGGAAGATTTCATTATGACTGCTGCCAAGAGGTCCTTCACTATTAAAGCAGCTGGTTAATCCTCATCCCAAACTTTGATTCTTTCATTACGGCAACTAGCGTTCTTGTCTTCCCTCCCTCTGTCTAGGTCTATATACTGAATGTTCTGTTATTAGCGTATTTCCTCCACTGCAAATTAATTGCCCATCAAATTACTAACAATAATATTTTTGACATATAGCGCTTGGAACTCCGCCAGCAGCTCTCCCCCTCCCCACTCTCTCTCCCAGCACACCTCCCCCTCGCTCCGCCCCTTGTTTAAAGCTTGTTATTCTGAATGTCTGTCTAATTTTACCCCGTGTACAGCTGTGTTTATTCTACGGGTAAGCAACCTTGGAGACTGCAGCCCATGTCTGCTTGCCTTCAACTGTGTTTTTACTGTAATATATGGACTTTGTGGGCTTTATTTGATTCGTGTTCGGCTCTGTCTAGTCTGTTGTTCAAATGGGTGTTGTTTACAGTTCCGCAGGTAGCTGAACCTTTTCCTCCTGCTTGCATCACCAAACACGCCCTCATTGCCCAGTTGGAGGTGGGGAGCGGCGGGTGTTGATGAAAATGATCTGATAGCTTCTGATGGGCTCATCACAATTCGGCTTCGTAGCGTATTTCCTCCACTGCAAATTAATTGCCCATCAAATTACTAACAATAATATTTTTGACATATAGCGCTTGGAACTCCGCCAGCAGCTCTTCCCCTCCCCACTCTCTCTCCCAGCACACCTCCCCCTCGCTCCGCCCCTTGTTTAAAGCTTGTTATTCTGAATGTCTGTCTAATTTTACCCCGTGTACAGCTGTGTTTATTCTACGGGTAAGCAACCTTGGAGACTGCAGCCCATGTCTGCTTGCCTTCAACTGTGTTTTTACTGTAATATATGGACTTCGTGGGCTTTATTTGATTTGTGTTCGGCTCTGTCTAGTTTGTTGTTCAAATGGGGGTTGTTTACAGTTCCGCAGGTAGCTTAACCTTTTCCTCCTGCTTGCATCACCAAACACGCCCTCATGGCCCAGTTGGAGGTGGGGAGCGGCGGGTGTTGATGAAAATGATCTGATAGCTTCTGATGGGCTCGTCACAATTCGGCTTCGATAGTTTTCAGTGACACAGCCATGGCTTAGTCTTCAACTATAAACGTATCCATGCATCCATTCACCCACCCATTCACATTTGCATCCATCCATGTGTGCATCCATCCACCATCACCTCCAAATCCACCTCCACCACCACATCCACCACCACATCCACCACCACATCCACCATCACATCCACTATCACATCCACCGCCACATCCACCGCCACATCCACCGCCACATCCACCGCCACATCCACCGCCACATCCACCGCCACATCCACTGCCACATCCACCACACTCACCACAACGGCATCCACCACACCCACCACTACTACATCCACCACCCCATCCACCACCACCCCATCCACCACCACCACCACTGCATCCACCACCACCACTGCATCCACCACCACCGCATCCACCACCACCACATCCACCGCATCCACCACCACATCCACCATCACCACCACATCCACCACCACATCCACCACCACATCCACTACCACATCCACCATCACATCCACCATCACATCCACCATCACATCCACATCCACCGCCACATCCACAGCCACATCCACCACCACATCCACCACACCAACCACCACACCCACCACCACTACATCCACCACCCCATCCACCACCACCCCATCCACCACCACCACCGCATCCACCATCACCACATCCACCACCACATCCACCACCACCACATCCACCATCAACTCCAAATCCACCTCCACATGCACCACCACATCCACCACCACATCCACCATCACATTCACTGCCACATCCACCGCCACATCCACAGCCACATCCACCGCCACATCCACCACATCCACCACACCCACCACCACTACATCCACCACCCCATCCACCACCACCCCATCCACCACCACCACCGCATCCACCACCACCACCGCATCCACCATCACCACATCCACCACCACATCCACCACCACCACATCCACCATCAACTCAAATCCACCTCCACATGCACCACCACATCCACTGCCACATCCACAGCCACATCCACAGCCACATCCACCACCACATCCACCGCCACCAGATCCACCACACCCACCACCACTACATCCACCACCCCATCCACCACCACCACCACCGCATCCACCACCACAACATCCACCACCACATCCACCATCACCAACACATCCACCACCACATCCACCACCACATCCACATCCACCGCATGCACCACCACCACATCCACCACATCCACATCCACCGCATCCACCACCACCACATCCACCACCACATCCACCACCACATCCACCACCACACCCACCACATCCACCACCACCTCCACCACCACATCCACCACCGCATCCACCACCACATCCACCACCACATCCACCATCACATCCACTATCACATCCACTGCCAAATCCACCGCCAAATCCACCGCCACATCCACCGCCACATCCACCGCCACATCCACCGCCACATCCACCGCCACATCCACCGCCACATCCACTGCCACATCCACCACACTCACCACAACGGCATCCACCACACCCACCACCACTACATCCACCACCCCATCCACCACCACCCCATCCACCACCACTGCATCCACCACCACCACTGCATCCACCACCACCGCATCCACCACCACCACATCCACCGCATCCACCACCATATCCACCATCACCACCACATCCACCACCACATCCACCACCACATCCACTACCACATCCACCATCACATCCACCATCACATCCACCATCACATCCACATCCACCGCCACATCCACAGCCACATCCACCACCACATCCACCACACCCACCACCACACCCACCACCACTACATCCACCACCCCATCCACCACCACCCCATCCACCACCACCACCACATCCACCATCACCACATCCACCACCACATCCACCACCACCACATCCACCATCAACTCCAAATCCACCTCCACATGCACCACCACATCCACCACCACATCCACCATCACATTCACTGCCACATCCACCGCCACATCCACAGCCACATCCACCGCCACATCCACCACACCCACCACCACTACATCCACCACCCCATCCACCACCACCCCATCCACCACCACCACCGCATCCACCACCACCACCGCATCCACCATCACCACATCCACCACCACATCCACCACCACCACATCCACCATCAACTCAAATCCACCTCCACATGCACCACCACATCCACTGCCACATCCACAGCCACATCCACAGCCACATCCACCACCACATCCACCGCCACCAGATCCACCACACCCACCACCACTACATCCACCACCCCATCCACCACCACCGCATCCACCACATCCACCACCACATCCACCATCACCAACACATCCACCACCACATCCACCACCACATCCACCACCACATCCACCACCACATCCACCGCATGCACCACCACCACATCCACCACATCCACATCCACCGCATCCACCACCACCACATCCACCACCACATCCACCACCACATCCACCACCGCATCCACCACCCCATTCACCACCACCACCGCATCCACCAACACCACATCCACCACCACCACCACCACATCCACCACCGCATCCAACACCACCACATACACCACCACATCCACCATCACATCCACCACCACATCCACCACCACTTTCACCACACCCACCACCACCACATCCACCACACCCACACCCACCACCACCACATCCACCACCACATCCACCACACATCCACCAACACATCCACCACCACATCCACCGCCACCAGATCCACCACACCCACCACCACTACATCCACCACCCCATCCACCACCACCACCACCGCATCCACCACCACCACATCCACCACCACATCCACCATCACCAACACATCCACCACCACATCCACCACCACATCCACCACCACATCCACCACCACATCCACATCCACCGCATGCACCACCACCACATCCACCACATCCACATCCACCGCATCCACCACCACCACATCCACCACCACATCCACCACCACACCCACCACATCCACCACCACCTCCACCACCACATCCACCACCGCATCCACCACCCCATTCACCACCACCACCGCATCCACCAACACCACATCCACCACCACCACCACCACATCCACCACCGCATCCAACACCACCACATACACCACCACATCCACCATCACATCCACCACCACATCCACCACCACTTTCACCACACCCACCACCACCACATCCACCACACCCACCACCACCACATCCACCACCACATCCACCACACATCCACCAACACATCCACCAACACTTCCACCACCACCGCATCCACCACCACCACATCCACCACCGCATCCACCACCACCACATCCACCACCGCATCCACCACCACTGCATCCACCAACACCACATCCATGACCACCACATCCACCACCGCATCCACCACCACATCCACCAACACATCCAACACCACCATATCCCCCAGATCCCCCACCACCACATCTATATGTGTGTGTGTGTGTGTGTGTGTGTGTGTGGCTCTGTGTGTGTGTAGGTGCAAATGCAATGTGCTTGGATTTTCGTCACAATAAAATACACTGAACATAATCTTCACAAAAGTTATTTACAAACGTTTAAGGTATTGCCATTATAAATTACAATAACTTTTATTTAAGTATTAATTATTTACAAAAATAAAAGCCATTGTTATTTGTAATATCAATACATCTAAGTCACGTAAATACAACACACATTGCATTACAAATGCTATAGGTGTCACATTTGCGAAAGTTAAAACTATTGACATTGTAACTGACAAAGCTATTAATTGTGCTATTTTCAAATCCAAAACACATAAATAAAAAAGTGTCATTTACAATAACAATCGCTCAAACTTTCCTAATGCGAGACCTATTGCATTTCCAATGCTTGTTTCCCTAAGGTGCTATGCAGTTCTGATGCCATTTGTTGTCCATGTGACGAGGCTTCCCAGCAATCACTTTTGCACTTTATCTTTTTTTTAATGAATCTTTTTCCTTCAGATTATTAATCCTATGGCTTAACGTACATGGGTTACAAGGAGTAGGCCTGCCTTAATGTGTTGACAGATCCTGTCTCATTTAAATGTTTGGTATGCTCCAGGTTCTTTTTTTAAATGTGAGGTTAAGTACCATAACTCATTTTAATGTATTCAATTTGATGCATTTAATTTCAGTATTCTTAAATGTGTGTTTTATATTGTAAACTTTATTGGCATGACTAATATTTTTGCTATTATGGCATTTTTAGATAGCCAAATAAAGCTTAGATTGATTGATTTGTGCACAAGTAGCATGGCATTTCGTCATTCATGGATCAATCTGCTTCGCATTAAACATCTCCTTCAGAACTTTCAAAGGTACCATGATTAGAATTCTCATCAATATCTTAGCCTTTGTCATCATCATAGACAGTTAAGGGTGACATGGGGAGGAGCTTATATTTACGCTACAGCAGGTAAACGTGCTAAAAATGTTCACCCCGTATAAAGAAAAACAGTGCTCAGATACCAAAAATACTGCACAAATCCACCTAACATCGCATAACCTAATATAACTCACAAAGTAAATAAATGTAGGCTATCCTACAGATGACAAAGTACACATACACAGGTGATATATACGACTCTGCTCTCCTTTAATTTAATTGGCACCAGTTTATATACTCAGCTGACAAAACTATCAGACTGATGACAAACATAATGCAAGATAAGGCCTTAGACAGCAGAACTATGCCTCAAGTGACACAGATTGTACAGACTCGCGATTAAAACAGCAGTAAAACTTCAGATTTGACAAGCTCAGGTTTTTGAAAGCAGTGCTGTCGCTCATATTCAAATGATGAAATAGACCTAACTTTTAAACAGAAGCGCTGTCCATCATAGTGCACAGATCTTGCAGGCTGCGTTGTCCCTCAAGTAACACATGTGTTACACGTTATTGTCTCAGACAGCGCCTTCGGCTTACATGGACATGGCATGAACAAATAAAGGATAACTCTATATTCAAACACTCCATCATTTGGTTCATTTTAATGGGCTACCTAAAAATGTATAGAAAATATTCAAATGCCTTAAGCTTTCGAAGTTCCAGGGGCTTCTTTGCAATAGCATTCAGCAAACTGATCAAGAACTGAAGTAGCCTAAGTTAGAGAACATGACGAAGACTTGCAAACCCATTAAACCCTGACAAAGAGTTAGTGGAAATGTCTTGAAGAATGAGAGACAGAGAGGAAATGAAGCTTACAGCATCCTCAGAAAGTTTGTCTACACAACACACTGACATGGGGAGAGGGAGACACTGAGAACTGGAAGACGCTTCCAAAGAGGCTGAGACAGGGAAAGACTCAGAGGCAGGGAGTTCTGCACACTGGAATGGAGGCTCAGACCCCTACATTGGAAGACAGAGAGGCTCCGTAGAGAAGCCAAGACACCGGGACTAAGAGACAGCAAGATGGGGCTTGGGAACAGCCTGGCAATGTGGCAGCAGACCGGGTCCGCCTCACCGCCGCACCGCCAAACCCAGGGTTGGATGACCCACCAGATTCCAAGTATTTATGGTGTCTGGCAGGCTTTTTTTTATGTTCCCACGCGGGTACCCTGAAAATGGGCACTGCAATGGGAACAACAAAAACAGTTCCTGCACGGCATGGACTGTGAAGTCCATGCCGTGCAGGAACTGGGGTGCATGCACACAGGGGGGCACATGTTGTGCCCCCCTGCATGCCCCCCATGGCACAGAGGTACAAGGGGACCCAGTAGGGCCCTCATTGTGTCCTCTGCGCCATGGTTTTCATGGAGAAGGAACCGCCATGAAAACCCTGGCTGAGAGGAAACTTGTAAAATGCTTGACCGGACCGTTGCGGTCCCAACAAACATATTGCGTCATCCTGACCACCGTAACACCACATGGGAATGGCGGTCCTCTGGCCGCAGCGGTGGGGAAATGTCGGTCAGACTGTCCTAAATGTAATAGGGCGGTTGGAAGACCGCCACCGCTGCACCCCTATGAGTCTAGTGGTCCGTGGACTGCTAGACTCGTAATTAGGCCCTAAGTCTACGAATGGGGAGACACTAACAATGGGGAGACATTAACAATGCTGGAAATTGCTAAAACACACACAGGTAACCCACAAATTGGTAGGAGATACTCGGGGACAGCAAAAAAAGAGTTGAAGTCACAACAGGGGCAAAGTCTTGATAGTTGTGAAGGTGTGGTGTCTAGGGTTGGAGCAGTGTCAATGAAAGTCGTCCTGTGATCAACCAGTTGATGTGCATAATTTTCATCTAACTCTGTCACCAAAGTTAAAGACAGCAAGGAAGAAGTTAGAAGTTAGTCTGGCTCACGTGAAAATAGCTCAGGTTGGTTAGTGCACCCACTGCAGAGGTTGCGTGTCCAGGCTCTGAGTGTATTGCTGCTGTGACAACCCAGGTGGGTAACAGATGTGCTTGTTGGAGAGATATGTGTATAATATCTCATAACAGGTACGAATCAGCATGTGATAACCTTGGGAACAGTGGTAAAATAGTTTAGTTCTTTAGGCTTCTGTTGAATGTAAATTGCAGATCATACGTTTGAAATCTAGGAGGTGTGAATTCAATTTGTGGTATTCTAAGGTTGGGTAGTAAGAAATAAGAGATACTGAGTGCCAGAAATGATTTGTATTTTGTACAATTCATTTTGAGCTGTTTGAATGCTATTGACTTCTACAATTACACAGACACGCCTGATTTACTCACGTTATTCTCACAAAATAGACACAGGGATGTGCTTCTTACATAGATACAGAAGTGTGGCTCAATGGTTAGAGAGGCAGACCCTGATGCAGAGATCTAGCCCGGGAGCAGGGTTCAATTCCCCGCCTGGGTGGGTCTTGGGCTCAAAATTCCATGGACCTGATAATTCTCGCCTCGGTGCCTATTCCAATCATGGAGTCCCACTCTGCATCTCTGGGCAATAGCTTGCTTACAGCCTGATTCATGAAGTAAAATTGCGCCCGCAATCGCTGCGAAAATGCAATTGCGGGCGCAATTTCCGTAATCGGCATTCAACATCAAAATAGCGAAATCGCGAACACATAATAGCGAATTCGCTATTATATTCGCAGAATCCCGGTAGGAGAGCATTAGCGATTCGGAAAATGCGACAAACCACGGATTCTGCGAATTAAATAGCGAATTCGCTATACAATCGCAATTGGCATTCATGAAAAATCGCAAATAGCGAAAATCCCAAAATTCGCAGTTTGCGCCGCGCAAATTAAGGACAACTCAAAGCAGGTGGTAACCATAAAAGCCATGCAAAAATTACATTTAAAAAACCGTTGGCCAATCACCAACAGGTTCAGGCCTGACCAATCACACATAAGGACAATCAGCAGCAGCAGCATTAGGAGTTCCACAATGCCAGGAATGTACATGGTGGTGAGGCGTCGAAGGCTACAGCGATTAGCACGGAGGAGACGCAGGATCCAGGACAGGATTTTCCGCCAGTGGGTCACCTTGCTGGGCCAAACCAGAGAGCAGATATATGCAAAATACAGGCTGAATGGGGAAATGATAATGCAGCTAATACAGGACCTTGACCCCCTGATGCAGCACCCAACAAGCCGTACCAATGCGGTGCCTACACATGTGCAAGTATTGTGTAGCCTGCACCTCCTGGCCTCTGGGAGCTTCCAGGGGATAGTTGCGGTAGCTGGGGGGATATCCCAGCCCACCATGTCACGCTGCCTCCACACTTTTGTCGACGCCATGCTCACCCAGCTACACCGTCACATCAAATTTCCCACCAGCCAACAGGAATTGGACTTGACCAAGCTACAATTCTACAATGTAGCCCATTTTCCACATGTACTCGGATGCATAGACTGTACCCACGTCGCCATCTGCCCACCAGCTGCCACGGAGTATATGTTCCGCAATAGAAAGTCCTACCACTCCCTCAACATACAGATGGTCTGCAATGCTAAGACATACATCACTGACATTGTCGCCCAGTACCCATGACTCCTTCATATTCCGGCACAGCGGCCTCCACACACGACTGGTCAGGGGAGAGTTTGGGGAAGGACACCTACTTGGTAAGTACACTTTGTCGACAATGTCACATTGCTATGAAGTAACAGCGCAGCACAGGCAATCACCATCTGCTCCTCTCATTCAGGTGACAGTGGCTATGCCCTCCGTGAATACCTCCTGACCCCATACCTCAACCCTGCTACACCACAGCAACGGCGCTACAATATTGCACACATACGGACACGGAATTGCATAGAAAGGACATTTGGCCTGCTCAAGAGCAGGTTCCGCATACTGCACAAGACAGGTGGGGCCATGTATTACAGTCCTGCAGTGTGCTGCCGCATTGTGGCTGTCTGCGCAATACTACATAACATTGCAACCAAGCGCCGGATACCTGTCGACATCTCTGGCAGTGAATCTGAAGCGGACAACCGGCCACCTGCACATGCGCGCCATGCACACGGGGAGAACCCAGCTGAAGGCCACAGACGTCGCAACCACATCACAGTGAACAGTTTCTAGTGCACCCTCTTCCCTCACCCCACAAATCACTAAAGCATGCAAAATGTAATAATGACACAACGCTAATGTGTGCTGCAAAATAAATATATTTGTTTCAATAACAAAAATGGTACCAGTTCAACTATCTTCCACTAACAGTATTACAGCATACTGCTGTGTCAAAGGACAGGGCAGGCTTATAGTCAGCCTGTGCCTGTAATTGTCAAATGTAGTCAATTGCGCTTCTTGCGCGTTCCTCCCAAGCGCCTCTGAGGCGCATCCTCTTCCGGGGCACCTGTAGCTGCCGTGGGCCTTGTGCTGCGCCTGAGTGGCGGGACTTGTGTGGCAGAGTGGCTGCTGATGCTGGATGCCCCCTCACTGACATCATCACTCCCAACAGTGGCAGGTAGAGCAGGAGGGTGTAGTGCTGTAACCGCCGTGGTCAGGTGCTCCAGGACCCTGGTCATGTCCTCACAGCACTGGATAAGTTGGTGCTGCTGTGCTAGGGACCGCCGCGACAACAGTGAAGTTGCATTGGCTGCAACATAATTTGACCTGCTGTAGGCGGCCAGCCGGCTCATGAGCTGATGGTGGCGCCGGTGTGCTGCACTGTGCTGGGTAGTCATCGCTGCAGTGTTGGCCTCCATGGCTGCAGTCATGCGGGCCATCCCTCCCCCACACCTGCCATGGCTGCAGTCATGTTGCCCATGCGGTCCCCCACACCTGCCATGGCCGCCGTCATGCGGTCCATGCGGTCACCCACTCCGGCCACATTGCGCCCAATCTTGTGGAGCTGGAGCTGAATGGCACCTTGCTGCCGGGCCTGGCGCTGATGGATGCGCAACATGCGTCTTTCGACGCTCATACGCGCCAGCCCCTGTCCATTGCCCCTCCTGCTCATTGCTGCAGTGGTGTGCTGGCGAGACCTGCCACGCCGGCTCTGCTGGCCTGACACTGTGGCTGGCCGCTGTGTTGCCGCTGTCGCGGCCCCAGATGTTGTAGCACCAGCTGCTGGTGGTGTCACAGCAGGCGTTGCTGGTGCGGCAGGGACTGGAGGCACAATAGTCGCGGGCCTGGCCGTGGCTGTAGGTGGTGCGCCAGACGCAGGGGGCACAATAGTCGCGGGCCTGGCTGTAGGTGGTGCGCCGGACGCAGGGGGCACAATAGTCGCGGGCCTGGCTGTGGCTGTAGGTGGTGCGCCAGACGCAGGGGGCACACTGCTGGTGGACCTGGCTGCTGGTGTTGCAGCAGCAGGGACTGGTGCCTGTGTTTGTGGTGGCACATCCTCCTCCTGGGCCTCCTCATCAATTAGCAGCCTTTCGCTGTCGCTGCTTTCAGCGCCACCTGTGAGGGTAAGTGGACGATCATTAGTTGCATGTATCTGTCAGACGTGCAGTTGCTACATGCATGCTGGGTGACATTCCCTGAATGGCTGTGGCTTTGCGTACTTTGGGACCTGTCTGGCTGCATTGTGGTACTACTACATTGTGGCCACACTACATCTCCCACAATGCTTCAGGGCATTCCCTGATGTGCAACAATGGCATGACTATGGGACATTTTGTGAGCCTATTTGGTCATGGACATTCATAGGGGACAGGGTTGCAGTCGCATGCCTCTTACCTTGGGTGTCTTGGGTGGGGCGGGATGAGTCCAGACGTGTGAAGCCAATGCACGCCTCCCTCTCAAGGGTGTCTTCCACCTTGTCCTCCAAGGCTGTGTTAGGAGGGACTGTAGGTCCGCCACCTCCAGTGCCCGATTACTCTCCAAGGCGCTCCACCACCTCGGACGTCGTACCATCTTTTTTTCAGTTCGTCTAATGACCTATCGGCCACACCCACGGAGTTGACGGTGAAGGCTATCCCCTGCCAGATCCTCCTTTTTTCTTGCTCCGGGACCCTCCTGGAGTCTTTGCCAAACAGTTTTGCGTGGTTGGCAACCACCCCTTCAATCAAATGTTCGAGCTCCTGCTCTGAAAATTTGAGCTTCCTCTTCCGCCCTGTGGTGTTGCTGGGGCCAGGAACAGGTTCCTCTGACATGGCAGCAATGTTGTTGCAGAGTACAAATCACCAGTTGAATAGCAGTAGCTCTCCCACTTGCTCCCTCGAGGTCTGCCTCACTGTGGTGAATGGGGGTGGGGACTGGCTGCTTCCTGGTTGTGATGTCATCACTGTGCTCGAAATGCGACTTCCCGTTTTCCCGATCTCGCGATTTTGCGATCTCGCAATTAGCGATATCGCAATTAGCGATATCGCTATTTGCGAGATCGCAATCCCGATGCGGGTAGCCGAAAATAGCGATTATTCTGCGATTATCGTTTATCGCAAACGGATTTTGCGCCCGCATGCGAATCGCTTTTTTTAATCGCTAATCTTCATGAATTCAGATTTGCGATTTCTCAATAGCGATTCGCACTTTTTCGCTATTTGAGAATGGCAAATCCCGTTTTTCATGAATCAGGCGGCTAATCTCCACAACAGCCCCCACAATGCTAAGGATGCCTGGCCTCCACCTTGGGGGTGCCCAGAAGTGGATGCCTCAGAGGGAAAGCCAGGATGGGTTCCACAGTGGTATTCGTACAAGCGCCTTGAGACCCTTGCGGGTGAGTAGTGCGCTATACAAGTATCAATTTACATACATATTTTGAGAAAGTCAAAACGCATTAAATAGTGACTATTTATTGGCAACGAACTAACCACTGACAGAGCGTAAAGTGAAGAAAATTCTGTAGGGGTGCATCATATTCACAAGTAGTCAGCACCCACATACATAGAGGACTTTAGAACTGTGTTTAAACGTAATGTAGGATTGAAAAACTAATGTAGACGGTATTAGAGTCATACCAAGCGCTAATGTAATGTGCTTTAAGAATTAGTAATGCTGTTTTAACCTAGAGATGTCGTTTGATGTGAAGTTTCTCATTAATCAAAGTGTTTAATAAATCACTGTTGTACCTTAGCCTTGCTTATTAAACTTACAGATGTAACTAGTGTGATTAAGCATCTTAAGTAGAAAATTGTATTTTGCATTAGAGTTTGATGTTAAAGAATGAAATGCATTGCTTCTGTTAGCATGGTAGTACACCTAAACGGGCTGAGGCCTAGTTCATGGAAACCGTGTAGGCCTGATTGAAAATGCTTTACTTAACAATAAACCATAGAAATGTTTTTGAGAAAGGCTGCTTTTAGCTAAAGTTAACTGCAACATTTAAACTGTGAGCCTATTCATATGTGTTCCTTTGTAGGGGCCAGACTAAGCAGATAGTGCAGAAAAGGGTCCATTGTGTATGAGTGTTAAGATGGTAGACCTAGACATGGAGGAGTGACTGAGGAATTTAGGGAAGCAACCAGAAGTGGAGAAGAGTCTGGGACCCAAGGACGCTCAAACGGACAAGGATGGAGAGATGCCACAATGGAAAGTTTCTGAAAATCAACACCTTCGAGAGGGGCGTACATGAAGGCGTGTCGTCCGCATTGTGGGGTTTTGTATTAGGGACAGCACCCCGAGGGTGGAGGTAGAGCAGATGGACTGGAAGTCAGAGAGAGAGGTTGGTCAGGCAGAGAGCTTAGCTACGACTGAGTAGTCTGGAGATTGAGATCGAAGGAAAGTGAGTGAACTTCTTGGGAAGTCACAACGGCTGACACCTTTTGTTAGGTTGGGACATTGTTAAGTAGGGATGTCACTTAGTATAGAGTAGGGACAGCTTAACCCTGGATTTTATTCCTTCCTTTCAAATGCATACTAAAACTCAGGTTATAGCAATTCTTGTTAGCCTGATGATTTTGGAACTGATCCTTGTATTGTTCCTGTGCAGACTGAGAATTTTCCGTAGGATTATGTTTGTATTAGTTCCTGTTTATCTTCTGAACCTTTTGCTGAGATGCTTATACATCCAACTGTCTTTGGCTTTGTAATAAAGTTTTGAACTTGGTCCTTAGTCGGTGGTTCTTTGGGGAACTAATGGGAATTGACTGAAAGTGATAGACTAGTTGTATGAATAGATTGCCTACTTCACTCTATGACAGGTAAAAAGGTCTAGTCGACCTGTGACGGGATTCAAGGAGAACACTATGCAAATTCTAGAGAAATAATCCCGCCTTTCCAGTTGGTAGCAGTGTAGGATGGTTTATCTTCTGGAGTAAGGGTAATCTAGAGTAGGTTAAGATTTCCCCAAGGCCCATAGAGATCTGGTGATGAGCGTTCAGAGGACCGCGGACGGAGGATGGCGTTCCATGGAAACTGATGAGAAGTGACGGTGCGGCAGAAAGCAGCAGGTCGTAAGAGAGTCAGTATGAAAAGGGTCATGCGTGTTAGATTGCGGTGTATATCGTATTGTTGTGTTGTATTGTCTTGCGGAGTTGAGTGCCTGTAGTGTGAAAGGAGATCAGGTTGTGAGCGCGCGCAACCGGTGAAAATCTTAGGCTCAAGGAGAGTTTAAGTGGTTCGGGTGTATCGAACACCTACAGTAATTGTCAACCATTGTAAGGGGGTCATTGTGAGAAGGTGGCCTGATATGCAGTGCTCACTATTCTAGTGAACACTATGTATCAGTCCATCAACCCTTATTGATGATTGGTTGTAAGTCAACCTTATAGACCAGCTATCCTAGTAGCGTGGATACGAGCAGTCTAAGGCTAAAGACTCGAGAGGGCGTGTTAAGCCAGCTGTTATACCACACATGTACCCCTTGAACACCCAGTGAAAGGACACCACACAAGTGTTATGAAAATAAACAAGATATTTATTAAGAATCACAACAGCCCTGTACTCTTTATGAGGACAGGGTACTAAGCACAAAACAAAACTCTTACGAAAATACTTAAGTTAGCACAGTATATACAAATGCCCGAGGGGCACGGAAAACCATATACTCTGAAAGTGGAATGCGAAATTACTAGCAGGTAAGTACAGTACTAATAGGCTTTGGAACCGCTAGATCTTTACTATAGAATATTCAGATTACTTCTAGGAGACCCAGGGGACTCTGGTGCAGAGTGTGCACTCTCACGCGTGATGCGGGACAAAGTCTATGGTAGCTAGATTTCAGAAAGTTAGTGTTCTCGGGCGAACCCGACCTGGTAGGAGGAAAACGAAAGTGGATTCGGACCCTTGGATAGTGAGGCTATGCTGGGGCACCGAAATGCCGAAGTTACCTAGCCCAGGGGCTGCAGCTGCATAGGTCTGAAAAGACGTCGGGAATCCTCGTTGACGGACCAGGAGCCTGGAAGAAAGAAGTTGCTGGCAGGCGACCAGTGAAGAAAGTTCGGTGGATCCAAGCCTGGATTGAAGGAAGATGACACCTGAAAGCAGAGGGGACCAAGTTCGAGACTACTAGCCAGTAGTCAGGTGGCACCAGGAGGGCACCGGATGGTAGTCACCTCGACTAGGTGAGTGGGTGACGCTGTGCTCGCAGATCTCACGGACCAGGAGGCGTTGTCGGCGACGAGGATGGAGGAGCGAGCTGTCCCACGAAGATTGAAGCTGTCGGCGTCGCTGGACCCAGGATTGGGCAACAAAGCCTTGGCAAATTCAAGCCCACGTGGTGGACTCAAAATGGCGTCTGGAGTGGACCAGGAGGGTCCGGGGTGCCTCTCTTGAAGAAGGAAGCACGGGCCAGTCTGGAGCAACCAGACCAGCAGCAGTGATGTCGTCGGGCGTCGTGAAGAAGGCCACAAGCCAGCCGGCTAGTAGCCACACAGCGCGGTGAACAGCAAAAAGCAGAAGGGCCCCACGCAGATCGTGGAGATGCTGGAGGGCTGATCTTCGGTGCTGGAGCTGCTCAGGGTTGGGGCTTCTCGGACCCCAAAGCACTCACCAGTGGGAGACTCGGTGGGCTTGTTACAAAGAAGTCGTGCAGTCTTGGCGATCGTCGGTCCCTCGAGGTCTCGTCGCACTCACAGTTCTCAGCTTTGCTGTAGAGGTGAGTAGAGGTCAGAGGTGCCAGGGAAGCCGGGTCTCGTCGAGCTGGGTCGTCGGATTCGTGAAGAAGGACTTGCAGCAGACCGCAGTGTTCTTAGGATGGTGCCCGCTTGGTGCAGGGTGACTACTCCTTAGCCACAAGGGAGAATCTTGAAGAAGAAATCTTGATGTCCTTTCGCAGAAAGTCGTGTCTTGATTCCAAAGATGATCTAATCTGAACAGGGGGCCCGCTCCTATCTTTATACTAAAAAAGGGGGCTGACCCGGTGACTAGGTCCTGCCTATGGGTGGGACTAGGAAGGGGGGTGGTTACACCCCTCTCCCATGCCGGACTTCCCCAGGCCAGGGGCTGGTGTGCCCCTGGAACTGGTTCAGACTGGCCTATGCGTAGTGAGCACCGGGGTGCCACTCAGCAGTCACCTTCCTGTAAAGCCCTGCCTACCCAGGATACACAAAACCATGTCTGGGACGTTGCTAGCACCGCCCTCGACAGGAAACCCTTTGTCCAGGCTCCCCTCGCTGGAAGGACTCCCAGCTGCAGGGGGTCA
Organism: Lissotriton vulgaris; assembly: GCF_964263255.1. NCBI lineage: Eukaryota > Metazoa > Chordata > Amphibia > Caudata > Salamandridae > Lissotriton > Lissotriton vulgaris. Next base: position 840,734,444 of record NC_141687.1, on the reverse strand, counting down.
GACTCGTGTCTGTGGTGGCAGCATCCATTTTGTGGAGCTGAGGCTTTAGTTAACTTTAACCGGGGTTCACAGTTACATACATGTTGTGTCCCTCTAGAAGGGTGGAATGCTAACCCCGTCGCCAGAATTGGCGAGGGGTTAGTATTCCAATTCGTATGACACCTTACTCGACATGTTTTGATAAAGCAATACCAAAGATAGCATTTAACCGCGAGGATTATAATGCACTTAAGAGTATATGGTATGCGATATCATGGAACAGCTATTAGGACTTGGTTCCGCAAGCTGCAGACAGGCTCAGCTCATGCCAGAGCACCATCTCACACGATTCCAAGCACTCTGCCTTCAGGATTGTTAAGGCCTGCCATAGGAGTGACTGATAGGAATCTGTGTGTCCATTTTTTAGGGTTAGATATAGGTATACTATATCTACAGCAAAGGGTGATTACACGACTTTGCCCCAGCTGTCATGCAGCCAGTTGTGTCAAATTTAGGAGGCCAGCTAGGGGTGGCATAATACATGCTTCAGCCCCTGGTAGGCCCTGGGTACACCTATGCCCTGAGTTACAGGGTCTGATAAGGTGGCCCAGTACCAATTGGAAATGTACCTAGGGTACATGGAATCCATTTTACAGAGAGAGCAGTAGGCCTGGGGTCCTGATTGGCAGGATCCCAGGTCGACTATGTCCAAAACCAGCTAAAACACAGGGCAAAAAGTTGGGGGCAACCATAGTCAGGAGGTACCTTCCTACACAACCCCCCCCCCCAAACGAAAGGAGATAAGGCTATCCTTGTCCAGGTAAGCCTCTATTACCTAAGTGGCCATATAAGGAAGGGCCAGTTCTGGCTTGGTTTCCCCCTGTGTCATGGTCCACTAGGCAACCCCTCACCCTAAGGGTATCTGAGGGTCTCCACCATAGGGAATCTCTGTCTCTGGTGTGTCTTGGGAAAGAAAAAGGCTGATGCTGGGATGGAGTACTGAAGTGAGGCTCCTCTACCTTTGGGCTCAACTTCCTCCAATCACCATCCATCATGTGTGCCTTCCTTTCTTTAGCTGAGATGCACTGAGCTCTCAGGGTCAGCCTCTGGCTACCTAAAGCTGGAGGCTGAGTCCCTCTGTTTGGCTTACTGGAGGGACAGGTCAGGTTTGGGGTTTTTAGGCCCCATGTTTGGCTGTGCCCAACAGTGTCCAGCGGTGGGAGGTCCCTAACTACTTTTAAGGGGGGTCCCTCAGGAGTCTGATTTCTTTTCACTTGGCTAGGTTTACCAGCTTCAGTGATCCTAATCTGCTGATTAAGGAGTTCTTTTGGACAGGGGGCCCTTTGGGGTCCACCACTGGCCTCCCTGACCTCCACAGCCCTGGGCTGACTGAGGCAGGGTAGAGAGGGGCAGGTTACCTGCTCCAGACTGGGTCCCACCTTGGAAGGGTCCACTGACATCAGGGGCTCTGCTAGGCTAGGCCTGACTACCTCTGGGGCAGTTCCTTCACAAGGGGTCAGATCAGTTCCCTGAGGAGGCTGATCCTTTCCTAGAGTCTGGTGGGAGGGAGATTTCTCTTCCTCCTCAATGCTCTCTGTCTGAGTGGAGTGATCCATTGTTTCAGGCTTCACAACACTATCTGTTTGAGTAGAGGCTGAGACCATTACAGCCTTGCCAACCTTTTCAGGAGGGCACTCAGTTTGTGTTTGGGCTGTGACTGTCACAGCCCTCCTATCCTGTTCTGGGAAGTCTGTCTGAGCCTGGGCAGTGGCTACCACTGCCCTTCCAACCTTTTCAGGGAGGACTGGTGCTTGGACTGGGGCTGTAGCTATTACTGCCCCACTAACCCTACTGGATAGGCCTATCATTCTGGAGTGAGTTTCTTGCTCCACCTCAGCCCATGCTGAGATTTCCAGGTCATTCCCCAGTAAGCAATCTACAGGTAGGTTGTCTGTCACTGCCACTCTCATGGGCCCTGTGACATTACCCCAACTGAGCTCGACTACTGCCATGGGATGCCTTCTCTTCACTCCATGAACGTCTGTCACCTGGTAAAGGAAACCAGGGGTCAGTTGAGCAGAGGGGACCAGATGGTCAATCACCATGGTGATACTGGCCCCTGTGTCTCTGTATGCCTCAACTTTCTGACCATTGATAAAGGGCTCTTGTCTATACTTTCCCAAAATGTGGGAACCAGTAGTGAAGTTGGCAAACCCCAAGCCAGTCTCACAGACAAGAGTGTTGTTAGGGGACCTGGCTAGGCCATAGTCCTCCTGGTTTCCCAAAGTAATGCCCACCACATTCTTGGGGGCACTCCCACCACCTGGGGGATTACCACTAGTGGTAACAGGAGGTCTGGGAGTGTTACTTGGGGGTATGTTTTCCTTATTGCTATTTTAGGGCACTTGGCATCACTTTTGTAATGGCCCACCTGTTTACAGGTATGGCAATAAGGTTTCTTCTGTTCTGAAGGAGTGTTCTGGGACCCACCACCCTTGTTGGAGTTTTGGGGCCCTTGGGAAGTCTTCTCTGTGGATTTATCCCCACCCTTCTCTTGAGGCTTGGTTGATTCCTTCTTCTGGTCACCACCCTGGTTCTTAGGCCTGACCCTGGTTCTGACCCATTTGTCTGCCCTCTTACCCAACTCCTGTGGAGAGGTCAGATCAGAGTCTACCAGGTGCTGGTGTAATAACTGGTTCTGACAATTATTTAAGATTTGCTCCCTCATAATTAGATTGTACAATCCTTTAAAATCAGTAACCTTACTACCCAGTAGCCAGCCTTCAAAAGCCTTAGTGGCACAATCAACAAAGTCAGTCCAATCCTGAGACTGAGTTTTCTGGGTGTCTCTGAACAGCATCCTGTACTGCTCAGTGGTTAAACCAAACCCATCAACCAGTGTATTTTTCAGGACTTGGTAATTGTTAGCATCCTCAACTCTAGTAGTGAGGAGCTTATCTCTACCTTTACCTTCAAAGGAGAGCCACAAGATAGCTGCCCACTGACTTTGGGGAACACCCTGCACAGTGCAGGCTCTCTCCAAAGCAGTAATCCATTTGTGGATGTCATCCCCTTGTTTAAAGGGGGGCACTATCTTACCCAGGTGTTTTGTATCAAAACTCCTTTCCCTATTGCTAGGTACAATGCTGCCACCAGTGGGGACTACCCCACTTAACTGTTGCTCTCTAGCAAAGGCAAGCCTCTCTTTGGCCAGGGCAAGTTCTTCCCTTTCAATCCTCAGATTGACTGCCCTTTCTTTAGCTTCATACACTCTCCTCTGAGGGGAAGTCATCCCTCTGTGAGAAGAGTTGTGAGAGCCATTGGTTCGAAGGGATCTGTTAGAGCCTCTTGATAGAGACCTAACTCGTCCATTCCCAATGTTAAGCTGACCTGAGAGTGGCCCCAGGGGTCCCCCAGCACCAATCTCATGTCTGCTTAAGTTGGACCTGGTTAGTCTGCTGACTTCTACCTGTCCCTTATCTGCCTCATCCCCAGAGGGATCCTCATCCTCCTCCCCCTCTTCAGTCTCAGCTAAGAAGTGGATTAGGTCAGGGTCTCCTCTAGTTCCCTCAAGGGGAGGCATGTTCCCATCTGGATTAGAAGAGCTAAGAAGTTTCTCAGCTTTTCTGGCATCATAGGTCTCTAAGAGACCAATCAGAAAGGAAGTTGTGGGGTTAGACCCCTGTCTTATCTTCCTGGAGGTACACACCTGTCGCAACTCCTGGAAGCTAAGAACAGTATATCTGGAAGTGGGGACCTGTGGAGGGTCCACTGACACAAGGGGAGACTCAGAGTTTCCTCCTTTGTCTGACATACTGTTTCTAGTGTGGTGTAAGTGATGCACCTACCTACACTATGTGTTTGCCTACTGATCCCTTGCTAAGAGTTGCAGCCAAGGTGTGCTAAGCCTTGAGGAGCTGCAACAGCTGGTTCAGTAGAACTCAGAGTATTCTAAGCTAAGTTATATGTACCTAACAGTACTTATGTGATCTTTCAACAAGATATTCTTAGGATACGTGTGGTAGAACAACAGCAAGCTCAAATCCCAACCGCTGCTCACCAATGTGAGAAGGTGGCCTGATATGCAGTGCTCACTATTCTAGTGAACACTATGTATCAGTCCAACAACCCTTATTGATGATTGGTTGTAAGTCAACCTTATAGACCAGCTATCCTAGTAGCGTGGATACGAGCAGTCTAAGGCTAAAGACTTGAGAGGGCGTGTTAAGCCAGCTGTTATACCACACATGTACCCCTTGAACACCCAGTGAAAGGACACCACACAAGTGTTATGAAAATAAACAAGATATTTATTAAGAATCACAACAGCCCTGTACTCTTTATGAGGACAGGGTACTAAGCACAAAACAAAACTCTTACGAAAATACTTAAGTTAGCACAGTATATACAAATGCCCGAGGGGCACGGAAAACCATATACTCTGAAAGTGGAATGCGAAATTACTAGCAGGTAAGTACAGTACTAATAGGCTTTGGAACCGCTAGATCTTGACTATAGAATCTTCAGATTACTTCTAGGAGACCCAGGGGACTCGGGTGCAGAGTGTGCACTCTCACGCGTGATGCGGGACAAAGTCTATGGTAGCTAGATTTCAGAAAGTTAGTGTTCTCGGGCGAACCCGACCTGGTAGGAGGAAAACGAAAGTGGATTCGGACCCTTGGATAGTGAGGCTATGCTGGGGCACCGAAATGCCGAAGTTACCTGGCCCAGGGGCTGCAGCTGCATAGGTCTGAAAAGACGTCGGGAATCCTCGTTGACGGACCAGGAGCCTGGAAGAAAGAAGTTGCTGGCAGGCGACCAGTGAAGAAAGTTCGGTGGATCCAAGCCTGGATCGAAGGAAGATGACACCTGAAAGCAGAGGGGACCAAGTTCGAGACTACTAGCCAGTAGTCAGGTGGCACCAGGAGGGCACCGGATGGTAGTCACCTCGACTAGGTGAGTGGGTGACGCTGTGCTCGCAGATCTCACGGACCAGGAGGCGTTGTCGGCGACCAGGATGGAGGAGCGAGCTGTCCCACGAAGATTGAAGCTGTCGGCGTCGCTGGACCCAGGATTGGGCAACAAAGCCTTGGCAAATTCAAGCCCACGCGGTGGACTCAAAATGGCGTCTGGAGTGGACCAGGAGGGTCCGGGGTGCCTCTCTTGAAGAAGGAAGCAAGGGCCAGTCTGGAGCAACCAGACCAGCAGCAGTGATGTCGTCGGGCATCGTGAAGAAGGCCACAAGCCAGCCGGCTAGTAGCCACACAGCGCGGTGAACAGCAAAAAGCAGAAGGGCCCCACGCAGATCGTGGAGATGCTGGAGGGCTGATCTTCGGTGCTGGAGCTGCTCAGGGTTGGGGCTTCTCGGACCCCAAAGCACTCACCAGTGGGAGACTCGGTGGGCTTGTTACAAAGAAGTCGTGCAGTCTTGGCAATCGCCGGTCCCTCGAGGTCTCGTCGCACTCACAGTTCTCAGCTTTGCTGTAGAGGTGAGTAGAGGTCAGAGGTGCCAGGGAAGCCGGGTCTCGTCGAGCTGGGTCGTCGGATTCGTGAAGAAGGACTTGCAGCAGACCGCAGTGTTCTTAGGATGGTGCCCGCTTGATGCAGGGTGACTACTCCTTAGCCACAAGGGAGAATCTTGAAGAAGAAATCTTGATGTCCTTTCGCAGAAAGTCGTGTCTTGATTCCAAAGATGATCTAATCTGAACAGGGGGCCCGCTCCCATCTTTATACTAAAAAAGGGGGCTGACCCGGTGACTAGGTCCTGCCTATGGGTGGGACTAGGAAGGGGGGTGGTTACACCCCTCTCCCATGCCGGACTTCCCCAGGCCAGGGGCTGGTGTGCCCCTGGAACTGGTTCAGACTGGCCTATGCGTAGTGAGCACCGGGGTGCCACTCAGCAGTCACCTTCCTGTAACGCCCTGCCTACCCAGGATACACAAAACCATGTCTGGGACGGTGCTAGCACCGCCCTCGACAGGAAACCCTTTGTCCAGGCTCCCCTCGCTGGAAGGACTCCCAGCTGCAGGGGGTCAGACTCGTGTCTGTGGTGGCAGCATCCATTTTGTGGAGCTGAGGCTTTAGTTAACTTTAACCGGGGTTCACAGTTACATACATGTCGTGTCCCTCTAGAAGGGTGGAATGCTAACCCCGTCGCCAGAATTGGCGAGGGGTTAGTATTCCAATTCGTATGACACCTTACTCGACATGTTTTGATAAAGCAATACCAAAGATAGCATTTAATCGCGAGGATTATAATGCACTTAAGAGTATATGGTATGCGATATCATGGAACAGCTATTAGGACTTGGTTCTGCAAGCTGCAGACAGGCTCAGCTCATGCCAGAGCACCATCTCACACGATTCCAAGCACTCTGCCTTCAGGATTGTTAAGGCCTGCCATAGGAGTGACTGATAGGAATCTGTGTGTCCATTTTTTAGGGTTTGATATAGGTATACTATATCTACAGCAAAGGGTGATTACACGACTTTGCCCCAGCTGTCATGCAGCCAGTTGTGTCAAATTTAGGAGGCCAGCCAGGGGTGGCATAATACATGCTTCAGCCCCTGGTAGGCCCTGGGTACACCTATGCCCTGAGTTACAGGGTCTGATAAGGTGGCCCAGTACCAATTGGAAATGTACCTAGGGTACATTGAATCCATTTTACAGAGAGAGCAGTAGGCCTGGGGTCCTGATTGGCAGGATCCCAGGTCGACTATGTCCAAAACCAGCTAAAACACAGGGCAAAAAGTTGGGGGCAACCATAGTCAGGAGGTACCTTCCTACAGTCATGAGGTACCATTGATCGCCCGCAGGACCGAGATAGGGGGAACGAATGTGTGAGTGCGTGGGTAACGGACGCTGGTCGGAAGTTACCGTGTGTATGTAACCTATCAGAGAGGTGATTGTCCGGTCGTTGTGGACAGACATTTGCCAGTTTGGTGACAATTACAGTCAGACTGTGGACGTACAGTTAAGGAAGTGATTGCTAGGTCGGAAGTGATCATTTCAAGTGTATGATTGGGACGCATGCGTGACCGGGAGACGAGCTGAGAGAGGAGGGGAACTGCTGCGAAACGGAGGAGAGTGACGTCAGAGAGAGCCGCGCTGGGATAGGGCGGTTAGTGTGAAGCTGCGCTGGGATTGGTGGAATGACGTCAGGAAGCAAAAGAGCACTATAAACAAAGAAACGTGATTTTCATCTAAAATGCTTAAAAGTGTTGCGAGATTGTTTCAAGGGAGAAAAGAAGTTAGAACCTCGGGGTCGGAAAGAGGCTCCACCCAAGGATTAGCCAGCTCATTACATGGCCACGAATGTTGGGTTGCATACCATATTGTGGCTTGAGAACTGGTGTAAGATGACTGATGGAAGCGAGGAGTTGACTTTTCCTAGATACTGAACGTTTAGATTGGAGGTGTTGTACCAGTTAAAAGCGACTATGGCTTCTTTGCGGCCTTTGCCTAGACCAACACAGTTTGAAGCATTGAATGCGTGGATCAGGGCAGCCTATGAAAAGAACAGAGATAGGCGACAGGAAAGACTGAAGAGATCAGTCAGGGCGGTCCAGGATGCGAGATGGGATGCACTAGCCAAGAGGTGGAGAGTGCAGACCATTGAAGGAGACAGGCTATACCCATTGTTGGAGAATGTAGGGGATGCGCAGAGAAAGAGCACAGAAGATGACAACAGTGAGACAGACGACAGCCTGATAGAGAGACTGTTGTCGGAGAGACCACTTCCATATAATCCTGAGATAGAGGGGAGGCCAGCGCCAGCAATGGGCAGGGAAGCATCTGCCGTGGACGGTGGCGTCCTAATGGAGAGCGGCTTGGGCCCCGTAGGGGACAGGTCCGGCTCAGTAGAGGAAGAGAGGGCTTCTCAGCATTCTCCTGAGACGAGAGTAGTGGGAAGATTTACGGTACAGAAGGTACGCACTGAAGAGGGGGTCAGTTCCCAGAGACTGCCGGATGCTCTTACGGTACCTGTCACTATAGGTCCCATAGTATCAGTGTACAATCCAGAACAGACACAGAGTGAGAGTCTGCCACAAACAGATAGGGAGAGAGGTACCAGCAAAGGAAGGAGCAGTGTGGCGGACGGGTGGGGCCAATTGCCAGGGCCAATAGAAAGGAGCACCCCTTTGGCAGCATCGGCAGACTCATCTGGAGAGCAGGGGGTCTGAGAAGACCGATGGATCTGAGACGACCGATGGATCTGAGAGGACCACGGCCCAGGTCGATCAGGGAACTGAGGCCAGATTTACGAACTTGGGAGACAGTAGTGGATACCCAGAGCGACAGGTCAAGGGATGATGGTGGCCATGGAAGTCAGGAGAATAGGGGGGTGTCTCACTGCATGTCTAATGGAAGCAGGCACGAATGGGACCGTGGGAGTGAGGAGAATAGGGGAGCGTCCCCCCATGCATCTACTGACAGAAGACAGCACTGGGACCGTGAAAGCTGGAAAAACGGAAGGGTTCCCCATAACTCACCTGAGGAAGACAGACGAGTGAGTCAGGAATGTAAAGGGAGGGACTCTGGTGAAACCTCTAGTCAAGGTACATTGAGGGCGGCAATAAAGGCAAGGAGAATTGATGTGCTGAGACTTAAATCAGAGGTGGAGGAAATAGTGGAAGGTACATTGCCCTTGGAAAGAATAGAACTTTATGAACCAGATGAACTGTTGTTTGTAGCGAAAGATGTTACTCGCATGGCTAGGACAGCCCATGAGAAATTATCTGAGTTAGCAAACAAGTACTCAGTGGATTTGACAAGGACAAAAGCATTACAGGGTGGCCATAGACTGCAGTACTCGGACCAAGATCTAGAAGAGAAGAGGGTAATCAGATTAAAAACTCACATCAGGGAATTGATTGTGGGAATCCGAACGTGGGTCCAATTGGACAAATGGGAGGAAAGGTGGTCTAAGAAAAAGAGCGTTAGGCGGAGCGCTATTGAGACATCTCCGGGAGGGGGATTGTTGAATATGGAAGCGTTCCCCTTGAGGGAGGTGGCTCATGGGGGGTATGTGCATGTACCCTGGAGTAGGGGAGATTTGGCTGCCTTTACGAACACATTTCCGAAGTTGCAAGAGAATCCAGTGGAATGGTGCAAGCAGGTAGAGAGGTTCGTTAAGATATCAAAGGTACTGTGGATCGATCTGAACACACTGTTTGACATTGTGGTCCCAGGAGACCTGTGGATAGCATGTAAGGTCAGCGTTGAATGGCCCACAGTGGAGCCAGAGCGAGATGCGACCACCAATGGACCCTCACCCAGGGTGATGATAAAGTACGAGCAGGCGATCACGTGGTTGAAAACTAAGGTACCACCACAAGACATCGACTGGGTGAAAATAGACCGGACTAGACAGGAACCGAAGGAGACAGTCCATGAGTATTACGAGAGATTATTGCAGATATTCAAGCAGTACAGTGGATTGGATGTGATGGATCCAAAGGACATAGGACAATTTGTGTCCAAGTTTGTTCTGGGACTGAGACCCGATATCTGTCTCATGATACAACAACATCTAATTTGTTGGCAGAACAAGCCTCTTGATGAGATTCTGAGGTACGCTAGGTACTGCAGTGATGAGATAGACTCTAAGACCAGGAAGCTTAAGGATAAGCTGATGTTAGTCCAGCTGTAGCTGGGAGGACAGGGCCAGTCGGGAAACGGAACAATAGGTAGGAAATCGGGTGGTCAGAAAAGGGACAGTGAGGACGGTCCAAGGCCAAGGGTAGACTTGGCAACTCTGAAAAAGACGACTAGGTGTCATCTGTGTCATGAGATCGGACACTGGAGACGCGAGTGTCCCCATAACCCGGATAATCAAGTACAGGAGGAGGAGGAGGTCCAGGCCCCTCCGGCACCGAAAGCAACAGTAGCGAAGTTCAAGGCGGCTAAAGGGGGGGACTTCGGCTCCTAGGGCTCCGGTTCCCCAGCCACCGAAGATTGGGACAGGGAGCAAGGTTTACCAACAGATGCCTTTCATAGTTGAAGGGGGTGAATACTATTACTTTGACCCAGTGACAGGACGGTGCCTGAGTGGAGAGGAGGACTGTACCCTCGGGGCAGTACTGGAGGTAGACCAGAGGGGACCATTTGTAGAGGCTGATGTGGATGGACACCCCACTACCTTTCTGGTAGATACTGGTGCTACCCGCTCTGCTGTACGGTCTGCAGTGGTTCCTAATCTACCACTCTCTGGGCAGACTATCCAAGTTGTAGGAGTTGCAAAAAGGAGAATGACGAACCCACTGACTGAGCCAGTTCCGGTGAAAATAGGAAATTTCAGAGACAGACACCAATTCGTAGTGTGTGATTCCAGCCCTGTGTGTCTGTTAGGAAGGGACCTCCTGTGCAAGCTTAATTGTACCATCTACTGTACCCCCAAGGGAGTGGAGTTGCAGACAAATGATGATGATGCTGCCTTTAAGGTTGCGAATAAGCGTGTGTGCATAGAACTGTACCCTGCGTTAACTGTGGAGGAACTCCCCTGGGACTTGAGGGATTCAGTTAGACAGGAGGTGTGGGACTTTACAGGAGAGGAGATCGGCTTGATCCGAGGAGTAGAGCCAGTTAAGATTCAAGTGAAACAGAATGTTGAGTTTCCGAGAACACCTCAATATAAGTTGACACCGGAAACAATTGCAGGAATAAAACCTGTGATCGAATCCATGATTAGACAGGGAATTCTGAAGGAAATCATGGGCAGTCCATGTAACTCTCCGATCATGGGCTTGCAGAAGCCTAGCGGGAAGTTCAGGATTGTGCAGGATTTATGAAAAGTGAACAACATAGTTGTTCCCTGTTGTCCAGTGGTACCGAATCCTTCAGTGATATTGTTCCAGATACCGCACCAGGCTGAGTGGTTTACCGTGATTGATTTGTGTCAGGCTTTCTTCTCGATTCCATTGCACGAAGAGAGCCAATATTTTTTCGCATTTAAGCTGGAAAATCGTGTTTTAAAGTGGTGTCGTATCCCTCAGGGGTATACTGAGAGCCCATCGATTTTCAATTAGCTGCTGAAAAGGAATCTTGAGAACCATGCACTGCCGCAGAACTCTGTTCTCGTACAGTACATTGATGACCTCCTTGTCGCGTCAGAGACAGAAGATGCTTGTAGAATAGACACCATTGCCTTGCTGAACCATTTGGCTGAAAATGGGCACAAGGTGTCCCCCAGCAAGCTACAGCACTGTTTACCCGAAGTTCAGTATCTGGGTCACCGGATAGAGAAGGGAAAGAGGAAAGTGTCGCCAGACAGGATTGAGGCGATCATGAAAATGATGGTGCCTTCGACCCAGAGAGAGGTCAGGATGTTTCTGGGGATGGTTGGCTACTGTCGCCAGTGGATTGCTAACTTTTCCCTGAAAGCGAAACCATTGCAGAAACTGACGCACAAGGATGTAAGTGATCCGGTACCATGGGACAAAGACTGCATGATGGCTTTCCTTGAGTTGCGAGAGGACTTGTGTCGCGCTCCGGCTCTGGGAATGCCTGATTACAACAAACCATTTTCATTGTTCTGCTGTGAGTGAGGGGTTTGTGCATTGGCGGTCCTAACACAAGATCATGGAAGTGTCCGTAGACCAGTTGCTTCTTTCTCGGCTACCCTAGACCCAGTAGCCGCAGCGTTGCCCGGATGTCTCAAATCCGTTGCTGCAACAGGTGTCAGCATTGAAAGATGTGAGAGCATTGTGATGGGACATTCACTGATGGTATATGTTCCACACTCGGTGGAATTGTTGATGACTAGGACCAAAACTCAGCACTTGACCAATAATAGGCTCACACGCTACGAGCAGGTCATACTTGCCACGGAGAATGTGACCCTTAAGAGGTGCTCGGTTTTGAATCCTGCTACCTTGATGCCATTACCAAATGCTTTAGACGATGATTGTGAAGACCATAATTGCCTTGATGTGACTGAACTATGTACCAAACCCAGACCGGATATTGTCGATGAACCATTGACCGACCCTGATGAAATTTTCTTTGTTGATGGTTCATGTATAAGGGACAATACTGGATTGTTGAGAGCAGCTTATGCTGTTTGTACGATTTCTGGAATTGTGGAAGCGGCTTGCCTGGAAGGAGTAAACTCCGCTCAGGTGGCAGAGATAAATGTGTTGACACGTGCCTGTTTGGCAGCCAACAAGATTCGGATTACCATATACACTGACAGCCAATATGGGTTCGGAGTGGTTCATGATTTCGGGCAATTATGGTCTCAAAGGGGTTACATGACATCATCAGGTTCCCCTATCAGGAATGGAGAATTTGTCAGATTACTGCTGGAGGCTTTGCAGGGTCCCACAGAAATTGCGGTGGTGAAATGCACAGCGCATAGCAAGATGATTCAGAAAAGGGGGTGGTGATGAACAGAGTGTCTGAATTAAGCAGACCACTCTTACCCAGTCCAAAGATCAGTGCTTGATCCATCACCGTTTTTTAGCTCACTGCACCATCCCAGCTCAGAACTTGGCTATATGCAAATTAGTCTGACCCTGGCCCAGTGCATCATGGGAATAGGGCAGACCAAACTACCAAGCCAATTCTTATACTGGGAAGGAAACAAGCTTCCGGCATAGCAAGGGCACTGATTTTGTGTCCCTGGGTAATCGCTATGCTGATGAAGTGGCTCGTTACTGTGCCGAGCAGGGATATTCCTTTACTGACCAAGTTGTTGAAGGGACACAGGGAGGAACCGAGATGAACATGATACTTGAAGTAGCTGATACCTGGGATGAATTGAGGAAAATGCAGGAACAAGCGTCAGACTATGAGAAGAGAGAGTGGGGAACAGCTGGTTGTGTCAAAGGAGAATTGGATCTGTGGGTTTCGGCTGATGGGAGAGCTGTGTTACCGAATGAGATGGTGAGTCCGATGGCACGACAGATACATGGTCCTGCACATTTGGGAAGAGATGCAATGATGCGAGTGTTCAGGCAGACTTGGTATAACCCAAAGTTTCGAATGGCTGCGGAAGCAGTGTGTCAGAGGTGTGTCACATGTCAACAGATGAACGTTGGGAAGAGAACACCAGTCATACTGAGTCACATCGGAAGGTCTGGTGGACCTTTCAACAGGATGCAACTGGATTTTATTGAAATGCTGAGGTGTAATTGCCTCAGGTATCTGTTGGTGATTGTGTGTGTGTTTTCCAGGTGGGTTGAGGCATACCCAACACGTAGGTGCGATACACTCACAGTAGCTAAGCTGTTGTTGAGGGAGCTAGTGCCTCGGTTCGGGGTTCCGACCTCTTTGGAATCAGACAGAGGAACGCATTTTAACAGCGAGGTCGTGAAAATGCTCTGCTCAGCACTGAACATTGACCAGAGACTGCATTGTAGCTATCGACCGGAGGCTTCTGGCATAGTGGAGCAAATAAATGGAACACTCAAGGCCCGAATGGCGAAAGTATGCTCATCTACATCCCTGAATTGGCCAGATGCATTACCGTTGGTGTTAATGAGCCTACGTAGTACACCAGACAGGAGGACAGGTCTCTCACCCCATGAAGTGTTGATGGGGAGGGCTATGAGATTGCCATCTGTCCCTTCAACCGCCTTGCTAAATATCACAGATGATCTGATTCTTGATTATTTCAAAGGACTTTCTGATGTCATCCATTCTGTGTCTCTTCAGGTGCAGACGGCTGAAATTCCGACCTCTAGAGACCTTTGTCACGACCTGTGTCCAGGTGACTGGGTCCTGGTGAGGAAGCACGTGAGGAAGAGCTGCCTAGACGTGCGCTGGAGAGGACGTTCCAGGTTATCTTGGTGACGAACACTGCTGTGAAGTGCGGTGGATTGCCGAACTGGGTCCATGCTTCTCACACCTGAAGAGTTCCAGCACCCCTGGAAGAAACAGCTCCTCTCGTTGATGAAAATACAGCTGTGGAAGAAGATCCACTAGAGGGGACAAGCCAAGCTGTGGGGGTGTCTGAAGGAGCTGGTAACTCATCTGATCAAGCTGAAGGAAGTCACGAAGACAGTGAAACTGAGTCTGCCTCTGAATGGGGAAGTTGCTGTGAAGGTGACTTGAACGCAGAACAAGCTGAAAACAGCGATGAGCAGGGTGTGCAAACGAGAAGCAGAAGGGTGACCAGCACAGAGGAAAGTTGGCCTGAAAGGCGAAGACGACTGAACGTAAGGTTGGCCTCTGAAAGGGATCTTGCCCCTGTATCTGAAGAATCAGACCCTGAGGAAGGGAAACAAGAGGCAGAGCAAAGAGGTCCGAGAAGGTCAAGGAGGGTGAGAATACCTTGTCGAAGATACGCCACTCCTGAGTGGACCTACCCGTTGACAAATGCCAGGTGTACTGAGGTCCGGGAGGGTGAGGTCAGTGACTGTGACCAGTACGATCCCAAACGTTAAGTTGGAAGTGATACTGTTGGTACCTGGACTGGAAATTGAGGGCGTACTGACACTCAAAATTTCTAATCCCCCTTACCTAAGCAAGATACATGATTTAATTCTGGATAGACTGATTTTTCCTACTTTTGGTCCTGAAATACCAGCTTACGAAGCGGTTGTGCTTCGCATGGAACTTTTGGATTATGTGCTATCTGCGGTTGGAGCAAGTATCATCATTGATTATTAAAGACTTTTGTAAATAGCTGTTGAACTCACTTAGAGCCGAGTGGAAGAAGAAGAAATTTAGGGACTTTCCCTTAGATGACAGAGAAGGGTCAGGGTTGTCTGATGCTGATGCAAATAAAGAACTGAAAGGGGATTTCTGCTTCCTGGTGTGGTTCAAAAATTTTCAGAAAGCTAAGAAAAGACTTTGCGTTGTTGCCGAAAACGAAGCACACTGTTCTGAGACCATGGAGGCTAAGTGTATTATAGGCACACTTATAGGTGCAGTGATATTCTTTATATTCTTAGTAGTTATAGTTTCCTATTTAGCACCACAAGAGCAGGCAGTGAAGGTTGAGGGAACACCTACACCTACCACTCCTAGCCAGAAAGAGGTCCAAATAGGAGCCGAAAAGGCTTTGCTAGTAGAAGAGAGTCGTAGATTGCATGCAGATCTGTCTAAAGGCAATTTTGGGCAAAATGCGTATGCAAAGTTGTTGTATGAATACATTGATGCGATGGTTGCAAAAGATTGCTATGTGTGTATGCAATTGCCGGCTTCAGTAGACGAAGGTATTAGATACCATCACCTTCCATTGACATATGGAATTTCATGTAGTTTGCTGCTTAGCATATTTTATGGGCGAAACCATTTTGAGTATTTCTTTTCGAATTATGATGCTGTGCTTCCGGAAGTCCCTGCGTATAAACACTTGAACAAGTGGGATTATTATAAGTCAGAGGATAGACTTAGATATTTTTTCATTCCTACACAAGAGTTAGACACCTCATATGCTCATCGACACAATTTGACATGTTCATTATCAGAGATAGAGAAGAAGTTCATATAACAAGTGGAAGATAGATATCAAAAGCAAAAGAAGTTGCAGGATTCAGGGCAAGGTAAAGTTGACTGGACGGATGAGGAGAAGTTGCACAAGATAAAGGGAAGTTATAGTCCGATAGCTTTAGATGAGGTGCAGAAGGGGAAGTTATGCCTTCACAGACCACAGACGTATTATGAAAATGTGTTTGTGGGTCATACAACTTGTGAGCACACTTTCACGTTGGAGTATTATACAAAGGATTTCCTGAAGAATGTGGTACAGGTGATCCCTACTGTATACTTTGTCTGTGGGAAGAATGCGTATGTGCGGTTGCCAGAGAAATGGTATGGGACATGTTATCTGGCGATTATTTTTCCCAAGATATACCATACTGAGGACTTTGCTCCCTTGGAGGGTGGACACCAAAGGAGGGTAAAGCGGGGAGAGAGTGCGGGTGCAATAGTGGGAGATGTGTTTGGAGCAGCTATACCAATGTTGGGAGTGATTCTGAATGACGTGAAAATACGGCGGTTGGCAACTGTGGTGGATGAACTGTCAATGAGTACCGCTAAGTCGTTGGTGTTGGTTGAGGGTGAGATGTTGTCGATAAGGACAATGGTTTTACAGAACCGTCTTGCCTTAGACGTCCTTCTAGCAAAAGAGGGAGGAGTCTGTAAACTTTTGAAGGTTCAGGAATGTTGCACGTATATTCCAGATAATTCCAAGGATCTGAAGAAATATATACGCAACATTACTGCCATTCATTATGAACTTGAGGATTTGACGCAAGAGAACGTCTGGGAGAAAGTTGGCAAGGGATTTGGAAATGTTGGAAATTGGTTTGCCAATCTGGGAAGGTGTTTCCTTGGATATATCCTGAAACCCCTCATCATTGTGGTGGCATGTGTGGTTGGGTTGTGGGGTTTGATGAGACTGTTCAAGTGGTATAGGTCAAATAGATTGGCAAGGTCGATGAGAGTGCAAGAGCAAAGAATGGAGAGCTTTGGAGATGCTCAAGCGAGGGAAGGTAGCGACAAGTTCGGTTTAAGCTCGGTTCCTATCCTGAGTGGTGTTTGGGTTAGTGGTGATGACACAGGTCATCAAAGGGGGGAAATGAGAGAGCGTAAAGTGAAGAAAATTCTGTAGGGGTGCATCATATTCACAAGTAGTCAGCACCCACATATATAGAGGACTTTAGAACTGTGTTTAAACGTAATGTAGGATTGAAAAACTAATGTAGACGGTATTAGAGTCATACCAAGCGCTAATGTAATGTGCTTTAAGAATTAGTAATGCTGTTTTAACCTAGAGATGTCGTTTGATGTGAAGTTTCTCATTAATCAAAGTGTTTAATAAATCACTGTTGTACCTTAGCCTTGCTTATTAAACTTACAGATGTAACTAGTGTGATTAAGCATCTTAAGTAGAAAATTGTATTTTGCATTAGAGTTTGATGTTAAAGAATGAAATGCATTGCTTCTGTTAGCATGGTAGTACACCTAACGGGGCGTGGCCTGGAGCCGTTGATGGTGGACGTGTAGTTTGCCAGCTCCGTCCTGTGCCCTGAACACCAGCGGATTATCCTGTGATCCCCTGCCTGCAACCCACCTGATTCCTACCCAGGTTGTCTCCGGGGAAAAGCGGCGTGTAACGGTGCCTCGTGACCCCGCCGGGCCCGCTCCTGTGGGAAGTTATACCATCGGACCCTGTTGCGGCCTGCTGATTGAGGTGAAGCCCCGGCCTCGAGTGACTGGCCTGACCGGCTTACCCCCATCCTCCTTCGTGGTCCGATCGGGACCCGGGATCGGACTGCTGCCGCTTCTCTGACCAGCGCCGCAGGGAGCGATACCCCCGCTGAGGCTCCGTTGCCCCCCCTCCCCCCCTCAGCTGCTACAACACAGACTGACCACGCTGCTGCGCAGCCCCTCCGGGGCGCGGGAGCGCTTCCGTGCTGTCCCCCAGCCGCCTAAGTAATCAGCGGGGCTCCGGCATTGCCACCACTGGGCTAAAGTACTTAGAAAAGGCGGAGAACGCGGCACAGCCGGCGCCGCAAGCTAGCATTGCCCTGCATAGGGTATCAGCGTCACGGAGCGGTTCAGGCTGGCATTGAGGAAAATACTGGCGCCATCTTGTCACTGCTTTGGGGCTGAGTGGAGACCCTCGGACCCTGGCAGTCTTGCCCCATTTACCACGGCTTCGCCAGTCGGAGGATCAGAGCCGGCCACGTTCTTCAGGGCGACAGACATTGGAGACCAGCAGCCCACGGGTGTGAGGGCCTGTGCAGGGGTGGTGCGCCTCGCGCTTTGGTGCCTTCTTGCAGCGCTGTAGGCCAGACCTGCCTACGCTATCGACAGTCAAGATACCCCTGCTTTGCAACGATCTGGTTCCCGCCACCCCTGCCCCCCTCACCGCCACGGCGGACCTCACCGGGGCACCAGTGGCGCACCGACCCACCCTGCGCTGACGCCTCGTCTGGGTCTACTACACTAACCTTGCCAGCCCTGGGATCTACGCTGCATCTGCCTCTCCACAGCACATAGTGGTCAGGCCATTACCACTGCCATACACTCAGGGGGACCACGGCGGGCTGCTGCCTCTGCTACAGCGACACCCTGCTAACAAGATCAATGGGCAGGCCAAAGGGCAAACCTCAGGACCAGGGCGCCCGAATGGATGTGCAGTCCACGGGTTCGGAGGACCCACTAGCCTCTTCCAATATGGACATCATCCCGCCGACCGGTAAGGGCTCTCAAGACGCCAAACTAGACCTGATACTGAATGAAATACGCGCGACGCGCGAAGCGCTAGAATCGCGCATAGACAATATGGCGACTGGCCTATCCTTACTTAAGGCGGACCACAACAAATTGGCGGATCGAGTGGCGGAGCAGAAAATAGCGCTGGACGACATTATCCCGCAGCAAACGGAACACTCCACGAAACTGGAAAACGTGGAGAAGCAACTGAGACAGCTGTGGGGAAGAGTGGACGAGGCAGAAGGGCGGGCCCGCCGCAACAACGTCCGCATCCTGGGCATTCCGGAGAGAAGCGAGGGGAGAGACCCCACGCAGTTTGTGGAGGATTGGCTAAGGAAGCTGGTGGGCCAGAGGGATCTCACTGCTCTCTACAGTGTAGAGAGGGCGCATAGGATGCCATCACGGCCCCCTCTAGCTGGGGCACCTCCGCGCCCACTGATCGCTCGTCTCCTCCATTTCAAAGATCGTGACACTATCCTTCGGGCAGCAAGGGAGGAAGCGCCGATACGCTTCGAAGACAAGACCATATCGGTCTACCCTGACTTCACACCCACTGTACAGCGAGCCAGGTCCACCTTCATGGGGGTGAAGCGCAGGCTGCGTGACAGGAACATGAAATATGCCCTTTTGTTCCCTGCTCGGCTAAAAATCCTGCATAACAACAAGTCCCACTTCTTTGACTCGCCTGAGGAAGCGGCTGAATGGATGGAGGTCGCCCTGACTCCACCGACGTCACAGGACCAGTTCACAGACCGCCACGGCAACGCCCGTAGGGGCTCTCCTGGACGACGAAACGACGCTCACAGCCCTGGACGACACTCATCTCATGAAGCATCGGGAGCGGCGCATACTCTTGGACAACAGGCGACGGACCACACGTCATCATCCACGCATCAGCGTCTCACTGAGGCGGCCCTGGCTGCCCACGACGCGGGAGCATCCGGAGACAGACTCACCGTTACCACTGACACTCATACTGAAGTGTCTGGTTCAGTTGACAGCCTGCAACTTTTCCCGAAGATTACGGCACAGATGGCGGCGGAGTTCTGAGCTACGACACGATTACTTCTCTTCAAGTGGTAACGTATGCCAAATCCCCTCCCTCATATATGGTGGGTTGAGTGTGCAGGGATCCACCATATTGTGGGCTCTTACGCCCACGCAGACAGTTCAGTGCCAACCGTCGGAGGTCCAACACCCCCCGGTATGCACACGTACTTGACTGTGTTGTGCCCACGTTGGACACCATGGTTTGGCTCCTGGGTACGTTGGCTCAGGGACCTTTTTGTTTGGGGGTTTATTGTTTGCGAGACACTCTTCTATTTCAGCACAGCAGAATTTGTGGGGTCGCCCAGTTGTTGCACATTGACACACTGCACAGATGGGAATGGGACCTCTTAACAATTACCACTTGTGCACCTGGAATGTTCGTGGCTTGGGATCAGTACATAAACGTCATAGAATCCTTGCACAACTCAACCGGAGAGGGACACAAATTGCCTGCTTACAGGAAACACATTTGAACGCTGCTGAAGCGGTGAAATTGCGAAAGAAGTGGAGAGGACAGCTCTATGCCACCTCATATTCCGCATTCTCAAGGGGGGCCGCAATTTGGATGCGTGGGTCTCTTCCTTTCCAGTTGTTGGAACAACGGGTAGATAAAGAAGGCCGCTATGTGTTTGTGAGGGGTCTGTTGGATGGGGAGGAAATTGTTGTGGGGTGCATGTACTCGCCTAATACGAACCAGTTGGAATTTCTGTCCAGTGTCAACGGGGTGCTTGCAGACTGGGCTGACCTTCGCTGGGTGATAGGGGGAGATTTTAATGCTGTACTTGATGTTCTACTGGATAGGTCACACCCCCCATTAATGGCTACTGAGAGCAGGAAGCAGGCTGCTGCGCTTGCGAGTTGGGCTGAGGGCTGGGACTTGGCAGATGTATGGCATAGCATTCACCCCACGGACAGGGAATACACCTTTTTCTCCCCTCCCCACCAGCTTCACACCAGAATCGATCATGTTTTCTGCTCAGGGTCCCTTACTGCATTGATTGTTCAAACACAACACATGGGGAAAACGTTTTCGGACCATAGCCCCGTGGAAGTCACATGGCAGTGGGGTAGGAGGCTAGCCCCCATACTGACCTGGAGACTAAACCCTGAACTCCTTGAGGACTCGGTTTTCCGGTCCTCCCTCTCCGACACTATTGATACCTACTTCTCCACGAATGCGGGCACGGCTAGCTCCCGGCAGGTAGAATGGGACACTTTCAAAGTATGTCTGAGGGGGGCTGCTATGACTACTAGGGTGGGAAGGAAACGGGAGGTACTTAGCCAGCTTAAGGAGGTGGAGGGCTCACTTGCATCCTTAGAGAACGAGGCAGCGGGTACCAACGCTCCCTTTCCACCACTGCAGGAGGCACGTATTAGACATGCAGAGCTGCTGGAAGAGCTGCGAGTTATTGACTATAGGGAGTGCACGAATAGGCAGCACACACAGGCCGACCGGGCCGGCCCCCTGCTAGCCCGCATCCTGCGGGACTCCCCGATCAGCCAACCCATTCTGCGAATCGTGGACCACTCTGGCCAGCTGGCTACCACCCAAGTAGGGATTAATACAGCATTTAAAGACTACTATACCGCGCTATATGGCCCCCCACTACCCCTGTCCGAACCCGCATTAGTGTCCTTCATGGCGGAACTGGTTCTCCCGCAGCTTACTACAGATCAGAATAAAGACCTAAAGCGTGCCATCACATTGGCAGAAATCAGACAGGCAATCAAAACCCTCCCTAAGGGTAAGGCCCCTGGAACGGATGGCCTGCCAACCGACTTCTACGCCACTTACATGGACCTCCTGGCCCCACGACTACACATTGTTTATCTGGAGGCTCTACGCACAGCCTCTCTACCACAATCAACCATGCAAGCTCTGATTACGTCCCTCCTGAAACCGGCCAAAGAAGGTCTACAGCTGGCCGATTACAGACCCTTGTCCCTTCTTAATACTGACTCAAAAATCTTGAGCAAGATACTGGCGTCAAGGCTTGTACAATACGTGCCACATTTGGTCCACCAGGATCAATGCGGCTTTGTCACAGGCCGTAATACGGCCATGAACCTCCGGCGATTGGCCCAGCTCATGCTTGGGAACAACACGGGCGTGGGCTCCGAAGGATGCATCTCCCTGGACTTAAAACAGGCTTTTGATTCCCTGAGATGGGACTATATGTTTGCCACATTATTAAAATATGGGATCCCGCCAGAATTCCTCGCTTGGGTCAGATTATTATACACAATCCCCACGGCGAGGGTACGCACTTCCAACCAAATCTCGGGCCCCATGGCCATTGCCAGAGGCACCAGGCAGGGCTGCCCGCTTTCCCCCCTCCTCTTCGTTCTTGCCCTCGAGCCATTGCTCTGCAGACTTAGGCTGCTGGCCCCCCATTACGGTATACGGCGGCATGGTACGGACCACATTGTTTCTGCATACGCGGATGATATCATCTTATATCTCCGAGATCTAAGGGGTGAGCTGGGCCCGATCTCCCAGGTTTTTGAGGATTTTAGAGAAATATCTGGCCTCACCATCAGCGAGTCTAAGTCCTACGGATTTGCCTTTGTAGATGTGGGTGATTCGACCCCCCTGTCTTTTGCCCCACATGAATTCCAGATGGCGGAAACCACCTTCCGTTACCTGGGAATACAGATATATAGAGAGGCGAACATGATGATAGATGGCAACCTGGGGAGGGCCATTAGAGCATTGAAGTCTCAAGTTCAATTTTGGCTTACGTTGCCGCTCTCCATACCCGGCAGAGTGGCAATTTCCAAGATGGTGATGTTGCCCCGTCTTATCTACTATTTCACCAACCTGCCGTTCCAGATCCCAGCGGTAACATTCAAGACCCTCGACTCCCTGCTCACAGAACTTGTGTGGGGCCATGGCCGCAGGCGTATAGGGTTGGCTAAGTTGCAGCTTCCCTCCAACTCCGGAGGCATGGGCTTGCCGGATTTTAGGGCTTATCATTATGCATGTCAGCTACAATGGTTGGCTTACTGGGTGGCGGGCCGCAATCTTCATGAGATTAATCTGACCCAAGAAGACCATGCTAAGGGGAAAATACACATCCTGCTCTTGCCTGGATCGGATCTACCTAGAAACACTACGCCACTACTTAAACTGGCGATCACACTTTGGCGAAGGGCATTGAAATACACGTCCACAGGGACACCTTATGCTCCCACAATACCACTCCTGGGCATACCACTGGGCCCGGGCACACTTACAACGACTCTGCTGGAGCCATGGCATGACGCGGGTGTGTCACATGTGGGTGACCTGTTTGCTGGGGGGCACTTGTTGTCCTTCGCAGACTTCAAAACCACGCAGGGCATACCCGGCGGCTCCTTTCTTCTGCATGCCGGTCTCCGACACTATATATTGCGCAACTGGTCACCCGACGGCCAGGAACCCATTGCAAATCCTCTAGTCACAATGCTTTACCTCATGGGGACGGGCGGCCATCTAACTAAGTGGCTCACTGTTAGCATTAAATCGGGGAGGGCGCTTACACTGGCACCACTAAGAGCGACTTGGGAGGCGGATATTGGGAGGCCATTAAGGGATAAGGAATGGGAGCGCATATTGCAATTCCCCAGAAAGGTGGCTAGAAATCCCAAGTACAAGTTTATCCAACTGATGGTGCTACATAGAGCTTACCTAACACCGCACCGCTTACATATGATGTTCCCTGCATCCAGGAGCAACTGTCCCCGGTGTGATGCAGACGACGCATCTCTGGTACATATGTTGTGGCAATGCCCCAAGCTGGGGTATTTCTGGACCACTGTCCATGACTCACTTGAGAAGGCTGGTACATTGACCCGATCACCTACACTTGAACACATGCTCCTAGGGCTAGGTCCATCGACCCGCACCAGGACCGTGGCGGCGCGCTTCTCGGATCTGGCCCTGCTTTTGGCTAAGCGTGCCATCACGATACGGTGGAAGTCATCGAAACCACCCAACCCTGACATGTGGAGGGCGGAAGTTGTACGTTGGGGTAAGGCTGAGGGCGAGGCACTACAAAGAGAAGAGAGTAGGGGCCTCCGCAAAACTCCTATCTCACTGGAATGGTTTGACACTTTGGGGGTGTTTGAGGCTGGCAATGACAGTGATGAGGAGGATATTAGTGAATAGCCACTTGGGGTGCGGTTACGCCCATCATATGCATTACCACGAACAGTACCTGCGGTGCACTATGAGGCTACACGGGTAGATCGTACCCGTCTGTCGCATTCCAATACCTAACCAGACTGTGTATTGACCTTAACTATGTGTACATGACTACAGTGTGACCCACATAACGATATTTAGATCATATGCCTAGTTAGAGAGTGCAGGGTGGGAACTCTCGGGGTGGGGGGTGGGATTGGGAATGAATGGGGTTTGTTAGTTGTAATGATTCATCGACAAAATGAAAAATCGAATTTATTGAGCCTGTATACTTGCTATGAGCAACCACATACGTGTGCAACGGAGTTTAACATTAATATTGTATAAGCATGTCTATATTCTGATGTTGCTCTGACACTTTGCTAATAAAAAGATTTTCAAAAAAAAAAAGCATGGTAGTACACCTAAACGGGCTGAGGCCTAGTTCATGGAAACCGTGTAGGCCTGATTGAAAATGCTTTACTTAACAATAAACCATAGAAATGTTTTTGAGAAAGGCTGCTTTTAGCTAAAGTTAACTGCAACATTTAAACTGTGAGCCTATTCATATGTGTTCCTTTGTAGGGGCCAGACTAAGCAGATAGTGCAGAAAAGGGTCCATTGTGTATGAGTGTTAAGATGGTAGACCTAGACATGGAGGAGTGACTGAGGAATTTAGGGAAGCAACCAGAAGTGGAGAAGAGTCTGGGACCCAAGGACGCTCAAACGGACAAGGATGGAGAGATGCCACAATGGAAAGTTTCTGAAAATCAACAACTTCGAGAGGGGCGTACATGAAGGCGTGTCGTCCGCATTGTGGGGTTTTGTATTAGGGACAGCACCCCGAGGGTGGAGGTAGAGCAGATGGACTGGAAGTCAGAGAGAGAGGTTGGTCAGGCAGAGAGCTTAGCTACGACTGAGTAGTCTGGAGATTGAGATCGAAGGAAAGTGAGTGAACTTCTTGGGAAGTCACAACGGCTGACACCTTTTGTTAGGTTGGGACATTGTTAAGCAGGGATGTCACTTAGTATAGAGTAGGGACAGCTTAACCCTGGATTTTATTCCTTCCTTTCGAATGCATACTAAAACTCAGGTTATAGCAATTCTTGTTAGCCTGATGATTTTGGAACTGATCCTTGTATTGTTCCTGTGCAGACTGAGAATTTTCCGTAGGATTATGTTTGTATTAGTTCCTGTTTATCTTCTGAACCTTTTGCTGAGATGCTTATACATCCAACTGTCTTTGGCTTTGTAATAAAGTTTTGAACTTGGTCCTTAGTCGGTGGTTCTTTGGGGAACTAATGGGAATTGACTGAAAGTGATAGACTAGTTGTATGAATAGATTGCCTACTTCACTCTATGACAGGTAAAAAGGTCTAGTCGACCTGTGACGGGATTCAAGGAGAACACTATGCAAATTCTAGAGAAATAATCCCGCCTTTCCACCACATACTGAATAGATCTATGTTTCACTGGTGGTGTGAAAAGTGGAGGCCTGGGGTTAGCATCCAGCTGTGCTGCGTTTGACCTCCACCATCTTCTGTCAGCCAAGACACAACTTGCACTAATGGAATTAACTAGTTTAGTTGGTGGAACCAGCACCGGTTGTTCCAGCACTGGCCAATACTGAGAACTGGGAGGAACCAACTGTTAACTGGATGACACCTGAAGCATAGGGGACACAGACACTTGTGGCTGGGAGACACACTGACGCAAAGAGACACAGAGAACCACGAGACACATACATCGCAACATGGAGGCCTTAAGGAGGTGGAAAGATATTCTTACTCTTACAGTACAATAGGAGCCGCACTGAAATGGGGGGAGGGAGACGAGATCAGGGAGAGGGGCACATTGTTGACAGGAAGAAATGTAACCTGCAGATGTGGGCACACCTGCACTGTAAGAGGGAGACTCTAGCACCTGGATGTCAGTACCAATGTCAGGAAGGCACTGACATTTTTGGAGATTTGAAGATACTAATGATGGGAGCAGGAGACACAGAAACGAGGGAACAAGAGACACCAACACTGGTGTCAAGGAGACACCTAAACTGGGAGAGGGAAAAAGAAACACAATGGACATGTAGCCACTGGAGCAGGGAGACACTGACTCTGAATCAGAAAGGCACAAACTCTAAGTGTAGAATAGAAACAAATAACAACACCGGATCAGGGAGATAAGCACACTGGTACAAGGACGCACATTCATGAACCATGGGCCAGCGGGACACATTCAGTGACAGTGGTGCACGGGTGTCTCTGTAACACTGGGACAAGGAGACAAATACACTGACATTGGAACAGGAATACTCATTCACTGACACATGAACATGGAGACTCTAGGACAGGGACACAGTGAACCTAATGCAGGGACACATTGACACTAATACCAGGCAAAGAGACACTGCTGCAACTATGTGGGAGGGAGACGCTAGCACAACAGATGATGAAGGGAGACACTAACACAAACAATGGGATAGGTAGACACCAGCTTTCTAATCAGTCTTGAGCCTACACTGCCCCCAGGGAAGTGGCTCTTAAATTTCGAGTAACGAACATAGTGGGACACTAATATCTTGGACAAAATATTGAGGGGCAAGTACAAAAAGGTAAGTATCTGTAGATCTTGTATACTAAACTCCACATATATGCTTTGATGATATACGTATCCGCAAGGTACATCGATGTGGATTTAAAAATAGTGCACCAATACTTCCCTCTGTGCACTTACCTTTCCATAGTTTGTTCCTCAATATTTTAACCGCGATATTAGTGTGCCACAATATTCTTGTACTCGATATTCAAGAGTGCAATCCCGGACGGTCAGAAAGCCACCTGGACTCTAAACCACACCTTTGTCCTATGCAACCTCTACAGGTGTGAAGTAACAAGGCAGAGAACATCGATGCTCAAGAATGTCTTTGGCAGGAAACCTGGGTAGCTTGACCTCCCCCAAAAGGATAGGATGCCCACTTTAGAGAACGGCAGAAGATTAATCGCCGAGACTCTGGTGTCCTGTAGGATCCAAGTTATCAGGAGCCCCTTTTGCTATTTCTTTTGGGTCCCCAAAGGTGTAAGGGCCTCTGCCACTTCAGCACGAGATTACCTTAAGGGTACAAAATGTAACTCAGGAACAAGTTAACCTAATTTTAGGGCTTTTGAACAACAATAACATCCAGTCATACATTCAATACAGTATCTGATGTGATGGAATTTTGCAAATGAAAAGACTGGGGATATGAAAACTCTCAGCACGAGTTTCCAATGGGCCAGATCAAAGATTTTCAGTACTCGGAGCAGGATATTGAAACAGTAATCCTAATAGATTCCGAAGATCATGCAGCTTCAGCATTGAGTATTGACCATTGAGTAAAACAAAGATGAGACTCTTCAATTTCGAAGTATTTGAAACATTGCTGTATATGAAGACTGATTGAAGGGCCTGCTCTCCAACATCGAAGAATTGTTAGATAGATATTTTCTGCAATTATTTCTTAGGCATAGCTCATAGTTTTGATTAAGGACTAGGTGGGAAAAATGCTGAGATAAATTGCCTAATGATCACCGATTGATCACCGAAAGAACCAAAGCTCCCTGAAGCTGCTTGTAAGGTGATAACCAAAGTCAGGATGCTCACATTTGCTTATAGTCTCATATTGCAATAATTCCATTAAAAAAATTTTGATTGGTCATTTCTTACTAATTTTTTGTGGCAAACATATACACACAATCTGTAAAAGATGGCATTTTTACTGTTTATTACTTTTTATGCCTGCTGTTTGAAAAAAATCATTGGATGCTTGCCAAAGCCTGCCCTATTGGGTTTGCTAATGGTTGTTACTTGTTTGTAGAAGAGCTGTGCATTGAATTCACAGTCATCGCCACCATCGAAAAAGATGCGGCTGAAAAATCTGGTATTTAACTGCCTGTAAATAACTTACATGTGTTGTGGGTGGAAGAACAGCTTAATGGAAGGCATTTAGTCACTTTTCCTACAACATATGTCAGTAGAGTGCGGGGGAGGTAACACGACAGCCCTGGAATTGAATATTTTCGAAATCTTCCACTAAGCACTAAGACAATGATGTAATCCTGTTAGCTAACGCTAAGGAAGTAATTATCAACAGAGGAAGTTTGGAGTGGGATTGTTTTAAGACTTGAGTGATGCCGTTCCAACTTTAGTTGTGATATTCCTTGGTTGTGAAAGGAGGTGTTGCTAGGCGACCTGGTGACGGATACTGTTAGTCCAACTTTGTTGTTGGCAGGGGAAATGTGATGTAATGTTTTTTGTCTATCTCAAGACGTTTTCCTGCTGCTTGAAACTCAACAGAAAGATCACAACAACAAAACGTAGACTTAAATCTGACCTATATGTGACCCGTCGCACATCTAAAAATAACTAAGTCTTTGTAGTAATTACAGGAGTGGTGAGAGAATCCCGAGAGCAACGTGCAGTTTTTAAACTCACTAGCGCTGGGAGGTGGTCTCTTAAGCAGCTTAGGTGCTGTTCAGGAAGTGATGAATCTTTGTAGCCAGGAACTCAACATCGTCAATACCAAACTTTGCAAATCACTGAAATGTGTGATGTAAAGCCAGCCGTCTAAGAGTAACGCTGAACACCCTGCGTCAATCAGCCCGCGGCAGGACCCACCTCTTGCGCGGATCTGTTAGACAGGCAGTGCTTCCCATCATGCTTAAAGACCTCACGCACGAGAATTGCGGAATAGTGATCGCTTCCGTAAACCTTCACGTGCACTTTAATTCTGCTTCCTGTTTGAGACAGAGTGAGGCTCTCCCAGGACCCGAGTGCTGATCCTCAGTGAGACGTGTTCTCGTGAGTAATCCGTCCAGGGGCTTAGCAGGAGCAGGATGTTTGGTTCCGTCAATGTCTGACTGTTGCTCAGGAGCAAGGATTACACATTCCAAGAGAGGATGTGAGGGAGACCGGGTTCAGCCTGGATATTCGGGCGGGAATGGAGTTTTATAATTGCACGTGCACCAACTGCAGCTGAGTGTGGAATAGGAGCAGACCTTGTTCTCAGAAACCAAACGCTGCTTTTGCTTCAGAGTTGAAACTTGCCGTTCCAAGTGGGCCCAACTCACGAAGACAGTTTTTTCCCGTAAGGGTTTGTTTATTATAGCTGAAAATGGCGCAATTTCTGTCTGTCAGGCATCCACAAAATTGTACCTACTAGGCTAAATGCATTTAGTACACTGTAGTTGTATATCACAACTGAGTACAGTTACACCATGATCTAGCAAAATCGACGCAAGACACAGAGAGTGGGCAAATTAAAGTGTGGTTCACGCTAAGAGTTTGGAAACACAAATAAACTTTTGCTCCTCTCTGACCCTTTACCACACTGAAAATGGTCAGAAATAACTCACTCGAAGGAATAGAGTAAACCACACTTCATGGTGGCTAGAGTCGGACCAAGGGCGGCCTTAGGCATGTGCAAGCTGTGCACCTGCACAGGGCCACCAAACCCCAGGGGCCACCACGCCAATATATATCCTTAATATAATAATCCTCTGAGGATGGATACATATTTGCGTGGCGGCCCCTGGCAGGGATTTGGCGGCCTCCGTCTCTGTTCCACTTCCAAACTCCCTGACCCCCCCCTCTTCACTGGCCTCCGTGCTCCGCCCAGCCCGGACCCCCTCTTCCGGGGTCCCCTACCTAAGCTCCCTGATCAGGTCCCCCACGAGCCAAGAGCACCCCTGGTCGGACTGGGCTAGAGAGCAGCCAGGCAGTGCTCGATGGGATAATCTTGCGAGTCAATGTGTGGACCATTTTTGTTAGCAGTTTGTAGGCCTGTTTTGTTGCCAGGTGGGCCGGTTTTTACTATTACTTTTCCTGATGTCCCCACAAACATTGCCTATAACAAATAGAAACCCATGCAGACTCCTATAGCTTGCAAAATACCCATACACTGTGTATTTGCAATTTGCAATCTGATTTGCATATATGGGCCACTATTTTATCTATCTGGTTCGCTAATTGGGGTCACACTTATTTTGGTGGTAGGGCCCATTTGTTGTTCCAGCCCGACCCTGATGGTGGCAAAAGCAGAGGAACACCCCCAAAGTTCCTAGGATTGTAAGGGAAGAGGTTTACCCAAGCAGAAACAAAAAGTAATGTACAATGTGGAATTTAACAGTACATTCAAATCAGCCATGAAGAAATAGCATCGCTGTGACATTGCCAGTTGTATGCCTTCAAGCCTCCTTCTGGCACCTTTCCAGGTGACCTACAGCACCACTGTTTGTGAATTCCAAAAAGTAGTAAATCAGCATCCTCTTGCATATGTGCAGATTTACTACTGTTTCATGAATCAGGCCTCATGAGCTAAACTAATGAAATCTTCCCATCGCACTTAATTTATCTTTAGAACTGTGCATAAATTCTTCTAGCTATGCCAGCTTTTGCTTTTGTGGCCTTCGGGGGGGGGGGGGGGGAGAGTAAAGTGGTCTGTGCTGATTGTACTACTGAATATGAAGGCTAAGAATCTTGAGATACAATAATATCATGGGCAAAATATCGAAGAACCAAATACTGAAAGGTAAGTACATATAGACTCACTATTCCTAACTCCACCTCTATGTACCTTGAAGATATATATATATTGTCATGGTACATATCTGTATGTAGGAAATCTATACTTACCTTTCGATATTTCAGATTACATATTTCTAGCGGTGGCCCGTGAAGGTAACAGCAGCGAGGCCGGGTGGGGGAGATTTCGACAGATGATGGCGAGGGAAAATTTATTAATTATTTCATTTTACCTCGTCATCGTCCATCGAAATACCCCCCACCCCAATCCCGGCCCCACCGATCTTACCTCCACGGCCCGCAGCTGGACATTTTGTCCTTGATATTTGTATACGTCAGTATTCTAGATTCGATGTTTAAGGGCACTATTACACCTTACTGTAGCTGCAAAATATAAAACCTGTCCATCGTAATACAGATTTACACATACTTTGATTTTGTTTTTTATGTATGTATTTATTTATTTATTGTTAAGGGGAGGTTTAGTAACACTATGCGACAGACGGAAATTGTCCCAACTGCTGCGTAAAGAGGTTCGTGGACTATTGCCACTCAACTTCTGTCACATTCCAACCACCCATTTACAGCATGTCTCGTGCCCGGTGCCCCCTCACCTCACCGCCCCCCCAGGGCCAGACTGGCAACCAAAACCGGCCCTGACAAAGTGACGGCCGGCACCCCGGGGGTTGAGGGGTGCGGCGAGCTGTTTGTCAGGGTCAGTTTCTGCCGATTTTGTTACAGGGGCCAATTTTGCAGCTATGCTGTAACAAAAACGCCCAGCGAGGGGCCCAAAACTGGCACGCCCCACCCTTGCGACTCACTGGGGGACTGCCTGATGCCCGCTATTGTCTTTTTAGTTTACACCTCTACAGCGCTTGCGCTGTGCTAATAAAACCTCTTGTATTGAGAAAAACCCTTAAAAGGGTCTCGGAGCCTGCACATTACTTACCTTTACTTAACATTGGCTGGCTCCTACGTCATTGTCATTTCCTTGCTTCGTATTGATCAGTACCTCCTCCTCACCTTCGTCTTCCTCCTGGGCCTTATGGCTTTGTCCTGCCGTGGGGCCTTGACCAAATACTGCTTCCAGTGGCTACTGTCCTTCACTGCAGTCTCCTGCAGGTACTCTTTTTATTTTTCAGGCCTTCTTCTTCACCCCCACCCTCCCCCTGATCTTTGTTATTTTTAAAAACCCACCTGCTCACAAATGTTCTTTTAAAACCTACTCCCCGCCTTCCTCCCATTTTCCTTAATCCACCTTCCCACTTTTCATTGTTTCTAACCCTCTCTGCCCCCTCCCATTTGTCTGTTGTTTCTAACCCACCCCCTCTCTGTTGTGTTTCCCACCTACCTCCCTCGTGTCCCAACCCCACCCACATTGTTTTTTTATAAGTTGTATTGCAGTGCAGGCTACTGGGCAACATGGCCTAAAGCAAGCAAAAAAAATCGCTGTAAAGTCAGTACTGGCAACATCACAGTGTTTTTGTTTTTTATTTCTTTAAACCAAGTTGCACAGCAGCTTGAGCTTGCCCTGCTGTGCAACACATAAAAAACATTGACAAAGCCAATAGATTTTGCATAGGCGAAGCCTATTAGCTTTGTCAATGCTTGTTCTTTCCTGTGGGCCAGAATAGCAGCTTTGTCAGGTCCATGGCAATTGACTGAGGACAGTGTCCACTATGACACTTCGCAAGCAGAAATAAACAGGTGATTGAGTGGGTATGGAGCAATAGTCCTGTAGAAAAGTCTAGATAGCCTATTTAATGTTATGTCTCGCAAAATGCATGATGTTGATGGTCCTCTTGGTGATTCACATGCATTGCTCTCCTTTCTCATAGCTTGTGGCCAACACAGCATGATTTTAACATGCTTTATCATTACAGAGTTAAAAAGTCTGTCCCCTCATGATCTTAAAAGGGGAGATAATTGTCAGTCGGCAGTTCCTGAATTAGATCTCGTGGCTATGGTATTTTTCAGCTTGGGGATGACTTTGGGCCATATGTATCAAAATGTCATTTTGCAATTCGCAAATAGCGATTTTTTGCGAATCGCTATTTGAGAATCGCAAAATGCTATGTATGTAGGATTTGCAATAAATTTTGCAAATCCTACTTATTCCTTAATTGCGAATCTCAAATTGCGATTTGCAATTAAGGAATACCTCCCCATTCATTTGGGAAGACATTCTCAATTTGAGATTAGCAATTTGCGAATCGCAAATTGAGAATGCAATTTCAAGGGTGCAGGGGTGTCCTAAGGACACCCTGTTGCACCCCTTAAATAAGCATGGGTGCACATGTGGCGCACATACATGCCCTAAGGGCATGTATGTGCTTCACATAGCACTTTTAAAAATGCAAAAAAGTGCATTTTCAAAGAAATCGCAAATCACCACCAACTTGAAGTTGGTGGTACTTTGTGATTCCTTAAGGCGAAATTGCTCTTTTTTGGTGCTTCTTACATTGCATTTAAGGAATCGCAAAATTTGCGATTCCTTAAATGCAATTGCAAAATAAGGAATCGCAAATTTTGTGATTCCATATTTTGCACGCAGATTTGCTACATACATACCATTTAGCAAAAATGCGTTCGCAAACGCCAAAATTCTGCGAATTTCAGCGTTTGAGAACGCATTTGTGCTTGATACATATGGCCTTAATCAGCTGATTTCAATGGGCTGTCCTTCACTTTGGAATATTGTGAGTAGACATAAATAACTATCAGAAAGTGTTAGCTTTCAGGGAGGCTACCAAAGTCTGCACTTTCTTTATTTGTGGGTAACTCCAGGAGAGTTTCTCTAATGATAGGTGGAGAACGTAAGTGGGTCTGTATGTATTCTGTATTTCTTTAGTTCAAACCTAGACACAAGGCAATTGAGCGCTGCACAGAGTCATAGACAAGCATAAAGTCAACAAATGATAGAAGAGGTAGCTGGATTGTGGACGGTTGACATGTGGTGATGTAGTATTTTTTAAAGAAATGAGCCTTCAAATCTTTTCTAAATTGGAGTATCTTTGGGGTTGTCCTGATGGGTACAGAGATGTTCCAGATCATCCTGGGTACATAGATAAAAAAATGTCAGCTGCCTTGTTTTTTTTAAATATTTTGCAGTTCTTAGTTCCCAGTTGGATTGTGTCCTGGCTGCAGGTGTGCAGTGAACCACCAGAGATGGTGAGCTTGTCTACAAGATCAGCTGGGCTGCTGGTCGTGATGGCTTTATAAATGATGCATCTGGTTTTGAAGATGGTGCTGGCTAGCAGGCGAGCTAATAAACTCCTATTAGGAAGGAGGTGATGTGATCATATTACCTCGGGCGCTGGATGAGAGGTGCTGCGGCACGCAGAATGCCTTTACGGGATGCCAGTGTGGAGTCTGAGAAGCCAAGTAGTTGCCTTTACACCTTCATGATGAGAGAGATCTGAAGTTGTAAGGGACTGCAGGATCATATTGACTTACAAGGCAATCAGGCAGCGTTCAGTGAGCTGATGTGACAGGTCAGTGTGTGGGCTGACTTTTTGGCTGCTTTGGGCCTGTTTTATGGTCCTCAGGACCGATTTTCACAGTTGATTTCCCTGATATTAAAACAAACATTGCCTGCAGCAAGGTCAAATCCATCCAGTGTTCCATTCCCTGTAAAACACTTACACGGTATGTCTGTACAACTTCAAATCTGCCACAATTTGGGGGCGTGCCTTGGACAGCCAACAAGGCGGACGCAACTTAATAGAGCTCTGCACCTCCACGCCATAAAAGCTTTAAAATCCGACATAATCCTGTTCAGCGGAGCTCATTGGACGAGCCGATAATTATCCTGATAACCCCGAGGGGGAAAGAAACAGAACTCTGCTGACACGGAGGTGAAGGGTGGCGACAACTGGCTGGTATGCCGCAATCCGACACTGTCTGCTGCGTGGTGTGGGCCCGGGCCGATCGGAGGCCAGAGTCTGCCCGACACCCGCACCTTGGATCCTGTGAGAGGACTGACGGCCAGAAAGACCAGATTGCAGCATCGGAGGTAAGGAAGGGGCATCTGCCGTACCAGGACTGCCTGGGTGGACTCCGGGTCGCGGCTTTGGCCCGGGAGGAGTGTGAGCCTGTGACCCGGGAGGGCCTACCAGGCTATGGGAACCTCCTGAAGGCTCCTTTTGATGGGGATGCCTCCCCGCAGGACCTGTGTTTCCCTGCATGGTGCGGTGCTCCCTCGTGTAGAAGACGGCTGGTTGTGGAAGACACCTTGGTGGGCCACTGTCGGCCTAGGCACAGCCTTGGTGCCCGCGCTTGTCCATTTGCCCCAGTGCCCCTCCTACAGTAATTGAGCTGGTGGCGCGTCCAGCCGGTTATTGTGACAGGCCCCCACCTGGTGGGGGGGCGCCACCTGGAACTCGGGCCTGGACTATAAGCCTTGAGTTGGGACCAAGGATGGCAGAGTGGTGGCCTGCGGCACCAGGTATTGAGATCCTCTTCCTGGGCTGGCAACTAAGAGACCGGCAGGCAAAATACTATTATACCACCTGATGAGGTAGAGATATCTACACATGGGCCCTGTGGTGAGGCTGCGCCTGGGGTGCTGAATACATGGGGAGGCGCGTTGTTGGCCGGGGGTCCGCAAGCTTGGTCCCATTAGGGGGCCTATTTGGCCATCCATCAGGGCCGGCCTGCGGCGTGATCCCTAACCGACATCGAGGTTACATAGACAGCAGTGTTCTGTGGCCTGCAGTTGGGGGAAAGACGAAGGCAGTGCCCCCTTGCTTTATGATTCTTGGGGTCACCAGTTCAGTCACCTGTCCACCATCGCCAATGCATA
Source organism: Lissotriton vulgaris (assembly GCF_964263255.1). Lineage (NCBI taxonomy): Eukaryota > Metazoa > Chordata > Amphibia > Caudata > Salamandridae > Lissotriton > Lissotriton vulgaris. Next base: position 840,699,716 of record NC_141687.1, on the reverse strand, counting down.
AGGGTAGGCCAAACAACCCGGGTACTAAACAGAGCACCCTCAACCATTATGCCACGACCCCGGGGTGTACCGCAGGGGGAAACACTGGTGGCATGATGCCTGACAATCCGGTGCTCCTGGCGTCCATCACCAAGGCAAGAAATATGCTCGACGCCTAGATTGGGGCAGTGGGATCCCAGGTTTCCTTTTTATGCCAAGACCTCAGAAAAGCTGTGGATCGCATTATCGAGGCAGAGACACGTGTTTCAACAGTGAAAGATAATGTAACTACCCTGCAGAAGAAAGTTAACAAACTCACAGTGGTGACACAGGAGCTGGCATTTAGAGTGGAAGACGTGGAAGGCAGCGCAAGGCGCAATACCTGCGCTTCATTGGTTTCTCGGAGGGCTGCGAATGCTCATCCATGAATCACTTCCTCACCTATTGACTAACAGGTCTCCTGCCAGTGCATAAACTGTCCACATGCTTTGTGGTGGAGAGTGCGCACTGTGCATTGACAAAGATGCCGCCCCCAAGAAAAAGCCAGAGGCCGATAATTGCAAAGTTCTTGAATTATGCTGTTTGAGACTCCATTTTGCAATTACCCGATCACACACAGACAAACTCATGTTTGATTCATGGCCTATAATGATATTCCCAGACAATACTCGCCTAGTACGACAGCAGCTTCAATCTTTAATGGCGGAGAAGAACAGGTTTCGGGACCTCAACATGCAATATATGCTTTTATACCCGGCCCGCATGCGTGTTATTTACAACTCTAAATCCCATTTTTTCGATTCACCGGCGGCCATCTTCGCTTGGACGGATGGGCGAACACGTCTGAGGTCCCATACTCAGCTACCACTGGAATCAGACTCATCCCAGAGCTCGCAATGGAACAAACAGAAGAGGAATAAATCTAAAAGAAGGCACAGATCTGCTTCTGATCGGCGCTCCTCCAGCCCAGAAGAAGCATCCTAACCGAAACAGTAGGCTTTGTCTCCTAGTCTTCGGTTCAAGGCAGTCTACCATTTATTGGTAATATCCTGCTATATATTGAATTCTAAGCTGACGTGGACGTCCAGCCACAAGGTCATTCTGCCCCGGACATTTTCACCTTATGTTAATGTTCTATGGGTGGTTAGGGAATCATTGGAGGAGGTGCTCTAGGCTCCCCCGTTGGGGACTTGGAGTTTCCTTCACCACAACAGATGCTCTGCGTTTATGGTATCAGGGTCGGGGTTTCCCAGGGCATTATGTTAGTATAGTTTTAGTTTTAGCATGTGCGCAGAGGTTCAGTCTTGATTCCACCTTGTCAGTCCCAAAGCTCACATACACAGAAGGTAGATGACCACACAGTCATGTGCTCCCCTGCACGGGGACTTGACCATAGTATCATGTAATGTTAGGGGGCTGCTTAATAAAATTAAGAGGGGCACTAATCTTCGCCAAGCTAAGCTCCGCTAGTTTGATTCTTGAGGCGGAAAGCCGAGAATCTTTAGGGAGGTTTTTAAAATTGGCATAATTGTTCTTATTTGATGTTTTAAATTGCTGTGTGCTCTATTTTTATATTTACTCACTCTGCTGGTCTCGTGTTGGTCGATCTAGGGCTGACTGGGGACAAGGCTACTACCTCGTATGGATTGCAGTTTGGGCGGGCGCCATTTTGAGTGAGGGCAGGTCGGCGGGCTAGTGCTCCGGGCCACACAGGCCATAGAGTACTTAAGGAGTCCAGTTCGCCGCGCTCATTGCTAGTTCCGCTAGTTTGATTCTTGAGGCGGAAAGCCGAGAATCTTTAGGGAGGTTTTTATAATTGGCATAATTGTTCTTATTTGATGTTTTAAATTGCTGTGTGCTCTATTTTTATATTTACTCACCCTGCTGGTCTCGTGTTGGTCAATCTAGGGCTGACTGGGGACAAGGCTACTGCCTCGTATGGATTGCAGTTTGGGCGGGCGCCATTTTGAGTGAGGGCAGGTCGGCGGGCTAGTGCTCTGGGCCATACAGGCCATAGAGTACTTATGACTTTCCCAATGCGGAAGCGCAGTGGACGTGCGCAGCGGGCACGCCGATGGCGCGGCGGAGGCCAGAGGCAAGCCCGTCTGCGCCCGTCCCCGGCTGGCCGGGGCCTGGGGCCACAACCCCTGGTCATCTACAAAAAGGTATTCTCTCCTATTCTCGTGTGGCTCATATTTCTTTCCGATATAGTGGTTGTTCTAATGAGGTTCCTATAAACCGTGATCAGAGTCCTTTTTGCTGTCCTGATTGCGGCTTTCCATCCCTTCCCCCCGGTCGGAGAGTTAAAGTTAGAACAGGAGGATCTGTACAATCTCGCCTTAAGGATCCAGTTTTAAAATTTTTTAGTCTTAATTGTAGGTCGTTTCAAAAACATAAAAGAGATAGTTTTTGACCTACTCGAAGGATCTCAGCCTGATGCCATCTTTCTTACGGAGACATGGCTAAGTGATAGCTCCGGTCCAGATATTGCTACGGCTCTCCCCGTTAATTATTCACTTTTGGGCAGAAACCGTATTGGCAAAGAAGGAGGAGAGATATTTTTAAGAACATATATACCTGTAAATGGGATGATCTTGCTCTCCCTGATTGTGAGGCGGGCCTCTTTAAATTACTGCTCTCTCCTAATTTTACTCTTTCAGGGACTCTCATCTATCGCCGTCCAGGACCAGTAAGTTTGCGGGCTGCCTCCTTTTCCGACCATATTGCCCAGTTGCTGCTTCAGGCTCCTAATTTCCTGATTGTAGGTGATCTTAATATTCATCTGAATGACACCTCCTTAGCTACAACAGGGAATGTCATCTCGGATTTAGCAGCACTTTACATCATCCTGCATAACTCTGGCCCTACTCACATTGCAGGCAATTTGTTAGATCCAATTCTTTCTAATTTAAGTATGTTATCATGTAAACCAGCGGTCCCTGTTCTCTGGTCGGATCATTACCTGGTCGAATTTCAAATCAAATCGGGGCATTCCTTAGCCAATTCTTCTGTTACTTCAGTGCCTAAAAATAGCAAAAATTGGAAAAATCTGGACGCTAATAAGTTAAATCTCTGCCTTGACAATACAAGGCCAGTATCTACTATTACTACACTAAAGGAAGCTGCGCCCATTCATCACTGGCTTCATCACTGGCTTAGCTCCTCTGCTGATGCTTGTCTCCCCTCGGTTAAGAAGAAGCGCATTCATTGTCTTCCACCGGCTCCTTGGTTTTCTGAGACTTTAAAGCTGTAAAAAACTAGATGTAAAAATCTGGAAAGACAATGGCGCAAATATTATGATCCTAAAACTAAAATGTTTTATAAATCCGCCCTTAGTGCCTACCATAGACATTGTAGTGAAGCGCGAACAAGGCACGTAAATTCGACTATCCTGGAAGCTCAAAACTACCCCAAGGTACTCTTTAAGGTGGTTAAAGAACTCTCTGGAGCTGCTTGTCAGCCTAAGCCCCCCCATCTGTGAAGAGCTGGCTGAGTTCTTGACTAATAAAATTGATAATATTTATGATGAGTTTGATAAACAGATTGATATATCTTCTACAAGCTCTTGTATCAACGATTCCCGTAAGGACCTTTCCTTGCAGGTTCCTACATCAACCATTAATACCATGGTTTTAGATAAATGGGCTCCACTTGATGCTACCACTTTTTGCGACATCTTAAGGGGCATTAAATCTGGATCTCCGAAGGATCCGTTGCCTCCGTCAGTCTTTCAAGCTCTGAATCAGCCCTCACTTAATCTCATTAGAGAGTTATTGAACATGAGGGAGGCAAGATGGCCGCTATGCTGCTGTAGAGAGCAGTCGCACTTACTCCTTCTCCTGGACCCATGGACTATGAGGCTAGATGTATGAGTAAAATATGCTGAGTTTCCGAGGAGTTTCCTGCATTAAAGAAGGCACTAAAAAATCTACTGGTATCAAGATCTTGCGGAAGGTGATTACAACCCTGAGGCTCTATTATGGTGAACAATTGAGGAAAGTGCTGGTTTATGGTATTACTACAGTTTTGAGGATGTCGCAACGCACTGGCGCGATCCCTAAATCCACGCTGAACAAGCGAGCCACAGCAGCTACTGTTCCAAGCAATACTGCCCAAAAGATGCAAGTTAAGAAAGGAGAGAAATCCATCAAAGAAAAGGAAAAGGTCGATTCTAAGGCCGACTCCAAAGCAGCAGTACAAGCGGTACAAGCGGGAACTCCTGGTGCCAAAGGACAGACACAACAACAGAGGTGTTCGCAATCGGACGGCGGAGCGCCAAAACATACGAACACTGTACCTGTCTCTAGTTGAGATCTGCGGCAGTCCACGTTACGGAGGCATTTGCGGGGAGAAGTCAGCCTACAATCGTGGTTACAGGATGCACCTCAGAGCTGAGCACGAAGGTAAACGCGGAAACTGTTCTCGCCGACCGCGAGGACGCAAGTACGGCGGTTGCTAGGCAACCGGGGCTGCAGACGTGTACGCCTCAAGCGGGAGCCGCGCAGAGCGAGGAGACTGCTGCGAAGGCTGGCGAGGACGTGAACAGAGGCGGAGAGGCTGACACGGAGACAACGAGCAGTATCGGTAAGCCTAGCAATGGGCAGCTGGAGGAGTTGGTTGTACCGGTGAATAATAATAATGCCCTAATGCTTGAAGCACTAATGGAAGTAAATGTGGCACTCACGCCTGCTGATAAAAATAACATGGCACAGTCTAATTGGGGAAGCATAAAAAGCCTAGAGAGCCGCACAACAAAGGGGGCTAAAGGAAGGAGAGTACGTTCCCCGGAGGGGGAAAAATTCTACTCAGTGACTGAGGGCTCAGACTCTTCTCTTTTGGGGTCAGAGGAGGAGGGCACTACTACAGATCTCTCATCAGGAACTGAGTCAGAAGAATCTCCTTCTAGTGAACATAGAAGTAAGGAAACACAAAAGAAAAGAAGAAGAACTATGATAAGGCGAGAAAGAGATTTAGATAGAGCAGCGTCAAGTACAAATAGGAAGCTGCTATGGGACTATGGTAGCACCGCCAAAATGTATCAGGAACAAGACTTGGGTGACGCACCTGAGAATTACCCCCTAAATGCTTCTCAAGACGCATCTGATATTCCACCTCAAGCGACTTTGGATGGAATGTTTTCCATGCTCAAACAAATGCACCTAGAGGCTCGCTTAGAAAGCAGAAGAGCGAGACAAGACACTAAGAAAATACAAACGAGCATCAGGAAAATGAATAGGAAATATGTGGAGGTGGAAGGCAGGGTGGAACAAGTTGAAGAGAAAACTGGAAGACTGGAGGATGAAGTCACGGACTGGCAGAATGTAAGAACAGAGCAAGGAAAGGTGATCGAGGACCTACAGTGGAAGCTGGAAGATTTCGAAAATCGCCAAAGGCGGAACAACCTACGCTTTTTGGGCCCAGAGGAAGGACTGGAAGGGAAGGACCCAAGGGGGTTTATGATTAAATTACTAAAAGACGCATACCCAGAGGCACAGTGGCAGTGGGAACTCGAAGTACAGAGAGCGCATAGATTCCCACTAACGCAGAAGGGAGGAAGAGGCACTAATCAGAATAGTCTACCTAGGGCAATGTTGTTTTTTTTTGGTAATTTCTTGGCTAGGCAGGAAATCATGGAGTCTGCGAGACCAGATAGGAAAAAGTCAGTTGAAGGAATTACTTTTTTTACTAGGCCTGACTTTTGTCATACGACGGTGGAAAGGAGGTGGAAACTCAGGCAGCTTATCACTCCTTTCCAACGCCAGGGTTCTGAAGCATATCTGATGTATCCATCTAAGCTAAAAGTTATCACAGGGGGACGCACCAGAATGTTTTTTTCGGAAGTAAAGGCAGGCGAATACCTCGCAGAGATTACAGAGATTCAGAAAGGTAGGAAGAGTAGGGAATCGGAACCAGCATAGGGTGCACACGAAGATACTAAGAGTATTGAGTATGTTAATGTGAGTAACTTGGGTGGGAGAAGGAGGCGACACTACAGTAGAGAGCAGCCACACATAGGTCAAGATTGACCTATTTGCCTGTAACAGGGGGGGGGGTTTAGCAAGGGGAGGGGGGGGAAGGGGGGGCTGAGGGAGGGGGGGGTTGGGAAGGTGGTGGTGAGGAACTAAGGGTATGTACAGCACAAAGTGAGAAGATATGTAGGCACAAACAGGTGGCAATAAAAAATCTAGAGGAAAGTGATTGCGGGCTTTATTTCAAAATCAGATGGCAATAAGAATAGCTTCCATTAATATTTGTGGTTTGAATGATGGTGGGAAAAGGCAGAAAGTAGCGGCCATGTGTAGATTATTAAAACTGGATGTTATTTGTCTTCAGGAGACACATGTGAGAGGAAAAGATAAATATCTTATGGATCAGTTAGGGTATGAAGTTTTAGCACATACACAGCAAGATGTCAAATCAAAGGGAGTCGCTATTATTGCAAAAAAAGGATTTATGCTAGTAAAAAGAAAGAAGGAAGACGTTGAAGGTAGATGGGTAATGGTAGAGGGAGAAACAACAACTGGAGGCAGATATACAATTGCTTCTGTTTATGGCTCTAATGAAGACGAATCTGACTTATTTGATTTTTTAGACATCGAATTGGCATTATGGCCAGAACCAGTAATCTTTTGTGGAGATTTTAATATTAATGGTTTATCAGGGTTGGGTATGACGGGAGGGGGGATGATGGGAGACCGTAAGAAAAGAACAAGAAGGGCTATTGCTAATTTAATGAATAAAAATGTACTGGTAGATGTCTGGTCGGCATATAATCCGGCGGGGACAGGTAACACTTTCTACTCTGCTCCCCATAAAAGTATAGCAAGACTGGATTATTTCTTAGTTTCTAGTCCCTTAGTACCAGAAGTGAAAATGGAAATGTTACCTCGGGTCTTTTCAGACCACAATCCACTGGTGTTGACTATCTCCCAGAATTGTAACGCCAGCCACAAAGAATATAATTGGACATTCGAAAGGAGGCTACTCAAGGAACCTGATTATGTCAGCAGAATGAAGGTATGGATTAGACAATTCTGGGAGGTAAACAGAGGAACGGCAGCTACAGGTATGGTTTGGGATGCATTTAAGGCAGGGGTAAGGGGGAAACACTGGCTTACACTCTACATAGGAGTAAGAAAGAGAAATTGGATTTAACTAGTAGGCTTCAAGATTTAATGAATTTAGAACAACAACTTATTCAGGCGGTCATGAATCAAGAACCTCTTGAGCAGATCTTATTAGAAACAGAGTTGAAAAAGGCAGAGACTGGTGAAAGATTGGCTAACAAAGCAGCGAGCAATTATTTAGCAAAAAAGGAAAAATGCTATGAATTTAATGAGAGGGTTGGACACTTGCTAGCAGTTCGTACCAGACAAGATCTGGCAGCCGGGGAAATCAAAGAAATTAAGAATAAAGGGGGGAATGTTGTAACTAAGGTGGAAGATGTGAGGGAGGTGTTTAGGGAGTTCTATTCAGAACTTTATGATCAAGACCTGAGAATTGGGGACGAGGTGATAGAGGATTACTTGGCAGGCATCCCTCACAAAGAATTGAACTTGGAGGATAAAGAGGCTATGGAGCTACCATTAACACTGGGTGAAATACATAAGGCGGTAATGAAACTCCCCTCAGGGAAGGCCGCAGGACCTGACCAAATACCGGCAGAATTTTATAGGATATTCTGGGACACTTTGGGGATTGATATGTTAGAAACTTTAAGGCATGCACAGATGGGGGAAAATATACCACAATCATGGGCCGGAGCAAGTATTATAGTTATTCTAAAAAAGAATAAATCGCATCTGGATCCTGGCTCATATAGGCCAATTACGCTCATAAATGCGGATGCAAAAATATACTCCAAGGCCCTTTCACATAGGCTTAGCAGGGTAATTGAGGGGCTGGTATATACGACGCAGCACGGCTTCATTCCGGGTAAAGGGACTACGGAGCACACAAGGAGGATGGTTACCATTTTGGACGCTGCGGGTGCTGCAGGAGATCCTGCCTCGGCTATCTTTTTGGATGCAGAGAAGGCCTTTGACAGGGTCTCCTGGAGCTATCTGTGGAAAGTTTTGGAATGGTTTGGGATAGGTACAGGCTATATAAAGGCCATAAAAGCGTTATATTTAGACCCAACAGCTAAGGTGAGGATAAACAGAGGGTACACGGAGGGCATACGCATAAAGCGGGGTACAAGACAGGGTTGCCCGGCCTCACCATTGCTATTCGCCTTTTATCTAGACCCCCTTCTGCGAAAATTATAGGGAAACCCAAATATTCTCCCGATTGGATTTTATGGACATGAGTATAAGACGCTTGCATACGCAGATGACGTGGCAGTAGTTACACCAGATCCAGGGTCGGCTATTATAGAAATTGAACAAGAGGCCGCACACTTTGGTATATTTGCAGGCTATTCACTAAACAAAGGTAAAACTCAAATAATACAAAACAACTGGGTAAACTATCATGATATAAGAACAGCACCCGAAGTTACGTATCTAGGGGTGAAGATTACAGCTGATTTAGATAGACTAGTAGAAATCAATATGAGCCCGCTATTGGAAAAAATTAAAACAAATACAGAAAGAATGAATAATCTACACCTGACCTTAATGGGCCGAATTAACGTTATCAAAATGGTGACATTCCCTAAAGTTTTGTATTTATTTAGATCCATACCCTTATTTTTTGATACTATATGGTTCAACAAGTTGGAAGCGATTCTGAATAAATTTATCTGGGTTAAAGGGAAAACAAGGAGAGCCTATAGGCACTTAACTGTAGATAGGGAAAAAGGGGGTTGGGGAGCACCGGATTTTAGGCTTTATTATTGGGCAGCAGTATTACAGTATAGTAGGGTATTAATAGGTGGGGGAGGTTCAGAACATTTAGCGGGAACTGACGTAGGATTAGCCAATGTTTATACGACACTATTGGGTGAGGAGGCTGAGAATGGGTTCTTAAATACAACTGACTTCACGTATTTTAAACACACGAGATTCAAGACCTTGGAAGCGGCATATAGGGTGTGGAAAGGAGTGGCCAAAAAATTTGGTTTAGGTAGATATAACAACTATACAAGACTATATACAAACTGCTCATTGCCGAGGGAGATCTTTAAGGATGCCACTATGTATGATTGGTACAATAAAGGCATAGTGAAGATAGGGAATCTACTGGATAGTCAGGGTAATATGATACAGTTTGGGTTGCTCAAATCGAAATTTGGATTAGAGCATAACAGTTTTTTTAAATATCTTCAAACCAGGAGCTTTTTAACACAAAAGCAAGGTGGCACGGCAGGGATGGGACAATGCAAAATTATGGAATATATAGAAACAACTAACAAATGTACGATAAGACATTTATATGCTGAATTGAAAGAAAGCAAATCAGACGAAAGGGCGAAATATTCGCAGAAATGGATGGAAAAACTGGGGTCAGGCTCAGAAACTTTTCAGGAGTCATTGGATTTGGGTAGAACAGTGTTATGTTCGGCAACCCTTCAAGCACAGCATTTCAAAACAGTGTTCTCACTTTACCATACCCCGGCTAGAATCGCCCAGTGGGGTGGGACGTCGGGAATAACATGCCCTCGATGTAATGCGAATGGGGCAGATATTGTACACATGTTTTCGCAATGCCCACAACTGTTTACTTTGAAAATGGCCATTGAAGACTTTTTTGATAAAACACTTAGGATTAAGATTAAACTCAGAGACAAATTAATTATTTTAGGGGTGGTCGACACGGCAGAAGCTATGCCAGTAGAGTTTATTTTTGTTTCAATTGCAGTTTTTCGCATCTGCATAGCAAGGAATTGGCTGAACAAGGCTCCCCCACTATTTTCAGATTGGATAGCCAGCCTTCTCACTATATACAATCTAGAAAAAGCAATATACGCCAGGAAAGGCAGAAGGGCTAAAGCACTAGGCAATACAATATGGCAACCTATCACGAGGTGGAAAAATAGCAGGATAAACCTTGTATAGCACAGGAAAGTGTGGTATATAATTAATTTTTGCAGCTGTCTGTTTCCTTTCCCTTTTTTTTAGTTGTTCTGAATATGGTTTGGGGCTGGGTAGCATGTATTTTATATTTTACATCGGCGTGTTGGATGAATATTTTCTTTGTTTTTCTTTTATGTTTTAAAGTAATGAAATGTATATATAAATGTATATAGAATCACCAGAGGAAATGGAATGTGCTGTAAACATACGTTGGAATACTTGGAAAAATTCTTTGAAAATTTAATAAATATAAAAAAAAAAAAAAGGAGAGTTATTGAACATTTCTTTAGCGGAAGCTTCGGTCCCGGGAGCATGGAAACATGCCATGATTGTGCCTTTATTAAAGAAAGCTAATCTAAACCCCGAGGAGCCATCTAATTTCCGTCCGATTTCTCTTCTCCCTATATTTTCAAAAATCCTGGAGAAGCATATTAACACCCAGCTGACTAGTTTTGTGGAGTCTCATGATGTCCTTCACCCCTCACAATCGGATTTCAGGGCAGGGTTCTCCACGGAATCCATTCTGCTGGGTGTTACGGAAAATATCCGCTTATTAGCAGATAGAGGTGAAACTGTGGCACTTATTCTTCTTGACTCAAGTGCCACATTCAACACTGTTTCTCACTCCATCCTGCTTAATATCCTCCAATCTTATGGCATTACTGGATTGGCACTTGAGTGGCTAGCTAGCTTTTTATGGCAGAGAACTTTTCATGTTTTCTCGGCCACTTCTAGCTCCAAAATCCATGCTTCTTGGTATGGAGTCCCTCAGGGCTCCATACTCAGCCCTTTACTTTTTAATATTTATCACCTTGGCTGCTAGAGGTTTTCCCCTCCCGTGCTGCATATGCATGATTAAGCATGGGCGGAAAACTCGTTCCGCTCGCGGATTTTGCGGATTTTCGGTAAATTCGCAATCCGCGAACGCTCGCGAATTTACCGAAAATCCGCAAATTCGCACGCAGCAGATTTTTTTTTCTTGGTGATACAATTTTGCGGCGTGCGGTGTAAGTTCGCAATTGCGAACATGTAGGTGCGGCGGGCAGCAACAATCTCGCACTCGCGAAATTACAAAAATTGCAATTCTGCACAAGAAATCTACTAGCAAGCAGCATAGACCTTCTGAAAATGATGATTTTTATCAGAATAGCTCCTCAGGTTGACATTTGCCTGCACTTTTTTGGATTTGAGGCCTTTTGATTTTCTTTGGATAACTTTTGGATTAGAAATCAACTTTCTCATTTAAGCTTGTTTGAGGCATTACAGTTGCTGTAATGCTGTTCTGCAGAAAACCGAGTTTTGCAATAGTGAAAGCATTCAGCAGGTTCAAAAGTTCAAACTCATCCTTAGTAACCATTCCCTGTAGTGCTTCCTGACAAGGGCCCCTCCAGAGTTCAGTTGCTAGTTGCAACAATTGTATGACCCTGCTCTGACCCTCACAGCAGGCTCATAGAATAGCTACAAGTAGGCCACAAAGGTCCTGGAAAAAAAAATTGCACTGCAACAGAAAGCAAATTACAGATAAGGAAGCAGGTGCCAGACTGGAATTTTAAAACAGTGACACATTAATAAATCAACCCCAAATTAATTCATGTCAGTTGAAGCAGGCAGGTGTGCTTGCTTTTCCCCCCCATAATCTACAGTGATGATGAACCAGAGGGTGGCATTGATGTACCAGAGGGTGGCATGGGTGAAACAGAGGGTGGCAGGGGTGAAACAGAGGGTGCTGGGAACCTGTGATGATGAACCAGACGTAGAAACAACATAATCGTGACCGTTGCGAGCCGACATGTAAGTTCGCAATTGCGAACTGGTACAAAACTCTCGCGAACTGGCAGAAATCCTTGTGAACTGGCAGAAATCCTTGCGAACACAAAAAAAAAATCCGCAAATTCGCGAGAATTTGCGGATTTTGCGGATTGCGAGTTCGCAAATTCACAAAATTCGCGAACGCCAGATTCGCAAAATTCGCCCATGCTTATGCATGATCCCCATTGTTGATGACGAGTTCAGCTCGTCATAAGCACACGACTAGTGTACTGCTTGACGAGCCGAGCTCGTCGTGAGCAGCGAAGGGGTTAAGTAAGCCCATTGGCTAGAATTGCGGAGCAAGCTGGGCTCACGGTGTACTCTTATGCCGATGACACCCAGATTATTTTTTCACTTTCGGCCAAAACCAAGCATGATATTTCTGGACTCTGTGTTGGACTGACTAGCATTGCCGATTGGATGGATGCTAATAAACTTAAGCTTAACGGGGGTAAAACCGAACTACTTCTTTTTGGCAATGACAAATCCCTCTGGGGCCCTCAACATTGGCCCACTAAGCTGGGACTACCTCCTATTCTCATGCATTCGGCCCGCAAGCTAGGCGTCATTGTTGACGATCAGCTGACGATGAAGCAACAGGCTGTTAAAGTAGCCTCTACTTGTTTTGTGATTCTTAAGTGGCTACGAAAAATCCTATGGATGCTTCCTCTGCCTACCCAGAAAACTGTAGTTCATGCCCTTATATCATCTAGGCTGGACTATGGTAATGTGTTATTTCTGGGGGCAAGTAAGGAAGTATTACATAGGTTACAGGTTGTACAAAATTCTGCTGCCCGTTTTCTCTGTAAACGTCCATACAGAACCCCAATCTCAGCCTCGTTATGTGATCTTCACTGGCTTCGGATTGAAAATTGTGCGAAGTTTAAAGCTTTGTGCTATATGCACAAGATTAAGTCGGGCAATGCACCTCAGTAATTAAAGGCTTTGATCCATCAATACCGCCCATCTCGCATGCTCCGGTCATCCAATCAGCATCTTTTTGAAGTTCTCAGGGCTAGACGAGTAAGAATGGGCGGACATTCCTTTTCCTGTCTGGCTCCGTCGATTTGGTACTCGCTTCCATTTTATCTGTGCACCGAGCAATATTTTCTCAAATTCCGGAAGGAAGTTAAAACATTGTTGTTTAATCAATAATTCTGTTAATGTTTTTTTTTTCCTCAGTATTTTAGCGATCCCAAGCGCCGGGAAACCTACGGGTAGCTGTTGCGCTGTGCAAACTCAATAAATAAATAAATAAGCAATATGAGGCAGACATCCTTTTTTTGCAAGAGGCCCACCTTTTGGGTACCAAGGATCCCTGCCTTGCCAGGTTTGGATATCACACAATATAACATGCATGGTTTACCAGGAGATCACAAGGGACCACCATCCTTATACACCACTGTATCCCAATTGTCCACATCAGGCATTGGTTAGATCCTGGAGGACAATATGTCCTTTGTTCGGGTACCCTCCATGTGGAATGTATCAACCTTGGCAGCATATATGCCCCATCTCCACTGAGTACCACATTTGTAGAAAAGTTATCTCGACTATGGGGAGAACTCCCTGAGGGCTTGACACTCCTATGGGGGACTGGAATGGCACTATGTCACCAATAAATAGAAATCGTGGGCCCGGGCGCGAACACTTAACAGATAGATTCAAATGACACATCTTGGCCACTACGCTGGGATGGTTGGACATATGGCGCGAATATCATCCCTCCGAATTGAGCTACACATATATGTCTGCCGTCCATGGATCTCTGTCCCAGCTGGTTTATATATTTGTACCACACAGCTACAAACCACCGGATCTCCCATATATCCCATCTCCCCAGAGGACTGTCGGACCATTCTCCGGTCAGATGTAGGCTCCGCATTCACTCCCAAAAACCACCCTTTAGATGGCGGATGTCCCATGGCATCTGCGGGACCCGGAATACCAGAAGACTCTATCTAGAGCAGTCTTGGATTATCTTGAATCCAATCAGAAGTCTTAAAGCCCACCATCCACAGGGTAGATATTAGTTTTCACGCCAATGAAAAACCTAAGCAATTGGCGCAATTGCACGAATTAGAAAATCCTCACAGGGCCCTGGAAGCACAGTTTATCATGGACCCAAGTCCACCTCTCAAACGCTACCTACTCCAGACACAACAGCACATATAGCAACATCATATTGGGGAGACGAAGGAAATCTGGTTAGCATCACAACACCGAATATACCAATGGGGCACAAATTTAGTAAAATGCAACATTGGCTATGCCAAGTAGAGAGGTCCCCACGAGAGTCCCGGTGCTGAGTGGCGTCGACGGCGCCTTGTGCTCGTCCCTCAAGGCAGTTGCTGGAGGGTTCTCGTGCTATTTCTCTTTACTTTATGCGCACCAAGAGCAGTTATCAGAGGCCTCGATAGCTGAATTTTTAAGAGATATTCCCCCTCGTAGGTTCACAGATTTTATGCAGGATCAACTAGACACTCCCATTACAACGGATGATTTTAGCGCTGCACCGGCTGCCATGCTCCCAGGTCAGGCTCCTGGATCCAACGGATTCCCTATGGAATTCCTTGGCCCACACATGAACACATTAGGCCCACACCTGCTAGAAGCTCTACATGAAGCTCTCAACCAATGCATGCTGCCTCAAGACTGGCGACATGCAGAGATTGTCCTATTCTTGAAGCCGGGTCGCCCACCGGAGGATCCTTCGTCATATCGACCTATCTCCCTCATTAACTTTGAGCCCAAACTTTCTAGCAAAATCCTCGCTGACCGCCTAAGGATCTATGTGCAGAACCTGATCCATCCAGATCAGTATGGCTTCATGCCACACCACTCTACACATCATAACATCAGACTAGTGCATAATGCCATGGCAAGAGCCCCAGAATTAGGACCCCCCACAGCTATTCTCCTAGCCGATATTGACAAGGTGTTTGACTCCCTCAGCTGGTCTTATCTCTTCCAACTCCTTGAAGTTATTAACTTCGGCATGCGATTTATAGCCTACGTGCGCCTGCTCTATACTGGTTTCACAAATTGACCTCGCACACCAAAAGGCTATATGATAAACACAATATTAATGCTCAATGAACATTCGTGTTGTAACAAAGATAAAATCCAACTGTTCTCCCAAGAAATTCTTTCAAGTCAATTTTCTTCGTTTTATTCTTTCTTTATTTGTTCAAAAACTCGCAGATAAAAATAGCCAACGCGTTTCGTCCGAAACCGGACTTCTTCAGGGCTTTGCGCAGTGTATTCTTATGTTAAGCGTCCCATCCGTCCTGGCAGGTGTACAAGCAATAGGTTTTATAGTTATATGGTTGGCGGATTTAATAATCATCCATTCGTTTTAGGATCCAGTAGAGTTAAGGGAAGAATAAAGTATATGCCATAAATTCGGCGTCTTCGTCGCGTGCGTGTGCGGTCGTCTGGTCTCTCCAGTCTATACTGGTTTGACTGCCTCTGTCAGGATTGCAGGACATCATTCGGCCCCTTTCCCCATCTGCCGTGGAATGAGACAGGCTGCCCCCTGTCTCCATTATTGTTCGGCCTTGGCGTAGAACCTTTGGCAGCACGGGTGCACAGCGACTAGTGCTCAAAGGTTTTGAATGGTCTCAGTCCGGATCTGACCACATTGCGTTATACGCAGATGATGACCTGTTTTTCATAACATACCCGTGGGTCTCGGGCCCTCGTATCCTGCAGATCCTCCGGGTGTTCAGCCAGACCACTGGGCTCCATACTAACCCCTCCAAGTCTGTGCTGTTTCCAGTTTGTGGGAGTCAGGGACGTGATACATTGGAAATGCAGTTATCTCGCTTGACCGGAGGATTTAAGTACCTGAGCATCTTCCTGTCACCCTTCCCAAAGATCTTCTGGGCGCACAACATTAACCCGCTCATCACTAGTCTTAAAGATGAAACGGCAATCTGAACTCCCCTTCCGCTCTCGCTGTACGGGCGCTCTGCAATCTTTAAAATGGTCTCATTGCCCAGAATACTTTACAGGCTACAGAACTTCCCGTATATTATACAGTGGGCCTGGTTCGCGCAAGTTAATGCTATATACAACAAATTCTTTTGGAGCAATGAGGCTGTTCGGGTTCCACTGAGTACCTGTACTCAGTCGACGTATTGCGGAGGCATTGCAGCAGCAGACGTGCATGCCTATTACGCTGCCTCCCATTGGTTAATTATAAATGAGTGGTGGTATAACTCGCCAACAGATCCAGCTTATGCGCTTGAACATAGGACAAGGGCACCCCCGTTCTCCAGCTCCTATATAGTATGCAGAACCTGGAATTCCTGCCCCCGCCAGGCACCACTGTGGTCCGACTGGAGGAATATGGTCAAGCAGATGGGATGGCGTGGCCGCCTGACGCAGATGACCCCGCTGTGGCATGGTACGCATCTTCAGTCAGTGTTGCCCTATCAGGGTTTCAGGGATGGGACCTGGTGGGCATGTCCACTCTGGGTGACGTAGTACAGGGCACAACCTTAAAATCGTTCCAACAACTGCAGACAGAATTCCATTTACATAAGAATCAAATCTATAAATATCTCTAGCGGAGGCATGCTCTCACGCCCCTAATTCAGTCGATTGATAACCTGCCTGAATTTCAACCCATGGAAGGACGCTTGTTAATGGGCAACTTGGGAGCTCATAAGATCCGTCACATTTATCAAAAACTGCCAACGCACACCCATACAACTCTACACAAGACCAGAAGGGCATGGTTGGAGGACATACCTGACAAGACCGACGATGACTGGACCGAAGACTTGGCTAGCCCATGGGATGCGGCAGTGTCATCGCGCTACTATCTCACGCAATTTAAATATATTCACAGCATCTATTACACACAATCCCGTCTTTGGAATATGGATGCTATTCAGTCCCCCATGTGTCTGAGATGTGGGGTGGAAGAATGGACTTTCATACACACTGTCTGGAGCTGAGGGGCTTTGTAGCAACTTTGGCGGAGGACCGTGACCTGTCTGGGTGAGGTGTTGACGTGGGACCTCCCATTTGACCCAAAGTTTTACTGCATAGCACTGAGAAGATAGGTGGGAACCGGTACAAGCAGCACCTGCTCTTCCTAAACGCAATATCACCCAGCTGTGGAAAGAGGAGTCACCACCGACGAGTAGTAGATGGAAAATGGCTAATGATGATTGCATGGGTGCTGAGATCGCAGTCTTCGAAGCTCGTAGCTGCCCCCAGAAGCATAGAAAAATATGGTCTCACTGGGCAAATTACATGGGCATAGAGTTACCCCCCCCCCCTTCAATCTCCTGACCCCTGATAGGACATGTTCCCCTCATGTTATCGGTCACTGAAAACCCCGATCTACAATATAACATCAATTTGTGTATTAATCCAATTAGGCTATCATAGACTTGTGGGACTTGAGACTAACTGCGCAATGTTTCTGTTGTTTTACCTGCAGGTTATGAAGGGGTTACACTTTTATGTTTGTAAGGGGAACATCGTTTACAACAAAACTTTTACCACGCACTACCATTACAACGCAGGAATTACAACGAAAGTCGTTACAACGACTTTCGCTGGAGGGCGCTGTTGGATAGGGAATAGTTTAATTTTCTAACCAACACCTTCCCTACTATCCACGAGGACTGGAGTTGGAATAGAAAATTAAACTATTCCACTATCCAGCGCCCCCCAACACAAGTCGTTGTAACGACTTGCGTTGTAATACCTGCATTGTAAAGGCATGCGTGGTAAAAGCATGCGTTGAAACGTCATACAACCGTTTGTAATGATTATTCCTGATATATATTGTTTTCAAAATGTATATATGGGGCCACCGCCCGGTATGTACCATGAAAACGTAATAAAATATATTGCTAAAAAAAACTGCCACAATTTGCAAACATGGGCTACATTTTTAGCTATCTAATTTATTAGTGGTGGCCAGTTTTATTTTGGTGCCCAAGCCGATTTCCTGTCCCAGTCCAAACCTAAGAAATGGGTCCACTTTCTTTAGAAGAGAGAGCTAGTACAAGGGTGTCTTTGTCTTTTTTCCAGGGTAAATTCAAGTGACTTGTTATTGTGTGGAATTTGTGGTTCAAACCTATCAATGTTCATGTCATTGAGCCAGGTTTGTGTATGTATGTATGTATGTATGTATTGGTAATCTTTTATAGCGCATGTCTGTCACCCCACGGGTATCCTGGCGCTTTGACTGGAAGGATCCTGCTGCGCACCCTGCTGATTTAAGAACTAAAAAGATGCAGCCCTAGGAAAGAGATGTGTTTTTAAATTTTTCTTAAAAGAGACAAGTTCATTCATACTTCTCAGTCCTAGCGGAAGAGTATTCCATAGTCTGGCTGCCGTAAAGCTGAAAGATCGACCGCCCAACCGCGATCTCAGAACTTTAGGCACCACAGCAAGGTAGGCAGAAGCCGAACGAAGGGATCTGGACGGAATGTACCAATGGAACATGTTCTAAAGTGGCACTGGGCCTTGTCCGTGAAGGGCCCTGAATAAAATACATAAAGATTTAAAATCGATCCGTTGAAGGATCGGTAACCAATAAAGGTCTCTTAATGCCTGGGATGAAGAGTCGAGGCGGCGGCGAGCAAGCGCTAATTTGGCTGCAAGATTCTGCACCCGTTGCAGTTTTCCTATCAAGGTAGATGGTGCTCCAAGAAATAGAGCATTGCAGTAGTCCAGGCGACTTATGATGATGCTCCTCACCACCTCTGGCCTACTATCCATAGGAAGCATCGGGTGGACCTTTCTCAACATACGAAGCAGTCCCATGCAAGTGCTCACTGTTTTATTGACGGCTGCGTCCAGTTGGAGATTGGACCCAAACATCACTCCCAGATTACGGACCGAGGTGGTAGACCCAGTCGTGCTTTGGAAGGAGGTGGCCAGAAATCCGGCGGGAGAGGTCTAGGGACGCGGTCAGTGGTGCAGTGTAAGACTTCTGTCTTAGAGCTGTTAAACTGCAGCGAATTCTGATTCAGCCAGTCCGCAGTTGCGAGCATACAGCGGTGGAAGGTGTCAAGTGCCACTGCTTCCTTGCCCTCAAGTGAGAAGACAAGTTGAGTGTCATCTGCGTAATTCGTCATCGCTATGCCGAAAGATCTAATCAGCGCAACCAGGGGCCGCAGGTACAGGTTGAAGAGGATAGGGCTGATGGCCGACCCTTGTGGAACACCTTGCGCCACTCTTCTGATGTTAGATTTAAACGGTGGCAATGCCACTACCTGGTGACGGTTTCCAAGGTATAATGTCAACCACTGCAGGGCAAGGCCTGTCACCCCTACTTCCTCTAATCTGTTAATCAGAATTGCATGACTGACAGTATCGAACGCGGCCGACATATCGAGCGGCACTAAAAAGGCTGCTCTTCCATGGTCGGCTCGCGTCCTAAGGTCGTCTAGCACAGTCACCAGCGCTGATTCCGTCCCATGGGCCGGTCTAAACCCGAATTGAACCTCATCCAAACAGGACCCGGTCTCCAGGTATTTAGACAGATGTTTTGTGACCCACTTTTCCAGAATCTTTATTGGAAACGGGAGCAAGGAGATGGGTCGATAGTTTGCAGGGCTAGCCGGGTCCAAGGTGGGCTTTTTAAGAAGAGGGGATACCACGGCAAGTTTCCAGCAGTCTGGTACCCGTGCTGAAACCAGGGACTGATCACAAATGGCAAACAGTGGGGGGAAGAGTTCTTCCCGGAAGAGCTTCCAATGTTTATGCGGAAGTGGGTCCAAAGGTGATCCCGACGACTCACTGTTGGCCAGGGAACAGAATTCCTCGAAAGTTGAAGAAGGAAAACAGTCCAACCTGGCAGTGCTGGAGGTGATGTCTGTAGTAGGCCCGGGGTGCGTTTCCGTACATCTCTGAGGATTACCGCTAGATGTTACGCCAAGATTATTCAGAATGGCTGCGATTTTATCCTCAAAGGCCTGTGCCAGTGAATTGCATAGAGACTGAGATGCGGAGATGGTATTAATCACACTGGCAGGGCATGACAGATCCTTCACGATCTTAAACAAGGTCTGTGATTTATTTACTGCCACCCGCAAAGACTCTTCCAAAAACCTGGCCTTCGCACATTTAATCTGTGCTTTATAGATGGACAGGGCCTGTTTGTAAAGAGCCCGATCTGAGTCCAGGTAGTTCTTTCTCCACGTGCGCTCGGCCCGCTTGCATTGGAGTTTAAGTTGAAACAACTCCTCGGAAAACCATGACATAGCCGGAGAAGGCCTGTTTCTTATTTTCCGTAAAGGGGCCAAGGAGTCTAGGGAGGACACAATACGTTGGTTAAGCCTTTCGTAGCTCAAGTCTACGTTTTCCTCTAAGATGAAACCCTCTGAGAGTAATGAGGGTAGAGGGGACTGACTCAAGAGTTTTGACCATTGTCTGGTACTTTTAACCCCACCCGAGTTCCTGTTTCTCCCCTGCCCCATCTTGGGCGTGAGAGAGAAATGAACCAACACATGGTCCGTCCAGCACTGGGGCAAGATGTTTCGAACAGTTACATGCTCTGGGTCTGCAAAAACAAGGTCCAGTATATGGCCCTTTTGGTGGGTATGAGTAAGGATGTGTTGTTTCTTACTTGTTATTCTTGGCAAATAACTGAAATTCTGTCTTGGTTACTGTGAGCTTGAAGCAGGCACTGGGCAACCAGGTCTGGGTGATGTGCGAGCAGTCTTTGAGGAGAATATTTTCAAGTACACTTGTGTATCATTGGCATATTGATAAATATTAATGTTGTTATCTGTGAGTAGAGTACCATGCAACTCTATATAGAGATTGAAGATGATAGGAAACTGTATGGGGCCATGGGGCACACCGCAGGTGATATGGATCTTTTTTGGCCTGGAGGTGGGGTGGATCGAAGGAGCAAAATGATTGAAAGCTTATCCGTTCCTTCACCAGGATCTTGACTTGCTCCTCCAGTAATCAGTGGCACCTGGTGATCTTTGAAAGAGTTGGGGTGCAGTACTTACCCTGAATTCCTGCAAGAGAGAAAAAACAACTTTGTTTACGATATTTGGGGTGGGTCTTCCCCCAGCAAAAAATTTGAAAAACAATGGCATCAAATAGTGTATTTTAAAGCACAAGTTGTATGCAAATGTATTCAAAAAGCATAAACTCTGAATGGGCACTCATTAAATATTGAAGTACTTTCAGAGTGTGTCAAGGCAACGAAGCCTTACACTCCCAAGGAATTGACTCCAATTATTAAAGATGTTCAGTGGGTGCCCCACATAAGTCAATAATTACCTCTATGGTGCCGGGTTCAGCATTTTGTCATGGATCACCCCTTAAGCCCCAAATGCCCCGTTATGCCAGAAATTACATACACAATGCCAGTGCCAGAATGTTGCCATTGACTGCATCCATATAATATGGATGACCTATTGTCTCCTTGGCATACTCCTAAGCAGCATGGACTTAAACAACACTGTAAACAAGCAGAGAGTACATGGAGGGAGGTCTATGGGGAAGCAAGTAAGCAGAGCTACAGACCTACCATCAAACCATACAAAACAGAAATTGAAAAAGCTCAAGCATTTTACTTTGAAGAAAAAAACCCTCTGGCAAACAACTCACCACAGGAAATGTTCTGAATTGCCAAAACTTTACTTAACCCCCTTCCACCTGTATTAATCCAACACCACAACCCGACGGTGTAATGACCTAGACAACTTTTTTTACAAGAAAATCCAAGATATCTATGGTCCATTTCATTCTCCGACCCCCATCTCATCACCTCTGTGCAATAAGGCTCACCTGTTTCTTTGTGGTTTAGGATTAATGGAGTTTCTCAAAATTGATTATCACAATCTAACAGAGATCTTCCAACAATTTAAATCTGGCTCTCTGTGTGACCCGGCCCCTCCACATAATTTAGATATATCCATTGATGAGATACTCCCTGCCATGGGTAAAGTAATGAATCTGTCTCTGACCTCGGGTGACGTCCCTGTGGCATGGAAATTTGCTATGGTCAATGCATTACTGGAAGAAAAAAAACGTGGACCCCCTTGAGCTGGGGAATTATCGGCCCATTTCTCTCCTTCCTTTTATTAGGAGAATGGCTGCAAAATACGCCAACTAGATTATTTCCAATCATTTAGAGCGTCACAAACTACTCCACCCTACCCAGACAGAGTTTAGACCCCGTCATGGCACAAAGTCTGCCTTCTTTGCAGTGGTTGAAGAATCCAAGAGATTAATCGACCAGGGAGGATCGGTCACCATCATCCTTCTCAATCTGAGCTCTGCATTCGATACCATAAATTACACCAGCCTTATGCAAAACCTGATGAACATTGGAATCTCAGGAATTGCACTCTTATGGCTTAAATCATTCCTGCAAGATAAGGCTTTTCAGGTCTTCGGAGACTGTGGTCTTTCCAACCCTCTTCCACTCAAGTGTGAAGTACCTCAGGGCTCCTCCTTGAGCCCTGTGCTGCTTAACATTTAAATGAGGCTTCTGGCGAACATTGTTACCCCGTTTGGAATCTCGATAGTCACTTATGCTGATGACACACAATTAATTTAGGCTCTCAATCATGGACAAAATTCCCACCCCCATGTTAGAGCACTGCCTCAGGAAGGTTGCCAAATTGATTGAACACTCCTGCCTTAAACTGAACGGAGATAAAAACGAGCTTATGATTCTGGGCAATAGCTCTAAGCTCAGTTGCTAGCTAGACTGGCCAAGCTGCTTAGGCCCCCATCCCCTGCCAAAAAATGCGATCAAGTGCACCGGGTTTGGATAGATAACTCTTTCAAATAAAGCCTTCAGGCTGTGAAGCTGACTGGCTCATGCTATGGGTTCCTCAGGATACTGAGGAAAATACTCCCACTCCTTCCCTTTCACCGGCAGGAGACTGATGATCCAGAGTGGCATTTTATCCAGACTAGATTTTGGTAACTCCCTGTACCTTGGTGCTCCAAAGGGAACGATTAGGAAAGTTCAGATAGTCCCGAATTGTGCCGCCAGACTTCTGCTTGAAATCCCTAGACACCAATCTGCCAGAGAAGCCTTGAACTCCCTCACTTGGGTGCCAGTGGACGAGAGACTCAGGTTCAAGTCTCTTTGCATTGCCCATGGCCCCACAATTTATCTGCCCTTGTTCTCTTTTTATCTTCCTCACAGAGCACTGCAGTCCTCCACTGCCCACCTCGTGACCATCCCTCAAATTAGGAGGGGGAGAATGGGAGGACGATCCTTCTCGTACATAGCGCCTTCACTGTGGAATGCCCTCCCCTGTTCTCTCCGCTCTGAAAGCCGGCTGGTTCCCTTCAGGAAGAGGCTCAAAACCTGGCTTTTTCAAAACCCATCCCAGTAATAGGATCCCCCCCTGATAAATATTATGTGCGGTACTATCAGCGTTGGGATGCCTATGGGTAGCCATGCGCTCTTTAAGTGCTTATACAAAGCATAACATGACCTTACCTCAAAAATTGTCTCATATGTGAAGCCCAACATTTTGCCACAGATATGCCAAGAATTACCTCTGATGTGCCAGAGACAGCATTTTGCTATGGATACCTGATATGCCAATATTACCTCTAATACGTCAGCATCAACATTTTCTATACATTCCCCTTATGCCAAGAATTATGTTGAGTATGCCCTGACCAGCATTTTCACATGTATGTTCTGGATACCAAAAATTACATTTAGTTCACCAGTGCATTATTTTCCACAGGTTCCCCTAATACCAAGTATTACCTCCAATATGCCTGTATTTTGTCAATGGTGCCTCTGTATTCCAAGAATTAACCCCACTGTTCCAGAGTCAGCAGCAGACATACAAATGTTATGAGCTTAACACACACTCTCACTCGCTGATGCTCACTTACATTCACTCACTCATGCACCCACACATTCTCACTCACACGTACTCTCATTCTCACACTCACTCTCAATACTTCACTCTCACCCTTTCTGCTCTTATTTTCACTCACTATCACTTGCAGTCAGTCTTACTCTCACTCACTCTCACAGCCTCTCTTTCTTATCTCAGTTTCACTCATGCATTCTCATTCACTCTGTGCTCACTCTTACATATACTTACTCACTCGCTGCCAGTCACACACACACTCACTTACCAACACATTCCCATGCTTTCTGTCTCTCTCACACACACACACTCAGTTATGCTCATTTACATTCAGTCATACACGTTTTCTCACTCACACTCACACTTCCTCATTCATTCTTGCTCACTCTGCAATGCCCACTCATATTCACTTGCACATACACACACCCATTTTCACTCGCACCATTCACACTCACTCACACACACTCCCTCACTCTCACTTCTTCACTCTCTCCCACACTGCCTCACAATCATTCTCACTCACTCTATCACTCTCATTCACTCTTACTCACTCTATCGTTCCCACTCTCTCATTCTTACTTACAGTTACACTCATTCTCACTTATTCTCAATCACTCACCCTTAGGTTACTCTCACTCACACACATGTGCACATTCTTTCACACATGCTCTCACACACTTATCCTTATTTACATGCACTCAGAGACTCAATCAAGTTAATACTCACATTCCTCCATCTCATTCATTCTCACTTACTCAGTCACTCTCACACACACTCACTCTTACTCACACTTACTCTATAGTTTTAACTTAATCTTGCTTAATTTCACTGTGACGCAGTCATTGTGACTCGCATTTCACTGTCACTACCTGTCACTTATTATCACTTGATCCTCCAGTTACTTATATACACACACACACACACGTATGCACACAATATTTCAGAGGGTTCCGATGCCTGGGCGGGTGAAATTCAGCTGTCGGTACTAGGTAGAACTTTAGGGCATGAACACTGTTTCCTCAGCCTTGAGAACTGAAGCAGGAAAGTGAAAGCTGGAATCTCCATAGTGATGTGCAGGCTCCATCTTTCAGTTTCTTGTGTTTCACCTCACCCTCTTGTATCTCATCCCAGGGCGGGTGGAGGGCATTGAGGTTCCTGACCCCACTACATCCAGTGGTGAGAATGGAAATGCTAAGATGATAGACTAATTGACGGACAGTCTTGGGCGCTGCATGGTTCAAGCCTAAAGATTCCAGGGTTGTACCAGTGACGCTGCAGCACGTCACTGATGGTGAGTCCTCTGAGGTGTGGCAGGCCTCTGAGGTCAGGGCTGGGACTTCACCAGCCCTGGGTAATCTCTCTGACGTATGGTGCGGGTGTCTCTAAGCTCCTGCACCATTTACATTTACAGTCTCAGGCTGCAGTAAGGTCGCCTTTTTATTATACATGTGGTATACAATCATTTATTCATTACAAACATTATAAACTAGCAGAAACAAGGAGGGGGAGCCCTACGCCTACAAGGAGGAGCCGCCACTGCCAGTAATGGAAACCACACTTTGCATCAAATACTGGCCTACCTTTTAATGATGCATTGATGGCCAGTTGGTACCATTCTCAGGATTTATTCTTGAGACAGGATGGGGTGACTTGCCAGTTCCCATGATGTAAGCAACCTTCTTGCGTGACGGCAAGTGTGTGACTTAGATGATGTAGTGAAGTAAGTGTTTGCTGAGCTTCTGATGTCTGAATAGCCTGGCTCTGAGGTAGGAGCTTCCACTTTCCACTCTGGCTGACCCACATGGCCAGACCATTAATATAAATGGGGTGACCCAGAAAAAGTCAAAGGACCTGGGTATCAATTGGTACAGACAAAAATGGTCCTAGATGTTGATTTAAATATAGATTGTTATAATTAATGACACAAATATTTCTCTTCATGTGATTAAATCCTGCAATGGAAAACAAAAAGAAAGAGAGAACGATAGCCCAATATATTTAGAAAAATAAATAATTTAGATAAACCACAATAACCACAGATATGATTAGAGCTGACCAAACAATTTATTATCTGTTTCAGCAAATGTTCTCATTGATTTTTGAACACAATTATTCATGTAATGAGGAGGTTACTACCAAGTAGCGTGCAAGAGGAGTGATGAAGTAAGTGCTTGTGTGAAAAAAGGACCAAGAGGGTCTGAGAAAGTGATGGGAACACAACGATTCATTTGATCTAGTGACAATTCTAAGGTTAGAAATCCTTAGCAAATGAAGTGGGCCTGCCCCATATCTGTCTTTCAGTAATTATTCCTTGTTCTGCCGTGTCACAGTGGGAGTTCATCTGTGACCCTGGTTGGGGGAAGGGGGTATCAAGGGTGCAAGCCCGAGGTGGGATTATCGTCAATGTTTACACCCAAATGTGTGTAGGGTGAGTAAATTCCTCAGCTACGGGTCTTCCTCAGGACGGGGAGGGGACCTATTTCATTCGGAAAACAAACACCCCCAGCAGCACGGTGGGCAACCCGTTAATGGTGTGCCAGCAGCAGGAAGAACCCGCCCACCCAGCCTCCCCATAGCCGATCATAACGCTGCAATGCAGCGTTGTGATTGGTCTGAGTGCAGTGGATTGGTACTCAAATGGGGACTTGGAGGGTTTGCATGTTCCTCACCAGGAAGTAATGCAGTCTGGTGGGGGACAGGCAAAGTGTGCAGGACTGCTTGAGATGGCCCGAGAGTCCTGCGCACTTCAGGAGTGAAAACCACTCCTCTCCCTACTCCGCCAGCCCCGCCCGAGAGCCACTGAAGTATATAGGGAAAATAAAATGATAATAACACTAGTTATTATTATTTTATTTTTCCTTTTTTTCAGTCAGGCGACGCTCCTCCGCCTTAGCGGAAGATCCGCCATTGATGCTTCTTCAGTGTCTTTCAGTAATCCTGGGAGGAGTCGAGATCTCTCAGCAATCATGCCCATAAATGCGTCTGTTTCAACAGTGGACTGCACCTCTCCCGGAGTGGCAGGCGGGGGTGCCCGGAGAGGTGTCAACCGTAATTGATGTGCCAGTCTTGCATGCTACAAAGAATATAATACTCTTGAAGGATCCATTTATCTCTCATTGGCGATGGTTTGTACAACAACCTTTTGCAGATGAGTATTAGCGATTTATGTTCTGTGGAGACCTGAAACTAGTGTGCATGTAGGGACAGGTGGAAAGAGGTGGAGTGTGCGAGTACTGCTGCTCTGTCATTGTGAAAGCACAGCTCACAAAAGCAATGGGCATGTCCTCTCCACATGGTCGCCACTGTAGCAGGATACTTCCCACACCTCTGGGACTGGCATTACTGACATTACAGAGTCCATCAAAGGGTTGAGATACTTTAAATGGAGTCAGCAGAAAACGCATCTTTTGTGACCTAACATGCCTTCTGATCATTCCCATGCTGCATCTCACTTCATCGGGTCTATCAGAGGACCAGCCAGGGATATGAGGTTCCTGATCAAGCTCCAGCAGCAGGTCATCACCCACAAGAAGCTGTCTGGGGAGAAGCAGATTTTACATCAGTCAATTTAAGGGTATAGGTTGCTACCCCATAGGAGGAGAAGTAGCATCCCAAGAAGGTTTTTGGGGACTACAGGAATATGCATTTACCTCTGCCCAAGGTGAGAACGCCATCTTTTGTTCATTGAAGTGTGGCTTGGAGTCCCCTGTTGTGATCATTGATTGTTCTTGCTAGTCAATGTTGAAGTTTATTACCCACTAGTCCTGACAGTATCTCAAGAATCCAATTCTAGACCACCTCTTTTGCCCTGGGTATGTCAAAATTAAGACTCTTAGAGTGCTGCAGTCCCAGGTGGCTGGAAACTAAGGTTTGTAATGTATTGCAATTTTGAATCAAGTAGGAGCTAGAGAGATCCAAAATGTAAGGCAATACTTGGAAAACTATCTCGATGTAGGGTTTTTTAATAAATAGGAAGCTTGGTGCTCAGGCTGATATGCGTGAGGTGTGTGAATGAGGAGAGTAAGCCTGGTGCTACCAGGTCGGGGGAAATATCCTGTAACTCCCGTGAATGTGTGGGTCGCAAAAACCCACCCCAGTAAATAAGAACAAGGTCCTGGGCACACAGAATGAGGATAAAGCACTGGTGGAAATGTCTCATGTTTGTATTCAAACGGTCGACACCAGTAGATTAGTTTGAAAGTTTTAATGATGCAACAACAAACAAGAGACCAGTCGAGACGTGTTTCGTCACAAAGCGGGAAGTAACCCGTGACTCTTCAGGGCTGTGTGGCGGTGTAGGTGGATTTACAAAATCATAGGGGCGATGGGGTCTTGCATGGGAAAGGAAAACGCAGTAACATTGCAGTCAGGGTACTGCCTGTGGTGTAAAGGCATGCGTGGTAAAATGCATGCATAGTTCCATCATACAACCGGAAGCCTATCAGCTCAAAGAGTTCCATGGATGGAATGGTGGACATGAGCCACAGTCCTGGGGCACAGACCTTGACTGCACAGAAAACTAGGTATTGTCTTTTTTGGGCTGTTCAGAATGCTGAGAGCCTCCTGACAAAGCTGCCTCAAGTGCTTTTCCACTGAAGTAATGGGGCACAAGAGAGTAGGTACATCTGAGTCTGATGGTGAATGGGCCACACCTTCCGGGCAGCAGAGTTTGAACCTCGGCAGGACAAGTATACACTGTGAGGGGCTAGAAACGCTGCCATGCACTGGACACACTTCACGTTCCACACTGGAGGCTAGCAGAGGATCTGACAAAGGCAGTGAAGTATCATTGGGTCCAAAACTGGGCCAAGGGACCGAGTTCAGCAACATTCCAGCCTGACCACGAGCACCATGCTGAGGGCAGTGCTGGTGGCTGCAGTGCCTTTTTACTCCATTTTTGCCAGTGGGTGTCACAGGATGAGTGGCTAGATATTGAGATGTGAACCAGGGTACCTTGCATGGATGTCAATTAATCAAAATGCCTGGGGTAGTGGAAGTGATATCACATGCTCTTTGGCCCCAATGACATCACAGGATGTGACATCACACATCCTTTGACCCATGCCATTTTTTCGTAAAGGCATCACAGAAAGTGGCATAACTGAGAAAAACTACAATAAATGAAAGATCAATTAAATGTTTAATAACACGAAATGAAACTAAAACAGAAAAAAGAGTAGTTAAGTTGCCACCTGAGCATTACAGAGGGAGCTACAAAGATATGAATGGGGCAAATCAATAATCTAGTTAAGTAAAATTCTAGACAATGTGGATGTAGAAACTTAAATATCTGATTAAAACTTGACATGCATAAATGAAATCTGAAATGTCCAGGATTAACTATCATAATTCTGCTTACATTCTGAGATGTGCAAGCATACCCAATTATTGTCTCTTAGACAATACCTCAATGTCCAGATGTAACATTGCTCTTTGACTTACATCATGTATTAATTTATCAGTATTGAAACATTCATCCTTTCCTACCAACAAGACATCAAGAGAGGTCTTTCTCTACAGTTTTTCTCTTTTACCCCTTCCTCTGTCTTATTAGTTGTTTCCTCCTGATTGTCTTTCTAAATGGTTTTACATCATCTTTGTGTTCCATCTTGTTCCTTTTCTGTTTCTTTCTCCCACTAGTTCTTCCCTTTCCTAGCGTTCTTACACCCTGCCCTTCTTTTTCTTCCCTTTCTCTGTTGCTCATTTCCCTCATTCTTTCGCACTCTTGTTCATTCTTCCCCTAACTTCTACAGCCCCATGTTCTATCCCCTCTTTCTTCCCCAAACCTTCTTTTTCTTATTTAATCAGTTGTCATTCACTCTCATCTTTGTAAATTATTTGCTGATCTTCAGTCTCTGATCTTTCAGCCCTGCCAGTTCCATCTCTTTCCCAGGTTATTTATGACCCTCTACCTGAGTTCAAATCTAACTGTTGAAAGGCCCGTATAAAAGTACTTTTCCACTTGAAACAGTATGCAAAAGCAGAGGCAACAGGAGAGCAGGATTCTTACTTAAACAAGCATTGGCATAGCCAGTAGGTCTCGTCTTTGGGACCTTATATGTGTTTAGCCAGAGCGATTGGCTTTACCAATGTATTTAAGCTATGTTGTAGAGCATTGTGGCTGCTGTGCAGAATGTTGAAAAGTTACAATAAAAAAGTATTATAATTATGTTTGTTTCCTTATATATAACTAAGAAGACAACAAGAGAGTGTAGGTTGGGAAATAGTACCTGAATTACAACACGAGCAGCAGACGGACACTAGTGGAGAATCAACAGATGCAGATGCTAGATTCAGAAGGCAGACTGAGTTGGTGCTGAGTGATGCTGAGGTGGTGGTTGTGGTGTGCTGGTGTGCTGGTGGTGTGCTGGTACAGAGGTGATTCTGAGGTAGTTGTGCTGCACTGATGCTCAGTTGGTGCTGAGTGATTCCGAGTTGGTGCAGTGCTGAGGTGATGCTGCACTGATGCCAGGGGGGTGCTGAGGTGGGGTTGGGCTGTTGCTGAAGTGTGGCTGCGCTGTTGCTGAGGTGGGGCTGTGCTGTTGCTGAGTGGGGCTGAGGTGGTGGTGTGCCACTGCGGAGGTGATGCTTAGGTGGAGCTGAGTGATGCAGAGGTGGTGCTGAGTCATCAGGGGCAGCTCTAGGCTCGTGGTGGCCCTGGACAGGGAGCATAAGTAGGGGGCCCTAGAAGAGTGGTCTGGGGGGGGCGGAGCACGGAGGCCAGTGAAGAGAGGGGGGGGGGTCAAGTGTTTGGAGTAGAACAAAGCCAGAGGCCCCCAAATCCCTGCCAGGGGCCGCCACACAAATATGTATCCATCCTCAGAGGATTATTATGTTAAGGATATATATTGACGTG
Organism: Lissotriton vulgaris; assembly: GCF_964263255.1. Taxonomy (NCBI): domain Eukaryota; kingdom Metazoa; phylum Chordata; class Amphibia; order Caudata; family Salamandridae; genus Lissotriton; species Lissotriton vulgaris. Next base: position 840,669,207 of record NC_141687.1, on the reverse strand, counting down.
GTGGCCCCTGGGGTTTGGTGGCCCTGTGCAGGTGCACAGCTTGCACATGCCTAAGGCCGGCCTTGCAGTCATGCTGAGGAGGTGGTGCTGCAGTGATGCTGAAGTGGTGCTGCGCTGGTGTTGAGGTGGTGCTGCGCTGGTGCTGAAGTGGTGCTGCGCTGGTGATGAGGTGGTGCTGTGCTGGTGCTGAGGTGGTGCTGAGCTGGTGATGAGGTGGTGCTGTGCTGATGTTGAGGTGGTGCTGTACTGATGGTAAGGGGGTGCTGCGCTGATGCTGATGTGGTGCTGCGCTGATGCTGAGGTGGTGCTGTGCTGATGCTGAGATGGTGCTGTGCTGATTTGGAGGAGGTGCTGTGCTGATGCTGAGATGGTGCTGTGTTGATGCTGAGGTGGTGCTGCGCTGATGCTGTGGTGGTGCTGCCCTGGTGTTAAGGTGGTGCTGCACTGGTGCTGAGGTGGTGCTGCGCTGGTGATGAAGTGGTGCTGTGCTGATGTTAAGGTGGTGCTGTACTGATGGTAAGGGGGTGCTGCGCTGATGCTGAGGTGGTGCTGCGCTGATGCTGAGGTGGTGCTGCGCTGATGCTGAGGTGGTGCTGTGCTGGTGATGAGGTGGTGCTGAATGATGCTGAGTTGGTACTGATGCTGAGGTGGTGCTGCGTTGGTGCTGAGGTGGTGCTGCACTGGTGTTGAGGTGGTGCTGAATGATGCTGAGTTTGTGCTGATGCTGAGGTGGTGCTGTGCTGGTGCTGAGATTGTGCTGTGCTGTGCTGAGGTGGTGCTGTGCTGGTGTTGAGGTGGTGGTGCTGTGTAATCAGCTTTCCTTTCTAAAAGATGCATATGCAGCAGCTAATGGGCTGGATTTCACTGGAAGCGCAGATAACTTCAACTCTGAAACAAAGGGGAATGAACACAGGCGTGCTGGCCACAGAATCTGCAAATCGAGTGTATTGCACATTCGGACAAGACCAAAATTCTGACATTTGACGGGAGTAAATTCTGCAAAAGTACACCTTACCTTCCGTGCACTACTCTGCGCTAGGAAAATAGCAATGTACAGTACACTCAGAGAAATTGTAGCAAGGAGACAAATTTAATCAATGAAAATGTAACTTATTAGAAATTACAAATTGGCATTTAAAATAACAGCACCAATATTTATCTTCCTCTCTTCTGCATAGTGCTCGGGGAGTTTGCATCAGACACAAAAGTTGAACCTACCCGTTTAGCATTCAGCAACATAAAATCCCAAGTGCATCCATTAACAAAAAAACATAAAAACAGCCCACAATGTGGAAGGAGTGTACGTGCTAGGGAAGCCTTCCTTTCTGGAAAGCAGAAGAGATGGGAAAAGCTTCCTGCAGCTCTCTCGTTCCTTCTGTAACGTCACATCCGAGGTCTGGACCCAGGCAATTGACTCTTTCTCTCCAAAACAACTCAACAGGGCAATCCTACGGCAGACGGCATGTAAAGCTTCCTCGTTTCCACTCAAGGAAGAGGACTTTAGTTGTGATTATTTATAATCCAAGCTCGCTTTTGGGTTTGAGCTCTAGGCATCTGTTCACCACTTAAAACAGGGGCACATATCCCAAAAATATACATTTGATCTGAAGGTGGGTGTGCATGCCTCGAGGCGTGAGATCTTCTGCTGCCAACAAGTCCACAGATGCTGAAATGTTGGAAATGAAATATGGTGCGCAATACTTCAATTCAACAAGCAAATGGTGCGCATGAAAGTGATCGCGAGCAAGACGTGCGGCCGCGACCGTGTGTTGTGTGCGTGCACTCGCAAAAAATAAATTAAAAAAACGCAGGCTGGTGAGTAGTATGCGCGCACCATGACGAGAGAGTAAAGCCATATGACGCTGCACGCTCTAGGCCAGCCAAAAGCGTGTGGTAGAACTTTTAAAAACCCACACAATAAATGCCTCGCAGAGAAACAGATGCGCTGGCTCAGCGAGACCTAAAATTAATCATGGCAACAGCAGTGCAAGCTTCACTCTTGAGCACAGCAGGTTTTGCACAGCTAGCTACAATCCAAATTCCATAGGCACCCAGAAACGGTACAACACGGATAGGTATTCAGTATACCTCACATATATGCATCAGTAATGCAAGCTTTTCTTACAGACACAGTACAGGTACAGCAAAGCTGTTATGGTGCAAACGTTACCCACACAGAACAGTTTTAGGTGCAACAGTGTAGGTTTCCATCATGCACAACACAAACCAGTATCGCAAGCTTTCCAGACACATGTACAACTAAACCTGTGCACATTTCCTTCGCAAACAGAAAAGGCACAGTACCGGTGACAGTTTTCCCAGCACAATAAAGATACAGCTGGGGCAGAAACTGTAAAATACATTGTACGTAAGGCTAGAAAGCATCAGTGCTAGAGCCCCTCTCAAAACACACACACACCATGAGAAATAGAAGTAAATGCTTCTTTCAAATATTACAGGTGCAATATGGACAGAAGATCTACTTCACAAAGCAGGCAGAGCAAAAGAAGCAGGAGAGCAAACCTCCATCACAAAAGCAGTTACATTAGAGCAGCCCTATGTCAAAATACAAGTACAGCACTGTAAAGAACAAATCAGGAATCTTTTGTACAATACTGGTAACATGCAAACAGCAGAAACGTCTACCTTACCAAACAGGTACATAGCACTGCATGCCTCTGTCACACAAAACAGGTACAGTAGAGGAAGCAGCACAGCCTACCGCAAAAAAGAGTACAGCACAGGAAACAATCAGCATGTCAAGTCTCCTTACAAAACAGGTTCAGGCCTCAATGCGTACAAGCGCTGCTTACCGCCGCATCATGTTGGGAACCGTCCTGGATATTTATCCAACATCATTTTGCATGCCATTTGAAGTGAATTCACATAATGGCAAGAATGAAAGTATAATAGACAGAATGCTAAGTGCAGTTGGTGAATAGCTATGACTGTCTGAAGGTGTTACAACATGGATGCACTTGACAGAAGTGTGTGTGCAGACAGCAGCTGTTATACATGAATATGAACAATTATGTTTTACATTACTGATTTCTTTTAAAGACTCTCTTGGTTATACAAAGTATGTCTCCAATTTAAAGCACTTTTACAAAACACTTTTCTCTCCCCTTTAAAGCATCGGCCTCCTTTAAGATAAGTATTTAACATAAAGAATCTACTATATTAAATACCACAGGCCTGATTACAATGTCAGTCGGAAAGCCTCCGACCAACAGTCAGATTCCCCTAGACCGTGTCGGAACCCATCTGCCCGACTCAGTCGGGAACAATTCCGACCGTCCCATTATGATGCTCGCTGTCGGAAGGGGAACCATTCGGTCATTCCGAATCGGTTCCGACCAGCTTTTGGAGAATCCGAGTCGGTCGAGGCCGAATCATACAGCTCAACGGACAGCGCTTCCGACCGACCAATTAGGATGTCGTGTTTCGACAGCCTTTACGACTTTGCCTCTCCAACAAAAAAAGGCTGTCAGAAACTGACTTTGGGGACCCCTAGCAGACCCCCTTTTTCCTGAGTCCTCTGGCTTGAGGTCGAGGGGATACCCAAGGGACCCCCTCCTGTAAAACCATTCACAGTCTGGCAAGCATCATGGGATGCCTTCCATAGGGTGAAAGGTTTTACGCAGTCACCCATTTTCCCCAGAGGAGCCTGTGTTGTCTGTCAGAACACAGTCTCCTATTGAAGTCAATGGGAGTCCTTCTCAATGGTGTTCGGAAGCATCATAATCGATCGAGCGGAACTGAATCCGACAAGGAGTCGGGTGGTTTACTTTCCGACTCACGGAATCAGGCCCTAATTCTTTTATGCTATTATCTGTGCGCATCACCTCTCCATAGCTCATCTATGCTGTAAAGCACCTCTCTCTGGTAAAGCATCCCTCTTTGGCAAAGCACCTCTGCCTCCTAAATTATCTTTTGGCTGTAAAGGACACACCATTTGAAGCACTTTTCCTATAAACAACTTCTCTTTCGTAACACATCTCTGTCTTGTAAAGTACTCATCTCGTATACGCATATCTCTTCTGTAATCCCACTCCTATAAAGTACACTCACTGTAAATCACGCATCCTGTCAAGAACATTTCCTGTAAAAAAATCCCTCTTGTGTAAAGTAGCTCTCCCCTGTTAAACACCTCTCTTTGGTAAAGCAACTGTTTTATAACGCACTTGTCTCCTGTAAACACTTTCTCTTGTAAAGGATGCCAATCCTGTAAAGTACAATGACTTTAAAGACAATCCCTTGTGAAGTCCCTTTCCTGTAAACAGTCCCTTGTGTCTAAAGAGCCCTCTCCTGAAAGACACCTCTCTCTGGTAAAGTACTGCTATGGTATATTGCAGGCTTCTCCTGCAATCACCTCTCTCCTGCAATGCATCGGATCCTGTAAAATATACCTACTGTAAAGCACATGCCCTGCAAAGCACCACTCCGGTAAATAATCCCTCTTTGGCGAAGCATCCCTTTCACGTAAACACCTCCACTTGGTAAAGCATCACTTTAAGAAGAAAAAAAGCAATCACCTTCTGAAAAACACATCTCTCCTGTTATGGACCTCCCCACAGTGAAGCACATGTTCTGTAATACCCTTCTCTTCAGTTGAGCACCTGTTCCCTGAAGTACTTGCTTCCCTGTCTTGCAAACCCCATCTCCAATAATGTACCACTCTATGGTGTAGAATAACAAAAACACCAATCCCAGCTGTGGGTAAATTCAGTGAAATAGCTTTGGAAACTCAAGAAAAACAAATGCAGTCTCCCTGGTGTGCCTCGAGTGTAAAGCCCTAACTGAGCTCTTGATTAAACCCCAGAGGTTCCAAGCCACACGTGGGTAACATCTGTCCGTGTTGTGTAGGCCTGAGATGTCCCTACATAACATGCCCCTTTATTTACCTGGTTTGCCATCTGAGAAGCGGTCCTTCTCTCACTGAGCTGCAGACACACTGAGGAAACACTGGGCAGGTTGGAGGTGGACTGCTTCCTTGCTCTCGTGTGTGTCTGTCTCTGACTGGACCGTACAGACACAGCCTTGGGTCTGGGTGGCTCTTCCCGCATTAAACAGGATCACATGACCCCTGCAAACCACACCACAAGCCAACTGGCACACTCCTGGGTTATTACAAGTTTGTAACAATGCAGCTGCTCCACGTGAAGAAGCCAGCAGCAGCAGATTTGAAAAGGAAGATGGAATCCTGCTTTCTGTGTACACATGGCTTTTCAAATGTAACTTTTATTGGGGCAAACATTGTTGCTTTCTTATTTTGAATTCAGCTTTAACATTCAATATATACAAATATTAAAGCCCTCTTTAGAGTATTTACCTACTGACAGCCAGATTCATGAAGCCGAAATCGGCTCGCAAAGGGCCAGATTCTGAAAATCTGGCCCTTTGCGAGCGCTATTTTTGCATTTGAGATTCATCATCCCAAATGCAAAAATCGCAATTCTAAAAATCGCTAAATTGCAAATAATAGCATTGAAGGAATCTCTATTTGAGATTCCTTAAATACAATTCATGAACAATTTTAAAATTGCGAATTCGCAATCTGGGGCCGCTATTTACCGCGAAGTCTAACTACGTGGTAAATAGCGAAAACTTAGAAAAATACATTTTTCTAAGTTGTATGTTACACACACACATGTCCTTTGGACATGTGTGTGCGCAACACCAGTGTACATTACCATTTCAGGGGTGCTACAGGGTGTCCTTTGGACACCCTGGCACCCTTGAAATCGCTTCCTTATTTGCGAATCGCTATTGGCTAATTGCAATTAAGGAATGACTCCCCATTCATTCCTATGGGCCTTTAGGCCCATAGGAATGAATGGGACAGCCATTCCTTATTTGCGATTCGCAATTAGCGAATCGCAAATAAGGAAGCTGTAGAAATCGCAAAAAATATTGCGATTTCTACATGCATCCCGTTTTGCAAGTCTTTAATAGCGATTCCTAAAAAATCGCTATTAAGGACTCGCAAAACAGGACTTTGATGAATCTGGGGGATAGTGTTTTTCCACTGCGCTCCTGTTGTTTTTTCTCCTCTTTCAGGCTCAGAGTATTTTTTGAGAAAATCATGTAATTAGCACAAGAAAAAAAATCATTTCAGTGCAGACTTCCCCCACCCTGTGTCCCCATGGCTTCCCAACCCCTTTTAAGGAGAAAGAAACAGTGGGCCGGATTCACAAAAGTAACTTGAGACAAAATTCTAACTTTACGACTTTTGGTATTCACAGAAGGCATTCAGGAGTACTAAAGATAGGATTTTGTCTCAGTTAATCTTACATTTTGGTCTTAAGTTAAACTTAAGACAAACATTAAGTTTAACTGAGACAAAATCCTAACTTTACGATTAGGATTTTGTCTAAGTTAAACTTAAGTTTGTCTTAAGTTCAACTGAACACCAAAACTTAGGTTTAACTGAGACAAAATCCTAACTTTAGTACTCCTAAATGCCTTCTGTGAATACTGAAAGTTTTAGGATTTCTTCTCAGATTACTTTTGTGAACCAGGCCCTATTTGTTTACAGCCAGGTGGTATGAGCTGCAAAAGTGTACCATTAATTTTGCTTCAATTCTGACTATGTTCTTCCTCTCTGTCTAATGCACTGCCCCTGCTGTCTCTGAGATCAGGGGTCAAAAGGGGTCACATTTGCGACCCCTAAATGACGTCCATTATATGTTGTCCCAGACACATGGAGCATCCTTTATTTATAGCGATCAAATGTGGTCATGGGCCATCAGTGCGGTGGGGCAAACCATCACATTGAGTAAAGCGCAGACTCTACGGCAGGGTGAATTTTAGCGCTGTGTCCTTGGCGAGGAAGGAGTAGAGGGCAATGTGGCAGGGGGCCCTGCAAGGAGAGGTGGATGGTGACCTCTGACAGGGGTGGCAGTAAAACATATGCGGCCTATTGCAGCTGGAATGTTTTCCCACTGACCCAAAAAGCTGCTGAAACTGTCCTTTTCAAAAGAAACTTGCGACATTTCCACTTTGCAAAGTTTGTGAAGGTAAAAAACATCCAAATCGCTACACATTCCTAGTTTATTCTACTTCACTGATCATTCCATACCTTGTGCTGCTCTCCTAAATGTCTTGAAATAAATACTGAGTGAGTCCCGAAGCTTGCCAATAAGCTGCGCCTCTGATACGCAACCTCGAATCATCACCCCCTACTGGTGTATGAATCTATTACTTAATTCTGACATCCATCTGAATTTTTAAAGTTTTTAATAGAGACGCTCTGCGTTTTGATGGGAAGAAATTGCCGTGCATTCTGTCCATCAACTGTGGTTTTTGCATTTGTCACCCCGAGTGGGATGGGTATGCTCAGACGTGAGTCCCATGCTCACCACACCACTGGATTCAAGCAAGCCGGGCTGAAGACGGCTGGAATGCCAGAAACCGGTCCTCTGAAGCTTGTTTCTGGTCCAGGGAAGGCATGGCTTGGCAGTTCGGGCTGGACTGTTCCCAAGAGGCACAGGGTCAGACTGATTTGCATATGGCCATGTCTGAACTGGGGTGGTGTGAAGTGCAAAAAACGATGGATTTAGGCCCAGATCTCATTACTGGGGTGAATGTATGACATTATTCTGCATTCTGTCCATCAACTGTGGTTTTTGCATACAGCACCACTCAGCGCCACAGCACCAATCAACGCCACAGCACCACTCAAAGCCACAGCACCACTCAACGCCACAGCACCCCTCAACGCCACTTCATCACTCAACGTCACAGCATCACTCAACGCCACAGCATCACTCAATGCCACATTATCACTCAATGCCACAGCATCACTCAACGCCACAGCATCACTCGGCACCACTCAACGCCACAGCACCACTAAATGCCACAGCATTACTCAGCACCACTGAAGGCCACAGCATCACTCAGCACCACTGAAGGCCACATCATCACTCTGTGCAACTATTCAATAACAACTGGTTCTAATATGTTCTCTCAATGTTTCAAGCTTTATTACAAATGTCACAAAAAGATGTTAATATTTCACTTCTGTTCTTGGATTTTCATCACAATAAAATACACTGAACATAATCTTCCCAAAAGTTATTTACAAAAGTTTAAGCTATTGCCATTATAAATTACAATAACTTTTATTTAAGTATTAATTATTTTTAAAAAATGAAAGCCATTGTTATTTGTAATATTAATACATCTAAGTCATGTAAATACAACACATATTGCATTACAAATGCTATAGGTGTCACGTTTGCGAAAGTTAAAAATATTGGCATTGTAAATGACAAAGCTATTAATTTCGCTATTTTCAAAACCAATACATAAATAAAAAATTTGTCATTTACAATACCAATACCTCAAACTTTCCTAATGCGAGACCTATTGCATTGCAAATGCTTGTTTATTTTGAGAGGGGGAGTGCCGGCACTTCTCAAGAGAAATGCTATACTTATAAATGGAGAGTACCAGCACTTCCCAGAAACAAGCAGGAACGCTGGTACCCGCACTACTATTTTTCCATTTCAAGCACTCAGGTAGGGTGAAGGCTTATCAAAACAGGCAGGATTTAGATCTTATTAGAACAGGAGGAAAGGAAGAGGCTACAGCAGGTCGAAGGGAGCCTGGGCAAGAACTGTGTACATTGATTGTTCTGCTGGTATTTGGTCTCCATTGTTCCCTTTTAACCGCACTAGAACAGCGCACCCATCTTTCAGGGGCTCTGGAAGTATTACCTTGCACAGCTAATCCGGCTCAGAGTGTGTTGCGCAGGTATATCATATTAATCAGTTTGTGCATTGAAGCGTACATGAAGCAGTGTGCAGTTCAAACTATGTACCTGCACACAACACAGGTCCTGGATGAGATTGCTCTTTACCCGTAGCACTAACTGGAGGTGCCATTCTCAAAGCACCCAGGGAGCATGTGTGTCTTATGAGTCAGGAAAAATGGACACGTGTTGTTCAAGATGCAATGCCTCACTAGTAAATCTTCCAAACATTGTTCGACTCTAAAGTGTGACCTTATCAATGGCTGAGGAGGGGGATTTCTCTTTTCTCTCGTTATTGAAACAAGCCCACCCCTCAGGACTTTCCAGGGCCATAAACCTCTGCACCTGTCGTCCATTCATAACTTTTTAGATGTTCCCACCTCGACACAGGAGGGAATAACAGCTGGAAGTATACTGGTAGCAGATTGCGCCCACCCAACTGGTAGCTAAAAAGGTATAGGTTACCCAGCATCCTTCCTCTTCGGTTACCCTGTCTCAAGACTGAGAGGAAGGACCTGGGGTGTGGCATCCCGGCAGGTCTTGTATCCACTGTGCCACGCCTATAGTCCTACTGTGCCGGACACAGAATGGTCAGGGTCATACAATGCCCTTGTATACAAGGCGGGATGCTTGGCGATGATGTCTGCCATTTAGGATTATGCTAACTTGACCCTCGCTGGGAATGGGTAAACAGTGTTCATAAGGTAAGTGTTTTGCCAATTTTTACTTCACTCTGTAGTTTGGCAGAGGTAGGCAGAGCCTGGTGTAGTGCGGGCGGCAGGAGGAAAGGGTAGTGTTTCCTGCAGCCCAGTAATGTTGCTTTTACTTGCAGAAGTATTGAGCTGTGTTTGCTTGTTCTTGTGCATGTGCAACCTTTCACTTTCGACCCACCTCCGTTACAAGCATTATAAGCTTTATTTGGGAGCGTGCTTTCGAAGTAAGTGGTGGTGTGTGGTTACACTGCTGGGATTTATGTTCTGTAATTAAGGGCTGTAATTATGGACAAGCACATTAAAATAGACATTGTGTGGCAGACTCATCTTCTCATTCTAGGTCTCCCTGCTCTCCTAGAAAGCTGGTAAGGATGTCAGAGAATCATTTTGAGGAAGAATTTCAAGATACATTTTGAAGAATATATTTTTAATACTATTTCAATCAATTCAGATCTCTGTCCCTCCAGCTTCCAGGCCTCAGACATAGAAGGATCTTCAGTCGGATTCGTCTGCCTCTGAAGGGGAGGAGGTGGAAATCCCTTCTTCTGAACAAAGGGAAAAATACATTGACAAGAAGGTTTTGCCTGAATTGCAATCAATAATTCAGAATAATATAGGATTTTCTGCTGAAGAGCTGACTTGTACTTCTGCTGGACCAGTGTTAAGAGAATTTTAGTGGGCTCGGTCCCTGGGTCTTCCTCTAAATCGGATTGTTCTGTAATGTGATCCTTAGAGAATCAGAGGATCCATATTGAATCATTGTTCCAAGGTTTATGTTGAGGTCTAGATCCCATTGAGAATATGGATAAGACAATTCTATAATCAATGTCAACAGAGCCTCTGGTGGGAGGCTTCGTCCGATGTTCTTCAGTGGCGGGGAGATAATTTTTTAGGACTCTGTAGATCCGAAAATAGACTCTGCATTAAATATTGCTAAAAGACAGACATTTATGGAGCTCACGCCAGTCAGTCTCTTATTTCTGAGTTTAAATTATTCTTTAAGGCTATTCAGGAAGGTTCAGAGAGCTTACCTTGTCAATGGGAATGGAGCACCAGCAGAGTGAAGGAAAATGTCCGATGGCCTCAACCTAGACCGATGCAAGAGAGGAACACCAGACACCGTGACTCCCTGACCTGCACTGTCTGACACCAACATTTGTGGATACTGGGCAAAGCAAAACACTTGGCAACCTGCACAAGAGTGCAGGAAGTCAAAGGCTCAGACACTTCAGGTAGGAACCAAACTATGAACCGGCAAAAAAAACAACTTGATATTCCAGACAACTTCTCTCCTTTTCCCCCCCCTATCTTTCATCATCTCGTTCCCCTTTACCCTGGCGTGTTTGTTCTTCATTTCTATGTAATTATCATGGGGTTATGAGAGTGGTGGTTGGGAGCCATATCTGAACGCGGATCCTCTTGACGCATGCTTCTGGCCTTGACACCAATAGAGTTTTCCTCCATTCCACCTCATTCTGGGACATACATGTACAACTTCGCCATGAAATCTACAGTATTGTCAGTAATCCAGTCTCTGCTTCTGAAGGAAGCCATCATTCCATTGCCTCATCAGGAGCAGAGGTCTGCAGTCTATCCTCTTCCATTTTTCCAAGATGACGGGAGGATTCATAATAATGACCAATTTAAGAGTGTCATCAATGGCTCCTGAAGAGTCCATGCAAAATGAAAACTCTACAGAGAATAATTCCTATAAATCCAATAGAAGCCTTCATGGCCATAATAGACCTTATGGGCCAGTACTTTCACATCTCTATTGTGGTAAATAAAATTACCCAGACATAATTTCTATACATTAATAAAGAATAAGGATAGCTCATAAAATGAGAGGCAGAGTCCGTGGTGTCCGAGTTAAAAGGGCTTTATTTCAATGGCTCGAGCCAGGGGGAGAATCGGGTTCCATCACCACTAAGGTTCAGGAAGGGATATCACATATTTTATTAACATCACACATTATATATAGTAAAACCATACAATTGTAATGAATACAGTAGGCGGAACACTACAGGCGGAGCAATGTGAAAAGAGAGAGATAAGAACACATGGGCGTAAAAGAAGGCGTGTAAGGAGGCGTACACGTAGGTGTGCACTTGATGAGTCATAGGTGTGTCATAGGTGGGTGGATGCATAGAGGAGGACTGCAGGATCAGCAGAAACCTTTAACCTACATGTGCACGCAACTGGTCATGACGTGGAATTGACGTGTAACTGGGGAAAGCTGGGGGCTGTGACTTTGGCACTAGTAGAGGAATCTGGAGTCTGGGATGTCAGAACGACCTGCACCTTTGGCACATCCGATATCTTGTGTTTGGAGGATGTATTGTCTGAAGTAAAGGTCTCTCGAGTAAAGGCTGTTCATCACTAAATGCTAGTGTGCGTATATATTTCTTTGTGCATTACGGGGGGCCATGGGCCTACTATGGCAACGGGTTCAGTAAATCACTTGCATGGAGACAGGAAGGCTAGGCCCTATGCTCTGCAGGCGGGAAATGTTTACCTCTTTCACTAGACTGGAATGTGTTTTTGCGGAGGCTGAACAGATAACTGTAGGCAAAATACCGTCTTGGCAGGCAGGCCAGGCCGGGCACCTCTCGGCTGGGCAGGGAGTAAGGGAGAGGTCAGGGATGCATACCTAAACTGCAGCTTTCAGAGACAGAAGAGGCTCGGAGCCTGGATTCAGGGCCTGGCTCGGCTGGGCCACAAAAACGTGTGCTTCTCGACATTTAAACGTGTGCCATGTAAATGCATTGGCAACGTAGGCCACAGTGTAGAATTAACGTCTCATTCATGGAAGGCCTAATAGCTGACATGCTAACATTAGACGGAAATGCAGAGGCATTATTATGACAGGCACGGGAAAGGAATTATATGATAACATGGACATACATGGGGCATAGGTACATGGATAGGGTGCGAGTGGGGGGACACACTGACCACATAAAATTTCTGTTTCCTCATTCCCTCCTTGTCCCTTACTGCGCCCTTTAGGATATATCTATTTTCATGAGACCATCTATTTGTTCATAAAGCATCATTTGCTCGTCCTTTCTCATATGTGTACGGGAACGTGGACGGGGAATACAGGCAGTGGCACACAAGCCGCAAATCGCTGGGCCACATTGCAGACAGAGGCAACAACTGAATACTATGAGCAGTATTATTCCTAGGAAGGACAGTACTTTCCATCCCCAGGCTGATATCACACTCCAGAGCCAACCGGACCAAGTCCAGGTGCCTGGATTCTGGTGTATCTGGTGAGCTATCTTATGGAGCCTTGTTATTGCTGCATACACTGATGGTGCGTTATTAGGAATAAACACACAACAACTGGAGCCGATCACTCTACAAGCTCCACCCCTATCGGCCAGGATGACGTCAAGAACAAGGCGGTTCTGAAGAACAACGAGTCTCATAGCAGACTGCTCTTCGGTCAGGTTACCTAAGGCAGAAGTAGTCTCATTCACTACTGCTTCCAGTGTTCTTGTTAATCTGCGTATTAATTTACTATTTTGGACGGGGCCTACGAAGAAAAAGAATCCTTTATTGAAATCTGTATATTGCTCCCATGTTGTCTCAGTCTGATCGACAATTGGGGATTCGATCTCCCTCTTATGTCTTACATGTACAAGTTGGGAATCTCGGTGACAATGGGATGGAGCCAGGAAAACAGGTGGCAGTAGGAACGCAATATAACACGTTCCACCCCAGTCTAAGGGCAGACGTACATAAGCTGTCTGACCACAAATGAAATAGGAATGGCGGGAAGCTTTGAAAGTAGACTTTCCTTTATCATTGAACTCGACCACAGTATTACAATCACTGTGTCCAAGGTGTACTGAACCATTCTTTCTAACGCATAATTCACCCTTCACTGGTAGGACTGTTATAAACGGTGAACCTGTATTGGTCTCGGACTGGACGTTCAGAATCATAAAGTTAAGGGAAGCATTTCCTTGTTCATACACTTCGTTTTCTAGATCGGTTCCTTTCCTTTGGGGAAGACCGTCCTCGTCTGGAAAACATGCCTTATTCATAACTGTATTCAGGTCTCCCCATATCCAATCGCCCTGGGAAACTGTGGACTCACTGTCTAGTGATGACATTAAAGCAAACCATGCTCCGCACGAACCATTGTGCGAAAACGGATAAGGAAAGAGGGGCAGAACTCCCTTCATTTTCTGATAAGGTGGGAGTCGGCCATATACCCAGCAATTCGTTACATTGCTGGTCTGGTGAGTATGGTGAAACATACGAATAAAGGTGTTGTTGCGCAGTGCTAGTCGATAGGATAGTTCGTGAGGTGGCAGGTCACTGAATGTGTGCTCTACAGTGTCATTGAAAGAAGAATGTACATGTGAACCAAGAGGAGGAAAGAAAACATGTAGCGTCAAGCTTATACATATAATCGATATACTTAGAAAAAACATAATGATCAGGGTTACTATACATCTGCTGCGTAAGTTCTTGCAGTATTTTTCTTTCATATTTTTCTGTCTATCTCTCTGACTATTTGGGTCTACGATCTTATACATGTCAGGAACCTGTCTAACCGCTTCACCCGAGGGGGACTTAAACAATTAAACGCTGTCTGACTTACTAGACCGTAGCTTTTGTTTATAGATTTGTTGCGGAGTCTTTTCTAGCAAAGGGAGTTTAGAGTCTATTGTCTCCGAACAGTTCTCAGCGTTTTTTACTGGACCAAGTCCATGGAAACGCTTCACGTGGTGGGCGTGGAGCCATCCTTTTCTGCCTTCGACCTTGGCGGCAGTCCTCGTTGTAAGCAACACCAACTTGGGAGCACGCCAGCGGGGCTCCAGAGGGCTTGAATGGTCGAAGTTGCGGATATAGACGAGATCACCCGGAACAATCTCGTGCGTTTTCACCTGGGTGTTGTCGGGGAAGGCAGCTGCAACCTGTGAACGACAAGAAAGTAGTGCAGACATCAAGGAAGCCAGGTAATCTGTCAGCATGTTACTGTCAACATCGGTAATTTTGCGCGGCATAGGCGTACCCCACATATTCGGCGGTCTACCAAAAACCACCTCGTACGGAGATAGTCCGGTTCTGGAATGAGCTACCATACGCATGTAAAAGAGGGCAACCGGCAAGGCTACCATCCAATCCACGCCTTTTTGTGCACAGACCTTCGCTAGTTTGGTTTTGAGAGTCTGATTGTGTCTCTCTACAAGCCCTGCTGCCTCGGGGTGTCGCACGCAATGGAATTTCCACTGGTACCCTAACAGGAGAGATACTAGTTTCATAAGTTCAGAAGAGAATGGCTGTCCATTATCTGAGTACACAACACGGGGCAAGCCGTATCGCGGGAAGAATTCACGAACCAGCTGCTTGGCAGTGGTCACAGCAGTGTAATCGGGGACTGGGTACTCTTCTGTCCATCTAGATAGTGCACATACAACTACGAGGACATACTTGAAACCTCGACATCTGTCCATCTGAATATAATCCATCTGGAGAACTTCAAAAGGGTGGTCAGGAGGATGAAATCCACCTTGTTCCACGGGAATGCCTTTGCCTGGATTGAACTGACAACAGATCATGCAGGTACGCACTTTCTGTTTCGCTGCTGCACGTAAATGCTTATTGAACCAGATGTTCTGTATACTGTCTAACATGGCTTTTTCTCCTAAGTGTGCTGGACTATGTGCTGTATTTATGATAACTTGAACCATGGAGTCGGGGAGAAACCATGTGGCTTTGCCCTTTGTCATCCATCCCTGATCTGTCTGGACCCCTCCTTGTTCCGTCCATTTCTTGATTTCGTCTGGAGTGGCATGTGTCTGTATGTCGAGTACATCTTGTGAGGGATCCCTGACTGTCATGCAATTTGTCAGTGATAATACTTCAGTCTTTGTCGTGTCAACTGGAATGTCCGTTTGAGTCTGTGCTGTAAGTTTAGCTGTTCGATCTGCCAGGTCGTTACCCTGGGAAATGGTATCTGTGATTTTAGTATGTGCTTTGCACTTCATGATAGCTATTGCTGTAGGCAAGTGTATTGCATCTAACAGAGCTTGAATGAGGGGACCGTGCTGTATTCTGGCTCCATGGGAGGTCAGAAAACATCTCTCTTGCCAAAGGACTCCAAAGTCGTGAACGACTCCGAATGCGTACTGTGAATCTGTGTATATGTTTACTTTCAGGTTCTTGGCTCGTATACAGGCTTGGGTCAGAGCGATGAGCTCTGCTGCTTGAGCAGACAAGGTGTCAATTCGTTGTGTTTCTATAACTTCAGTGTCAGTGGTCACTGCATATGCGGCCACTAACTCTCCTGTGCTTGTTCTCATGCATGAACCATCCACATAAAGTGTCAGGTCTGGGTCTGGTAATGCAATGTCTGTCAAGTCTTGTCTCGGCTTCGTCACTGTGTTAATCACTTCCACACAGTCATGTGGTGCAGGGTCTGCTGTGCTCGAGGGTAAAAGTGTAGCAGGGTTCAGGATATTACAACGTCTGATTTCTATGTGTGGCTGGAACAATGTCAGTTCGTATCCTGTCAGTCTCGCTATAGTCAGGTGCTGTGTCTGTGTCCTGTTCAGGAGAACTTCCACTGAGTGTGGAACCTGTACTGTCAGGGGATGTCCTAACACTATGGAGTCGCTTTGTCTGATTGCTAGAGCTGTTGCTGCAACTGATTTGAGGCACGCAGGCAGAGCCTGGGCCACTGGATCCAATGTACTAGAAAAGAAAGCACAAGGCTTGTGTTTTCCTGCCTGATCTTGTGTGAGAACAGATAATGCTGTGCCATCGCGTTCAGTGACAAAAAGTGTAAAAGGTTTGCTGTAACATGGTGTCGCTAAAACTGGTGCTTGACATAGAGCTTTCTTCAATTCATCAAATGCAAGTGTATGTTCATGAGTCCAAGGGAGGACAGTCGAAGTCGCTGCCTCCTGTGTTGTCAACTGTAGGAGTGGTTTGGCTAGATATGCATACTGGGGAATCCATTGTCTGCTGTAAGAAGTGAGGCCAATGAAGGCCCGTACTTCCTTTTGTGTCTTGGGCTGTGGAAGATGTGCAATTAACTGAACGCGGTCTGGTGTCAACTGTCTACCCCTCTTGGACAGCAAGTGTCCAAGGTATACCACTTGCTGGGCACAGAATTGTAACTTTGAAGGGGACATTTTGTGTCCCTTTTCTGCCAGGAAGTATAAGACTGTCAGTGATGCACGTTCACAGTCTCGTT
Organism: Lissotriton vulgaris; assembly: GCF_964263255.1. NCBI lineage: Eukaryota > Metazoa > Chordata > Amphibia > Caudata > Salamandridae > Lissotriton > Lissotriton vulgaris. Next base: position 840,652,523 of record NC_141687.1, on the reverse strand, counting down.
CCGTCCGTGCTGTAATCAAAAGATCATCAACGTATTGGAGCAGTGCGGTATTAGTAGGCATGTGAATACTGTCTAGTTGTCTTTTTAATGCTTGACTGTAAATACTAGGACTTTCTGTGAACCCTTGAGGAGCTCTCGTAAATTTGAAGCTTCGGCCATTTAAACAGAATCCGAAGAGATATTGGCTCTCCGGATGGATTGGGACACTAAAGAAGGCGTTCTTGAGATCAATTACAGTGAAGAACGTCGCTTCGGAATCAATGGCAGTCAATAGCGAAGAAATGTCTGGGACCACTGGGTACTGTGGTATTATGCATTTGTTCAATTCTCGGAGGTCAATCACTAGTCTGTAGACCGGTGGTGCATTCGGGTCAGTTCGTTTAAGAATCGGAATGATAGGAGAATTACATACATTGGAGTCAGTTTCTACAACCACTCCTTGTGCAATGAGTTCGTCAACAATTTTCAGTAATGCAACTACAGCATCAGGGGGTAACTTGTATTGTCGGATTCGTGACAGTACAACTCCTTGCTTGAGTGTGACACGGTATGGTGTAATGTGCATGTAACCTACATCAGTCGGACCTTGCGCCCATAAATGCTGTGGTACATTTTGAAGTCTGGGGTCAAAATCTCTCAACACATAATGTCCTTTAAAATCACGTAAAAACAATCTCACTCCTTATGGAGAACAACAAATCACTGCTCCTAGTTCTTTAAATATTTTTATACCAAGCAAGTTTTCTGGACATGATTTCGTAAGCAACAAGTCTGTAGTACGGGACAATGGACCAACTCCTAGGGAAACTGGCTTTGACACTTCGTTAACAATAGGCTTTCCTGAAAATCCCAGGGAAATATTCTGTGAGCCTGAGAGGGGTGCCCCTGGAACCTCGTCATGACTGATGGTAGTTCTGCTCGCCCCTGTGTCAATCAGAAATTTTCTGTCTTTCCCCAATACATGACTATGTACATAGGGACCCTCTTGATCTACAGGAACCTCAATAAGGGGCAAGCCAACCTCCCTCTCTAGGCTGTTTCATGAGTACTGTTGATAATCAGGGTAGTCTGACTGTGCATACTGGTACATTTGTTGCGTGACATGTTGTGTGGCAGAAATGGGTTGAGGTACAGCTACTGTCTGTTGCGTGTTCTGTGGTTGCGTATTGTGCGGAACGTTATCCTGTCTAGGAGGACGCGGTCTTTCTTTCGTCTTGCCTGTGGCTATATTGTGTTTCAGGACAGCACATTCATTTATATAGTGACCTGGCTGTTTACAGTAGTTACAGTTCCCTTTGACAGGTGCCGCGCCTTTTTATGGCCATCGGCTGGAACTGATTGAGCGACTAGTACTTTCATTTTCGTATCTTTCATGCGTCTCTTTTCGTGTTCCTGTTCTTCTCTAATTCGGTTCTGGTGATACTGTAACATTTGTAACATTTGGGAAGGGCTATTTGCTTGCCAGGTACTCTCAACCTTCAGTACTCTATTTTTGATCTGGGGTGAGGAATTTTCTACTAATTTGGTTACAAAAAGATGTGGGTACGATTCACTACTTGTCTTCAGGCCACTATTAATAAGAAAACATTTTTCGAATCTAGAATAAAAATCACTAGTGTTTTCATCTTGTTTCTGTTTACAGGCTGAAATAGCGTCCCAATCTTCCTTTTTAGTAGTCAATAATCTCGGCAAGACCTGTATCAATAGCTCGGGTAATTCTTTAGCTTTTTCCGAAAGACCAATACCAGGGGCTCGTGTTTTATCTTCGTCTTCTAATTCTGTCCAGTTAATCTTTTTCTCTCCCACCTCCCATTCTTTCTCTTTAAGTTTTCCGTAAATGCCTACTGGCAATAGTACTTTCAACATTTTAATGATATCAGCGTATGTATACTCCCCCATACGGAGCATGTCGTTTAATTCACGGTGGAACCCTGCTGGGTCTTTATCGTGACAGGGCAGTAATTTCTTCATTTCCAATAATTCCATTTTAGTCAATGGGGTGTAAACGAATACTCGTTGAAGCACACCCCCGTTAGTCTTAACGGGATGAACCTCTCGTAGGGGTTCTGTCTGTCTATGTAAAAGGTCTTTCTTTCACGATGTGGGGCAGTAACCAAGTGCGAGGTCAGAAAAGTCAAGTATTTATGTCGTTGATCTAGAATGACATTAATTAATTCGGTACCTAGGCCTCTCCATCTTTCCAGGAGTAAGTCGTCCAGTATTTTATACAAGGGACCTGGATCAGAATGTTGACTCTCATACAAAGTGATGAGATGCTGGGTCATGTAAATACCAGCTAAACGCTGTTCTTCCGGAGGAAGACTCAAAAATGTTTGCGCTACTATATCATCTTTATATATGTTAGAATTACAAGCCCATTGTACTGCTGACCGGGCTAGTTCCTGGTCATGCATAGTACTAAGTTCACTATAACCTACTCGTTTTCTCAGTGCTTGCTCAGTAGCTTGGAATAAGTGCTCAAGAGAATATCGTTCTGGTATTGGAGAGAGAGAACGTTTATTGTAATCTTGGCGTATGGGTCTATCAAACGGTCTTGCCCTACCTACATAATGTATTTTATTCATTTCCCCTGTTACTATATCATCGTCCTCTGAGACTTCATCGTCTTCTTTCTCGGCTTCCTTTTCGGCTTGTTCTTTCTTGTGTATATCAAGAATTTCTTTACGAATTTTCCTGTACATACTTTCTACACAACTCTGTTTATCATGTTTACCCATAGCTATATTGTCACTCCAGTTCAGCATACTTTTAGTTACTTCTTTGTCTGGCTGGTCTCGTTCCCTGATCAAACAATTAACCAAAAACTGTAAGAGCATGCGTTGAAGCTCCACTTTTCTATGTGCCATGGCCTCTTGGATACTTTCTGGTCCCTCCCCCGTTCTAATGAAGTGGTATATTTTGTCTAAGTGGTCTCCCATGTCTGGCAAAGTAATCAAATAGTCGGCAACGCGTCTTAAACGTATTGAGTATATGAGCATTGAACCCTCATCTGGTACTGGATCATATATACAATCAGTAAGGTACTGTCTAAGGGTTGCGTATGTCGCTGGCTTTGGCGTGTGTTGTAGTGCTATATCTCGTAGTGATCGTTTTATTTGTGGTGGGGTGGAGGGGCCCCCTCCCGCTGCTCCTAGACTTGAGTCGCCTTGACTTGAGTCGGCTTTTACTGCCAGCGCTGCCGCTGGTAATGCAGGTTGATCTTGTGTTACGGGTGGTTGCAATTTAAAAGGGTTGGTAGGGACGGTGGCAGGAGGATTAGTAGGAGGATTAGTAGGGTTGTCAGGAACGATAGGGTTGGGAGGAGGTACATTTACATATTCTGGAGCAGCGTCATCTAAATAGGAGGAAAGAAAAATGTCCGCTGCGGTCTGTTTATGACTACGGAGTTTAGTTGGGATCAGTGGTGGCGGTAAGTTACTGGGTACTTCCGGGGTCACTCTAGGTAGGCCCTCGGCGAGAAGGGGGTACATGCCTTTAATAAGGGCATTTCTTTGTCTGTCTAATTGTTCTGCTTTAACTCGTTCACCTTCTTCCTTGAGCTCTTTTTCTTTGGCTTTTTCTGATGCTTCTCTACTTCTCTCTGCTTTGTGCATTTCTTTCTCTGTTCTTCTATGCGCTTCTTTACGCCACAATTCTATGGCATCTTTCTGGGATTGTCTGGCTTTCTTTTTCCATAGTGCTTCCTCTACTCTCATGATGCAATCAGCATCCCATGTCCCTGAGACAGGCCATCTATATTTCTCTTCCAGATCCTTCGTGTAATCTACCCATAAGTCTAAGTACAGTATGGCATCTAAGCCATGCTTGTGGTACATAAAATGTCCAGGAGTGTCCCTGGGCGGGACGGGAACTGCCTCTTCGAGTATCCCTTTCCTGGTTCCTATCTGACGTAATTTCGAAAACAACGGCATGGTTGAACTAACTTAAACGAAAACACAATAAGCACAATAATAGACTGTAAACAATCATTCATACCACAACATTAAAACATTAAGAACAGATACATTGAAAAACACAATCCTGAGAATCTTACAATAAACCTCGTTTACTGGATGCACTGCTAGAACAGTACAGTCATACCGGTCTCATAAAGAGACACGTCTTTACCGCATCCACCTAAATGGACACGTCTGGACCGGATCTGTGTACCCAGACCCGTCTTGACCGGGCACAAATAAATGAACCCGTCTATATGCGTTCCCAACAACTGTACTCACCGGGAAGCAAAACTGAAGGCCTCGGAAACTCGATACTGGACTGGACTGCTACGGCTTCTTGCTGCGCATGCGCCTCGGAACAGGTGGGCCTCGGGATACCTCGGACCTTGCTCTCTCGGCTTGGGCTCTGGTCGGGATGGTCCGCAATCCTCACCGCCTCGTGTGGATGCCTCGTCGCAGTCTCTGTCTCCTCCGTGGGCCGGAGGGAGTTAGCAGGAAAACCCGCGGATGTGCACAGAATGGGTCCGTCGCGGCTGCAGAAGGGGTCAGGGGGCTGTGCTTACATCGCCGGCGCGTGGGGAAGGGGACTCGTCCCTATTCGGGCGCCAGATTTATGTGGTAAATAAAATTACCCAGACATAATTTCTATACATTAATAAAGAATAAGGATAGCTCATAAAATGAGAGGCAGAGTCCGTGGTGTCCGAGTTAAAAGGGCTTTATTTCAATGGCTCGAGCCAGATGGAGAATCGGGTTGCATCACCACTAAGGTTCAGGAAGGGATATCACATATTTTATTAACATCACACATTATATATAGTAAAACCATACAATTGTAATGAATACAGTAGGCGGAACACTCCAGGCGGAGCAATGTGGAAAGAGAGAGATAAGAACACATGGGCGTAAAAGAAGGCGTGTAAGGAGGCGTACACGTAGGTGTGCACTTGATGAGTCATAGGTGTGTCATAGGTGGGTGGATGCATAGAGGAGGACTGCAGGATCCGCAGAAATCTTTAACCTACATGTGCGCGCAACTGGTCATGAGGTGGAATTGACGTGTAACTGGGGAAAGCTGGGGGCTGTGACTTTAGCACTAGTAGAGGAATCTGGAGTCTGGGATGTCAGAACGACCTGCACCTTTGGCACATCCGATATCTTGTGTTTGGAGGATGTATTGTCTGAAGTAAAGGTCTCTCGAGTAAAAGCTGTTCATCACTAAATGCTAGTGTGCGTATATATTTCTTCGTGCATTACGCGGGGGCCATGGGCCTACTATGGCAACGGGTTCAGTAAATAACTTGCATGGAGACAGGAAGGCTAGGCCCTATGCTCTGCAGGCGGGAAATGTTTACCTCTTTCACTAGACTGGAATGTGTTTTTGCGGAGGCTGAACAGATAACTGTAGGCAAAATACCGTCTTGGCAGGCAGGCCAGGCCGGGCACCTCTCGGCTGGGCAGGGAGTAAGGGAGAGGTCAGGGATGCATACCTAAACTGCAGCTTTCAGAGACAGAAGAGGCTCGGAGCCTGGATTCAGGGCCTGGCTCGGCTGGGCCACAAAAACGTGTGCTTCTCGACATTTAAACGTGTGCCATGTAAATGCATTGGCAACGTAGGCCACAGTGCAGAATTAACGTCTCATTCATGGAAGGCCTAATAGCTGACATGCTAACATTAGACGGAAATGCAGAGGCATTATTATGACAGGCACGGGAAGGGAATTATATGATAACATGGACATACATGGGGCATAGGTACATGGATAGGGTGCAAGTGGGGGGACACACTGACCACATAAAATTTCTGTTTCCTCACTATGGTGGAATGTCTTCAGAGGTTTCTGAGGTTCTGTTCCAGGCATTACCCTTTGGAATCATATTTGCCCCAGGGGTATCGCCGAGATAATGGAGTCATCTGTTGCCATGCTACATCTGTAAGACTGGCATGTCCTTCCATACCTGGCCAACTGGTTTCTTCATGCTTCATCAACAGAAGAAGCTCTGGGCAGTTGGGAAGTTGCTCAGAGCTGTCTGGTTCAAGGACCGCTCCTCCATCTTCAGAGGTGTCAACTGATTTCTTCAGAGGACAGAATTATAATGGCATCCACTTCAAGACAGAGGTGGGGACGGCGTGCCTTCCAACAGAGACAACAGAAAGATTAACAGCCTCATTTAGAGTTTGCCTGATGGGATCCTCTGTCACAAACAATGTAAACGTCTCTTCACCCATATTACAACTGCATTACATCCAAAGCACTTGTATTGCGGCAAATAGAAATCTGCCACGTTTGTGATGGAGCAGCCTGTCTGGCAAACTCTGTAGAAGACTCTAAGACTGGTATTTCCTCCTTGATAGCCCATCAGCAAGTTCCAGCACATCTCTGGGCAAGAGCGCAGGGAAACACGGCCTCATGTGTGTTTCTCATCCCTTACCATGTCTTTATTTTCCTCAACGGCTGGTACCTCTTCTTGACTGACTTCAACCTGATCTACCTTTGGTAGTATCATAAGATGTCCGTGCAAAGGAATGAGGAGCAAAATTATGGGATTTTGCTATTCAACAGGGAGGAAAACTCAAGGATAGTCAGCTCTCGTAATACTGGAGGCAACTGTTCCTCTACAATAGTCTATTATAACCCTTTCTAACATATCAACATATGCTTGTTCAAACAGCTAAGCTGGTGACTATGGCCTATAAAACGAGGTGAGGTTACTGAATCATAGTCTTTCAATCCAGTGACAATGAAGCCTGGGTGGAACTTCATTTGCTATCGCTGAAGACTGTCCACATCAAAGGTCAAGGCAACCACCAGTCAGACAGGCTGAGCTGAGTATTCCTCTCATCTCCATCCCCTAGATGTATTTACGTCTCCAGAGAAAACACAACTTCCCAGGATGTGCTCTAGATATCCTGCTCCAGTGTCTTGTTGATGGAGCATCTGTTGCCCAAGCCTGAGGACATGGGATCTCTGAACAAAATGTCAGAAGCATTACATTAGTAGCAGACGCAAACATGTCCATCCAAGGTGATCCAAAGTGAGCAAAGATGCAACTGAACTGATAGATGGTAAGACACTGAGAAAGGAAGATTCTGGCTGGCTGTCTGCCCGGAAGTTCAACCGACCTTGAATCTATACTGCTCCCAGAGCCAGGAGATTGGACTCTGCCAACATAAAGATTTGTTCTGCTGCTTGATCAAATTCCCTGCAGCTGGTACCACTTTGGTAATTTAGATAACGCCTCGCGACCATATTGTCTGTCCTCCATAACACATTGGCCCATTCCAGATGAAAGACAAAAGCCAGCAGAGCCCTCCAAACTGCTGAAAGCTCCTGCCAATTGGAAGAGTGGAGAGTCTCTGCCTGATTGCATGGCCCACTTGCTTTCATCTCCCTCAAAGTCGTGCCCCAACCCCAGAGGTTAGCATCTGTGGTCAAAATAAGTAGAACTGGATACTGTAGTGAACCCCACAAACAATTGTTCTTCCAACAACCACCAACACAACTTCTGTTTGATTTCTGGAGTTACCTGGATTAGAAACTCATAATCCCTTGCAGCTGAGGACCAGCATGACAGGATAAGATTCACTACTGGTTTACATATGATTCTGAGCCCAAGGAACTATTGCTGTTGTGGCAGCCAACAATCCTTGAATTCTCAACCAAGTTCGTGCTGTTGCAGACGACTGGGCTAACAGGTGAAAATGGTTTGGAGAATGGATTATATTCTTAGTGCAGGCAGGAATACACGGTCCAGCTGAGTATTGATGCATTCGCCAATAAACATCTTTTCTTGAGAAGGATGGAGGCAGGACTTCTGGTAATTGACCATGAATCCCAGGTGCTGAACAGCTTTTATCCCCACTTTCACATTCTTCGGGCCTTGGAAAAGAAGAAGCAGACAACAACCAATCATCAAGATATGGAAAGGTAGTGATACCAACTAAATGCAACTGGAGCCAATACATTGGTGAAAACCCTTGGAGATATATCCAGTCCAGACTACAGCGTTTGAAATTGGAAGTGCTAACCTTGTTCCGCAAATCAAAGAAACTGTTGACTGGAATGACGGATTGGGACATGGAAGTGTGCATCCTGGAGATCCAATGTTACCAGAAATGTGTCCTTTGCCAACAGCGAAATGATCGTCTGCAGGGAAATAATTTTTATTGTCTCTACTGACTTGTTCAGATCTCTAAAATTCAGGACTGGCCTCAGTTTTCCGTCATGCTTGGGCACCAAAAAAAGAGTTGAATAAAGGCATTGTCCCTTTTGGTTCCTCAAGGACCGGAAGGATAGCTTTCTTTTGCAAGAGTTCTTGTATCTCCAAAGGGATCTCTTGAGCCCTTGTATTGTTTTTTGGCCACAGTGAAGATTTGAAATGTCTCTGGGAAGGGGTTGGAAAAAAGAATCCTGTAACCATCCCTTATAATTTGGAAGGCCCAATGGTCCTACCCAAATTCTTCCCAATGATGAAAAAAGAGTGTGTGTCTTGCCCCATCTCCGGATAGTCATGTTTGTGGGTGCTCTGAGGTACTGGAGATTTCTGGCCGGGATTTAACTACATAGGCCACACACCTGTTAGAGACACCCTCCTCCTCCCCTCCCCCTCCCCACACACACACACTTATTCGTCCTAGCTTCTACCTAAAGCCATGGGTAGACGGACAAAATATAGTATAAGAGATCTCGTCCAGCCCAGGGATGTAACAAACGCCCCCGCAGCCCCCGCGGTGTGGGGGGTCCCACTCTCTTCAGTAAATTAAGGGGGCCCCCTCAGCTCTTCAGTGAAAGCTGAAGCCTCCCCTCTGCCTCAAGGCAGAGAGGTGAAGGGTGCAAGGCAGAGGGGAGAAGGGTACAAGGCGGACGGGAGAAGGGTGCAAGGCAGAGAGGAGAAGGGTGCAAGGGAGAGGGGAGAAGGGTGAAAGGTGGAGAGGAGAAGGGTGCAAGGCAGAGGGGAGAATGGTGCATCGGGGAGGGGGAGAAGGGTTCAAGGAAGAGGGGAGAAGGGTGCAAGGAGGACGGGAGAAGGGTGCAAGGCAGAGAGGAGAAGGGTGCAAGGCAGAGGGGAGAAGGGTGAAAGGTGGAGAGGAGAAGGGGGCAAGGCAGAGGGGAGAAGGGTGCAAGGAGGAGTGGGAGAAGGGTGCAAGGCAGAGGGGAGAAGGATGCAAGGCAGAGGGGAGAAGGGTGAAAGGTGGAGAGGAGAAGGGTGCAAGGCAGAGGGGAGAAGGGTGCAAGGAGGAGTGGGAGAAGGGTGCAAGGCAGAGGGGAAAAGGGTGCGAGGCAGAGGGGAGAAGGGTGCAAGCAGAGAGGAGAAGGGTGAAAGGTAGTAGAAGGGTGCAAGGCAGAGGAGAGTAGGGTGCAAGGTAGAGGGGAGAAGGGTGCAAGGTAGAGAGGAGAAGAGTGCAAGGCAGAGGGGAGAAGGGTGCAAGGCAGAGAGGAGAAGGGTGCAAGGTAGAGAAGGGTGCCAGGTGGAGGGGAGAAGGGTGCAAGGCAGAAGGGAGAAGGGTGCAAGGCAGAAGGGAGAATGGTGCAACGGGGAGGGGTAGAAGGGTGCAAGGTGGAGGGGAAAAGGGTGCAAGGTGGAGAGGATAAGGGTGCAAGGCAGAAGGGATAAGGGTGCAAGGTAGAGAGGAGAAGGGTGCAAGGCAGAGGGGAGAAGGGAGAAGGGTGCAAGGCAGAGAGGAGAAGGGTGCACAGTGGAGAAGGGTGCAAGGCGGAGGGGAGAAGGGTGCAAGGCAGAAGGGAGAAGGTTGCAGGGCAGAGGGGAGAATGGTGCAACGGGGAGGGGGAGAAGGGTGCAAGGTAGAGGGGAGAAGGGTGCAAGGTGGAGAGGAGAAGGGTGCAAGGCAGAGGGGAGAAGGGTGCAAGGCGGACGGGAGAAGGGTGCAAGGCGGAGGGGAGAAGGGTGCAAGGCAGAGGGGAGAAGGGTGCAAGGCAGATGGGAGAAGGATGCAAGGCAGAGGGGAGAAGGGTGCAAGGCAGAGGGTAGAAGGGTGCAAGGCAGAGGGGAAAAGGGTGCAATGGGTAGAGGAGAAGGGTGCAACGGGGAGGGGAGAAGGGTGCAACGGGGAGGGGAGAAGAGTGCAAGGCAGAGGGAAAAGGGTGCAAGGCAGAGGGGAGAAGGGTGCAAGACAGAGACGAGAAGGGTGCAAGGCGGAGGGGAGAATGGTGCAAGGCAGAGGGCAGAATGGTGCAAGGTTGAATAGGGTGCAAGGCGGAGGTGGAGTTGGGTACAAGGGGGAGAAGGGTGCAAGGGGGAAGGGAGGAGGGGGAGAAGGCTGCAAGGGGGAGGGCGAGAAGGGTGCAAGGAGGATGGTGTTGAAGTTAAACATTTACCCCCTGGAAATATTTCTGCGGACGCCCATGGAATGCACACTACTTTGGGAGAGAGAGTGGAGAGAGAGAGTGGAGAGAGAGAGAGGGAGTGGAGAGAGAGAGAGAGAGAGAGAGAGAGAGAGAGAGAGAGAGAGAGAGAGAGTGGAGAGAGTGGAAAGAGAGTGGAGAGAGTGGAGAGAGAGTGGAGAGAGAGTGGAGAGAGAGTGGGTGGAGACAGTGGAGAGAGCAGTGGAGAGAGAGTGGGTTGAGAGGGTGGAGAGAGAGAGAGTGAGGAGAGAGAGTGGAGAGAGAGAGTGGAGAGAGAGTGGAGTGAGAGAGAGTGGAGCGAGATAGAGTGGAGAGAGAGTGGGGAGAGAGAGAGTGGGGAGAGAGAGAGTGGGGAGAGAGGAGAGTGGAGAGAGGAGAGGAGAGAGTAGAGAGAGAGGAGAGAGAGAGGAGAGGAGAGAGAGAGAGAGGAGAGAGAGAGTGGAGAGAGAGTGGCGAGAGAGAAAGTAGAGAGAGAGAGGGTGGATAAAGAGAGGGTGGAGAGAGAGAGTGGAGAGAGAGAGCGAGTGGAGAGAGAGGGAGAGAGGAGAGAGAGGGAGAGAGTGGAAAGAGAGAGAGAATGGAGAGAGAGGGTGGAGAGAGAGAGAGTGGAGAGGGAGAGAGTGGAGAGAAAGAGAGAGAGAGTGTGGAGAGTGTAGAGAGAGAGTGGAGAGAGTAGAGAGAGAGAGAGTGGAGAGAGAGTAGAGAGAGATGGGAGAGAGAGTGGAGAGAGAGTGGAGGGAGACAGTGGATGGAGACAATGGAGAGAGAGTGGAGAGAATGAAGAGAGAGTGGAGATAGTGGAGAGAGAGTGACTGACTGAGAGAGACTGGCTGACTAGGAGAGAGAGAGAGAGAGAGAGACTGACTGGTAGAGAGAGAGACTGACTGAGAGAGAGAAACTGACTGACAGAGAGAGAAACTGACTGACAGAGAGACTGACTGAGAGAGAGACTGACTGCCAGAGATTGACAGAGAGAGAGAGAGACTGACTGACAGAGAGAGTCACTGACTGAGAGAGAGAGACTGACTGATAGGGAGAGACTGACTGACAGAGAGAGAGAGACAGATTGACTGACAGAGAGAGAGAGAGAGAGAGAGAGAGTGGAGAGAGAGAGAAAGTAGAGAGAGAAAGTGGAGAGTGGAGAGAGAGAGTGGAGAGAGAGAGAGAGAGAGAGAGAGAGTGGAGAGAGAGTGGAGAGAGAGGGAGAGAATGGAGAGAGAGAGAGAGGGGGGAGAGAGAGAAAGAGATAGGCGAGAGAGAGAGAGTGGAGAGAGATAGAGAGTGGAAAGAGAGAGAGAGTGGAGAGAGAGAGTGTGTGTCTAGAGTGGAGAGAGAGTGTATAGAGACTGTAGAGAGAGTGTAGAGAGAGAGGAGAGAGTGGAGAGAGAGAGAGAGGGAGAGTGCAGAGAGAGAGAGAGAGGGTGGAAAGGGAGAGGAGAGAGTGGAGAGGGAGAGAGAGATAGAGTAGAGAGACAGAGAGGGAGAGTGGAGAGAGAGAGAGAGAGTGGAGAGAGAAAGAGAGTGGACAGGGAGAGAGAGTGGAGAGACAGAGAGAGTGGAGAGAGAGAGTGGAAGGATAGAGAGAGGGAGAGAGTGGAGAGAGAGAGTGGAGAGAGAGAGTGGAGAGAGAAAGAGAGTGGAGAGAGAGAGTGGAGAGTGGAGAGAGAGAGAGAGAGAGAGAGAGAGAGAGAGAGAGAGTGGAGATAGAGGGAGAGAGGAGAGAGAGGGAGAGGAGTGGAGAGAGAGAGAGAGAGAGAGTGGAAGGATAGAGAGAGGGAGAGAGTGGAGAGAGAGAGTGGAGAGAGAGAGTGGAGAGAGAAAGAGAGTGGAGAGAGAGAGTGGAGAGTGGAGAGAGAGAGGGAGAGAGAGAGAGAGAGAGAGAGTGGAGATAGAGGGAGAGAGGAGAGAGAGGGAGAGGGGTGGAGAGAGAGAGAGAGAGAGAGAGAGAGAGAGAGAGAGAGAGAGTGGAAAGAGAGAGAGAGAGAGGTGACAGAGAGAGAGAGTGGAGAGAGAGTAAAGAGAGAAGGGAGAGGGAGTGGAGGGAGAGAGAGTGGAGAGAGAGTGGAGGGAGACAGTGGAGGGAGACAATGGAGGGAGAGTGGAGAGAGAGTGGAGAGAGAGTGGAGAGAGTGGAGAGAGAGTGAGAGAGAATGACTGACTGAGAGAGACTGACTGACTAGGAGAGAGAGAGACTGACTGGTAGAGAGAGAGACTGGCTGACAGAGGAAGAAACTGACTGACAGAGAGAGAAACTGACTGACAGAGAGAGAAACTGACTGACAGAGAGAGAGACTGACTGACAGAGACTGACAGAGAGAGAGAGACTGACAAAGAAAGAGAGACTGACTGACAGAGAGAGTCACTGACTGAGAGAGAGACTGACTGATAGAGAGAGACTGACTGACAGAGAGAGACTGACTGACAGAGAGAGAGAGAGACTGACTGACAGAGAGAGAGACTGACTAAGAGAGTCACTGACTGAGAGAGAGAGAGACTGACTGAGAGAAACTGGCTGACTGCAAGAGAGAGAGAATGACTGACTGAGAGATACTGACAGAGGGAGAGAGAGACTGTCTGGAAGACTGACTGACAGAGAGAGACTGAGAGAGAGAGGCTGAGAGAGAGAGAGAGACTGACAGAGAGACTGACAGAGAGAGAGACTGAGAGAGGGACTGACAGAGAAAGGGACTGACAGAGAGAGACTGACTGACTAAGAGAGAGAGACTGACTAAGAGAGACTGATTGAGAGAGAGACTGACTGATTGAGAGACTGACAGAGAGAGAATGACAGAGAGAGACTGACAGAGAGAGACTGGAACTCTGACAGAGAGAGAAACTGACTGACAGAAAGAGAGACTGACTGACAGAGAGAGAGAATAGGAGAGAGAGAGAGACTGACTGACAGAGAGAGAAAGACTGATAGAGAGAGACTGACTGAGAGAGAGAGAGAGAGAGAGAGAGACTGGCTGACTGAGAGAGAGAGACTGACTGACTGAGAGAAACTGGCAGAGAGAGACTGTGAGAGACTGACTGATAGAAAGGGAGAGTCTAACTGACTGACAGAAAGTAAGAGAGAGACTGACTGAGAGAGAGACTGACAGACAGAGGGACTGACAGGGAGAGAGACTGACTGAGAAAGAGACTGACTGAGAGAGAGAGACTGACAGAGAGAGGGGACTGACAGAGAGAGAGACTGATTGACAGAAAGAGAGAGACCGACTGACTGACAGACTGACAGGGAGAGAGAGAAACTGACTAACTGACAGACTGACTGACTGACTGAAAGAGACTGACTTACTGAGAGAGACTGAATGACAGAGAGAGATAGACTGACTGACTGAGAGAGAGACTAAGAGAGAGAGAGACTGACTGACAGAGACTGACAGAGAGAGAGAGAGACTGATTGACTGACTGAAAGAGAGATACTGACTGACAGAGAGAGAGAGACTGTGAGGGAGAGAGAGGGAGAGAATGGAGAGAGAGAGAGAGGAGAAGGGTGCAAGGCAGAGGGGAGAAGGGTGCAAGGCGGACGGAAGAAGGGTGCAAGGCGGAGGGGGAGAAGGGTGCAAGGCAGAGGGGAGAAGGGTGCAAGGCAGATGGGAGAAGGATGCAAGGCAGACGGGAGAAGGGTGCAAGGCAGAGGGGAGAAGGGTGCAAGGCAGAGGGGAAAAGGGTGCAACGGGTAGAGGAGAAGGGTGCAACGGGGAGGGGAGAAGGGTGCAACGGGGAGGGGAGAAGAGTGCAAGGCAGAGGGGAAAAGGGTGCAAGGCAGAGGGGAGAAGGGTGCAAGACAGAGACGAGAAGGGTGCAAGGCGGAGGGGGGAAGGGTACAAGGCAGAGGGGAGAAGGGAGCAAGGCAGAGGGGAGAATGGTGCAAGGCAGAGGGCAGAATGGTGCAAGGTTGAATAGGGTGTAAGGCGGAGGTGGAGTTGGGTACAAGGGGGAGAAGGGTGCAAGGGGGAGGGGGAGGAGGGGGAGGAGGGGGAGAAGGGTGCAACGGGGAGGGGAGAAGAGTGCAAGGCAGAGGGGAAAAGTGTGCAAGGCAGAGGGGAGAAGGGTGCAAGACAGAGACGAGAAGGGTGCAAGGCAGGGGGGAAGGGTACAAGGCAGAGGGGAGAAGGGAGCAAGGCAGAGGGGAGAATGGTGCAAGGCAGAGGGCAGAATGGTGCAAGGTTGAATAGGGTGTAAGGCGGAGGTGGAGTTGGGTACAAGGGGGAGAAGGGTGCAAGGGGGAGGGGGAGGAGGAGGAGGAGAGGGAGAAGGGTGCAAGGGGGAGGGCGAGAAGGGTGCAAGGAGCATGGTGTTGAAGTTAAACATTTGCCCCCTGGAAACATTTCTGCGGACACCCATGGAATGCACACTACTTTGGGAGAGAGAGAGAGTGGAGAGAGAGAGTGGAGAGAGAGAGAGGGAGTGGAGAGAGAGAGAGAGAGAGAGAGAGAGAGAGTGGGGAGAGTGGAAAGAGAGTGGAGAGAGTGGAGAGAGTGGAGAAAGAGTGGGTGGAGACAGTGGAGAGAGCAGTGGAGAGAGAGTGGATGGAGAGGGTGGAGAGAGAGGGAGTGAGGAGAGAGAGTGGAGAGAGAGAGAGTGGAGTGAGAGAGAGTGGAGCGAGAGAGAGTGGAGAGAGAGAGTGGGGAGAGAGAGAGAGTGGGGAGAGAGAGAGTGGGGAGAGAGGAGGGTGGAGAGAGGAGAGTAGAGAGAGAGGAGAGAGAGAGGAGAAGAGAGAGAGAGAGAGGAGAGAGAGAGTGGAGAGAGAGTTGCGAGAGAGAAAGTAGAGAGAGAGAGTGGATAGAGAGAGGGTGGAGAGAGAGAGTGGAGAGAGAGAGCGCGTGGAGAGAGAGGGAGAGAGGAGAGAGAGGGAGAGAGTGGAGAGAGAATGGAGAGAGAGAGTGGAGAGGAGAGTGGAGAGAGAGAGAGTGGAGAGAAAGAGAGAGAGAGTGTGGAGAGTGTAGAGAGAGAGAGAGTGGAGAGAGTAGAGAGAGAGAGTGGAGAGAGAGTAGAGACAGAAGGGAGAGAGAGTGGAGAGAGAGTGGAGGGAGACAGTGGAGGGAGACAATGGAGAGAGAGTGGAGAGAGTGGAGGGAGAGTGGAGATAGTGGAGAGAGAGTGAGAGAGAATGACTGATTAAGAGAGACTGGCTGACTAGGAGAGAGAGAGAGAGAGAGAGAGAGAGAGAGAGACTGACTGGTAGAGAGAGAGACTGACTGAGAGAGAGGAACTGAATGACAGAGAGAGAAACTGACTGACAGAGAGACTGACTGAGAGAGAGACTGACTGACAGAGATTGACAGAGAGAGAGAGACTGACCGACATAGAGAGTCACTGACTGAGAGAGAGAGACTGACTGATAGAGAGAGACTGACTGACAGAGAGAGAGAGACAGATTGACTGACTGAGAGAGAGAGAGAGACTGACAGAGATAGAGACTGACAGAGAGTGGAGAGAGAGAGAGTGGAGAGAGAGAGAGTGGAGAGAGAGAGAAAGTAGAGAGAGAGAGTGGAGAGTGGAAAGAGAGAGTGGAGAGAGAGAGAGTGGAGAGAGAGAGAGAGAGAGAGAGTGGAGAGAGAGAGAGTGGAGAGTGGAGAGAGAGAGAGGGAGAGAGGGAGAGAGAGGGAGAGAATGGAGAGAGAGAGAGAGAGGGGGGGAGAGAGGAGAGAGAGAGAAAGAGATAGGCGAGAGAGAGAGAGTGGAGAGAGAGAGGGAGAGAGAGTGGAGAGAGAGAGAGAGAGAGAGAGTGGAGAGAGAGAGTGTGTGTCTAGAGTGGAGAGAGAGTGTAGAGAGACTGTAGAGAGAGTGTAGAGAGAGAGGAGAGAGTGGAGAGAGAGAGGGAGAGTGGAGAGAGAGAGAGTGGAAAGGGAAAGGAGAGAGTGGAGAGGGAGGGAGAGAGAGAGTAGAGAGACAGAGAGGGAGAGTGGAGAGAGAGAGAGTGGAGAGAGAAAGAGAGTGGACAGGGAGAGAGAGAGTGGAGAGATAGAGTGGAGAGAGAGAGAGTGGAAAGAGAGAGAGAGGGAGAGAGTGGAGAGAGAGAGTGGAGAGAGAGAGAGAGTGGAGAGAGAGAGAGTGGAGAGTGGAGAGAGAGAGAGAGAGAGAGAGAGAGAGAGAGAGAGAGAGAGGAGAGAGAGAGAGAGAGAGAGTGGAAAGAGAGAGAGAGGCGAGAGAGAGAGAGAGAGAGAGAGAGTGGAGAGAGAGTAAAGAGAGAAGGGAGAGAGGGTGGAGGGAGAGAGAGTGGAGAGAGAGTGGAGGGAGACAGTGGAGGGAGACAATGGAGAGAGAGTGGAGAGAGTGGAGAGAGAGTGGAGAGAGTGGAGAGAAAGTGAGAGAGAATGACTGACTGAGAGAGACTGACTGACTAGGAGAGAGAGAGACTGACTGGTAGAGAGAGAGACTGGCTAACAGAGGTAGAAACTGACTGACAGAGAGAGAAACTGACTGACAGAGAGAGAGACTGACTGAGAGAGAGACTGACTGACAGAGGGAGAGAGACTGACAGAGAAAGAGAGACTGACTGACAGATAGAGTCACTGACTGAGAGAGAGACTGACTGATAGAGAGAGACTGACTGACAGAGAGAGAGAGACTGACTGACAGAGAGAGTCACTGACTGAGAGAGAGAGAGACTGACTGAGAGAGACTGGCTGACTGTGAGAGAGAGAGAATGACTGACTGAGAGATACTGACAGAGGGAGAGAGAGAGACTGTCCGGAAGACTGACTGACAGAGAGAGACTGAGAGAGAGAGAGAGAGAGAGACTGACAGAGAGACTGACAGAGAGAGAGACTGAGAGAGGGACTGACAGAGAAAGGGACTGGCAGAGAGAGATTGACTGACTAAGAGAGAGAGACTGACTGACTAAGAGAGAGAGACTGACTAAGAGAGACTGATTGAGAGAGAGACTGACTGATTGAGAGACTGACAGAGAGAGAATGACAGAGAGAGACTGACAGAGAGAGAGACTGGAACTCTGACAGAGAGAGAAACTGACTGACAGAAAGAGAGACTGACTGACAGAGAGAGAGAATAGGAGAGAGAGAGAGACTGACTGACAGAGAGAGAAAGACTGATAGATAGAGAGAGACTGACTGAGAGAGAGAGACTGGCTGACTGAGAGAGAGAGAGGGTCTGACTGACTGCGAGAAACTGGCAGAGAGAGACTGTGAGAGACTGACTGACAGAAAGGGAGAGACTGACTGACTGACAGAAAGTAAGAGAGAGACTGACTGAGAGAGAGACTGACTGACTAAGAGAGAGAGAGACTGACAGAAAGAGAGAGATAGAGAGACAACAGAGAGAGAGACTGACAGGCAGAGGGACTGACAAGGAGAGAGACTGACTGAGAGAGAGACTGACTGAGAGAGAGAGACTGGCAGAGAGAGAGGTTGATAGAGAGAGGGACTGACAGAGAGAGGGACTGGTAGAGAGAGGGACTGACAGAGAGAGAGAGACTGGCTGAGAGAGAGAGACTGACAGAGAGAGAGACTGATTGACTGACAGACTGACAGGGAGAGAAAGAAACTGACTGACTGACAGACTGACAGACTGACTTAGTGACTGAGAGAGACTGACTGACTGAGAGAGACTGAATGACAGAGAGAGATAGACTGACTGACTGAGAGAGAGACTAAGAGAGAGAGAGACTGACTGACAGAGACTGACAGAGAGAGAGAGACTGATTGACTGACTGAAAGAGAGATACTGACTGACAGAGAGAGAGAGACTGTGATGGAATTGGGGTCAAAGTGTGTATGAAGCAATGCAATGCCTCTTAAGATTGCTATTGTCTACTAATAAAAATGTATTATCAAAATGTGCTCTTTGTAGTTACATCTGCTTTTGAAATACTGCATTGTCGCATTGTCTATTGTTTTAAAACGGAAACGAGACGGAGCAGTGGATGCACTTTTGTCAAAACTGAACGATGAGTGGGTCCGATGTTGTATATCATGACAGGAGTCTGCATCAGGAAACCCACCTAAAATTGGGCAAACTTCCCCGGCGTACTGATGGCAGGGACCCTGTAAGGAATGGACCACCACCTATGATAGCCTGCTGCAGGGCTTTAAGTGGGGAAAAACTGGGGGTGCTCTAAAAGGGGTGTGGCCTATCCGAGTAGGGGCGTGGTCTAAACCAAGATAACTAGCATTGTGTGCTTAAGAGAATCATGAAGTCGCATCCAGTAAAGGATAATAAAATAGGCAAACAAGTATATTTATTAAGTATAAGCCATAAAATACCAAACACTTTAAAAAAACATTTGCTATTTCCAAACGTAGAATTTAAAAACCATCTTCACTAAAGGATGTGTTATTAAATTCTGAGTTCAGTCAGAGGCGCAACTAGAGCCAAATTTCGGGGGGGGGGGGGCTAAAAAAAAATGTCAGGGGGGGCTGAATCTTTAAGCAATAGTCAGAGTGGAGCTGCAGGGGCTCTTAGAAGAGGTAAGACAACAACAGCTCTTCATTAATATGCAAATGGTCTTTTAAAGACCTGTGAAGTGCTCGGGGGAGGCTGTGTGTGTGCCCGGGAAACGTCTCATCCCGGGCTGCCACACATGACGGGGGGGGGGTGCTGAAGCCCTTTGAGTCCAATGGGTGTTGCGCGCCTGAGTTCAGGGATACCAGATTGCATATGTCTATCTTGCCGTCATGGGAAGATCTGCAGGTAAACATGTCACTAAGAATTCCCCATGTTATCCTATGGGCAAGATAGCCTTTCAATAGTGAAAAACGAAATTGGCAGTATTTCACTATCAAGACATGTTACCAACACTAGTAACACCAAACAAAAACCGGGACGTCTGCTCACCCTACCTTTGACCTTTGAGGCCCGAAAATAGAGCCCCCTAGAGCCCCCTTTCGAGGCCCTCCAAAAAAAACTGGGGGGCTCAGCCCCCCATAAACCCCCCCCACTTAAAACCCTGGCCTGCTGGCAGACTAAGCCCAACCTTTGACTCTACCATCCAGTGTTACTTATAACGGCTGTATTGGTGACAGTGGCGTAACAATAGCCCCGCATCCCCTGCAGTATGGCGGGTCGCTGGCCTGAGAGCTCTAGACTGACATGGAGAATGGGGGGGGGGCCTCCATGTAGTTTGCAGGGGGGCCCCCTCACGTTTCGTTATGCCCAGGGCTTTAAGTGGGCCGTGTCTCAAGGGGTCTGAGCACCGGCAGTTTTTTAAAGGTGGCCTCGAAACGGGTCTCTATCGGGCTCTGTTTTGAGCCCTGGCACAGGCTCTCCGTTTTTTTTTCCGGACTGCAGTGACAGTTTGCTGTCACTGCAATGCGGAAAAAAGTGCCAGGGCGCAAAACAGGCAGATAGAGACCAGTTTCGAGCCAGCAATCACATCGATGTTCGCTGCCCACACTGCTCACTTCTCACTGGTGGAGAAGTTACAGCATGACGGAATGCATGGTGAGCGTTGTAGGGGAAGGGAAATCCTTTAAAGAGAGTAATTTTCTTTCTGGATTTCCCTTCTCTTTTTGAAAACGCAAGAGCAGCAACATTGTGGTAGGGTCACCAGGGCTTTAATTCAAAGCGTTTTCATTATTATATGTAACGAGCCCTGGTTGCAGCTTATTTATCTTATACAACTAATAACCACTGACAAAACCAATAGTGCTTACTTTTTGTAGGTATGATGTTACTTGTCTCACATATCTGGATGCAATGACAGAAACAGCAAAATACAAGTCGGGCGGGACACTATGCTAAACACAGATTTTTAGCAAGTGTTTTAAAGCCACGCCCCTAATTGCACTGGCCACGCCCCTTTGAGAGACCCCCCATTTTTTTCATCCCACTTAAAGCCCTGGTTATGCCACTGGTCCAGCCTCATTGGCCCGGAGGTCAGAGGTGGACTGGACGTGAGCCAGGCCTTTACTATTTATTGCTGTTTTTTCCTGTTGTTTTTGTATGCCCGCGTGGGCTGTGAAACAAATGTAAAGGGGGTATTTTTATTGTTCCTCTTGTTGAGTGCTTCATTAATATTTTAATGTAGCAAATTAAAAGCACAACCGGTAAAATTAGCGCCGCTGGACACTCATTCAAGAAATTCAGACGGACGGAAAAAACCTCCAGGTGTTTTTAGGTTTGCAGTCGGCATGTGGAAGCAGCAATTACTGAGCAAGGAGCAGTAGAAATCTGGTTAGAGCCACTTCAGTCTGCCCTGGCCGGGGGGACCAGTTACACAGAGAATACCACTTTGTTTAGGATCAGTGCGAGCTCGCCAATAACAGCGGCTTTCCAGTAAGAACTGGACGCCGTGGGAAGCGTCTTGAATCCACCACGGTGACGCAGGCACATAAGTGACTGTGGTCTCCTTTCTTGTGCTGGAAATTGAAAAGATTTACTAAGGGATACCACAAATTGCTCGGAGTTCCACTGGGAAGGGGGCGAGGACAGGGTCATAGGCGCAGAAGGGGGTGGAGCCAAGTAGAGTCCGCCTGCTGATCGCTGTTAAATTGCAAGTATGTTGTTTTAGAAAAAGTGTCCACAAATAATTTGAAACGTGAAAAAATATGATTGTTAGGATGTTCTGGCTTACCTTACGATCACAAATAGATTGCATTTCATGCTAGCCTGTGGGGTTAAGGCACCTGCTGTTCAAATCAATGTGTATCTACCAAGTCTCATGGTATTTTATGGGCAAAGCAACTAAGGTGGTTAATGCACTTGCCAAATAGATCTTGTGCACTCTCAAGCCAGAGGAGTAAATGGTGATAGGAAAGTTTGGAGGAGGAATGTGACTGTTGTAGAGCACTGTATGTGTTACCAGGTGAGTGGGTGAGCTGGTTTCCTGCAGACATCCTTGTGAACAATGCAGGCGACAAGTTCCAGTTTTAGTCAGATTGCTCATGCTGTTATGCACTTGTGGAAAACAGTTGCATGCAACCTGCAAGGTTTATATTGAATCCTTTTAGGTTTTAACTCTTTCATTGTTCCATAGATTGATACAATGAGTGCCACTGAGATATGTAGTAGTAATTAAAAAAAAGTATTCCTACACAGCAATATTTTGTGCTGTCTGCTATTCGGGTCATCATAATTAGTGTAATTGCACACTTCACTCACAGTCTGAGTGTAAACCACTCTTCGGCTTCATCTCTCTGCTGACTTCAGACTGTGTTGTTCTTACTCCCTAAAGGGCGGCTTGAGGGTCCAGCTCAAGTCTGGCAGAAGGAGCAACTTTACTGTACACGAGGAGGACCTGAGAGCTGAGTGTTGGCAGAAGAAAAGAACCTCAAAACCTGTGTCTCATTGCGGGAACACCCCAGACATACTTCGGATCCTCTGGATGTGTGTCGGGCCACAGTTCCAGTCAATCACTGTGTCGGACCCAGATCCCGGTTCTAGGATAGGAGAACCTGCAGGAACCAGAATCCATCAAGTCGTCGCCCGTCTTCCTCGCCTCAGTCCTTACTGGGTAACCTAGGACCATGGTCCGGAAGACCTGAACTCGGAGTAATGAAGATTACCAGTGGGTGATGGGGCCATTACCTCCTCACCATTCTTCCTCGCCTCTGTCCTTACTGGGTATCTCAGACCATGATCAGGAAGACCTGAACTCAGAGTAATGACGATTATCAATAAGTGATGGGGCCATTACCTCCTCGTACGCCTTCTTCACCTCGGTCCTTTCTGGGCAACCTAGGACCATGGTCAGGAACAGAAGACCTGAACCTAGAGTAATGAAGATTACCAATGGGTGATGGGGCCATTACCCCCTCGTCCGCCTTCTTCACCTCAGTCCTTTCTGGGCAACCTAGGACCATGGTCAGGAACAGAAGACCTGAACTCGGAGTAATGAAGATTACCAGTAAGTGATGGGACCCTAACGTCCTCGCCCTTCTTCCTCGTCTCAATCCTGGGTTACCCATCAATGACTGTGACGAGAAAGACCTGAACTCAGGGTGATGAGGATGACCTGGCAGCTGTTCCCACTCTATTCTAGCACTGTGTACTGCTCACACTATATGCCTGTAGTCTTTTTATCATGTAGGTTTTATGTGTAGTAAAAAGTGCTAAATTTAGGGCACTCAGACTAACATCCTCGTTAGCATTGTGATGTCATCGCACTGCCAGAGTACCACACTGCCCATGAGTGGAAACTTCTCCCAATGTTCAGCTGTGCCAGATTCCTACACTGCCCATCTGTACAAGCTTTTCACACTGGCTAAGTGCCAGCTTCTTACACTGACCCAATTATCCAAGCCCCTGTGCCTACTCCTCCCACAGCACACTGAGTGCTCCAGGCCCATTCTTCAGGCAAATTGAGGTTCCTTTTTAGGTTGAGCATTCGAGACCTCTTGGTATATACTTTAGTGTATACTTATATATTAGTATATACTTATATGTGTATGTACTTTGTGGGCTCTGGAGATCAGCCCTATAACTTGGCTGCTTCCGCGTAGGTACTTTTTTTTCTGTTCAACTGCCTCTATTTAACTGTCTTGATAGAAAACGACCAGCAGAGGTCTGTAAAATACCAGAATCACTTTAGCATGATGTAGATTCCAGTCCATAGAAATTGTCTTCCACGAGCACCCATAGACAATAAAAAAAAATTCAAATCTCGTATTTTCAGTGATATGACCACCGAAGGCCCTGATTGTATATTAAAAACAAAGCTTTGGACTATACCATTTCTCGCTGAAAGGCAATATTTATCTCCATGTGTTCCCAGACCTGGCGTGTCACGCAGTTTGGTGCTTACTTCCCCGTCATGTTAAAGAACGGTAGATGTTTCAGCAGCCATGCGAATGTGCTGCAAAGCTAAATACATATAAGGTCCCAAAGGCGAGACCGATTGCATTGCAAATGCATGTTGATTGTAGCACCAGTTTCCTCTTTATTTCTAATCGCTCGAGGCCAGAGTGTCCTCTAAAACCTCTCCCGATCTCCATGGGGATTGCTTTAATCAGCAGGCAAGCATCTACGTGGTGTTTCTAGTGCTCATGTAAACACTTACACAATATTGTCAGGGGTGGAGCCCACCTCTAAGAACTGCAATTTGAGCTCTGACTCCTGGAGAGGGAAGATAGCTTTACCCAGCAACTGATTGAATTGAAAGGCTGCGTTTCTCCGAGTAGCTGTGTCCAGTCTGAGAGGCCATGTCTCTGAAAGGACAGAGGTAACATACACTTCTGAGTAATTAACACTTTTGAGTAAGTTTAGTACGTTTTGTTTATTCACAAAAAATTAGTAGGTTCAAAGGTTCAAAATAAGCTTTATTCGATATTTAGAAAAAATATCATATAAGCATAAGCATACATTATTATAGAAAATTTAAAAAAGCATTATAATGACAAACAAAAAAAAAAACGATTTCAGTTAAAAGGAGTTATCCAATAGTCAGAAGGCGGTTAAAAATCACTGATAAGGGAACTATTTAGAAAGGACATTTTAAAACAACAAATTAAAAACAGCAATAATTGTTATGTCCCATATCGGTCTGAAGTTTCCCAAGACCTTTGTGTTCTTGATATCTGGGTGGGTGGAAAGCTCGGATAAAAGTCATGCAAATCCCAGATGCGAATTTGGCCATCCCCCTGTTTATACTTGCAGGAACGTAAGTAAGGGGTTGTTTTCCTTTGTTTGAACCTAATTAGGACCAGGTCCCCTGGAATGTCTTTTGGCAGAGTGCCCAACCACCCCACCCTCCTAACGCTTAAGATCCCCCCATCTAGGTCAGGTGGGAGAGGTCTATTAGTCTGTAACCAATGCATGGCCTTGTGTAGTAAGTCTTGGCGTGTTTCAACTTTTCCGTGGGTTAGAGGTGGAATCCCGGAGACAACAGTCACATAGGGGGCGGCTTCGGGAGGTAGATTTATTCGTGGCATTCTGATAGGTTCGTTTTTCACCTCGATGTGGTTTGTTTGGGCCAGCGATAAAGTTTGAGAATGCGCATTCCTGCGGGGGTTCAGATTTGTTTTTTCCTGGACAAGGAGGGGGATCGGGGGGTTTGATGATGCTGATTTAGTTCCTGGTGGGATATGTGTTTTGACTATCAATTCAATGTTAGATATCCTATCCCCCAGATCGTTGATTTTTTCCACCAATGGAGAGATTAGGGAGGTTAATAGATGCTCGAGCTGGGCCAATAGAGTTGGTTGGGGAGGTGATGGGGAATTTTCCTTATTTCCAGGCTCCATATCCCCCGACACAGAGGTAACATTTGAGTGGTGCTGAGAGCGACTGGCGCCTAGTTTAGGAGTTTTGGGTGGGTTTCCGTGGTTGATGGCATCATCTGTCTTTCTTTTGGTGTTCTGCCCACCCGGTAGTGCTATAAGTGGAGATTGAAGTTTATTAGCAGACAGAGGAGACATCTGCAGGGTGTCATAAGCGAGATGTGGGTTTTTGTCTATGCTTATAGGGGATAAAAGGTCGGGTGTATAATGAGTTCCACACATAGCATTAAGCTCGTCCCAGATAGACATGATGTAATGCTAAATAGCAAACAGTGGGCTGGATAGAGATGATAAGGGGAAGCACAGTACCTCTTTGCTGTGACAGGATGCTAAGGGTGGTGGCCCGTCCCGGCCTCTTTGTGCTTCTGAGGGCCACAGAGGGCCCGCCCTTTGCCCGGGCTTCGCCCGGCGCCGTCCCGCGCGCGTCCCGCGGGGCGGGAGGTGTTCCGCGATCTTGAGGCGCCTCCAGGCGCAGCGGGAGCGTCACGAGCGCGCCAGGACCCGGGGCTGCTGGGAAGTGTAGGCGTTCACTGGGCGCCTTGGACTGGAGACTCCCAGGTGCTCCGCTCGCTCCGTTGCCTTTGCCGTTCCCCTCACGGCTGGATATTTGGAAGGAAGGTTTGCCCTGCCGTTCCCCTCACGGCTCCCCGCCAGTGCAGGTAAGTTCGAAGAATGCCCCCAGGCCCGCTCGGCGCTCCGCGATCTTGAGGCGCCTCCAGGCGCAGCGGGAGCGTCACAAGCGCGCCAGGACCCGGGGCTGCTGGGAAGTGTAGGCGTTCACTGGGCGCCTTGGACTGGAGACTCCCAGGTGCTCCGCTCGCTCCGTTGCCTTTGCCGTTCCCCTCACGGCTGGATATTTGGAAGGAAGGTTTGCCCTGCCGTTCCCCTCACGGCTCCCCGCCAGTGCAGGTAAGTTCGAAGAAAAATTAGTATAATATACTACTACTGAAAAAAACAGTAGTAAGTCCAGCACCACACTACTGGCACCGCAACACCCTCCCATAGAAATGTTTAGAGCTAGGCAACTAAAAAAAACCTCATAGAAAATAATGTTAAATTAAAGTAAGTAATTTAAAATAGTTATAAATATAGATAAATACAATGTAATGTAAAAAAATATGAAAGATATTACATATTTATTATATAATTATACACACTTTTAATACTCTATTTTAAATTTTAAAAAATGATGTAATATTACTTTCTCTTAAAATATAACAGCATTATTTTTAATTAACTCTTTACACCACTTTTAACATTTATTAAAGCATAATGAAAAAGATTTTGTAGGTGGAATTTTAATAAAATGTAAACTTGAGAAATATAATTTTAATTTGATTTTATATATTTCCATTAATTAAAGATGTATTTCACATATACATTTACTGTTGATGTCCCTGATATTACCAGAAACATCGCCTGCAGCAAGAACAAATGCATGGAGTCTCAAATATTTTACAAACCACCTATACAACGTGTCTTTACAAGTTCAAAACTGCTCTTATTTGCAGAATGTGGGCCACTATTTTTAGCTATCTACTTTGCTAATGGTGCCCACTTTTATTTTGGCGCCCGGTCTATTTTCTATCCTAGTCAGAACCTTAAAATGGTCAAGAAAGGACCTAGTAATATACTGCAAGGCGTAAACCATCTTCTTGTGAAGTATGAGCTGTAGTCTGTACCCTGTGGAAGAGAGGATGTAGAAGGGGCAGGAGTGATTTGTTTCAAGACCCTAGGGACATTAATACACTAGAGCTGGAAGAAGAGAGATATAATGAAGTCATTTATAGAAGTTCACGGGAGGAGGAAGAGGGGAAGAAAATGAGCCAGACATTTAAACACCTCATAGGAATGAGAACCACAGAGGAGGGAAAGTTGGCTTGGGGGTGAGACATTTTCTTTTCTTCGTAGTTGTATATAGCGCAAACTTGACCTGAAGGTATCAGGTATAAAGCGCTTTACATGAGCACCAGTTGCGTTACACAAGGACACATTAATTTTTGTTAGGCACTGGGAGATTAAGTGATTTGCCCAGAATCACAGGATGTTGAGCGTCGTTGCCGAGACTCGATTCCGGTTCCCCAGATTTGAGATCGAACACCCTAGCCGTTAGGCTACATCCCTCTCCATTATTTAAATGTAAATGCCTATGGGGCAGTAATTGAATAGAGAAGGGAGAGGAGGGATATGTGTGAGACATTCAATATGTACAGCGAAGGAGGAGCGCAACAGAGAAGCTATTAAGAACCGTAATGGTTGTAAGTACAGAAGAAGAGAAAGAGGGGACGTATATGAGTGAGAAATTTAAATTCCTCAGGAGTATTACTGCAGTCAAAGACATATAGGGGAGCTCTGCGCCACACTGTAACACTCCCAAATATACTCTCAACACACCCCATTCCTTCACTAGTCCAGCACCCTTTGTTGCAGCTCCTGGAGGAATCCAGATGTATAGTAGTTATGTGCAAAGTTGCTAAATCGAGCAATTTGTTACTTCACATAGTGTGCTTTTTAGGTTTCGCCTCGCCGAAGGATGCGCTCTGCGCATCTTTTCGGCGCAGGCGAATTAGGTTTCGCCTCGCCGAAGGATGCGCTCTGCGCATCTTTTCGGCGCAGGCGAAATCCTGTTGAGTTGCATAGTGTGGCTTGGTTCGGCCCTCGTCCTTGATTGGCTGGCTCCGTAAACGGAGCCTTGCCATTGGACGAGGGGCCTGTCCGTCAATGCCGGACCAGACACGGGGGCGTTCCCGACATTCTTTGGCTTTTGCCGACGTCACGGGACGCCGGGAACGCCCCCGTGTCTGGTCCGGCATTGCCGGCACTACTGCGTCTCTTCTTCCCGTTTCCCGCCCCGTGACTGGCCGGCCGGCCAATCCTAGCGCGGCCGGCCGGAAGTGCCCGCCCCCCCGCCGCCCAGGGGAAGAAGGAAGACGGCGGCCCACAACAAGTATGGCGGCCCACGCGGGGCTCCCGTGGCCTGCCTGGAGGGAGCCCCGGAAGAAGCGGAGGACGTTGCCGGGCAGGTGTTGCCGAGTAGGACAGCTGCAGCCCCGCGCCTCCGCCCACGGTGAGTGCTGTGTTGCTCGGGTGTTGCGTTTATCATGATCCTGTTTGTTAAAGCCCGACGGGATTTGATTTCCTTACGTTCACTTTATAGATCCTTCCTAGCCAGCGAGACATTGCTTCTAAGCCTTATTTATCCGGTGAGAATTGTCACTTCGCGGGTGGCATGTCTCATGCTGATAGCAACTCTCAGAATAACTCTGTGCTTGTTCTTAGGCATCTGAATATTATGTTGTAGATTTTAAGGCGATACCATGCATATTAATTCGAAAGCTTTGCAGGAATTATGCAGGAGAACCAGTCACGTTAGCAGATCCTGATATGTTATTAATCTCGACACCGAGAATTAAATGAGATAGTTTGGTTTCATTAATTCAATGCAAAGCAATAGTTAGTGTACGGCAGTTTCAATACGCAGATGGGTAAACATGTCACCGGATTCAAGAGCTCCCCAGCTGCGCACGTTCTTCTTAATCACTGCCATTTCCTCTGCGCTTAGTTTGAGCCGGCAGTTGCCTGTGGGACCCACCGGCTCTCATTTGTAGGGACAGATACTTATTTTTCCTTATCAGAAATTTACAGAATTGAAGAGAGGGAAAAACATAAAAAGGGGAATGAAGGAGAAAGACACTAAACTTGTCACAAAGAGAGAAAGCAGAAACCTGAACGAGCAGGTGAAGCAGGCAATGAATGTCTGGTAGTGAATTAAGAGGCGTGAGGTGTATTAAAGACTGCACAATCTCTTGAGCAGAGCTTTCTGCACCGACACTCAGTATTTACATTTTTTTAAAACACTGCACTTCCTGCAGTTTCACCCTACACTCCTACAGTTTCACCCTGCAGTCCATCATCCACCAATTGGCAATGCCCACGAAAAACTTATCAATAACTATCTATTCGTGGAATTTCTAAAGGTAGCTCTCACTTCAGTGCATGGGTGTCCACCCTAAAAGCTGGAATCCAGGCAGTACAGTTCCACTGTAAGAAGAGACTGTTCTCACCCTACTGGCATGTACTGTGCTCAGCCACAGTATCCACAATGGATCTCACTGGCCTAATTACCAAGACTCGCACACACACGCTACTAACCAGCACTGTCCCGTGCTAACAGATGCAACCAACATGCACACAGGATATCTGTGCAGGTTTTAGATTTCACATAACAGCAGAACTTTAAAAGAAAGGGCTCCGTAGACCACCCTGCCTCTGGCACATATTACACTGATAATTTAATTTCTATGGTTGAGCGGTGCCCTAGCAGTGGACAGGCTGTTTGGCAGATTCTAGTGCCTGTCAAGAGTACCTAGTGTAGCACTAGGTCACATGCAGGTCATGTTTCTTTCTCCAGTTTTGCGTTCGCTGATAGAATGCCATCTCAAAAAGTCTCCCATGTTCCTAAAACCCTGCGTAAGTAAATGACCCTGACTTAATACATCCCACTTTTGCCTCTCCTTTTTTTGTCTTTGAAGTAACCCTCTTCTTGCTCTCGGGCCTTTGGATGTGTTTTCCCGGAGTACAACATATTCTAAGTCGCATTCACGTTGCCTTAACCACTGCTTTTGTATTGCTTCAAAATGCGAAAATCTCCTTCTTTGAAACAACAATATACATGCAATTTAACAGTACCTAACCTCTTGTGACCGATCTGTTAATCCCACTAATCATTTTCATGAACTGGCATAGCCTCTGCTAATGAGCTCATCTAACTAAATCTAGCCCTATCAGTTTAATCTCCTGCAAGAAACTGGAGCAACCGCATTTAATGGCCTTCTTGAGAGCAGTAAACTCATCTCATTAACCGACAGTAACCAGTAGCCACTGGTTTAACCAATAACCTTGGGTTC
This sequence comes from Lissotriton vulgaris, assembly GCF_964263255.1. Lineage (NCBI taxonomy): Eukaryota > Metazoa > Chordata > Amphibia > Caudata > Salamandridae > Lissotriton > Lissotriton vulgaris. The sequence continues at coordinate 840,623,109 of NC_141687.1, read as the reverse complement.
TGAGACCATTGGCTGCCCTGTCGACTGATGCACCATTCTGTAGTGTGCATTGCAAATACTGAATGTAAAGAAAGAAGGCGGAGCTCAGCTGTGCTATTCCAGTGAGGTGCATCCTGTGTGGAATGCTGCACAATTAAAATCTCTTATAAAGACACACCACGGTTGTGTTGGCATATAACATAAAATATTGCATTCACAATAAGAATGCCCCCTATTGTCTTGTATGTCAAGAGACTTGGGTAAGAGGCAAAAAATGAAAGACCTGCCAGGGAGTACTACTTTAGTAATTGGGCCTGCGGTTGACTGGCCCCCAGGTAACACTGACAGCCCCAAATATTTCCTAAAACTTGAGACCCGGAAGGTGTGATTTGCCTGAATCTCACCTCCAACCACAATGGCCTGCAAGCTTAAACGAGGGCTAAAATACTTTATTAATTTACACTTAAGTGTTGGAAACTACTGTAATTGGTGGCAGTTAACCAAAGTCTTCCCTAAAAATCCACCACCCCACTTCTGGTAAAATGGGTACTCCATTTGAAAAAAAGCAGTTCCTTTCACCTTGTTTAGTGTTTCGGCTTTATATAAATAATAAACGTGTTGTAGCTTGCAGTCTGGTCCGTCTGTTGATCTTCTATGTCCAGGTCTCTCTCATGCATTGAACCCCAGGTGGTTTTGGAAAAGGGTGGAATGCTTTTGACTTCAGAAACATGAGAGCGGCTTTGTACTGTGATGATTAACACTAAAAGCTTTCTTTAATGTAACAAGCTCTGAATGTATTAAACACAACAGATGTCTCAAAACTTACTTCATCTTGGGGGCAAGGAGAAATTGGAGTTCTCATAGTATTTGGATTGATGTTTGAAAGAGAAAATAATGACTCCTTTCTCTGCATCCACCGCGCACAGTCCATTAATGCTGTCTGGTTTATCTGTTCCAGCTGGGTTACACTAGACTTACTTTCAGTTGCAAACTGCTGCCCAACCCTTCCATGGCCAAAGGCACTACCTAGCTTTCTAGCACTCCTAATAGCTCCTTTAATAAGCCTTCTAGCATGCTGCAGAGGGCTATACCAGTTTTTAAAAGCCCTGAAACCGAGTTCTAGCCCATAACGAGGGAGAGGGCCTTTACAGAGGTGCTGTAAGGCTATTGGAACATTCCACACCCTGAGGGTAGAATATTCTAAATTAAAAAGGGGGAAAACTAAGACGAGCATTGAATGTTGAAACATAAACCCTATCCATGCCAGCCATCATTAGCCCTGAGCCACTCATGTCTTCAGTGGAGCCCTCTGCATTCTATTATTCTTATAGCACTTGTTCCACTTCAGCTTTTCCCTTTTTATGTAGCTGTCATGTTTTATTCTTTTATGTAAAACAGCTTCTGCATGAACGCTTGCTGTAAGTACGTTGACTTTAATTTACTTTATCAGGCTTTTATGAGAGGGAAAAAATTAAAATTGGAAGTGGGTCGACCCGTTCCTCATGCAGTATACTTGGGAGCGTCGAAGCAAAGTGTTAATGACCGCTAAACCGAAGAGAGGGAGAGAGAGATATTTGTACTTATATATTTTTTTTGCTACTTGACACTAGCAGAAAAGACGCAGCTGTCAGTAAACCACACATAATTTTTAAAAACAAATTGTAAGCTTTGTAGATTCCGAATTCTCTTCTGGTCCATCCTTGGTTTCACTTCAGTGATGGGGCACTATTTGTAACAGTTTACTTTTTATTTAAATATTTTTTCACAGAGCATACCTTTACACAGCCGCTTGTACAATAACCTGTCCACTCTTCATTTATCATGATCCTGTTTGTTAAAGCCCTACGGGATTTGAATTCTTTACGTTCACTTTATAGATCCTTCCTAGCCAGTGAGACATTGCTTCTAAGCCTCATTTATCCGGTGAGAATTGTCACTTCGCGGATGGCATGTCTCATGCTGATAGCTTAGTAAGCATGGCTCGCACCCATGGGCAACAGGAGCCAGACCACCAGCTGTCCATTCCCTCCTGGCACAAAGTGAGCTGCTTTATGGCCCCTGTGCTGCGAAAGCTGCTGCAGCAGCATTAAACTTGGAACATGTTGTTCTTGCTACTGGGAATAGTAGCACACTTGCGACAGATTTGTCTCCATGATTGTATTTTTGGAAGTGGCTTATGGAGCACGTTGATTCAGTCTTGAGTTCAAAGCAAGCATTCCTTCCTAAGGTAGTTCTTAAACATGTGATGCAGTTAAGGCACAAGCTGAGCTGTAACTAGTGTGCCTTTGTTTCAAAATGTCCGGCGAGGTCTTGGCATGTTCTTGACTCATGGGTGCTTCGGGCATATATTTCTGATAACACGCCATGATGGCACATTTCACGACCTGGGCAGAGCACAGCTCCATAAAATAGCGTTTAGTTATCCAAGCACCTAGTATAACTGTGCAACCCAAGGTTCAGGATGATATAGCTGTCGAGTTCAGACTCTGATAATAGAACACAAACCAACATCTGGATCTAAAAGAAGAAAGGGGCAGCTCAGTGTGCCTAGCTGGAGTGGAGTATTCCTTTTTAAAGGACAAGTTCAAGTTACCAAGCTGTCACCCCCCCCCCCCCCCCCACTGTTTTCCTAGGTAAACATAGTCCATCTTACAAAAATAACTTTACACGTTAAGGAGTTCTTTTTATACCGTTTCATTGTTTCAGTACTTCCGATTCCTGTTCCGATTTGCTTTTGCCCATTACAGCCACATAGTATCTTATCTGTAAGTGAAGTAGACGCCGTAATCTTCCAGCTGTCGTGTAGAACCCAAATTCATGCACAGCCCCCCTGTAGAGCTGAAAATGAATCGGCATAATGTATATAGTGGAGGGCTCTGTGTGGCTGTGTGTGTGGGGAGGTTTGTGTGGCTGTGTGTGTGGGGAGCTTTGTGTGGCTGTGTGTGTGGGGAGCTTTGTGTGGCTGTGTGTGTGGGGAGCTTTGTGCGGCTGTGTGTGTGGGGAGCTTTGTGCGGCTGTGTGTGTGGGGAGCTTTGTGTGGCTGTGTGTGTGGGGGGGGCTCTGTGTGTGTCATTTGCGAGAGATAAAGCTAGTGGCATTGTAAATGACAATGCCATTTATTTATGTTAAAAAATACATAAATAAAAATAATGTCAAGAGCAATGCCAATAGCTCTAACTTTAACAAAGGCGAAACCATTGCATTGTAAATGCTTGTTAAACTTCCCACGCTTGTGCAAGGTTTTAAAAGCATTAAAAACAATGCCAAACCAGATGCCCCTCTCGGCGGGGGGAACAATTCTCGGTGTCACAAAATGAAGAAGGTGGACTTCTGCCACTTGGCAGCACATCTTCATCGGAGCCAGCATCCGTAGCATGTTCCCTGCCCTGGCCAATGATGCTTTGTCCGAGAACCCTGCATCATGGCCGAGATCCTGTGGCCCACATGGCTTCCCCGGCCCCATCCCATTCTTTCAAGCCATTTCCAGTCACAAGATGTCCTGACCTTGATAGCAGCCTCTTCTTGAGCCTGAACCAGTTTGCCAGCCACAGGTGGGTTAAACTGCACCTCAAGAAGTTAGATAAGCTTTGTCCCCATGTGTCCATTTTTGTCGAGGTGAAGTTTCCTGACATCCTGGGAGAAGAGAAAAACTTTCTCCATCCCTAATTTAGATACTTAAGTCTACTTGGTCCCTTACACTGGATCACACACCCCGGTTCTGCCAATGCACACGTTGTCTCCAGTAGCCACACAATGTCAGCTTTCTTCACCCGGTTAACCAATGAAGAGCTGATATCACAGGGTGAAGGCAAGGCGACCTGGAAATTCCCACAGAAAGTATGTCTCCAGGACATAGGATGAGGCTCATAGGCATTTATTTGTGTATTTGGGAAAGAGGGTGAGGCTGGTCAAGCCAGAAAGGACCCTAAGTCTTACCCCCTCAAATGACCCTGCATGGTTTTTCAGCAAGAGTCTGGCACAAGGCCATGACCCCTCTGCATGGTATCTTAAGACATGGGCGATCTCAAAGCCCCACCCTCACCAGGCGCACCTCTTCTCTCACACAGCGAAAACATTTCGAGGTTGGCAGGACTACCATTCCAAAATGCTTCACATCTTAAAGACAGCTGTTCACTGCCATTTCTCAGTACTGACTAGGGTGACCAGGTGCCAGGAATGTGAAGCATGGGCAGGCCAAAGTCACTGAAAAGAACAGTAAGAAACAACATTATTGGAGAGCATGGTTTATACGGAGAAAGGAGAGGTCAAACTCCATTTTAAGAGGCACCAAAAGAAGGCACGGACGTGGTGGACACAGGGACACGGGCTCAGAAAGTTGGGAACAAGACCTACCCTGTACATGAAGTCACTTCCTGGTTGAGCCCGCCACTCCTGGGATTGCAGAGGATTAGCAGCTGAATATTATGCACAGAGATATTGTGCAGAAGCTGCCTGGCAAGTTTCAGTATTGCTTGTTTGACTTCCTGTTTAAAATAGTTCGTCACCATTAGCCCTCCCAGATAGCACTTTAAGTGGGATTAAAAAACTTGGGGGGTGTCTCAAAGGGGCGCGGCCAATGTAATTAAGGGCGTGGCTTAAAAACACTTAAGCTAAAAAACTGTGCTTAGCAAAGTGTGCCGCCCGACTTGTATTTTGCTGTTTCTATCATTGCATCCAGATATATGATACAACAAGTAACATCATACCTACAACAAGTCAGGACTGTTGGCTTTGTCAGTGGTTGTTAGTTGCATAAGATAAATAAGCAGCAACTTTGGCTTGTGTATAATATTGTATAATATTGTAAAAGCTTCCACTTAAAGCCCCGGTGACACCATGACAATGTTGCTGCTCCTGAGTTTCAAATAGAGAAGGGAAAGCCAGAGAGAAAATGACTCCCTTTGAAGGATTTCCCTTCCCCTTCCACGCTCACCTGGCATGACGTCATGCCGTAACTTCTCCATTAGTGAGAAGTGAGCAGAGTGAGCACGCGCACATCGATGTGCCTGCTGTCACTGCAGTCCAGAAAAAAATGGACCGCCTGTGCCAGGGTACAAAACAGAGCCCAATAGAGACCCGTTTTGAGGCCCCCTTTAAAAAACTGCCGGTGCTCAGCACCAGTGATACCCGGCCCACTTAAAGCCCTGCTCCCAGCCCTTATCTCTTTTTCCCATTTCCCCTCTTCCCTTGTGTTTAGCGTGGGTAGGCAGGGTGTGTGCCTGGATTACCCCGTGGTGATTAGTGCGCTTTACAAATATTGACTGATTGATTGATTGATTGATTGATTGATTGATTGATTGATTGATTGATTGATCACCTGCTCCTGTTCCTTGCCTCCTACAGTTACTGTCTCACTTGGCATCCTGGGGTGTCACGCTATATCCTGGTCCACACAGACCATTCTGCCAGGAGTTCGGTAAACAATGCTCCATACGTCCTACTGTGACTACTGACTTGTTTTACTTGCCTTATATATATACTTGTTTTACTTGCCTATTATATTCGTGTATATAATCTGTCTAGCGTACCCTAAAGACTCACTTTTAGTACACAGCCTGCCACATCCTTGCTGAATCCAAGATCCAGACTTTTGGTATGTGTTTCTCTCTTGCTCCCTTCCCCCTTCCCCCTCATACACTCTGCTTGATTGTAATTGTAGCTCCTTGTTATCCAGGCTTTGTGCATCACACCCCCTGATAACTGTGCCGGAGACCCTCTAATATTAAAGAGTCGGCTGCTCAGTGCCAGATGCATTGTGTGGTCCTTCCTCAACAGTTTGCACCTGGCACAGCCAAAGTCAAATTAGTCTTGTAATATCTTATAAAAGATGCTTCATTTGTGCCACACCGCTCATTATTATTAAGATTCCTTGGTTACCTATTATTCAAAGTTTATAATGCAGTTTAAAGCAAATCTTTGTCATGAGACAAAATACACTGACAGCATACTCCTGTTTGTCACATTAAAGTGAGTACTAAACGCCCTCACCTTCCATATCAGTTAGTTCCAGTCAAGAATGGTGGAAGCAGCATAGGCAGACAAATCTGCAGCACCCGTATTTAACTAGGGGCTGCACCAGGAATTAAAGGACACCTTATCCTGGTGTTCAATAGACCTACCACAATCCCAGCTCTTACAGACATCACCCTCCAGATCGACATCCAACAAAAAGCAGGACGAATGCAGTGCAGAGGGTGGGGTACCACGGCTGGACTGGGAACCCAAAGCTGCATGCAATTTTGTCGGACCAGCCTCCAGGGTTGGGGTGGGGGGGGGGTCAAGTGTGGAGCACTGCTGCTTAATGAAACCGGCCTCCAGCATGGCTGCCTTTGATACTGGGGACTGATATTTCAGAATTGCTGCAAAACCGGCCCCCAGCGTTCCATAACTGGCCCCCACCCTTCCAGTCACTTGGGGGAAATGTCCGACGCCTGCAACTGCCTGTCCAGCCCGACTATTTGTGTTCTGCGCTCTCCAGAACTAGAATTGTTTCTATCTGAGAGCCTATGCAGGCGGGAGGAGTGAGACAACTGCTCTCAGCCGAAGAAAAGAAACGGGGACAAAAGTCTGGTCTGGGTCTTCATCATAGGGGTGGGCGAGCCAACAAATTAACAGGGAGAGCCGAGCCAAGGTTCTGACTCAGAACTTGGAGCCTGTGCACAAGCCATGCCCTGAAAATATTTGCAATGTAAATCATACAACAAACATCACATAAAATACAACAAAGTCTCTTCAAAATTCAAAAGGTGTATTTCTTTAAAACGTGAAAGCTTTGACATTAATAGGGCACATTATAGCACTGCACCGGGAAGTACTTATTAAAAGTAATCGTTTTGTACAACCGGTAGTCTGACTCAATTATTTGAAAGTGCTTTCATACACGATAATGAAGAAAAAAGAGTTTTGCTGAAATAAAATATTTGCCTTAAATCACACAATTTAAGCAGAGAAGCTGTGCTGTAGCCAGGTTTTCTGGTTTCACTTTGTATAATGCTGCCAGTAAACGGGTATCGCTTTGTCTTTCCACTTGTGGAGGCTTTGTTTTTACCACTTTTGCAGTTTTTAGGTTTCGCTGGGGGGCGGAGCCGTTAGGCTCCTCCTCCAGCGAAATCTGTAGTTTCTAGTATGGGTGACTTTAACCCGCCTCTCTGCTTCATTGGCTAGCTCCATAAATGGAGGCTAGCCATTGGAACAGAGAGGCGTCCGTCATTGCCGGACCAGACACGGGGGCGTTCCCGAGATTCTTTGGCTTTTGCTGACGTCACGCGACGCCGGGAACGCCCCCGAATCCATCGACACGTGTTTGGTGCAGACTGAAGGTTTGTGAGCCTTCCCCGAGCAGAGCGCACTAAAATAACCTTTGTGCAGCTTCACCACCGCAACCCGGGATCAGTAAACCCCCGACGAAGGGCCCCGTACCTTGCCGGTACCAACGCGACCGAAAACGAGCCCGCTGCTCTCCGATTGGACGGGAGAGCCGAGCCCCCTCACCAAACGCCGCGACGGGATTGGCCCGTGCGGCGCAGCGTCACCACTGTTGCCGTGTGGTGATTGGATTCCGGGGTTTGCAGTAATTTGGTACCCCCAGTGCTTCGTTGCACTTTATTCTTAATTGACGGGTGCCACCCCGATTATGGCGCCCTTTGCGAGTGCCCACCTCGCTTTACTGTTTACTTTTGGTCTCGAGGGTGTCCACCCCTCTTAAATGCCCGAGAATCACCGCCGCGGCCCGAGCGCAGCAAAACAGGAAGCCAGGCACTACGGTGCCTGACGCGGGGCGGGACTTCCGCATTTGGAGGGAAGTCCCGCCTGCCGCCGCGCACCGATTGGCTGCTCGCTGCCGCCGGGGAAAAAGAAACAAACAGCGCGAGCCATTGACGGCCCGGTCCCGCTCTCCGTGTGGCGCTCTTTGTTAGAGCGGTTCCAGTGGCAGAGCAGAGCCCCCGTCCCCTGACATCTGAAGGCTGCTCCCGAGAGACGACGGGCTCTTCACACCGTACGCCACCACTGCTCTAGCAGAGGTATGTGCGTGGATTGTTGCCTCTGTCCGCGCCCCCCACACACTTGCCTGTCTTGTCCCCTCACCATTCCAGTGCCACCCTTCTGTGACGGAGCGTGGCCGCTGTGGCGCGTGACAGGTGTGCCCCGGCTGCTTCAGCGGGTCTGGGGTTTTGGCCAACTAGTTATTAGTTAAATATGTGGTGTGGCAAGCACTGAAGTTGTTGATCAGAAGGGACAGAGCAGGTGATCGGGTTATTCAGCAGGCGCTGGGGGGTCGATCAGAAGGACAGAGCGGGATCTGGCGGTTTGTCGTCAGGTGCTGCTGGGGTTATTGCAGTAAGGGCTGGTGATGATATTGTATCAGGTGGCGGTCAGTGCAACAGCATTCGGGTGCGCGTGGTTGGTCTGTGGCTTGGTGCTGCAAGCGCGGGTTTCCTGCAGTCGACTGCAGGTGGATACTGGCGGTGCTGATCCGTCCTGGTGCTCCTGCAGCAGGTGGTGTTATTTGTGGTGCTGCAGTCGCCGCTGTGATGAAGAGGTATAGTGGGTGCTTCCCCACGGGAACAGCAGGTGTGTGCACCTACACTTCTTTAGGGCTGGCGCCCAAGACCCGAGTATTTGCAGATGTTGCTACTTAGGGTCAGGGCTCCGAAACTTAGTCTTGGCCCTTGCACGGACAGTGCCCTGGCGGGGAAGAGATGTAGCGCCATACATTCCGATTCATTCACAGCATGGCTCAATCACACTTGTGCCACGTTCTTGGTGGCGTGAATGGCCGGAGTTGGGGGTGTCTGCAGGGGGGGTGAAAAAGAGTTGAGAGGGAATTAAGTGGGATAATCGGGTGTAAAACGGCACCTGCGGCAAGTAAAACTTATTAAAAGCAGATTCGTCTGAATCCTGAGTCCAGTGAGAGGGACTTCTCAGACCGCTTCCTGCGCCTCCCTGAAGACTGGCGCCCTGGGCCTGGGCCCAGCTCGCCCATGCCGTCGGTGGCATAGCACTAGCATTGCGGATCAGCATTGAACGCGGGCTGAGCAGTGCGGGCGCCGTAGAGTGACTGTGTAACATCACATGTGGGGCAGGTCCCTACGAGCAACGCCCAGACCCCCCTAGCAGTCACGCGTCTGTACCTTGCACCCAGGCCTGATTAAGTCTAGCACCGGTAGCATTCGCTGCACCTCCGGATAACACCCAGTGACAATCCGGAGACAGCACCCCTCGAGCCAGCCCGTAGGATCCATGCCTGCGAGCCCACAGCGCCAAGAAACCTTTGAGAGCCGCGAGGTTCAATGTCAGAGCACCCGGACTAGGGTCCGCGGCTCCCACACCCCAATCACACCCGAGCATCCTAGAACCATAGTGTCCGCTCCGAGGTCCCTATGTGGCCCTTACAGCCATCACCAAGAACCGTAGTGGGAGCGCACTAAACCCTACTCACAGCTGCATTCTGACCACCCTCACACTTTCGTTGTATCCTCTCACCTAAACTGAGTACCCTAACCACACACCGGCGTTCAGTGCAAGGATCGGGTCCCTCCGAGCCCCAGCAGAGCACCCTCTTTTACCAATTCTACTGCACACACATTACCACAGACTATTACTTCACATATCCTTGACCTTGGGTACCAAACCCCATCACCCAAACCCTTCATTCCTGGCTGCAGCTGACGTCACGCGTTCAATAACAGGGTAGCATGTTCTTCCCGCCCCCTTAGAGCGCCCTCACTGGTCCCCCTCCCCATCCCAAAGAAAAACACCCCTGCGGAATGTGAACCACGGCGACAGCTCTAATTACATGTAATAAATCAATGCTATTATTTTATATCCTATCATAAATAATCCGCCACCCTTTATCGGGGCAAGTGCCTTCGAAGCTCTCTCAGTGTGGGAACTATATGGAAAGCATGCTTTGTTGCCTATGTGTATGCATTATCACGCTCCGCGGAGCGGTCAATACTACTCTTGAAAATATCGCTGTTATAAGAAAAAAAATGTACATTCTCTTGATTCTACGATTGACATTCTCTGTGCAGAGCTCTGATGGTGTTCCTTTACAGGCGCGACTGCTTCTCTTCGGCGTGGCAAGGCACTTTGCACTCTGGCATTTTCCCCGTGTGAATGCCGGACTACAAGTCCCACAATGCATAGAAAATTACAGGAATGGGTGCGGTATTCGCACCTGGCCAGAGCCTCTGTGGACCGAGATCTGTGATTTATCCTGATCACGGTGGGGTCCCTTGGGGGGTGCTCTCACCGTTCCTTGGGACCGCCCCTTCCAGGAAATATTCCTCCCCTACGTTTCTGGGCCCCTTGCACCTGCTCGACAGACACATGGATGTGTCTGTGGGTCCCAGAGGGGATTGGCAGGTGTTGTTCGACACCGGGAGCTGCAGCACCCCCCTGGCCCCACCCTCATCATCCGGAAATATTATTCCGTATCCTCGCGCAAGGCTCTGCATCCGCCTCTGCATCCGCCTCTGCATCGTGTTCACACTAGTGTTTTTTGAGCACCGCAGGCGCACGCGAACGCTTGGAAACATGCAGCAGGGCTTTAAGGTGCTGGACATGTCTGCCACATTCGGAGGCAAATGCACTTGGGCCTCTCCGCTCCGCTAGAGGCAGGCTGGACGTTGTGCCGATGTTTCCCTTTCTAGTTGTGTTTATTCGCATGCCTGATTTTTGAAGCGGGGTCAGCTGGAACGCTACAGATGAATAACATGGCGGCGGTTTCTGTCACGTTATTTAGCGGCAGAAAGGTAGCATAGCAGGTGCATCGTTCGGATACTTGAAGAAACTGATTGGTGCAGTGAACCGCTGGGGACGGTGTGGTCGCGGGCGTTTTATGGGCAGGATGGTGGATTCAGTGGGGGGTTATGGGGGATACCGTGTTTGTTTGGAGCCATGCTGTGGGTGGTTGCAGGTGGTGGTCGGGAGCATTCTGTGTGGGACGCCTGGCCCTGGAGCTTTTTGGAGATGGAATGTGTGTTTAGAGTGGGCATTGGGGATGTATAAGTAAATGTGGGCGAGTTAACAAGTGAAAGGAAGAGCTCGACCAGAGCTGAACCAAGGGTCTGGCTCGGCTCTTAGATCCCGTGCACGAGCCGAGCCGAGCCCTGAAATATTATGCAAATCATGCAATAAACCACGTAAAATAAGATAACATTTGCTGGAATACCCAGCTAGACATGACTGTACTAAGGCACAAACAACAAGCGGGCATTCTTCTTAAAAGACTTAAGTCTTCCTTTATTAGACCATTATTGGAGATCTATGGGATGAAAGTTTTAGGCTCCGTCCTCTATGGTACCGAGCTGTGGGGGTTCTCAATTATTAAAATTATTAAATTATTAAAGAGCTAACATTATTGGAAAATGAATTTTTGAGGGAAAGCTACTCATGTTCCCCAAAGTACCCCTCTAGTTCCTCTGTTTTGGGATCTTGGTAAAATATCAGTGCAAGATTTGGCCATGCTGCGCCCAGTATTATACTGGCGCAGAATATGGACAACCGAGGAATTGTATCATTATGCTAGGGGACTCAAGGAAATTATAGAGAAAGATCGCTTTCACAAAATTAGCTGGCTGAAAGCAATTAAATCTCTTTTAGGGAGAATGAGGTTGACTGGCCTGTGGGATGACCCAACAAATGCTGTTTTCCCTTCTAAGGTAGAAATGAAGAGGATATATTGGGAGATGATCATCTCAGAGAAATGTGCAACGAGAGCCTCAACCCACCTTACAGAGCGCTTTCTTGAATTTAAGGCCTTCCCAGCACTGGAACCATATTGGGACGCAATCGAGAAACCATTAGATCGCAAGCTCTATTTTCAATTCAGGGTAGGTACCCTTCCCATTAGGTCATTTACCGCAAGGTGGGCAGGGATCAATGAGGACAAATGCCCTAAATGTAAGGATAAACAAGCATTTACAATGCAACGGTTTCGCCTTTGGAAAAGTTTGAGCTATTGGCATTGTAAATGACAATATTTGTATTTAGGTGTTGGTTTTGAAAACAGATACATAAATGGCATTGTCATTTACATTGCCAATAGCTCTAACTTTTCTAAAGGCGAAACCGTTGCATTGTAAATGCTTGTTAAATATAGCGCAGACTCGACCTAAAGGCTTTACATGAGCACCAATTACATTAAACAAGGTCATATTATTTTTTTATAGGCACAGAGAGATTAAGTGATTTGCCCAGAATCACAGGATTTTGAGCTGTTGCTGAGACTCTAACCTGGTTCCCTAGTTCAACAGTCAGCAGCTCCGGCCTTAACAGCATATCCTGGGTAAAGGGAGGGAGACAGGCAGAAGCCAGATGAAAGCTCAGCTTGTTTATGGGCTTGAGGTTCCATCAGGACCTGGATTTGAGCAAGAGTCAGGCTTCAAGCTCAAGTCTTGCTCATTCTTTAAATGGCTCACACACCTCTAGTTCATTGTGATCAGTTGGATCATTTTGTGAAACTGTTTCCCAAGAAGCCAGGAAACAATTCAGCCCATACATGAACAAAAACATGGCAGTCTACCAATTCAACATCTGTCATTTGCAAGACTCATGTCCACCTGCAAGTTGATATGCTATTGTCACAGGGTGGTAGATTTGGAGGCTTTTATGAGCCAACAGTTCAAACAGAAATCACAGATTCTTGTTTACAGTAAGAGACAACCCGAAGAAATAAAAGGACAAGATGGTTCTTTGTTACCTTCTAGGTATGTGAAGTTAAAAAACAGAACCTCGGGTCATGATTGTGGTAGGGTATATCAAAGCCAAAATATTGATGAGTCACAACATCATGATCAGAAGTTTGAGGGACAAAATATTGAAGGGGTAATTCACAGAGGGAGGGTGCGTATATGTGGTGTTAGGTATAGAAAATCTATTCAATCTTATCTTTTCATCCCTTGTCCCTCGATATTCTGGATTCAATATTCTCAGCCCACACCCTCTGGTTCCATTTGGAAGAAATCCAGTTTGATTTCAGTGCTGCCCCAGCTCCTTGACTGTATTAGGAACCTCTTCGCTGTGGCGATACAGCCTATAATAGATTGTAATTCCCCATCCATTACATTTTTGTTTAAGTATTATGAGGCAGAATGTTCTTTAAACATGAGAAAAAAACAGAAACAAGCTTTGATGTGTTTCACTTTGCAGCCTCCTTTCACAGAATCAACAGAGGTTCCAGTGGAAGTCAAGGTCAGTGAGGGGAAATACCATTCATACAACTTATTGGGACTTTGGAAATCTGTTGAGCAAAAAAGGAGCAGATACCTTTCCCCATCCTCCCCCATCAGAAATATGACTGTGCCCTATGTTCAGTCCCCGGTGCAACCATTCCTCATTGCAGAATTTATCTATTAGCAGAAAAGGAAGACAATATTCTTAGACTCTATTTACAAGACATTTTTGGAAAAGGCTTCATTCGTCTTTCCACCTTGTCCACATTATCTCCTATCTTTTTCATACCAAATGATTCTGTAAAATACTGTCCATGTTTCAATTATAAGGCAGTGAATAAGATCACCATCCAAAACTGATACCCGGTTCGCCTCATATCCGTTCCTTTGGATCATATTAAGACAGCAAAGATCTTCTATAAACGAGGCCAGATGAAGTGCCTATTATCTGATCTTAATGGTGAAGGGAACAACTAGAAAACGACTTTCGGTACAGGACGTGGACCTGAGGAATTTATGGTTATGCCCTTTTGCTCATGTAATGATTCTGCTGCATTCCAGAATTTGGTCAATAAGATTTCCAGAGAGCTTTTAGATAACTTCCTAGTAGTCCACCTCGGTGAGATCCTGACTTGCTCAGGAGGTCAGGATTTCCCATGCAACAACCGAGAGAACATGGAAGAGAAGTCTTATCCTGACTAAGGAAACATTCTCTCACTATAAACCTGGAAAAGTATGTTTATAAAAAATCTCATATCTCTTTTCTAGGTTATCAAATTTTTGTAGAGAATGTTAGTAGATTGGCCAAAATCCACCAGTAGTCATAGGACAACAGCACTATGTTATTGAAAAAGAAACATCCATTTGTAAAAGACCAAGAGCAATCCTTCCAGCCCTTAAAAGCAGCTTGTGCACCAGCCCCCATTCTTTAACATTCCAACATACACGCTACCATTTATCGCTGAAATTGAAATTGAAATTGAAAGGCTCTTATATAGCGCATGGCTACTCGGAAGCATCCCAGCGCTTGATGATAAATAGAAGGGTGATAGCTGAGAAAGCTATTCAGACCATCCTCTCCCAACAACATTCGAGGACTGAAGCCCTGCATCCAGTTCAAGAACTCTAACAAGCACAAAGAGAAATTACAAGATATATGTCTTAGGGCTTCTTGTCATAAAGGAGGTATTTTCCAATTGGTGGCACTATTTAAAAAGGGCAATACATTAAATCTCATTATGGACTGACCACAAGAACTTGTTACATATCACATCCATGAAGCGCGCCAATGCACAGCATGATAAATGTCCTCTATATTTCTCTTGTTTCCATTCCATGATAACCTATAGACTGGGGCACTACCAAGGAACAGCAGACATGTTATCAAGGCCGGTGGAAGAAGGTGCACAAAAGAAAATGCTCCTAGTGTTTTAGCTGTTTCACAAAATCAAGAACACAAAACCTTTCTCAACAAGATCTACAAAGTTACCAAAGAATTGATAAGACAGCCTGGATTAGTGAAGAACCTGCTATGTGATGTAAAGTTGGGACTTTTGTTATTCAGTGCAAATGCTGTACACATTCCTGAGGAAGATCTTCAACGACAGGTCAACAGATAGTACCATCAATCTCCAGTGCAGGCATCCTGGTCAAAGGAAGATGAAACAGCTGGTAACTCATTGCTTTTGATGGCCCAAGATTTTCACCACTATTAAGACCTTCACATCTTAGTGTACTATATGTGCTCAAGCTAAAAGTTCTCATTCATGGTGGGTTTATTACAATCCCTTCCTACTCCTCAACAACCCTGGACCGTGATGGCCTAAGACTTTATTGTTGCAGTTCCCGATTCATATGGATTTACTACCTTACTTGTGGTAGTTGGCAAATTTACCAAGTTAGGGCACTTTGTCCCCCTCAAGAAACTGCCAACATTAGAGCTGTTATAGATTTTTATAGAGAACCTCCTCTTTCAACGCCATGAGCTCCCAGTCATTATAGTCACAGATCAGGTAGCCCAGTTTGTGGCCCATTACTGGAATGAGCTGATTTTTCAATTTAGTACTGTTCATTAATGTTGATGAGCTGCCATTCCCAGACTGATGGGCAGATTGAAAGACTAAACCAATCCATAAAACAGTATCTGAGATGTTTTCTTATGGACCATCCAGCTGAATTGATTAAGTGTGATCCATTGGCAGAGTTTCCTATAATACCTGCTTACACTCATCATGGAGCACATCACTGTTTTATTGTACTTTTCCAATACATCCTCCCATGCTGCCTCATAGTATTGCTCAATCTAAAGTGCCCTCTGTTACCCATGTTTTACAGAACATTAGATCCTTCCAACAATCTGTACACATACATTTTGGGGTCTATTACGATGGTGGATATACAAAGTCCACCTGCCATCGTCATGGCAAATGGGATTGCCCGCAAATCCAATTAGGATGCGCCCGCCACACTGGCGGGCGCATCCCGCATTTTTCACATTGCGGTGTGCGTTGCTGTATGCAGCCCTCTCCGCAATGTGTAAATATGCATGTTGTGCATTTGCATGCACAACGTGGCAGGCACCGGGCGGTGCCTGCCACCTTGTGCATGCAAAGGCAGGGGGGTACCATAGGTACCCCCCATGTGCCCTCCCCACCCCTACAACCTGGGGCCCCGCAACTGGCCCCCAACGGCAAACACTTCATGCCTTTCTGTGACGGCGCCGCCACAGAAAGAATGCTTCCCACATGCATAGTAATATGAATGGAGGTATGTAGAAGACACCGCCACCATATTCAACCCTTTTCCACCCGGTCGACTCATCGACCTGCGGAAAAACGGTGGACGGTCTTCCCGTCATAATAATATGGCAGGGGTAAATTGCATGCGGGCGGTCTGTTATGGTGGACGGATTGCCACTGCCGTTTGGACCCCTTAGTGTCAGCCAAGACATTATCCAGAAGATCTGCAGACACTCACCAACAAGGTGATAGGAATTGTTTGCACTCCCTGGCACACACTAAGAATGTGCTCCCAAATTTATGGATAATTTGATATATTGGAATTGGTAGGGGTAGTCCCTGTCAAGTTAAAGTTGCCAGAGAAACAGAGAATTCATCCAGAGGTACATGTATCTTGAACAAAACCCAGGGGATCTGTTAACCACAGTTCTCCACTGACTATAGTTGATGGCCCACTCAAGTATGAGGAAGAATACCTTTTTGCTTCCAAAATTAGACATGGTCAGTTGACCTACCCTGTTGCCTGGAAGAGTTAGGATATCTCTGAGCTGAACCCTACTGGGAGACTGATTCCCTTGTGTATTTCCTCTGGTTGATTTAAGAGTTCCATGCTAGACACCCAAATAGGCCTGTATCTGCAGGTACATCATGTTATGTTAAGTTATATTTAATGTATAGAGCGCACAGCTACTCAGAAGTGTCCTGGCGCTAACTTCAGAAAGGAGAAAAATGCACAGTTATCCGGTTAAAAGAGCTGAGTTTTGCACCACTTGCAATTTCTTCACAAGGAAACCCGGGCTGCTGACCAGGAGGGTGCTGGCATAATCCAAACGGGACAGAATCAATGCACGGACCACAGTTTCTCTGGCCGAGCTAGGCAGAAAGGGAAGAAAGTTCCTCAAGCTTTTCAACATGCCAAAACAGGTGCCGGCCAATTTCTTTACTTGCGTCACAAAGTTCAGATTTTCGTCGAACCAGACGCCAAGATTTTTGGCGGCACCATTTCTCTCAGAAGGGCGAGGAAAACCAGAAGGCCAGAGCCTCTCTCTAAAATCCGTCGCAAAGGAGCCATACAACAGCACTTCGGGCTTTCCTTTGTTGCATTTCAGTTGTGCATTTGCCAGCCAATGAAAGACTGATGACAGACAATGTTGGGCTATCCCAACTGAGTCGTCCTCCATGTTCCAAGTAAACAACAGTTGGGTGTCGTCAGCTTAGGCAATCACTTTAGCCCCCAGTGACTCCGCAAGGTAAACCAGCAGAGTCACGTAGATGTTAAAAAGGAGAGGGCTAAGCGATGACCCCTGCGGTACCCCAGTGGTCACACGCATTGACGCAGAGGCACTCGGGGGAGCCAAACCTGCTGCAGTCGACCTTCCAAGAAGGAACTAATCCATTGCAAATCTGTGCCAGAAATGCCTATTTCAGATAGGCGATCGAGGAGCATGGCATGAGGCACAGTGTCGAATGACGCTGAGAGATCTAGCATAACCAACGCTACTCTCCCGCTGGCATCCAAACACTCCCGAATCGACTCTGTGACCTCTAACAATGCAGACTTCATGCTATAAGAAGCACAGAAGCCAGATTGAGCTGGGTGAAGCAAATCTGCCCCCTCAACAAAGTTGGTGAGTTGGAATGTAACCCCCTTCTCGCATACTTTAGCCAAACTTGGCAGAAGCGAGATAGGGCTGTAGTTCCCCGGCACTAAACCGTCAAGTGACGGCTTCTTAAGTAGTGGAAGAATCAACGCATGTTTCCATGCCTTTGGAACACACGCTTCACACAGTGACTTGTTGACCATAAAGTTCACTTCTATGTTAATGGTGTCTGCCACATCATAGGAGGGGGATTCTACCGGGGAATTGGTTGCTGCCAGTAATGGGAAGCAGGATTGGGCAAACGTCACAGAAAAGGACAGTAAGAAACATCATGGCAGAATACAGGTTGAACAGTAGAAATGATTAGGTGGCACAGAGTTAGCTGTAAGGACCTAATGAAGAGCTACAAGGTAGACTGGAAGTGGTTGAGAACTGGACTCTGGAAGTTAGGCATAAAATCAGGAAATGTAATACCTAGTCCAGTTTTTAGAGAGGGTCAACTGAGCACAAATGTATGCATTATTCTGTGTATTCCAGTGAAGACTTAGCTGGCTGCCCCTAGCATAAAGCAATTCAGTTAACACGGATGATACCGTGTGTAAAAGTTGCATTTAATTATATCTTAGTGACACTGTTTTTTCTATGCTGGTGAGCGCTATAAATTAAGTCAATCTCTGACCCTCAGTTGATGAAAAATTGTAGTCTTATTTCTATTTTTGTGGAATGACTTGGTTTTTACTTTTCAAAATCTGGCCACCCTAATACTGAGGGACACATAGCTGACAAACAATGTCTTCAAGCTTATCTCACATACAGACTGTGAGTACTTGGCTGTCCTCCTAAGACTCCACATCTTGTAAATATGTAACACATATTATATGTATGTAGAGTCTCCGTCTGTGTCAATCACCAGCCACAGCACCTCACTATAACCCTTAGTGTTTCCATCCAAATTCCTACAGTGACATAGGTACTGTTGTCAGGCTAAGTAAAGTGTTTGTATTCTAAATGTTGCTATGGTATGCTTGTTCTAAAGTACTTCATGCCAACGTAAGGTAATCTCAAAGCACAAAGGTTTTTTTTTACAAGCCCCTTACACCACCTTTGCATCACTTTTTCTGATGCTCTGGCGGGGCTGAGTGCAGACCCATATCTACGAGGCCAAGCAAACACTTGGCATGGCTTTCATAGCCTCAAAGATATGGTGTAAGACAACGCAGCGCAAGTCGCTGCACTGCCTTACGCTGCATCGGGGGGGATTTCATGGGCGTAGCGGTAGGTTTTCCCACGCAACACCTATGGGTTTTGACACATTCCCAGATTTACAAGGATCTATAAACCAGGGAATGTGCAAAACTGTACGCCTCCCTAGGGAAGGCATAACAAGGAGAAATATCTCTATTTCTTCTCGTTTTGCCCTCTATGTGTGTTGCATTCTGCAGCCCACGTAGAAAACGGCGGAAAAAGCATCCATGGATTGGTTTTGTGCAGGATAGTCTCCCTTCCTGCATAAAAACAATTCTGCCAACAACGCCGACACCCTGCAACATGGTGCAAAGGTGCCTGTGTTAGAGCTAGGCACCAAATTGAGCGCCGGCAGAAAGGACAGGATTGCACTGTATCTTGTAAATAATGTGCATTACTGATCTTTTGAATTGGCATAGGGCAGCGCAACATAAATACTTACCGAGCTGCCCTACGCCAATTCATTGTAAACGAAGCCCAAAGGGGCTTATTTATGAGAGGCTTGTACCACCGGGGCATCTTTTTTTCTGACGCTAAGGCAGCACAACCTCTCAACCATGTCTGTGAGGTCATGCAAAGCCACATTACATGGCTTTGCATAGCCTCATCGATATAGAGTAAGACAAAGCAGCGCAAGTCGATGAGTTGCCTTACTCTGCGCCAAGGAGTCTTTCCATGGGCTTTGCAGAGGGTTTTCTCACGCAACACCCTTGGATTTTTACACTGCCCCAGATTTACTCAATCACGTAAACCTGGGGCAGCGAAAACACCTTAGGTCTCCCCAGAGCAGGCATAATGAGGAGAAATATTTTTTATTTCTACACCGTATTTTATAAATGCGGTGCATTCCTGCCCTTTCACATTGTAATAGGGTGGCGCCGCAAGAAGACTTGCGGCCCTGCCCTACGTCAATTCCCCATAAATGAGGCCCTATGGGTGGAACAAGAGAGATGAAAAATCGGGGGCAAGAGAGAGTGATTGTGAGCGAAAACTCGAGGCTGGAATAGTATTTCAAAAAATATCATCAGCCACAGGGATAGACTAATGCTTATTGTTGCCTCAATGAAAATAAATACTTAAATAAGAAGATATTGAAGCCCTCCAAACATAGAAAAGAATTAGAGGAGGAAAGAATTTTCCAGCATAGGTCTCACCATGGCGCCGGGAGCAATTGCATCGAATGTGTATTATGGTGTGAAAGGTAGAGTAAGGGCTGCTGTTTAGTAAGATAGGGGTTCTGTTCAGGAAAATGTTTTTTAGGTCTCGCCTACGCAGCGCCCATGTGCTGCTTAGGAGGACCTTTAGCCGTCGCTCTGCTCTTTTTGGAAGCACATACTCGTGCTTGTGGCGGCATCCACCTTGTGGGAGCAAACAGGGGCGCACCATAAGCACGAGTATTTGCTTCCAAAAAGAGCAGACTGCGCGTGCACGCATGCAGCACTCCCAGGCTCTCTCTCTCACTTTCTCTCTCTCTTTATCTCTGTCTCACCCGCTCTCTCTCTCTCTCTCTCTCTGTTTCTCCTGCTCTCTCTTTCTCTCTCTCGCTCTCTCTCCCCCTCTCTCTTTCTCACTCTTTCCCTTTCTCTCTCTTTCTCTCTCCCTCTGACCGCCATTGTTGTCGCCCCCCCACAAAAAAAAACAATGGATTAGTGCTTGTTTAACAGAGTTACACTAACCCCGTAGTGAGGTGGGACAGGGAACAGTGCACCATCCGGTGCACCAAGCACCGGGGGTTGGGTCACTTTTTGTGCATAGTGGGGCAAGGTGCCTCAGTAACCCGAGATGAGCTCCAAAGGCAGGCGATACAGGTCTTTGATTGTTGAATATGCATTGGCGCTTGTGGTGCTAGAGAAGCCCCCCCCCCCATTAACGGTATATGAAATTCTGTTCAAGGTTTCCTTATTTAAAAAGAATTAAACTCGGAAAAAAACGTTCACTTTCACATGTGTTGAACGCAGTTTTTGCTTTTTATAAACTCACAAGACAACTTCTGGTTGCATGTGTAAATCTGTTCAATTGGTGTGTAGCCAACTCAAAGAATGCATTGCATTTTCTTGTAATTACTCTCAGCCTCCAGAGTATGTGTAGACACTAAACAAAGACGAGCTCCCGAGTGAGATGGGCAAGCAATGACCACGTTTTAGTCTCAGCTAAATAACTCCCCTTTATGAAAGCAGCATTACGTCACTTACCCCGATCACTCAATAACACTGGCAGGAACTCTCCTTTTTTTGTTGGCAATTTTATATAGCGCCAACTTGACCCAAAGGGATTGGAGCGCTTTACAGGAGCACAGTTACATTACACATTCAGTATTGCTAGGCAGGGGAGAGTGAGTGATTTGCCCAGAAGAATCACTGGATGTTGAGCTAATGCAGAGACAAAAACCAAGTCGGCAGCTCTGGCCGTTATGCCACAACCTCTGCAATCGGAAAATGATATATTATTCAGCTGCTAAATGTGTACATGAAGCTATAGAGCAATCGCTCATGTTTCAAGCATTCTTATAACACAAGCATTGGCAATGCAATAGGCGTCGCAATTGCAAGATTTTGTACTATTGGCATTGTATATGACAATCCCTTTTATTTATGTGTTTAAAAAACAACACATAAATAAAAAGAATTGTAATTTACAATACCAATAGGTCAAAGTATCTAAAATGCGAGACTTTGTAAGAGCCACTTAGGGAGTTATTATATATGAAATGAATAACCCCAAAATGGGAACCCCTGTTCCAAAGTCCTCTGCTAATGCTATTATGCTACTCCACCTCTCACAAACAAACTGCTTTTTTAGTGAGTTGTGTCCCTTTCCCTGATTTAGCTACCCTACCTCCATATGCCCAGCCTTAACACCTTCCTCCCATTTGTTTCCTTGCAGGACCCAACCGTGTATGCAACGCAGTGCAAGTAAAAGCAAAAAAAGCAAAAAAAACAGGGAACTGCTTTAATTCTCCACAGGAAGTGAAGGAGGGGAATTTGATACACATGCAATTTTTGGAGAGGTTGTTTTTGGGAAAACAATAAAAAAAATTATTCACTCTATCCCCCTTTCTCCTCACGTCCTGCAGAATGAAATTCAAGTCGAGGGACTGGGGGTGGTCTTCTTACATGGACGTGCTGATTACATTTCATAACTGTGCGTTGGTAAAGCCAAAACCAAAATAAAATATTGTGTTTTTTCAGTGTGGCTCTTTGGAGACTGCTCTGAGAGTACTCCAAGGCTGCCTGGCCCTTGGGCTTACTCCCTCCCTCCCTCTTCACTCTGCTGCTCCAGTCTGGCACGTCCTGAAGTGAAATGCGACACTACCTGCTGCCTTTGTTCTTTTTCATGTACCTATCTATAGGGGTGTCAATGGAGTTCCCTGGTGGCAAAAGGCAGCTCTTTTGTGCCCACCTCTGTCACACCTGGAATCTGTATTTTTGTGTTCTTTTTTGTAATGATTTTGTATTGGTGCTTACAGGGACTCACTTTGGCAAGCTTCCTTTAGCTGCCCCTACACCACTGCAAGCTACCTGACACTGCCCCCAATGACGCAAGCTTTCTCATGTTCCTCACTTCTGCGAGCTTCCCTTGGCTTCCCCTACACAACTGCAAGCTACCTGACACTGCTTCTAATGTCACAAGCTTCCACAGGTTCCATTTTTGGATTGATAAAACCTTCACATATTCAGAAATTAAGTTATAATGAATCATCCAGGATAATGTGCTGCAACGCTACACACTTATAAGGTCCCACAGGCGAGACCTATTGGCTATGCCAATGCTTGTTACATAGTGATTTCGCTGTTGGGAGGACCCCGTTGTGGCATGGTGGCCCAGAAATCCAATAGATTGAGCGCACCTATGGCGCGAGGCAAAGGAGCGCACACAAGGCGCGAGGCAAAGAAGTGCCCCCATGCATGGCGGGAGGCAAAGGAGTGCACCCGAGGCAAAGGAGTGTACCCATGGCATGAGGCAAAGGAGTGCAACCATGGCGTGAGGCAAAGGAGTGCACCCATGGCATGAGGCAAAGGAGCTCATCCATGGAGTGAGGCAAAGGAGTGCACCTATGGCATGAGGCAAAGGAGTGCACCCTTGGTGTGAGGCAAAGGAGCGCACCCATGGCGTGAGGCAAATGAGTGCATTCATGGTGTGAGGTAAAGGAGTGCACCCGAGGCAAAGCAGTGCACCCAAGGCTGTTGAGTGCACCCATGGCAAGAGGCAAAGGAGTGCACCCATGGTGTGAGGCAAAGGAGTGCACCTGAGGCAAAGGAGTGCACCCATGGTGTGAGGCAGAGGAGTGCACGCAAGGCGTGAGGCAAAGGAGTGCACCCAGGGTGTGAGGCAAAGGAGTGCACCCATAGCGTGAGGCAAAGGAGTGCACCCGAGGCAAAGCAGTGCACCCAAGGTAAAGAAGTGCACCCCTGGCGTGAGGCAAAGGAGTGCACCCAAGGCAAAGAAGTGCACCCATGGCGTGAGGCAAAGGAGTGCACCCGAGGCAAAGCAGTGCACCCAAGGTAAAGAAGTGCACCCCTGGCGTGAGGCAAAGGAGTGCACCCATGGCGTGAGGCAAAGTAGTGCACCCGAGGCAAAGGAGTGCACCCATGGCGTGAGGCAAAGGAGTGCACCCGAGGCAAAGGAGTGCACCCATGGCGTGAGGCAAAGGAGTGCACCCGAGGCAAAGGAGTGCACCCAGGGTGTGAGGCAAAGGAGTGCACCCATGGCGTGAGGCAAAGGAGTGCACCTGAGGCAACGGAGTGCACTCAAGGCAAAGGAGTGCACCCATGGCGTGAGGCAAAGGAGGGCACCCGAGGCAAAGGAGTGCACTCATGGCATGAGGCAAAGGAGTGCACCCATGGCGTGAGGCAAAGGAGTGCACCCATGGCGTGAATGAAAGAAAAAACAGTGCCTGGGACTACGGCTCAGAAGCTGAAGGACAAGGACAGACTATACCAGTCTTGGGAGTTCTTATCCGACATTGCTTTATATGTACCTGACTTTTTAGGTCTCGCATGGGCGGAGCAGCGAAGCTTCCATGCCTCTGTGAGAGATATTGTTTGAAAAAGGGTACTGTAAGCCCAGCCCCACCTTTCCATTGGGTAGCTCCAGCGTTTATGGTAAATGCTGGCTTCCCAATGGAAAGGAGTGTTTTCAGGTGCCTCCCCGTCCGCTTCTCAGACAGCCCCTACGGACATAATGGCCTGGTTTATAGCTGTTGTAACTAACTTTCTTATCAGTGGAGGCATGTTTTATTACTGTGTTTACTACTCTGGCCAGGCACGGAGCTCACAGGCGTCTCCTGCCCTCACCATGAGTGACAGTGTGTGACAGTGTCTCCCTCCTGTCTTCAGCATGAGTGACAGTGTGTGGCAGTGTCGCCTGTCTTCAGCATGAGTGACAGTGTGTGACAGTGTCACCTGTCTTCAGCATGAGTGACAGTGTCTCCTGTCTTCAGCATGAGTGACAGTGTGTGACAGTGTCTCCTGTCTTCAGCATGAGTGACATTGTCTCCTGTCTTCAGCATGAGTGAGTGTCTTCTTTCTTCAGTGTGAGTGACAGTGAGTGACAGTGTCTCCTGTCTTCAGCATGAGTGACAGTGTCTCCTGTCTTTAGCGTGAGTGACAGTGTCTCCCGTCTTCAGCGTGATTGACAGTGTCTCCTGTCTTCAGCATACGTGACAGTGTCTTGTCTTCAGCATGAGTGACAGTGTTGCCTGTCTTCAGCATGAGTGACAGTGTCTATTGTCATCAGCATGAGTGACAGTGTCTCCTGTCTTCAGCATGAGTGACAGTGTCTCCTGTCTTCAGCATGAGTGACAGTGTTGCCTGTCTTCAGCATGAGTAACAGTGTTGCCTGTCTTCAGCATGAGTGGCTGTGTCTCCTGTCTTCAGCAAGCCTTGCTTCTTGTAAGCAAGGACTATAAGTGCAAAGTGCGTGTTTGCGCACTATTTTTTTTAAAATAAAAGGCATTGTCATTTACAATGCCAATAGCTCAAACTCTCGCAAATGTGAGACCTAGTGCATTGCAAATGCTTGTTTCAGTCTGTCTCTCCTCAACTACGAGCTTCACTGGGTGCCTCCACGTCAGGCTTCGAGGAGCTCCGTAGGCTACACAGAGACAACAAGACGACTGCGGGAAACATAAGAACACGAGCTCTTAATCCAAGGGTTGGTCTGTAAAATGACTCAGAGCTGTCCCAGCAGCCAACGGGGGGTTGCGGCATCTTTCACTGCGCTAATGGTATGCAGGGTAAATCATTAGTGAGAATGAATATTCCTGTTACGTGGATACTGAGATTTATTAACTAGCGGTTACCACAGATGGTGTGGGGGGGGGGGGCTGTTGAGCCTCAGTCACTCATAGCACCTAAAGGAGGCGTGATGTCTCCTCACGGGCTGTGCTGGTGCTCTACTAGTCCATATAACATAACATAGCCGAAAATTTTGCAGACCGACCCCAGAGTCGACGAACCACCATTTTGTATGAAGTCTGAATGAGAGCACAGAGACAACATCTCCCATGCCTGTCCTTGGGGCTACACCTGGGCAGGTGTATACTGCCTCTTCCCCGCAGCACTGTCTCTCTCCCGGTACAATGTATGCGCAGCCTGCCAAGCAGCTGCATCACCACGAAATAGATGCCACCCCCCTGCTAAGAAAATTCCCAACCCTGCTGTCCCACACCAAGCTCTAATTAACAGGGCGAGCCTAACAAGAGCCGAGCCAATGAGCTGGCTCGGCTCTTAATGCCCAAGTACGAGTCGAGCGCTGAAAATGTTAGCTCTGTAAGTCATACAACAAACATCCTGCACAATATGATGACATCTCTTCAAAATACATAAATGTGTATTTATTCGACATGTGGAAGTTTTGTCAATAATGCGTCACATTATAGCACTTTACTGAGAAGTACTTATTAAAAGTGATATTTTTTAAACATGAATCATTAGTGTACCAAGAGCCAAGATAGTAAACTGTATACATGGCCTAGATTATTACAGAGCAACAAGTCTATTCAATCAAGCACAATAGGTTTCTGTACAGAAAGGTATCCTGAAGTCCATGTTTGAAAGTGATTTTTTATGTGATAATGAAGAGAAAAGTAGTTTTTGTGAAATAAAATATTGCCTAAGATCTCACAATTTAAGCACGTTAAACACCGAGTTATCCAAGTATTCTGGTTTCACTTTGTACAAATCAGTCACTAAATGGGTATCTATTTCTCTTTTTATTTTTTAGGCATGGGGAGAGTAATTGATTTGTTCAGAATCACAGGATGTTGAGCCTCAAACCTGGTTCCCCAGTTCAAAAGTCTGCAGTACTGGCCATCACGTCATAGCCCGGGTAGATGGAGGGTGGCAGGCAGAAGCCACTTGAAAGCTTGGATCGTTATGAGCTCGAAGTTCAAATAGTACCTCGATCTGAGGCAGTGCCAGGCTTCAGGCTCAAGCCTGGCTCGAGCTTTTAGTGACTCTTCTATTTCTATGCAAGAGTGAGCTAAAGGGGTAACAAGGAGTGTCTGATAGTGAATTAAAGACACATGAGGTCGAGTTAACGCTGTACAGCCTTGGTATTCGGCACTTCAGCATTTAATTGCATCAGTCACACTCACAGACTCCTAAGCAGAGGTTAATATGTAAAAAAATTAGCACATTTGTAAAAAAATAAGAGCAGGAGCTCTCAGCAGGAGGCACCTTGCACCAGCCTATTTCTCCTGTTAGCGACGCCAAAAACAGAACCAACTACTAACCTTTTTCCACATGAAAATGTCGAACGGATGTGGCATAATGGCCACAGCTGCCGACTTTGGAACTGGGTTTGAGTATCGGCATCAGCTCGGCATCCTGTGATTCTGGGCAAAACACTTAATCTCCCCGTAAATTAACGTGTCCTTAATTGGTGCCCATGAAAAGCGCCGGTGTTCATGATTAAGTGCAGGTGCTGAGCACCGTAAGCCACCGGTTCAAATTAAGCACTGCTTCTGAGTAAAGTTTTGGGCGCCAGCACTAATTTCTTTTACAGGTTAAACCCTGGGTGGAACCTGTACAACTAAGAGACGCAGAATCATCTCAAAAAGATGTAGTCAAAATCCTCTGAAAATGTGTGAATATCTTCAGAAATATTTTCGGTGGGGGGGGAAGGTAATATCTGCAGGGAAATGTAAGGAATATACAGAACTTACAGTAAAATATATGTTCATGTTTCTCAAATTAATGCTAAATATAATCAAATAAATTACGCCAAATATCTCCCAATGTCTGTATTTGCTTTTAATATTCCTTAATATTCTGAAATCATGCTAATTCAAATATGCAAGACCTCTGTTCGTTTCACGCTCATCACTCATCCCTCTCAGCTCCTCTTTGTGCAACCTGATGTCAGTGCATCAATTCCGATCACACCCATCCCTCATAGGCCTCCGTTGCCTAGCTAAGCTTCTCTTGCAAAAAAAATAGTACCATAGTTAGTGTGCAGCGGTGCCACCTACATTGACAGCAGCACTTTGGACCCTTTTTTTAGCGCGAGCCATTGCTCCTCCCTTTCTGACTCTGAGTCACACTTTCTCACCAATTTCAAATTCGGGCACAGATAGAAAATATTCAATAATCAAAAATAGAATGGACACTTGTTTCTACAAAACCATTGGTTTGTGTTCGAAAACCCTCATAGACATCCTGGTATTATCGTTTGCGGTGTATCTTTTCTCCGCCCCATCAGGAGTCATGGCTTATTCATCGGGTGATCGATTGACGTGCTGGGTGCCTGCCTCACCTGAGGCTACCTCTGGTGCAAGTAGAAGTGTCCAGAGATCAAAAGAATATATGTGAGGGAATAGACTAAAAATAGTGTCTAATCAAAAAAGGTTATTTATTCTGGATAGTTTAGGCACTAAGGTTAAAAAGAATTGCGATATGTAGGTAGTCATATACAGACAAAAACATACGAAGAAAAATCTAAGAAATGAGCTTCACACAATTTGTGTGGGATTTAGTATTTGAGGAATGGGAAGTTACCATGCTGTTTTGCGCAAAGTGAGCAATGATAGCCAGGGGAAGAGTCAGCACAAGGGACACCAAGCTGTACCTCATGGTAAAATACCATATGCAACCCTGGTTCCCCTGTTGAAGTGCTCACTTTGCGCAAAACAGCATGGTAACTTCCCATTCCTCAAATACTAAATCCCACACAAATTGTGTGAAGCTCATTTCTTAAATTTTTCTTCGTATGTTTTTGTCTGTATATACGTTTTTTGTCCTGACGAAAGCTCCATAGACCCGACCGGGCCAAGCGAGCTGAAACATGTCGACACGTCCCTTAAAAGATATGGTAGTCCAGTAACTTGACTACCTACATATCGCAATTCTTTTTAACCTTAGTGCCTAAACTATCCAGAATAAATAACCTTTTTTGATTAGACACTATTTTTAGTCTATTCCCTCACATATATTCTTTTGATCTCTGGACACTTCTACTTGCACCAGAGGTAGCCTCAGGTGAGGCAGGCACCCAGCACGTCAATCGATCACCCGATGAATAAGCCATGACTCCTGATGGGGCGGAGAAAAGATACACCGCAAACGATAATACCAGGATGTCTATGAGGGTTTTCGAACACAAACCAATGGTTTCGTAGAAACAAGTGTTCATTCTATTTTTGATTATTGAACGTTTACCCAGGGGAAATGAATGGACTTCTAATCCTCTTCCCTCCTATTTTTGATATAAACAGATAGAAAATATGCAAGCAATTCACAGCATTTTCCCAACATTCGGAAAATGTCCAAAATATGTAATATCTGCCTAAAATGTAAAAAAAACTTGTACCTATATCACCTGTGCATAGGGCGGGATTTGTTTAGGTATGCCCATTACATATTTATACTCGACAGAGTTGGACAAATCATTTCAAATAAGTAGTGATCGAGTATGACACACATTTCTATTTTAATTCTGGGCTCCTAAAATAACATTAAACGGATTTTTTTTTAAGTGACTCATATACTTGTTAAATACATCCCTTAACAATAATCGAAAATGACCAACCATTAATTAGCTGTAAAACAGATTGACACGTCCTCTGAGTTAATCCGATTAGCCAGAAATATGCATTGTTGTGCAGATCGGTTGATAACCTGGGGGCAGTCATGATTACATCGGAAAAGCTGATTTGCAGGCCTCAAATCCTGACAGTGATCTGAGTTACCGCGGGTCACCACTGTAATATGTTTCATGCAATCAGTTTCTAGGTCCCACGATGTCTGCTGCCTCACAAGGACCCCTTTAATACAGTAGACATGGATCGTTTTAATGTGCTGTGAATGGTTGCTTTACACAGCCATTAAAACGCAATTGTTTTGGCCATGTAAAGTCTCAGACAGTAGAGCAACAGAAAACACATTGCCACTCCTTCAAAGCGTACAGCCCCAATCCCACCAATGGTTTGAAGAGAGCTGCCTCAATAGCCTCTGGACTCCAAGAATTCTGCCCCCCAGAAAACATATTCTCTGTATTTTTTTAATGATGTCTAGAGGGTTATATAAATACTCCTCTGACAAAACGCACAAAGATCTCAGCCTTTTACCTGAAATATGACTGTGGAGGATTGTCGGGTCAGCATATGGGATCGCCACGTGTGTTCACCATTGAACTTTGTGGAGATATCTTTTCTTCCTGCATTGTTTTCAGCAGCGCTGAGCACACATCCCTGCTTGCACCCAAAGTGAAAGGATAATAAAGCCGAGGATGGGCCCTGGTGGTCTAAGTTTCATTTTAGGTTTTGTATTATATTGTACTGTTTTGTATGGTATCATTTGTATAGTGCTTCATACCCCCTGATGAGGCCCCAATGTCCTTTTGGGTGGTTGGGTAAGAAACTCTTGAATTTGTAGTACCTAGTTGGTAAAGTGTGCATTTATGATGTTGCCTGTGTCAAAAGGATTGGGCATCCTCTATGAGGATTGATCCAATTGTGTGTAATAATGAATGACAACAAGGGCTTTGACAACTTCCAGCACACAAGCATTTTTCATAATACTCTCTTGACCTACAATTAGCTGTATGGGTACCGTGAACCTAGCTGAAAGGTAGCAGAGCAATGTGCAGGGTCAATAGCATTTCCTTTAAAATTCATTTCCTAATAAATCATTGGAAGAGACGCTCATAAAATACTTAAGCTACACCTGCGCAGCAAGTAGTGACAGCTGCAACGTTTAGGCCTTTTACAGCTGTGCAGCAAGTAGTGCCTACTGCACCGTTTAGGCCTTTTACAGCTGCGCAGCAAGTAGTGCCAGCTGCACCGTTTAGGCCTTTTTACAGATGCGCGGCTAGTAGTGCCATTTAGACAACTTTATCCGTGGGGACAGTTCTGATTGAGTTAGGACTTCCGCTGCATTGGCAGCAAGTCAGCAACATTGACACAATGGATTCAGGGCCAGTTGGCCAGAGAGACTGCGAGGTTTGTAGGGCACCAGGCCCTTGTATGTATATGTGGTACTAGGACTTGTTTTTCATGTAATATGATTTCCGCACACTGTTCTGAATACCTCTACAGGTGGTCTTAAGATGGCGAGGTTGTTGTGCATATTTAGATTTTGCTAGTCAGATTTTGCTCCTCCCTAACGTTAGTGATTCTCAGGAGCTAAGTGTCCAATAGTAGTCTGTTGAAATCATGGGCGTACAATGCGGTTGGTGCTGAATGGGGTTCTGTTAACAGGCTGGTGTTAAGTACACTGTTCACCAATGGTCACTGGGTGTTCCTTTATATTCTGTTCTACTTCAACTATATTTGCTTTGTGAAGGTTCTGAAAGTGGTCCAGTTGGTCCTACCATATGTAAACTATTCCTTTGTAAATATTTTCTTGTGCCAGGTGGCATCATGTATTCCTAGATGACGGGCCCAACAAATACCCACCTCACTTCCCGGACAGCACATGAGTTCTGATATCTTCACCCAATGTCTAGAATATGTGCCCCCTCTTTGCCCTTTTACTTCTCCTCACCACCGCTCTCCTAGTGACACCCTTCTCATATCCCTACCCTCCTCCGCCTCACTTTCCCAACATGACCACCACTCGAGTCAAGGCTGGAAGTAATTGCTACAAAATCAATTATCCTCCCAACCAAACGAAAGCTGCAATAAAACGTTTGAAGCACAACACTATTGAACGTTTCCCGGATTCCCTCTTTGTTGATCAATTTTACAATGGTCGCTTTGGGAGGCTCTAAAACTACTTAATTTTCTTCACTCACAACACCCCCTCTTGGACCATCAGCTTATACAATTCCCTTAACGTCACTTCCTCCTCCTCTATCCTTCATGGAAAACAACAAAAAATTTCACCCTCTGCGTGTTTCAAGGGCCATCTCACTATCTCACTCTATAACAACAGTACTGTCATGATCCAAGGCAAAGACACCTGTCTCTCGCTCTTTAACCACCTCTTCCCCTCCCTACTCCCCTTCTCTGCAACCGGGTTTTCCCCTGACTCTCCTTCTAGCTCCACCCATTACTCCCTCTCTCCTCCCCTGACCCCCCTACACTCCAATTGACTGTACTCTCGAGAAGCACAGGTCGGCCCTCTTCCCTACCCCTCCCCTATGACCTCCTCTCCGCATCACTTCAGCCTTACCTCTAGCTAATACGCTCCTCGTCCATTCTGCACCATCCCGGTACTCGAATCTCTTCTCCTCCCCCATATTCCTTCCTGTCACTCCCCTTTTTAGTCCACCTCTCCTCCAATCTTCTCCCCCAGTTAACTTTCCCTACGCTCCCCTTATTCCTCCCTCCCCCCTCTTTTCTACCCCCTCCTCCCCTCATTACTTACCCCGATTTCTCCACAAACCCACTGCATTTCTCTCCTCCCTCCCACTCATCCAGCAATGCTGTACCACTCCCTTTCCCCCCTTGGTAACCCTTTCCATTTCCCTACCTCGGGCCCAGCAGAACCACTTCCTTTCCTCAACTTCCCTTTCTCTCAACCCCCCTCACTCTACCAGATGCCCGTTCCCTCACAGCCACCTCACCTAGCTGACATGACCTCTACAACCACCTCGCCTCTTTTTCTCCCAAACCTCCTACATTCCCATGACTCCACACAGTCCTCCTCTCTCCTTCCACCTTACCGCCTTGTTCCGCACCCATCACCCCCTAAATATGTCCTGAATTCCTCTCCTTATTGCAACGCCAACAAAGACAACTCTCCCTTCACCTCCGATTCACCAACTCCCGCTCTCAACCTCCGCCTTTCCCCACTCCTGAACCCCATACCCCAACTCACCTCCTGTCTCCCCACCTCTCCCTGCTTTTCACTACCAATTCCACCCCCTCCTGTTTCCATCGAGCCACCCAACCTTCCGTGCTCTGCCTTACTCTCTCTGGAAAATAAGCTAGGCTCTCTTATCTCCTCCATCTTCCAGCTTGTAGCTGCCATTTCACTTTAAAGCTCCAAGATTTCCACCTCTCCATGTAACTCTACCCCTTCCCAACTTCCAATGAGATGCACCCCGCCCACTTACCCCAATACAGCCAAGCTCAACCTGTCGTCCGCAAACTTCGTTAACTCACACAAGCCCTTGAACACCACCCTTCTTCAACCTGCATCCCTCTAGTAACCCTACTATCTACACTATTCCGACAATCTCCTCTGTCAGAACCAGGCATCCACCTAAACCCTCCCGAGCACCGCCGCATAAGTACAATATCCCGATCACCCTTCAGAGCCCAAGTGCCCCCGTCACCAAAACAGTCTTGACATAGCTGCACTGTCTGCTCCACAACTGCAGATCTGCAGTAAAACACAAACTTGAAATCTCCGATATCATCACCTTTCACAATATTGACATGCTCTTCCTCACAGAGACCTGGTTCAAAGATACCTCTCACTCTATGTTTGATCTCCTATTACCCACAGGCTATTCTATATTTAGGAATGACAGAACTGACAACATTGGGGGATGTGTTGCAGTCATCTTTAGAAACTCCCTTCAACTTAAGGCTTCTCCTATCAGCTCCTTCCACACCTTTGAATGCCTTTCTCTTGAGCTTCAATTGCACCACGATCACCCCTCAGATTCCATGTCATTTACCGCCCCCCTTGCAGTGGCCCTTCATTTATGGAGGAACTCACTGACTTCATCAGCGACCAATATTCGCGAAGTGACAATCAGACCTTTGTGGGTGACTTCAATCTCCACTGGGGCGTACCGCATGACTCTTCGGCGAACTCGCTGGCCACCTTCCTCTCTGCAAACGATCTTATCCAACACTGCACAGAATCAACACACTCTAAGGGCTCAATCCTGGACGTTGTTATTTCTAAAGCAGGCATGCTCTCTATCACTACCCCCATTCAAGTAGACTGGTCTGACCACCTCCTCATCCCATTCTCTCTTCACCTATCACACTCTATAACCCTTGGTCAACCTAAGAGGGCTACCTCCTGGTTCCATGATGCGAAAAATATTGATGTCGGACCCCTCTGTGAATCAGCTTTGTTAACACTTCCAAGGCTAGAACCGAACCTAGATGTTGACGAACTCACCTCCCAATGCCTCACAGTCCTTACAGCCGAAATCAATAACGTCGCTCCACTCAAAAGCAAAAAGATAAGGCCCACTACCTCAGCTCCTTGGTTCAACAAATCCCTCCATGAAGAAAGGAAGCAGCTGAGACTCCTGGAGAAACAATGGAGGCAAGTGCCCTCCACAGATAATTTGGCCATGCTTCGCTCAGCAAGATCCAAGTACCACATGCACATCTTCCTTGGGAAAGCATCGCACTTCAAAACCCTTTTTGACTCAGCCAAAAATAAACCCAAAAAACTATTCGATCTCATCAAGATTCCTAACTGCTCGCCCCAACCTCCAAGTTGGAGGATTCTACAAAGCAAGCAGCGGATTTCACTATATTCTTCGATGAAAAAGTGAAATCACTTGTGGATCAGGTCGCTCATCCTACCCCTCCAGAGGAGCGCAAATCCTCAGCCATTTGGCAGAACTTTGACCCCATCTCTGAAGATGACCTCCTCAAGTGCAACAGCGAAACAAAGCCCTCCAACCATTCTCTGGACCCCATCCCCAGTGCCATTGCCATTGACTTCAACACCCATTCCCTTTCCTATTGGACCACTCTGGTCAACCTCTCCCTTTGTCAAGGCTCCCTTCCTGTCTCCTTCAAAACTGGGCAGGTCAGCCCTCTGCTGATGCGAAAGACCTCAACAACTTCCGCCCCAGCACTAATCTACCCTTTCTTGCGAAGATCACAGAAAGATGTGTAGCGAAACAACTCTCTCGTCATATCAAGAACAATGATCTTCTTGACAATTGTCAGTCTGGCTTCATCCAAAACTGCAGCACTGAAACAGCCCTACTACAAGTGGTTGATGACGCACTGAGGATACTCGATTCGGGGGGGTCCTGTCTTCTAATTCTCCTTGACCTTTCTGCAGCCTTTGAGACTGTCAATCACAACACCCTCCTCAACACTCTTCAACAGAGAATGGGCTTGGAGGGCACTGTGCTTAGATGGTTTGCCTCCTTCCTCTCAGATAGATCCCAAACGATCAAAATAGAGAACAGTCTTTCATCTCCTGTGGCGGTAGGTCAAGGTGTTCCGCAAGGCTCTATACTTGCACCCACTTTGTTCAACCTCTATTTAGAACCACTGGGAAATCTCCTAAGTAAATCCGGGATCTACTATCATCTCTATGCAGATGACACTCAAATCTACCTCAAGGTCGCCTCCACTCACGATCTCTCCATCCTAAGCTCCACTCTCGATTCCATTCAAAACTGGATGTCAACTCATCAACTGATTCTGAATCCCTCCAAAACTGAATTCCTCCTCCTCTCCTCCTCACTCTCTCCTCCCCCGGTTCAATCATGGATGGATCAGATGAATCTACTTAACGATTCGATTCGAAAAAATCTTTCTTTCGATCACAGATCATAAAAGATGCATAACATTACATACAAAATTTAAAAACGTATTAAACAGCATTAGTGATCCAGTTATTAAAAGAAAAAAGAAAAATAGAGTGCCACAATTTCAATCTATCTCAAGTCGTTGAGTCTTTTTATACAAGCCTTTTGACCCATCGACTTCGGGCATACCACATAGAAGTTAAAAATTTAGACAGGGAAAAAACTACAATAGGGGATAAGTCTGTGTTTAAAACTCTATAGGCAGTTTGGAAAGATCTAAATCCCAAATTCCTGAGCAGAGGGACTAGCCAGTATTTCCTGCTCCTTTCATAGCCCTTACAGAAAAAGACTACATGAACATCATTCTCCTTTGGATGTGCACATACCGGACAAGTTTTGTTGGAGGAGCGGCATGACCAGGATGCAGTGAATGATGCTAAGGGAAGAGTTCCATATCTCCATTGGAGAAATAATTTCCTAGTTAGTACTGGAGACATGGCATCTAAAACACTTTCAAGTTGATAGGAGTCTTTAGCTTTTGTGAACAGGTAAGACAAAGATTCTTCTCTTGTACCATCGATGGCTTTGGTGAGCTTGAGTTCTTGATAAGCTCTGACAAGTACCTATTTTGGGATCTTTGGACAGGTGTTTAGAGGGTCTAACCATAGTTCCGGGAAACCAATATCCTCCAGCATTCCCTTAATGTAAGTCATCCATGGAATTCTCCTGGCATGGGGTAACTGCAGGAGTTCCTGTAGCTCCGCCCTGTAATTTGTGAGGTCTGGGCTAGACCATAGACACCTCCAGAATGTCAAAGGTTTAAGACCTAGCTCCTCCGATATCGGTCTGATGCCCAAATCCAATCTAAGGGGAAGTAATGGAGTGCTCTGTGGGAGGGCAACAATCTGTCTCAGGAATTTGTTCTCCGTTGATTGTAATTTAGACGATTGAATATGACCCCACAGCTCACCCCCATATGTGACACCCGCCCGGGCTTGTGCTTTGTAAATATGAATAATGGGGGTAAGTGGCCGGTAGGGGGATTTATTCACCAGTCTCATAGTGCCACCCGCCAACTGAGCCAGTTTAATGGTCACTTTTGACTGGTGAGACGACCACGTTAAATGTTCGTTGAGAGTGATCCCCAAGTATTCAATAGTATGCACACGTTCTAGTTGGACTGTGCCCAGCCTAGGTGGAGCACGATTATGGGGGTTAGGATTAAGAATCATGTACTTAGTTTTCTGTGTGTTAATTTCTAGTCCCCGCTCTGAGCAGAACTGTAGAAATCCGTCCAGGATACGTTGAATGCCCATAGGGGATTTGGACAGCAGCAGGGTGTCATCTGCAAACATAATTGCAGGCACCCTGCTGCCAGTCAGTTTTGGGGCATCAGTGTTGGCGATCCTGGTCAGGTGGGCAACAACCCCGTTCACAAAGAGGCAAAACAGGGTCGGTGCAAGCACGCAACCCTGTCTTACCCCTCTGCGAACGGGGAACCTTTCGGTTAATTTGCCACCTCTGCCACACCTCACCCGGGCATAGTTGTTATGGTGTAGCCTCATCAGGATTGCCAAGATGTCACCAGGGACGTTCAGATCCTCCATAACTCTCCACAATTTCGCTCTGGGTACCAAATCAAACGCGGCACGTAAGTCTACGAAGACAGTATACAAGGTGCTGCCCTCAATTACAGCTGTTTTCCAATAAAGGAGATTCAGCCTAAAAATTTGATCTATTGTCGATACTCCCTGTCTAAACCCTGCCTGATAGGGGGTCAGGATGCCCATCTCATCTATCCAGGCCTGTAGCCGGTCCAAAATCAATCTTCCAAAAAGCTTTTGGGATATATCAATAAGACTGATTGGACGGTAATTGGCTGGGAGCAGAGGGGACCCCTTTTTATAAATTGGGACCACCTCTGCTCCCAGCCAAGTATCAGGAACCTCCATTCCCCCCAGGATGGCATTAAATATCAATGTGAGATATGGGGCCCCTATCTCTGGTTCCTGCTTGAACAGGTCCCCCGGTACCCCGTCGAGGCCAGGAGCTTTCCCTGCGGATAAACCAGTGATAGCCTCCCTCACCTCTTTTACCGTAAACGGAACCCCAGATGGATCAGAAGCCGTTGAACTGCATGCTATATAGGGATACTCTTTTTCTTCAGAATACAGCGCCTGAAAGTGACTCTGCCATATGTTAGGGGCTATATTGGGCTCAACTTAACAATAAACCCATCATTGTCGACAGCGCAAAATCCCTTGGTGTCATACCCGACAAAAAACTCAATCTAATCTCCCACATCAATTCCATTGCAAAGTCTGCTCGATACCAACTGCGCCTTCTTTGGGGAATTCGTCGCTTTTTTCCGGAGCAGGACCTTAAAACCCTGGTGCAATCGCTGGTCCTCTCCAGACTGGACTACTGCAATTCTCTTCTTACTGGCCTCCCCAAATCCCACTTGTCCCCCCTTAGATCTGTTCTCCATTTAGCAGCTCGTTTCATTTATGGGGTCAAAAGAAGCAACCACATCACACCGATGTTATCCACCCTCCGCTGGCTTCCCATCGAGGCTAGAGCTATCTACAAGACTGCCTGTATTACCCACAAAGCCTTGCACTCCTCCTCTCCTCGCTACCTGGCCAACAAGCTGAAACTCTCTGGAGGCTCTAGACCTTCACGTAATGCGGAAAATCTACTGCTTGAACCACCCACTTTCAAGAAGGAAAGATCGATGGCCCAATCCTTTTCAGGCAACGAGGTGAGAATATGGAACTCACTTCCGCCTCAGCTCCAGACCACCACCTCCTCCCAGGTCTTCAAAACGGACCTCAAAGTTCTCCTCCTCCTCCGAAGAAACCTCCTAAAGTAATTCACGCCCTCTCTATTATCTGAAGGAAGACCTCCCATCACTGAAAACTATTCTCCATGACTATGTAAGTGCCTTCCCAGTGTGTTTGTGTGGTTGGAGTGTATGCCATTTATTGCAGTATTATCCTTGTATCTGTGTTTGGTTCTCTTTTGTAAGATGCACATGCCACTTCTCTCTTGTAACACACTGATTGCTACCTCTCACATTTTGTTTGCTTTTGATACTTGCACAAGGTCCACCATTGCCTACGTAACGTTTGTTCTTGTGCCTCTGTGTCTAGCAAATACTGCAGTATATTACCTCTAAATGTACTTTGTTTTCTCCTGTAACCTGCACACTTGTCACTCTTTCCTCCTGTATTGCACTGTTTACTACCTCATGCCTTTTGTTTGCTCACAATTGTCACTTTTACCTCATGTAACTTATCGTCTGCTTTTGTAATTTGTTCATTTGTAATTTTCTGTTCCTATTGTGAAGCGCTCTGACGCCTTCGGGTAAAGTCCGCGCTATATAAAAACGCATAAATAAATAAATAAAAAATAAATAGCAAAGATACAGTCTGAGAGCAGAGGTGGACTTTTACTGCACCATGATGTAGTGTTGTTTAAAGAGATGTATCTTCACTCTTTCCAAATTGGAGGAGGATTGGGGTTGACCTCTGGGATACAGGGAAGTCATTCCAGATACAGGATCCATGGATGGGGAAGGTCTGTCGCTTTTTTACTTTGCACTGCTTTGCCTCCCATCTGATGGTGTCCTGCCTGCAGGTGTGATGAGAGTCTCCAGAGGTGGTGAGCTTGTCAGCCACAAAGACAGGAGCGCCGGTTGTGATGGCTTTGCAGATGATGGTGTGCGCCAGCAATGGCAGCTCACAGAGTTCTTTCATGATGAGGTGGGGATATCCTCAAATGAATAGTGCAATGACCTCTCTCAAGGCCTTTTGAGCCATAAACACCAGTATCAACAAATTTTGTATCGTGGCGGTCATCTTCCTGAATCTAATCTGGGACCCAGGAACCCAAGACAGTTCAGTAACACACTTAGCCCTAATTATCAAGCTCACTCCTGGCCCATAACGTATACATTTTACATAAAGTGCATCCGCCCAAAGAGGTGGAGGTAGCCTCATACACGGGGAGCGGCACTGCGCCCTACCATCTTGGCTCCACCAATTACTTTGAAGGGCTTGGAATGCTGCAATTGCAGCAATAATACTGATTTAAAGTTCTTTACCTAAAGTCTAATGTGGGACCCTCTACAGAATAAACTAAAACCACAGCAGAATCCGGATCTCCGGAGACCTAAAATATCCCAGCCACATTTCCTTTCATATTGAAAACTGCATCACTGACTCAACAAGTATTACCATTCAACCATGGAATGGGCAACACATATTTCAAAACCAAGGTCAGTGTCTTCAACATACCCTTTCTTTTATTGGAATCCGAAATAAACAACTACATGATGGAATTTGACAGAAACTGTGGCTGGACAGTGATTTAAGGTCTGTAACACTATATTTCTATGAAGTCGTCACAATGACTTGATATTCCCCTTTAAACGAAATGGGGGCAGTGAATCTGTCCTTTCTTTGGTAAATGTTTTGCCTTGATTAGCAAGTTTTCCTAGTCGACATTTCCACACCACACATAATTAATCCTCTGCTGTCCTGTGGCTTGTTTGCTGTGTTTCTTTAGACTTCTGCAATCATTTTCGATGGCAGATTGAGAGATAAGCTCCCACTGCAGTGTATAGCAGTAAACAAACATTCCCCGAATATTTCTAAATTCAGTTGAAGGGCTCCTTGCTTTTTTTCTAGGAGAAAAACGAGTCCAGGAACCTTCATAATATTTTGAGTAAAGTGATAAAATATCAATAGAAAATATTTGGGCAGAAGATAAGATATGTGCAGAAGATAAAACAAAATACCAGTGCACATCACCTCTTCACCTCATCCCAAAACCAAGGCACAAGTAAAAGACGATCAGAGGGCAAACTTGTTTCTGTTTGTGTACGTGGGGATGTGGCGGACCGGAATACCAAGCGCGGAGGCCGTATATAGTGGGCAATGTTTGTTTTATTGCTACACTTCTGGTCACAATGGGGTTTGTATCAGGCTTTACAGTTCCACAAAAGAAAGACACGGCTCTTCGGATGAATGATGGGTCGACGTTCGGTATCCAGTGGGCTCTGTATCCAGCGAGTGCTCCTGGTGCGTCCGGTCTTTGGGGATATCCTCGGAGGTACCGGGAGAAAAGAAACAAACAAAGGAGCCGTTAGTCCTGCCAGACTCTTCTCGTCTGATCCCTGTTACCAACACCAGGGACTGTGAGGGGGAGGTAGGCGAAAGTGAGGAGGGAACGGTAGGGTCGGGGTTGGCAATAAAGACAAGCGGGGTAGCGAGAAGAAGTAGGGGTGGTGGGTGGTGGGCGTGAAGGGTCGGGGTTCGTTATCACGTGTGCCAGTGCTGTGCAAGTGCTATACAATAATTACACAATGCTACGGGTGACGTTGTGAGCCTAAAGGGGGGGGAACAGCTATACAACGGGAGTTATTTACACTGCACCTAATGTGCCACAAGGGTTCCGAGTCACTCACCCGGTCCGCCGCAACTCTCCAAGTTGAGTTGCGGCCGCTCCCCAGCTACCTCCGGTGGACTCCACCAATCCTCGGACCAGTCTTCCTCCTCTTCGGTCGCCTTCTCCTTCGCCGCTCCGGTCGGGGTCTCCTGCCACAAGCTCAATCCGACGTCCGACTGGTTCCTGGTTCCGGCTTTTCCAGTGTCCGGGTCACGTGAGGGGGAGGTGCTTCCGGGGTCGAGAGGAAGTACTTCCGGAT
The DNA here is from genome assembly GCF_964263255.1 of Lissotriton vulgaris. Classification (NCBI taxonomy): domain Eukaryota; kingdom Metazoa; phylum Chordata; class Amphibia; order Caudata; family Salamandridae; genus Lissotriton; species Lissotriton vulgaris. The sequence goes on along the minus strand of NC_141687.1, from coordinate 840,582,752 downwards.
GTCCGCCGTTCTGGATTGGGTCCTGGAACAGAGGACAGAGGGTTGGACCTTTGGAGGGGCGGGTCGTTGCTATGGACGCTCTGGCCGGGACCGCTGTCTTCCGTGAAGGACTACAGCGACGGGCCCCAAGGCCGGTATGTGTGTACGCCGCATCACATCCCCTTCCCCTAGCTGTCCTTCTAGTACGGGTCTGAGTCATGGGGTATCGGGAGAGGAAATCGGCGTTGCCCTGCTCGATTCCTTTCCGGTGAACAGTCCTGAATCTGTAGGGTTGCAGTGCTAAGAACCAACGGAGGACCCGGTCATTGTGTCCTTTATTACGGGCCATCCACTCCAGAGGGGCATGGTCAGTATAGATGATGAACTCCCTCCCCTCCAGGTAATACCTTAGACTTTCTACCGCCCACTTAATGGCCAATGCTTCCTTTTCTACGACTGCATAACTGGTTTCCCGTGGATACAGTTTACGGCTCAAGAACAATATAGGGTTTTCGTTCCCCTGGTCGTCTTTCTGGGACAGTACTGCCCCTAGGCCCTGTTCTGAGGCGTCCGTCTGTAAGAGGAAGGTCCGTGAATAATCCGGACTTACCAACACAGGTTTGGAGGTTAAAGCAGTCTTGAGCCGAGAGAAGGCAAGTAGTAAAACGGGAGTGGGATTCTTTAGGATGGCTTCGGTTTTGGCCGACTTCTTTAAGAGGTCGGTGAGGGGAGCTGCAGTCTGGGAAAAATTGGGTATAAACCTACGATAATAACCAAGTAGGCCTAAAAAAGCCCGGAGGTCCTTTAGTGACTGTGGGAATGGAACGGACTGAATGGCCTCAACTTTCTTGACTTGGGGACGGATCATACCCTCGCCTAGGAGGTAACCCAGGTACTTCACCGATTGAGCTCCGAGAGTGGTCTTTGCGGGGGTGATGGTAAATCCAAAAGCACCCAACGACGCTACAACTTTACTGAGATGATCGAGGTGCTCCTCCCAGCTATTGCTATAAATAACAATGTCGTCGAGGTAGGCCCCGGCATACCTCGCATGTGGTCTTAAGACATGGTTCATTGCCCTTTGGAAGGTGGCTGGTGCACCGTGTAACCCGAAGGGTAATACTGTGAATTGGAATAAGCCATCTGGGGTGGAAAAGGCAGTTTTCTTTCGGTCCTGGGCTCTCAGTGGTATCTGCCAGTAACCTTTGCAGAGGTCTAAGGTGGAAATGTATCTGGCTTTCCCTATGCTTTCGACCATCTCGTCGACACGTGGGAGGGGATATGTGTCGAAGGTTGATATCTTGTTTACCTCGCGGAAATCTATGCAAAACCTGACTGACCCGTCAGGTTTAGGCACTAAAACAATGGGGGAATTCCATTCACTGATGGATGGTTCAATGATCCCCATACTCAGCATTTGTTCGGTTTCTTGCCTGATCACGTTCCTACGGGCTTCAGGGACCCTGTAGGGTCGTAGCCGTACGATCTTTCCAGGCTCTGTTTGTATGCTGTGTTCAGTGATGGTCGTATGGCCTGGGGATGAGGAAAACACGCTCTGTATGGGTTGTAACGCCTCACGTAGACTCTGTCTCTGCCCTTTTGTCATCTCGGAGTCAAAACAGGGTTCAAAAGAGAGAGAGGGTTGCGGATTACTGGCGGATAGAACGGGTCGGGGTCCCTCCCACTTTTTAAGAAGGTTAACATGATATACCTGCGTGGTCCCCCGAGTGGGATCAAGCTCTAATTCATAGGTGACAGGAGTTACTTGGCGAAGGACCACATAGGGTCCCTGCCACTGTCCCAATAATTTATGGTCAGATGACGGTCTCATCAGTAGAACTAGATCTCCATCGCTAAAAGAACGGGGTTTGGTACCCTTGTCATATTGCCGTTTCTGGCTGGCTTGGGCGTTTTCCATGTTCTGGCGTACTATGTCGCGCAGTTGTGAGAGATGGGTCTTTAGGTTTTCGACATATTCTGGCAGGGGACGAGTTCTGTCGGGTTCTGCCTCCCATGCTTCTTGGGCCATATCAAGGAGGGTGCGGGGTGGCCGACCATAAAGCAATTCGTATGGTGAGTATCCTGTGCTACTCTGGGTTTTGCAGCGTATGGCAAACAGGGCCAACGGCAACATCTCCTCCCATCTCTTTGCCTCTAAGGCCAACATTTTCTTCAGAGTCAACTTAAGGGTAGCGTTGTAGCGCTCTACCAGCCCATCTGTCTGGGGGTGGTAGGCGGAGGTGCGAATCTGCTTTATCCCAAGGTTCGAGCACACTTGTTTCATTAGGGCCGAGACGAATGGGGTGCCTTGATCCGTAAGGATCTCCCTGGGAAACCCTACCCTTGAGAATATGGAGATGAGGGCCTTGGCTATGGTTTGGGTCGTGGGTTGACGTAAGGGTACTGCCTCCGGGAAACGAGTGGCGTAGTCCACCAGAACCAGGGCGTATCGGCAGCCACTACGAGAGGGAAGTAAGGGGCCTATAATGTCCATTCCCACCCGGGTGAAGGGGATGTCAATGAGGGGTAAAGGGAGTAAGGGAGCCCTGGGAGGTCGGTATCTGCTGTTCCTCTGACATACAGGGCACTCCCTACAATATTGTTTGACCTGTTGATGTACCCCCGGCCAATAAAATTTCTCCAGTATGGACAGACTGGTTTTTTCATCACTGAAGTGGCCCCCTAGGAGATGGCTGTGGGCAAGGAAGAGTACCTTCTCTCTAAAAGGTTCGGGGATCAATAATTGGGGTGGTTGGTTAGGATTCCCTTTTCTATATAACAGTCCGTTCTTTCTGAAAAAATAGGGACATACGTGAAGGGGGTCTTCCTGATCTACGGCCTTTCCCCAGGCCTCTTGCAGGACAGGGTCTTCCTGTTGTGATGCCCGGAATTCTCTGTCTGTTTGCCAGGGATGTACCTCAGGAACCACAGGATAGGCGGTGGTGTGATTTCGCTTCTCTCTTCTTTTCTGGTTACGGGATTTCCGAGTTCTGATCAGTTCCTCAACCGCCGGTTGTTCCCTAGAGAAGGGTGCTTCTTCCCACCACTGGTTCAGTGAATCTGTAGTGTCTTGTACTAGTCTAGGAAGTCCAGCATAGTCACTCCCTAGGATCACCTGCTCAGGAAGATTTGGTATCAGGCCCACTGTAAGGTCGGTTCCGGGATCAGCCAGGTGTCGTACACGTATCTGGGTGGTTGGGTACTTTTTGGTGTCCCCGTGTACACACTGTATGGCGACCATGCCTGTGGGTGGTCTGGGTGGAGTAGGCAAGTCCTGAGGACGTAGGACACTCTGGCGACAGCCCGTGTCAGCCAAAGCCAGGAGGGGATGTCCGTCCACATATACGGGACAACGGAACGGAGGGGGCGTTTTCCCAGGTGTTGCACATACATAGTTCTGTACCAGGCCTACTTCCATGGGCTCGTCTTTCTGTGGGCACACACGAGCTATGTGTCCATAGCCGCCGCAATTGTAACACTGTGGGCCTGGATTGGGAGGTCTGTATAATAGCGGAGCTGGCAGCAGGGGAGGCGGATCCGCTTTCCGTGGAGGGGGGGGTCGGTGGGGTCGGACTGCATTTATATGGGATCGGTGGGGATGTTCTTCCCTGCCCCGGGATGTCTCTTGGGCTCGACTGTAGGCGCTCGCGATCTCCACTGCGCTGTCCAGGGTGAGATGGGCATGTTGCCGCACCCATCTTTGTGTGGCCGGATGTAGGGAGGCCAGGAATTGTTCCAAATACACTTTAGCCAGGATATCGTCTTTGGTGGAGGTATCTGGACGTAACCAACGGTTAGCGAGGTCCTTAATGCGGAAGGACAGGGCCCTTGGGGTTTCCTGTGGCCCTTCCTTGGCTTGGCGCAGTTTTACCCGGTAGGTCTCATCATCAATGCCCAGTCTCTCTAATATACACTTCTTGATATCAGCATAGGGCGTGTCGCCCTGTATATTGGCTTGCTGATACGCGGCTTGGAGGTCTCCAGTTAGCAGGGGTCCCAAGTATTGTCCCCATCGGTCTACAGGCCATGAGGCGGCTTGTGCTAGCCTCTCGAAGTTAGTAAAAAAATAGTCCGGATCCTCCCCGGGGACGTATTTCTGTAGAACTACTGATGGGAGGGAGGTTATGGGTCGTTGTTGCTGCTGTCCGATGACGTCCGTTAATTTACCCATGGCCTGGTCGTGGGCATCCCCCTGACCCTTGAGGACGTCGTGCAGTTGTCCCCTGTCCTCCTCGGCCGTTTTCAAGAACCGTTCCATCAGCTTTCCTAACATCTCCTGGGACTCGGCCATTTTCTGTACGACGGCCTCCATGCTTCCGGATCCCACTTCTGACACCAACTGTGTACGTGGGGATGTGGCGGACCGGAATACCAAGCGCGGAGGCCGTATATAGTGGGCAATGTTTGTTTTATTGCTACACTTCTGGTCACAATGGGGTTTGTATCAGGCTTTACAGTTCCACAAAAGAAAGACACGGCTCTTCGGATGAATGATGGGTCGACGTTCGGTATCCAGTGGGCTCTGTATCCAGCGAGTGCTCCTGGTGCGTCCGGTCTTTGGGGATATCCTCGGAGGTACCGGGAGAAAAGAAACAAACAAAGGAGCAGTTAGTCCTGCCAGACTCTTCTCGTCTGATCCCTGTTACCAACACCAGGGACTGTGAGGGGGAGGTAGGCGAAAGTGAGGAGGGAACGGTAGGGTCGGGGTTGGCAATAAAGACAAGCGGGGTAGCGAGAAGAAGTAGGGGTGGTGGGTGGTGGGCGTGAAGGGTCGGGGTTCGTTATCACGTGTGCCAGTGCTGTGCAAGTGCTATACAATAATTACACAATGCTACGGATGACGTTGTGAGCCTAAAGGGGGGGGAACAGCTATACAACGGGAGTTATTTACACTGCACCTAATGTGCCACAAGGGTTCCGAGTCACTCACCCGGTCCGCCGCAACTCTCCAAGTTGAGTTGCGGCCGCTCCCCAGCTACCTCCGGTGGACTCCACCAATCCTCGGACCAGTCTTCCTCCTCTTCGGTCGCCTTCTCCTTCGCCGCTCCGGTCGGGGTCTCCTGCCACAAGCTCAATCCGACGTCCGACTGGTTCCTGGTTCCGGCTTTTCCAGTGTCCGGGTCACGTGAGGGGGAGGTGCTTCCGGGGTCGGGAGGAAGTACTTCCGGATGTCCGCCGTTCTGGATTGGGTCCTGGAACAGAGGACAGAGGGTTGGACCTTTGGAGGGGCGGGTCGTTGCTATGGACGCTCTGGCCGGGACCGCTGTCTTCCGTGAAGGACTACAGCGACGGGCCCCAAGGCCGGTATGTGTGTACGCCGCATCACACTGTTTAATTGCCAAAGACAGACATCATTTCGGGAGGATTCTAAGAAGTGTTTTGCCAACCATCCGTGCCCCTGGCTTGTTCAGAAAGCCATGAAGCTCGACCCAGCTAATGTCAAATATTGTCTAAGGTATGATAAGTGAAAACAGTGAAAAAAACATCCTCTGAAGCATTAATCGTGATCACCGACACATCACACAGTCCCCACATGTAAACTTTCAATTATGTGGAATATTTTTCTAGGAAGAAGCCATGTAGCCTTCATTGGAAGATTTCTGTCAATATATTGACAATGGCACAGAGTAAGGTGCAGGACGTTGAACACACTCTACCCAGCACCATTACTATAACATCAATGACTTCTCAAAGAGACCAACCAACAACCCTGAGCATCAAGAATCGGCAAACAAACACGGCAACTCAAATCTAGCTCACCTTACATCAACAACATATAACTCTCACAGTAATGCACACCAAACCACTGCAAAGCATCCCAACTGGTTCTAGATTTCCTTAAAAATCTGCTGGATGTACATCAACCACCAACCACACATTCAGCAAACAGGCTTGATATAACTCCATAATGCTGTTAATTACATTAAAGAAAGAAGGGTGCTTACGAACAGTCTCATAACCAGTCAATCACTTTTACATGTACACCATTCTCAGTCCTGTGGCCCTACCTGCCTGAGAACCTCAGTCAGACCATTAATAATACATACACAACCACCTTACAAACATGGCGCCCTGCAGGCGGTGCGGGGCTCCCTTCCAAACCTGCACCACAAGCCAGACTCCGGAATTCACATAAATCAGTGCTCATACAAACACCAAATCACGAGTTCAGGAATAAATCAAACTTGAAACTATAACAAATTCCCCATGTTACACTCTAGAACAATACGTACTACGCAATCTTAATAAATACCACACACTTCCAAAGAGTGGCCGTCCCTCTCCAGTATGTATAAATATAAACCACATTTTTAAAACATGTCACACGTAGACTTACCAACAATAATATTTCTTAATCATCTCATTTGCACTTGACTGTTGCTTAAATAAATTCCTGAATAGGAAAGGGGGCAGCACACAAGCTATGTCATCCTCCACCCATCTTTCATTCCCTCCATTTCCCTATTACTCTCCAAGTCTGTGTCCTGCATGTACATTTATTAATTAGGGAGAGGGAACAGGAAAGGTCTGTGTGTCTCTAAAACCTTTCTAAGGGCACCAACATACCTACACTGTCGAAGGGAAAGGTGCAGTAAGTTCAGCACAGTACAAAATACCATCTCCCCAAACACAAGGGTAGCAGCAAACATGACCACGAAGCTGCAGAAGCTTAGTCAGCAGATTAGGTTTCAGTGCTGTATCAGGTATACTGATGTACCAACACTGCCCCAATGATGCACATTCCTTAGATTGCACCCTCACATGGGTTGCCAGGAAATGACATGAGCTATTCAAATGGATTTGGTGATGGTTCCCATGAAACGACCTGCTTCACCATTCACGTAGGGCCACGAAGGTGCCATTTTTATGTACTTGATATAAAAGAACCTATGTACTCTGCAAATTCCTGACCATGAGCTGGAGGTTCATTGTCTGACTTTGATTCTTTCATTACCCATGAATAAAAAATATTTTCTCAAATTCACGAATCCCATGTCCTACAGAAGTCGTTTTCAGGATATCTATTTCTGTTTATTTTGAGTAGACATCGATCACAGCCAGCAGATGTTGAACCTCTGGGAGTCTCCCAATAATTGTCCTCGTTCTCACCCATGGGTGCGGATGTATGTCTTCCAGAATTGTATGCACTGGTGGGAATGGCGGACCAGTGTTTCGATATTATGGGCACTCTTTGGCAGTTGTTTCTCACAGTTCATCTAATCGAAGAAACCAGACGTTGTTGTGGAGTTGATTTTTTTCAGTATGTCCTTGTGCCTGGGGTGGGCAGGTAGGATGGACTTTAGGGTGGGGGCGTGAGTAATGGCTAGCCAGGTGCCTCGAAGGAGGCAATATTCAGCATCAAGGGAAAACCCCTGTCTTACATTATAAAGAGACATAAGGATTTGCCGTATTTCTGGTGTACGAACTCGATGGTGCAATATTAGTGATTTCTGCGACCCATTGTGGGTTGTCAAAGATGGCCACTTGAAGGAAGACAGCCTCCAATGTAGCACTTTGGATGTCTTTCAGGGACATTGGCAATGGGTGAGAGCATTCCATAATAAATCAAACATATTCCTCAGTCTCAACTGAGCACTGAATGTCTGCTGATGTGGCTGGTTGCAGATGCCTTGGCAGATAGTCAGCCGTATTGTGCAACATTGGCTGGTTTACAACTGGAAACGAATGGTCTTGTACCTGGAGGGGCCACTTCTTTATGAATGGCGGTGGTCTTCTTGGCGATCTATGAAATAAAGGAATCAGAGGTTTATGGTCCGTGAAAGCTCAGGAGGATGGTCCATACAAATAGAGATGGAAGCGCTGGCATCGCCAATGAATTGCACTTGGCTCCTTCTCGATGGGAGAGCAGTACTACTCTCTGTGGGTGTCATATTTCAACTCGCATAAATGACAGGTGCCCATTCGATACAGGGCTGCATCAGTAACAAAACAGACAGCCCCAAACCTGGTGGGAAAGGGATCCACCACTTCCCCAGAATCTTTGTTAATAGATAATAAGTTATTGATGAACCTTCGACAATAAGTGACCACATCGAGAAAATTCCTGAACAATGACACTGACATGGGAGGAGGCACAGATTTTCTGTCCTCAACCTTTAATGCTTCTGGGGGTAAACCCTCAGCTGAATAGCGATACCTGAAGAAACTGATGCAGGCTCCAGGAACTTGTGTTCTTTTGATGATGAGTGTTAGGTCACAATGTTTCAACCCCTGGAGGATTGGGAGGATTCTGGTGTTATGCTTATCGAGGGTCTTAGCGCGCAATACAATGTCATTATTGGCATTTACGACACTGGTTAGTCAGGCATGGACCACATGGATGGTGTTTTGGGAGACTTCTGAGGAACTAGTGCTACCAAAGGTGGGTGCACAACATTGTTTATCTGAATTTGAGGTCTATTGGGAGCGGATGGTAGCCAGAGTTCGGAAAGACTTTTGAAAACCAACAAGCCCCCTTCACCTCTGCCAATTGTTCATCAACTGTCTGCATAAAGTTGTGTTTTCTTTTGATGGTCACATTTGGGAAGCACATGTCAACAGATATGCGCTTTTTGCCTGACTTGGGTTTTTGAGCAACAACAATGGAGGAAACCGATGGATTGGGCTCTTTTACTCTCTCAGTGATGTCCATGGTTTCTAGTTGGAGCAGTGGTTGTGATGTTGTGTTTACTACTTTAATAAACGTAAACAAACCTATTGGTGCCTTCGCCTCATGATGTGATTACAACAAGCAGTTCAGCCTCTACTTTTGTACTTTGGTAGCACGCTACTTTACTATGGCAGAGTGCAACAGGCTGAATTGAATTGCTTAACCTTTGAGGCATTCTATGTCAACAAACAGGATTTCAATGTCTTTTAGAAGATCACCCAGATCACAGGCATGCATTATGTAAGCAAAACGCCTCAAGCTGAAATGTTTGGCCATTCAACAACTGATGAGTGTCCCAGTTCTGTGTTGTGTGGCATAGATCTTAGTGATCAGATGATGGTCTTAATAGGCAACGTCTGTGGTTGGCACACCACACATAGGTAGTGCAAGGTATTCCCATAGCATAGATTTGAACTTTTGTGGGCTTTACTTTTGGAAACGACTGCAGAGAGTCAAACCACGACCTCGACATGACATTTATTGAGGGTCGATTTCAATGAGGGCAGTTATGAGCTAGTCACTAACCCATTTTTGCATTTTAGTTGAGATTGGCAGTGGCTTTTGTTTTGTTCCCTGCGGTTTGGGTGGAGTGCACAAAACTACATTCACTGCCTTTCTGGATTTCAGTCTCGGTTGATAGTCTCGGTTGCAGACACTGGCGAAGTAGTTTAACTTGACACAAGCAGATCATTTCTTCCTTTGTGTGGGACAGTCACATAGAGATGTCTGAACCGTCTTCCACAGAGTTCACAGCAACCCCGTCTCACTGAGCATGGTGTAGGATTGGATCGAGTGGTGGCTTTTTTAATCTGATTTACGTGCTCTGTCTTGGTCAGAGTCGTTCGGGCCACTTCCATGGGTCGCTCTGGAGATTGAGAGTTCTAGTGATCTGCCTTGCACAGGGATATCTGATAGATTCCTACCCGCCTCTCTCAAGGTAAGCTGTTGCAGTTTTGAATGAATTGGAAACAGATGTCTTTGTTCTCGTCCTGTATGTACTGGCAATTTCCTTCAGTCTGGCATTTAAAGCATCTACCGATTTCTCAGGGCTCTGCTTTACCTGGCGCAGTAAGGACTGTGTATAGTACAGATTCACCAAAAGGGTTAAGATGCACTGAGCTCTGGCTCAGATGTAATATAGGCTTCAGTAAGAAAGTCTGAAAATGTGTTCTCCAGCTAGATGAAGGAACGAGACAACATATAAAGGTCTTTTCCGGCTAGAATAAGGAAAGAGGTCGTTTGTGTCCTCAGACACATCTGTGACAACAAAGTGCAACTCCAAACATTCAACTAGAGAGGATCCGTTTGAGGTCCTTGGGTTATGTGAAGCCAGTTTTTTGAAAAGTGTAAAGGACAGAACAGACAATACACAGTTTAGTAGCCTGTCACTGAGAATACTTGTTGACATATAATGCAGTCATAAATGCCAATAGACCTGATTCAGGTGGGAAACTCCCAACTTTCGAAGCAAAAAATTGATTTATTTTGGCTGCTATAGCAAACACAACAAGTGGATGGACAGAGTGGTAAAACTTTTCAAGAACTCACCCCCAGACTAGAGATCTGGATTTAATCCATCATTACTTTGCTCACTGAAGATCTAGATGGGGTGGACGCTCCTTTTCGTTCAATGCCTCCAAGATTTGGAACACTCTCCCCCCACTATACGGAAGGAAAATAACCTCTTGGCCTTCCGGAAACTCTTAAAAACCCATCTCCTCAAGACATCGCTTTAACTCCACGGCTCTTCTGTTTCTCTGTCAACAGCACTGGGAGGCCTCAGGGTAGCCATGCGCTATACAAGTACAATTTCATTCATTCATTCACTATGCCACCCCAGTATGGATCCAGCCCTATGCGAATCAGTCTTGACCCTGTTCCTCATGGGAACAGCCCAGCCCGAACTGCCAGGCCAGGTCCTCCCTGGACTGGAAACAAGCATCATGGGACATAAGGATATGTCCAGTTTCACCTCTCATCAGCCAGGTTAGCTTGAATCCAGTGGCACAGTGAGGAAGGGACCCATGTCTGTGTATATGTGGCTCCCTAGGGAGGATTCAAGCATTATTTGACAATGTAATGTCAAAAAGGATGCTCACCACCCTCACCCTGCATAATTTATGAGATTCAATGGAGTCATCTTTGCTCATTCAGGCCGACATGTCAGTCACAGCTGACCTATTGAATAGCTCCTGGGAGGAATTTCACACCTATTCAAATGCTAATCACTGGCTGTGGGGAGTTGGAGAGAAAATGCCAATTAGCATAGTGGAACCTTAGACAGGCAAAAGGTAACTTTCTAAAAGCTACTTTTCCTTAAGATTTGTTAAAAATCTGACTTTACAATTGAATTGGATTTATAATAATTATTAAAAACTGTTGTTTATTTATTTTTCTAGCTAGTCCTATTCTCGAAATACAGTATCATGATTTTAACCTGCACTCTGATTTTCAAGATTTGACAGCTAGATCTGCCAAAGTGAAGATTCGTTTTGGTTGTTAGTCACTGTAAAGACTTGTTAACATTACATTTCTATGTGTCCTACTTTTAAATACCATGTGCCCTTCCTTCTGGGCAACAAAGCTTATATAGGGGGTGACTAATTAATATTGAAAAGGGTGCTTTTAACCGGTCAAAAGGGTTTATTTTGACAGGGCAAACTTTTGTTTTTACACTGCTTCAGTGAGGCTACAATGGAAAACCTGAAGCCATGTTTTACACTGTCACTGTGGTGGATGGATCAGTAGGAACTGCAGTTCATTAGTGAAATTTAACTCACAGGCCCTCAGTACAACTTGTACCATACATTAGGGACTTATAGATAAGTTAAATATGCCAAGTAAAAGAATGCCAATTCAACCATGTTTAAAAAGGGGTCAGGCACTTTGCCACTGGTTAGCAGCAGGAAAGTGCACAGAGTTCTACGGCCATGCAAAAACAGTCAAAGCACAAATCTATGGGTACACAAACAAAAGATGGTCGTGTCCTACAAGTATGTTATAATAAGCACTGTATTGAGACCTCGGCACGGCGCCCATCAGTGGCCTTTTCCACCACTGCAATCCCTGGGCATTGTCATCAGAAGAATCACCTCCGATATAGCCACAGTGTTGTGGGCACTGTGGAACCAGGAAAAACAATTATTATTGGCAGCCTCCCTGTTGACAAACTGTGTGTTAATGAGCATTCCAATTTACAACATATTCATCTCATCCCATTTGCCCTAGCATTGCACAAGATGGGGGTTGGGCGTGAGGATGGTGGAGCAGACAGCTGAAGTGTATTGATTGCTTTCCTGTGGCTGGAAGTTGGCGTATGCACTGCACACAATTTAAAAAAAGGTAAACCTTTGCTGTCAAATCTGGGGAAAGAATTAGTGCAGATAAAAGACATGAGTATAGAGTGAAAGCAAAGGGGATGATGGACGGAGTGTTGAACATTGCAAGCACTCACCTCCAGTCAACTGATCTGGGTGTAATCCATCATCATTCTTTAGCTCACTCTGCCACCCCAGTTCAGACATGGCCATATGCAAATCAGTCTGACTGTGTGCATCATAGGAACAGTCCAGCCCAAACTGCCAAGCCATGTCTTCCCTGGACTGGAAACAAGCATCCTGGGACCGGTTTCTGGCTAATCAGCCGTCATCAGCCAGGCTAGGTTGAATCCAGTGGCAAAGTAGGCAAGGGACCCACATCTGTGCATACCCTGCCGACTTAGAGAGAACAAAGCAAAACCAAAGGGGATGATGGACGGAGTGTTGAACATTGCAAGCAGTCACCCCCAGTCAACTGATCTGGGCTTAATCCATCATCATTCTTTAGCTCACGCCGCCACCCCAGTTCAGACATGGCCATATGCAAATCAGTCTGACCCTGTGCCTCATGGGAACAGACCAGCCTGAACTGCCAAGCCATGTCTTCCCTGAACCGGAAACAAGCATCCTGGGACCGGTTTCTGAGTATAGAGTGCTCACAAACCAAATATGTGAAGGTGCAGACAAACATGAAAAGCCTTATGAAACACATATGAAATAAGTCTAATGTGTGAGATGCTCACAAAAATGGGATGCAGTGTGTGTGTGCTTGTTAGAAAGAAATGCTCTACAAATGTGAAAAATCCTATGAAGAAAAACAGATTCTAGAAGTCTAGTATGTGAGCTGCTCATAAAAACAAAATGCAGTATATGTGTGTGTGCAAGTTTAACATGTTCTAAAAATCAAGAGCCAATGTGTGTGTTTGAGGGGCAACCAAAAGTGAAAGGCCTACTGTCTGGGACACAAGGTACCCTCATATGTGAGATGCTTGAAAAAAATGAGGAATGTGGCACAGGCTTGTGAGCTTGAGTGGAGCTTGTTTATTCAATAAGTCTAAGGTCTCTTTTAAAGCTAGAAAACCGTTTAATTCTTAGAATCATTTGAAGTATTCTGGTGTCAATGAGTGTTTTTATATGCACTCTTAGATTATAACCAGGTTTGGAAAGTTTTCACAAAGTACAGTCTGAATTACTAAAAGAATAGCATTGAAAGCACTTTACAACTTAAACACTGATTTCAACCTTTTGATGCAATGCAGCACAGCAACTAAAGTAGTTGCCCTGCACCACTGGGAGAATGTAGAACAGCACCATGTGTACTAAGATACAGCGCCAACTTTGTCTCTCCCTACTCTGGTGCACTTTTGGCTGCTTTGCTCCAATGCACCTACCATTGCACAAAAGAGTGCAAGGATGTGTATCATGTTAAACAATGGTTTTGTAGTGGAGACCTTCCGGAACAAAATACCTTGCTTTAACACTTTTAACACTGTACGCATGCTGTAAAGTGCAGTACATATGCACAGTTTGAAAAGTTTCGAGCAAAGAAAACTTTTTTCAAACTTAGTGTCTGCCTTGAGGAGACATACATTGTTGGCATAAAATACCTGTCTACCTTTTTTTTAGGTGATGGGGCATTGCATCAAAACGTGGATGGCTGTATGGGAATGCCAATGTGCAACCCATGGAATGCCCCCTTGTCACAAAGTAGGGTGTAGTTGTACTTTGCTTTACATTAGACAACTGTCCCTTGCAAATCAGAATGTGCGTTGTAAAGTAAATCCCAACACAACACTTTGCTCTGGGTTGCTTCAGTTTTGTGATGCAAATCTGGCGAAAAGTGTTAGTAAATTTTCTGTGAGTCTGTACCATGTGCAGCCTGTCATACAGTGTGTTTAATTTATTTTCTAAACTGACCTCCTCATTCACAGTGCTTTCTCCCCGAGTCTGGAACCTTATAGACCCATAAACACACAATAAACTAGTCCCCGGTGCACCAATCCGTTATACACACAGATTTCTGAAGTAAGTAATCATATTAACCAACTAAGCTTTCCCCCAGACCAATGCATCTCCCATAGATTAGTTTATCTTGCATTTATTTTTCACGTAAGGTGTCTGTAATTATGTTTTACATGCAGTTTTTGTTTCCAGTCAGGGTCATGGGGTTTATGTGGACGGAGTGGACCACATTATGTAGCAATAAAAAGCAAATTATGCAGCACATTCTGTGATGTGTTTCGGCATTTTTTACACATCTTAAAACTGTCTGGGCAGATGTTTCACCTCACTGATACCAATTAATTCCCAAATTCGGGAACGAGCAACTGAAAGAGGAGCACTCAACCTTTGCAAAGGGATTTTCACTGCATGGTTATTTATGTTGCTGCATTTTTTGGAACTTCTTATCTGTTTGAGCCAGAAGCAATATTTTATGTTAAAGTCTGAAGATTATGCAGCTGACGATTGTGCGACAAATGTGGCAAATACATAATTATTCTGAAAATGCAGCAGTTGCAAAGCCACATTATTCCAGTGGCCCTGCTCATGGTTCTCTATTTGACAGCATACTAGTAAAAGTCACCATCTGGCCCATGCACATAAGTACAAAAGATTAGCACCATGCAGTAAAATAGCACTTGTCAAGACTGGCTATGCTCAGTCTTACGTGAAATGCGGTCAGTTTCTAGTGACCTATCATGAATTCCATAAGCAGCAAATGAAATATTTGAATGTATAAGAAAAGAGAGAACGGGAAAAAACAGTTGGCAAAGGGTAAGAAAACAGTAAAGCTTCAAGACAGAAGCTCTGAAGTGCTATCACATGACATATAACCAGCCTCAGATTTGCAAGGCGGACAATTGGCCCGCGGCTGATGGGCCTGTCGTTGAGGCCCAATGGTGGGCCAGTTGTTTGGTTGCTGTCTCAGTCTCCACTGCAAGGGCACACCGTCAAAGGCTGTAGTTAAACCCTTTACATACATATAAGGAGCCTGACCTGATGCACATTAAGGTCAGACTGCCGCTCAGTGAGGGACAGAATGAAAATGTGCTGCTCTGGCTGTCACAGCATGAGGTCTGCCTCCCCCCTAGCTCACTCCAATTCTGATAGTCACCTCAAAGAGTTGCTGATGGGAAACCATTAGCATGCACTTTGTAGGGGACTGGTGCAGGGAAGAGGACTGGGGTGGGGCGGGGGGGGGGTTTGTAGGGCCAGCAGGGGGGCTCTTCATTTATTTTTGTCCACCTTCCCTGCATGGAACAGGCATTTCCATGCAAATTAGTCTTTACTGTTCTCCTTTGCCTGCCCTAAAATCGAGTTTGTGTCCCAGCCTCAGCTCAACATCCTGTGATTCTGGGCAAATCACTAATCTACATAAGTGAAAAAAATAGTCTGAACGCCTGTATTATTTTCTGGAGCTCATGTAAACCACTCCACTGCCTCTGGGCTAATTTTTGTGCCTTTTAAAACTGCATGCATTTGAGGAAAGTGACACTATTTTTTATTTATTTTCCAATTTATATACTACTATTATTCACTTTATTGGAAATTACAGGTGATGTTAGCAGTAAAACAAAAAAAACACAGGTACACCTTTCACCAGTCTCTGAGCATTGGAGGGCCTCTCTTGAGCACTGTAAAAAAGAAATATCCAATTGCCCAAAGTGAGTGTAAAAGGCAGTCTAGGTCTGCACCATTTCCTGCTTCCCAGCAGCCATTAATTAAAATATCCACAGCAAATGTATAGATAGAAAATCAATTAATCAGAAGTTCCTAGTGTTTTTTTTTCATCAGCCTCCAACGTATATTTTCGTCATTAGAGTGTTAATTTCCAATTTAAGTACTGGCCCTATAAGATTTAGAATACTTTAATTACCGCACATATTTGACAAAACTTATCTCCATGATCGTAACCAAGTAGTTTTTTGCACAAGGTTGCCATCTGCGAATGTGGGCCACTTTTTTCATTTTGGCGGCCTGGGTCCAATTGTTGTCCCAGTCCAACCCCCAATGCAACCCTACTTTCAACCGTGTGGTGTTTCAGGGATACGGTTAACTCATACACA
This sequence comes from Lissotriton vulgaris, assembly GCF_964263255.1. Taxonomy (NCBI): domain Eukaryota; kingdom Metazoa; phylum Chordata; class Amphibia; order Caudata; family Salamandridae; genus Lissotriton; species Lissotriton vulgaris. The sequence continues at coordinate 840,566,718 of NC_141687.1, read as the reverse complement.
CAAGTCCACTTCTGGCTCTGCGCTCCTTGCATACGGTTGAGTTGCACAGGATTTCAAAGATCTTTCATAGGAGTCTCTTATGACCACTTTGTAAAAAGAGCTGTTGGACTTGGCTTTTTTTGAAGGGTTATCCTAAGCTTTTTGCCTTCTTCCTCATATGCTTTTTCTGACTTGTTTTTGTTGGCTTTAGGACTCTGGGCACTTTACCATTGCTAACCAGTGCCAAAGTTCATATGGTCTCTATGTAAAGTGTTTGGTGATTGGTTTATCCATGATTGGCTTATTTGCTATGCAAGTAAGTCCCTAGTAAAGTGCAGTGTGTGAGCCCAGGGCCTCTAAATCAAATGCTACTAGTGGGCCTGCAGCACTGACCGTGCCACCCATATGAGTAGCATGGCAACTATGTCTCAGACCTGCCACTTCAGTGTCTATGTAGGCAGTTTTAAACTGCCATTTTGACCTAGAAAGTGTACCCATATGCCAGGCCTAAACCTTCCCTTTTACTACATGAAAGGCGCCCCTAAAGTAGGACCAAGGTATCCCCATGGCAGGGTATAGTGTATTTAAAATGTAGGAGATGTACTGGTGTGTTTTACATGCCCTGATAGTGAAATACTTCTAATTTTGTTTTTCACTATTGCAAAGACTATCTCATCCATAGGTTATCATTCGAGCTACCTTTGTAATATCTTACAAGTGTAACTTCCAATTGGGAAGACAAAGAGATTGGGAATTTGGGGTCACAATTTAAAAATACTTTTTTAGTGAAGTTGGTTTTTAAATTGTGTGTTTGAAAATGCCACTTTTAGAAAGTGGGCATTTTCTTCCTTTACCATTCTGCGCCTCTGCCTGCCTGTGGAATTCTCATCTGGTTTAGACTGACAGTTGTGCTGTTTGGGCATTCAATCTAGCCAGTCCCAAAAAAGGGAGCTGGGGTGTCCCCTGCATATCCTGATGGCCCCTTCACCAGGCTGATGGGTCTTCCTGAGTTAGAGTGGTGGGAGGAGTTGTCACTGATACCTGACTAGGGCTGTGCCTTTCCTCACACAAAGGGCCCGATTACGATGCGGTTTGGAAATCTTCCTGATCTGACCGGTTTGGAAGTGGTTTCCAATCGACTCGAATCGGGAGAGTCCGACCGACCGAGTATGATGCATCTGGATGCTTCCAGATACGATTTGGTTGGACTCTCATTGACTTCTATGGGACCCTATGTTCCTAACTGCATCGTAATCTGGCCCTCGGTTGGGAAGATACACACCTGATCCGATTTGGAAGTAGCCAATGCCATTAGTAGGTCTTCCTAACTACATCGTAATCGGGCCCTATGTGGTAATGCTTTCCTAACCGCATCGTAATCGGGCCCAAAGCTGTCTCCATCCCTCTGTAGTGTGTCTGGATACAGGTCAGGGAAAGGCAGGGTCTTGTGCAATACAAAGACTTTCCTTCTGGACTAAGATGAGATTCTGCTAAGAAAAGAGCTAGAGAAGCTGTAGGAGGGAAACTGCCACTCTGCTTGTTGCTGTGTTGTGTAGGCCTGCTACCTTCTGCTTCTGTCTTGGACTGTGAAAGGACTGGGCTTTGCTTTCTTCATCCTACTTGCCAAGGCTCTCGAAGGGCTTGTGTATCCTTGCCTCATGTTGTAAGTCTTAGGGAGATCAAAGACTTTATCCACATTTTGTTGCCAGCACTGAGACTCTTCTGCTGTGAGTCCTACATTGCCAGGTGCTAAAACCAGTCCAGATCCCTTGGAACTGAGTGGTTGTTGTGCTGTACCTCCAAGAAAAGCAACTCCAACACCATCATCGACGCTGCTGCCTGTACTGAAGCTGTGGTCACCGCTTGTGGGAAGCACAATGCATTGACAGATATGACATTGCAGCCCGACCTCACTGACAATGACTCCTCACACTGTCATCGACGCCGCTGCCTGCACAGTGGCTGAGGACACCGCTCGTGAAGAGCGTGACACATCGCCCCATCCCACATCGTAGGGTCTGGTTTGCCGATGATAGCAACATCGACTTTGACTTAATCCAATGATGCCACTACATGCACCATTGCGGAGGGTACCCCTTGTGAAAAGCAAAATGCATAGCCCCATCCCACAACGCAGCCCTGGGTCTGTTGACAACAGTGATTCTGCATTGATGCTGCGCTGCTGCCTGCAACGGTCGCCATTCATGAGGAGCATGACGTTCAACCATACCAACATGGCATCCCTGATGCCTGCCGATGCGAGTGCTCCTGACCTTGCCAACACGGAGATCGATCCTCAACACGTGGGACTTTAAGGTCTCACCGACTTCTGCACCAACTTCCAGAACCGACGCCTGCCGGTGACACCTCATCTTTGAATTTCATCGCAAGGTTCCCCACGCCTCTTCATTTCCAAAGGTACTGTATTGAGGGTCTTCCCAACACTGCACCACTAAACTGTGGGATTTCTATTGTTCATGACGCTGTGATAGCCCTTGTTGGCACTATCGACTTCAAGGTAATGTCTTTTTAAGTTTATTCTTGCAAAATGCACATCTTTTCCTGTGTATTTTGGATTTTCATCATTGTGGTCTTGTTGCATTCAGATTCAGATTGAATATTTTTCTAAACTTGTGTGGTGCCCATTTGTAGTGTTTTCACTGTGTTACTGTGTGTGTTTATGTACAAATGCTTTATACATTGCCTCTGAGATAAGCCTGACTGCTCTTGCCAAGCTACCATGAATGAATGAAAGCCGTCTTATATTGTGCAACTTAGCGCCGCGGGCATCAAGGCGCCTAACATAAATGTAAGCATATTTTGGGCGCCGAATACCAGATTACAAATACGCCTCTGCAAAAAGCCACGTCTTTTATGCTTTCCTGAAGAGAACCATAGAGGGTTGTTCTTTCAGTTCCGGGGGGAGGGTGTTCCACAGCTTAGGGGCCAGATAAGAAAAGGCCCTTCAACCCCACCTGACTCTACAAACCCGGGGAACAGACAGGAGATTCTTGCTGGAGGAGCGCAGGGTTCTGCTGGGGATGTAAGAAACCAACAGAGATCCTATGCCTTCAGAACCATCTCAAAACAGGGCCCATTGGACAAGGCACAGGATCTTAAAGGAGATCCTGGCCTGAATCGGGAACCAATGCAAGCTCTTCCTAGCTGATGTAGCAGAAGAGAGACTGGGAACATCAAGGACAAACCTAGCTGCCGCGTTTTGGACAATCTGCAGGCGTTGTAACAGGACTTTGTTGATGCCGAGTAGAGTGCATTGCAGTAGCCTAACGGTGATATGACTAAGGCAACCACAGTCTGTTTACGGGCTTTCAAGGAAAGGTAGTGTATAATTTTCCTCAGGATCCTGATAACACCCCAACAAGTGGAAACGGTTCTATTAACCTGCTGAACCATAGCAAGCGAGGTGTCAATCATTATGCCCAGGTTCCGAGCGGATTTTGTGGGCAATGGGCAAGCTCCCAGGGATAGGGGGCACCAGTCGCTTGACCAGATATCCTGATCTCCTCCGAAGATCAAGACCTCAGTTTTCTCACCGTTCAGCTTCAGTGAGTTCAGAATCATCCACTGTGAAACTGTCTCCATGCAGTTCCTGAAGCTGAACGCGGAGGTACTCACCGAGTAGGAGAGAGAGAGCATAATTTGGGTGTCATCGGCATATGACACCACCTCCATCCCAAACGATCTTACTAACCTGGCAAGTGAGGCCACATAGATGTTAAAGAGAGTGGGGCTTAAAGCCGACCCCTGTGGAACCCCACACTGCACAGGTTTAGCGGGGGACAGGTATTCTCCCAACTTGACCCTCTGCTCCCTCTGATTGAGAAAAGAGGCCAGCAGGCTCAGCGCTGGGCCCTTCACCCCTATCTCCCTGAGACAAGCTGTTAAAGTGGAGGGAGACAGGGTGTCAAAAGCTGCTGTCAGGTCTAGCAGGACCAGAAGAGTGGTCTGGCCCTGGTCGACCGTCGAGCGTATGTTATTTATGACCACAGTGAGAGCTGACTCAGTGCTATCAAACTTCCGGAAACCATGTTGTGACGAGTCCAGATGGCCAGAGGTGTCAAGGAAGGCAGTCAGATGTTGGTTGAGATGTGTCTCAAGCATCTTTGCTGGGGCCGCAACAGAGATATTGGGCGAAAGTTCTTTAGTATCTCCGGATCTTGTGTCGTCCTTTTTCAGCAAAGGCTTGACCACTGCCTTTTTCCAAGAGGATGGAAAAATGCCTTCAATTATAGCGCGGTTCATCACTTCGAGGAGGTGAGACAGCAGAACTTTCCCACAGTCCTTCAGGGTCCTAAGGGGGCAAGGGTCCAAAGGGGATCCACATTTAATCCTGTTCAGAAGCAGATCTAACTGCTGGGAAGTAAGAAGAGGAAAATTGGACAAACTACTATGGGAATCCTTTGGCCGACATTCTGTAAGAGACGGGCCAGAGGAAGATGGGAGCCCAGCAGGTCCCTTTGTGATTCAAGAGTGGCATAAATGTTAACTATTTTTGAGTGAAAGAACAAAGAGATCTTATCGCACAACTCTTGAGAACCTACTACAGGGTCTGGTGTTTGCAAGGTACAGAGGGAATCAACAATCTTAAACAATTCCCTAGGGGAAGTAAGGGAAGTCGTTAAGTTGGAAAAATGGGCCTGCTTTTCCTCAATTACCTTCGCTTTATAGTCTCTAAGCAGGAGTTTGTGCTTTTCCCTTTCCCTGGGATCCCAGCTCATTCGCCAGAGCCTCTCCTGCTTCCTACAGCCCTGCCTTAAGAGCCTGAGTGTTTCCTAGAACCAGGGGGCCGAGGTTCTCTTTCTGGCAGAGTAGCCATATGAAACGGGGGCCAAGAGATCCACTGCTCTCTCAATAGCGTTAGAGAGATCCAGCGCAGTGGCACTGACATCCCCCGAAGGGGGTATCCTAGTATTGGCCATAAGAGGGGCCAGAGTATCATTGGAAATTCTCCTGTAGTTCCGCTTAGGTTCCCTTTTCCCCGGGTAACACGACAAAGTGGAGAAAGAGTGGGATTTTAATTCCAAGGGGACGGCCAGGTGGTCAGACCACACAAGGGGAATGGGGGGACCCGTCGTTAGTCTGGTGTCGTTGGAAAAAACTCCATCCAGTGTGTGACCAGCTAGGTGGGTAGGGCTGTCCACCAGTTGCAACAGACCGCAAGCGGCCAGGGAGTCCACCAGGGAGAGACTGTCACTGGAGCCTACATCTTCTAAGTGGAAGTTAAAATCTCCCATGACCGTCAAATGGGATCTACCAAAATACGGCTCTAAAATTTTAAGTAAGTTATGACTAAATTCAGCTCTAGGGCCCGGAGGTCTATAAATCAGGAGACCATAAAAGGAAGCTGCGGGAGAGGAGATTATCGAAAAATAGGTGGCCTGAAAGGAATCTGGGGGGGGGGAAAGAGATTTAATGCGGCAGGTGGAGGAAACCTTGTATAGGATACCCAATCCTCCTCCCCTACGACCCTCTCTATCCATCCTGGCCAATGCGTAGCCCTCTGGGAGAGCGTTAACAAGTTCTGGACCAGAGGAAACAGAGGCCCAAGTTTCTGTGATGAAGACCCATGAGGGCTTCCTGGCAGAGACAGAATCTTTAAATGCCATATTGTTCTTTACTAAAGATCTTGTATTGATGAGAAAACCCCACTCCAGAGTACTGTTAGGCGTAGTTGACGGTGATCCAGCGCCCCTACAGAAATTCTGTCTCAACTACACTATTCACTACCTTATACTCACCATACTATAATATCACACAAGGCCCATATGACCGAGACAGAAATTGAGCAACTGAATCATGTGGCCTAATTAATCAAACTATCTAAACTTTATATGTACATAATATACAACTGCAGTATAACATTCTAATCATTGGTAAATAATGAAACAATTAATTAAGCCACTTTTGGCCAATGAATCAACTGATGGTAACAACTAAAAATAATCAAGACCAGCTTGACGTTTTAAGACTTTTATTTATTTATTTATTTTTTTATTTTTTTATTAATTCAGTTCAAAGTCATGTATACAAACAAAAAAAAAGCCACAAATATTCAACATACATAGAGATAAAGAATCACGAAGTGGTTTTAACATCAAATATATACAATCTAGGCAATATCTTTATGTTATTTAATAACAAACAATAATCACTGCTGATCCAAATAATCTATTAAAGTCTGCCAAATTTTGTACCCTCTTCTCTTTTTCCTAATTGATTTGATGCGATAGAGATTAAACTCCAAATGAAAGATATTATAAAATTTTGCTCGCCACATTTCATATGTAGGTGCCACGGGTTTTAACCACATTGATGATATACAAAGGCGAGCTACAGCCATGGCCATGAATATAACATATCTATTCTCTTGGTAACCTACAAACAATTCATTGTCATTCGATAAACCAAAAATAATCATCTCTCTAGAGATTTTTACATCGCATTTAGTAATATGTGCTAAAAAGAGTTCTATTGAAATAAAAAAAGGTTTTAATATAGGGCAGTCTGAAAATATATGTATAATATCTGCCAAATCACATTGACACCTATAACATTTCCCGTTATATGCATTACTCCATTTTGACATTTTAAGTGGTGTATGATAGAGATTAAATAAAGTTTTATAATGTTGAGAATATAAATTGGCAGAAAGAATAATTTTATCAGCCATGAATATTGATTCTTGAAATGGTACTACTGATGTGCCTAGTCTCGTGCACCATTTTGATGCCTGTTGATCCATATCGTCCTGATGTAAGTTTAACAGATAATTATAAATGGTCCCTATGCGTGTTGGTTTTTTTAATATTTCCATAAATTCATTGCAACATAATGGTACAATATGTGGGTGTGTATGGAAAAAATTCCTTATTTGCAAATACTTAAAGAAGTCATGTTTCGACAGGCTAAATTGGTCTCTTAGCTCCTGAAATGAGGCAATAATGCCATTTTTAATCATGTCACCCATAACTGTTATTTCCTTCTGCCGCCAGAGGCCCATAGTACGATCCCTGAAGATTACCGGGAGAAGTTCTATAGAATTACATGGAGTATAACAGTTAATACGGCCCAATGAGATGAGTTTCCGAATAGAACGCCATCCTTTGAAAGCAGACCATATAAGTTTGAATCTAGTTCTTTTATAATAACTGGGTTCTGTGAAACGAAGTAGCATTTGACGAGATTGTGGACCTAATAAAAGAGAGAAAATATCGGGGCTTTCACATGAGGGAGGAGTTCCACCAATTGAAAAATATTTAACATTTTGAATAAGGCATGACAAATAATAAAGTACGAAATTTGTGACTGCCCAGCCCCCCCTTGAGATTGGTAAAGTCATAATTTAGATGCTCTCCGTGTTGCTTTCCCACTCCATAAGAATCTATCAGTTATAGTTTGCAATTTTTTCAGATCTAATGTGGGTATTTCCAGTGGTATTGCTCGAAGATAATATAAAACTTTCGGAAGGATAGTCATTTTTAAAACATTGCGTCTCCCTACTTACGATAAATGCAGACATTCTATTTTATCAAGTTGGTTTTTTACTGACACTAATATATCTGACCAATTTGATGAGACTAACTGTTGTGGCATTAGTCTAATTTTAATACCTAAATATCTAGCCTCTATAGTAACCCTGCTATCATTAATACATAGGCCTGGTGAGCATATGACCTGGGTTTTTTGGCTATTAAGTTTGTATCCGGATACATTGCCGAACATGCCTGTCAGATTTTCTATTTCAATTAATGCAGATTCGGGATCAGAGGTTACCACTGCAATATCGTCAGCATAAGCTAACACCTTTATATCGCCTCCAGGTAGAACCATGGATTGAATTTGTTGAGATGACATTAATGCCTTTAACAAGGGTTCTATATAGATAGCTAATAATAAGGGTGAACAGGGACACCCCTGTCGTGTGCCCCGCGTGATATTAACTGCCTTAGATTCTTGTCCAGATATACAGATCTTGGCCCTCGGGTGCCTATACATAATTTGTAATGAAGATATAAGTCGTAAACCAAATCCCATTTTCCCCATGACTGCCCATAAAAATGCCCATGACACGCGGTCAAATGCTTTTTCAGCATCTAAAAGCACCAATCCGACGTCTTTGTGTTGTGCAGTAGCATAGTCTAGTGTAGCAATAACCCGGTGTATATGGTTAATAGTACCGCGTTCAGGAAGAAAGCCGTGTTGTTGTAGAGACACTAAAGTTGGGACAATTTGGCTCAGTCGATATTACAATCAAAGAACTAGAGACTTCACTGAAAGAGCTAGCCCTCGGGAAGGCCTCTGGTCCTGATAAACTGCCATTAGAAATTTATAAAATCCTATTCCCTATAATTAAAACAGATATGCTTGCAACTTTTCTAGAAGCTCAAAAGGGTCATCCTCCACCATCATGGGAAGATGCTAGCATAGTTATATTCCATAAAAAAGATAAACCTTCGCATTTACCTGGGTCGTACCGCCCCATCTCCCTTATAAATGCGGATGCAAAAAAATATATTCTAAAATTGTTGCTAATCGACTGAGCCAAATTGTCCCAACTTTAGTGTCTCTACGACTTTTATTTTTTTTAAAGTTAAAGCTTTTTATTTCAAATCACTTTATTTGCTCATTTTATTATTTGCAAACATTTTTATTAAATCAGTATCTTTTATTCAGGTTAAAGGCACAAAAGTCTGACATTTCAAAATTGCTCAGTATCATGAATTTAAACAAACATAACCTAATTCCCTAATTAAGCTTTCTGACTTGAAAAGGAAAAGACATTTAAATGCATTAATCAATCTTACGTGTCCCAAGAAATCGGACAGCACTTCGCCCTCAGGAACAGTCAGCCCCGCTCCTCTCAAAGGGCTAAGTCTTTATACCTTTCTAACTCACTAATCTAACTAAAATGTTATTATTTAATGTCTTTCAGCAACCTGATTGGTTGCTAGTCGTCAGACCATCGTGAGGCCACTTTTTCAAAACATCAAAACGTCATTGCCATTGTCCTTTCACGTGAAGCGACACCAGCTTCCGAGGTTTGTAACATTTTACTGAAAACAGTTCACAGTTTCCTCCATAGCTCGGCCGAACCGCCACTTGTCACTTCCTTAGCCTTGGAAAAATAACTTTTCAGAGCACATCTCGCACAATAGTTCTTGTTTAGACTTCAGTTTATTCAAAGAAATGTCTTTATGGAAGAGCTTTCCATCATGGCTGTGCTTGGCTCATCTCTGTCAGGCTAACCAACCTTCTCCAAAAATCACAGGCCTCAAGCCTTTCACTCAGGCTAGTATTCAAACAAACACAAAAGAATAATTAACTTCAGGTCATGAAAGTCATTCTGTTACCCACCCACCATTGCTAATGTTAACCCATTAGTATATGTCACCTAGCAAAAGCACAAAGAAAAGCGGCATTTAATAAAAATCTACCATTCTTCATAATGTCCAGCAGGATTCTTCATATATCTGAAAAAGATAAACAGACACAACATAGACGAAAGCAGATATAAAATAAGCACATGCCATTAATTAATCAGCCGCATTAATGTTGACAAAGACAATAGGACAAACAAAACAACATTAGTTATGTATTATAAAACATACTTGCAAATGCAACATAAAGCACATAACGTTAGTCCCGTGTAATGGTGTATGGAATTTTACTCTAGGTTGATTTAGTAATACAAAACATGCAAAAACTCATTAATATATTAATCAAGTTATGAAAGATTAACATCACGAGCCAGAATAAAATCATTTCTGAAACTCGCTCCATCAACTCCCTCATCTGGTGATTTCAAAATCACCAAACAACACCCAAAATTTAGAAAATTTTGAACCCAATTTAGAGACGTCACATTTTGACTTCTTTCAGAATTAGTTCCCCTACACCCCTGTCTCAGCAGTTTGATCAATACTCTCATATTGAACCCTCCGCATCTCCTCTAATTCAATTTCCTTCTCTTGTTCCTTTCTAAGTTTATAAATCCTCCTCTTTTCTTTCTGATGCTTCTTCCTCTTGTGGATCATGCAACTAATTTTTAACTGAAGTATCACCATAATGATGACAATTACTGGACAGAGCACTTTGCCAATGATTGAACTACCAATCTCTGAAAACCAATCTTTTATTGCCTCCCTTTTTCTCTGCCCCTGCTTGACGGATAACCCCGAAACTTTCCGGAAAGGAGCTGAGGTGGAAGAACTTTTTTTGGGAAAACTTTTGTGAACATTCGTCAAACATCAAAAGTTGTTAGGAAAATAAAAAATACTTCTGTGGCTCTAACTATAAAAACCCAGTGGCCAAAACCATAAAAAATATAGGGTACCCAACAAATAATTACTTCGCACTCCAAGGATCTGTGTTTTTTCTTCAGCAATTTATTTACTCAACCATTCGGTTTTCTCCACACCGACACATCTCACGGTTCATGAGTCCTTATTCAATTTTTATCTATATAAAGGCCCAACTCGACCATTATGAGGCATTGTCGGAACTGTAGTTTGCAAGATACACTTTTTAAACATAAAATTCACAATACAAAGCTAATTATCCAAAATCGCATATGAAAACAAGATTTAAACATTTTTATGATATTTCCTCATGCTGTTCCGCATTGTTAAACACCTATATCTGGTCTGCTCAGCAAAGAATTCTTGGGATTGTTATATCAATTGTGTCATGTCCGTTCTCTGCTCAATGCATTCGTTTGCAGGGCTTAAAATGTGTTCCCCATTTAAATCTCAACAGTCCTTTTGTGTCCATTTTGATCTCCAACACATGCATTGGCTTTAGTGAGCGTGCCGCAAGCAGGCTGCTTTGCTTTAATATATATATATATATATATATATATATATATATATATATATATATATATATATATATATATATATATATTTATTATTTTTTTTTTTTGATATGCACAATGTATGGCTGACACTGAGGAAGCCAAATAGGTGAAACGCGTCTGTCGAGGGGGCAGGGGGGTCTGCCAATAAACCATTTTGGTTGACACATCGACTTGGAGTGCCGTCCTTTTTTGACCTCTAGGAGATTCACGGAGGTGTGTGGAAACATATATATATATATATATATATATATATATATATATATATATATATATATATATATATATGGAAGAAAAGGTTGCCACCTAGGTGGGAATGCACTTACAGGTAGGAATTAATGCCAGCGCAAGGGCACGAGCTGCGAACAGAGTCCCTTTCCTGCCAGACGCGTTTCGGGCCAACGCCCTCTTCAGTGGCTTCATTGCTTCAGGTTTTACACCTGTGCATAATCACTGAGGGTATTTACTGGTGCCTGCAGCTGCCGTCATGTCACATGTATTGCCACTGAAGAGGGAGTTGGCCCGAAACGCGTCTGGCAGGAAAGGGACTCTGTTCGCAGCTCGCGCCCTTGCGCTGGCATTAATTCCTACCTGTAAGTGCATTCCCACCTAGGTGGCAACCTTTTCTTCCATTTGTTAGCGGCCGGCCACGGTCGCGGGTTTGCACATCCGCGGACAAACTGCGGGTCCACGGCTGCCTCATTTGGGCAGCTTGTTGTGGTACAGGAGGTGCCTTTACTTGCGGGGTGCTTGCGGGGACATTGGCAATCCCTTTAAAACTTTTTTTGCATGCGAATGGCGGCGGCGACCCACTTGGGTTTTATCGAACCACCAGTCCCAGAAAGCATTGCTTCAGGTTTTACACCTGTGCATAATCACTGAGGGTATTTACTGGTGCCTGCAGCTGCCGTCATGTCACATGTGCTGCCACTGAAGAGGGAGTTGGCCCGAAACGCGTCTGGCAGGAAAGGGACTCTGTTCGCAGCTCGCGCCCTTGCGCTGGCATTAATTCCTACCTGTAAGTGCATTCCCACCTAGGTGGCAACCTTTTCTTCCATTTGTTAGCGGCCGGCCACGGTCGCGGGTTTGCACATCCGCGGACAAACTGCGGGTCCACGGCTGCCTCATTTGGGCAGCTTGTTGTGGTACAGGAGGTGCCTTTACTTGCGGGGTGCTTGCGGGGACATTGGCAATCCCTTTAAAACTTTTTTTGCATGCGAATGGCGGCGGCGACCCACTTGGGTTTTATCGAACCACCAGTCCCAGAAAGACACTTATTTAAACATTTATTCTTCCATCGACCTTTACATATACATATATAAAACATATTTATTTTTCAGAAAGCCACATATTCACTGGATGGTGTCATCAGTGATGTCATGAGTGATGTCACTGACCATGTCATGAGTGATGTAATATGTGACGTAATCAGCAGTGCATTGCAGGCGCGCAAGTTATAGTGAGTCCAACTTACTATAACGTGGGAATTTCAATGGTTTTATGTCAGTAAAATTTCCAGCTAACTATAACTGGTGTGAAACCTATGGTTTTTTCAGTGAATTTAATAGGTTTTTTAAATGCCAATTCCTAACTATAACTGGTGTGAAACCTATGGTTTTTTCAGTGAATTTCATAGGTTTTGAAAATGCTAATTCCTAACTATATATAGGGCCTCAAACCTATGTTTTTTTCAGTGAATTTCAAAGTTTTTTTAATAGCAAATTTCTATTGCTATCAAATATAATATTTTTTATAATGAATCCTATATTGTATATTTATGTAATACTATTTTTTATATGTATATATACATATTTTGTTTTTGCCCTTGAGCGCTCCCAATGCACGTACCGGTGAGCGCACTGGTAAGCGCAGTCTTGCGGCGCGTCCCGGTGCGCGTACCGGTGAGCGTCCCGTTAGCGCTATTGCCGCGAACGAAAACTTCATCGTGACTTATCGCGTAGCCGTGTCCGCGTGATACGCACGGCGTAAGTGCACCCGGAAGCACCCGAGCACATACTATCGCGCTACGTAAGCGCCCCGGGTCATGTGACCTAAAAATAACACTTTTTATTGGTTCAGGACAGTTTTGGTTTCCAAATGATGAAAGCCCTGGTCATGTAACCTGAAAATAACACTTTTTATTGGTTCAGGACAGTTTTGGTTTCCAAATGATGAAAGCCCTGGTCATGTAACCTGAAAATAACACTTTTCATTGGTTCAGGACAGTTTTGTTTTCCTAATGATGAAAGCCCCCACCTTTTTTCCTCATTCTCACTTTGTACTTTGAGTGAGGAAGACCTGTTTCCAGACCTATTAGTACCAATTTGTACTGAGAAATGGCTACAGTGGCAGCAGCAGCAGGAGCATCTCAGCCACCACCACCACCAAGAGGACCACCACAACACCACAGTGGTGGAGATGAAGAAGAGGAGGAGGAGGAGGAGGAGAGGCAGTGCTACCTGCCAGAAGATACTACCCCCTACAAGCCAAAGGAGCACATTGTGTGGGAATTTTTTTAAATCCCAAGGGGCCTCAAGAAAGTAAATGCGCCAAAGGTTACTTGTTTGATCTGTGGCACTGTACTTTCGAGGGGGAACCCTGCCAAAAAATATTCTTTTGGCAACAACACCATGATTCGCCACATGCAACGCCGGCACCCTAACAACTATAGTGCGGCAGAGGTCAGAGAACTGACCAGAAACCCTCCCCAATCTTCTCCCAGCACCTCCCAAAGTACCCAACCCACTCCATCGGGACCAGAGACAAGGGAGATGGTCCCAAACATCCAAACCCAGTTTGGAAATTTCAAAATTGTTTGCATATTTTGTGGGCGTACAATTTGCTATGGTGAGCAAAGTGTTATACTCATCAACTCAATTACTCAAAATCCACTGGAGCAAATATCTTGAGACATAGCAAAGGCACATCGGGCTACCAGTCCCTACAATTTTGCCAAGTTTGGTGGAAATCCATTCAGCCGTTCGGTCTAGAAGTGAGTCCAACCGCCCTATGGAAATTAACATGGGGAAAACACGTTTTGGGACCCCCCTTTTATCTCGCCCGCCGCTTGACGAATCCCCCCCAAACTTTCAGGGAAGGAGCGGAGCGCAGCGAGGCAGATTTCAGGAAATGTTCAGGGAGATTCCTCAACCGGTGCCAAAGTAATCCCAATAGAATTTTGCGGATTCCCTATGGAAAACATTCCTAACTATAACTACCTACTGGCGACCGCCAGTAGGTAATATATATATACATACATACATACATACATACATATATATATATATATATGGGAATTCCTCAGATTTGTGATTGCTAATAATTTTACCTCTGTTTGATAAATCTCCAAGAAACTTGGAAGTTGTGAACTCCACTTTCTTAGAATTAAGTAAAATATATATTAATTGGAGGAAAAAAAATTACACTGAACTACACTATATTTCACAAACATAGGGTACTACTGTGTATCTTTCATTTTTTCACATTTCTTTTTACAATTTTCCTTTAACAACTGTGGTACTTTGCAGTTACTAGCTAAGTACTGCGTAAAGATTGGAAATATATATAAAAAAATAGCAACATATTTCCCTACCTTTACCTCTTTATTAAGGTGGAAATTGGTAGGGAACAGTAATTAAACCTACTACTTATCTATATCAAAAGTCCTAACCCAGAGCACAGCCAAAGTGTGGTGAAAAAGTATATGGCTGCCCTTTTCTTTTTGTAAATGCAGCCAATAGCCAATGATATACGGCCTTGTGATCGGCATGCACCGCTGTATACCGCAAAGTTACAGTGGTAAACCGTGGGTCAATATATAACTAAGGGCTCGATTATGACTACGACAGACACACAGCTAGCCCGCCACAGCGGCAGTTGGGAACACACCAGCAAGCCAGCTGCATTACAACATTACAGTGGGGTTGGCGGTGTGTCTGCGGTGCAGTCATGGTGGTGGCATGCTGTGGCTTTACGATAGAGCCTCATGCAAATGCCAGACATGCTGGAATGACCCGGGTGGTGGGGTGCACTGTTTCACTGCAGCATGCTCTGCAGGAAAAACAGAGCATACAACAGTGTCGGTGGCATGGGGCAAATACAGATGGCACCAGTAACATATCTCTAGGGCACACTCACCCTGGAGACATGTTTTCACCCCAAAACCTGCCTTTCCACCGACCTTTATTTGGGCAGTGTCCCTGCAGTGAAAAGGTTGTCCGAAAGGTAGGTCGTGATCTGCCCAGTGATGGAAACGCCGGTATCGCCTCTATGGGCCGGCGCTGACACTGCTGCTGCAGTAGCAGACATTTTGGGAGTTACAGTGGTCCTTCGGCTGTCTGCCTGCCCTGCTCGTGATTGTGCGGAGGACCGCCAGAATGCAACTGCGATTCAAAGACCACCAGGGTCGCAATCAGGCCCAAAGTGTTATGTCACTTATATCTTTAATAGTACTTCACCTGTTTACAGCTAATATGAAAAATACCCTTTACACTTCAAAATAATATATTTCTTTCTTTATCTTTTTTTTTATTGAGCAGCATACAATGATAAAAACTTGTTTACAAATATAATTCCATCTCCCCAAGGGCATAAGCTTCAGTCAATCCACAATATCGACGTCAATAATGCCTTTGCGTTTAAAATGGCATCGTGCAATAATGGACAATAATTGATGCTTGAAAAGGATCCCATTTTCATTAATCATACTATCGCTATGCCTTTGATAAAAATGTAAAGCGCACATTATTCTTGTAATCAAAAACCCTCCAAACTGAGTAAAATCGGGTTAAGCTCTTATTTCACAATGCATATTGATATTCAAGCTTTTTAATCCTAGCCATCTTATTAAACCATTGGTCTACTGTAGAATATACTGTTGATTTCCAGCCTTATAGTATAAGAGAGCGTGCTACTGCGAGGGTTAAAAAAATAAAACACTGACATGCCCTGGTGAATAGTTTAGCCTGTCTTGATAAACCAAATAGGGCCAGGGTAATATCTGGCTGGATGTTTGCTCCAATTACTTTACTTAATACATGGAAAATCTGATATCAGAAGTCTTAGAGAACGGGACAGGTAAATAACATATGGGGCCAGTCCCCTGGATCGTTACACTGGCACCTACTGCAATGGTACGAAATCTCAGGATTTATCTTGTGGAGAATGCTAGAAGTATAATATGCTTGCCATCTAGATAAATAAGTCATTCTCTTAAAATTCGCTATTCAAAGAGGTTTTATTCGCCAGTTCTGCTATAGATCGCCATTTCTGGAGTGCAATATTACATCCCGCACTCTTAGTGTTTCGAGCTAGGATGCTGGGAATCAGATTTCCTTTTGAGTTCTGTCGTAGGACTCTATACCAATTCCCAACCCCCAGCAATCTTTTCTTGACGACTACCTTCATCAACATAAAAGAACCTCCATTCAGTACCGCACAATTATTTTTCAAGAAGCTGTTTAATTATACAAAAGTTGATTCATTTTTTTTAAACATTTTTATTTGCATCAAGTGAACACAAAAAAGAGAAAAGCCATGATAAACAAAATCAATCTTCAAAGATTTCAGTAAAAGCAGTAAATGAACATTAAACATTCCATAAATCATAGGCAGTATAGATATCATACAGAAAAAAAAGAGAAAATCGAAAAGTAAAATATACTATTATTGAGACATAAATAATCCCCAGAATCTGTCAATTTTTCGTTTAGCCTGAAGGCCCCTTGAGGCAGCAAGGGCAATCTCCATATTATATGTTTCCTTAACTAGGCTCCACCATTCAATAACTATTGGTGGGTTTTTCTGAATCCAAGCTCTAGCAATAATAAGTCTTGCACAGGTAATTAAAATGTTCAACAAATCACTAAATGCACTAATACCCCCGCATATACCCACCAACACATCAATTGGTGAAAATAAAATAGGTTGAGCAAGTCTGTCGGAAACCACCTTAAGTATTCCATCCCAATATTCACTAAGATGAGGGCAAGAAAAAAACATGTGAACAATATCAGCACCACTTAGATCACATTTAGGGCATTTCGTACGTTCACTATAATTATTATTCCTTGCCCATTTAAGAATTCTCGCAGGGTATGATATAATTGACATACAGTTTTAAACATTTGCAGTTTAAGACTAGAAGGTTGAACTCATGCATTTAAGCTTTTAAGAGATAGAGTAATTAGATCAGATGGTACAATCAAAGCTAATTTTCTATTCCATTTCTCAGTTAGTTTTATGGTGTCGCTAGTGTTAAAGCCAGAAAAAATCTTATATCCTATTCTAATCATGGCTTTGTCTGATTCTCTATAGATACAGTCCCATACATCAGAATCTATTACCATGATAAGTTCTAGTTTCTTCACTAAATAGTCTTTAATCTGATAACATTTAAACCTAGCCAATTCAGGTAAATTATAACATTGCTTAATTTTTTCAAAAGCCAAAAATCCTTGATGATCATATAAATCTCCCAAGAATCTAATACCGGAGTCTAAAAATAATCGGCAAGTTGAATCATGAAAAATTAAAAGAAAACCTGGATTACCCCACAGAGGTGTTTTATAATGTAGATGAGAAACGTTACATTTAACCATGATGGAACGCCAGATATTAACGGTATCTCGTACCGTCTTAAATTTGACCCTTTTGAAATAGTTAGGGTCATTTAGTCTGTAAATGAACATATTAGCATCCTGTCCAAGTAAAAATGTGTTAGGCTACGAAAACGAATCAAGAAAGCCGACCAATAATAGAGCTTGAAATCCGGGAGAGCCAATCCTCCTTGACTAAAAGTAAGTTTAAGTGAGGAGACAGCTCATCGGGCTTAAAGTTGATTCAATGCCCATTAGATTCCCCGTGTTAGACTAATGTTCTGATTTGTTACCTTTGCCTCAAATTGTAAAGCGCTCTGATATCCTTCGGGATCAAGTTCGCGCTATATAAAACTTTATAAATAATGCTGTAGAAAAGATGTTGAGCATTCTCCCTGGACCGCATCTCTAATTCAACCTCGTTCCAAGATGTCATCTTGTGGTTAGGGAAGAAATCTCCTACTAGACAAAACTGTCCGATGTTCCATTTTTCAATAATAGTGCCAGGAATCCGAAATACCATATACCTACACTCCTTTGATGTTACAAATTCTTGAAATATTCTATTAAAAAAATAGTTTACTACAAAATATTATATCACAAACCACTTTATTATCTGTTTTTTTGGATGTTTAGCGGTTTTTGAAAAGGCTGGTAAATCTATCTCTGATTCCTGAACCATCTGAGCCAAAAATAAAATGATCAAAGAGTTGAGCTTGATGAGTTATTTGAATTGTACAATTTAAAAATGATGCAAGATAATAATCTTGTAGTTGAGGTAGCAATAGTCCTCCGTGTTCCTGATTAAGTTGCCAGGGGGGCTCTAGGCTCATTGGGGCCCTGGGCAGGGAGCGTAGGTGGGGGGCCCCCGGAGGAACGCAGGCGCGGAGGCCAGTGAAGAGGGGGATCAGGGTGTTTGGAAGTGGAACAGAGCCGAACGCCGCCAAATCCCTGCCTGTGGCCGCCACGCAAATATGTATCCATCCTCAGAGGATTCTTATATTAAGGATATATATTGGCGTGGCGGCCCCTGGGGTTTGGCGGCCCTGTGCAGGTGCACAGCTTGCACATGCCTAAGGCCGCCCCTGAAGTTGCAATGCAGCCAATCGAACTCTTGGACATTTATGCCTACAAATAAAATTACTAAAAAGCTAGTCAATTTCATGGAAGTACAAACTATTCACTCTAGTTGGAACATTGGCAACGAGAAAAAGAAATAAAGGTAAAGTTGAAATTTTGATCAGGGAGAACTCGACCTATATTGAAAATGAAAGTCTTTAACGTTTCTGAACATAAACAAATAATTTAAATGGAACAGGTCTGCAAAGTTTGAGGTGGTAAAGACTCTCAAATAGCATAGTGGACATCTCAAAGCCACCTGTTGCTGCAAGCATTGGGGAATATCTCTTGCTTTTACCTGGAACATCAGACCTTTCAATTTTGGTTGGTTAATTTTCTAGCCACCCACTGCAGTAAATTCCTAAATTCAATCAAGTGCTCTTTGGATATTATTTTTAGATATGGGATGATATAATTTGCAAAGAGTTTAACATTCACCACTCCTTCTACAGAAGTGTAGAAGAAAGGTGCATTTTGTAACTTAACCACCAGGAGCTCAATAAAGGAAATAAACAGAATTGAAAACATCGGACAGCCATGACGGGTGCCCCTCCTAATCAAAACTATGCCAATGTCTTCCGTGTTAATCAGAATTTTAGCTTTAGCCCGCTGGTAAATATTGTGAAGTATTGTTAGAAATATGTTGGGAACAGGCGCGCAACACCCATTGAACTCACCGGGCTTCAGGCCCCCCTCGTCGTGTGTGGCAGCCCAGGATGAGATAGATCCCGGGCACACACAGAGCTACACCTGAACGTTTCACAGGTCTTTACAAGTCCATTTGAATGTTAATTAGGCCTTGCAGTTGTTTCACCCCTTCTAAGAGCTCCTGCAGCTCCACTCTGCCTACTGATTAAAGGTTTAGCCCCCCCACCCGAAATTTTTTCTTTGCAATTGGTATATAAACATTGTTTGTGAATGGTTAGCTGTTGCTTATGCCAAGCAAAGTTGCCAGTAATATAGAGTGCTAGTTTTGCTGTGCTGAATAAATATAGGCCTTGTTCGCTACGCCTTTGTAATGGAAGTCAACAGACATAGTCAATGACCACAAGTGTTTAACTTGTAGCAGTGCAGAGTGATATGTTGTAATTTGTATGCCTTATTTGAAGTGGGGGGGGACGGGACAGGACATAGGGTAATAAAATAACAGACAATGTAAAATTCAATATGCCACAAACCGTAAAGAGGATAAAAAATAATTTTAAAAACACAACTTGCGAGGTGTTGCGATGTAATAACATTTTTCTTTTACGCCCCTGAGACATCATAACGGGACAAGAGGCGCAGCTCCTGCATAATGAGGTGGTGTCCGTGTGTGCATGGCAGTGGTGGTGTCTGCGTGTGCATGGCAGTGGTGGTGTCCGTGTGTGTATGGCAGTGCTGGTGTCCGTGTGTGCATGGCAGTGCTGGTGTCCGTGTGTGCATGGCAGTGCTGGTGTCCGTGTGTGCATGGCAGTGCTGGTGTCCGTGTGTGCATGGCAGTGGTGGTGTCCATGTGTGCATGGCAGTGGTGGTGATCAGCGTGCAATGTCCCTTGGTTCAGCCCCCCACCCCCCAGGGGAGGGGGAAAGTGGCTGGACCGGGGGTCTCAGTGGAGGCCTCCCCCGGGAAGCAGAGCCCGGGCACTGCATGCAACATGACTATCGACGGGAGGAAGGGGCTTCAAAAGATGGGAGGGGGGCGCTGGGATCCTTGGATTGCTTGCGCAGGGCGGTGGGGGGCAGACATGGCGCTATTGCGGGTTGGGTCTGGGCGGTCGAGGTTCAGGGGGGATATAGGCAGGCAGCTGCAGGGGGTTAAAGAGCTGTCGGGTGATCGCGAGCTGCACAATAGTGCATCAACGCTGGCTTCGGCGAGGCTGGGGGGGGCTCGCAAGTGAGCGTGACAAAAGTTTCCTAATAAAGAGTGACAGATTGAGGCGGGCACCAATCTGTTCGGAGGGGTGGGATCTGAGGGAGGTAGGGAGCTGCGGCAGGTAGAGGATGAAGGAGGTTGCCGGGATGGCTGGTATTGCAAATAGAATAAGAAGTCTTCTTATGGTGCGCCAAGACAATGAAACTTTTCGCTCCACAGGGGTTAACACTATTGTTTTTGAAATACGCTATTGGTGGCTCCATCTTTCAAATTTACCTTCGTTATGCAGGGGGAGGGGGTTGCGGAGGCAGAGTGTGCGGAGGGTGATGCGCAGGGAGAGGGGGGGATCGGCTTCGGGACATTAGCATGGGTCCTGCTCGCTGATGGGGCAAAGGAACAGGTGAAGCCTGCAGAGTGGGTAATGCTGGTAAAAGGTTAAAAGAATGGGGGGCCTAGCAAAGACTGAGCAGGGCTGTGGCGGAAGTAAGCATGAGCGGATTTTGCGGATTGGCAATCCGCGAATTTTGCGGATTTGCGGATTCGCAATCCGCAAAATCCGCGAATTCCCGCGAATTTGCGGATTTTTTTTTTTTTTGTGTTCGCCCGTGTTTCTGCCAGTTCGCGAGGGTTTTTACAATTTCGCAATTTGCGAACTTACCTGTCGGGTCGCAAGTTTTGCGAACTTGTTGTTTCTACGTGTCCAGCCTGTTTGGGACACTCTTCTTCATCACTGCCACTCTCTGTCACCACTGCCACTCTCTGACTACTCATGCCACCCTCTGGCCCACCCATGCCACCCTCTGTTTCATCACTACACCCTCTGGTTGTCCAGTGTACATTATTTTCGGCAAAGCAAAGCACACCTTCCCTGCCTCAAGTGACCTGAATTAATTTGGGGCTGATTAATGTGTCACAGAATATTTTTTTAGCTGGCACCTGCTTCCTTAGTGCGCCCTGATTAGTGATCTTTTGCACTTGCTAAGTGCTTTCATTGTTGCAAAATTAGTTACAACACCTGCCCTGCCCCAACTGACAATAATGAATTAGGGGCTGATTAATGGATTTTAACTTCCAGCCTGGCTCCTGCTTGTCTCCCTTAGCTGTAATTCAGGACCTTTGTGGCATATGTGTAACTATTCTGAGGTTCAGAGCAGGGTCACATAATAGTTTCAACTGGCAACTGAACTCTGGAGGGGCCCCTCAGGAAGCCCTACAGGAAATGGCTACTAATGATGTGCCTGAACTTTTGAACCTGGTAAGTAGTTACTTTCAGTTTTGCCAAGATCGTATTTCTGCAATTTCGCACTTATTCGCGGGGCGCGAACTCACGCTAACAGTGCGAGCAGTGCGAGCAAAATCCGCTGCTCGCGGATTTGCGGATTTTGCGGGAAATTCGCAAATCTCGCGGATTGCGGATTTCCCGAAAATCCGCAAAATCCGCGAGCGGAACGGATTTTCCGCCCACACCTAGGCGGAAGGGAGAAGAAGTGTGTTAGTCAATTCCCGCAAGATTAGCGGAGCAGCAACGGCACAAGGGGCCTCTGAGGATGGGGGGACTGCTGGGGGGTACTTGGCTTGCTGGCACGGGACGGTGGGGTCGATCAGGGGCCGGTGGTGGTTTGTGTTTGGGGCGGTATAGGTGCAAGGTGGGGGGGTATGCGAGGAATGCAGGGTCAACAGGAGGAGGGGCTGGGACGAGAGCATGGTGGGTCGCCATCAGGGAGCTGCCCCCCCCCCTCCTTCCTGTGCTTGCGGTGGTTAATTAACTGGACAATGGACAGAACTGCTGGACCATAATGTATTTATGTGATGCGACTTTATATAGCGCAAACTTTACCCGAACATGAGGACTAAGGATTACATGCGTTACATAAAGATTGAGGGTTAATAGGCAGCGAGAAAACAATTCTAGGAAATAAGAGGTGGTGGGTAAATTGCTCGGGTTTCACATCGTCACATCAGAAATTAAGGCCAACGGCACCGAGGGATGGGGGGTGACGGCGGGGGCTCGTCATATGCCCTCCCCGACATAGTACTCCATAGGCCTCTGTACAGCTCGGAGTGTGCCATGCTAATAGGAGGCCTTTGGTGCGTATTCCAGCTAAATTAGCAGAAAGTGAGGTAGGTCCTCTGCTACGTCTGCGCGCAGGCCATCCTGTCTGGCTCGTGCTGTTTTTTGGTTAGGAAAGGCCTTCTGTGCGGAGAGCGCCAGCGAAGTCAACGAGAAGGAAAGGCAGGGAAAAGCCAGAAATGGTACACTAAGTAAGAAGGCCTCTAGTGCCAATACAAAGCACAATAAGTATATCGTCCTGGATTGCACTGCAGGGATACAAAGGAGAGTTGCTTAGAGGGTGCGGGTTGGATAATTGGGGGGTTGCTTCACCCTGAGAATGGGGGTGCCCAGGTTTTATGGATGGTTTGGGTCGGCGTTTGGTGTCGTCACTTTCTGTGGCGGAGGGCGGCATTTGGAGCTGGGATGGCGCTCGGAAATTTGGGTTGGGACAGCACTGTGTAGGGGCGGTGGGAGGAGAGGCGGCAGGGGGCAATACAAGGGTAGGGGGGCAGGGGGGTTGGGCGCCGGGGAGTTCTCGCTCGGTTTTGTGGCCTGCATGGTGGTCTGCCCAGTGTTGGCAGTATTGTGCAGTGGTCCCTCCATCACACCGTTAAATAGCGCAGACTTCACCCGAAGGCGTCAGAGCGCGTCACAAGGGGAACAGGAAGATACATGGGAAGAAATTACAAGTGAACGAACTACAAAAGGAAAGGTTAAGAGACAGGAGGCAAAAGGTACAATTGTGAGCAAATAAAAATGCAAGGGGTAAAAAATGTCCACTACAGGAGACAAGAGAAGAAAAGAGAGCAGGTAGAACAAATGAGGGAGGCTGAGTGCGAGAGCTGCAGCCAATCCCGGCGCAGCCCTCTGATGATGCAGCGGGAATGGCTGAAACTTCGAGCCAACCACAGCGCGGCACGGAGGTAACGTAGGTGGAGCAGGCAACAGCGTCTTGAGGTTCCCGGGCTGCTGGCGGTGCTTCTAATGGCAATGTTGATGCACTCTCACACGGCGGTGAAGTTAGGGGGTAAGTTCACACACCATAAGAACCTCGGGCCAGGAGCGGACAGCGCTTCCCTGCAGCGCTTCCAAGTTCTATATATGCAGACTCCACCCTCCCTCCGCGCGCGCTTGTGTGTGCGTGCATGCATGCGTGTGTGTGTGTGTGCCTGCCTGTGTGTGTGTGTGCGCCTGCCTGCCTGCCTGTGTGTGTGTATGCCTGCGTGTGTGTGTCTGTGTACATGCCTGCGTGTGTGTGTGTTTGCGGGGAATCTGAGGCAGGGGATGGGCACGGCGCCGGGCTGGGCGCGCGTGCCCACAAGGTGAAGTCGAAGCTCGTGCCCGACCCCTGTCTCAGATTCCCAGGAGACAGGCGGCTATAGTTGTCGAGCTGGACTCCAGCATGCTTCGCAAGCTTTCTCCAGGCTCGACCTGAAAAGCTTGTAGTCAGAGATTTGTAAACTAATAGGTCTATATGAGGTAACATCAAGAGGTGACTTATCTTTTTTCAGAAAGCTAACCTCAACGCTTCAGTGAAGGAGTTAGAAACCTCTACACACTCCAATATTTGATTGAACAATTCTGACAAAAAAGGTAAAAGTTGTGGCGCAAATTCTTTATAGACTTCTATCGGTATACAGCCACTTCCATATTGTTTGCGTTTTTAATGGCTTTCAGAGCTTTCTCTATTATCTTTTGCGGATGTCAATTATGACTCTCTGGGTGACTCCTATGGAGTTCACCTTCTCTAGGATGCTGGTCCAGATCAGAGTTTTTTGGCTCTCTGGCTCTCTGGCACAGAGAAGGCCTTTACAAACAGTTAGTCCCTATGGGTCACACATTCCTCTGTCAGGAGCAACAGCTCCTTCTTAGTCAACTTTACTTTCTGCTGTCTGTGCCACAAGTCCTCCTGTGATGCTCTTATTTAGTGTCAGTAGGGATGCAAGAGCACTCCTTGCTTCCAGCGTAGACCTGTGGGTTATGGCCACACACTAGGGCAGCCCCGTGCTCCACTTTTGCGTCATTTTTAACATGGGAAAAGTGACGCAAAAGTGGTGCAAGGGGCTTGTACATCTGCCCCCCTATATTTATAAACCTCTTGGTCAGACACCCTCATTCTGCATCCAGAAAGCTCAGTTTCCTTTTTTGCAATTTCCTATTAGGAACTTGGATTTGGGGATTTCCTAATAGCGAATCTGAATCCATAGGAATCACTATTAGGAAATTGCAGGGCACATACATCCTGTTTTGAAATTCCAAAATAGTGATTTCTACAGATTTGCTATTTGGGAATCACAATTTCGGATTTTTGTACATATGGGTCCATGTGAAGTGTGTGAACCTGACCAGCTCTAAAGTGGACTGATTAGGCAGGGTTGGGCTGGCCTATAGGGTTTTCTGGCATTGTCACAAGGGCTGGTGTGACAGTTCAGTGTGTGGGCTGAGTTTTTTGGCTGTTTTGGGGCTTCTTGTATGTAATGGTGGCCTTTGTTTAGTGGTGATTTCTCTGATAGCACTATCAACGTTGCCTGCAGAACAAATGTAAAGTGATCTCCCACACCTTGCAAACCACCAGTACAAACTTGTATTACAAATTAAAAACTGCCCCAATTTGCAAATTAGTTTGATTCACTAATAGTGGGACTTTTATTTTGGTATCCATACCTATTTTCTGTCCCACTCCCACTATGCAGCAGGTGATTGTTCGTCACAAAGAAAAAATGTATGTTTTACAGCAAAGTGTGCCAAATGTATCAATATGAACTATAGCAATACGTGTCTGCCTCATAAGAAATCTAGTAAGTGCCAAAAAATAAATTGTGCAGCTGAGAGACACACTGGACGTACCTCAAGTCTGCCAGTCTATCAAATATGACAGGCTATTCAAAGTGTGAGTGGTGAAGCTGAATGTAAGAAAGTGCCTCTTTTGACATGGTTAGCACCCCACTTTTTGCCTGGAGAATGATATGGTTTTGATTGTCGTGCACAGGGTCCAACCAGGTCTCCTGTGCCAGTGCTTCTTCCCTAAAACTGTTCCACAATTGGCCCTTCGGGCCCCTGTAAGTCCCTAGTAAATGGTACATGGGTACCTATGCAATTGGGACTGAAGAGGGTCCCCTAGGAAACCCTTACCAAGGCCATGCAGACTGCCACAGCAGCAGGCATGACCTAGTGAAGGCGAAATGACAACGTCGACATGGCACACAGCCTGTGTGCCACGCCAACGAGCACTGCCTTGGATATAGGTAAGCCACCCCTCTAGCAGGCGTTACAGCCCTAAGGCAGGTTTCACTATATCACAGGTGCCGGCATATCTGCATGAGCAGATATACCCCTACAATATTTAAGTCTATTCTTAGATACTGTTAGTACCAGGGAAGCCATAGACAGTACATGGGCTGGAAATTTGACAATTCGGGATCCACAACACCATGATGGCTTCTCTGACATAGGAGTGTTTTGTACCAAACTACTCCTCTCAATAGACTCACACGGATGCCAGTGTGCGATTTATTGAAACATGTACTCAGAGGGCACCTCAGAGGTGCCTCTTGAAAACCTACCAACCCTGGTGTGATCACGGCCACCAGACATATTTCTGGACCACTGGGTCAAGAGCACCCGCTCTCTTGGATCAGAAACAAAGCACATCCTGGGCAAAGGTGTCACACTTCCTCCCCAGGGATGGGCACAGTGCTCGAGAGGGAAGCTTCAAAGGCTTCCCGCCTTTGTAATGTGACCTCCAGCCTCTGCTGCTAGCAGCAAATGGCAGCCCCCGGTTTAGATCCCCGTTTTGGGCAGAAAAAGCAGTGAGCAAAACTAGGAAGAATAAGAGGTGCGTCTACCTCTGCCAACTCCACCCCTAAGGTGGAGAAGGTGAGGTACAGCACATCTTTCAGTCCCTGCTATCATTAAGATGGGAGGACTCCTTCAATCAGGGTTAGGGTGATGCCCCCTCCCAGGAGAGTGGCATCAATGAGGGTGTAGAAACCCCAGGTAAGGTGCCCGTTGGCCCTACCTGTCACTCCCTTTAAACACCCTTAAATCTAGTATTTAGGTAGCTCCCCCAGACTCTGAAACTAGTTTCTGCTGACCTAAGAAGAAGGACAAAGAAGGCACCATGCAGAGAATACTGTTGACGCCCACTTGCTTTCCCCCAGCCCTACCGGCCTGTCTACGGCCTTTGAAGATCCGGCAAAGTAACAATGCTGGCCTGCAGTCTGCAACCTTCGCAAACCATGGGAGAACTGCCAGCTTTTAAAGAAGACCAGAACTCCTGAGGACGGCGGCTTTGGCCGCAAGAAAGCAATTCAAAAAACTCTTGTGCCCTCCAGATCCACGATCTCTGACCACTCTGCACCTGACAGCTATGGTCTATGTCTAGGTGGCCCACTGATCCCGAAAAGGTCCCCCAGTGATCCTGAGTCCAAGTTCAGAATTGTCTGAGCCCTTCCTGGACTACACAATGATGCTTGCAGTGTGAATCCGAAGGCCCACCCCAACCACGACCAGCTCCTGTAAGAGAAAACCAACATCCAAGGACATCCCTGCACCCAAAGCCCGTGGGCCTTGAGAAGCTCAATTGACTGTGTCCCTATGATCTACAGCATCCCAACTTACCTCTGCTGTCACTGATTTCCTTCGTCAATCTTCCAGTTTGTCTCCTGCAGCCTGTTTTCAAAACCGAGTTTCTCTATTGAACTGCAATAGGTGCCCGACACCATGATTGCACCCTTCACCAGGCTGTCCATTTACCACTGGTGGTGTATGTTTGGAGATGCCTTGTGGTCCGCCCTGTTCTTGTTTTAACCTCCAAAGCTTGAAACGCTGCAACCGTTCTACTTACCTGCAAGCAGTGTGTCTTCTAGCACCCCAGTCTGCACCCAGCCGCCCCTATGACGCTAGTGGTGCAGTGTTTGGCTTACCTGAACCTTGCTCTTAGCTGACCCTGCAGCCCAAAGACTGGATTTAGAAGTTGGTTACACACCTGTAAAACTGCATTGTTGTTTTCCTCCATAGGTTAACATCGCAAAGAATGGAAATTGCAGTGTGCACTTTTGAAACTGATAAGAATTTCTATTTAAAAACATATTTACCTTTTTGCGAAGATCTTTGTCTTAAAATAAACCTTGAGCAAAGCTTATTTTGATCAAATTGATGTGGATCTCCTTTTTAGGTTTTGCCTGGCGAAAAGATGCGCTCTGCGCATCTTTTTCGCGCAGGCGAAAACCTAATGAGTACTGTAGTGTGGTTTGGAACGGCCCCCGTCATTTATTGGCTAGCTCCATAAATGGAGCCTAGCCATTGGACGATGGGCCTGTCCGTCAATGCCGGACCAGATTCGGGGGCGTTCCCGAGATTTTTTGGCTTTTGCCGACGTCACGCGACGTCAGCCAAAAGCCGGGAACGCCCCCGAATCTGGTCCGGCATTGAAGGCACCCGGAAGAAGTCCAGGTGAGTGCTTGCTTTAATTTTCCGCTGTTCCCACCCCCTCTCCTGCTCGCAGCATCTCCGGCCCCCGTTCCCGCCCCCCTCCCGCTGGTGACCGTGCTTTGCTCTACAATGCCCGTTC
Source organism: Lissotriton vulgaris (assembly GCF_964263255.1). Classification (NCBI taxonomy): domain Eukaryota; kingdom Metazoa; phylum Chordata; class Amphibia; order Caudata; family Salamandridae; genus Lissotriton; species Lissotriton vulgaris. The sequence continues at coordinate 840,538,672 of NC_141687.1, read as the reverse complement.
CCGCCCCCCTCCCGCTCTCCGTGTCTCCGGGCCCCGTTCCCGCTCTACAATGCCCGTTCCCGCCCCCCTCCCGCTCTCCGTGTCTCCGGCCCCCGTTCCCGCTCTACAATGCCCGTTAATCTGCTCTGCTGCATAATTTGTGCATAATTTAAATTTTTTTGCCTCATAATTCCATTGGCTTCCATGATCCTGCACTGTGCTGTCGACCCTCCGGAGAACCATTGTAAATGATGAATTGTGGTAGTTCCGCCGCCGCCCCCTCCTCCACGCAGCCGATTCTACCCCTTCCCGCCCCCTGCCGATTCTACCCCTTCCCGCCCCCTGCTTCCACCCTGTATTAAAACGTACTCCCTGGTGGGTGGCGCGGCTGGGGGTGGCTCTGTCGGGGGTGCCCGCCTTCCACTCCTCCTACGGCTCCTCCCCACTCCTTCCCCACCCCCGGAGCCCGGACACAGACACAGCGCGGCGGCCGCACTCCACCCGGACCCGGCTCCTGGCCCCCTCACCCTACCGAAACGGCTCCAGCAGGTTTCCGGGGCCCAACACCCCCGTCCAGCAGGTAAGAACGGCACCCCGGGAGGGAGGCGGGGAAGCGGCAGAGTGGCCTACTCGAGGCCCTGGCTGCGGCCTGTTCCGGCCTTTGTGCCCCTCCAGCCGGGGCCTCAGTTGGGGACGGGGTGCAGCAGGCAGGGGGCTGAGGAGGGGCAGAGAATACAACTATGGATGTATAATGAATACATCCATAGTTGTATTCCTGAACCAAAATAATGTTTTCAATGTAATGTACAGTGTCCTCTTTCCCTCTCTTGCCCACAGGCACTAGAAAATCATGTGATTGCTTACTGCTCATGTGTTTCATGGGTTGGTAAATAGTCAAATATGTGATGTATCCGCGTCACCCCTGTGCCCTGTAGAGAATACAAGATGTGGCTTTCCATACAACCTCAGCAGTCCTCAAGGAATGTGTATTCTAGTCGACGGGGTTCCAGTGATACTCTGAGGCCCCTGACAGTTCATCTTATGTATTGTTGATGAGAGGAGGACAGTAACAAGGGACTCTGAGCACCGGGATTGGCAGATCCATCTTCGGGTTGGCAGAGAGAGGGGAGGTGGAGGAAGGCCGCCGTTGCAGCCCGGCGGGAGGGGACCCAGAGCGCACAGGAAGGCCAGCGAGCTTAAAGGCTGTACAAACACGGCACCCCAGAGAGAAATATCTTTATGGCGTGTACAATTAATAAAGTGTGTACCCGTTCCCGCCCTCCTCCCCCTCCTTGCAAACTATAATGAGGTCCTTGCGAATCCCCCTGCTCGCCCCTACCTCCCCGTCCAACTAGCAGATGAGAATCTGTGGATTCATCCTTCACCGCTAATGTTTACTTTATGCTGATGATTAGGCAGCGGCTTCCCACTGGAGATGGAGTATATTAAGAAACACAAATTTCAAGCAGTATTTGTCCGTGCGAGCGCGCCGCATCTCATTACAGTCGAGGCTGTGAAATACCGCATGCGAGGGGGGTCGCTGACACCCCGTGCGACCCTGCTGAGCCGGGCGCGATGGAAATGGCTGCCTGGGCTGTACTGGTCCAATTTGCTTGTTTTTGGAAATTTGGAAATCTTTGGGGATGCTGCATTAGTGTCAAGGAAGCTTTTGGGAAAAGCAAGATCCTATTTGAGTATGTACAAAAGATGGTTTGAAGCCACACTAGTTCAGTTGAAATTGTGAATATGTTGGTGTACCCAAAAATTACACATACCCAAAGGTTACACATAACTTTATCGAAGGGTATTCGCATTAAGGTATCTGCTGGAGTTGAGGAGAATAGGCCTATCTACTTTAGCATTTTTTTTATTTAACTGATAAAAATACAGGGGTCAATTCACAAACATTTTGAAAAAGGTTGGAAATCTACACATCGTAAGTTTCCTCTTGTTATTTGCATGTATACCCCACTTGTTGAGTTGCATAGCCCCCCAGCACCCCTCCCAGCATGGTAGTTATTCAAACCCTTTCCTGCCGTGGAAACATTAACTTTATGATCACATTTAAATGCGTTTTTATAGTGGAAAGACTCATACAAAGTGTTTGTGTACACAAACTACGTTGTGATTTTGAGGCCTTTACGAGTCGTCGGTAACAGTGGGCAGGCCAGAGAAGACTTGGGTAAGGGGCCTGGCTCTAGCAGCCAAAACGAGCTAAGCCATCACCCTCGCTCCATCTCGCTCTCTGCCTCGGCTTTCTCTTCCTTGCTCTTTCCATCCTTCGCTCTCTATGTCAGTTTCTCCCTCCTCGGTCCGTTTCTCTCTCTTTTCACCCCTGCTTCATTTTCTACCTCCTCGGTCTCTCCTTTTGTCTCTTTCTCTTCCTTGCTCTTTCCATCCTTCGCTCTCTATGTCAGTTTCTCCCTCCTCGGTCCGTTTCTCTCTTTTCACCCCTCCTTCGTTTTCTACCTCCTCGGTCTCTCCTTTTGTCTTTCTCTTCCTTGCTCTTTCCATCCTTCGCTCTCTGTCAGTTTCTCTCTCCGCCCCCTCGTTATCTCCCTCCTCTCTGTCTCTCTTTTTGTCTCTTTCTCTTCCTTGCTCTTTCCATCCTTCGCTCTCTGTCAGTTTCTCTCTCCTTAGTCTGCTACTCTCTCTTTTCGCCCCCCTCGTTATCTCCCTCCTCCTCTGTCTCTCTTTTTGTCTCTTTCTCTTCCTTGCTCTTTCCATCCTTCGCTCTCTGTCAGTTTCTCTCTCCTTAGTCTGCTACTCTCTCTTTTCGCCCCCTCGTTTTCTCCCTCCTCCTCTGTCTCTCTTTTTGTCTCTTTCTCTTCCGCACTCTCTCTCTCTCTTTGGCTCTAGAATGCTTCGCTGAGGCTCCTTTGCTCTGCCTTTCGCCCTCTCTTCTTAGTTTCTCCACACAGCAGTAGCACCTGCTTCTCGGCTCTGCTTGCTTTTGGCTCGAGACTGCCAGAGGACCTCGAGCCGAACCAGAACAGGGCATCTGGGTCGAACCTTCTAGCCCACCTCTAGTTTTTGCATGTTCACCCCACCCACCCACCTCCCCTGCTGCAGCCCCTCTCAGGTGACTGTTCTGCCACTAACCCAGTTTCATATTCGGTTACAAGGGGTCAATTCAATGCCATTTATTTATGTTAAAAAAAACCATAAATAAAAATAATGTCAAGAGCAATGCCAATCGCTCTAACTTTAACAAAGGCAAAACCATTGCATTGTAAATGCTTGTTGCGTTGTGTGGTCATCTATTGGTCATTTTGTGCGCAACAAATGTCTTAAACTTCTTATTGTTAGGCCTAAGGCTGCTCGCCCACACTACTATAGATTGAGGACTTTGGGTTTGGATTGAGCCCTGTACACTTCTGGGGGAATCTCTAGACTCTGTGCAAAGTATAACCACTTACTGGTAGATCATATACGGAGCCAGCTTCCTACGCTGAAATTGAACAGTACCGCCCTGGAAGTCTGAAAGCGGTTCCAGCTTGAGGGTGTCCATACAGAACTCACCGCCTGGTGATTCTGTACACACTGTGCCCTGCTCACCTGTAGTACCTCTTTTCTTACTACCACCATTGATCACTATACCTCTCGGACCCTCGCTGTGGCTTTTTTGTTTTTTGCACTTGAATCCTGGCCTCTGGCACCAGATTCCAGACACAAAGCACTGCTTACAAACTGGATCCCTAGCCTGTAGAACCAGTTTTTCTTGCACTGTGACATAAATGCACATCTGCCACTGCACTTCAACCCATCAGCCTGCAGCTTTTCATTATTGACAAATAGGGCGCAAGACAGACAGCCCCTTAGGTGCACCACAGTTTTGTCCTGTTCCACCAACTCCTCTCAACAAGGGCTGCGGATCTACTCTCCACATCTGTCTCTCAATCTGTCCCTCTTTCCCTCTCTTCTGCCTCGCGTTTCCTTCTCTCTCATTGCTTTCATGTCCCCCACCTCATCCTATTTTTCCTTTCTGGCCATCACTTCCATGCCTCATTTCTCTACCCAAAGGTAATCTTTGTACTTTCTTATGTGAGCTCCTTTTCCCCTTTCCTTTTCTCCTGCCTTTATTTTATCTTCTCCTGCACTTCTCAGCCAACACTCCTGAGCTCCTCTCTTCACCTTTCTCTCTCTTCATTCGTTGATTCCTCTTATGTTTGTGACCACGCGTGGCAGAAGTGACCTTTCGCACCCCCTAACACCTCAATGATGTCATAGTGTTGATCCTTTGTCCTATGCTCACCCCCAACGCATGCTTATGTGGGAAAGGTTTGCAGTTGGAAATTTGGAAGGTAATCCGGTCTAACAAAATAGGTTTACTTCTATTACCTACATGACCCCTGAGGCGAGAGGTGACCAGGGCCTGGGTGGCAGCTTTTAATAAGGGCAAGCCATGGGTATCAGCTGATACCCCTCAATGCCTCTAATTGTTGTCCATACGCTGTCCTTCTTTGACACTAAACATCCTTTCTACTTCAATTGAGTATGCATTTATGTATTTTCAAGATGGCCGCGACTCTCCTCGGACTCTCAAATCGAGGAACTAGGGAATTGTATGGATGATGTTATCGCGCCTGCCCTGCTGTTTTCATTTTTGGTTCATGTGTAGCGTCACAGGGCTGTTGGGTGCTCTGGAGACGGGATGGGAAGATTGTGTGTCAACAAAACAGAGAAGAGGCAAACATACAGGAAACCTACCTGATGTACCAGCACATGTCCTGAAGCACTCTATGCCAACCTCTGACAGGGGTTGTATCTAGGTCACACTGGGTGTTTCCCTCCAGAGTCCTAGAACCAGTACTGAAGTGGGGTGTATGATGCATGACGCAGGAGCAACTTTAGCTTCTCTACTTTTCTCATCTCACATTAATTAAAATAAGTGTAACCAAGTCTCAATTTTGTCTGCTGCTGAAATAATTTTGCTCTATCAAACTGACGGGTTTAGATAAAAATTACTTACAGTGGAAACACTGTCCGGACCAAAATAAAACCCTAATTTTAAATTGAAGGAAGGGTTTTGGAATAGCAGTGGCCCCACAGTTTCTGTGGACTGCACATCAATGCCACACCACAGACTTCTTCGCCTACTTTCACACTCTGTGCAGCACTTAATACTTATGCACATCAACAACGTCTGTTTAACTATGCACTTCAAAAGAGTGCCCAGCACACTGTCCCACGCCAATTTACTACACCACACAGCAGCATACCACGCGCAGTCACCACAATGAACCACATCACACTACTTCTCAATTTACAGCACTGCATTACAACACAACCCAAACACCACATCACACCATTGCACATCAAACCACAGCTCAGCACAAGTGCTTCTCCCTTCCACACCCCTCTACACAATGCCATGCTGCCACATTATGCAGCGGTGACTCTAATGGTTGGAGGCCAGCAGGGCAGCACAGGCATAATGAATCAGATAATAGCCCATCCGGAAGTAGGTTTTAAGTAGCGCTACTACGCCTTGCAGTCTGTAAATGGCTCCGTGTGGTAAACAGGGCGTGGCGTCTAGCTCCCCCGCATCAGTCAAAGGTAAATAGGCAGAGACGCTATCTCCCACACTAGACCCATAACATGATGCTGTGTAATTAAGGTGTATTTCTATACCCGTAATAACAGCGCTTCCCTCCACCTCAACAATTACCCTCAGAGGTGACATGCTCGGCACACAGCCAGCGTGCGTAAACAACACACCTAGAGATGAACTGGCTGTAGGCATGCCTTATATTTGTTATTAGGTGGTTAACGGATTTATAAAGTACCCATAGACTGAATAATGTTTCATTGCATAAGAAAAAGACGAGCACATGAAATTCACATTTGTGGTTATATAAATAATTACGAGTTTTATATTACGTTGCGCTTCGCCTCACAAGCACAGTTGGACCCCAGCCATGTTTGGAGTGGGCATGCTCACTCAAGTTTCAAGTTTCAAGTTTTTTATTAATTTAGCACAGTTACTTAAAACCATTGCTATACAAAATCTACTTTAGCACGAGTATAAAATTTAGCTTTTAGCACATATATCAAGTAAAAACAAGGCTAAAGAACAATTTTCAAGGCTTAGAGACCAATATGCTTATTGAAGAGCAGCATTATAGTTCCCTATGTGAGCGTTTTGCTATGCTTGGCCGGATAAAATAGTTAAGACAGAGAGTACTGGGCCAAATGACGAAAAAAGTCTGTAATGAGTCTTTGAGGGGGAGGGGGAGGGGGGAGAAGCATGGCAACCAGGGGAGGTAATAAAAGATTGTCCAAAAGTCTCACAAATTTTCCAAACCTAGCGAGCACTTGAATGTTAGTAGATGTAAAGCACAAGGCCGAGGCCTCCCAGCACGTCCTGGCGCCCCATTTTAAGAACAAGGGTTTCAAAAGGGACCTTCTGGGGGCTGCTAGTGCCGGGCAGCAGCACAGGAGATGCAGCCATGATTCGGAGTGGTATTTACACAGCCTGCAAGCCCCCCCCTCGCTTGTTGGGGCCCATTTGTTGAAGGCCGTAGAGCGCAGGCCTAGAAGTCGCATAAACGTTATGTTCTTCCGAGCCACTTTGCTTAAGTTTTCCAGGCAGTATGCTTGTGGACGCCCAAAAAGATACGTAGAGTTCAAGGGGAGCAGAATGGTTGATGTCTTTAGAGCCTGCAGATCCATGGACTGAGAAATAAGTTTGACTTGCTTATTGATGGTGCTTTTCCAGGCCGAGTATGGGATAGTGACTGAGGGGATTGTTGACTCGTCAATCTCTAACACTCTTATGGCCTTTATAATCTGGGTATTCCAGGGATTGCCAGGGCTAGACAGGATTCCTTTTAGCTGGAATTTAAGAGTGTTATCACCTGCTTTTAGGGTCCTAATAAAATATTTCAGGATATCGGCCTCGCAGTGAAGAGATTGTCTTTGTAGGCCCAGCTCCAATCGTAGTCTTGCCCGCTGAATAAAATTTGGCAGATGGAAAAGTTTTTTGTAGGTGGAGATTTGGGCGAGCTCAAGACTGGAGGAGCATGCTCCAGGAAAGGCCTGGTGTCCATAAGTTAATGCAGGAAGTAAAGTAGCTTTAGCCACCTTCAGGATGGCTTCTGCAGAGGGGCTGCTCAAAGTTTGGTTCAGCCGGGTCAGGGAATATGTAATTGCGCCTGCTCTCTTTTGCAAAGCGGCTAGGTGAGCTGTAGGCCTGGACGTCTCGTTGAACCAGACTCCCAGGAAATTATATTTTACTGTTGTGTTATTCCTGGCGGGCCCGATGTTCCATGCCAACCATTTCTTGTTCTTACATCTGACAAATACCAGTAGCTTCGTCTTTGCCTGTTTGATTTTCAGGGCATTGGCGGAGTTATATGTATGAAGCATACTTAACGCCCGTTGGAGACCCGATTTTGCTTGGTCCATTATTGCAATATCATCTGCATATTGTATTATGTGAAGAGGCTTTTTAGCGGGTCCCAGTTTTGGCGGGAGAAGGTTATTATTCTCCAAGAATGAACCAAGGTCGGCTGTGTAGAGATTGAACAGCAGCGGGGCAAGATCACAGCCTTGCTTTAGCCCATCTTCGACGGCAATTCTTGAAGAAAGTGTCTTTGGGCTGGTTTTAATTTGCACCCACGTGTTCTTATGCAGGGAAAGTAGTGCACCTAGTAGGTCATGCGGAATCCCCCATTTGTTCAGCTTCCTCCACAAGATGTTCCGAGACACTGTATCAAAAGGTATTATGTTATTTTCTTCTACCCATTTTTCAAGCAACCGAAGAAGACATCGAGCGTATGCCTTTGCCTCCAGGTCTAATAGGGAAATGAGGCGATAGTTAGCCGGTGACGCAGGGTCACCTTTCTTGAATATGGGGCATAGAATCGAACCTAACCAAGAGTCTGGGAGCTGGCCTGTCGCGAAAGTGTTGTTAAATAGGGGAGTCAGAAGGTCCGCCCACTCTTCCGGGGCGCATTTAAATAACCCGGCTGGGAGACCGTTGGGCCCTGAAACTCCGTCTTTTTTCATGGCTCGCAGATGCTTGGTGACCTCGGCTGCAGTGGTCAGTTCTAAAGTTTCTGTTTGAATGGAAGCGGCACGATCTCTTAGTTCTATCACCGCGGGGTCGCCAGGGTCACTGTGATAAAGATCGGACACATGCAGGGCCCAGGCTTCTTCACAGACTGCATTTCCTCTCGTCTTGTTGGTGGAGCGGAGTTTGTTCATATAATCCCAAAACTGGAACTGACTTTTGCTCTTGAGAAGGTCGAACATTTTTACCCACTCTGACTGTTCTTTGAGTCTCTTGGTCTCCCATAGGGATTTCTTGTAGGTCGTCCGCAGCAGTGCCACCTTTTTGGCGGTGTGCACGGTTCCAATCAGTTTGTGCTGGCGGACGGCCTTCCTGAGGGTCTTTCTTTGAGAGGCTAACAATGGGTCATGGGTTTGCTTTGGATGTGGCCCGAATGTTCTATGATGGACCACGGGCCCGGCCAGGAGATCCTGTAGCTTAGCAATGGAGTTATCCCACCGGTGGTGTGATTCTGTCGGGGCACTATGTCTGAAGTTACACGTTTTGCCCATGAGCCAGGTTCCCACCTTGGCAGATCCCCGTGAGTGCCATTGATTCTTCTAACCATAGTGTGCAATTTGGCTTGCGTTGAATGCCCCACATCTGTCGTTTCGAGGGCGACTTGCACTTGCAGGTCCAGTGTGGCCACTAAGGGGTTATGGTCACTCTCCAAACGATAGGGAATTTCCATCCTGGCCAGACGATTACCCAGAAGCGGGGAAAGAAAGATGTAGTCAATGGTTGAGATTCTCCTGAATGTTGGCAAGAAATGGGCGTCAGGGTGCAGTTCCAGCGAGATTTGCTGAGCCGAGCGGAAGTTATGGGTTGTTAGAAAAGTGATCATCGCTTCTTGCTCTTTATTCTTCCTTGCTAAGAGACCGTTGGAAGCGAGGTCTTTGATGTTGAAATCTCCTAGTAGTAGTACCTCCGTGGATGCAAATTCTGCTAGAAGGTCTTCCAGTTGTTTTATCATCAGATCCGTTGTAGTTGATTTTGCGGTTTTTGCAGTATTATTATAAATGTTAATTAGGAGGATAGAGCGTGCCCTGCCTGAAAGAGACAACCGGTAATCAGAACCGTCTGCCCTGCCGTCAGGTTCCGAGTGACAGGGGTAGCCGTTAACTTGCACCTGTGACTGATGAAAATGGAGAGGCCCCCTGAGAGTCTTCCGTAAGAATTGACCTTAGCGGCCGGTTGAAAAAGTTCATGATAACCAAGCAAAGGCGATGGGGATAGAGACCAGGTCTCCTGAAAACAAATTATGTCGCTTTTGTTCAGGAATTCAACGGCTGATTTTGAAGCAAGGGTTGACTTTAGCCCGCTCGTGTTCCAAGATGTGATAATTAGTTTGGAATCGGGCCAGCATGCTCACTCCACAGACATCCTTTGGTACCACGGATGGGTGAAAAGCTGAGTGGACCTGTCTGACCTTTGGCCATGAGGTCAAGCGGAGATCCTTGGAGCAGGTGCAGTAGCACACTGAGCCACCAGCGCCAGCTTCAAAGTGTTACATACATCTGGGTATCATCGGAACAGAATCCATGCCATTCACAGGGTGAAACACATTTGTGTTCGATACCATATTCTCTACTGCTTTAATTCAGCACAGCTGACATTCCCCAGATCTAGAATACTCTGTTTACATTAAATGTGTACACGCTGTGCAAGATCCGGTCCAGTGATAAGAAGAGGCCAAGTCAGAATTACTTTCATGTGAAAATATGCCAGACCTGCCCTCTGACCTTCATCGCTTACACTTGTGGAAAATGAGCCCGCATTACTATCAATGCCCGGGCTGCTGGCGCAAGTCGCCTCTTAGTTCCCATTCTGAATAGTTACCAAATAAAGAGACGGGCGCTGGGAGCAGGAATCACAAGAACAGGATTTATTACTCATGAGGAGAGCCTGTCATTTCGGACACGAAACACAGTGTCTTTCGGGAGGTGCTCTAACAAGTGTTCTGAGACATCGCCTTTTATACCTTACAAGACACTCCTTATTACAATAATGACATTGTGAAAAAAGGAAAAGACATTCCCGTAATCCTTGTGTCAATACCACCCCACATGTAACAACAATAGAGACCCTTGAACTGCCGATAGGAGGAGGGGCAATCACGCAGCTGAGTGTTCCGCTGATTATTAGGATGTGTGCGCCTGATCGTATCCCAAGGGGTGGGGAAGCCAGGATCAATAGTGGGTCCTTTGAAGAGGAGTGACTCCATGCAATAAGGGGCAGTAAACAGTATCCCCCGGCTTAGGCGATGGCCTCGGACATGTGTGCTCAGTCAATCGCGGAGGGAGGGTTTACTAACAGAGGGGTTATTCATAAAAGGAAAGGAGGTGTTGGTCAGGCGCGGCCGTGACTCCCAAGGACAGGGTCATGCGGACCTGTGCATGTGAGGGAAGAGCGGCCAGAGTGCGCGGAGGGAGAGGGTTATTCGAGAGGGGGGGGTGTTCAAATGCGCGCAGGAGGGAAGCCGGGGATTTCAATGAGCGGGCAAAGAGGCCATGGTGCCTAAAATGGCTGTCATGTACATATGGGCGTGGGCTTTTACTGGCGGAATGATGCGGTCAATATTTCACGGTATTCATGGTGCTTACAGGGAGGGGAGTGGGAAAAGGCAAATAAACGCCGCTTATGTACATCAATTTTTCTAATTTCCACAGTCGCCGCTTTTTACATAAGAAAGTTCATTTCCTAGTCAACGGGTGTACATATAAACATGTGTTGTTGATGAAATAGCATTTGTCAATACTAACATATTGCATATAACCATGAACAGTCGACGCGATTGGCAGAATGCGGCACATAGGAAATTGCATTTGCAAACGTACTACATAGCATAAATGCTTCTGACTTTCTCCAAAAAAAATGTGACCAATGAACATTTTGACCAAGTAGTTGAGGGAGGAATTCAGTCCAATACATAAGATCTCTTCGTCACAGTGTCTTTTTAGCAGTGAGCCATCACTGGTAGGCTCTAGTCCGTGTCCTTTAGTTGGCGCTGTTGAGCACCGGCGGTGGAGCTATAGGTCCAGCTCGGATTTAACCTTCCACGTTGCAAGGTGCGGTCTGTCCTCTGCTGTTAGACCACAGTCCTGTTCCCTAACCAATCCTTTTGGTGGCGCCTTATGCTTGGCACCTATATTTCCGTGGCACAACCCTATTTCCACCTAAATGCTGTTCTTCCTTTTGGCAAGAAGTTACGTGAAAAAGAGGGTGTGTGGTTTAATAGTCGATAGGAGAGAGAGGACGGAGTGGGTGAGATTTCCTGGGACACACCAAAAAGGGACCAAGGGAGCAAACGATAACAAGCAAGCAGGCCCATCAATCGGGCTTGAAAAGGGGGACGGAGGCTTCAGGCACACGTGGGTTAGCGGACAGAGAGCTTCAGGACAGCCCTTCATCCTTTCATTTATCGCGTTCGAGAGTGCTGCCTCGTCCCGTATCTTGTTGCGCTGCGGCTCCACCTTTGGTCGAGGTCACATGTGTCTCATGATCTGCAGCCAGGCTGTGCGTCACGTCCGACCCTTCTCCTCCGGTGATCGTATATCTTTGAATGGGTAAAAACAAGTTTTAGAGAACTGACAGGAGAAGAGATTTTTACATTTGAATTCCACTCGCAATCCTAACACCTGGGTGTTATGCTCATTGGTCATAGTCAGAAGTCAATTATCATGAAGTAAGCATGTGGGTATTTCTACTGTGTTCGTACTAAGCCTAATCGGCGTTCATTCATGACAAATATGGACAGAAGTCAGACTCTTATCACTTCCGTATTTCATCAAAAACTCCAAAATTGGATAAATATTCAGGGGAGACTCGTCCTTCTAACCCAAGCCTTAATAGTCTTACATTTCCCTTTAGAGCTGGCTAACTCTTTCAAACAGAGCGGGGGGGGTGCAATCATTGATACATCGGGGACAGCAGTTGGGGTCAATCAAGTGGGGCGGGGACGCTTCGGGCATTCGCGCTTGGGTGAAAAGGGGTGGGGCAATCTGGGCATTAGGGGTCAATCTAGACGTTGGCGCTTATCTCTGATGAACTGAAAAATAGGGTGCCATTGACATACTTATGTCTTACCTGTCCTTTCTTTCTTAGCCAATTCGAGTTCATTCATTTTGCAGAAAGGAGAGGTAGTAATATGGCGAGATACAATCATTTTAGTTTCTGTCAATTTCGCTGAACACCTTCGCGTTCAATAAGTATCCAATCAGACTGGTGCCAGCGAGGCACAATTTTACCACAAAAAGGAAGATGGAACAGGGGGACTCTCGTAGAGAGTGAGAGTCGTCCGCAGTCTAAACGAGCCATTCGGTACACGTATGACATGCAGGGAGAGAGAGAGAGAGAGAGAGAGAGAGACAGATATAGATAGAGGGGGAGAGAGAGAGAGAGAGAGAGAGAGAGAGAGATGTGTACGAAAATAGGTCAATTAGTGCGCTCACAACACAGAACAGCAGGGGTCAGGTAATAAAGAGACGCGAACAGAGGGGAGACATAAACCCATACAGTACATACGCACAAACTCAGACGAAGGAAGACAGTCAGTACATGTATTACTTACAAAGATATTTACGACAAAACATAGAACAGTTATTGGCCAAAGAAAAAAATCTCTTTTTGCATGCTGCGCATCTTAAATATCTTATTTATCTACGGGCTGAGCTCTTTTTACCTTTTTCCTCCTTTTTCCTCTCGCTTGCTATCTTTTCGAGTGTTCTCGTTGGCTAATACTTACACCTCGGTCAGCCGGTCAGAAATTAACCTGGTCGGGCTATTGCCCATGGTTGGATCCTAAATCATTTTTGACTCTCTTCTTTTGGTGAGAAGTTCTCCAGGCTGAGGCAACAGAGGGTATTGATCGGGAGAACAGTCGGACAGCTTTGCTATATCTATAAGAGTGTGAGAAGGAGGTGGTACATTTTGAACATCAACAACATTCCTACCTCCCCAGACGGGTGGTGCCTGGGTAACCCTTACCTCGGGACTTTTCCTTGTCCTTTCCCTATCTAGTTAAGCGTCATAGTTGCATTATCTAACATGCTAGTTCGAGTCAAATTCCGTCATACAGTACTAACCCGTCAAGTTTCTATGTCAGTCCATCCTCCCAGTCGCTACGTTCTAAAGAGGAACAGTCATATCTAAGTCTACGTCTTTCAAAATCCGCTAGCATAAGTACTATGCTCAAATCCCCTCCTTCCCCTTTCGTCGGTCGTTCGATCATCACTCCTTCACACTTCAGCCGATGTTCCGGCGCAACCTGCAGAAGGGAGGAGAAAGAAGGGGTGGGGGGCAGCATTCAAAACACATCAACGCGCATAAATCCGAAAATGTTTTTACCTACCACATACTCGACCTATCTCCACGGGGCGCATTCTCTACCATCTCGGCGTTTAAGCCCAGAGGGACCAGTAGATAATCATCGATGGTCTGCGTATCTACACGAATCACTCGATCGTGGCCTTTTAGGTCGTGTGCAAGGGTGGTGGTCAGGTGGTATTTCTGTGGTGTCGCTCAAGGGCGTCTAAAACACTTTTCCGGCTGCATGTGACACATAATGTAGCTGCTAAATATCGGGCCCTTTTTACCCTTCAACCTTAATAAAGCTGCTCATTTTTCGCTTATATTGGAGACAGTAGTAACACATTCAAAAACTCATTAATGCGACCACTACAATTATACTTTCCTTTTCAAAATTCCTTTAATTAATAATGTTGGCGCACAAATACGGGCCTACAACCCAGTGGGCCGGCCACGGATCAGACTGGAACCGTGCATAAGAGGAACGAAGTCGGTGATCATTTATTTCACAAAGTGCAGCAGTGCAATAAAATCGTATCGAACTTTCCTACAGGGCGAGTATGATGCATGTCAAGAATTCAAGCTTTCAATAATATTACCTCATTGTCTAACTATTTACTCAAGACCTAACGTTTATCAATTCATTGTCCAAATGCTCAATCAGTGCTTATTTCATACCAATTCATTGCTTCCAAACATAATTAGTACCCACCCTGAATCAGTTCACTGTCCCAACACATAATCAATATCTATCTTATATCGCTTTCTTTTCTAAGCACATAATCACTATCCATCTTATCGACTTTCATTGTCCAAAAAATGCATACATATCTCGGAGCATCAAGGTTTGAGCAATCAGGGTGAACAGGGAGTTTGAAAGTTTCATTTTGTATCGGCGCCATTTTGGGCGAGGTCAGGCAGGTCCCAGTATAGTCAGAATGCCTCCACTGACTCGTGGTTGGATCAGAACCTCTTTTGGCAGTTCAAAAATTTTTTCGCAATGGGGTAACAGACTAGCGATATGAACCATCAGTCAAAAGTGGGGAGGGAGGCAATAATCTTTCCTACCGGGTCATTCTGGTGTTCCACCGGAACTGAACAAATCTGTATCTTTGCAGGATTTTAGTCATTTCCAAACTGAGGGTGGCGCCGGCAGGAGTGCACCGACGTCTCGTGGCTCCGTCGGAGGACAGGGCGGGGGGCACCTCGTGGAGAGGTCGGCCCCCCCGGCTCTTTTAGAATCTTCAAGGTTGAGGAGTACAGGGCGTGTGCCCGTCCCGGGCAAGGAAACCCGCTTTTTGATATGGACCCTCTTCAAGCAGGAGCGTTGGGGTGTCGCTGGAAGCCTCCACCTGGAGGGAGGTGGGGGAGGCTCGTTCGCGCCGCCTCCCCCTTCCAGCGACCCCGCGCCGTTCTCCGGCTCCAGCGCTTTGGTACGGCCGTGCCAGGCAATGAAGATGGGGAGGGGGGGGGTCGGAGGCAGCAAGACATCCCCCCCCTTGTCATGTGGCGGGACTACCTGCAACTCAAGCGTTGTCATGTGGCGGGACTACCTGTCACTCTCAGGGGTTGCCGCTGGCGGGGCTACCTGCAACTATCCAGGGCCGTTCAGGACATAAGTGAAAAGAAAGAAGTGTTGTTGCAGCCATTATAGCTGAAAGAAGCGCTGCCGACCTCGCCTTGGCTTCGGACTTTGATGTTGGCCGGATCAGGCAAGCGAAAAAAAGGGGGGGGGGGTCGGTGGCTGAGGCAAGACATCCCCCCCCCCCCCGGGGCCCGCAGGGCAGAAGGAAGGAAGGGAATGGGGAGACCATCACGACCTCCGGGCCGTCCGCCCCACAGCCTCCCCCTCCGACGGCGGCCAGCCAGGCCCTGCTCTGCACGCGCCGAGGCCTCGCCTTCCGGATGGGCGTAACCGCGGACCTGTTGCACGCCGGGAGCTTCCGGAATGTGGGTAGGTGTCTATGGATTTGTATCTATTTCATGTTACCGTTATTTGGGCGTGGTGGGTAATGAGGCAGACATGTTTGGGGCAGGAATAGGCAACGGAACCTAGCTACCTCGTGGCTGTCTTGCTGTCAAGCTTTCGCTATTTTATATTTCTTATCACGAACTATTCCTAATGTTTCTTATTTATAGTGAAGTCGAAAGCTCATCAGGAGGTTACTGACTAAGCCCGATTTCTTTTATTTTTCCTTCTTTTCCTTAGCGTGTTTCAAGCTAAAGTTTCTGTTAACAGGGTACGGTGATCACTTCATATTTTTACGTGTCCTTTTTCATTAGGGGTACTCCTGGACGGACCAGATGAGTTACCTCCAATAAATGGTCCGGGGTGGAACTAGATTATCAATCAGTGGGGAACACATGTCCCTTCATTAGGGTATCATCCTGGACGGACCAAATGATGTACCTCCAATTACTAGGGTAGCCTCCTGGACGGACCAGATGGGCTACCTCCAATAAATGGTCAATGAGTGGGGAGCATATGTCCCTCCATTAGGGTAGCCTCCTGGGCGGACCAGGTGAGCTACCCCCAATAAATAGTCAATCAGTGGGGAGTGGGTAGGCCTGACGAATCATAAAGGGGCATAACCTACCCTTTACTATTTGCAAAGACTAGACAGAATATTTCTATTCCACGTTGTTTGCAAACAGAAAATACCTCAAACAAACAATTCCTTGGACAACAATGTCCAGTCAATCAATCAATCAGTGGGGAGAAAAACAGGCATGACGGATTACAACGGGGACAAACGTCTGCATTACCTGCCCTTCGCTATCTGCAAAGGGAGACAGAATATTCCTATTCGTCTCTGTTTGTGGACAGGGAAGATCTCAAAGAGCAACAATCGATTATTAATCGATATCAAACAATCAGTGGGGAGAAAGGTAGGCCTGACGAATCATAAAGGGGCATAACCTACCCTTCTCCATCTGCAAAGAGAGACGAACGTTCCTATTCGCCGCTGTTTGCAAACAGAGAATGTCTCGTTCTCAAGAAGAGAACCAATATTTCAAGTAGCCACCAAAGCTAAATGAACCAATAACAACAATATCAGTATTTAAATACCGATTCCAATACAATCAATCAATCAATCAGATGGATAAAACCACCCTACCAATCAGGCGTAAAAACACCCTACTTAATCTTACCCGGACCGGACCATACGGATAGTTCTTCGTCTTCCCCCTCCAGCGCCCGATCGTTCTCTTACTCTATGCAGCATTCCTGTGGGATTCCAGTCAGGACAGTAGGTCACTCGAGAGAGGTCCGTTCAGAATCGGTGAAGTTCATTCAATCGGCAGCCGGACGAGGGCCCTCTCAAGGCAGGTATACTCCGATCATTTAGATGTTCACCTCATCGTCTGGATCTCTCTTACTGGACCTTATGTCACTGATGGACCCCGCGTTGGGACGCCAATTGTGGAAAATGAGCCCGCATTACTATCAATGCCCGGGCTGCTGGCACAAGTCGCCTCTTAGTTCCCATTCTGAATAGTTACCAAATAAAGAGATGGGCGCTGGGAGCAGGAATCACAAGAACAGGATTTATTACTCATGAGGAGAGCCTGTCATTTCGGACACGAAACACAGTGTCTTTCGGGAGGTGCTCTAACAAGTGTTCTGAGACATCGCCTTTTATACCTTACAAGACACTCCTTATTACAATAATGACATTGTGAAAAAAGGAAAAGACATTCCCGTAATCCTTGTGTCAATACCACCCCACATGTAACAACAATAGAGACCCTTGAACTGCCGATAAGAGGAGGGGCAAACACGCAGCTAAGTGTTCCGCTGATTATTAGGATGTGTGCGCCTGATCGTATCCCAAGGGGTGGGGAAGCCAGGATCAATAGTGGGTCCTTTGAAGAGGAGTGACTCCATGCAATAAGGGGCAGTAAACAGTATCCCCCGGCTTAGGCGATGGCCTCGGACATGTGTGCTCAGTCAATCGCGGAGGGAGGGTTTACTAACAGAGGGGTTATTCATAAAAGGAAAGGAGGTGTTGGTCAGGCGCGGCCGTGACTCCCAAGGACAGGGTCATGCGGACCTGTGCATGTGAGGGAAGAGCGGCCAGAGTGCGTGGAGGGAGAGGGTTATTCGAGAGGGGGGGTGTTCAAATGCGCGCAGGAGGGAAGCCGGGGATTTCAATGAGCGGGCAAAGAGGCCATGGTGCCTAAAATGGCTGTCATGTACATATGGGCGTGGGCTTTTACTGGCGGAATGATGCGGTCAATATTTCACGGTATTCATGGTGCTTACAGGGAGGGGAGTGGGAAAAGGCAAATGAACGCCGCTTATGTACATCAATTTTTCTAATTTCCACACACTGAGATCATATTTCTAACCTTAAAACCTGTTTCCTTATGCTAGAGTTTTAATGCGAAACTTAGTGCAACACATTTTGTCACGAATCATGCCAAGAAGCAAAACACATGAGCAATGACTCCAGCACCTGAACGTGCTCCAGTAGATCCCCTAAAATACACATCTTGTTGGTAGCACAGAACATGTGGCTGGACCTAAGTCATCAACTCCAAAGAGTTGTCTTAGGTTTCACTACACTTGAGCCTGTGCAAGCAGATCAGCAATAACTTTTTATATCGGAGGGAGAACAAAAGATAAACTATTTTTCATGAGGTACACAAGATACTCATACAGTTTAAATTTGAAGAGCGAGCTCTCTGGTACCTTTTTCAGCTTTTGGTAGTGTACATCAGTGTTTTCGCCTAGTCAATTCCCCTTTAGAGCGTATGCTTATTTACAACATATTGTAAAGCCTGAAATCTGACAGAAGGTCAAGGTCAGTGCTAGGTCTGGCCCTCTCCTTATGGTCCACCCAAACGTTTTGCCTTTATGACTCCTGTTTTCTGAATTTCATTTTTATTGGCATTAGGGCTCTGTGCACTTTACCACTGCTAACCAGTGATAAAGTGTGTGTGCTCTCTCCCTAGAACATGATACAATCCGTCCATCACCACCCCCTTTTGTACTGCTTTTGGCCGCCATAAGTGTGGCAGGGTATGCTCAGACGTGAGTCCCTTGCTCACTTTGCCACTGGATTCAAGCAGGCCGGGCTGAAGACGGCTGGAATGCCAGAAACCGGTCCTCGGAAGCTTGTTTCCGGTCCAGGGAAGACATGGCTTGGCAGTTCGGGCTGGACTGTTCCCATGAGGCACAGGGTCAGACTGATTTGCATATAGCCATGTCTGAACTGAGGTGGCAGAGTGGGCTAAAGAACGGCGATGGATTAAACCCAGACCTTTTGACTGGGTGTGAGTGTTTGATTGATTCAGATGCTCCGTCCATCACAACCCCCTCTTGTACCGCTTTGATCTTTTAGGCGCTAATTTTCACCAACAACTTTAAAAATTCAGAACACTGGTTATACTGTTTGGATTTAATACATTTTTGTGTCATTTTATTTATTAACATTTTCTCTATTTATCTAAATTGGTGTGGGATTTTTCTTGTGTTTTGTTTTTTATTACTTTTTGAGTGATGCATAGATACTTGAGACACTGCCTCTATGTTAGGCCTCACTGCTTTTGAGCTACGCTACCAGAAGGTTAAGCACAGATTAATGTAGTGACTTTTGTGGTTCACCCTGACAAAGACTGTGAGTGTTGCTTGAGTATGGTTTTAATTCCCTTAATCAGTAACGCAATTTCTTACAGTCACTCACACATTCATTCACACTGCCTTACCAGGGAAACTCTACAATCAAAGAGCTTGTCAATTCCACCGCTTCGATATCAGTGCATTTTTCATCAATTTGTGTCCGTCTGTAATGCAACTGGTGCTCATGTAAAGTGCTCTAACACCTTCGGGTCGAGTTTGCACTATATAAAACTAAAAAAATATATATATATTTTATTAACTGGTAGGAAAGTACAAATACAAATGCATCTAAGAGTGTGTTCTACATTTAAAGAGACAATGAAACAGTGAAAAACTGAGAAATAGTCAAATGCTAATGTAGAATTAGTGACCATTGTTAGCCGTCATCTGATTCACCAATAGGGAAACAGAGTTTTGAACATAATAACGTAGTGAAAATGATATTGGTGGCAAAATAATTCTGCTGTTTTTTAATGCTTAAGATGCTGTTGCATAAAAAAAGTGGGTTAGAATGACAGTGCCATTCACCTGATGATGTGAAAGTGCACCACCACCCAACCTTTGCAGAAAGATGGGTTGGCTGCCGCCTGAAGAGTGTCTGTGAAGTAGCTAGGTATGTGGGGGGAAGGGGGTGAAGGGAGCGCCCTCTTTCTTATTTGAGAAGGAGACCCCTGTGGGAGAGACAAAATGGGGACTTTTTTCACCTGTTTGCTATGGGCACATTAGTCTCTCTCCGACTGACAGCTTAACAGCCGCATAACCAGCTTCACCTCAACATTTGAAAAGCCCAAACTGATTAATCAGTCAACATGCTGCGATAGGGAAAACGCAATAGCTAAAAACTACACATTCACTCAACATACTAAAAACGGCCAGCCTGAAGAGGGAGTGTACATTTGTGTTCAAATCAGCAAAACTGAACCATTTTTACTGCAAATATAATTTTCCAAAGACAATTCTAAAGAAACTTGAGCATATGGTTTTAAATCATGAGAGATGTTATGGATGGGAGGCCAACCTTTAACAATATAGTCAGAATTTCGTTTTATAGTATGGTCAGCCAAGGTAGCTTCAATCCACTCCTTCTCAGATATAATACCATTAGAGGAAGAAGAAGTATCAATAGAAGCTACAACACAATCAAATTCATCAACAGTATCATCAGATGATGTCAATGAAAGACGGGAAAGAGAATCCACCCTGACATTTTTTCCACCTTGAACATATTTAACAGTGAAATTATATTCTTGTAACTTAGAAAGAATGCGTACGAGACGAGCAGATGCTTTACCCAAACCATCACCTTGTAGAAGATAAACAAGGGGTTTGTGATCAGTGCAAATAATAAAGGAACTGCCCCAAAGATAGGTTTTAAATTTGGAAATAGCCCAAACACAGGCTTCTCTTTTGATTGTGCTATATTTAGATTCAGCATCAGACAAAGATCTAGAAGCAAAAGCAATCGTATGATCCTTATCAAAAACTTGTTGTTCAAAAACAGCACCAAGACCAGTTAAACCAGCATCAAAAGTGACAGTGCACTGATGACCATGAACAAAGAGACTGAGGGCAGGATCATTAACAACCACATTTTTGCTGTTAGTAAAGGCCAAATTGATGTCATCAGTCCAAACAAAAGAAGTGCCATTTTTTAAAAGTGACCTCAAAGGTTGAATAAAGGAGGAATAATCAGGAACAAAGCGAGCATAATATTCGCAAAGACCTAAAACAGATTTGAGAGCATCTTCGTCAGACGGAGGTAGAGCTTTTATAATGGCTTCCACATTGCAGAATTTTAGTTTAATGCATTCTGGAGATATGGTTTGACCTAAATAGCTAATTTGTTCAACACATTTTTTTAATTTTTCCGGTTGTATGGTAACACCTCTGGAATTCAAAATGGGAAAACCTTTATGTAAAGTGTGTAAATGAGCTTCTTTGGTCTCAGTAAAAACAAGAATATCATCCTGAAAAGCCTGAACGTTAGCAACATCCTTAAAAAGAACATCCATGACTTTTTGAAATACTGAGGCTGCAGAGGCTAAGCAAAATGGTAATCTCAAGTACTTGTACGCTCCAAAAGGAGTAACAAAGGCGGTAAGTTCTTGAGAATCAACATTTAAGGGTTTTTGATGATATGCGAAATGCAGAGCAATGGTAGAAAAATATTTAGAATGGCCAATATTTGAAAGCATTTCATGAATATGGGGAAGGGGATGACAAATATTATAAAAAGTGGTGTCAGCTAATCCAGTAATGGGAGCTCCGGAATCGGCCATGACTTGTAAGGGTTTGTCATTAATGAAAGCTTGGCAGAGAGGACGTTCATATTCACCAGAATTAGATGGTTCATCTATTGAGAGAAGAAGATTAGAAAATGTGTTGTTACAGTCAAATACAGAAGAAATAGATGCAGATGTGTAAGGAGATTCTAGTTCTACATAATGAATTCTAACATTTGGAAAAGAACGTAGAGATCTACAAAATTCTTGAAAATGACCTGTTTTTTTACATGTACTTCTTTCCCAAAGCAGGGCAAGATGGAAAATTCGCAATATGGTTTTTAGAACCACATTGAAAACAAAAACTGCGTTTAACATCTTTGTTAACTTTGATAGCAGAAATAGAAGGAGAAAATTCAGAATTATCTGAAACATAAGAAATAGGAGAATGACCATCTTGACCTGATAATGCTTGGAAAGAAATAATGGAATGTTCAATACTTTTACCAATATCAATAACCTCTGAAAGAGAAGGGTTACGACAAGTTAAAAGGCGTTCTTGCATCTTCTTTGAAACAAGAACATGAAGAGCAGCCACATATTCTTCAACTGATTCATCGCTGGCTTGTTTTCTTTTAAAGAAACTGTGCCTTTCTAAAAGTACGTTGGGTTCATCTGAAAACTGCTTTTAAAGTCTTTCATTGGATTCAATATAAACATTCCATGCTCCATCACCAGAAGGACGAGGAAAAGGAGGTAAATTATCCAAAAAATTGTGCAGCGACACCCAAATTATTGTAGAGCAGAGCGTTTTTCCTTGCTGGTGAATATTCTGTTCCATCAATGGCGATAAGATAATTCTCAAAAATATGAATCCATTGTTTCCATACAATTTCTGTTTTTCCTGGTTTTTGTACAAATGGTGAAGGGTGTAAAGAGCTGTCTGAAGCTGACATAGTCTCTTGGAGATATATTTAAAATGAAATAAATAAATAAATAACTTTCTATAACTTTCTATAGTTTGTTTAAAATTAGAATGACAAGCAAAATGTTCAAAAGATGCAGAAATAATGGTAAAAATTTAAGCTGCAAACAGGACCCCAATGTATTAAAATTTTGAAGTAATAAAGAGGCGCTGAAAGTAACCAAGTTTAATGCTGCAAAATGGTAGAATGTTGAAATAATAGGTCTGCTTGAGTCACAATAGAGGCGCTGAGGTATTGAAGCTTGAGCATCATAAACAAGTCTGTGCAGAATGCTGGAGAAACGCTGACGCTGGAAAAGCAGAGCGTAACAAAGGAGCATGCAAATAAGCTGATGACGCTGGCTGGCGCTAGCTCGAATAAACAGGCAAAGCTGAACGCTTCAGTTGCTAGAGAGCAATGACGCTTAAGTAACAAAGTGTGACGAAGCAACTCGCGCTCAAGCAGAGCGTAACAAAGGAGCATGCAAATAAGCTGATGACACTGGCTGACGCTGGCTCGAAAAAACAGGCAACACTGAACGCTTCAGTTGCTAGGGAGCAATGACGCTTAAGGAACAAAGCGTGACGAAGCTACTCGCGCTCAGTGAACCGTGCCAGCAAAGTAGTCCCTTGTGGGCCGGTCTGCGTTGTGCTGTGGGCGTGTGCTGGGGGCGTGACAAATGCTGGGGGCGTGTGGTACGTTCCGCCCTTCATGCCATGTCTCATATTGTGTGCTAATCCCACCCTGCTCCCTTTAAATACCCCTGCACACCATAATCATAACCCACCCTTACTCCTTAAAATACCCCAACACCCTTAGACACTAACCCATCTTAACCCTATGAATATACCCTGAACCCCAAAACCCAAACCTATCCCTAAACCCTAAAAATACCCCTCTACCCCGTAACCCAAACCTAGCCCTGAACCCTAAAAATACCCTGTACCCCAAAACCCAAACCTACCCCTGAACACTAAAAATACCCCTGTACCCCAAAACCCAAACCTAGCCCTGAACCCTAAAAATACCACTGTACCCCAAAACCCAAACCTACCCCGATCATTTAGATGTTCACCTCATCGTCTGGATCTCTCTTACTGGACCTTATGTCACTGATGGACCCCGCGTTGGGACGCCAATTGTGGAAAATGAGCCCGCATTACTATCAATGCCCGGGCTGCTGGCGCAAGTCGCCTCTTAGTTCCCATTCTGAATAGTTACCAAATAAAGAGATGGGCGCTGGGAGCAGGAATCACAAGAACAGGATTTATTACTCATGAGGAGAGCCTGTCATTTCGGACACGAAACACAGTGTCTTTCGGGAGGTGCTCTAACAAGTGTTCTGAGACATCGCCTTTTATACCTTACAAGACACTCCTTATTACAATAATGACATTGTGAAAAAAGGAAAAGACATTCCCGTAATCCTTGTGTCAATACCACCCCACATGTAACAACAATAGAGACCCTTGAACTGCCGATAAGAGGAGGGGCAAACACGCAGCTGAGTGTTCCGCTGATTATTAGGATGTGTGCGCCTGATCGTATCCCAAGGGGTGGGGAAGCCAGGATCAATAGTGGGTCCTTTGAAGAGGAGTGACTCCATGCAATAAGGGGCAGTAAACAGTATCCCCCGGCTTAGGCGATGGCCTCGGACATGTGTGCTCAGTCAATCGCGGAGGGAGGGTTTACTAACAGAGGGGTTATTCATAAAAGGAAAGGAGGTGTTGGTCAGGCGCGGCCGTGACTCCCAAGGACAGGGTCATGCGGACCTGTGCATGTGAGGGAAGAGCGGCCAGAGTGCGTGGAGGGAGAGGGTTATTCGAGAGGGGGGGTGTTCAAATGCGCGCAGGAGGGAAGCCGGGGATTTCAATGAGCGGGCAAAGAGGCCATGGTGCCTAAAATGGCTGTCATGTACATATGGGCGTGGGCTTTTACTGGCGGAATGATGCGGTCAATATTTCACGGTATTCATGGTGCTTACAGGGAGGGGAGTGGGAAAAGGCAAATGAACGCCGCTTATGTACATCAATTTTTCTAATTTCCACACACTGAGATCATATTTCTAACCTTAAAACCTGTTTCCTTATGCTAGAGTTTTAATGCGAAACTTAGTGCAACACATTTTGTCACGAATCATGCCAAGAAGCAAAACACATGAGCAATGACTCCAGCACCTGAACGTGCTCCAGTAGATCCCCTAAAATACACATCTTGTTGGTAGCACAGAACATGTGGCTGGGCCTAAGTCATCAACTCCAAAGAGTTGTCTTAGGTTTCACTACACTTGAGCCTGTGCAAGCAGATCAGCAATAACTTTTTATATCGGAGGGAGAACAAAAGATAAACTATTTTTCATGAGGTACACAAGATACTCATACAGTTTAAATTTGAAGAGCGAGCTCTCTGGTACCTTTTTCAGCTTTTGGTAGTGTACATCAGTGTTTTCGCCTAGTCAATTCCCCTTTAGAGCGTATGCTTATTTACAACATATTGTAAAGCCTGAAATCTGACAGAAGGTCAAGGTCAGTGCTAGGTCTGGCCCTCTCCTTATGGTCCACCCAAACGTTTTGCCTTTATGACTCCTGTTTTCTGAATTTCATTTTTATTGGCATTAGGGCTCTGTGCACTTTACCACTGCTAACCAGTGATAAAGTGTGTGTGCTCTCTCCCTAGAACATGATACAATCCGTCCATCACCACCCCCTTTTGTACTGCTTTTGGCCGCCATAAGTGTGGCAGGGTATGCTCAGACGTGAGTCCCTTGCTCACTTTGCCACTGGATTCAAGCAGGCCGGGCTGAAGACGGCTGGAATGCCAGAAACCGGTCCTCGGAAGCTTGTTTCCGGTCCAGGGAAGACATGGCTTGGCAGTTCGGGCTGGACTGTTCCCATGAGGCACAGGGTCAGACTGATTTGCATATAGCCATGTCTGAACTGGGGTGGCAGAGTGGGCTAAAGAACGGCGATGGATTAAACCCAGACCTTTTGACTGGGTGTGAGTGTTTGATTGATTCAGATGCTCCGTCCATCACAACCCCCTCTTGTACCGCTTTGATCTTTTAGGCGCTAATTTTCACCAACAACTTTAAAAATTCAGAACACTAGTTATACTGTTTGGATTTAATACATTTTTGTGTCATTTTATTTATTAACATTTTCTCTATTTATCTAAATTGGTGTGGGATTTTTCTTGTGTTTTGTTTTTTATTACTTTTTGAGTGATGCATAGATACTTGAGACACTGCCTCTATGTTAGGCCTCACTGCTTTTGAGCTACGCTACCAGAAGGTTAAGCACAGATTAATGTAGTGACTTTTGTGGTTCACCCTGACAAAGACTGTGAGTGTTGCTTGAGTATGGTTTTAATTCCCTTAATCAGTAACGCAATTTCTTACAGTCACTCACACATTCATTCACACTGCCTTACCAGGGAAACTCTACAATCAAAGAGCTTGTCAATTCCACCGCTTCGATATCAGTGCATTTTTCATCAATTTGTGTCCGTCTGTAATGCAACTGGTGCTCATGTAAAGTGCTCTAACACCTTCGGGTCGAGTTTGCACTATATAAAACTAAAAAAATATATATATATTTTATTAACTGGTAGGAAAGTACAAATACAAATGCATCTAAGAGTGTGTTCTACATTTAAAGAGACAATGAAACAGTGAAAAACTGAGAAATAGTCAAATGCTAATGTAGAATTAGTGACCATTGTTAGCCGTCATCTGATTCACCAATAGGGAAACAGAGTTTTGAACATAATAACGTAGTGAAAATGATATTGGTGGCAAAATAATTCTGCTGTTTTTTAATGCTTAAGATGCTGTTGCATAAAAAAAGTGGGTTAGAATGACAGTGCCATTCACCTGATGATGTGAAAGTGCACCACCACCCAACCTTTGCAGAAAGATGGGTTGGCTGCCGCCTGAAGAGTGTCTGTGAAGTAGCTAGGTATGTGGGGGGAAGGGGGTGAAGGGAGCGCCCTCTTTCTTATTTGAGAAGGAGACCCCTGTGGGAGAGACAAAATGGGGACTTTTTTCACCTGTTTGCTATGGGCACATTAGTCTCTCTCCGACTGACAGCTTAACAGCCGCATAACCAGCTTCACCTCAACATTTGAAAAGCCCAAACTGATTAATCAGTCAACATGCTGCGATAGGGAAAACGCAATAGCTAAAAACTACACATTCACTCAACATACTAAAAACGGCCAGCCTGAAGAGGGAGTGTACATTTGTGTTCAAATCAGCAAAACTGAACCATTTTTACTGCAAATATAATTTTCCAAAGACAATTCTAAAGAAACTTGAGCATATGGTTTTAAATCATGAGAGATGTTATGGATGGGAGGCCAACCTTTAACAATATAGTCAGAATTTCGTTTTATAGTATGGTCAGCCAAGGTAGCTTCAATCCACTCCTTCTCAGATATAATACCATTAGAGGAAGAAGAAGTATCAATAGAAGCTACAACACAATCAAATTCATCAACAGTATCATCAGATGATGTCAATGAAAGACGGGAAAGAGAATCCACCCTGACATTTTTTCCACCTTGAACATATTTAACAGTGAAATTATATTCTTGTAACTTAGAAAGAATGCGTACGAGACGAGCAGATGCTTTACCCAAACCATCACCTTGTAGAAGATAAACAAGGGGTTTGTGATCAGTGCAAATAATAAAGGAACTGCCCCAAAGATAGGTTTTAAATTTGGAAATAGCCCAAACACAGGCTTCTCTTTTGATTGTGCTATATTTAGATTCAGCATCAGACAAAGATCTAGAAGCAAAAGCAATCGTATGATCCTTATCAAAAACTTGTTGTTCAAAAACAGCACCAAGACCAGTTAAACCAGCATCAAAAGTGACAGTGCACTGATGACCATGAACAAAGAGACTGAGGGCAGGATCATTAACAACCACATTTTTGCTGTTAGTAAAGGCCAAATTGATGTCATCAGTCCAAACAAAAGAAGTGCCATTTTTTAAAAGTGACCTCAAAGGTTGAATAAAGGAGGAATAATCAGGAACAAAGCGAGCATAATATTCGCAAAGACCTAAAACAGATTTGAGAGCATCTTCGTCAGACGGAGGTAGAGCTTTTATAATGGCTTCCACATTGCAGAATTTTAGTTTAATGCATTCTGGAGATATGGTTTGACCTAAATAGCTAATTTGTTCAACACATTTTTTTAATTTTTCCGGTTGTATGGTAACACCTCTGGAATTCAAAATGGGAAAAACTTTATGTAAAGTGTGTAAATGTGCTTCTTTGGTCTCAGTAAAAACAAGAATATCATCCTGAAAAGCCTGAACGTTAGCAACATCCTTAAAAAGAACATCCATGACTTTTTGAAATACTGAGGCTGCAGAGGCTAAGCAAAATGGTAATCTCAAGTACTTGTACGCTCCAAAAGGAGTAACAAAGGCGGTAAGTTCTTGAGAATCAACATTTAAGGGTTTTTGATGATATGCGAAATGCAGAGCAATGGTAGAAAAATATTTAGAATGGCCAATATTTGAAAGCATTTCATGAATATGGGGAAGGGGATGACAAATATTATAAAAAGTGGTGTCAGCTAATCCAGTAATGGGAGCTCCGGAATCGGCCATGACTTGTAAGGGTTTGTCATTAATGAAAGCTTGGCAGAGAGGACGTTCATATTCACCAGAATTAGATGGTTCATCTATTGAGAGAAGAAGATTAGAAAATGTGTTGTTGCAGTCAAATACAGAAGAAATAGATGCAGATGTGTAAGGAGATTCTAGTTCTACATAATGAATTCTAACATTTGGAAAAGAACGTAGAGATCTACAAAATTCTTGAAAATGACCTGTTTTTTTACATGTACTTCTTTCCCAAAGCAGGGCAAGATGGAAAATTCGCAATATGGTTTTTAGAACCACATTGAAAACAAAAACTGCGTTTAACATCTTTGTTAACTTTGATAGCAGAAATAGAAGGAGAAAATTCAGAATTATCTGAAACATAAGAAATAGGAGAATGACCATCTTGACCTGATAATGCTTGGAAAGAAATAATGGAATGTTCAATACTTTTACCAATATCAATAACCTCTGAAAGAGAAGGGTTACGACAAGTTAAAAGGCGTTCTTGCATCTTCTTTGAAACAAGAACATGAAGAGCAGCCACATATTCTTCAACTGATTCATCGCTGGCTTGTTTTCTTTTAAAGAAACTGTGCCTTTCTAAAAGTACGTTGGGTTCATCTGAAAACTGCTTTTAAAGTCTTTCATTGGATTCAATATAAACATTCCATGCTCCATCACCAGAAGGACGAGGAAAAGGAGGTAAATTATCCAAAAAATTGTGCAGCGACACCCAAATGGTTGTAGAGCAGAGCGTTTTTCCTTGCTGGTGAATATTCTGTTCCATCAATGGCGATAAGATAATTCTCAAAAATATGAATCCGTTGTTTCCATACAATTTCTGTTTTTCCTGGTTTTTGTACAAATGGTGAAGGGTGTAAAGAGCTGTCTGAAGCTGACATAGTCTCTTGGAGATATATTTAAAATGAAATAAATAAATAAATAACTTTCTATAACTTTCTATAGTTTGTTTAAAATTAGAATGACAAGCAAAATGTTCAAAAGATGCAGAAATAATGGTAAAAATTTAAGCTGCAAACAGGACCCCAATGTATTAAAATTTTGAAGTAATAAAGAGGCGCTGAAAGTAACCAAGTTTAATGCTGCAAAATGGTAGAATGTTGAAATAATAGGTCTGCTTGAGTCACAATAGAGGCGCTGAGGTATTGAAGCTTGAGCATCATAAACAAGTCTGTGCAGAATGCTGGAGAAACGCTGACGCTGGAAAAGCAGAGCGTAACAAAGGAGCATGCAAATAAGCTGATGACGCTGGCTGGCGCTAGCTCGAATAAACAGGCAAAGCTGAACGCTTCAGTTGCTAGAGAGCAATGACGCTTAAGTAACAAAGTGTGACGAAGCAACTCGCGCTCAAGCAGAGCGTAACAAAGGAGCATGCAAATAAGCTGATGACACTGGCTGACGCTGGCTCGAATAAACAGGCAACACTGAACGCTTCAGTTGCTAGGGAGCAATGACGCTTAAGGAACAAAGCGTGACGAAGCTACTCGCGCTCAGTGAACCGTGCCAGCAAAGTAGTCCCTTGTGGGCGGGTCTGCGTTGTGCTGTGGGCGTGTGCTGGGGGCGTGACAAATGCTGGGGGCGTGTGGTACGTTCCGCCCTTCATGCCATGTCTCATATTGTGTGCTAATCCCACCCTGCTCCCTTTAAATACCCCTGCACACCATAATCATAACCCACCCTTACTCCTTAAAATACCCCAACACCCTTAGACACTAACCCATCTTAACCCTATGAATATACCCTGAACCCCAAAACCCAAACCTATCCCTAAACCCTAAAAATACCCCTCTACCCCGTAACCCAAACCTAGCCCTGAACCCTAAAAATACCCTGTACCCCAAAACCCAAACCTACCCCTGAACACTAAAAATACCCCTGTACCCCAAAACCCAAACCTAGCCCTGAACCCTAAAAATACCACTGTACCCCAAAACCCAAACCTACCCCTGAACCCTAAAATACCCCTGTACCCCAAAACCCAAACCTAGCCCTGCACCCTTAAAATAGCCCTGTACTCCAAAACCCAAACCTACCCCTGAACCCTAAAAATACCCCTGTACCCCAAAACCCAAACCTAACCCTGAACCCTAAAATACCCCTGTACCCTAAAACCCAAACCTAGCCCAGAACCCTAAAAATACCCCTGTACCCCAAACCTAGCCCTGAACCCTTAAAATACCCCTGTACCCCAAAACCCAAACCTACTCCTGAACCTTAAAAATACCCCTATACCCCAAAACCCAAACCTAGCCCTGAACCCTAAAACTACCCCTGTACCCCATAACCCAAAACTATATCTGAACCCTTAAAATACCCAAACACCCCAAAACATATACCTCAGTACCCCAAAACATACACCACTATACCCATACTTACCTTATCCAAACATTAAAAAAACATGTTTTTACCATTCCTGCATTTACAACGAATTCCGTTGTAAATGTATGCGTGGTAAAAGCATATACAATGTAATGCCATGCGTTATAATGGCATTGCGGAGTCATGGTACTTTCGTAATGAAAGTATGCGGAGTGATGGTATGCGGTAAGAAAGTTGCGGAATAACGGGTGTTTACCCTCCCCCGGTAAGTACATTGGTGGCACTGCGGCCCACATCTCCAGCAACATACTCATATTTTTTCACCACCCATTTGAAAAATGCACAGGTCTCTCTCATTGATGACCAGCACCAACATACACTTTTAGACACACCTCCCGCCACAAGTTCTAGAATTGCGAACTTTGGAGCTGGTGAGCTTCGTTCGAATCTCGGCATCAGCTCAACATCCTGTGATTTCAGGCAAATCGCTTTCTCTCCCCGTGCCTGCCACAAATGAATGTGTTCTTCTGTAATGTAAATTGTGCTCATGCCATGTTGTCGAGTTCACGCTATATAATATTGCAAGGAAAAATAAAGTAGGGATACTTGAGTTCTCACACTACTGAACGCGCACTCTTCAGTGCATCAGCAGTGCACTGTGAATCGGAGCGTTTCACAGGCCTGTCACAGATAAGAAATGCTATCAAAACGAAATCATATAAAACAATATACTACTGGCCGGCAGCAATTCATACCCGGACAACGTCGGGACGGGCTGCTAGTATATTATATAATATATGTTGCCTCCCTTTGGCTTTTGTGCCGTCCCACTTGGACTGGCTTGCCTGCTTTCCTTCTGTCGTAAACGATTTCTTATCTTTATGGGGCCATGTGTTTGAACACATGGCCCCATAAAGAAAAGAGATTGAGGGTTGTTTTGTTTTCCCGCTCGTGTCTTTTCCCAGCTCCTCCACCCCACTCTCTGCTGTCCCTCCCCCTCCCTTCCAATCAATATTGGGGCTCCCTCAAGAAGTTCTGCGTGTTTTGTACTGCTGCTCTTGTGTTAATGTGCCTGAAAATTGTCAAATGAAACTGCCCTCCCAGGAGACAATAACTTGACTTTGGAATGAAGCTGCCGGGTTTGCTCGTTTAAGTAACTGTCCGCGTGAAGATCTGTCCATGTGAAGATTTTCTAAGGACACATTCTACCAAAGGTGCCTTGTGTGAATGAATCAGAAAGTGAAATGTTGCACTTAAACCACATTCACACACGTACCAATATTGTGAGAACTGTACCGCAATTTGCAAGTACTGTTCCCGGTACTTGCTGGACAAAGAGAGCGGATACTCAGTCCTAGAGGCAGGAGACGCCAGCAATGTAAAGGAGACCTGACTCCTGTGCGCTCTTAGCTGAAAATGACTCAATACATATTTCCGTCGCGGTCTGGAGGGCCCCGGTGAGGACCGTCCTTTGAATCTTGAAAGAGTGTGTTTGAGTGCTGTGCATAGAGTTGTCTGTCAGACTAGGCAGGCCCGTAGAGAGAGAGAGATGCATCTAGGGAGGCCGCCATGACAGAGTGACAGGGAGGGTATTGCCGCATTCAGATATTTGCGATTTCTTTCACTTTTTGCAAAAAAATTGACTTTACCAGTGCTTTTCCTCCCACCTATGACCTGAGGCCTTTGAATTATCATATCCGCATAGCGTCCGAGCAGCTTCCGAGCGCTGCATGTGTGCGGCCGTATCCAACATAAACTCTATTTAAAGATACAATGTATGGCTTGGTGGCATGCCTTCATTAAAGTCAAGTGTTACTTTTTTCATTATTTGGCATTAAAAGGTTTAATATTTCCATTATTCCCTTTTAAAGAAACGCATGGTCGTTTGAGCAAACACTCTCCTGAGCAATCACCCACAGGCGGCTCAGCACAGATAGTGAACATACAGCACTAGCATCGTGTGTAAAAACAGAGCACTATCTGTGATCACACTAGACTAGATTTATCCAAGAGGCATTACCCGTGAATATGCGGCACTAGCTTTATTTATGAGTACACTGCATTAGTCATTTTTGTGAGTGCACTGCACGTCCATTGTGTGTGAGTACACTGCACTAGCATTATCTGTATGCCAGTCAAGCCAATAATCTTTATTTCGATTTAAAAAACCATAAAAGATTACATTCAACATAAAAACATCATATAATAAAATTTAAAAGGGTATCCCGCCCGACAGTGCGCAATTATGGGGAATCAATGTCCCAATAAAAGACCTTTCTTAGATTTTAAAAAACAATAAATCTAGATAAAATCCCGTCAATAAATACATTTTACAATAAAATAGCGTTTTAACAATGTTTAAGATCACACGTTCATAGGCAAGTACATTTTATATTGTAAACAATTAATGGCTGTTTCAAAAAATATGCAAGGTTCCATGGCAACCACCCAAAATAATGCATAGTGGGGCATAGTCCTTCTAGTACAAAACCAGTAAATTACAAATCTGAGTATAAATTCATTAAAACCTATAAGTATCTACAATTTCAGTCCTATTCTCTTTCTTATTAAATCAACACCAAAGAGATATCTGTTTACACTAAAAACTATTACTTGTGTCGTGTCTGATCGCAGTATTCTTGCCGCCTCATAACATGATCTAGTACCCAAAAGCTGACAAATGGGTTTGATCCATTTCCTCCTAGAGGATATATAAGCTGGGCAGAAGAATAACACATGCAATTCAATATCTGCCGCACCAGTGCGGCAGATATCACAGCAGCCATTGTTTGCACCCCCGCGCTGCAGACCCATTTCACTGTATTTGCATTAATCTGTAAAATACCATAGCGGAATTTGAGGCCTAGAGATTTATCAAGCGTGGTTGTATTTCATCCTAAAAGGACTTACATTTACCATTTGGTTTTATTGAAAGAAACCTTGTGGATATAGTGCATAGTTTTGACCTATGGGACGAGATATCTTGATTAAAAGCCCAAAAAGTTTGTTTCAACTGTTTATTTGAGCCCGTAGACAATCCCAGAGGGACCTCCCAAAACTATTTTAGTCCTAACTTATAAAACCAATCACAAATGTGATTTAACCATGGCAAGCTTGTGCCATTTTTAATTCTAAACATTTCCTCCAGGCCTTCTCTATAATGGACAAGTTAATCTGTTGACCACAGACGGACCCAAAATAATAGTGGCTGTAAAATTGCCTGCTGATCAGTTCAACGGATATTTAAGCCCATTACTACTGGTATTAGTGGTGTACACATTGGTAAACGTAACAGTTTCCTAAGGAATTTATTCTCGACCGCCATAAAAGTATTCTTTGTTACATGACCCAACAATTCAGCCCCGTGAAGGCATGCAGATTGCACCCTATATTTGTATAACTCAAGTGCAGGAGAGACAGCTTTAGACAAACTGTTCTCATGCTTCCTTGCTATTGGGACTGAGTTTTGGATTAATATGGTTTTACTTTTTTCCAACTGTGATCTCCAGTTCATTTTAGAGTCCAATGTAATGCCTAAGTAATTAAAAATTAGCACATATTCTATCTTCTCATTTTTGACAGTTACGTTTAAAAAAAAAAGATTTGTGTGGATTAACTGCCATGTATTTTGTTTTGGTAGAATTTATTTCCAAGCCCTTTGTTTCACAGTAGATTTCGAAAGCATGTAATAAGCTTTGCAGACCTTTGGGGGTTTCTGATAATAAAATGGTATGATCGGCAAATAAAAGTGCTGATCTTGGCACTCCCCCTAGCTTGGGAGAATCATGTTCGCAGCCCAAGAGATATTCAGGGATGTCATTAACATACAACGAAAATAAGGTAGGGGCCAACACGCTTCCCTGCCTTACCCCCCTTTTTACTTGTATTCGATCTGTAAGTTCGCCATTTGGCCCCCATATAACCCTTGCAAAGTTGTACTCGTGTAGTCTAATGATCTGCACGAGGATTTCCCCTGAGACACCCTGATCTCTTAGTGATTTCCACAGGAGATTTCTGGGTATGTGGTCAAAGGCTGCCTTAAGGTCTACAAAAGCAATGTACAAATGAGCTTTCTTACCTGTAATATACTTCCAAATTATACAGAGAAATCTAAAAACCTGTTCAATTGTGCTAGTTTTGGCTCTAAAACCTGCTTGATACTTGGATAAAATGTTGTACTCCCAATCCAGTTACTCAGTTTGTTTAAAATTTGACGTGCATATATCTTTTGTAAAACATCAATTAAACTAATCGGTCGATAATGCAACCGGTCATGGCAGTTATCCTTTTTAAAAATAGTTGCAATCTCCGCACCCCTCCACGTTTCAGGAATCGGTGCACCTGTTGCAACTGATTTACATAAAAGATTAATATAAGGAGCCCAAACCTCTTTCTCGAGTCTCCATAGGTCACCTGGTATCTTGTCTGGTGCAGGTGCCTTCCCTGTTTTTACTGCGTTTATTGCTACTATTGTTTCCTCCATACTGAAATGTAATGAGGCATCACTTGAGTGGACTTCGTAGTCTTTGTGGTTGTAATCAATATCATTGTTAGAGGATGAAAACAAAGTGTGAAAATTAGGTAACCCAGGTGTTTGCATCTAGGAAAAGGTCCTTGTTACATTTCCCTTTTTGGTTACCCTTAGATATCAAATGCCAAAAGGTTGCTTGGTCATTTATTTTACCTGCAATTATCAGATCAGTCCAAATATTGTCTTCCGAGTTTTTCCTAGCCTGGGCTAGTACCTTCTTATAATAAATCCGTTTTCCCCTTAGGGTTACTATATCCTTAACCTTTGTTGCCTGAATCAAATCTTTTTTTGCTTCACGGCAATCTTTGTTATACCATGGGTTCTCTAGTATGGCTACCTCAGATATTCCCTTTTTAGGTTCCTTTGGAACCTTACTTAGTATTGGTACTAATTCCTCTACCAGTTTATCATGTATTTCCATAATTGTAATCTCTGTTATTTGTAGGTTTATATGTGGAGAGACTATTTCTACATACATGTCATAGATCTTTTTAATAGTCATTTAATTTCCCAATACCAAGGGTCATCTAAGTGCTCTGCGGTTCTTTGATAGTAGTGGCTCAATCGAACTATAACTAAAGTCGCATTTCCGTAGGGAATTTAACTGAAAAAGAGATGCTGAGAGTGTCAAACATAAAGGATAATGGTCACTCTCTGTTCTATCCTCAATTCAATTCAATTTTATTATGTTTTGGCACTCCGAAGAGGTCCACATAAAACAAAATACACAAATACAAATACACATTCTCAAAAATAAAAATGACAACTACAACATTTTCAACTAGACAGGATAATCAACGGCACAAACCTCCATATTTCATCAATAAATAGCTAAAAATCCTTTAAAAAAGTTAAAAATATTGAAGCAAAACATTTCATTTGGGGGAGTATATAGGGCCAGTAAAAAAGAATTCACATTAAGTATACCCAATTGCAAACAAATAGATCTTAACCACTTCAACCGAAGTGGGCGCAATGCAGGACATATAAACAGAACATGAGAACGATCCTGTACAGACATATTGCAAAAATTACATGTGGGAGAGGACCCATACCATTTTGCCAAAAGAATGTTAAGGGGTAGCAAATCCTGCCTTAGGAGGAACCAAAATCTCCGCACACCATGTGGTAAATTCCAAGCGACATAGGGTTGGGCAAGCTTCATTGAGTACGTATTCACAAGAAAATCACCTCCCCTCTTTACTTGCATGGACTTCTTGTCCGACATGAAGCAAAAATCACATGAAGCCTGTTTCAAACGAGATTTTAGCTGGGAGGGAGAGATAGTAAAGAGGGTACTCTCTTCCAAGTCAAGAAGTGCCACAGCTTTTCTAAAGTTCTTAACGATTTGGGAGTATTCCTTTAGGCTGCCCAACAATTCCCCCTTAAGAAGGGATCTCAAAGACCCCATTTCTCCTCTAGCCAGGCTAGCAACCCATCGAACTAGAGCTGACAGGCCCTGCGCCCAACTACTGTGAAGACCGAATTCATGTCTACAAGCGGCCACAGAGCAAGCGGGGTTGAGAGAAGTTATAGACCTTAACAATCTTCCTTCTACCGTCTGTAAAAAACCCCAATGCTTTAGGTCAACCAATTCCATTCCATACAAGAGGGTAGATGGAATTTTTGCCCTAAAAACCTCCAGTAAACAAGCAAAATGTCTTCTCCCTGTCGCAGAATAAAGGGCGCTCAGACTTTTACCTTGGGATAAAGCTTTACGGGGGTTATTCTCTATATGAGGCTTCTCGCTCAGGTTGGCAGAGATTATTTTACCTAAAAAGGTGTATGTCTTAACCACCTCCAATTTCTGACTACCTACTGACCAACCATAATTCTCAGATTTAGATTTTTTCTTTCCTGTAATGCACATAATCTTGCTTTTTGTGGCATTTATCCTCATGAAGTGGGTCTCTGCAAAAAGATGTAAGGCCTGCAGACGATTAGCCAGTCCCTTGGGTGTTAAATCTAGGATAAGGATATCGTCTGCATATAGCAGGCAGGAAATAGAAGAACCCCCTACTACCAGGGCTATGCCAACACAGGATGAGAACGAAGCTGGAAGATCAGCGATATACAGGGAGAAAAGTAATGGGGCCAGGAGGCAACCCTGTTTTAATCCATTAATGGAGGGGATAACCCGCGATAGACCCCTTTCTCCACCTTGTAGCACTTGGCACCAAGTGTCCGTGTGTAAAGATTGCACCAAGTCTAATAGGGGAGGAGGCATACCCAAGTCTGATAGCTTTCTCCACAGCAAGGGACGGTCGACTTTGTCGAATGCTGTGGCGAAATCAATAAACGCTGCATACACTCCTCCCCCGCGGACTCTTATATATTTACCTGAGATAACCTGAAGGGCAGTAAGATTGTCCAATGTGCCATGCCCTTTACGGAAGCCAGTTTGTTCAAGGGGTAATATCTGGTTCTCATCAACCCAATCAGTAATTAATGATAGAAGACATTTGGAAAATACTTTTCCAATGGCATCAAGGAGGGCTATCTGGCGATAATTTATTGGAATGTCCCTTTCGCCCTTCTTGAATAATGGAACCAATATGCTCCCCTTCCAAGAAGAGGGCACAATTTTAGTAATGAAGCAAGATCGAAATAATGGAAAAAGAATCTTGCTCCATGAAACAGGATCCTGCATAAATACTGATATGGGAAGTTCATCAGGCCCCATTGCTCCCGAGGAACACATGTCCTTAATGGCCAATTCAATGGTTTTCTCCGAGGGGGAGTCAATAGGAAACTCATCTTCTTTCATAATCCCCTTATCTTCTACCCTTCCACTATTCCCAGCATACAAGTTGGAAATAAAAGAGACCCATGACGATTCAGCAATGGGAATAGGGAGAGGACTAACTCTAGCTCCACACCCCTCACCAATGAGTGACCAGAATTGTCTAACTTTCCCATGAACTGCGGCCTCCCGTAGACTTATCCAAAGTGAATCTTCTTTTTCTTTTTTAAGTTTCTTCCTAATTCTGCTTCTCCTTCTTTTTAACAGATATATTTTATTATTTATTTCAATAGATATACACAAAAATTGCTCCCGCACTAATTTATTTATTTCCTTATTTAAAAGGGTAATCGGTCTAGGAACATAAATCTTTCTTACAGAGGGGCTAGACCTTTTGGCAACGAGGATGACCTCCTTCATAAAATTCTCAAAATGAATCATTTCTGAACCCTGCCAACCATTCAATTCTAGTATTGTTTTACCTAGAATACACTCCAGGCCCTTTCTGGCTTTAAAATTCCAGAAGCATCTTCCAGATACCTTATGAAAGTTAACTACATCACCGTTAAGGGACCATGAATCGGGAATAGGAGGTTGTAATGAGAGGCTTATAGTAATCACATTGTGGTCGCTAAATAGTGTCGAAGAGACCGTCAAATCCTTCACCAAGGAAAAAATACAGTAGTCAGTGATTACATAGTCTAGATTTGACTCGCTTTGAGAGGATCTATGAGTATATTTAGCAGGAACATCAGATGGAAGCCTGCCATTCACTATTAACCCCTCCGCCGCTGAAAGTTCTTCTAGCAACAGTTTCCCTCTCTTATTGGTTTTAATTGTATTGGGAAAGAGGGATTGAGCAATAAGAAAGGCTTCTTCTTTAAATTTGTTTCTATATAGCTTTAAGCTGGAGTTAGAAACCTTGCAATTAAAATCACCTACTAACAACACATATGGGGAAGGTTCTAATTCTTTAATCTGTTTACTGTATGAAAAGACTTGCTTCGGTATAGTATTAAAACATTCATCGGGGGGGAATGTAAGCGTTTATGATTACCAGAGATTTATTATTTCTAATACTGGGTAAACTACTGAGGGTCACCGCCTGAAAGAGGTTGCTTGGATCAACATCATGGGAGAAGTTCCACTTTAATTTATTAGTCAGTAGGCATGCAATTCCCCCTTTTGCATACCCTTTCATTGAAGGAGAGGCCACTGCCTCAAGGACAAAATAATCTCTCCCAGCACACAAACTACTAGCACACCAAGTCTCTTGGATGCAAATCACACTAGCGTTTAAAGAGAACAAATACTGTAATTTCTCGGGACTATTATTTATCCCGGCAGCGTTCCAAGAGAGAACTTTCAAATTACTGCTAAAGATGTTGAAAAAGTTTAGGGTTGTCTGAGGATTTACTAGACAAAGCGCCGGGCAGCCAATTCCACTGCTGGTTATCTTCTATTGGGAGACTGTTCTGAATTAACGTGGCAGGCATTACATGCGTCACCAAACGTGTGCTTTTTGATACCCATATTTTTAAATCATCAAAAGAGGAAGGGGGGCCATCATAACCAGTGCCCTGCTAAGAAAGTCTATTATGAGGGAGCCTATCTCTTCCGGAAGACAGAACAGGTAATACATCAATTCCCCTACACTGGAAATTCTCAGCCTGTTGCAAAATAAGATTTGCTATAAGTTTGGAATAAAACTTCACCCTAACATAGGGCGCGGCAACTGTACCAGATAAGGAGACTAAATCAATATCGTTAGATTGAATTAACTTTAAACTCTCTATGTCTTTGAAACATTTAAGTAACCATGCTCTATTTAAAGGCAGGTCAAAATCAAATAACGATAGAAAATCCACAGTTAAAGTATCTACAAAAACTTCTGGTACTTTTATAGGCAAATTATGAGGCCATTCAACGCCATCACCTATGGCGTGAAAAGCAGGAGCAGAGGGATTAAGAGCCACAGAAGACATAGGGATTGACTTTTCCATCTCTACTACGGGGATAGGGATCGACATTCCTCCTGCATCTAATGGGGGGCCTCCCACGGGTAAGATAGAACAATTGGATAATATTTTGAGACCTGATGCAGAGGGATTCAAATTATCGGAAGAGTGAGTAGCAGCTTCCTGACTCAAGGACCCATTCACAGGCTCTTCGGTGATAGGTTCATTGATATCAGGAGCTTGAGAATTATCAAAGATTATTTGTCTCTGTCTTTTCTTCCTATATCTGCGAATAGGTTTCCTCTTTTTTCCTTTGTTCTTTCTATGTTTTCCAGATTTTACTTTTTCTTCCCCCCCTATCCCTTGAATTTCCGATACAAAAATTGGGAATAGCGCTTTTTCCAATTTTGGGACGGAAACATCCGCACTTTCTTCTTCAATTTCAAGGACAGAATTTCTTACACAGTTAGATGTAGAGAGTGTGGGTATTAAAGATAGCTCATTTTTAGAAATGGCCACAAGTTTATTTTGGACTGGGTTAATATTTCCATCTAGATGGCCATTACCCGTCTCGGGCCCCTGTGATCCAACCTTAGTAACTAAATCAGGGACCTTTTCCGGGAGCTTTAACAGTAAAACATTTAGTATCTGTGTGACCGATTCCAAAATACAATCAGAGCTTCCCACAAATTTACCCAATAACAGTAAAATAGAAGACAACAAATGTTCCAATGCAATCAGGGATTCGGAAATCGGCTTTTCAGATTTATCCGAGCCTGGGGGACCAATGGGACCAATGCCAGATATATTAAGCAGTGGGCTCTTAGAGATGTTAAACTGCGATGAAATGTCTTGCGATTTTATGGAGGGAGTACTGCTATAAAGCTGAAGACCAGAGGGAGTAGCCCCGATCGGGGACTTAATAGCTTCAGAAGATTTCGAGGTAACATCAGCTAAGTATCGACCACATAGTCCAATGTCAATACTCGACAAATGGAAATCCCCTTACCGTCCACATTTGGCAGTAAACCTCCTATAGGAACATTAGATAAAAGCACTTTATGGTTTACAAACCCATTATTTTGTTGGCCACCCTCAGGACTAGAAACAGCACACTTAATGTCACCAGTCATTTCAGGAAGCACTGGGCCAGGTTCCTCAGAAATCAGGGAGCCCGAGTATTCTTTGTTCACCAAAAGAGGCTCCTTCTTGACCATGAGGGCTGTGCCCGATGAAGAAGCTATGTCAGATGCTGTGTTTTCAACTATTAATAAATCGTTATCCTTGGGTTTTTCCCACAATTGCAGCAACTGGCATTGGCCTTTTAATAAGAAATTATTGGCAGCCTTGTTTCTGAGAGGGTTGGATCTTGTCTTCATACAAGACCTACCCCCGAATAATCTCCCCGAACGTAACTTTTTTGCCGTCATCCTTATGCGTAAAGAGCAAGGGAGACCAAAGCCCCGATAAATTTAGTTAAAGTTAATAACAAATAAGCAATAAAAAGATGAGTGTTTGGGGGTGAAGTCACTGAGAATTCCTGCACATAGGGAGAATGTCTATATCGTCACAAGACAATATGCATTATGTAACACTAAACAAAGAATAATGACAATACTGATAAATAATATAAATAAGTAGGCCCAGCCCAGCCTACTTCAGCCACTGAGGGCCACAGAGGGCCCGCCCTTTGTCCGGGCTTAGTCCGGCGCGTCCCGCGCACGTCCTCGCGGAACGAGGGACCTGTCGATGCTTTATGCGCCGCCTGGCGCCCTGGATGCTGGCGTCAATTGCCCCTGGAGGCTGCTGGGCAATGTAGTTCGACCGGCGGAGCCAAGCCCGGCCGGTCGATTTCCGGCTGAATATGACGGAGCCAAGCCCGGCCGCTGGTCACAAAGATAAGGAGTCTCCTGGGGTCAAGCAGCAAAAGTTAGTAAGAATATGGGGAACTCGGCCCCTGTCGAAGCTTTATGCGCCGCCTGGCGCGCTGGATGCTGGCGTCAATTGCCCCTGGAGGCTGCTGGGCAATGTAGTTCGACCGGCGGAGCCAAGCCCGGCCGGTTGATTTCCCGCTGAATATGGCGGAGCCAAGCCCGGCCACTGGTCACAAAGATAAGGAGTCTCCTGGGGTCAAGCAGCAAAAGTTAGTAAGAATATGGGGAACTCGGCCCCTGTCGAAACTTTATGCGCCGCCTGACGCGCTGGATGCTGGCGTCAATTGCCCCTGGAGGCTGCTGGGCAATGTAGTTCGACCGGCGGAGCCAAGCCCGGCCGGTCGATTTCCCGCTGAATATGGCGGAGCCAAGCCCGGCCGCTGGTCACAAAGATAAGGAGTCTCCTGGGGTCAAGCAGCAAAAGTTCTATCCTCAATTACTAGATCATGTACCATGGTCCACAAGGGGATAGATACCAATATGTAATCTATACATCTTTTAAAGCTACTCCGAGTGAATGTCAGTAAATTTGGGCTATCAGAAAGCAATCGCCCATTACAGGCGCGTAGGCCGTGGGCTGAAACCATTTTAACAGCTGCGCAACAGCTCATGTACACAATAGTACTGGGCTACTATCCAAAAGTGGAATGTTATTGGCCAAGTCCTCATCTTCAAAAATGTTTTCAAATCCAACCACACATTCAAATTTGCGGTTGTAGTCACCCCCCCACAATTCTCAAAGCGCTCTGGTTGATCGCGGTTAAAATTTGATCCAGATGCTTGATGACTTCCGATTCCCTACTTGCTGCATTCGGTCTACTATATATATTAAAAATGTAGACTTCCCTTTAATCAGGTGCTGAAAACTTTATT
This sequence comes from Lissotriton vulgaris, assembly GCF_964263255.1. Classification (NCBI taxonomy): domain Eukaryota; kingdom Metazoa; phylum Chordata; class Amphibia; order Caudata; family Salamandridae; genus Lissotriton; species Lissotriton vulgaris. The sequence goes on along the minus strand of NC_141687.1, from coordinate 840,496,519 downwards.
CCCAAGATATCTTGACAAGGGGAATCAATTTGCTTAATATTAACACCTTGAGTGATTTTTATCTAAATAGCTAGGCCTCCCGAGGGCCTTCCTCTGAATGAGGGAATAGCAGCAGTACTAAATGTTGTAAAACCTACCTTATGAGGGCTTTCCAAGGCATAAGTTTCTTGGAATAAGACTATTTCACTCTGTCCAATGTATTCCTGCCATATTACATCCCTTTGGTTTCTACTAATCCCTGCAATTTTCCATAAAGTCAGTTTTATCTTTGCTTTACGTCCTTCCATACTCTGTTCACAGTTTATCCCCTCAACTTCATTTTCTAATCTTAGGACTTCCTCACACTCATTAACAAAATTACAGACAAATTTGCCATTTGTTGTATTCTCCTCACCATGCTGAACTATTGGATCTATCCCAACATGCACTCAATTTAAGTCTAGTGTGTGTTTTGAAAGTCCTCCAAAGTTCCTACATGCAATATCATTTTGGCTGTTATTAAAGTTACCTATCTGGACCCTTTGGCAGGTATTTATACCTCATTCTCCTAGCTCTTTTTTTAAATGCTAGTGAGCGTCCCTGCAACCACCTTGTCAGTAATTGTAGGTCCCAAATCATTAGGGGCAGTTAAAGTAATAATAAGTGTTACCACAGCTACATTATCAGTAACTATAGGTCCCAGATCTATAGAAACAGTTATCAGTGTCGTACCCTGCCAGACTTTATGTAATTGCCAGTCTTAGAGATCCAGGTCTGACAATGCTTGAAACCTATTAGATGTTATAACTAGTGGAAATCTAATAGCTTTATTCCCGCCTTCCAGCTTGTCAAAAATATCCTAGAGGGAGTGCACGGATCCTAGTGTTAGGGGCAAAAGTTGCATCATGGTTTTGTAAAAGATAATGAAACATTGTTGGCCTACGAAATTTAACCACAATGCAATCACCCTTTATACTCCTAGTAGATTGCCCTATCCACCATACTCTACAAACCATTAAAATCTTATTGGTATCAGAAGGATGGAAGTTCTTATGTTTCATCAACCAATCTACTGTTTTTCCTTAGATCAATCCAATTTTCTTTCTGCCCAGCCCTTAGTGCAGGGACCCCAGCAAGAATCAAAACATAAGGACATGATGCGGGGGAAGACGCAGTATCTCCATATTAGGGACCGAAGTGTCATTAAATTCCTCTACTCTGAGGCTCCCAAAAGGGACACTCACACAGTCTCTCCTATCTAATGATGTTACATGTCCACTTTGTGGACCCTGCAAGTTTATCACATTCAGCCCTACAGACAATACCTCTGAGCTATTTTTTCCCTCATCGCTAGGAGTGGATTTGTTCTCATTATTTTTGTCGGGTTTCCCTTCATAGACAACTGATAACCGACTACCCACCATTGACCTTGCATCATCCCTTTCCACCCTGGTTGGTTGCGGGCCCACATTGTTACAGCTTAGGGTTTTTATTGCAGACTCTAAAAAGCTGATTTTATCCCATAATAAAGAGAAAAAAAAATTCCACCAATTCACAAACACAAGTTAGAGCTGCTCCCAACCCAGGATCATTCAATCCCACACAAAACTCGGTCATAACTTCCTTTGTGTTAACAACGGGCAACGCTGGTAAGGGTAAGGTTGCCTCGGTTTGTGTGCCAACTGAAGTGGTTTTCAGGGGGAGAAAGTGCCATTACTACCCTTACCCTGGGTTTTTCTTATCCCAGTCCTCCGTTTTCTTTTGTCTGACAGGGCCTCAGTCTTACCAGTCTCCACGTGTTTTGAGGCCCTAGTCCTAATAGCTCTACTTGAAACTGGTGGAAAGTTTAAAATTGTTTCGGAGGGAGGTGGGGAAAGGGTGAGCAGGACACTTGTAGCAGTATTGGGCAAAATCGCGTGAACAATATCGCCCAATGCAGGTGAAGAAGTACCAGTTGTTAAGTGTCTCTGTAGTGTAGAGGGCTCCAGAGAAAGACGTCGCTCAGTCAATTGGATTTCGTGAGTTAGGAGTGACTCTACCCTCACTAAGAATGCATCTTATGTGCCAGGAACCCTCTTACTTTTTTTCCATTTTAAAACAACTTTATAAATCTAACAACCCAGGTATTCTCTATACCCTTGCACAGTACCTTAGTTCTTCAGTGGGATGCAACGTTTTCACAAAAACAAGATACAAAATCCAAGCTTCTCAGGGGGATGGCCCAGCCTCATCCAGCCTCTTCCTGCTTCGCCCAGGCACATTCTGTGCTGCAGGAGCCCTGGGCCCCATTTGAACGCCTCCTGGTGCTCAAAAATGTGGTACTCGGCGTGCGCGCTGCAAAGGATGTTGGGGGATGTAGTCCCCTGGCAGCGTCAGTGATCTAGCGCGGCACAGCAGTGCTCACCTATCCCCCCATAACGGTGTCAGCGAAGAACAGGTCCACAACAGGCAACAGGTAAGAAATATGGGCTCTGTTACACCGATTACAGTTCCTCTTAAGTTGTAGTGATTTATAATTGCATCTTGAAGACCTTTGGTCACTTTTTGAAGTTTGCCACAATCCTCTATAATACTGTTTGCCTTTGTGTCACTTAACTTTAGTAGCCTGGTTGATTTTTCCAGCTGAATCTCAAGAAGATTATGTTTACCATTAATTTCAGCTATCGTCTGAGAATGACGCAGACGTGGTATTCAGAGGTGAAGGCCTGCATGCACACTGGGTTGGGTTTATCATAGAGGCATTAATTCTCTGAGTGAGTGCACTGCACGTCCATTGTGTGTGAGTACACTGCACTAGCATTATCTGTGAGTACAGCACTCTAACTGTACCCGTTAGATAAAGTGATTTGCCCAGAATCACAGCAGGATATTGAGCCGACGCAAAGACTCGAATCTGGTTCTCTAGTTCCAAAATCGGCAGCTCTGGCTGTTACACCGCATTCTCTCCCCATCCTTTTGATAGTATATCAATAATTAAGTCAAAGGGCCTTACAAATCACGTTCCACTGATAAATAATCTCACAGAGCCGTGCTATCTGATTAGAACGATCAGTGTGAACCGTGCAATGTGTGAAAAAAGTGCTCGGTGCATATGAACGAATGTACATATATACATCCTGTTGTCTTGAAGTTTCACCTTCCATCTGCCCTGGCAGTGTCTGTGCGTGAGTACACAGCACTGACTGCAAGTGTGAGAACACAACACTGCAAGCATCTGTAACTGTGTGCGTTTGCATTACCTACGAACATGCCTCACGTACACTGACGCTGCACTGTCAGTATTCATGAGTATGCCTCCGTTACCGTGTATACACCATCCTCACCATCTGTCAGCACACTGTGCTTGTATTATCTGACAGCGGCGTAATCTGGTTGTCGTGAGTGAGGTGTACTTGCTCTGAGTAGTCTACACTGGAGTTTCCTCCTCACTATCATGATATGTTGTTCCTGTGTCATGATTCTCACTTCTTCCGCCTGTGTTCAGGGCAGAAATGGGCACACCTTGCCAGTAGAGGGGAAAGGGTTTTATGGGAAAGAAGACCCCCCCCCCCCCCCCCTCCCCTCCCCAAGTGTCGCATCTGTCTCTCATCTCTCTCTCTAACCCTTCCTGCCTCTCAGGAGCTCTATTCTGGGGGACGCAGGCTCATTTCTTTTCTCTCACAGGAGCACAGCACACCCTGCTGTCTCAGCGTGTGCTCTTCACACCGCGATACTGCGGCCTGTCTTATCGAAGAGACAGGAGGATGGCCTGAAATGGCACCTGTATTCTCCTGCCCGCTTGTGAGAACGACCTGGTAGTATCTTAATAGGTATAAACAGCAGCAAATATATTAAACCTGTTACAAAACACATCAAACACCAACACCTTCAGGTCACAGTCAAGTCAATGGCTTTGAAAGAAACAAAATTATTTTAATATTATAGTAATATTGAAAGGTGGTGCGTTTCTTGGTTCGACTGTTTGATGAATTATTAAAGAAGTTAGAAACATTTTTAGCAAACCCAAGAGTTTTGTGGTTTGACTTATTCGACACGCGTCCTTTGCCTTTTGCTGATAGTTTCTGTTTTTAAGCTTTTCAGCGCGCGGGAAAGCACCTCCCTTTGTGCCAGTGTATTTGTAGGCGTTGCTTGGAACCGGATCTTTATTGCTATTATTCACTTTTGTAAGCTTTTTATCCACAGAGGGGTACTACTGTTTCCCCTCTCCAATTACTGGTCTAGGTTTCTTCGGCACCTGGATAAGTGCTTCTTGGGTTGGCGGGATGGTCTGCTTAGCCAGACTATAATTTTGCAGTGGTTTACTGTTTCAAGTTCAATTCAAAAAGGCTTCTTGATTTAGTGAAACAATATTTCCAATCTGAACCGTCAAGCCAACCCTGGCGGTCTTTAAACTGCGCCCCCATATCCCCTCCCCGGCCCCCCTCCCTTCCTCCATGTCACAAATGGAACAAGCATTTGCAATGCAAAAAGCCTCACATTTACGCGAGTTTGAGCTGCTGGCATTGTAATGACAATGCCTTTTATTTATGTTTTAAAAACCAAAACATTAAAAAAACGCGTTGTCATTTACAATGCCAATAGCTCAAACTCGTGTAAATGCGAGGCCTATTGCATTGCAAATGCTTGTTGTTTTTGACACTAGCCCTTTAGCACGGTGAAGACATGATCTTTCTGTAGGTGGGGAATGGACCCCAGTGCATCTGTGGAGGTGGCACTTCTTGGATCTGTGCCGCTCCACTGAGACTCCTGCCCACCCCCAGCCCACAGGCCCCGGATGGTGCCGCACAATAGCAGCTGTCCAATACATGTGCGCACTCGCTGCTCCTCGGCCCCCGTGGGCCTCGTGAGCTCTGCGTGCGGTTGCAGGCACTTTATCTATTATAAAACGCACAGCAGGGATACCGTAGACTAGAGCTTGCAGGGCTACTGCTCAGCAACTGCAGTCAGGCTTTTCAAACATCAAGGTGAAAACAATTCTGCAGGCACGTGCGCTGCAGACTGGCCGAGGAATGCCATGGATGCAAGAAGAGCTTACCTCTAAATGGAGTAACAGAAAATAATAGCTACACTTAGCAACAAAATGAGACATTCCTATAAAAAAAATAACACTGATTACAGAGAGCTGGTGTCTGCACCTCTTTTCAGAGACAAGCCTGTGTACAGTTATTAATAGATTATCTATCCTGTAGTTCGTTTCATTGGCCTCAGAGGGATGGAAGCGTCAATTAGTTTTTAAAGTTGGAAATGCTTTATTGAATAAATGTAAAAACCAATACATAGTAAAATGAGATACATCAACTCAAGCATCAGGTAAGTATGAAGTATAAAACAATGAAGTATTATAACTCAAAAGGAATAACAACTAAGATGTAAATATCAGAAGGAAAAAAATGCTTAAAGTACAAAGAACAATACACTATGAAACTGTAGCATTTTCTGAATTTTTTTCTTTTTGAGAATGGAAATGAGAGAAGAAGAGAGAGGAAAAGACAAAAAACAAAGAAAAGGAGAACGAAGAAAGAAGAATATAAGCACTGGTAAAAATAACATAGTTAGCAATCATCTGTTATTACCAGAATAACCATGCAAGATAGTGACTACCCATGGAGGTCAAGTGGTGCACTCAGGTCTAGCAGGGGCAGCAGTTCTTGATAGGTATGACGTCATAGGATGCCAGGGCAGATCTCTTTTATTCATTAAGGGTATTGTAGTAGCATGGGCTCTGTCTAACCTGTGATGATAACATAGTAAATTCCACTAGGCAAAAAAGGTGATTTTAGAGGTGTCGCTCCAATTGAATGTGATAATTTGATAAGCGAGGGCTATCATCAAATCAATAAATTTCCCACTTGTCTTGCGAGAAAGCCGTAAAGGAGACGCACTACCCAAAAACAGATGAACAGTTAAATTTGTAATTAATAGACAATATGTTATTAAGCTTGTCCCATATTAACAACCAAAAACTACGAACACTGGGACAATCAAAAAACATATGCAAAAACGTGCAATCTTCTTTGGCACAAGACCAATATTTGGTGTCATTAGCTAAATTAAACTGATGTAAATAAGTGGGAGTATAATATAGTCTATTATAGAAATAAAATAAATTTTGGGTTGTGGCGGTAGAGAGGAAAGTAGTATGTATCCTAGCCCAAATTGTTTCCCAAGTGCATAGAGAGAATTCTTGATTGAAGTCCAGTTCCCAACGTAATCCAATTTTTGATTTAGGTCTGTTCTCAGGTGGATGACATAAAAGCTTATATGTATAAGAAGCTTTCACCTTTGAGGAAAAATCCATAAGAGGGAAGGGAGACAGTAAAGGACTTGATAAAGAAGTGGTTTGAGAAAAAAGCTTAAGAATAGTGGGTCTTATACAGTCATATTGAACTGCATAAAAGGATGAAAGATCGTATTTCAGTTGAATGTCCCTAAATTCTAACAATACTAACAATACAGCATCAAAAATTAAATGGCCAATTACTAATATTCCTTTATCTATCCATTCCTTCCCAATAGAGGGCCCGATTGTTTCGCTTACTATACCTATTATAACATATCGGAGTTTGTAGAAGACTCTCTAGTAGAGAATTAGGGCCAGATGTAGGCGCCCAATACCGGAAGGTAACGGCCGAAATTACCGAATTTCGGCCGTTTCGGCCGTTTCGGCCGTTACCGACCGGTATTGGGTATTGGGTTTTTGAGACGTAGGTGGCATTTTTTAAGGATTCAGTATTTTACCGAATCGGTAATTTAAGGATTCGGTAAAATACCGAATTCTTAACATACCAATTCGGTAAATTACTGAATCCAGGATGTAGGAAGCACTCAAGTTAGTGCATTCCTCAGTTAAGGATTCGTTATTTACCACCAACCGGAAGTTGGTGGTAAATAATGAAAACCTTTGAAAAAGCATTTTTTTTTGCTTTTCCAACAGTGCCTTAGGGCATGTATGTCTGCAACATGTGCACCCATGCACAATTGAGGGGTGCAACAGGGTGTCAAAGTGACACCCTGCGCCCTTCAATGTTTCCCCCAATTACCGAATCGGTATTTACCGATTCAGTAATTGACATTCATTCCTATGGGTCTCCAGGCCGATAGGAATGAATGGCAATTACCGAATCGGTAAATACCGATTCGTTAATTACCGAAACTTACCGATTCGGTAATTTTTTAGGAAAAATTACCTACATCCCATTTGCCTGTTCTTAAATACCGAATCGGTATGATTCGGTATTTAAGAATCGGTAATCTGGGATTACCTATATCGGGCCCTAAGTCTTAAGTAGTAAAGGTTTAACAACTGAGAGAGAATGTGTAATTAAGGGCAAAAGGAAAGTCTTAGGAGCCTGAGAAATGTAGGCCATCTCCATGAGCGAAAAAGGGGCAATACGAGCTTGTTCCATTGGCCCCAGACTATGCGTTCATCCATAGAATAACTGAAAGGAAGGACCAGATTTGTTTGAGAGAAAAGGCAAAGTGATAACGGCTGATCACAGGAAAATTGATTCCTCCATTATTCATGGCCTATTGAAGCCTTAATAAAAATATTCCCGATATACGCTTGCAACATAAAAAAGATAAGAGTAGACAATTAACTGTCTTGAAAAAGCTTAGAGAGAGTTTTACAGGAAGCATTGACGAATAAAAGTTTACATCCAGATACCAGGGAATACTCATTTAATAATCGGAAAAAGGCAGGGAGCGTATTTAGGGTATTAGACACATATAGTAATACATCACCATCATAAGCAGTGAATTTGATTTCCAATTGCTTATATTTAAATCCAGAAAAAGTTGGTGATCAACGAATTTTGTCTAGAAAGTGTTCCAAAGAAAGATAAAAAAGAAGAGGAGACTGAGGACAACCGTGTCTAGTACCACAGAAAAGAGGGAAATATGAGGATTGAATGCCATTAACAAGAATTGAAGTGGAAGGCTGACAATATAGAAGATGAATATATCTAAGTACACGAGGGCTGAAACCATGCAATTTTAGTGCACCGAACATAAAATCACAAATGAACATGATCAAAGGCTTTTTCAGCTTCTAAAGTTATAGCCGCACACAGTATTTCAGATTTAGAGGCCGTAGGGATTATATTGAGGAAAGTTCAAGAATTGTCTGAGATAAAATGTCCTGTCACAAATCCTGATTGATGGATGTCTATTTAATCGGGACTGGCCTGTTTAATGCGTATCAGAAGGCCTTAGCGAATATTTTGCAGTCCGTGTTAAAAAGAGAAATAGGCCTTTAATTCCCACACTTGGATAAATCCTTATCTTTCTCAGGAAGTAGGCAAAGCATGGCCTGTGAAAAAGTTCCTTGTGTGCATTCCTGAGTGACAAAACAGAAAATTAAAAGGATTAATTTTGAAAGTATGAGATGAGCGAAATGGGAGGAAAATTTAACATTAAAACCGTCAGGACCAGGATCCTTATCTTTAGGAAGTTGAAGAACAGCAACTTTTAATTCCTAAAAATATTCATGTAAAATATTCATGTTACAGCGTTTTGATTTGTTTAAGAAATTGTGCAGACTCCTTAAGTAATTCCTTCTTCTTCCCTGTGACATAATCAATAACGAAACCCCTGGTAGTGGCTTTTATATGCATCCCATATGTTATTTATCTGTGAATCAACAGAAAGATTATTAGCAAAGAAATTGGTTGTAAAATCCGCATATGCATCAGTAAACTGTTTATCTTGCAATAATACATTATTAAATCTCCACCTATAAGGCAGTGAATTGTTCTTGGGAATACCTAGGTCTAAAATCAGAATGGAGTCAATTTCAACATTCAAAATTGATTGAATAACATTTTGTGTGACAAACAAATAATCTATTCTGAATTGTGAGGCATGTGCAGGAGAAAAATATGTAAATTCCAACAATTTAGGGTGAACCGTTTGGCAGGGGCCAATTAAACCTCTAGAGGAAATAACCCTATGGAAGGATTTTTGCATTTTATTGGGGATGTATCTAACTTGAGAATGCCGGTCTATAAAGGGATCCATTAATTGATTACAGTTTCCCCCCACTATAAAGTTGTCTGAAGAACATTCGGGAAGAATTGTAGAGAATCGTTCTCAAAAATGTAAATCTACACCTGTAGGGCCATAAATATTACACAATGAGTAAAGAGTGCCATTAATCTTGACAGTCAGTAGCAACCACCTCCCAGCAACATCTTTGGTTTCCTTAATCACCTGAATGTGCAGAGATTTGTGAAATAAAATTAAAGCACCATTCTTATTGTTAACAGCAGAAGAACTATAAACTGAACCTACCCATTACCTGCGCATACAATCATTGTCAATATCTTTAAGATGTGACTCCTGCAAAAAAGCGATCTGGTAATTCAACTCGGAAAGGTGAGTTAACGCCTTCTGCTTTTTAACAGGATTGCGAAGTCCTTTTACATTCCAGGAAACAATACTCAACTGAGCCATGAATAACAAATACAGTAATTATTAGCAAGACAGACAGAAATGAGCATTACAAAAGTAAAACTGACACCAAATGAGTAGAAAAAATCATAGACTGATAGATGAAGCAGAAATATAGAGGGATGAGTGAAAGCAAAAGGAGAGCCACAATTAATGGGTGTAAAGAAAGAAGAGAGAATAGAAAGAGAAATAAGGAATAGAGATAGAAAAGAAACATAGGATAGTGGAGAGTGAGGAAAATAACTCCCCTGATAATAGAAAAGTGAACAAATGACAAAAAATCAAAGGACTTCAGCCATACAGTTCGAAGGAATGAGAAACAAAGAGATTCTAGTTGGGAGCGAGGGGGCAAGACAAGAAGTCTAACCCAAAGGGAAGCAACAAGGAAAATATGAAACAGCTATATGAAATCAAGGAACGGAGACTTGATGCAGGATTGTTGCAGGATAAAATATAACATAAACAGATACACTAGGAAACACTAGACACACCAGCCAGGAGATGAGAAGCTTGATACAAAAAACATTAAAACATGAAGATGAGTTGGGAAGACGACAACAACCATCACAGCATGATCAAACAGACCAAAGGAACACAGAACCTGTATAAAACAACAACAAGAGACTATATGAAAACCAGGAAGATCAGGTGCGCAAATCAAGTTTTACTCAGTTCCATTTCTTCTCCTTTGTGTTCATGTATGAATTGTTTCAGATCCTTCGGGTCTTCAAAGGTGTTCATTCGTCCTGTCCTTATAGGTGACTTTGAGAAGCATGGGTGAAGAAGCTTGTACCGTGCATTCATGGATCTCAGAACTGGTCTCAAGTCCAAAAACTCTTTTCTCCTTGCTGCAGTGACCTTGGCTACATCCTGACTGTAAAAGACTTTTTGCCACTACCAGAGCATCTGCTTACATTGATTGGCCATCATAAGGACTTCCATAAGGTCAGAATTTTGTAAAAACAGAGCAATAATCACTCTAGGTCTATAAAAGGGAAAGGACCATTTCCATGAGCTCTTTGAATGTTCAATTCCACTGAGGATTTCAGCCGCACAATTTTGGGAATATGCAACTCGAGAAATGCAATCATATCTTGACCTTCTGATCCCTCCAAAATACCATAAATTCTGAGGTTATTGCGGCAGTTACGAATTTCCAAATCCTCAGCCAATCTTTTGAGCTGTGTAACCTCCTTGCTTAAATGGGAAATCTTGTCTGTAACATCTTGAGCGTCACTAACCTGTTGTTCCACCTTAGTGAGCCTTGAATCCAGAACTGACTACTTGTCTTCAATCCATTGTAAAGTCGTACTAGTCTCCAACATGAAAGGTTTCATATTTTTTAACTCATCCATAATATCCTCCAGAGTCACGGGTAACGGAGATTTCGTAGGAAAAGAAGGTTCTTTCTTTATTCTTTTATTAGCACCGCCTCCAGCCCCTTTGCGAGTGCCGGTGACAGAAGAAGCCACAGATTTGGAAGAATGCGCTGTATCCCTTATGAAGCTCGGTGGTGTAGACCAGGTCAGCGAGGGTTGATGGGTCAGCTAACAATATGCGACCAGTACTGAAGGTGACCGACAATAATATGCCACTTAGCAGAGAAAAATGAGAGTCTTTATAAGCAGAAAACAAGCCATTTTGAAATTTGAGGCAGGCTGAGGGACATCCAAAAACAAAATGGCGGATATATTCCTGACAGGACAGGATTGGCAGGCAAAGCCTCGCAAAATGATCATTTAATAAGCTTTAACACTTAACAGACCGCTCCTTGCCATTTCCGACAGCTAATGATGCCGCCGATATGATCATCAGTACAGAAACCGCCCGACAATGCAGCGGAGATTTCTCGGCTCCCGCTGAGGAAAATCCGCAGGTGGCCATCTTGGTTGATGCTGGCGCACACTCTCATTGAAGAGTCAATTGATCAAGCTGCAGTTTGAATCTATGCTCTGCACACGGATCCCAGCAGTGAGTGCTTAACCCACCGTGCTTTATTGCATCATGGCTGCAGACTTCCATCTAAGAAATATCAAACAAGAGACGTTAAAAACATTGGACCCAATTCACAAATTCTTTTTGGGCTCACACCTGCGTTCATGACCCATAATGCTTGCTGGGTATCCTTGGATGTATGTTCATGGACAGCTCAGAGCCTGGTTAGTCTTACAGCTGGTGAGCGCCCACGAACCCACGAAATTGTGACCATTCACAAACTCCGAGCCGAGTCTTTTCTACCCCGGAAATGCTTGGAGATGTTTTACTATAAAAGGCTTGAATAAAGAAGAAGGGAACACTCAAGGGTTTGTGGCCTGAAAGCAGGGGCGTAACACAGGCCAAAGTAGCTTCACCTTACCAGCAACGAAAAGAAAAATAAATAAATTGCTCTTTGATGCTACGTTTTCCCAAGGCACAATTGTACCCTGTGCACAATTACTCACTGGGAAAACAGCAACTCATAAAAACGTGACATGACGTTCATGACTACTTCAATATGTATAATGCTGCCCAGTAGAGCAATCAGAATATATAACTGATGCATTTTTTCAAATGTAGGTGTTCCCTAATCCTGTTTACATCACAATATGCAAGGCAGCCATTTTCTTACCAGCACACTCGGGATTTAAAAGGCTTAGAAGACTTTACATCTGTTGTTTACGATCTGCTGTCCTGAATGGTGAATTAGCTCAAGGCAGTATGGGTCTGTCTGCTGACACCAATGTTTGACCCGCTGGCTCAGCATTTAATCCCTATTGGCTGATAAACTGAGGAACAGTTACACGGAGGAAAAGGACAGCAAAACTCTGCTACCAGGCACTACGTAAAAATCATTCATCTGATTCCTCATTCATTTTACACTGCAGTGTGGTGCATTATTGACATCATCAGTACTTAGCTTGCACGTTGTCAAAAGGAACTATTGCATACGAGAGCACCACAGTCTGATCGCAAAGGAACCCCTATACCTACCGCTAAGGGACGACTGAGCTCGCGGGCCATGTAGCGGCTGTAATGTTTGTAATTCCCCCACAGGACACTCTGAGACAGGTAGGAGTGTGGAACTCACGTTTATTAAATCATAACAAGTAAGTTCAGAGCCAAGGGCGCCGAGCGTATAACTATATCGAACTCCGGTCGCCAACTGCCGTTTCCTAGCGTTTGCGCCTTTCCTTTCACTCTCTTGCGCATGCGCGCCTATCCGCTCTAGCCTACGGCGTAACGCGTCATCGCGTATACGCGCGTAGACTAGAGCGCATACCACATATCTCCCCCCTTTAATGAAAACAAAGTTATAACATTCCCCCCAACGGTAAAGTGTCCTCCAGCTGTGAAAAGTGTCTATGTGGGGCACCTTGGGAGGCGGCACCAAGCTAGTGTCCATCCATCACAAAGTCACTATAACGAGAGGGCACTACAACTGCCCTTCCGCTGCGGGTGTGTCTTACCGGCATGTTCTCTCCCGCCTCTGTCTCTCCTTGGGACATCCCAGCTTCTCTCACATCTGTTCTCTGCTCTGCATTCGCCTGTACTCCACCTCCGTCGGTCGGCCTGGCTCCCAGGACAACCGCTTCACTGTCATCGCCTGCACCTTCCCCTTGGTTGTCTATGCCGTGCTCAGAAAGGGGTCTAACCTCCGGGTGATCCATGCATCTTTCGACTTCCTCGGCCTTGGGCCAGACTAATATTTTGTTGACTCTGGCCATGCGATCTTGTGACCAGACCTTGCCGTCACTGAGGAGAGCCGCCCTGCCACGCACCTCCTTAACTTGTAGCGGCTGGCTGAATTTACTTTCGCCCTTCTTTTGTAGGGTGGGGAGTTTGATCCTAACCCACTCCCCTTCTTCCAGCGCCGTTTCCTTCGTGCTGCGTCGCTTGTCATAGTGTGCTGCATAGATCTTCTGGGCCTTCTCCAGATTGTGCTGCACCACCGCTGGGGACCACTTGCTGGTGATGGTCTTCTCCCTCCATGCTACGTTGTCCCGGGTGAAGGGATGCCGTCCTCTTAGCACTTGGAACGGACTATACCCCACTACAGAGGGCGTTATCCGGTAGGCCCATAGCATGTTCATTACTTCCACCTCCCAGTCTTTTCCTTGCGATATGGCTGCCTGGATGGAGCCCATGAGCACCCTGTTGAACCTTTCGACCTGGCCGTTGCAAGCTGGATGGTACACGGCAGTGTGTTTCACCTCGATCCCATTCCTCTTCATGTATCTCCCCCACTTGTCCGACACAAATTGCGGTCCATTGTCGCTGAGAATGGTTTTGGGTATTCCCTCTCTGAGGAACACCAAGGTTAGGAACTTCAAGATCGTGTCCGTGTCCATCGACTCTTGTATGTCCACTTCTGGCCACTTGGAATACTTGTCTATTATCACACAGATGTACTTATTCACACCTCTACTGTCCAAAACGGGCCCCAGAATGTCTATGGCCACATCCTCCCAGGGGCCATGCGGGGTGTCGAACTTCCCCAGTGCTGGTCGGAGTGGGCGGAGCACCTTGTCCGCTCCTTGGCACTGCCCGCACTCCCGCACTTGTCTCTCGATGTGGGCATCCATTCCTGGCCACCAATACATCTGTTTGACCAACGCCTTGGTTTTCACTATGCCCAAATGCCCCTCGTGGAGCAATTTCAGCAGCCGGGGTATCAGTGTCACTGGGGGCACAACTCTCTCTCCTCTGTACAAGAATATCCCCGAGTCACTCAGGGACAATTCTTCTCTCATTTCGTAGAAACGTCGGACACCCTCCGTTAGCTTCTTCTTGTCCGGCCACCCCAACGTGAGATGTTTCCTTACTTCCATCTTTTCCTCATCGAGCTCGTAAGCCGCCTGCCATTCCTGCGCACTGATCGACATCTCGTGATCCTCCATGCCGGCGACCATCTCCTCTGTGTCCGGGGTCTCTCCCGGCGCCTCTTCCATGGCTGCTGCCCGGCTGAGGTAATCAGCTACCTTGTTCTGCGTACCTGGAAGATATTCTACATCATATGTATAATCTAGCAACTTCAAGGTCATTTTCGCTATTCTCTGGGTGGCAGTGTCATGGCCCGATGACGTCAACACTTTGATGAGTGGCTTGTGATCCGTTTGGAGCCTGAATCTCGTGCCCCATATGAACTGACGAAACTTGTTCAACGCCCACGTGACCGCCAGCATCTCCTTTTCAATTACGCTGTACCTTTGTTCCGTCGGGGACAGCGCCCGGGATGCAAAACTGATTGTTTCTTTGGTTCCGTCCTCCCTTTCCTGCGCCAAGACAGCCCCCAAGCCCTTGTCGCTTGCGTCTGTTGTTACAATAGTCTTGCCCGTGGGGACATACCCCTGCAATGGGATGGCATGGCTGATACAGTCTTTAATGGACTCAAATTCAGATTGGGCCTCCATGTCCCATTCGAATTTTGTATTGTGCCTGATTAGTTGTCTCATCCTGTACGTTCTCGTGGCAAAATGTCTGACAAACTTGCTGTAATACTCGGCCATTCCAAGGAATGACCGCACTTCCTCTTTGGTTGTTGGGGCTTTGGCGTCCTTTATTGCCTTCACATTTTGCTCCTTCGGCGAGATGCCATGCGTTCCTATCTCGTGCCCTAGGTAGGTCACTGAGCGAGACCCAATTCTGCACTTGCTCCATTCCGCCGTCATTCCTTTGCCTTGCAGCACTCCCAGCACTTGATGTAGTTTCTTATCGTGCTCACCTTTGTCGGAGCCCATCACTAGGATGTCGTCTTGGAAATATTGCACTCCCGAGATGTCCTTAAACAACCTGTGCATCAACTTCTGTAAAACGGCCGCAGCGGATGCTAGGCCGAAAGGCATTCTCCTGAATTGGTAGCATCCAAAGGGCGTTATGAAGGCTGTGTACTTCCTGCTCGACGGGTGCAGTTCTATCTGGTAATATGCAGACGTGAGGTCTATGGTGGAAAAGTGGGTGATGCCTTTTGTCCTTGCTAGCATCTCCTCTATTCTGGGGAGCGGGAACCTCTCCACTATGAGGTTTTTGTTGAGCTCCCTTAGGTCCACACAGAGCCTGACCTTGCCATTGGGTTTCTTAACTACTACCAAGGGCGATAGCCATTCCGCACTGTCCACTGGCTCGATGATGTCTAGCTCTTCCAACTTCAGTAGTTCCTGGCGCACCGCCTCACTCGTGGATATCGGTATGTTCCGGACCTTATGCACCACTGGTACTGCTCCCTCCTTAAGGACCATTTTATGCACGAATTTGTCCAGTTTGCCAACCGTGCCCTCGAAGACCTTGGGGTATGCTGCCTTCCAGTCTTCCTCCTTCGAGAGGGGCCATTCGTCTGTTAGCAAAATCTGTTCTTTCCCTCCAGGATTGAGTATGATGCCAAGATCACCTGCGTCTCTCCATCCCAGTACCGATGGGCCCTTCTCCGCTACATACAGGGTGCACGTGGCCGACCGTCCTCTGAATTCGAACTCCAGGTCCCTGCACCCTACCAGGGGAATGGAATTCTCGGTATACGAGATGGGTCTGATGTCCGGCGGCATTAGGTCGGGTCCTATGACTGGCGCGAAGTCCTCTTCCCATATCGACCTTTGCACGATGGTCCAGGGGGACCCTGAATCCACGGCCACATGTACCTTGACGCCCCCGATGAGCATGTCGGTGCGGGGCTTATCCCTTCGCTTCCCGGATACGTCCAGCACTTGATCCTCTATGCACAGCACCAGATCATCCTCTTCCGGGTCGTCTTCCTCACTTACGTTGGCCGTGGCCGCGTCGATTCACTTGACCGTGGACTTCGTCCCTTTCTTTCGACAGACCTTTTCGAAGTGACCGGTCAACCCACAGAATGAGCACCTGGCGCGAAACGCGGGACAACGCCTGTCCTGGGCCGCGTGCGCTGCACTGCCACATCTGTAGCACGCGAATTTTGTCCCCTGGCTGGAGCGAGCCATCTGCTTCCCAGACCCTCTTGTATCCTTCCTCGGGTCTCCGTAAGCGCTTTTGGGCTTGCTGGATTGTGGTGCCTCATCAATCTTGTTGATCATCTGTCTCGGCCCACTTTCCCTTTTTGCCGCGTCTGCGCCTCTCTTCGACATTTCCGCCTTCTTGACCATCGCCACAACTTCTTTCAGGGTTGTCTCATTCATCGCCCATAGCTTGTCTTGGACTGCTCTGCTGGTGGTGTGCATTACAATTTGGTCTTTGATGTATTCATCCTGCAGGTTCCCATACCGACACGTGATTGCTAGCCGGCGGAGAGCTGCCACATAGTCATCAATGGATTCTCCCGCCTCTTGTTTTCTCTGTTGGAAGTTATAGCAGTCTATCGAGACGCAAACTGCTGGGCGGTAATGGCTGTCCAGGTCGTCCAGTGCATTCACAAAGACATCCGTCTCCGCTGCACCCCTCTCTTTGGGCACCAGGTTCTTAAACACCCTTACCCCTTCTGGGCCTAAGTTGTGGAGCAACAGTCTCTTTTTCCTTTCCGGCGTGTATTCACCTTCACTTTCATCTCCAAGAGCCTCAATGTAATTGAGGAAATATTCTTTCCAGTCTTCCCATTTTAGTTGGGGTTCACCTGGTCTGGGTAGGAACGGGACAGGTGCCATTAGGGCTGACGCTTGATTCGCCATTCTGTCTTCGCCTCTAGGTTCTCCTTCCTGGGCCCTTCGGGTAGGCTCACCGGACGCTCCTGCGCTCTCTGCCGTGTCGCCTTGGCCCCTTGGGCTACCTGGGGTATTATCCCTCGTACTGTGCGCAGTGTGTACTATCTTCCCCCCTTCCTCTAGCTTGGGGGTGTCTCCCTTGGTTGCCAGGTTGCTGCCTGAGGGCTCCTGGAGTCTTGGGCCACACTAACCTGACTTGTAAGGCTGGTGTTTGGTTCCTTGCCGTGCTGCTGCGCTGCTGCCACGCCCTTTGCTCTTCCTTGCAGGTGACCTGCCTTGCTGGCTCGTGGGTGTGGGCTGTGGGGGTGCTTGCCGTCGTCCACTGCACCAGGTGGTGTCCGGATCCCAGCCTCGTCGCCACTGTAATGTTTGTAATTCCCCCACAGGACACTCTGAGACAGGTAGGAGTGTGGAACTCACGTTTATTAAATCATAACAAGTAAGTTCAGAGCCAAGGGCGCCGAGCGTATAACTATATCGAGCTCCGGTCGCCAACTGCCGTTTCCTAGCGTTCGCGCCTTTCCTTTCACTCTCTTGCGCATGCGCGCCTATCCGCTCTAGCCTACGGCGTAACGCGTCATCGCGTATACGCGCGTAGACTAGAGCGCATACCACAGCGGCAAAGGGCAGAATACCACGTGTACCTTTTAATGCCAACAGGATATACTTTACCTTTGTCTGCTGTCAAATGCAGCATTATGTGCTTGTCACATGCTAGGGCTGGGGAACCGCTACCTCTCTCTGACGTCAAAACGGACACACTGTGAAACCACCAATGGTTCCTCCTCTCGTCTTCTTATCCTGCCTATCATCTCTCTTTCATCACTTGCTGAACACAGGCCCCTTTCACTCATGCTTCAAACCAGCATTGTTCTAGCATTACTATAAAAACCCTCTGCTGACCCCTTCACCCGGTGATTTGTGGCCCAGGCTCACTTTCCCTTTTGAGCCTAAAATTCGGAATCAATGATTCCTGCCTCTTTACTTTCCTTACTACTCATAATACCCAGCTCTATCCACTTCAATCAGGGGTTAGTACTCTGCTCTCTATTAAAACTGATCTCTCTCTCATGTATCCAATTTCATAATCATCACCCATCAGCATCACATCTCGTGGATTCTGATATTACTTGACCTCTTGGGCCACATTTGACACTGTTAATCACCCCACCCTAGTGCCTGCACTCTCCTTTCTCTAGGTCTTAGACTTGGCGCTAGAGAGGCTTCCTTCTCATCTGTCGCTCGTTCTTCATAGTATCTTCGTGCTCCCCGCTTTCTCTCCTTCACCACCGATGAGGGGGGTCCCACAGGTTCAGTTCTCTTTCTTTTCCTTTTCTGCGTCTGTTTTACATCTGTCAATACAATCACCACTTCCTTTGGGTTTTGTCATCATCTCTATGCTGATGACACCCAAATATTTTTCTATTTCTCTATGTTTACTGTTCCCCTAGAACTCAGGTCTCCAATTGCCTTGCAGCCACCCATTGTTGGATGGCCATCTGGTCACTATGCTAGCATCAAAAATAGTCATAATGTACTTTCTTGACACATCTGCGCCCGCCACTCTCCCCTAACGCCCACCCCTGGATGTCCTGCCTTCATTTCCCTTAGTCAGAAAACTTGGAGTACACCCAAACACCTCCATAAACATGGAAACATTAACAAGCATCAAAATGTCAACTCTTGAATGATCGAAAAATCTGTCCACATATCTCGTCCCACACAACTAAATCAATGATGGCCTCACTTGTCATCAGAACGCTTGACTATTGCAATAGTCTTCTCATGGGCCCCCTACTGTACACATGTCCCTCTTTAGACAAGACACCTAACTTGGCTACCATTGCACTCTATAAAATGCCCAAATACACCCTACCTGTGACTATCTTAGCCAACCCGACAACAGCTAGGAACAGCGCTCTTTTGAAGCTATTCTTCCAGGGCCTAAGTCCTGAGCAAATATGTCCTAATCCCCTATAAACTAGCGGGACTCCTGCACCATCCTTCTATAGAACAAGTTTTGAGGCAGTTCCCCATCTTTCTTGGCACTTCAGACATAATTGTCATCACCTCATCCCTCATCTCTATCCCTCATTTATTTGTTGTCTGTACTCGCCACCAATTTAAAAAAAAAAAAGAAAGGAGCTAAGTAGACCAAAGATTTTCTTTCTAACTCCACTATTTCCATTCAGATTTCAGAATCTGATGGAGAAGGGCTGGAAAGATTTGAACAGGGAGAGAAGGGGTATTTTCCCAGGAACCCAACGCAAACACTTGGGGAGATAATACAGAGAACATTAGCGCTGGAAGGAGGGGCGCGGGGGTGCTGCATCACCCCAAAAATAGCAATGCAGGAGTTCAGATGGTAAATGAGCAATAACGATGCCTTTAAATGTTTATTTTGTCTTTTCATATTTAATGTGCATTCATAGACTGACATAAAATGTCAGGCTGTGTCTTCTGAGAATTTGGTACTTATTCTTTAGAAATGAAAATTGGTGTCTTCTCTCTCTGACCACAAGGTGAGAGGATTCTGGAAAGTGAACTATGTTGAAAAATGCTGGGGTATGGGGAATGTGAAAGGAAAGGCTGTAAGATGTCATTTTTTTCCTAACTCACAACAAAACTAAACAACTGTAAATTAAATTGACAACATTTCAAAATATATCAGCACACAAATGAACCACATTTTTGTCATTCGGAAGTTTAGTGGGAACGAAGATTTTAATAAGATCAAAACAAATCAAGGGGCATATTACCAACAACTAGCGATAATTTTTGTCTCTAACTTGTTTAGAGACAAAAATTATCGCCGCACATCGGCGATTTTTATCGCAGATAAACCTTGCTATTAACAAGGTTTATCGCAAATGCGATAAAAAACGGCCGAAATGCATGAATATCGCTGAAAAGTCAGCGATATTCATGCATTATCGAGCAAATGCTCTTAGCCATGTTATCCACCTCCCATTGGATAACATGGCTAAGAACTGCTCAGGGCAGGTGTTAGCTTTTGGAGATATTCCCGCTTAGCGCGAATATCTCCAAAAGTTGGTAATAGGAGATAGCGATGTTAGCGACTGTTTTCAGTCTCTAACATCTTGGCACGCCCACTTTGCATCTCATTAGTGATAAATATCACTGACATGCAAAGTGGGGCCCAAGATGGTCGCTATCTCCTACTAGCTGTCGCTAACTGGTGTTAGCGACAGCTTGGTAATAGGGAGATAATTTTATCTCCGCTTTCTTGGCTTTTAAAGCCAAAAAAGCGGAGATAAACCCCTTTGATAATATGCCCCCAAGAGACTTTACTTGGTGATGTGCAAATGATAAATATTCACTGAAACACAATAGCCACATATTATTGTCTGTGTCCGTTGTCGTCAATCATGGCTGTGTAAGCTTAGTGCGCATTTCAATGGAAGGTATGCTGTCTGTAAAGAACAGTGTGCTACCACGCCATGCATTAGTGATATATTTGCTACAGTGTACTCCTAAAGGGAAACGATCAGACACCGCATGGGCATGCTGAGCTGCCATGGAGAAACCAGGCACAGAGGGAGACGATCAGACACCGCATGGGCATGCTGAGCTGCCATGGAGGAACCAGGCACAGAGGGAGACGATCAGACACCGCATGGGCATGCTGAGCTGCCATGGAGAAACCAGGCACAGAGGGAGACGATCAGACACCGCATGAGCATGCTGGGCTGCCATGGAGGAACCAGGCACAGAGGGAGACGATCAGACACCGCATGGGCATGCTGAGCTGCCATGGAGAAACCAGGCACAGAGGGAGACGATCAGACACCGCATGGGCATGCTGAGCTGCCATGGAGGAACCAGGCACAGAGGGAGACGATCAGACACCGCATGGGCATGCTGGGCTGCCATGGAGGAACCAGGCACAGAGGGAGACGATCGGACACCGAATGGGCATGCTGGGCTGCCATGGAGGAACCAGGCACAGAAGGAGACGATCAAACACCGCATGGGCATGCTGAGCTGCCATGGAGGAACCAGGCACAGAGGGAGACGATCGGACACCGCATGGGCATGGTGGGCTGCCATGGAGGAACCAGGCACAGAGGGAGACGATCAGACACCACATGGGCATGCTGGGCTGCCAAGGAGGAACCAGGCACAGAGGGAGACGATCAGACACCGAATGGGCATGCTGGGCTGCCATGGAGGAACAAGGCACAGAGGGAGACAATCAGATACCGCATGGGCATGCTGGGCTGCCATGGAGGAACCAGGCACAGAAGGAGACGATCAGACACCGCATGGGCATGCTGAGCTGCCATGGAGAAACTAGGCACAGAGGGTGACGATCAGACACCGCATGGGCATGCTGGGCTGCCATGGAGGAACCAGGCACAGAGGGAGACGATCAGACACCGCATGGGCATGCTGGGCTACCATGGAGGAACCAGGCACAGAGGGAGACGATCAGACACCGCATGGGCATGCTGGGCTGCCATGGAGGAACCAGGCACAGAAGGAGACGATCAGACACCGCATGGGCATGCTGAGCTGCCATGGAGGAACCAGGCACGGAGGGAGAAAATCAGATACCACATGGGCATGCTGGGCTGCCATGGAGGAACCATGCACAGAGGGAGACATTCAGATACCACATGGGCATGCTGGGCTGCCATGGAGGAACCAGGCACGGAGGGAGACAATCAGATACCACATGGGCATGCTGGGTTGCCATGGAGGAACCAGGCACAGAGGGAGACGATCAGATACCATATGGGCATGCTGGGCTGCCATGGAGGAACCATGCACAGAGGGAGACATTCAGATACCACATGGGCATGCTGGGTTGCCATGGAGGAACCAGGCACAGAGGGAGACGATCAGATACCATATGGGCATGCTGGGCTGCCATGGAGGAACCATGCACAGAGGGAGGCACAGAGGGAGACATTCAGATACCGCATGGGCATGCTGGGCTACCATGGAGGAACCAGGCACAGAGGGAGACAATCAGATACCGCATGGGCATGCTGGGCTGCCATGAAGGAACCAGGCACGCGGGTAGTCGCTGACACACCACAGAGCTTCAGACACAACAACCTCTTTGGCGACGAGCAGCCCAATGTTGAAGAAGCATGTCACGGTGTGTGTTAGCGCCATGTTGCATTCCCTTTAGAGCAGGCTCTGACACTTGCATTCGGGTATGTCTCTCTGATGCGATGCCTTTTTTCGCCGCGCTGTCTGTAACCTGGGGTAACCTCATTGCTTGAATAGAGTCGACTGATGCCCTCATACTTCTAAAATCGCAGACTTGGTTTGACCCTACAAGCTCGGCTTCAAATTTCATTCAGGAGCGGCCAGAGACTCCTTGCTTGATGTGGAATTTTTGGAATGGGCCAAACAGGACGGGGCGCACTTTCATTCCACTGCAGTGATCAGTTGGACTTTGATAAGGCAGGAATGTTCGGCTCTCACGGAGGCTTTTGCTGAAATATTTGGCTTCAATGCAAGACATAGAACATTGCAAACCTGCTCCCAGAGCGGCTGAACTTCCTGGATCCTTCACTCAGGGAGGAAATTGGAACATTCCTCAACAGAGTAACTGACATTAGTATGAGCATGACTTATAAATAATCAAAGACAGACGAGCCAACAAGGAGCAAGAGGCTTGCACCGACCTTGTGTTTCTGTAATGCCATCATGGGGATCAGAAACGGCCAGGTAACACCATCACCTTTCAAGAGTATTCACATTATTAAAGCAAAATGAGTTTGTGTATTTCTTCAAATTAATTATTTATATTATAGGTAACTAAAGCTTTTTGGTGGTTATTACTTTTTTTGTTCTAATTTTGCATTATTGGTTCCATGCATTTTTGGTTCCATAGTGGGATGTGGGTTTATAGGGGAATAGGGTGAAAAGTTATTTAATTGCCTCAAATTGTAAAGCGCTCTGATATCCTTCGGGATCAAGTTTGCGCTATATAAAACTTTATAAATAGAATAAATAAATAAAGCCTACAATGTTCCTCTTATGTTGTTGTAATGATGGGTCTGCATGAATTTTTGTGGTGAAATTCAGTGATTTTGGACATTGATAAATAAATACAGCACCAGTGTTTGGAGAGACTCTGAAGGAACATATACCAGAGATGTGTCATCATCTCATATACATGGACCTGGCTTGTGGCCCACATTGATATTAAGGCTAAGATTATGATTGGGCCGGAATAAGATGAAGTATTTAAGGCACCAAAGAGCGGTATTTACTGAGTGCAGGAATTACCTCATTCTCTTTGTTAAGGTACAAATGGGGAATTGTGTGCTAAAATATGTGCGTATATTTGGAGCCCCTGCCTTGGTGGAGGAATCGGAAAACATGGCCAAAGTTTTTGTCTGTCAATATAAGAATGGCGACTCCAGCACATTCACAGGATCTGAGAGGTGAGTCCCCAGTCCAGCACCCACGTGTACTGCATCCTTCAGACCCATTGTAGGATGAAGTTAGACAGCTAGGCACACCTACAATGAAGACCAATAAAGTAAGGCTGCTAGTAAATACATTTGATTTTTGATTTGAGTTTATTAACCCGTCAGCTACAAGTCTTTTGACAATGCACAAGATCCAGTAACTAATAAAAACATAAATCTTAGTTTTGAATGACAAATTTTCTCATTGCTTTCTCCTTCGCCCTACCCCCATATCTTATTTTTCTTCCCTTATGAGTGTTATCACTTGTCATTTTTGTTTACAACAGATTCATAGGTGCTCTGGAAGACGCCTGTAGTATGCTGATGTGAAGGTCCTATCACCTGGACGGAAGCAAAGCTTTTCAGACATGTCCAGTTTCAAGTTTGGCTCACAGTAGCGGGTCCACCTCAAGATGCCTACAACCCCTGAGCAGCAGGGCCTCATTCAACTGGTTCAGTCAAATCATGTGCACCTGAAAAAACATGTTCTCCAAAACAGCATAAATCTTAAGTTTGCCAGGTTCATGCCAGAGAAGTTCAATCAGTCCAGTTTTTTTCTGCATTCTTGGGCTTGTGGGACTGTTTATACAATCATACATTCGGGACCACAAGTCCCAGAATCCAAAGCAAAAAACTTGTACTGGAGGAGGTGGTCGTGCACAGACCTGGGAAACTTGAGAGGTCTGAAGCAAATATATCTTTGCCAACTCATGCAGGAGGCGAGGCAAGCTCGTTAGTGTATGTTAGAGCTAATGTATGACGGGCGTGATCTTCTAAGCCCAGTCGCCAGACAAGATAGCCAACAATCAGAAGAAATCCCAAATAGGCAGGAGCCTCTGAAGAGTGAAAAGGTCCAGCTTTGAGTCTGTCTGATGGTAGACTGCCAAACAACCTCCCTTAAGCAAGATTTCACCGGTGTGCTTTGGGCTCTCATAGGTAGCACATGTTCTTGTGCAGTGCATTATAGTAGATGAGAGATGCATTTCAATTCACACAGATCCAGTTATTTTGCAGTTTACTCACATTTCAATAGTTGTAGCAGTCAAATACTTCAATAGGCGCTACTGGAAATCTACTGACACGTTTTCTTTGTTGTTGCCATTCACTGAGAGATACGCATTCTTTTTATTGAGGTTGTGTACTTCCTGCTTACATACAACAGCAGGGGAGAGGATGTGGTCCGTCAGCTAGACTGCCGACTTTGGTGCTGGAAACCAAGGCTAGAGCCTCGGGTCGCGTCCACATCCTGTGATCCTGGACAAATCACTTAATCTCCCCGTGCCTAAATGTGTCCTTGTGTAACGTAACCGGTGCTCATGTAAAGCGCTCCAATACCTTTGGGTCGCGATCGCGCTATATACATCTGTATAGAAAAAAAAACAGCGATGAATCACCACACCAATCTTGGTAGGTCACATTGTCTAACACAACAGATTGACTTGCGAATGGCTCAGAGGGAGCCCTTTACAGCTCAGAGGTGTGGTTCGCACTCTCACGTGTCACACCAGTCAGGGCCGGACTGGCCATTGCGGGCAACGGGCAATCTCCCAGTGCACCGCAAGGGTGGGGGCCGGTTTTGGGCCCCTTAGGTCCGTTTTTTAGGTCGAGGTACTATCCGGTTCATCAAAACCGGAAGTAGTGAGATCTTATGTTTCTTAGAGGGGCTCTTCATCCCGCCTCTAATTTTGGCTCTCTCCCATTGGCTGGCTTCCTAAATGGAAGCCAGCCATTGGAGGAGAGAGCCGTCACTCCAAATAGGCTCCGTCCTTTTCGGATTTGGAGGTGTGTTCGGTGTTCTTCTTTCCACTTTTTAGCCACGCCCACCGAACACGCCCCCAAATCCAAAAAATCCATGAGCTTTATGCCGCCATTTTGTTTTCCTCCTCGCTGTCCTCTTGTTCTTGTCTTGCCTTCTGAAGCGCCGTGTCTATTTCCCGCCCCCCTCCCGCTATCTGTGTCTTTTTCCCGCCCCCTCCCGCTGATGAGGTCGCAGCTCTCACAAGAGCCGGGCACCGGCCTTCTGCTTCATGTGCGCCTGCTCGCAAGCCTCCCTCTCAGCCCCTGCAGACTCCCACCTCCCTACTCCCTTTTGCTCTCACCCGTCCTCCCAGTCCGTAGCTCCCTGCTCCTTCTACATTATCAAAACAGGGGGAACAATTGGTCAACTGTAACGCACGTCTCCTTTTCTTGTGCCTGGCCGGCAGTGATCCGATTCGGCTTGATGCTCAGCAACACGGCACCTTTAACTACTGAAATTCACTCAAAGAACTACAAGCCCCATTTCCCTATGTACTAACAGTGACACACACGCCGTGTCGTCATGACGTCCTTTCCGGCCGGTGGGTCTCCGATACTCCGGTTCTTTGCCGTGCTATGACAGGATTTAAGCTCCGGTCCCGCGACTCCAATTGCACGAGCTGAGGACCGGAACCTGAATAGGTTGAGATGCTGAGTGACATTTCAAAATGAAGTAAGTGCTGTAATAACTCGAAGACACACTTTGAGTCCGTCCTTACTAGCGTTCTTCTTAATCAGTCCACACTAGATCTCCAGTTTAGAGACTTCTCTTTCACTTCGCTCTCCCGCCTACAAACATTACCTTTTCTCAATACTACCCCCAGGACCACCCACATTATCCTTCCGGTCCTGTGTGAAACGTTCAGCTTCCCCAAATTGGGTAAAGTATTAAGAGGGGAGCGGAACGAGCCCCCGGGGTGGCTGGAGGAGAATGGCTCGGCGAAGGCCCCCAGCCCGCTGCTGCTCGACTTTGACCGCGAGGTGATGCCAGTGGCTGGCGGCCTGGGGTTCTACACGCGGCGCCTGGTGCTGCTCACCTAGGTGCCCATGGCTTCAGCCAGTTCTCGGACTCCTTCCTGCTGGATCAGCCGGACTACTGGTGCCGGGGCAACGCCACGGCGCACCGCCTGCTCGCCCCCACCAGGGGCGCCGGTGGGCCCCGAGCACAACATGAGCCACAGCCGGGGGCTCGTGGAGCACCCCGCCCACGCCGAGGACCCGCAGGTGGGCAAGGACTGCCAGTGCAGCGAGTGGAGCTACCAGATCCGGGCCGGCCTGGGGCAAAACGTGGTCAGCAAGGTAAGTATGATGTGCCCTGACCTGCGACCCGCTCCCAGCAGTACACCCATCAAAGCACGGTACTGAACGCACGTTCGCACCAGTACCTCCACCCCCCGTTTCACAGAGGGACCCGGCATGGTACAACTACTCTGCCACTATTGTAGCCGTCAAACTCCTCAACACTCCCCCTCACAGAATTAAAGCAGGCTTTCCCCGGTGAGACAGGCACTGCAGCGCCCTTCTACCCTGCTAAACCCCTCACTGAGGCAGGTGCCCTCGGCATGGTACTGCGTGCACTGTGGCACCATTATACACCCCATCAGATTTCTCACGGAAGAAAGGTACACAGAGCTAGGACTGTATGCCTTCGAAACTGTTCCCTTGGAGGCAGGGTACCTTCTGCTTTGCAGGGCATGTGCTGCAGTGCGATTACACCCGTTATTAAACTCCTCACAGAGGCCGGGTACCCTCGGCGTGGTACACCAGCTACCATATC
This sequence comes from Lissotriton vulgaris, assembly GCF_964263255.1. NCBI lineage: Eukaryota > Metazoa > Chordata > Amphibia > Caudata > Salamandridae > Lissotriton > Lissotriton vulgaris. The sequence goes on along the minus strand of NC_141687.1, from coordinate 840,469,418 downwards.
TCTATTAGACGCCTTCTGCAGGTAGGGTGCCTTGATGTAGAATGTACTATACCCTCACTGAACACCTCTCTGAGGCAGCGTACCCTTCAGGAGGTTCGACATGGAGTGACGCTCTTTTTTGTACCTCACTAGATTCGTCAGAGAGGCAGGGTACCCTCGGCATGACACCGCATGCACTGTAATGCAGCTCCGTGGCGCCATACTCCATAGGAACCGCTCACGTATGAAGCGAGGAGAAGCAGGGAACAGCCTCTGGCAGAACGTGGACCTGGAAGGTATGGTAAGGAGCACCCCGCCCCTATACTATAGAAACTGTTGCCCCACCACATTCCCTACACTGCCCTCACTCAAACTATATTGTTCTTGCAGGTGGCTTCAGCAGACACCGCCCCCACCAAAACCAGCACCCCATGAACTCTACCCTCTCATAACACCGAGGGCACCTCGGCACTGCGCCCCACCGTCTTCCGTACCCCCTCTGTCAGACAGATCACGGCACACCGGTCCCTCTCTCAGCACAGCTTTCATGGCACATCCAATCATAAGAGCCCTCCCTGACCCCTTCCGTTCACACAGAGTCCACTTTATACACACATCTCCCCTGGATTACTAAAGATTCATCGACACGCTAGGGTTGGGTTGCTGCCCGAAACATCTGTGTGCCTCTGGGGCTAACGCGTATTTAGAGTTCCCGTCTAGAGACTGCATTTCTCCGGCCTGCTGCTATGAACATTCTTGTTCGTGTCAAGAACCTTCTAAGCAGACTTCAACCCAGATTTAAGCTGCATACTGGTTCCTAATTAAAATCACTCAATATGGTAAATACACGGCAGTCTGTATATAGTGCTTTCTTAGTCGATTTTACGCTTCGAATTGCTTTACATAAAAGGCGTACAATTGACTAATGTGGTGGTCCTACACTGCAAGGATGAACAGTCGCGCTGGCCTTGCCGGCTTCGCACTCGTGGCCTGCAGTTATCGACATTTGTCAGCCGTGTGTGCTTGGCACCCCGAGGGAGGGGGCAGCTCTGCGAGTTGGCAGGCTCAGGCTGCGTAGTGAAAACAAATAATATTAAATGATAATGAAATTCACTCTGCTCCCAGTATAATATGAATAAACTCCTCCCTCGCTGTGCTGTTCTTTTCACGAGCTGAGCTCTTCACGGAGGGCATTATTTTTACAGGCGGAGATTGGGGGTGTTTTCGAGGATTAAACCCCCTAACTCTTCCCTGCTTTACTTTTCATATTATCACAAACAGCGTGTCCTCGTGACCTCCAAAAAGCACCGCCTCCCTTGACAAGTGACAAAATGACACACAATGGAGCTCCCATTGCAATCTCCCGACAGCTTTCACTTTCGTTATCTAACTGTGTCAGACTAGAGTCTGTCAGCGACACAGAGAGTGGGAAACAATAAACCATGAAAACAACTCCCGCCTTAACAAAATGCCGGGCCCCGGGGAAAGCAGAGTCGCAGACTAGTCTTTCTCCGGGGTCTTTCGCGCAGGGGATAGGCCAGGTAGGGGAAGGGGAGGAGTTAGGGGGTGGGTACTTAAGCGCGGGGGAGGAAGGGATCTTCCTCTTTTCTGCGCCTGGCACCATCGGGAGATTTGCAGTTCTGGTCTAATAAAATGGCCTTTTACGCTGAAACTGCGTGGTCTGTTTATTGCGCGATTAGAGAATGGAATGAATTCTAGCATTTAGTATTTTTTACGAAAATAGTTTTTGTTTACGGTCCCTGTTGAAGCAACTTGCTTATTGCTGCCCACACTTGTTTTTAGTGTGGTTTTTTTTCACTTTTTTACTCTTTACCTACGCGGTTTTCATTGCTGATTCCAAAATCGCTCCTCTCCAATTTTTTTTATCCGAACGCTACGTAACCTACACAGTTCCATCCTTTCAGCCTTATGACAATACTTAACATGACAAGGCAGTAGTAGCAAGAGTTGAAACCTGCAGATCAGCACTCATGTACTGTGGAGGCTGAAACCCAGCTGAAAAATAAACAAAACTCGGAATGGAGATCAAGTGCATAACAATCACAGTATAAGCAGCAATGTAGTAAAAAGAAAACCAAACGTAAATCACTATAAAACACAATTTATTAAAATGTAAAATTGACTAGCATTAAAAATGGAGGCCATAAAGCAAGTGAAAATTATAGTCGCTTAAAGTGGAAGCTAGAACCAGTAAAAGTAGTAGTACTAAATCCCCTACAGTGAAAATACCGGTAATTTCAAAAAGTTAAAAATGCGCCACATATCCAAAAACAATAAAATACTCCCAAAAGAAGTAAAAGGCTCAATCATTGCAAAAAGCGAAAAGCAACAACTCGGTTAATTTAAAAGTCACGAGCTAGTACAATTAAAAGTCCCAAATCGAACAGTGCTAGCGAATCACTTAATAGTATTGTGGTGAAATGTAACACTGCTGCTGTGGCTTTAATTCTAAAAGCGCCGATCCCCTTTGATAATGTGTTTGGAGACCGCGGAATCAATGGCATCATTTGTTATTGTTACATGGGTATCATGGGTATCATGTTCAGGAAAGGGCTAATTGTTGGCGAATCAGTGGCGTAACCAGTGTGACATGGGTCCTAGTGTCAGGAAGGAAATGTTTCTCCTGGCTGAGTGTTGAACTCTGAAGTGGAGCAATAATCAGGGTTCAATACCCCCCCCCCCCCTCCTCAGGGCTCTGGTGCCACTGCACCTGCTGTACCAATGTCTCCTATTCCCGTTAGTGGGTGCACGTAAGAGTCAGACTCGAAGTGCCTATGGATTAAAGTGTGTAAACTTTTGTATCCGAGGTTGCGGGTTTCTGCAGTCCTGTCAGGCCACACGCACCGGAAGTGGCGCGCTTCACCTCATGCTGCGGGGCAGTCGTCTTCCTAATCGCCAGTTGCCCCTTGCCTTAGTCACTACCCCCCTCCTAGCTGTGTTCATGAGTGTGCAGCCCGAGAGAGGGAGAAGAGAGAGGTCTTTTCTTCGAATATTGGTTGAATAAAAAAAAAAGTGTATACACCTACTCCAGATTCAGGCATTTAGGTACATTGTAGAGTTCAGAAACTCCTGTGTATTGAGCCCAATCGCACCAGACCACCATGTCTCAGATCAATGAGAAAATACCAAAACCATCAAGAAAGAGTGATGGGCAGTGGAACGAGCGCTAATGAGCCTGGGATAGATTGTTCTTGTTTCTCCTGACAGCTTATGTGTGCTAATCAGCGGCAAGAGGTAAGTGCCGGTCTTGGGGTGGGAGGTATTTGTAGCATGTTTGTTTGTTGCTTATTGTTAGCATGCATTCCACATCACTCTTAAACACACTACCTCACAACTTTACTCTCTCTCTATCTCACTAGCTCACCCTCTCTCTATCTCACTACCTCACTCTATCTATTTCTATGTCACTATCTCACTCTCACTACCTCACTATATCACGACTCACTCCCTCAAAAAATTCACTACCTCACTCTCTCTCTATCTCACTACCTCACAAACTCACTCACTGTTTCTATCTCACTACCTCAGAACATCCCTCTACCTCACTCTTTCACTACCTCACTCTGTCTCTCACTACCTCACTCTCTATCTACCTCTCTCAGTACATAACTCTCTCTACCTCACTACTCCACTCTATCTATCTCACTACCTCACTATCTCACAACTTCTCTCTCTCAAAACATCACTACCTCACTCTCTCACTACCTCACTCTCTAGCTCACAACTTCACTCTCTCTCTATCTTTAACTCACTACCTCAATCACTCTCTATCTCACTAACTCACTTTCACTACCTCTCTATCTCACTACATCACAACATCACTCTATGCTTATATCTCACTACCTCACAAAATCCCTCTCCCTCACTACCTCACTCTTTCACTACCTCACTCTCTATCTCACTACCTCACTCTCTATCTACCTCACTCTCTCTCACTACCTCACTCTCTCTTTCAATACCTCACTCTCTCTCTCTATCTCACTACCTCACTCTCTCTCTGCTAATGCAATAGGTATCACATATGCAAAAAAAGCTAATGCCAATAGAAATGACAATGCCATTTATTTAGGGATACAAAAAAGATAAAAAATAATGAGCAATACCAATAGCTCTACCTATAATATTGCCGAGACCATTGCATTGTAAATGCTTGTCTTACATGGCCGTTTATGCAGCATAGCTTCAAAATCGGACCTGTAACAAAATCGGCCGAAAACCGCCCCCGGCAAAGAGCTCGGTCGCACCCCAACCCACCCCTGGGGGGGCCAGCCGAGCACTTTGCCGGGCCGGTTTTGGTTCCCAGTCTGGCCCTGGCACCAGTCCACCCACTGTACTTTATTTTGATATATGCTGTTTAGTTTATTCATACATCCGTTATTTCGCAATTCGGTTTCGTTTATTTTAGCAGCCAAATTCTTGCTCAATACTTGAGATATCATGACAGGTGTTTCATGATGTTTACCACTTATCAAAGAAGGCCATTCCTTCCTGGAACAATCTCCTGGCAGGTAATATCTTTTTTTTAACGTATCTGCCTTGAGCTTCATCTCGTTGGGCAGACCTAGCTTTATTGGGAGTGCATGCTGTCTAGTTTCAGGCCCAAATGTGGGGAAATGTGAAAGAAATGTAGCACACTGAAGTTGGTACCATATTGTTTTTTCATACTTCAAAAAGTAGACCTATATGCTTCAGTGACTATCCACATTGACGTGTATCTCAATAATTGTACCCCGGAATCAATGTAGGATTGGAAGAAGTGGTTCTTTTTCACAACCCTTTCCGTTCTTAATCCCTCTCATTCACCTGTAGATGGGGTTGGACTGGGACAGAAAATAGGCCTGGGCACCAAAACAAAAGTGGCACCAATAAATGACTTGGAAAGTAAAGAAAGTAGCCCACATTTGCATTTGGGGGTAGTTTTGAACTTGTAAAGACACACTGTATGAGTGTTTTGCAAAGTATGGAAGACTGCATGGATTTGAGCTTGCTGAAGGCAATGTGTGTTTTAATATCAGAGAAATCAACAGCAAACACCAGACCAGCAGACCCTAAAACAGGCCCACAAATTGCCAGAAAACGCCCCACAAACCAACCTGTCAATCCAGCACATCAAGCACTGCCTGACTGGCCTCTAGGCCAGTCAGAACCTGCCTATGACCACACACTCTGCAGTTCTACACCGTGCAACCAGTACTGATTGAGAAGAGGGTTTGTGGCCCAGAAGATTGGCTGATTCACAAAGGCAAATCTGAGTATGGAAATAGTACTACAAGAGTACTGCTACACATACTTATAAATGTCTTTGTGAATCACCCAAATATGTCTAACTCCCTATTAGTAAAATTGCAAAGGGGGCAAAGTCATTTCTATTTACCATCTTCATAAAACTTTTTTCGGGGTCCTCAGACCATAAAAGTGTGAATGCATACAGTACAACATGAATTAAAGTGCATACAGTAATACGTTAGAATACTATTAAGAGACTTGAACCTAAACAGCAATTAGAAAAGTTAAGAAAAGTAATCTTTAAGGACACCTAAACTGAGGCAATAAGAACCGACGGCTGAACAGAAAGTCAATCGCATGGTCCGCCATGCTGTCTCAATAGTAAAAGTGCCACGATAATCGAAATTAAGCGTAAATCTCTATTGCACCTAAGCTGTATAGCATTTGCAGAAACACTTTGAAAGTACATAAGAGAGTAATAACGTGATTGAAGATACAGTCAATTTACATTTTCAACAGAGATTTTCTGATAGCCCACATTTTGCCAAGAAACGTAGCAACTGCGCAGGCTGTCAGCAAACTGGTGTCCGATTTTAAAATGTGCATTGCTTCACAATGACGAGTGCCGAGACGTTTGTGAATATTCTGCAACTATTCCATTTTGTTCCCATTTTAGATTGCATTGTATTGCACTGCAACATTTATGTAGCGCACAGTACCCATATGTAGGACACTGAAGCCCTTGCCCACGTGCAACCAAGCTACACTCGAAATGAGCCCCAATCAGGATGAAACCGGTCTTGGGTTGCTTATGTTCTAGTTCATGGATGACATAGCCTGACAGTTCGGCTGAACTGTTCCTATTGGAGCAGAGTTAAGATTAATTTCATGCAATGAAATTGCTGCTGTTTAGATACTGAATTTAGTTGCACTTCGTGGCACTAATGACTGTGTCACCTGGTTAATTTTTGAAAGATCTCTTCTAGGTGGCTGATATTTGATAATATATAAGTAAATAAATAAAGAAAGACTAATTTTCATATGGTTGCATCCAAATTTATTTGCCTGCATGAGCATTTTTGAGTACTTAAAGCAGTCTACCTGCCTCCCGGTGAACGTGCCATCTTCACTGAAGAGCTAACCAACATAATATCTCACTTCTCCCTAAAAGACACAGAAGACGTGTTCCTGGGTGACTTCAATATTCACTGGAACAACCCAGAATACACCACTACACTGGTCCTCTCCACCCTGCTTGAAATAAACAACCTCAAACAATTTTGCAATGGACCAACACACATCAAAGGAGCTACACTGGATACGATCATCACCAAGAATGGGCTGGTCTCTATGAGATCGATTTATGCCATTGACTGGTCCGATCACCACCTCATATTGTTTAATATTGTCTCACATGTCAGAAACCATTCTATACGTCCTGTCAAACCTAAGCACTGGACCAGGAACATCAAAGGAGTCCCCATAACCGACCTAGAATCCAGGATTCAGGCCCAGCTACTACCCCAGTCCTCCAATATGACGGCTGATGACCTCACAGCCCACTTTAATTCCACAATGACAGAGGTGTTAGATCAAGTAGCTCCACTCAAACAAAAAAAATTGAGATCTACCAAATCTAAATCCTGGTTCAATGTTGATCTTAATAACAAAAGGAAACAACTCAGACATTCGGAAAGGACTTGGAGACTTGACCCTTCGACTCTCCACCTAGCGCAATGTAGGTCTACCCGGCTGGCATATAAGAAACACATCTTTAGAGAAAAGGCCTCGTTCTTACGAACCCATCTAGACCAGGCAAAGAATAGACCTAGAGAATTCTTCAAAATTGTAAAACGTCACACTAACGTCACACCGCCACAAGAAATAATTGCCACCAAGGATCGATGCGAAGAAATCGCCAGCTTCTTCACAGATAAATTCGCAAAAATTGAGCAATCCTTCATCCAAACCCCAAAGCCTCCCTCCCCTGCAACCTGCCCCCTTTTAACCACTCCTGACCAAACAGACCAAAATCTTACAACTGACAACTAGGCCTTCTTCCAACTGAAGAATGGCACTAATTGGTCAAACTTCAGACTCATGTCAGAAATTGAAGTCTTCAATATAATTGCCAGCTTAAAGCCATCTTCCCACACTTTGGACCACCTTCCATGCTCAAGTGTAAAAAATCTCAACCACATCATTACCCCTTTCTGGACAAAAATCATTAACTCATCTCTCACATCAGGTTGTGTCCCAGACTCCCTACAACTAGGGAAAATCACCCCCATACTCAAGAAACCTGGTGCCGACCCCAACGAGCTCAACAACCTCAGACCTATCTCCAACCTACCGTTCCTAGCTAACAAATTAGAGAAATCCGTTCTCCAACAACTCAATCAAACATATGGACGACTTCAACCTGCTGGACACCTTTCAATCGGGTTTCAGGAAAGATTGTAGCACTGAAACAGCGATGCTCAATATCTCAGATGATATCCACAGAGCCTTAGATAAAGGTGGGGCCTGTCTCCTCATCCTTATTGACTTATCAGCGGCATTTGACACAATAAACCATACAGCTTTACTTGAGACTCTGAAGAAACTCTCTGGCATTAAAGGCACAGTACTTAAATGGTCCACTTCCTTTCTTCAGCACCGTTCGCAACAAATTAAAATCAACTCCTGCCTCTCTGCACCATCAGGTGTCAAACATGGAGTCCCGCAAGGATCGATTCTCTCACCATCCCTCTTCAATCTCTTCATGGAACCCCTTGCAATTATTCTGAAGCAAGCAGAGGTTCAATACCACCTCTTTGCCGATGATACTCAAATACACCACAAAATCAAATCACCTAAGGATATCCAACATCTCAATACCATGCTTACCAAGATCCAATCCTGGTTTAATGCAAACCATTTAAAGCTGAACCCGGACAAAACAGAATTAATACTGTTTTCTCTGAAAAGTAACCACCGACCTATCCAAGGCTGGCTCAAGAATCTTAATGCTCTAAACTGCTCCTTTGTCCTATCGGATTCAGTAAAATCTCTAGGCATTACCCTGGATAAGAACATGTCAATGAAAGACCACATCAAGAACTCTTCAAAAGGTGCACTTTACTCTCTAAAACACCTCAAGAAAATTAAACCTTTCATTCCCCAGGATGATCTTAAGACAATTGTACAATCCCTAGTCCTTTCTAAACTAGACTACGGGAACGCAATCCTAGCAGGTGCTCCAAAAGCTCACCTTGCCCCACTAAGGTCAATCCTTAATATGGCGGCTAGACTCATAACCAGTGTTCCAATTAACGTGCCCGGCTGCGCGCCAGCGCACCTTTAAGACACAGAGCGGGCAGTGTCCCGTCTGAAGTGCACACACATTCTCGCCGCCGCCTGCTTTTAAAGCACGAGCGGCGAAACAACTGAAATTTACCAGTTGCCTGAGGCCTTTGTGAAAGTATGCCTGTTAAAATGACAGCGCCCGTTATGTGCTGCAGTTAACAGGAATACTTTCACAAATGCCCTCAATCAGCCCGCAGCCTCTCAGGTGTGCTTTACACATCGTGCTTATGGACTTGCTTCATTTCGTTTCTAAATAGAGCGTGGCTGGGTGCTGATTGTGGCCCATTGTGAAAGCATTCCTGTTAATTGCAGCACTGTCATGTGCTGCAATTAACATAAATATTTTCACAATAGGCCACAATCAGCACCCAGCAGCGCTCTATTTAGAAACTAAATGAAGCAAGTCCAAAAGCACGATGTGTAAAGCACACCTCGTGCTTTTGGACTTGATGCGTGTCTTTTGAAAAGCGCGTACTATAAGGCAGCAATGGTTTTACATATTTGGTGCGCTTTTAAGTTAGTGGCTGATCTTGAGCACTATATTGGGGGTACCTTGTTGGGGCCGGGCCTGCTACTGGCGCCAAATTGTGTGCTTTTAACACGGTGATTGATCTGAGTGTTAGATTGGTGATTTGTTTAAGGCACTGGCTGCTGTTGGCGCGGTGTGCTCACTGTTAAAACTCAGTTATTCTAGGCGCTAAACTACTATTGCCAGCAGACTCAATGCTCAAGGAACACGAAATACACGCGCTTTTCATTAGATCCCTAATAATACTTAGGGAGGATTCTGCCCTGTTTATCTTCAATATCCGTCCCTTCCACCTTCACTCACCGGCAGTACAGACAGGCCTCGTGAGACAGCATGTCTCTGAGGATGTAGAAACTGATGAAAGAGGAGACTAGAAAAGCAGAAAGTACAGTATTTCAGTGCTAGGGTTGCAAGTGGATAGGAATTCAGTTTAATGCCGAACTTTGTATGGTGGACTGCAAATATGTGCCATAAAAATATAATCAATATATTATAGGGTTATTATACCTAGCTTCACTTATAGGTACCATACTAACATAGCTTCAAGGTCGAATTGGTTTGGAGTCAAGAATAGCTTTCAGTGGTTCGGCAGTTCATGCTGTGGCTGATATCTTTGTGGTGAATATTTAGACACACCAGGTTAGTGTGATAGAGCGCGCAGGTTGGCCGACCCTTAGATTTACCAGATTTCACGCACTTGGGCCCATGACGTGATTATGACAATATTTTTGTGAGTCGGGCGAGTTTACACACCACCATCAGTAATTTGTATGTGTTTTCTTTGACACTACTACTTATGTACCTGACTTGCCACAGGCACATATTCTCCTGATGAATCAGGAGCTAGCAGTGGATAAGAGATAAGATAATCCTAAATACTTTATTCATTCCACAATACTTTGATAATTTTATAATGACCACAGACACCTGAAGGGTTTTAAGGATTTTTATATAGTAAGTAAATTCAAAGTGACAAGAGTATAAGGCTAATGCAAATCAAAACGTCAATAATCAGGATTGCCACAATGATATAGCTATGGATGAGGGCAAACACCATTAAGTGCGAGTGGAAATTCTACTGGGAAAGGGTAACAGGGAACATGCTATTCAGTTAAGGCTTATACTAAGGTAGGTGAGTTTCAAACACATTAGTCAGTGGATTGCTAGAGTCCTACAAATGATCCAAACTAATCTTAGTCTAACTGTAACTTCAAACTTAGATTTAAAACACCAAGAAAATCTGATCATACTAATTAAGTGAAACAATTTCAAATATATCCTACAGGACGGGGGAAAAATGGAACACAACTAATAAACATTTTGCATATACGACATATGGAGATGACAGAGAGAATATCATGGGCATAGAGGCTTTATTAATGAGTAGGAGGAAGGAGGATAGAAAGACAGACACCCACAGGTTACATTTACCTAGGACAGGAATGAGGACTAACCCTGGCCACGGGTCAGCTTGGGAAAGACGAGGACAAGGACCCGCAAGGATTTAGGATGCCAGTAGGTGAGCAGGTACAGCTCACGGACAATCAGGACAGGATACCCCTCAGGATTTGGGTCAGGACTGGGCTCACCAAAGGGCACGACCAACACCTGCAGCTTCGGATGCAACTCCTGCGCTACTCCCTCTCTGCACGGAATCCGCCAGTAACCCCGATTGGGTTCTCGAATCTCCCAGCAAAATGCTTCGCCAGCACTTAAGACTATTTCCACCCCTTGGAGTTTGTGGAAAATTCGGACAGAGTGCTCCGCAGCTCTCTGTATCAATTACCTATAGAGTTCATAGGGTCGGTGACAGGTCAGCTACTCGGACAAGTCGGACAATTTCTCTAGCTAAAACTAGGCTAGTTATACCCTTTTCTGGTCCCTAGACCACCCACAAATGTTGCAAGTGACAGGGTCCCCAATTTATGATTGGTCAGGAGAGGTGGTTAGGTCATTGTCACCACCTAAAATTCTGGGTTCCCATATTTAATATTCATATTTCGTACCCACCCCTTACATTCCAGTTCCCAGGGCATAGACAGCAAGGAATACAATGGGTCACACAGTAAAGTATCAATTTTGTTTCTAGTTCAGGTGCAGCTCGGCTCCTCTCGCTGGGTCACAGTTCAGGTTCTCATGAGTATCCCAGCTTCGGCAGCCAGCTGGCGGGGTTTTGCTTCTGTGCGGTTTGAATTGTCCCTCATCACATGACAGGGGGACAAGAGGTTTCAAAGATGGAGCGGCTCCCCACTCCCAGGCCCACAGATACGCGGTACATGAAAAGTAAGCGAAAACAAATTAGAAACACAGAAAAAATGAATACACTGTACACCATGATAAGCTACACTACACCCCTTACTTTATAATAACTATAGCGGTTAGGAGTTATGCAGAAATAGACAGATGTGCAAAGCGGCACTGGCAAGCAGAGAGCGTGTTTAAAGACAAAGCGGCCATTTTAGCAATAATGCGCATGAGCGAAATAATCCCTTCAGAACTGCGAGTGCGTCACATCACATGGGTATGACCGACACATTCGCAGACTGGATTTCTGCGAAGCAGCGATGCTGTAGTATGCAAGCCTCATTAGGATTAATAGACACATAGGCAAGCATCTCTGGGACACCCGCTTGTACTGAAAAGTGCGATATTAATGACAAACGGGATTGGTTTATACTATTACAGGTTAACGAGGTTAATGAATGTGAGCAAGCCGCCTTTTGTGCGAATCCTTGTTTCCAGGAAATTTGGTGGTGCACGAAAGAGATAGAATTGCTGTGTCGTCAGCTAACTGGTGACTGTCTCTTGGAAATCTTAAAGGCATTAGGGCCAGTGGCCCACTATCCGCTGTACATGAATCATTACCAACATCCTCAGTCACATGGTGCACAGGTCTTACGCATATCAAACCAAAGTCAGACTCTACAGTCTGGTTCATAGTGCCACATCTTGTTTATACGAAAGAGTGACCTCCTGCATGGCTAGACAGCATAACAGCGCCACTGGAAAAGGTTGGTTATTATGCCAACGTTGGACCTGGGGAAGAAGGGTCGAGTCTCTGCCTCCATTCAACGTCTTGTGATTCTGGGTAAATCCCTTAATCTCCTCATGCCTACCAAAAAGGAAGGTCTTTTGTCACGTATCTGGTGCTCATGCAAGGCGCTCCAATACCATTGGGTCACGCTACAAAAAATTAATAGAGTAGGTTAAAAATGCCCTTGTGCTTTGCGTGCAGGGGACTCTTCTCCCCTTAGTTTAACACGGCTTTTGATACACTTGTATGCGACCCGTCCTTACTAAGGTTTAGTCTCTTGTTCAGCCAATAAGATAGGTTGGCTGTAGCTAGCCAGTTCCAGGGGGAAAGTCGGGAACACGCGGTAGAGGGCGCCTAACCATTCTTTTTGAAGGGTGGACCCTGTCCATGCGGCCAAGAGAAGGGGTCCCCACATGTTTGGGCCAACATATTTGTCCTGGTATAAGTATTGGACACTGGGACAATTTCAGCTGCACCAGCACTTTTCTGGCCTAGTTCCGAGCAGCAATGCCGGCCAGGGAAGAATCTGAGAGGATGCCAGCTGCGCACATTACATAAGCCGAAATTAAGGGGCTATCAGGCCCCCATGCAAGCAGCGGCTCAGATAGCTAGGTTCTTGATAATCTCTTCGGAGTCTGGCCCTATTACAGTGGTAGGGACCTTGCTCCGCGAGCGCACTCAGAAGTCCGGAACATAAGTGCTTAGGGCTTGCAACCACAAGAGCGGAAGCATTTTCACTATTATATACAACTTGATGCAAAAAACAACCGTTCGACAAAGCCAATAGTCTTGGCTTCTTGTAGGTGTAATGTTATATATCTGGATGCAATGACAGAAGCAGCAACATATCAGTAGGGTGGCACACTATGCGATGCACATATTTTTAGCTTAATTGCTTTTAAGCCACACCCTTAATTGCATCGGTTATGCCCCTTTGAAAGATCCTGAGTATTTTCATCCCACTCAAAACCCTGGTCAACATGCACCGTCAGGTTCTTGGCGCACATAGCCTTGGCTGCAGCGCACAGAGACCTTACTCTGCCGCACACAGAGGAAAATAATTAGAGGGAACATTGCTCATAACTGGTGGAAAAAGATTTGAACACATCACACCTACCTTCAAATCTCTCAACTGGCTCCCCATGGAAGGCAGATGTATTTCTGTGTCACTGGCCTTCTGGTCTATAGACCCCCCGGCGCTGAAGTTCCCTTCATTAACTCTCTCCTACAGTATCTCAATGCCAATGTTATTAACTCTGCCAACTTCACGATTATTGGCGACCTTAATCTACATCTCGACAAGAATACCGAGTCTAAAGCGGCAACTTTTTTAGCGGATCTTGCGGCTTTTGAACTCGAGCAACTTGTCTATGGCCCCACCCATAGAGCAGGACACCTCCTTGACCCCATTTTCACCAACATCACGGGCGGGTCCTCGGGCATACCTATTCCCATGACCTGGACTGACCACTATTTAGTGATGTTAACCATCCCCTGCAAGTTAAGTGCTGTTGTAGCATCCACTTCCTCAGTTCAGAAACGGCCGTGGAGAAAACTCCATCTTGATGAACTCCATGACATTCTGGCATTACATCCCTTACTCCTGAGTGAAGACCTGGATGCAGGATACGACCAATTCTGCCTCTGGATTACCCAGGCTCTCGACACGCTTATCCCTGCCAGATGGACCAAGGCCCGCACCCACAAGGCGAGCCTTTGGTACAACTCAGACCTTGCCATCTTGAAAAAGGAATGTAAGAAGGCAGAGAGACGTTGGAGGAAAAGTTACGACACCAGTCTTAAACAAGAATACGTCCTGCTCCAAAAATCCTACCATCGGAAAGTCTGCAGAGTGAGAGCGGCATACTATGCCAGTGAAATTAACAACAGCCCTAATACCTCAAAATCGGTTTTTAAAATTCTAAAAGATCTCACGGCAAAAAAAACTGTCAATGCCATCACTACCTCGCCCGACCTCTGTAATAAAATGGCTAATTTCTTCACAGACAAAATCAAGAAGATATACGACACTTTCCCCAAAGACCCACAGTTACCGGTTACCTTTGATCCTACCAGACCCTCCCTCACGTGCTTTCCCACACTTGACTGTGATACCTTCTCTAAAATCTGTAGAAAGATTAAATCCGGGTCTCCGGCAGATCCCTTGAAACCTGACCTTTTTGGTGACGCTCATGCACTCATCTCAGACCATGTTCGTGACATCATCAATCGGTCACTCTCCACTGCCAGTGTCCCAATCAAATGGAAACAGGCATGGGTATCCCCCATTCTAAAAAAACCCACTTTGGATCCCTCACTCCCAGAGAACTTTAGGCCGATCTCCCTGCTCCCTTGGCCTGCTAAAGTGGCCGAGGCACATGTCAATAACATCTTGTCCAACTTCCTCCTGTCCAATAACATTCTGGACGACTCCCAACACGGGTTTAGAGCTGGTCATAGCACTGAGACAGCCTTGCTCAGTGTCTCTGAGGACCTCCGTTCCATTCTTGACGCCGGCGGTACTGCAGCACTGGTCCTATTGGACCTCAGTGCTGCCTTTGATACGGTGTCACATGAGGTCCTCTTGATGAGACTGGAGGAAATCGGAGTCACAGGGGCTGCCCTGGGGTGGTTTAGAGACTTCCTGTCTAACAGGTCTTTCAGAGTCTCCACCCCCCCCTACATCTCGAAGGAGCATAGCATTGGACAGGGAGTGCCGCAGGGCTCGTCCCTTAGCCCTACCCTGTTCAATGTCTATGTCCGCCCCTTAGCGGAGGTAGCCAGAAAGAATGGAATGGCCTTGGTATCATATGCAGATGATACCCAGTTGGTGGTGGCTTTGAATAACAACAATGGTCTGGAAGCCAGTCATTTCAAACAGACACTCATCGACATCACAAATTGGATGACGGCGAACTTTCTCCAACTAAACGCCGGTAAAACCGAGATTCTCCTCTTGGGAAAGAACACCGCTTCCTGGGGAGACAACTGGTGGCCTGACATTCTGGGCTCTCCCCCCAAGCCGAAAGACTGTGTTAAAAATCTAGGTGTCTGGATTGACTCGGCTCTAAAATACACCACCCACACTAAGAAAGTAGCCGCCACGTGCTTCGGCATCTTACGCAACATCAGGCCCATCCTGAAGTTCTTTGACTGCCACACCCGCCAGCTCATCGTCCAGGCGACGATCCTTTCTAGACTGGACTATGCCAGCTCTCTCCTTTTAGGAGCAAACCTGGCCGAAACCACCAGACTGCAGAGAGTCCAGAATGCGGCTGCCAGGGCCCTGGTCGGCCTACCTCGCCACTCTTCTGTTTCAGGAACTTTAAGGAAACTGCATTGGCTCCCGGTGGGAAGAAGGATCCAGTTTAAGGCTCTATGTTTAGCCTTCAAGATCCTTAAAACCGCCTCTCCCCCACTGTTGAGCCCCCTCCTGTCTGAGTATACACCCACCAGATCTCTCCGTTCAGAGGGACAACATCTAGTGACCATCCCACGCACCAGACTTGCCAGAGTTGGAGGACGCTCTTTCAGCCTTCTTGCCGCCAAGCTATGGAACAGCCTGCCTGTAACCATACGGGGGATGCATGATCTTCTAGCCTTTAGGAAAGCCATCAAAACCCATCTTTTTCAATAACTCTGTTTTTTGTACATCTTCATTCTTCCCTTTGGTCAGTTCACAGCGCCGGGACGCCCCTTGGCTGGGGCAGCCGTGCGCTATATAAATTCACATAACATAACATAACATTTACAAACTGGCCTGCATCACTCACAAGGCCCTTCACACCCAATCCCCCAATTACCTGAACAACAAACAAGGCAGGAAAATCAAGAACTCTGAGAAGCACCAACTCACTTCTTCTCATCCCCCCGAAACTGAAAAGAAAAATAACCCAGTGCCGATCCTTCTCTGGCAATGTTCCCAGGATATGGAACACACTCCCTAAAGACTTCAGATGCAACCCCTCCTTCCCTGGCTTCAAAAAGGACCTGAAACTACTGCTCCTCAACCAATACTTCCCTGACCAAGTCAACCATCCCAGGCATCAATAGGCTAACGATCTCCCCTCTCACTCTGACTTTTTCTAGGACGGGGGTCATCTGACTGTTTCAACCACCTGTGTTCTTCACTCCCCCAATGTATATTTAAGTGTGATGTATTTGCTTATATATTGTATGATTCCTCATGTTCTACGATGTAGTGCAACTTCTTCTTTTCTTGTGTATGTAAAGCGCTCTACCCCTGGGTCTAGCTAGCGCTATATAAAACTTTATAAATAAATACTTCACACACTTTTAAAAGTGCATTTGTGAATGGCACCATCCTGTTACTGCTTTTCAGTGAAACTACACTGCAGGGTCTTTCTCTATGGCACCTATATTATGCCACAGTGTAGGGCTCCATGTCACTGAGACACTGCATATGTGCCAAGATTCCCAGGTCCATGTGTGATGTGATGCTCGAGTGCAAGTTTTGCTTTGAGTTCTGGAACTTATAGTTTTGTTTATTGCATTATAGAACCAGGATTACAAGTCCCACAATTCAACACAAAAACACATGGACCTGGGAAACTTATCACCTATGGACACAGTTTCCCATCACTGGCTTTCTTTTACCAAGTCGGACCATTCCAAGAGTTGTTATCTGGCTAGACCATTGAACCTATAGGGGGAGAACACACCTTCAAATGATGATTGCTTAAACGAAAGCCCACGACCGGATACATGTTCCCTGGAACTTGGAGCCAAATGGAATTATCTTCCGAGCATACCTAGCGAGTCACGTGACATAGAGATGTGACGTGAGAAGTCCTGATTCTACGCCCGATGCCACCCTGACAGAAGGCAGCGCCCTAGCAGACGGTAGCACAGGCGTGCACCGCCTGCTTCTGTCTGCCTCAGAAGGTGAGCAGCCGTCTTTTGTACAGGGCCCATTTTCAAGACGTGTGGTTACGGTGAGTAAATATTAACTCTTTGCACAAGCTTCGTAAATATTGGCACAGGAGATTAGAATATTATCAAGGGCTGCTTCCTGAACGGCGGCCAAAGCTAACTTCAGAATCTATTACCGACAACTCGAGCCCTCTGAAATGCCGGTGGGGCTGGGAAAGAGTCAATCATACAGCACACGGCATTAATCACGCGATGAACGATTACGGACGGGTCCACTGGGACCTTCAGTCATTCATTGACCACCTAAAGTTTTGATGGTTACTTTGGTGCTAGGTTTTACAAAGTGAATGTCAAAAATGCTACTTGCGCACAAGAATGCATAGCTAATCAAGAGTGGGGTAGCAAGGTCAGGTGGTATCCAGTGCGGAAAATTTCTTGTCAACCCCGGCTTGACGAAATGGCAAAACTATGTGTTTAAAACATATTGTTGCCATTTTGTCACCCCCCTCAGTGATGACACCTGGGGCGGCCCACACCCACCTCCATCCTTCCTACGCCACAGCTAATCAATAGCTGTATTTGCGCTCGATAAAGCAATTCTAGGCCAAATACTTTTACGAAAGCAATGGTAACGGATCAACATTTTCATTCATTCAAGAGATTTGTGCTCAGAGTTAAATTTGGGGAGAATTTAAGTAAATCAGGAATACTCTGTTAAGTTTGGATACAATTGGGTTGCAGAAGTACACAGAGTTGCTTTCACTCAACATAAACTATTTCTTAAAACAGGAGCTAACCAAAGGTGAACAAGGGCCAGAAATGACAGCTTAGGGCTAACATTTTGGATGTAACATTAATCATTGTGGCCTGTAGCTTAGGGTATGCCACGCTCGTATTTATTTTCTTCTTTTAGTTCATTCAACTTCCTACCAAATACCCGTTTTAAAACGTGTTTTGCACCTAAGGAGTTTTCCTAATGCAGAGGTATTACAATTTTTTTTTTCTTTTTTTTTTCTTTATTTCAGTAATTTTTTATTGAAAATTATATTTACATGGTGCGTAACATATACATGGGAGGGTAATTCACAAAGGAAAGAGAAGAAAACACCCGGGGGGGGGGGAGGGGGGGGACGGGGGACACAGTTCCATCATTTCGGCAATTAGTGCTTCTGACTGTGGCTGTGTAGATCTGCCAGTGTGTTCCGTTAGTTCGAACCTCCGTATATGTCGATAGTCTTTAGTTTCCCCCTCCGTCCCCCCCTGGTTCCTTTCCTATAGTCTCTCGCACGTTTGTTGATTACCCACTCCCCTGGTCTCAGTGGCTGAGAAAAGAAAAAAGAGAGAGTGGAGAAGCATAGGGTAGGAGGAATAGTTTCTGGTGCGAGGCGTGGGCAGTGTCTTGCTGATATTCTATGACTTAGTTGAGGCTCGTGTGTTTGCTTTTTTGTTCTGAGCCCCCTAAACGAAAAGACTGCAGCCACCCCTATAAACTTTAAGGCAAGGCTTGGGTGAGAGGGTGTGGCAGGGCTGAGTACAGGAGACTGGGCTTATGAGATAATTTCGTGGGTACTTTTCTGTGACTTGAAATGTGCACAAAAGTTGAGAATCATAAATGAGCAAATACATAAAAAATTGATTAAAAAAACCCCACCCCACATAATTGGGGTGTTTTAAGCCCCCAGAGGCGGTGGCTCCATCGTTGGAGCGGAGGAGCATCGCCCCAATTAAGTCACCCTCCCAAAGATGAAAAATAAAACGGTAATACATTACCATTTTATTTTTCATCTGAGCTTCCCGAACCGAGCGTCAGAACTGCTGCAGGACCACTGCTGAATGACAGCAGCAGGGAGAAGGGTGGGCTGTGTTTGCACTTTTCAAAGTGAGCATGTCCCTTTGGATGGCTGTCTTGCAAAGGCCAGCCAGACATTGTCACTTTGAAACCTCTAACCCAGAGTAAGTGTAGGGCTTAAGTGTCCTTGGGAGCGGTGAGTAAGGCCGCTCCCTTTAATCAGGACGCTGCTCTCACAGCCTAAGAGCAGCGCCAGAATTGGTGTCTGCACTGCAGCATCCGGTTGAGAAGAGGTCTGGAACAAAGAATGTTGGAGGACATCGGTTCAGGTGTTTATTTTTTTAAATCAAAATATTTTCACCCGAGCACCTGCCCCCACCCCTTAGAGGCATACCTGCCAACTCACACAGAGCCACCATGTGACAGTGGCTTAGCAAGGGGGGGGGCCCGGTCTGTCCTGGGGCGAAATTAGTTTTGAGGGGGCTGAGAATTCACAAAATGGAGAGAGGGCAATGTGCCCCTCCCTCCCCAAGCCTCAAAAGGGCCTGGAGAGCCCACCCCTGGAACTGATTCCTTTAAATAAGGGGGGCAGTGCAGCCCCCTCTTTGAGCCATTAACGGCCCCAGCTCACAGGCTATGTCCTGGGGGAGCCCCGGATATAGAGGGTTTCCTGGCCGCAGTGGCGCGGGGAGGCAAACCTGTGTTTGCTCTCACTTGGCAGGAGCATTTTCAAATCTCCCACCAAGCGGGAACAAACACCAAGGGCCTCATTTATGAGAAGTGACGCATCGCTGCGTGAAAGCAGCAATGCGTCACTTCTCAGTGCGCCCTCCTTTCGACATGATTGATGCGTCATATTTACTGTATGACGCATTATGTCGCAAGGAGTTACAAATATGTCAGTATTTCTGACGTATCTGTATGGCGCAAAAGTGACGCATTGCTGGAGTGTATCACAAAAGTGACGCAACTCCAGCAATGCGTCCTTTCACATGGGGCAAGCCCCATGTGAAAGGGCCTGCGTCAGTCTTACGCCTGCTGTGAGGCAGGCGCAAGATTTTGACGCAACAGCGTCCTAGAAGTGACGCAGTGAAATCTCATAGATTTCACTGCGTCACTTCTACGAGGCTTTTTACGGGGAAACACCCCCACTGCATACATTATAACTGACGCAGGTATAATGTAGCTCAGGGGTTTACAAAGTGACGCATCTGCTTAGATGCGTCACTTTGTAAATAATGCGCAACAGGAGGCATGTTTTACACCGCCGATACGTGACAAACAGTGACGCATCGGAAGCGCAAAACTGATACAAGGCCTCATAAATGAGGCTCCAAGTCTGCTCCCAGCGGTCGAGGGCTTCAAAAAAGCTCCCGTCCACTGGGAGCGTACCTTAGATCTGTTTCCCTGCCCACAGTGATGTTGTCAGTGAAACAGATCTAAAAACTGCTCCTGTCCAGGAAGCAGCATTAGCAGCTGCTCCCTGTGGGCGGAAGCAATGCCAGCTCCTGCTAGTTGCAGTCAGCTGACTGGGGCCGCAGGGTTCTCCCGAGGCCACCAACAACAGTAGGGTGGGTGCTCTGGGCGGGCACTAAGACACCTCCCTTTAACATTGCAGGGCCCCAGGGCTGAAATCGGCCCAGGGAGGGGACCACATGCCACTTGCCCCCACCTCCACTTGCCATGTGTCCCCACCCCCTGGAGAATGTTGCCAGACCTGGGCGTGGAGAAGCGTGGCTCAGTGGTTAGAGTGGCAGACCCAGAAGCTGAGATCGGCCGTGGACCAGGGTTCGATTCCCCGCCTCGGCGGGTCTCGGGCTCAAAAATTCCACGGAGTCGACAATTCTCGCTCTGGTGCCTTCTCGACTCACGGGGTCACACTCTGCGACTCTGGGCAATAGCTTGCTTAATCTCCACAACGGCCCCTCGCGGCGGGATGCCTGGCTTTCACCTTGTGGATACCCTGCCGGGGTTATCTCACAGGGGAATACCAGGACGGGTTCCCTAAGCAAGCGCCTTGAGGCCCCTGGGTTAAAGCGCGCTATATAAATCGAAACACATTTACATTTACATTTACATTTACATAGAGTCCTCAGAGCCGAAATTGACCCGGGGAGGAGATCCACTTGCCCTCCCTCCGTGCAGAATGTCACCACGCCCCAGGGGGTGGAGTCCCCAGGGTCAAAATTGGCCAGAGGAGTCGCCACAACCCCCTAATAATGACACCAGGCCCCCAATAAGGGGCCTGGCGTACACCCTCCCTTGAAAGTTATGCCGGGTACCAGGACATGAGGTCCCGGGGTCCGAAATCAGGCTGGGGAGAGGGGTTGGGCGCCCTCCTCCCCCTCAAAATGGCACTGGGCCCCGAGGATGGAATCTCAGGGTCCAAAATCGGCCAGGGGAGTAGGGCTGCATGCACCCCTCTCCCTAATAATGATGCTGGGGCCCGGGGATGGGGTTCCCGGTGCCAAAGTCACCCAGATGCCCCCTCCCCATAAAAATGACGCCAGGGTACAGGTGTTGAGCTCTTTGGAGGGGGCCACATGACCACTTTACCCTACCACTTTACCTGTAAGGCTAAGGCCTGGGGCCAAAAATGGCCTTAGAGAGACGCCATGTGCACCCTCTTTCCTTTCTTTAAAAGTGTGTCCCTGGAGGCAGGGCCAACATCATCCCAGAGAGGAAGCCACGTGCCCCATCCCTGTAAAATTTGTGCCAGGCTCTGGGGGATTGGTCCCCAGGGCCAAAATCTGCCTGGGAGGGGTGTTTGTTGCATCACTACCCATAAAATGTACGCTGTGTGCCGGGCAATGGGGCCCCCGGGGCCAAACTCAGCCCGGGGATGGAAGCGGCGGGTCCCGCTCCCACCGCAAATTTCACCGGGCCCCAGGGAATGGGGTCCTTGGGGCTGAAATGAGCCCGGGGAGGTGAGCCACGTGCCCCCTCCCCCTAAAATGTATGTCAGTCCTTGGGGGATGGGGTCCTCTGGGTCATAATCAGCCCAGGGAGGGGGCCTTGTTCCCCCTCCCCTAATAATGACTCCGGGCCCTGGGGGTTGGGTTCTCTGGGCCCAAAATGGTTCGGGAAGAAGGGCCCTGGTCACCCCTCCACTTTATTTAAAAGTGTGGCTCTGGGGGAAGGGGTCTCCAGGGCCGATACTGGCACAGGGACGAGGCACTCCTTCCCTTTAAAATATACATGGCCCTGGGGCAGAGGTCTTCAAACTTATGGAGGTTGAGCCATCCCAGCTGAATTGTTTTCGATGTCTGCCCACCCCCCCCCCCACCACCTGACAAATTTCTGGAATCTGGTACACTAAATAATCTATCGCCACCCGCATATCCCAGGCCATATCCAGCAGATAATGTTCAACACAATAAGAGTGTTTAGTAAACTGCAGGTTTGTTAGTGGGTGTGGTTAAATGGCACAGGCTTATTACACAGCTCAAAACACAGTTTTCCAAGATAAAATGTGCACACATTATTTGTACTAGGATGTTTTGTTTTATACGTGACATAGATTAAAAATAAGACCACCAACATTAATGTGTCCTGAAGGAAGATTGCAGTAACTGAAAGCAAGACATAAACCAACTGTGTCACTTTTACTCTCCTCCCCTTTTCTCCCAGTGTTTCTCAGGTGCAGGCCTTGGATGCTGGTAATTACACCTGCATTGCCTCTAGCCAGGTGGGCGTAGCCTAGAGGACATTCATCCTTCTGGTCCAGAGTAGGTGTTGGTCGCACTTTATTCGGTGCCATACTTAAGTATGAAAGTCGTACAAGTAGAATAAATAGAAAGGTTATAGAAACCTAAGCCAGAAGCAGTGGAAAGGATGGGGTTCTCTGTGATTTTCCAATTATTCCTGTAGAGCAGGCAACCAATTTAATGTTCGGATAAATTATGAAATCCCAGGGTTTCGGGTGGCGCAGGTGTAGCACAGTGGACGCCTCGGCTGATGTTATCTACCTATTTAAGTATTGTATTTCAGTGATGGTGCTGTGTCACCTTTTGGCACTTTGAAGCACTTCAAGACAATGCGAGAAACAAAAATGTGCAAACTGAGATGGAACTAGGTAAATGTAGACATTCATAGCAGGCAAACCGTAGATGACGTGTTGACGGGGGAAGCAGAGGACATGCATTGCAGTATAATCAGTGGAACTCCAGGGTGTGGTTTATGTACAGTGCCCTGCTGAGATTGAAGTCATTAAATCTGAGGTCCAAGCTCTCAGCGCAGAATTTGTAATTCTAAATTTGGCACAAACACTGTTTTCTGCAGATTTTAAAGTTACCATAGCCCTGGAATGAGGCAATAAGCAGGGGCATTGATACCACAGGAGATGCCTGTATAATTTTAAGACTGTGACTCCTTTCTGGGAAGAGCTAACCGTCCCAGGACAGGGTTAATTCCTAGAGCTGAAATATTTGTTGCTTCAACAATAAAGGCACCTCTGTGTCCACTAATAAACAGATCAGGAGCAAGTTCGCTCTTAGGGGCAATTAGGCAGTGCTGCCCAAGGATGGCGTTATTGAGCTATGCTGACTGGTGATTTACTTCTTTTCCCAGCAGCTGCTTCAAGATTATCGCTGAGTTGGCCAGAAGTCTCATATTAATTTCTGGCATTCAGAGGGAGGAAAGCGGCATGGGCTGTTACACTCCATGCCTGTAGATAGTGCCCCTCTTTGATCTCTCCACCCACCAAAATGTGAGTGCTGCCCTCAGGAATTGTTTGTTGTGCCAGATAACTACCTCTTTAGTGAGTTGGTTGGTCAGATGTTTTTGCTTTGTTAGAGGTGAATGAGCAGTAGCCTACCCTTTGTCGTTTCTCTTTCTTTCAGCATGGCACTCTATCTCTTCATCTTTTTACCATTGCAATTCATGAGTTTTTCAATAATACAAACTGTAATTTTCCCCAGGTGTGGACCGTGGGAATAGCCATCTCTCTCCTTTATTGGGCAGGGGCTATCAGCAATGACCCTTATGGTCCACTGGAGAGTGAAGGGTAGGTTTGAGATGGCTGATCATGATCATTCTCCAAAACAGATGCAGCAGGCAGTTACCTTGAGTACAAAAGATTATTTATGACGCAGCTGCAGTCTTCCACGTTATTAAGCAGTTTTGGCCTACATCATTGCATTTTATGGAATGTTCTGGGAAAGATCAATGCTAATCTTTAATTTGAATTGCTGATATCTATAAGAACATTTTGATTCACTGTTGGGTAATTATGGTCCTATGAATATCCATTACTGAGATTTGTCTGACCATTCTTTGGGCAAGTAGAGGGGACAAAGCCATGCCAAGTTAACTGACTAGTAAAAAAGTAGCTCATGCCTTTATTCAAAATGAACGTCATATTTAAAACAAGACTTCCAATGGACTGCCATGCTTCTTTGTAACGGTTAAAGTGGAATAGTAAATTCAAAGTGTGTCAACAGGGAGAGGGGCACAAAGATCACTCCCTTAGAAAAAATTGAAATAAAGGAAATGGGCCACCGTTGCATGGCTATGATCCAACCCACGTACCGGTGGAACATTTAAATAATCTTGTTATATGTTGGTAAACTAAGAATTACTTCAGCATCTGTCACCTAGAAGACTTAAACATAGGTAAACAATCAACAGACATCAGCTATTCTCACTTCCTCAGAATAGACATCTGAGCGGGTGATAAATCATGGCTCTTGGCTGTGATAAAGTAACATTCGGTGGTCAATTCAAGACCTTGCAGCCGAACTTCATGACATGAGTTTAAGACTGCAATGTAGAGTTTCCATAGAATAAGAATCTAACCAGGCATGGAAAATCTACATAGTCAATGTATTATTATTCAATTAAAATCGAACTCAATTTTGACCATATAGCTGAATAATTCATCACAAATTGTACAAAACAAGAAATGTATATGCTGATGTTGCTAAACACTTACTAGAGAAAGAATCTGAAGAAGCCCAATGAGCTTCAATGCACACTTCACACAATCTGGACTTTTATTTAGTGTCTCATACTAGTGTTTTTAAGCACCAATCACATTTCCAGAAAAGGGACTTGTGGCACAGGGGTATAAAGTAATTTGATCAGGATCACACATTTATCTAATTGCAGTATTATTTTTATTAGACCACTACTCGTCCATACATACACGTTAATATATGTTGTGGTCAACTTCCGACCATATCTGGTGAAATTCCAATAGCACACAAAAAAGATGGCCTGCCTTCTGCAGTCTCTGGTGTTTATTCCTCAGACTGATATAACAAGAGTAATACCTGCTGATGAAAAGTGAGGAGCTGCTAGCCTGGTTTGTTTTACTTTACAACCCCTGCTGATGGCAGTGGAGTGTCTGATATAGAAAACAGGTTTGAAAATGTTGAGAACACATGCTCAGCACTACTGAGCTCGTTGCGATATAAAATGTGATGATGGGAGGCTATCAAATGTAATAGGCATCAGGGGAATTCAGTTAACCTATGAAGAGGGTTGAAAAGGAGGCCAACAAAGAGAGATCGCTAGAGAGAGTTCAATACGGATGTAACAATCCTGTTGTTAAGCACAGATATTCTGTCAAGCATAACCATACAAACATGGCTTCAGAAACAGGATGCAAACTTAGGGATTTCTTGGTTTGAAACGCGCACTGAATTCTTTTTGGGTGATTTCTTGCTAGAGCACATGGTCCTGATTAGATGTACACATTGTCACTAAATGAACAATTGCATAACTATTTCTACCAAGTGAGATTACACAATTTACATTTTGTTAAGCTAGCGAGGTTACGTCAACAATAAATAATTCATTAGCATAATGCATTTCGACTTGCGTCTTCCTCAGATGCTGCTGATAACACGCTGTTACCTGCTCCCTCCTTTAAATATCCTCTGGCACTCCCATTGGCGGGAGAAAAGCTGACCCTGCTGCGGTTGAGGGACTGAAGTTTAATGGCCAATTTCATGTCCCATCATGCATTGTTCGAGTAAGTACTGCAGCCGGGATCAGGTAAACTGCTGTGAGTGCTGATTACTGCCTCGCAAAGGCGGGGCCATGTAGGGGTGGGTAAAAACAAACTGTACGTGTTGAAGGCTCCCTCATGTCCCCAACGTCCAGCCTCAGTAATAAGAACACACCGGGCCTGAGGAACGCGCACGCTGAAATCATGCTCACCTCGTATGTGTTCACGTTTGGGCAACTCACTAGAGTAAAACCGGCACTACAGCTACCAGCAGGCCGCAGTGCGGCCACGCCCACAAGGGTGGGACAGCTTTTCAAATTCACGTGGTGTAAGAACATGCCCATTTCGTGTCACAGAAGCCTAAAGCCTTTGATGAAGTGCGTTGAGCACGAAACGCGTCGGCTGGCTGGATACTTTTTTGCCTCCTGAACAGTCTCGTCTGCTGTTGCTTGAAATAAAGAACTCTGGCATACACCTACCTGGTCTGTGGGTTCCTTCCATGACGGGCAAACCTGTGTGAAGTTATATTAGCGGCCAGCCTGAGCCGCGGAAGGAGTTCCCTGGGGTTGTGAAAACAGCCCACCACTGGAGGAGTCGAATGGCGCCCCGGATATGGAGACCAGTGCCATTTATTTCTATGGTGAATTACAGCGGCATTCGAGGCGCCAGGAGGCGCAAACCCACTGGGGTAAGACTTTGACTGTGTTCACGTTTGGGCAACTCACTAGAGTAAAACCGGCACTACAGCTACCAGCAGGCCGCGGTGCGGCCACGCCCACAAGGGTGGGACAGCTTTTCAAATTCACGTGGTGTAAGAACATGCCCATTTCGTGTCACAGAAGCCTAAAGCCTTTGATGAAGTGCGTTGAGCACGAAACGCGTCGGCTGGCTGGATACTTTGTTTGCCTCCTGAACAGTCTCGTCTGCTGTTGCTTGAAATAAAGAACTCTGGCATACACCGACCTGGTCTGTGGGTTCCTTCCATGACGGGCAAACCTGTGTGAAGTTATATATATATATATATATATATATATATATATATATGTATATACACGAGCATATGTCCCAGGCGGGGGGAGCGTTCTCTAGCTGGCGCTAGCGGCGGGGATTGGAACAACCTCGCTATACTTTTTAGATCAAGTTCCGCATCAAAGAAGATGCAGCGCACCACTTCATAGTTGGTTATTGTGCTTTATTTTTCTGTAGGTTTATCCCACCTACGCGTTTCGGACTATACCAGTCCCTGATCACGGTATACAAACAGTAGTCCTTTGTTTGTTTTGCATATTTATACTAGAAAACCCACATGGCGAGTTACGATGCATTGTGGGAATCGTAGGCAATTGCAGTTTTAAGTTATTTTTCAACAATTATCATCATGCCTTGAGTCAGCAAGTTTTATCTTTGCATTACAATTAGGGTGTATTGGTGGCATTTCACCAATAGTAAGCTGTTTCCACATGAAGTATGTAAAAATCAGTTTTGAGCGATGGACAGTATTACATTCTTGCATGATGTTCATTAGTTTAAATTTGTGGCTGAGTGCCTTAATTCAACTTGACCCAATGAGCAAATTTAGCTTGCAAACCCTTGGCATCTTGATAAATAAAATTTAAACCATTCTGCTTATGTTACACATTAACTTATGCTGTGCAAGAAAATACTTAGAATACTGGGTCTTATACTTGATTGGACAACCACTTGTCATGATTACATCAATAGATCATTTGTCCCTGATAGTCGCTTTTTTCCAGTCTGTTATTAGGTTCATTTGTGCATCTTTACAGATGCACGTACATCTCATCATCTCTTTGCCGCAACACAAACAACGCCCGTGAACAAGGAGCAAGTATGCTTCGAAACGCGTTGGGCTTTGGAAACAATACGGGACCTTGCTTGCTGACTGCCGTAATAAAAAAACAAAACAGAATCCTGCCTTCTCCTTTGTGCGCATTCTCAAGCAGTATATATATATATATATATATATATATATATATATATATATATATATATATATATATATATATATATATATATATATATATATATTCACTGAAAAAACCATAGGTTTCACACCAGTTATAGTTAGGGATTAGCATTTAAAAAACCTATTAAATTCACTGAAAAAACCATAGTGATCCTGCTCCTCCAGAAGTCCTGATGCAGGCAAGCATAGCCACCCTGCCTGTAATCCTGGATCTTCTAAACACATCCATATCCGCTTGCTCAGTCCCCACAGCTTGGAAGCAGGCCATGGTACGGGCGCTGTTGAAGAAACCCAGCCTAGACCCAGATGACCACTCCAGCTACCGCCCCATCTCACTTCTCCCTTGGACTAGCAAGGTGTTAGAGAAGTATATAAACGCGCAGCTGGTCCAGTTCCTGGAGGACCACTCTCTATTACACACATCCCAGACAGGCTTCAGACCGAAGCATGGCACGGAAACCGCCTTGTTAGCGGTCACCGAAGAAACTAGAAGGATACTGGACCAGGGAGGATCAGTGGCAGTGATCCTCCTTGATCTAAGTGCCGCCTTCGATACGGTCAGCTATACCACCTTGCTGGACCGTCTCTATAACATCGGAGTTTCAGGTGACGCTTTAAGGTGGTTTGACTCCTTTCTGTCTGGGAGGTCGTTTCAGATCTTCGACGGAAAGACAGTGTCCTTCAGCAAACCCCTGAGCTGTGGAGTACCACAGGGCTCTTCCCTGAGCCCTGTATTGTTCAACGTGTACATGAGGCCGCTGGCGGGTGTTGTCGAACCATATGGCATTAAAATCGTGTCATACGCCGACGACACCCAGCTTGTGGTCTCGCTGGCCACGGAGAACAACAGGCATTCCCCAGCCGACCTGCTAAAATGCCTAGAGGACGTTAAGGGATGGATGACCAACTCCTCCCTAAAACTAAACGGAGAAAAGACGGAGCTCATGCTCCTAGGCCCAACCTCCCCTGTGCCTTTCACTTCCTTGTGGCCCAGTGTACTGGGCCCCCCCCCCACCCCTAAGGAAAGTGTTAAAAGCCTGGGAGTGTGGCTGGACAACAAACTCTCCTTCTCCACCCAGGCCACAAAACTGTCCGCCACTTGCTTTGGCCTACTTAGAATCCTGAGGAAAGTTCTCCCGCTACTTCCCCTAGAGGCCAAAAAGGTGGCGGTACAAGGTCTCATCCAGTCTCGCCTGGACTCGAACAATGCCCTATATGTGGGGGCACCTGAGATGACCCTCAGAAAATTGCAGGTTGTTCAAAACTGTGCAGCACGCACCCTGCTGAAAATTCCGCGCACCCAGTCAGCCAGACCTGCTCTAAAAAGTCTCCACTGGTTGCCAGTGAGGCAGAGAGTGGCCTTCAAGGCGCTGTGCTTGGCGCACCGCGCCTTCTGGAAAACGGGCCCAGCCATTAACACCGACCTTGTCACCCCCTACCACCCTAACAGGAACCTTCGGTCGACGGAGTCGTTCCTCGCCGTTGTTCCCAGAGTGAAGCGAGCCAGGTCTGGGGGTAGGCTGTTCTCTTTGAACGCCGCCAGGCTCTGGAATGCTCTCCCCATCTCACTCCGGTCCAACCCAGACCTCCTCTCATTCCGTAAAAACCTAAAGACACTGCTGTTTGCCAAATCCTATGTACCTTAGCTCCTCTTCCCGGCACCTTCCTGCTTCAACCCAGCGCTTGGACGCCTACGGGCAGCAACCGCGCTTAACAAATATTCTTACAATACAATACAATAACAGTTATAGTTAGCTGGAAATTTTACTGACATAAAACCATTGAAATTCCACGTTATAGTTAGTTGGACTCACTATAACTTGCGCGCCTGCAATGCACTGCTGATGACGTCACATATTACATCACTCATGACATGGTCAGTGACATCACTCATGACATCACTGATGACACCATCCTTGTGACAGAGTGACAGACCTCCTTTCACTGTAAAGTAACCCTTGAAACACATATTCAAAAATAGTAACTAACATTTTCAAAAAAGTGGAGATATCCATACCAGTTACAACAACCAATTCAGTAATACCACCATCTAATACACATCCACTCATTCACCAACAGTTCTATATAGTCACTCATACATATATTCACTCATCATATGTAGTGAAACACCTATACATCCTGTTACACACCGACAGTCATCCAAAAGTTACTCACACACATATTCACACATGCAAATAAACTATTGAACATCCATTTATTTGCATATACAGCTATACACACACTACCACTTTACTTCTAAGGAAACTTACACATACTTACTCTCTTAAACAATCACTTATAGAAACACATACTCATTTAAACAGGAACTCTTACAATCTCTCACTCTCACATATACTCACTTATATATATCAATACTCACATATACTAGATTAAAACATATGTCGTTACTGATAAAGACAATAGTGAGACAGTCGTTTACTCACTAACACACACATATACACACTCATCCATCTATACAGTCCTGTACATATGCTGTGTTCAAAACACATACAAAGAGTGAGTCAGTCACCAACCCATGCAGCCACTTATACACAAAGTGAAACACTGATACCGACATACATACATTTCAATATTTAAAAGTTACTTGCTAATATATGTATTCACTAAGATACACTTAATAAGCCAGTTAACCAATCAATTTTTTTTAAAAAAAACATCCATTTAGACACTTACTTAAACATTTATTCTTACATCGACCTTTTTCATATACATATAGAAAACATATTTATTTTTCAGAAAGACACACATTCACTGGATGGTGTCATCAGTGATGTCATGAGTGATGTCACTGACCATGTCATGAGTGATGTACTATGTGACGTCATCAGCAGTGCATTGCAGGCGCGCAAGTTATAGTGAGTCCAACAAACTATAACGTGGAATTTCAATGGTTTTATGTCCGTAAAATATCCAGCTAACTATACCTGGTGTGAAACCTATGTTTTTTTCAGTGAATTTAATAGGTTTTTTAAATGCTAATCCCTAACTATAACTGGTGTGAAACCTATGGTTTTTCAGTGAATTTCATAGGTTTTTTTGATGCTAATCCCTAACTATAACTGGTGTGAAACCTATGGTTTTTTCAGTGAATATATATATATATATATATAACTGGTGTCAAACCTATGGTTTTTTCAATGAATTTCAAAGGTTTTTTCATAGCAAATTTCTATAGCTATGAAATGTAATATTTTTAAAAATGAATCCTATATTGTATATGTATGTTAAACAATTTTTTTAATGTATATTGTTTTTTTTGCCTCGGAGCGCCCCCTGTGCGCGCCCCGGTAAGCGCCCCGGAAAGCGTAGTATTTTGAAGCGCCCCGGTGCGCGAACCGGGAATCGTCTTGATAGCGCCAATATCGCGAACGAAAACATGATTGTGACGTATCGCGTAGCCGAGTCCGCGTGATACGCAGGGCGTAAGCGCACCCGGAAGCACTCGAGCAAATACGATCGCGCAACGTAAGCATCTGACGCGCTTACGTGACGCGCCCCGTGGCGCGTAGCGTAAGCGCGTCGGGTCATGTGACCTGAAAATAACACTTTTCATTGGTTTATAACAGTTTTGGTTTCATAATGATGAAGCCCCTGGTCACAACTTCATCATTATGAAACCAAAACTGTTATAAACCAATGAAAAGTGTTATTTTCAGGTCACATGACCCGACGCGCTTACGCTATATTTTTTTTAACCTAAATTACTCAAAAACCACTGGAGCACATATCTTGAGACATACCAAAGGCACATTGGGCTACCAGTCCCTACAATTTTGCCAAGTTTGGTGGAAATCCATTCAACCGTTCGGGCTAAAAGTGAGTTCGACCGCCCTATGGAAATTAACATGGGGAAAACACGTTTTGGGACCCCCCTTTTATCTCGGCCCCCGCTTGACGAATCCACCCCAAACTTTCAGGGAAGGACCGGAGCGGAGCGGGCCACGAACTTTGAGAAATTCGCGAAGATGCGTCCACCGGCGCCAAAGTTATTCCCAATAGAATGTTGCGAATTTCCTATGGAAAGTAGATCCTAAGTATAACTACCTACTGGCGACTGCCAGTAGGTAATATATATATATATATATATATATATATATATATATATATGAGGTACGTGGCGCTCCTTAGACAACACACAGCCAATTAGCCGATCAGTGGACACAGGAACCAGCAAGACCCGTAGTTTGGTGCAAATCTTTTTTTATTTTAGTATATAGCCCAGCACCAGTCCGCCATGACGCGTTTCGGCTAGAGATAGCCTTGATCACATGACACATATATATGTACGAGACATTCCGTTTTTCCAACGAAAGATGGACGGCACTCAGAGTCTATTGTCCAGCAAAGGAATTTTTATTAGGCAGACCCCCTGCCCCCTCGACAAACGCGTTTCGCCACTAGGGCTTCGTCAAAAAAAAAATAATAATAATAAAATATATATATATATATATATATATATATATATATATATATATATATATATATATATATATATATATATATATATATATATATATATAATCTATACTACTATTATAAAGAGAGAACACAAACCTTTTGGCAAGGTAAACTCGGGAACCACAGCACCAATCCACACACCCAATATATTGTTGTAATCCTCAGGGTGTGCAGATGGACATAGGCTATAGAAAATAAAAAAAAAACGTAAATTTAAAAATATAACATTTAAAAAAAAGTAGTGCCCTGAAAGTAGCGCCGGCCACGACGCTGACGGGTATGTGATGACGAGGAGGAGCTGCGGTGAATTGAGGAGCTCGGGGAGGAGCGGCGGCTCAGGTAAGGCTATGGGACACGGGACAGGAGGGAGCCGGTGCGGGAGGTTGGCCCGGAACAACTGCGGTAAGCCTCAGGGTCTGGGGGCAGCATTTCAGGCTTGTGAGGAGGAGCGTAGGTGAAGTAAGGAGCTCGGGGAGGAGCGGCGGCTCAGGTAAGGCTCTAAAACACGGGACGGGAGAGAACCGGTGCAGGAGGTTGGCCCGGAACAACTGCGGTAAGGCTCTTGGTCTGGGGGCAGCATTTCAGGCTTGCGTGCACTGCCGCCCCGGCCCCCGCCCGCCACGACATTGTCCGGGACACAGACAATGTCGTGGCGGGCGGGGGCCGGGGCGGGAGTGCACGCAAGCCTGAAATGCTGCCCCCAGCCCTCTTCTACCCCGGGCAACGCTGGGGTGGGCTGCTAGTATATATATATATATATATATATATATATATATATATATATATATATATATATATATATATATATATATATATATATATATATTCGGCTCACGGTTTCCACCAGACTTTCACTTTCACAGAGGAAAGAAACCACGCACTCCGGGGGTCGTTTTCAGTTAATTTATTTAAGTTTGCAACAGACGCGTTTCGGCGCTCCGCCTTCCTCAATGTTACAAACATTGATGGCGGGCGCCATGTTTTTAACAGCGTTCACTCGTGATCAGTGGGCGAAACAAACAAGGGACTACAAATCATTACACCATATTGGAAGTTGTTCACAGTGTACGACACGGTGTGAGTTAATGTACAATGTAAAGGCTATCCTACTTCATTAAGCCCCAGTAAATGCTGACGATAATTACGAGCATATTTACTGACATTCGTGATTTAAACAAAATGAAAACATAAATTGCGCAAAATTAACTCTCGCATTTCCTGGTGTCTCGCCGTGTATCGGCATAAAGATCTCACTTTACTGGCAACCTACCAGCCATATTGAAGTGGCATAACACCTCTCTATTAAATCACCTTGTCAATAAATTACAAACCATTGTACTAAGACACAACAAGTGGCGAATAAAAAACATATCGCCGTGGATCGGCAAGTCACCCTTGATTCATTTTTTGTTCCGTTCCATTTCTAGACTATTGTTATCATTATCATTTCATAATTTCAAAATTCACACTGTGGAAGTTCTACAAAAGAGCAAAGTTTAAACGAAAACATAATACTAGTACATGGACCAATTACAGTTGACTTCTAATTTTCCTTCAGTAGCTGCACAAGTTATTTTTGTCCACACGACACTATCATTACTTCCTAGTATCTAACTTGGAATGATGTTTCTCATGTTACTCCTACAGATATATTAAGCATCACAAGTCCATTGGTCGGCTTTGGTATTCTATGGCATTCATACAAATAAACAAATTAACAGTTCTGGGTCATTTAAGATTGTGCATTGTTCAGTAGCTTCTTCACTTTACTGGCCTATATGAGAAGCCAATTCCTCTCCTGCATTTAAACCATTTGGGTGTTTAGTCATTAAATCGATAATATATCGAGACTCAAGTCTCCTCAAACTATGCAGTCTGTCACCACCCCTGGGATTTTCCGGTATATGATCTAACCCAAAATATTGTAATAGGTGTCTGTTGCTTGAGTGTTTTTGCTGAAAGTGTCGGGCAACGGGATATGACTGATCGTTTTTGTCAATTGCTCTCAGGTGTTCTAGAATCCTTAGTTTCAAGGGTTTAATCGTGCTCCCGATGTACATTAGTCCACACGGGCATTTAAGACAGTATACTGCGTAGGAGGTGTTGCATGTGAGGTATTTGTTGATCGTTTTCACTATTCCAGTCTTCGGAATCTCATAGGTTTTGACCCTCTTACTGTGTGCACAGGCTTTGCAATGATGGCAAGGGTGGAAGCCCTTTAGATCTGTCAATGTATTGGTTTTCCTTTCAATTTTCTTTAGATGACTTTGGACTAACATGTCTTTCAGAGATCTTGATTTCTTGAAAGTTACCAAGGGGTACTCTGGGATGTCATCCTTAATACAACTGTCAGTTTTTAAAATATGCCAATTCTTTCTGAGCATGCGTTTTAGATAATTTGCTTCCGCCGAATAGGGGGTTACCAGCCGGAATTTTCCCTGTTCGTTCTTTTTATCCACGGAGGAATCATCTTTTTCAGTCAGTAGATTGGATCTCTTTAGTGCATTCACCTTTTGTAACGCACTTTGTAGCGTTGGCATTGCGTATCCTCTTTTTAAGAATCTACTGATGCATGCTGATGCTGTAATCTTAAAGTCTGAATCTCTGGAGCTATTACGCCTGAGCCTGAGCAGCTCCCCATAGGGTATACTTTGTATTAACGCCGTCGGATGATTGCTGGTGGCGTATAATATTGAGTTACCCGCTGTACTTTTGCGGAAAAGTACTGTCTCTATGTTGTTATCAACAATGAATACTTTTAGATCCAAGTATTCTACGCAGGTGTTACTTATGGAGCCACTGAACTTAAGATTCATATCATTCATGTTAAGGACATCAATGTAGGCCTTTGCGGTGTGTTCCGATCCTTGCCAAATTATAAACAAGTCGTCAATGTAACGACACCACTTGATTACACAGCCTTTTTCGCCATTCACCTCCAGCGACCTGGGTACCTGCTCCTCCCACCAGCCCACGAATAAATTTGCGTAGCTGGGGGCAAAGCAGGTACCCATCGCAGTTCCAGACACTTGTCTGTAGTAGACGTCCTCAAATAAAAAAATTTTGTTTTTCAAACAAAATTCTACAAAGATTGCTAGCATCTGATTGTGCTCCAAAAACCTCAGTTGTCGTTTTTTTAGATAATATTCCACTGCTTTGATGCCTTTCTCGTGACTGATGCATGTATACAGGCTTGCTATATCTAATACTAGCATCCTGTAACTGGGGTCCCATTTGATTTTGCCAAGTTTGGATAAAAAGTCTTTTGTGTCTTTCACGTAGGAATCCAGTTGCTGTACCAGTGGGTGAAGAAAATGATCGATGAAAGTAGAGAGATGTTCGGTTAGACTATTTTGAGATGAAATAATAGGTCTGCCCGGGGGGTTATTGCAGTTTTTGTGAATTTTCGGGATGTGATAAAAGGTTGGGATAGTTGGATTGTTGCTTCTTAGGAATAAATACTCCTCTTTACCAAGCATGTCTTTTCGGTACCAATCATAGATCATTTTGTCATACTCCTGTATGCTCACCACATATGTTTCTTTGGAAGACCGTTCATAATTCACTGCATTACTTAGTTGTTGCATTGCTTCTTTGCAGTAATTTTCCCTGGTTTGAAGGACAACGTTCCCACCTTTATCTGAAGGCTTGATTATCACATTCTTATCCTGCATTAGATCAAGGATTGCCTTTCTTTCATCCGAGTTCATGTTGTTACACCCCTTGTTCTTTCCGTCTTTACTACTTTTCATTCTGAATTTTAATAGATCATTAGTCATTGCTTCGGAGAATATGTCAATAGCATCCAATTTTAGCTGCGGATTAAAGTGTGATCTGAGTTTATAGCCGCTCTCCTCCCTTTCTTGTGAGATTCCCAGGGTTGATGCTCTACTTACTTCCTCCTCGGAAGATGATGGGAGCTGGCTACCATATTCTTCTAGGGCTAGACTTTGTGCTATTTCCACCGCTGGTAAATCTGTACCTCTTAGTGCATCAGTCACGGATGCCCTCATTTGTGGTCCTGATATATTTTGCAGGGATGGTCGTGTTTTAAAATACTTGTGCAGTTTCAATCTTCGGACGAAATTGAAGAGATCAATACGCGTCTGCGTGTACTCCAGATGGCTTGTAGGGCAAAAACTAAGTCCTAAGCTTAGAACTTTACTTTCGGTGTCATTGAGGACTCTTGGTGTTAGATGTATTACAGTGATGCCCTCTACTGTACTTTCTTCCGGTTCGCCCAGTTGGATCTCTTGGGTCTCCCGCGTCCTCTTCCACCTGCTGCCCCCTCCTCCTCTTCGTGTTTTTCTTCTTCTTGTTCTGGGGGTTTGTTTTTTCCTCCCCGTAGCCATGCGTGCTGGATAACTTGATATTCGCCCTGAAAAGGTGTCAGCTCTGATGTGTCTGCTTGGCCTCTCTCCCTCACTGTCGTTTCATCCGCGGACTCGTTTTCTGTTGCGCTGGATTCAGAAGTTTCTATTCTCCGTGCCTGTGCCTGTCCTCTCTTCTTGCTTAGCTCTTTCCTCGGAGCATCGAATTTTCGGGCAAACGTGAGAATCCGACCTTGGGAGTAGTCTCTTTGATCGCGGTCAAATTTTTCTTGTTTCCGCGTTCTAATTTTTTGTTCGTATTTGCCAAGTCTTATTTTCATTTGTGTTCTCATGGTATCAATCGTTTCTTTACTCTCCTCCATTTTTGCCATGTCTTCCTCTATGCTCCGTATCTCCAATAACGCCTTTTCCCGGTCACTCCAGGCGTACTTAATGAGAAGACACAGGGTTCCTTTGCAGTAGTGTGATGTTAGCTCTTCCCAATCCGTCAGCAATTGGGGGTCGGGGTTCTCATAAGAGGGTACCGTATATACTCTCAGTCCCCTTGGTACCATCTTCTCATCACAGTAATGCTGGAGGCTAGTTGCCTCCCACCATTTTCTGATCTCTCTTTCGTAGAGTCTCTCTAGAGATGTCATACGATCAGTTATTTTGTTAGGTGGGCTTACTTTGGAGGGTTGCGGTCCTTCCTTGTGTTTTTTGAACATTCCTTTAACGGCTTCATGCCGTTACGCCTCACAAAACATAGCGCCATCCATGGTTTGACTTGCGCTTATAGATGTTGTGTTGAAAACATAAACCCCTTTTGTCTTGCCTAGTATGCTTCAATATAGCAGGAAAACCGATGTCTCCTCACCACTTTGTTGGCCGTCGACAGTCCCCTCTCCGAAGCGCTGCTCCGGTCCAACCAGTCGCGAAGAAGTCGGTGTTTTAAATCCTTTGTTCAGCGTGGCGGTGCTCCTGAATTTGAATCCAGCTCAAGTCCCTGCAAGTTTCCGGGAGCACTCGCAGACGGGTGCGTGATGCGGTCACAGGACCCGCATTACATTCGGCTCACGGTTTCCACCAGACTTTCACTTTCACAGAGGAAAGAAACCACGCACTCCGGGGGTCGTTTTCAGTTAATTTATTTAAGTTTGCAACAGACGCGTTTCGGCGCTCCGCCTTCCTCAATGTTACAAACATTGATGGCGGGCGCCATGTTTTTAACAGCGTTCACTCGTGATCAGTGGGCGAAACAAACAAGGGACTACAAATCATTACACCATATTGGAAGTTGTTCACAGTGTACGACACGTTGTGAGTTAATGTACAATGTAAAGGCTATCCTACTTCATTAAGCCCCAGTAAATGCTGACGATAATTACGAGCATATTTACTGACATTCGTACTAAGACACAACAAGTGGCGATATGTTTTTTATTCGCCACTTGTTGTGTCTTAGTACAATGGTTTGTAATTTATTGACAAGGTGATTTAATAGAGAGGTGTTATGCCACTTCAATATGGCTGGTAGGTTGCCAGTAAAGTGAGATCTTTATGCCGATACACGGCGAGACACCAGGAAATGCGAGAGTTAATTTTGCGCAATTTATGTTTTCATTTTATTTAAATCACGAATGTCAGTAAATATGCTCGTAATTATCGTCAGCATTTACTGGGGCTTAATGAAGTAGGATAGCCTTTACATTGTACATTAACTCACAACGTGTCGTACACTGTGAACAACTTCCAATATGGTGTAATGATTTGTAGTCCCTTGTTTGTTTCGCCCACTGATCACGAGTGAACGCTGTTAAAAACATGGCGCCCGCCATCAATGTTTGTAACATTGAGGAAGGCGGAGCGCCGAAACGCGTCTGTTGCAAACTTAAATAAATTAACTGAAAACGACCCCCGGAGTGCGTGGTTTCTTTCCTCTGTGAAAGTGAAAGTCTGGTGGAAACCGTGAGCCGAATGTAATGCGGGTCCTGTGACCGCATCACGCACCCGTCTGCGAGTGCTCCCGGAAACTTGCAGGGACTTGAGCTGGATATATATATATATATATATATATATATATATATATATATATATATATATATATATATATATATATATATATATATATATATATATATATATAACCTACTGGTGGTTGTTAGTAGGTAGTTATAATTAGGATCTTGTTTCTATTAAAAAAGCGTTTGTTCTTTTGCCAATATCTTTGGCGTCGTTTGACATATCTTCGCGAAATTTTCAAAATTAATAGCCTGCTCAGGTCAGCTCCTGTCTTGAATTTTGGCAAAAAGGTAGCCCTAGGATCAGAAAGAGACTTTTTTTTTAAATGGTGTAAATCCGTTAAGTAGTTCCTGAGAAATTAGAAAAAGAAAAGTTTCAATATCTGAGCACCGAGGAGGGTTTGCGAACCCTCCCGGGCACGAGCTTCACTCTGATTGGCTGCCAACCCTCTAATCCAGAATGTGTTGGCAGCCATCTTGTGACTCAGTAACTAATTTGTGGAGGCCCGGAGCCCCAGGGACGGCCATATCCCTGTGGCTTTTTTAATGAACTTTGGGGAGACATTGCGGCTCCCTGCAGCCCCGGGGACCGACAGCTCCCCGGGGCTGCAAAAATAAAAGTGTGGGGGTCCCAACTCCCACCATGCTGCCACGGGGACCAACACCTCCCCAGGGCTAAACTAAATAAGGGCGGGGGCACTCAGTAATGAAATGCAGGGGTTCATATGGACCCCCGGGGACTACCACCTCCCCGGGGTTTAAAACGTTGGGAGTGGGGCACGCGGCCCCCTCCTGGAGCCCTTGATGGCCATGGGGACCACCACCTGCAGTGTCGCGGGGTTTGTTTCTGCAGGAGTTTGTTACAAAACCTCCTGCATGCATCTAAGATACCTGAGATTTTTTAAGTAAAATAGACAATCTAGTTTAGAAAGAAACTTTATTGTTAATCACGCTGGATAAAACATTGTTGTATACGAGCATTGAGCATGAGGCAGGATTGAATGCTGTGCGTCACTTCTTGGACACACGACATATCTCGCTGCACCAGCTTTCTAGAATGTTAATTGAAATGGGCTGATTATGTTTAGAAAACAATTGTTTTATGTATGGGAATGAAACCTACAAATAGGTCTGCGGAATGGCCATGGACACCTGCTTCTCCCCCAGCTATGCTAACTTGCATATGGGCTGATGAAAGGAGCAGGTGCTCAGGGTGAATTACTTAAAGGATTAGAATGAAAATGTGGTGTTTTGGAAGAGGTTCATAGACAACCTTTTTGTGGTCTGGGAAGGATCAGTGGAGTCTGCTAAATGTTTTGTGAGTCAACTTAAAAATATACAATCAGCAGGTCCCATGTAACATTTCTAGACCTTGAGATATATGTGAGGAACTCTGTATTGCACACACGGACATTTAGAAAATAAACAGCTGGCAGCTCAATCTTGCATGCGAACAGCCACCATCTAACAAAACTCAAAATGAGCATCCCTTATGCTAAGCATCTCAGGATGAAACAGAATTGTAGTGAGAGGCAAGCATTGGAGAATGCCCAAATCAGCCTGACCTGGAGATTTACGGCAAGGGGCCATAAAGACCATGTTTTAGAACAAGTATTGCAAAAGTTCGGAGGTATCAAGAGAGATGTACTACTGAAACCTAAAGAGAGAAAGGAGGAACTGAAGAAACAGGAAAGTGAGGAAATACGGCTAATTACAGGGTACAGTGCCTACCACACAAGGGTGAGAGACTGTGTGAGTAGGCACTGGCACCTGATTAGAAGTGATCCAATGCTCAGTACAATGATAAAGCGTAGGTTACAGGTGACTTTCAAAAGTCAAATCCATGAGGCAAGAACTTGTAGACAGCAGTACGGAATTAATTAAATCGGAGAATTGGCTGAAGTCGAATCCAGGCTTTTACAAATGTCATAAGTGTTAAGCATGTACAATTGCAAAAAGTACTAAAACAGTCATGTCTCCGTTAATGATAAAACCATGAAAAATTAGATGCTTTTTGAATTGTTGCAGTGCCATGTAGTGTACATCTTGCAGCGCTCCTGCCCAAAGGTATATGTAGGGAGCACTATTCACATGGTCCATGTCCGCATACTCCAGCACATGCGGGCGGTTAAAAACAACAGACCGATCCTGTGGCCCGCCATATAAATGAGTTCCATAAGGGCAGGTTGGAAGATTTCACATTCTTTGCAGTGGACCAGGTGACTAGAATGAGAAGAGGGAAACATAGAGAAAAAATTGTGACAGTTAGAATCGAAGTACATTATGCTGTTTAACACCAGAATCCTCTCTGGATTGAATACAGACGAGGATTTACATCTACATTTAGGCCACTAGTAGTGTCCAGATCAGATGGCTCATTTTAAATCACAAGCTGCCAAATTAGGAAAATGATTGATAAAGTGTTGGATGTGTTGATATAGAATATATATTATCCTGAAGTACTATATGATTTTAATATCCGGAGTCAAGGTTTGATTAGTGTAAATGAATGTATATTCCTAATTTATTTTTCATACATATAAATCATTCTAAGGAGGTGTTAGACCTGGCACCATTGGCATGGGTCTCCCTTCCATTTTCCACTTTTGTCTCCTCTGTCTTGGCTGGTGTTAGATGCTCTAGGCGCTGTGCCACTACCATTCAGTGCCACAGCGCGAATGCTCCCTATTGTAAATTGACTGTATGAATTGGTATAATCCGAATTGACCCAGGGAACATGATAGGAAAGTCAAATTTAGTATGCCTGAGCTCCAAACATTAAAGGGCAACTTTTAGTGATGATTATTTGTATATTCTGTGTTTAAAATTACCACTTTTGGGAAATAGGTATTTTCTGGCATAAGTCTTCCTGTGTGCTCTGCTGTTATGTGTATTGGCTGTCTGGTTTTGGAGGGCCAGGGCAAGCTGAGACCGACCTGGATCTGAAGTTAGAGTATGGGAAGGGGTGACACTTTGATCTGAGCTGGGCTGTGCCTGGCAAGGTGAATGATGGCTCCACCTCCATCTGTGCGTCTGAGGGCTGACCCCCTCTCCCTGAAAGGCAGGATGCAGCCTTGTAAATGAAGTGCTCCAAGTCGACACCAAACTGGTTCTGGCTGGGTTCAGTGATTTGTGACTTTTCTGAGAACAAAGACTTTTGGGGCATAAAGATCTGTCCTAAACCCCTGCACAGTGTGTTTCTTCAGGATGTCAAGACGAACCTCTGTCCATGTAACTAGAGGGAAAGGACTCTGAAACTTTCATCCTTCTTGCTGAAGCAACTACCCAAGGGCCTTATTTGAGCTTGCCTCCTGCCGAAGTCTCAGGGAGATTAGACTTCACCCATAAGCCGTCCGGATTCCTATTTGAGGGGGATTCTACTCACAGGTGAGGCCTCTGTTGAGAATTCCAGAGCCTCTCGTTCTACTACGGGGAACGCGGGCTG
Organism: Lissotriton vulgaris; assembly: GCF_964263255.1. NCBI lineage: Eukaryota > Metazoa > Chordata > Amphibia > Caudata > Salamandridae > Lissotriton > Lissotriton vulgaris. The sequence continues at coordinate 840,427,405 of NC_141687.1, read as the reverse complement.
AAAGTCATTGCATTGCTTTTGAGGGCCGCCCCTGCTGAGGAGCTGTTGCCGCTGAGAGCTGCATCTGCCTGTGTTACCAAAGTCATTGTGATCACAATTGTGGGCCGCCGCAGCTGAGGAGCTGTTGCCGCTGAGAGCCCGCATTTGCCTGTGTACCAAAGTTATGGTGTTCGCTATTGTGGGCCGCTGCAGCTGAGGAGCTGTGCCTCTCAGTGCCCGCATTTGCCGTCCTACGAGAATCATCGCAATCGCTATTGTGGGCTGCCGCAGCTGAGGAGCTGTTGCAGCTGAGAGCCCACATTTGCCGTCCTACGATAATCATCGCAATTGCTATTGTGGGCCGCCACAGCAGAGGAGCTGTTGCCGCTGAGAGCCCGCATTTTCCGTCCTACGAGAATCATCACAATAGCTATTGTGGGCCGCTGCAGCTGAGGAGCTGTGCCACAGACAGCCTGCATTTGCCGTCCTACGAGAATCATCGCAATCGCTATTGTGGGCCGCTGCAGCTGAGGAGCTGTGCAGCTGAGGAGCTGTGCCTCCGAGTGCCCGCACTAGTCACCACTTCGAGGATCTTGTTATCACCTGCTTGTGCCGCTGGGTGCCCGCCTTTAAGCCCGTCTCAGGATTATCGTGAGTACACGCTGCGGACCACTACAGCTGGGAGCTGTTGCCGCTGCGAGTCTGCCTGTCATCACCGTGGCTCCCTTGTGAGGATGCGTGCCGTGCTCCTTTAAATCTCAGGTACAAATTGTGCATCACCGGGTCGCGTGGACCCCGGCCTCGAACTAAGTTCGTTCCACACGCTTTTCGAGTCCTCTATTGCTTTTGAAGTGAATCTGTAATAATGTTCATTGTGGTTTCTTGATCGCTTTTGAGCCTTGTGTTAAGCCTATATAAAGATACCTATTTTTCTAAAGTTACTTGTGTGGTGTCCCTTTGTAGTGTCTTCACTGCGTTATTGTGTATGGTCATAAATGCTTCACACACTGCCTCTGAAAAAAGGCCTGTCTGCTCGTGCTATGTTACCACAGGGCTGAACAGGGGTTATCAAAGGATGTAGCCCCCTTGCTCTGACTTGGGAAGAAGGATCCCCATTTGGACCTCAGCGCAAGCCGCTGCCAACTGAATCCCCATTTCTAACATTGGTGGTCAGCGGTGAGGATCTGGACTTGCATTTATGATCCACATTCAATAATTGGTGTACACTACTAGTGAGTGTAGGCCTAGGCGCAACCACATGCGTTTTGATTTTGTTCTATTGTTGACTGTAATTGCCAGTTATGTCTACAATGGGTAGGCCAACGTCCAATGCTTCAGAGGATCTCATCTTTGAGGAAAACAGGTTAGAAACCTACACTGCCAAACAGCTAAAGTCTTTTTGCAAGCAATTCACAGTCCCTATTGTGGGCCGCCGCAGCTGATGCGCTGGTGCTGCTGAGAGCCTGCATTTGCCGTCCTACGAGAATCATCGTAATCGCTATTGTGGGCCGCTGCAGCTGAGGAGCTGTGCCGCTGAGTGCCCGCACTAGTCACCACTTCGAGGATCTTGTTATCACCTGCGTGTGCCACTAGGTGCCCGCCTTTAAGCCCCCTCCCAGGATTATCGTGAGTGCACGCCGCGGACTGCTACAGCTGGGAGCTGTGGCCTCTGCAAGTCCGCCTGTCAACACCGCTGCTTCCTTTTGAGGCTGCGTGCTGTGCCCCTTTAAATCTCAGGTACATTGTGCATCATCGGGTCGCGTGGACCCCGGCCTCGAACTAAGTTTGTTCCACTTGCTTTTCGAGTCATCTATTGCTTCTGAAGTGAATCTGTAATCATGTGCATTGTGGTTTCTTGATCGCTTTTGAGCTTTGTGTTAAGCCTATATAAAGATAATTATTTTTCTATAGTTACTTGTGTGGTGTCCCTTTGTAGTGTCTTCACTGCGTTATTGTGTATGGTCATAAATGCTTCACACACTGCCTCTGAGATAGGCCTGTCTGCTCGTGCTACGTTACCACGGAGTTGAGCAGGGGTTAACAAAGGGTGTAGCCCCCTTACTCTGACTTGGGAAGAAGGATCCCTATTTGGACCTCGGCGCTAGCCACTGCCAACTAGAGATCCCCATTTTTAACAGGAGGTATCATTTGAAGATTATGAAGGAGGTCATTGTGAAGTTATATAATTCTTTATACAAAAAATGCACTCGCACTTTAAAGATTGTTCCTTGATAGGATATAGAAAAGAAAAGGGGAAAATAATTGATCAAAGCAGCAGTAAAGCACTTGCACTTTATGAATCCATGTACTGTGTTAACTGTATGTCTGCATTAGCACTTTACAGTAGGTATTGTGTGGGGGAAGAAAAAAGCACTTGCACTTTATCATATTTAGATCATTGATCGATGTTGTGTGAACAAGCCTGCAGAAGCAGGCGAAATGCGTTACCGAATGAATAAATGAAAGCCTTTTAATCCGAGTCAGAGTCCCTGTGTCAGCATCCGAGTTCTGGAGGGAGACCAGAGTATGTATGTAGATAGATAGATAGATAGATAGATAGATAGATAGATAGATAGATCCTGGACCCAACTCTGCTCTGGCGCATGTAAAGGTTGAGGAGCCCAAACTGTATATTGGCAGCACAACATTTCCAGTCAAGCAACGAGTGCTGGAACATCTGAGAGTAATTCAGAATAAGCACATCATTTTGAAGCCAAACAATATAGCAATAGAAACCTGCTCCGTTTCTTTGCAATAGACAGGAACTCCAAATCAACCAGGGGTATGGGCAGAATATACCAACTACGACATTTAGGATAAAAATACATATACCAAGGGTTTGACCCGGCCCTTTGGGCAGGTTCACCCCCAGACTTTTTGCTTTTTCCTAGCCTGTTTCTGGAACCTGGTGGTAGTGATTTTAGGCCTCTGCGCACTTTTTCACTGTGGTACAGTGTAAAGTGCTGGAGCTCTCTGTGAATGTATGGTGAGTGACCTGCCCTCCCATAGGAATGAATGGGGAATATGTATGCCCATGGTAGTTCCTGATGTGTGGGGAGTGCAGGGGCGAGTTTGGTATGTATGAACTCGTGAGAATGAATGCTGCAAAATGATATATGCGGCATGACTGTGTCTAGTCTAGAAGTACTACTTTTGGAAGTTGGCATATTTGTGTAAGTTGGTGCTGGCGTGTGATTGGCTGGTGAGCCTGGCCCAGAGTGCCTGGGCCTGCTTGTGGATTGACTGTCTGGTTTGAGGATGACAGGGGCTGGAGAGCCCAGGAGGTTGTCTGAAGTCAGCCCATGGATGAAAGGCAGCATCTGCTGCCAAATCAAGTCAAGTCAAGTCAGAGTATTTATATAGCGCGCTACATACCCAGAGGGTCTCAAGGCGCTTGAGGAAGGGTGGGGAATTACCTGTCGAATATCCAAGTTTTAAGTTGTTTTCTGAACGCTAGGTGATTCTGAGTGAGACGAAGGTGAGTGGGAAGTGAGTCCCAGGTCTTAGCTGCCAGGTAGGAGAAGGATCTGCCTCCCATGGTGGTTTTGTTGATGCGAGGTACGGTAGCGAGGGCTTGGTTGGAGGATCGTAGCTGGCGGGGGGGGTGTAGAAGGAAAGTCGTGTGTTGAGGCATTCGGGTCCAAGTTCGTAGAGTGCCTTGTGTGCGTGGGTTAGGAGGCGGAAAGTGATCCTCTTATTGACGGGGAGCCAGTGGAGGTTTTTCAGGTGACTGGAGATGTGGTCTTTACGCGGGATGTCTAGTATGAGTCTTGCTGATGCGTTCTGGATGCGTTGGAGTTTTTTCTGGAGTTTTGCGGTGGTACCGGCGTATAGGGTGTTTCCGAATTCCAGGCGGCTTGTAACCGGTGCATGGGTGACCGTTTTTCTGGTTTCGGTGGGGATCCAGTGAAATGTTTTTTTGAGCATGTGAAGAATGTTGAAGCAGGATGAGGAGACGGCGCTGACCTGTCTGTTCATAGAGAGAGAGGAGTCCAGGATGACGCCCAGGTTCTGTGCATGGTCCGTCGGGATGGGTGCTTTTCCAAGGGCCTCTGGCCACCAGGAGTCATCCCAGGCGGAGGGGGAGGTGCCTAAGATAAGGACTTCTCTTTTGTCTGAGTTCAGTTTCAGACGGCTGTGCTTCATCCACTCGGCAACTTCTTTCATTCCTTCATGTAGGTTGGTTTTGGCGGTGTTAGGGTCTTTGGTGAGTGAGAGGATTAGTTGAGTGTCGTCAGCGTATGAGATGATGTTGAGGTTGTGTTGGCGTGCGATGGCCGCGAGGGGGCTCATGTATACGTTGAAGAGGGTGGGGCTGAGTGAGGATCCTTGAGGTACGCCGCAAATGACTTCAGTGGCCTCTGACTTGAATGGTGGGAGGCGGACTCTCTGGGTTCTTCCGGTGAGGAACGAGGTGATCCATTCCAGTGCTTTTCCTTGGATTCCGATGTTTTTGAGGCGCTGTAGAAGGGTGCTATGGCAGACTGTGTCGAAGGCTGCGGAGAGGTCGAGGAGGATGAGGGCGTCTGTGTCTCCATTGTCCAGTAGAGTTCGAATGTCGTCTGTTGCTGCGATGAGCGCGGTCTCTGTGCTGTGTTTGGCTCGGAAGCCGGACTGTGAGCAGTCAAGGGATTTGTTGGTTTCGAGGAAGGCGGCGAGTTGGTTGTTGACAGCTTTCTCGATGACTTTGGCCGGGAATGGAAGGAGCGAGATGGGGCGGTAGTTTTTGAGTTCGGTGGGGTCAGCTGTGGGTTTTTTCAGAAGGGCGCTGAGTTCGGCGTGTTTCCAGCTTTCCGGGAAGGTGGCGGAGTTGAGGGAGCAGTTGATGACGTCTCGGAGGTGTGGTGCTATGGTGGAGTCTGCTTTGTTGAAGATGTGGTGAGGGCATGGGTCTGTGGGGGATCCTGAATGAATGGAATTCATCAGGCGGATGGTGTCCTCGGTGGAGATTGGGTTCCAGTCCTTAAGGATGTTCAAGGGGGGTGAAGGTCCTGCAGAATGTTGGGTGGGTTGGTCTCCGGGTTGGTTGTCGAAGCTGTTGTGGATGTCTGCGATTTTGTTGTGGAAGAACGAAGCTAGGGAGTCGCAGAGGGCTTGAGAGGGGGTGATGTCGTTGGAGTTGGCTGAGGGGTTGGTGAATTCTTTGACGATGTTGAATAATTCCTTGCTGTTGTGGGCGTTGTTCTCTAGTCGGTCTTTGAATGCGGCTTTCTTGGCAGATCGGATTAGTTGGTGGTGTATGCGGGTGGCGTTTTTGAAGGCGTCTCTGGTGCTGGTGTTTGGGTCTTTTTTCCAGGCCTTCTCGAGGGAGCGACAGAGTTTCTTCGATTTCTTAAGATCATCGTTGAACCAGGAGGCGTTTTTGCTGCCTCGTTTGATTTGACGTTTTTTCAATGGTGCTAGGATGTCGGCGCTGTTGGATAGCCATTGGGTGAGGTTAATGGCTGCTTGGTCGGGGTTTGAGGAGTGGACAGGGGGGTTTTGAAGAAGCGATGAGGAGATCTGGTCAGTGGTGATTTTGTTCCAGTTTCTTCGCAGAGAAGGTTGAGGATGGTTGTGAGTTGTGGTCTTATTGTAGATAAGGTGGACGCAGCTGTGGTCCGTCCAATGTAGAGTTGTGGTGTGACTGAAGGAGACATGTTTGCTGGAGGTGAAGATAGGGTCGAGTGTGTGACCTGCGATGTGGGTGGGGGTAGTGACAAGTTGTTTGAGTCCGAGGTTGGCGAGATTGTCCAGAAGGGTGGTGGCGTTGCTGTCACCGCTCTTTTCCAGGTGAAAGTTGAGGTCTCCCAGTAGAATGTATTCCTCGGAGGGGAGGGCGTGAGGGGTGATAAAGTCAGTGATGTCGTCGCTGAATTGTGCGCGGGATCCTGGAGGTCGGTAGAGGAGGGTGCCTCTGAGTGTGGTCTTGGGATCGGTGTGGATCTGGAAGTGAAGGTGTTCGGCGCTGGTAAGGTTGACGTCTGAGGAAAATGACGTCAGGGAAGTGGGAGGAGATGGCACCTGATAGTGAAGGGCTGTGCCTGCCTAACTACAAAGCTGGCTCCACCTCCCGCTGGGCGACTGTCAACTCTGTCCCTGATACTGAAGGGACTTCCCTATAACCAGTTCTAGCTGGTTCTCACACTGCCTGCTTCAAAGGACTTCAAAGGACTTCAAAGACTTTTCACTGTATAAGAAGGGGCTGAGTCCCCTTCCAAAATGTTCTTGTTTCTGACTTGAATCTACCAGGGGCGGGCGCTGCCCAGCCCCTGGATGCCTGAAGGACTTTTCCTGCTGGGGGCTATGCTGCTCCCTCTCCTGGACTGCTGAGGTCCAGGACTGCTAAGGACTTTGCTGGACTTGTTCCTGTAGCACTGAGAAAGCGCGTTGCTGTCCTTCTAGCGCTAGGAGCTTTTTATTTTACTGTGGTAGCGCTTGGAAGCGATTGACTTGCTATTTGTAGCGCATGGAGCGCTTACAATTTCCTTTAGCGCTAGGGGAGCGCTTTATTTGTTGAAGCCGGTGCCCACCCGGCATTTGCCCCGCGGCCATGCCGCTAATCTTAATTTTTACTCGAGGGAGCCCACTCCTCGGTAAACTCAGCCCCCGCCTGCCTGCCGAAGGAGAAGTGCCGCTGCGCTGCCCGCAGCGACCCGGAAGTGGATGGCCGGCCGGCCAATCCCAGCGTGGCCGGCCAGAAGCCCCGCCCCGCAGCCCGAGGGAAGGAGAGAGGCTGCCCGGGTGACAAGAGGGAAAAGCATGGCGGCCGGATCGCAGGGCTCCCGTGATGCGAGGGAGCCCTGCTGCAGCTGGGAGACCGCCGTGAGGAGAGAGCGGAGGGGGCGCGGCGCACATTGTCGGTGCCCGCCCCCACCGGACGTCGAGGAAGGAGAGAAGATGGCGGCCGCTGCTGGGGCTCCCGTGTGCAGAGGGAGCCCCGAGTGAGGAAGTTGAGCGGCGCGACGATGGAGCCTCCCCGCAGCAGAGCCAGTGAGTGAAGGACTGCCGGGGGGGGAGCTCCGTGCGGTGCCGGTCGAGGCACCGAGTAAGGGCGGCCCCGAATGGCAGTGGGTCGCCCCACCGTGATTACAGAGCCTGCGAGGGGCTCTTGAGGGCCCGCATTGCTGCATGTTGGTGCCGCTTCGAGGCACAGAGTCAGGGTGGCCCCGGTTGGCAGCGGGTCGCCCCAACGTTGCCCAGAGCCATGAGAAGGCTCCGGGGGCCATTTGTTGTTAGAGGGGGTGTCGGGGCACATTGCCGGTTCCCGCCCCCTCCTGCCAGCAAGATTTGTGTTTAGAGCCATGGAGGCTCTAAGGGGCCCATCGTTATTTAGAGCCATGAGGGGCTCTTGGGGGCCATGTTAGTTAAGCGGGGGCATCGGGGCACATTGCCGGTGCCCGCCCCCTCCTGCCTGCGAGAAGCTTGTGTCCAGAGCCATGAGAAGGCTCGAGGGGACATGGTTAACAGAGCCTGAGGGCTCCACGGCCATAGATAGTTTAAGAGCCTGTGTGGCTCCAACGTTTGGCATGTTTGGCTCCAGCGTGGGCGCAGTTTGCTCCTGAGGGCTAGTGAGAGCCCTGCCGCAGTTCTGGTTCCCCAGCTGCCCAGCACTTTGTGGGCAGCTGCCACGTTTAGGCTTTTGGTACTTTATGACTGGCGCTGCATGGCAGCGCGCTCTGACATTGGACTCAGGGCATCCTTGCCCCACAAGGCCAGTTGGCCTAGGGACTGCCACAGGTGGTGGCTTATGTAAGTTATGCGCAATGTGATTCCTATGTTTTTAATGGTAATTGCCTACTGTGTGTTTTTGCGCTATTGTGTTGTTCTGGCACCTCTGAATGTTTTTAGGCATCATGTGTCTTTCTTTCCATGCGCTGCACCTCTGAATGTTTTAGGCATCATGTGTCTTCTTGCGCTGCACCCCTGAATGTATTTTATTGCATCATGTGCTTTATTCTTAACACCTCTGAATGTTTTAGGCATCATGTGTTTCTCTTTATTACTCCTCTGAATGTGTTACATGCATCATGGGTAATGTGTTCTGGTATACCCCTAAATGTATTTTATTCTTAGGTGGTTGTCCTTTTTAGTACAGGTGGTCCTAGTAAGGTCCTGGTTCCTGTTACCAGTGGATACTGGTTGTGATCTTTGTGATTACCATTTTGGGTTTATTATTTCTTATTCTAGAAGTGCTATATCTGAATATGACAGTGGCCCACATGGCCCTGTCTTGTGAATAATCCCATGTGAATATTGCCCGTGCCAGTTGGCACAATGTATATGTGTGATTTTATCTGATGTGTTTTTACAATACAAAAGTTATTTTTATAATAACCTTGTGTGGAGTCTCTTTTGTGGTGTGCCTAGTATGTTGTTGCTGTTGTGCGCTGGCGCAAATGCTTTACACATTGCCTCCGAGTTTAGCCTTACTGCTTGTGCCAAGCTACCAAGGGGGTGAGCAGGGGTTATCTTGGCATGTGACTTCCTTGCCCTGACTAGAATGGTGGTTTCTGCCTGGCTTTGGCGTCAGCCTTAGCCTACCAGAAATAGCCAGTTCCACATGAGGTATCATTTGAAGATTATGAAGGAGGACATTGTGAAGTTATATAATTCTTTATACAAAAAATGCACTTGCACTTTAAAGATTGTTCCTTGATAGGATATAGAAAAGAAAAGGAGAAAATAATTGATCAAAGCAGCAGTAAAGCACTTGCACTTTATGAATCCATGGCTGTGTTAACTGTATGTCTGCATTAGCACTTTACAGTAGGTATTGTGTGGGGGAAGAAAAAAGCACTTGCACTTTATCATATTTAGATCATTGATCGATGTTGTGTGAACAAGCCTGCAGAAGCAGGCGAAATGCGTTACCGAATGAATAAATGAAAGCCTTTTAATCCGAGTCAGAGTCCCTGTGTCAGCATCCGAGTTCTGGAGGGAGACCAGAGTATGTATGTAGATAGATAGATAGATAGATAGATAGATAGATAGATAGATAGATAGATAGATAGATAGATAGATAGATAGATAGATAGATAGATAGATAGATAGATAGATAGATAGATAGATAGATAGATAGATCCTAGACCCAACTCTGCTCTGGCGCATGTAAAGGTTGAGGAGCCCAAACTGTATATTGGCAGCACAACATTTCCAGTCAAGCAACGAGTGCTGGAACATCTGAGAGTAATTCAGAATAAGCACATCATTTTGAAGCCAAACAATATAGCAATAGAAACCTGCTCTGTTTCTTTGCAATAGACAGGAACTCCAAATCAACCAGGGGTATGGGCAGAATACACCAACTACGACAATTAGGATAAAAATACATATACCAAGGTTCCCACAGGTTTGAACTCAGGTGAATAGATGTACACACGTCTGGGTGAATAAGCTCCTACCTTTGTAGTCTCATAAAATCAGTTTGCTAGCTGGATCACTTTATAATGTTGTAAGAAGCATCCTATTTATTTGGTCAATTCAATTCATTAAGCTTTATTCGATTTTGTTTCAAACCATAAAAGCATACAATTAAAAATATACAATCATATTTTGAACAAACAACATACATTTTTTTAAAAAGAACATAATCACATTAGGTTAAGTAAAATTAGCTGACCCTGTTGTTATTGATAACAATACAATTTACATGATATGCACCCGCCTAGTGTTTAACAGTTGTTATATGGGGTGAGAGGGTTAAATTGAGGTAGGTTGCTATGTTTAAAAAGACTATGTGGAAAGGAGTTGAAGGAGGGAAAACTGCGCTCATATGGAGGGCAGGATCTATAAGCCAGCTTAGTGTTGTAAATAGCAGACTGTTTCCGAAGGGGGTTATATGATTCACTTGGATAAAAGTCATGTAGGTCCCAAGTTGATATTGGACCGTCACCTTCTTGGGGCTGCCACGACTGAAGATAGGGGACAACTTGACTGCTCCTAAATCTGATTAGAATCAGATCCCCGCAGATATCTTTTCATAGGTGACCCAACCATCCCACTCTCCTCACGCTGACTATCCTGCCATCGAGGTTATGGGGTAAGGGTCTATTTTTCGACAGCCAGAACTTAGTTTTATTTAGCAACTCGCTGGATCTCTCAATTTTTCCATGTTTCAGGGGGGGTACCCCCGACAGGATGGACACGAATGGAGCGGCCTCTGGGGGAAGATTAATACGAGGGGTCTTAGTACTTTTTAATCTAGGCTCAGTATTGCGATCTGGGGCGGGTATGGGTGGTGGTTTAGGGACAAGTGGGCACACAGTAGTGGAGACTGTTGCTTGAATTGGGGGAACTGTATTTTGCAAAGTTTGTTTGGGCAGACTAGGAAGACCAGGCTTGGTTGGACACTTAGATGTTACTGTGTATGCCTGATTGAGTTTGACAGTTTCCTCAATCCCCGTCAGTCTGTCCCCCAAGATGTTAATTTTGTCGATCAAGGGATGGATGATAGTTTTGATCAACTGTTCCATCATGGTCAGTAAAACCAATTGGGGAGAGGATGCTGGGTCATCTAGTTTTTTGCCCATCTCAGGTGTTAACAGAGCCAGGTTAGCAAGCGGGTTTAAATCAGATGACACACTCTGCAATTTTAATGATTTGGATTGGGACCCACTTTCTCCCACCCCGTCATGTTTCCTTTGACCAGAAGTGGCCTTGATGGGAGTTATATTTTTTGCACTTAGTTTTATGGGTGTCGGTAGAAGCCCCTGTGTACTAACACTGAGAGCTAGCGGACTGGCGTTAGATACCAGGTAGGGTGATGTGACAAGAGAATACCTGATATTGCACATACTGTTTAAGTCGTCTAGCCATGGGGGATTAGAGGCAGTACTAGACAATTTTAAAGGGGAATCCATACTAGTAGGAATATGTTTAAAGTAAACAGTATGAAAAAAACAACTAACTGTACTTTTTAGTCATTCGTACCACAGTGGCGATGGCAAGCCCGACTAGTATCTTAGGGCATAAGTTCAACCAGGGGATATATTGAGTGACCACTCCCTTATAAGAAGGGAACAGAGCCAGGCAAAACGTGATAGTCTGTGGAGTGGGCAATCAGTGGCTTTACCTCTTCTAAGAGACCAAGGGGGGTAGCCCGTCCCGGCCTCCTCAGGCCTCTGAGGGCCACAGAGGGCCCGCCCTTTGCCCGGGCTTAGCCCGGCGCTCCCGCGCGCTCTCGCGCAGCGAGTTCCTGTCTTGATTAAATGGGAGATCACGGCGACCGGGGGGCGGGGCTAACAGGGGGCGCTGACCTGGTGTCAGAGGTCAGGCAGGGACTCCTGGGGAAGCGAGTCCCTGCAGCGCTACTCTCCTGTGCTGGTCAATGTTCCGCCCACACTCCAGGACCCAGGGCAGTTCGTCCAGGCGGTGTCTCTGACCGCGCAGCGGCACCCGCGAAGCGGGTGCGGGCAGTCGTTGAGGAAAAACAGGAAGGTGAGTGGCGGCATCCCTCGAAGGTCTCCCAGGCTGTGAGAAGGGGCTCCCCTTGTGAGAAGGGGCTATTTATTTGGTCTCTGATGGTGTATTTCAAACTTGAAATAATTAGTATTTATTTTAAAAGGTTTGTTTTGTTTTGAAACATAGCTTTGTCATTGGAACTAAGAATATAGAATGTAGATTACTCGCTTTGAACTAGAATGTAGACAACAGCCATTTGACAGTTGCAGGAGCTGATGTTGGATGGAGTCGCTGTTCCTATTCTTGAAATAAAACTTATTTGGATATATCTACCTGGACATCCTGTGATCTACTCTAAGTACATACTACATTGTGGCGACGTTTGGACCTACCTGCGTAAAGGAAATTGACCCCAACACTTTCTGCTGCGTCAGTGTTCCAAAGAGTTATGGAACGTGTCTTGAAAGACATCAAGGGCATAAAAATATATCAAGACGATGTTCTTGTTTTTGGTGTAAATTCAGAAGAACATGATAGCAGAATGAGGGCAGTTTTGACAAAATTGAATGAGGCTGGTTTAACTTTATGAGCTGATAAGTGTAAATTCAATGTATTAGAAATTGAATATTTAGGTCACTTCATTTCAGAAAAAGGAATTAAGCCTAAACCCTCGTTAGTTGATTCTATTTGTAAAATCAAGGCTCCCCAGAACAAAGAAGAACTTGTAAAATTCTTGGGTATGGCAGAATTTTATCATAAGTTTGTGCCGAATTTTGCAGGGGTAACTTGGCATTTACGTGATCTGTTAAAAAAAGGATGTGCATTTGAATGGTCAGATGTTTATAATAATGAGTTTGAAAATCTCAAGAATTGTCTCACTCATGCACAAGACCTTAGCAGTTTTGATCCGAAAAAAGATTCATATTTGATGACTGATGCGAGCTCCAAAGGTCTGGGAGTAGTTCTTTTTCAAAAATCAGAAGGGGAAGGAAAATTTGGTTTTGTTTATGTCAAGATCTTTAAGAGGGGTGGAGTTCAACTATTCAGTAGTAGAGAGAGAAGCTCTTGCTATATTTTGGTCAATTCGTAAGCTGCGAACATTTCTTTGGGGAAGCAAATTTCAAGTTCTAACAGATCATAAAACTTTGAAAGAAGTTTTTGAAAAAAAGGAATAGATTTTGTTTCTCACAGGATGCATAAATGGATGGTTGCCCTACAGGAGTTTGATTTTCTTGTTTCCTATCTCCCAGGTGCATCCAATATACTTGCAGATTGCTTATGTAGACTTGGTACTGGATGTGAGGAAAATTTGGAATGTGATCAGTTTGATGGTGAAGAATTTGAACAAGAGATTGATGTCTGTTTAGAAAGTGATGGTATTGTATCTGAAAGTGATTGGAAAAAGGCTTTACTTGAGGACGAACTACAGAAGGTCATAAAAATGATCTCAACAGGATGGTGTGACAAAAAATGTTGTGATGATAACTTAAATGTTTTCTGGCAAGTTAAGGATGATTTATCTGTTGTAGATGACATACTTTAGAGAGGTAGTAGATTAATTCCTCCACGTACATTATGGAATACTCTATTGAAAGCCGCTCATGCCAGCCATATGGGAATTGTAAAAACAAAGGAGAGGTTAAGGGAGGCATATTGGTGGCCAGCTATGGGTGTTTGGATTGAAAGGGAAGTCAGAACTTGTTCAGATTGTGCATTCAGTGATAAGGTGCTCAAGTGTAGAAATCAACCTATGGTGATGAGGGAAGAATCAATGGTCCCTGGATCGATATTGCCATTGACATTTTAGGATTAAGATAAAATCTCCTTGTTTGGGAAAAGCAAAGTCTAAATTTAGCATTCCTTTCAGCGTTATTAAAGTTTTCAAGAATGCTGTGAAAATGAGTAATCATAAGGTTTGGAATTTGAATAGAGTGGCTAAACATCATCCTGGAAATGTGTCAAATGATTCTGAGGTGGTCTCTACTCAAATGTCAGACCTCGCAGAGATGTTCAAAGTCCTACTAGATTTCAGGACTATGTCTAAAAATGTATTTAACCCGTATGGATGTTCAATGCATTACTAGATTTCAAGTCTATATCTATAATTTGTTCGCCTATTGTTGTTGTTAAGAGGGGAGGTAATGTAGTGTTCTTGAAACATAACTTTGTCATTGGAACTAAGAATATAGAATGTAGATAACTCGCTCTGAACTAGAATGTAGACAACAGTCATTTGACAGTTACAGGAGCTGATGTTGGATGGGGTCACTGTTCCTATTCTTGAAATAAAACTTATTTGGATTCATCTACCTGGACATCCTGTGATCTACTCTAAGTACATACTACATGTCCCCTAAAATATTTGACTACACATGTCAGGAGTGACTATATTTTGCCCACTGGGGCTTAATAATGGAGATTGAGACTTTTCTAACATTATTATTTGTACACACTAGGGAGTTTCGTGAGATCTGAGATTCTGTGGTGCACAAAACAGATACATTATGCACATTTCTTTGGGGGCTTAGTGATACAGGTACGGCATATCTTGGTTTATATTCCAACATGATGGTCATTGTGTTTATATAAGCAGGAATGTAGCAATGATCTTCGCAGATATGTAAACTTATGATTACGGATGAACTGCACGTACATATCCTTCATTGATCCATGTAATAATAAGGGGAATGTCGCCAAACTGGATGTCATGAAACAGGAACCAGCATGTATTATTATGGGTTGCTAAACCATGGCATCGTCCTCTGATTTTCAAGCACATTGTGACAGGTTGAGAATTTGTAACACATGAATATAACTGAATATTTAAAATGTATTCCTTATGTTTTTGTTGCTTCAGAATACACTCATTTTTATATACTTATAATGCAATTGCAATGCATATAATATATGTTCTAAGATGGCTGATGCTTTTACTGTTTTCAGAGGTGAATTTCTTACCCATTTTCAATATCATTTTAAATTTCACTTCAAAATATAGCTGGTTACAAAACGTACCCTAGAAAAAAGAAGTGAAATGGGAGTCTAAGGGGAATTAATTTACCGACCCTGACAACTCAATACCCCTATTCAATTATAGCAACAAAAGAAGAAAAGATGTCCGGTCTAGGGGGAAAAAAAACTGTGTGTACTGTACTGGATACTAAAGAAAACTAGGAGTCATAAAGCAACCAGAAAAGATAACACCAGGCTGAGAAACTCCCATCAGCCCAACCTTATGGCGGAGCATCATCATGTGGGATTTAGATGATAAATCCAAACCTTGCCCAATCCATCAATTGATGGTGCAGAGATGGATATCAAAGGTAAACTGTAGCCAAAGTGTATCTCAGGTGGTGCTGATGAGGTGCAGTGCTGTGAAAAAATGTGAGTGAAAGTCTAAAAATAGTTACTAGGGCAAAAAGTAAAGTTTAACCTGGATTGTCCTAGTGTCAAGATTAAAATAACGCCTGGTAGTCTGAAATTATAACTACACAATGGCGCTGTGCAGGGAGGTCAACATGTTTCAGCCAAAACGGAAACTACAGTCCGGCTTTCTTCAGGACCTAAAAGATGGAAAAGCTACTGCAAATGTGAAAAAGAGTTGTGTGACTGTGCATTTAGTATGATTCATTTCATCCTACCAGGAACTTGGAACCCCAATGTACTTCTGGTGATAATGAATATGTTGTCCTTTCCTAAAACAAAGAAAGAAAAAATGCACAAATACATAATATGGTTGCTTACATGTATCCACGTAATCATAAAGAAACAGTACAGAAAACACACAAACGAAGGGAAAATCCACTTCGCTAGACAGAAGTACATTTAACTTATGTTCTCATCAATCTTTTCGATTTAAATAGATTATGAAATGTATTACTCATCCAGCATTATGTGGGAGATAGCCTCACCTCGCCCGGCAACCGCTCGGGAATATGAGGCCCCGCTTTATTGTGTGAAGAGTAAAATATGGACATGATCAATACATTTTGTTATTGTGCCCAGCATAATTGCTCTAATTTCTTCACATTTGAATGAACCCAAACGCCCCATATACAACACACAGCACAATAAAATGCTTATGGGGATGCTGAACATATGCCTACAACAGAACTTTTTTACGTTTGGGGGCCAGGCCTATCAACAACTAAGAGGGGTGGCCATGGGGTCTTGCTTCTCCCCCAGCTTCGCGTGTCTACACATGGGGCTGTGGGAGGAGCAGACTTTGATGGGACAGCACAGAACAACAATGGAACAACATGCAATATTGTACCTCAGGTATATTGATGATTTGTTTTTTATCTGGAGGGGTTCTATAAAAAGTGCTGCTGACTTCGCTGATAGACTAAATGTAAATGATTTAAACCTCCAATTCACTTCAACGATCAGCAATGTCTCAGTTAATTTTCTGGATGTAGAAGTTTATGTTAAGAACAGCAAAATAGAAACCAAACTACACAGAAAGGTTACCGCTGGTAACACAGTGTTACATGCCTCTAGCAGCCATCCGCGCCATCTTATTCATAGCATCCCCTACGGGGAGATGTTAAGAATAAAACGTATTTGCAGCACTGAGGAAGAAGGTAGAACAGCTCAACTTCAGTGTAAAATACGTTTTTTGGAAAGAGGTTATAGCCAAAAAATGATAGATGAGGCTATCAAGAAAACAACGAAACTTAGAAGGGAACAGTTACTAGATGTTTGTCCTGTCCCTACTGCTATAACTGAAATTATGACTCCATCAATAGAGAAAATACAGTGTAGGGCTATAGTCACATATAGTCAACAACATGCTGAGATTCGCAGGATTATTTCAAAAAATTGGAATCTTGTACAAGGAGATCCAGTTATAGGTGATCTAGTGAAAAGCAGACCAGAGATCACATTTAGAAAATCTTCCTCGTTAGGCAGTGCTATTGTGAGTAATACCTTAGACGTTCCTAAGAAGTGGTGGGAACGTATTACAGGTTTTAAAAAATGTCAAGTCTGTAAAGCCTGTAAGCACGCCATCAACAAAACCCATTATACAAGTCCTTTCCGTGATAAACCTATTGCCATCAGACAGAAGCTAGGGTGTAAGACAGATTTTGTGGTATATGTATTAGTATGCCCATGTGGCCTGCAATATGTGGGAAGTACTCGTCTTCCAGCCCACAAGCGCATCCTACAGCATCTAAGAGCCATCTCTGGGAAGGACCAAGCCTATCCGGTAGCGAGGCATTTCGAGAAGTGTCATCAAAGCAACCCAGAACTGCTACAATATTATCTGGTGGACTCTGTTCTACCTTTGAGGAGGGGGGGAGACAGAGACAGCAAACTGCGTCTACTGGAAACCCGGTACATCCTCGAATTAAATAGCAAACAACCTGGGGGGCTTAACAGCACGGAGGATCTCTATACATGTTTATGATGGGATCCCTGATTTCTCTCACTGGCACTCATAAAGTTGATGAAACATTATAAGATCTATATGCTATGTTCGGCAGTCTGCATTTCTAAATATGAAACTTATAATATTAGTTTTATTTTTTGCACAGTCACTTTAATTTTGGTTTACACTAACGACCCTCAAGAAAGTAACTAGCAAAATACACAATTATTATGTATTTCGGATAGTCAACACTAAGTATCATCTTTATCCACTTGGGTACCACTCACTCTAACACTGTTATAAGTCACTAATTCTCCTAAATATTACACCACATATGACAGAACAGTTGGAGTCCTATTAAAAAACAAACAGCACAAACCAAAAATGTACTTTGTTTAGGACCCATGAGGCTTGATTAATGGATTTTAAACCATGATAATCATTGTGAATAATTGTATATTTATTGTACATTATGTAAATATATGGATTCAGAAACGATATTTTTCTAGAAAACGAATGTTTTTAGAATTTTTCCAAAATTGAAATTTATGAATTTTTTGCCTCCTTTTGTATATCAATTTCACAATTACGATAATGATTGTTTTTGCACAATGCAAATGAACAATGATTTCATTGATTACTTTTGGGGATGCGACTATGGTGTTAATAGGGCACTGCGCCCTTGATGATGTTTTGATGTATACCCCTTTAACTTAAACAGGATGTACTACAGATCATGTGATCAACTATGCTATTTAAAGTTACTTCCTTCCTTCTTTTCATGACATGTGATCAAGCTTCGGCTAAGGTGAAACGCGTCATGGCGACTGGTGGGCTGTTATTCATCACGAATAAAAGGCACTGATAACGAGAGCACGGAGTCTGTGGCTTTACTCGAATTTCCGTTTTTGCTGTGTGGCGTGGCGTGGCTGCGCTGTGCTGTGCTGCATCGGACTAAACGCAATATATATATATATATTGCATGTGAACAAGGGCTTGCAGCCCGAAACGCGTTATGCATTTCCTGCTTGAAACTTCGTAAAACTGGATTAAATACTTGTCATCCATTCCGTGGTCCGTCTCCTGTTTGTGCGCTTCGCCGATCTGAGGGTTGGAAGTGGCGCGTTGGGAGTTCTGTCGGAATTAATATATATATATATATAATATATATATCCCTTTACTGCCTCGCGAAGGACCAGACTGCACTCATCGATTGAAGTAGCTACGGTTTATTTACCACACAACAGGACGCGCTTCGGCGTAGAGGCTTCTTCGAACTGTGACCCTATATATATATATCACACATACATACATACATACTGGTGGTCACCTGTAGATAGTTATAGTTAGGGCCTAATTTCCATAGGAAAAGTATTTTTTGTCGTGCCAATATCTTTGGCGCCGTTTGATGAATCTTCATGAAAATTTCAAAATTAGTATGACGGTCAGTTCAGCTGCTGTGTTGAAAGTTTTGGGGTGATCTATCTATCTCCCCATGATAATTCCCATAGAGATTTTAGATACTACTACAGCCCGAACCGGTGGACGGAATGACACCAAATTTGGTAGAAAGGCAGCTCTTGGCCCAGAAAGAGCCCTTTTTGTTATTTGATGTAAATCCGCTCAGAAGGTTTTGAGATACTTAAAGAAAAACACAATTGTATGTCCAGATACGTGAGTACTTCGCAACTAATTTGCAATGAATTTCGAATGCACGTGCCAACAGGCATGTCATGATTGGCTGGCCGCAACCTGAGCAGAAATTTGTGGCCACCATTTTATGTAACGGGACATGGACTTGAGGGCTCTAAATATTTTTTAATTATTAATTATTAGTAGTAGAAGGGGTCAGGGTAGAGGTACCCTGACCACAAGCCTGGAATATAGGGTTGCTTGAGGGACCCTTTATGTGTAAAACATTTGGAAAACAGTTTTTTCCCATATGCGATATTCCAGAATGCGTCGCGAGGCTCAGCGCACCCGCCATGTAACATTGGGACGAATTCACAAATATTGCCAAAATCTTTTTTTTCATTCTGACTCATTCAGACACCACTAATGCATTCACACTCTCTTACAACTACTCCCATATCCACTCAGAGACTCATGCACCCACTCAGACACTCATGTATCCACTCACAGACCACTCATAGACTCCCACTCCCACTTACACACCCACTCAGAGACTCACACACCCACTTCCAGACCCACTCACAGACCAGCTTATAGACTTACAGAACCACTCCCACACCTACTCAGAGATTTAAGCACCCACTCATAGACTCATGCACCCACTCACAGACCGAGTCATACACCCAGGCACCTACTCACACACTCACTGACTCACATACCCACTCACAGACCAACTCAGAGACTCATGCAGCCACTCACATACCCACTCAGAGACACTGGCACCCACTCACAAACTGACTCAGGCACCCACTCACAGACCCCTAGACACTCATGCAACCACTCTCCGACCCACTCAGAGACTCACATACCTACTCACAGAACTACTCAGAGGCTCATGTACTCACTCACAGACCCACTCAGACATCAACTCACACATCCACTCAGAGACTCTTGCGCCCACTCACGGCACACTTAGAGACTCATGCACCGGCTCACATACCCACTCAGAGACTCACACACCTACTCACAGACTCACTTAGAGACTCATGCATCCACAAGCATAGCCACTCAAAGAGTCATGTACCCACTAACAGTCCCACACAGAGATTCAAGCATCCATTGACACCCACTCAGAGACTCATGCACCCACTCACATACCTACTAAGAGACTCATGCACCCACTCACAGAAGCACTCAGACACTCACACACCCACTCACAGGCAAACTCAGACGTTCAAGTATCCATTTACAGGCCCATTCGGACCCTCACACATCCACTCACAACCCACTCAGAAACTCACAGTACCAGTCACAGACCCACTCACAGACTCATGCATTCACTCACCGACCGACTCAGACACTCACACACCCAGTCAAATGGAAAGAGTCACTTATATAGTTGTGAATTTTAAATGTGCTGGTGTCTAATGAATGTCTGCTTTTGTTTTGCGTAATTGCCACATATCACAAATTTGAAAAAAGTGATTTAAAAAAAATGAACCCGCGCTTTCGGAAATAGGGTGGCTCTGAGAAGAGAGCAAACACAAGAAGATGATGGACGGAGTGCTGAAACTTTTCAGACACTCGCCCCCCGTCACAAATCTGGGTTGAATCCATCATCGTTCTTTAGCTCACTTTGCCACCCCAGTTCAGACACAGCTATATGCAAATAAGTCTGGACCCTGTGCCTCATGTGAACAGTCCAGTCCGAATTGCCATGCCATGTCTTCTCTGGAACAGAAAGAAGCATCCTGGGACCGGTTTTGGGCTCACAGCCCTCATCAGCCAGGCTAGCTTGAATCCAGTGGCAAGGTGAGCAAGGGACCCACGTCTGGGCATACCCTGCCAACTTAGGGCGAACAAAGCAAACACAAGGAGATGATGGACGGAGCGCTGAAACTTTTCAGACTCTCACTCCCAGTCACAGATCTAGGATGAATCCATCATCGTTCTTTGGCTCAGTTCGCCACCCCAGTTCAGTCACAGCTATATGCTAATCAGTCTTGACCCTGTGCCTCATGGGAACAGTCCAGCCCGGAACTGCCAAGCCATGTCTTCTCTCTACTGGAAAGAAGCATCCAGGGCACACTCCAACCCAGATCTGTGACTGGGGGACGAGTGTCTGAAAAGTTTCAGGGCTCCATACATCATCGCCTTGTGTTTGGTCTGGTCATTGCTACCACAGTGCACAATCATGAGGTTAGGGTGTTGGCAATCCACAATGCTTTCAACTAATGGCAGCAATTGATGCCACTTTAACCCTCTCTGGCCAATAAACGTAATGTCAACATTAGCCAAACCCAAGTCATTGCCACTGCCACTCCGTCTAGCACACTCTCTAGCCCAAAACACAAAGCTGTGAAGGTATCTAAATGCGGGGGAAATAGTTGAGCATATTTTGCTTGATCTTAGCCCAGCCTTCGAGACTGTGTCCCACTCTATTTTAGCTGAAAGACTGAGAACATTGGGCCTTGGCAACGCAAAACAACACTGAACTGGTTTACATCATTCCTTAACCCCTTGCGTGCTGCCGTCGGCCGTTGGCTGACGGCAGCACTACCTCCTTAGTGCTGCTGTCGGGCAACGTCGGGGGCAGGGCTGGGCGGGGCTGCATCGGCCAACGCAGCCCCGCCAACTTTCAGAACGCCTCCACCGCAGTGAAAAAAACGCTGCGGTTAAGGCGTTAAAGATAGGACGTTTCAAGTCTTCTCAGCTAATGAGAGATCGGCGTCATGGGCTCTCACCTCCGGTGTGCCTCACGGCTCTGTTTTAAGCCCTATGTTGTTTAACATCTGTGTCCGCCCTCTAGCCGAGATAGCCGGTAACTGTGGTGTAACTTTATTTTCCTATGCAGGTGACACACAGATTATCTTTTCTTTGTCATCTGCACCCACTTTTTAGTGTTGGGGACCATGGGGGGAGCCTCAAGGCCCCCACGGTCCCTGATGGCTCCCTGCCTCCTGCACACAACATCTATGGCTCCACCCTCCTTTGTTTCATTTAGCCCTGGGGAGGTGTTGGTCCCAGGGGCCCGCAATGGACCACCTTTATTATATTATTTGAGCCCTGGGAGGTGGCGGCACCCACAACAGGAGCCGGGTCCCGGGGATGGGAACCCGGGTGGGCGAAATCAGCCCTGGAAGGGGCCCGCAGCAACCCCCCTGCTATTATTATTTTTTTTTAAAGGAAAAGCCGGGCCCTTGGGGATGGGGTCCACGGGGCCAAATTCCGCATGGAAAGGGGGCCGCTGCATCCCCCCCCCCATGATTTTTTCTTTTTTTTAAATAAACAAAAGAAGTCAGGCCCTGTGGGATAAGGTTCATGGGGCCGAAACCAGCCAGGGAGGGAGGCCCTTGAGCCTCCCTTTTAGTTTCAAAACAAAATGGTGGGACCTGAGCAATGGGGTCCTCAGGGGCTGAAATTGGCTTCGGGAGAGGTGCTGCGCCTATTCAAAATAGATCTGGCCCCGGGGATAGGTCCCCTGGGCCAAAATTGCCCATGGAAGGAGGGCCTCATGGACCCCCTTCCCGAATACATACAAATTCAACATTTAAAAAAACAACCAGCAGTCTCAGGAGGCACTGCCCCCTTTCTTCACCACTCTGCAAACACACCTCCTGGTGCACTGTTGGTGGTGGATGAAGTCTCCTTGGCTGCTGAGGGTCCTTGGGCGGCCAAAAAGGCCCCTTGTTGCCTCCAGTAAGCCCCACACAGCGGGATTGCTGAGAGATCTTTGGAGGCCATGCCCCCTGTGCAAACACAGCTATTGGTGCACTACTAGTTGGGGGATGAAGTATCCTTGAATTCTGAGGGTCCTTGGGGGCCAACAGCCCTCCTGTTACCTTCAGTAAGTCCCAAACAACGGGATTGCAGAGAGGACTTACGCGGTCATATCCCCATTCTCCACCACTCTGCAAACGCACCTCCTGGTGATCTGCTGGCTGGGGAATGAAGTTCAACTGGCTCCATTGGGACCTTTGAGGTCAACCACCTCTCCAGTTACCTCCAGTATGTCCCACACTGCAGGACTGCTGAGAGGTCTTCGGGCCATGCCCCCTTTCCCCACCACTCTGTCAACAAACCTTCTGGTGCACTGCTGGTTGGGGATGAAAGGCCTTTGGATGCTAAGGGTCTTTGGGGGCCGGAACCCCATCTGTTACCTCCAGGAAGTCCCAGACAGTGGGATTTCTAAAAGCTGGCCAGAGGCGCCGCTCTCTTTCTCCACCACTCTGCAAACGCGAATACTAGTTAAAAAACCATAGAAATTCACTGAAAAAATCAAAGGTACAGGAACGTCATAGTTTGGAATTAGCATTTTAAAAACCTTAGAAATTCACCAAAAAAAACAAAGATTATAGGGATGCAATAGTTAGGAAATGTAATTTAAAAAAAACCTTAGAAATTCACTGGAAAAAAAACAAAGGTAACAGGGACATTAAAGCTAGGCTCAGGTTTCACTTGTACAAAACCAGTAAAATTCAGCAGTTATAGTTAGCTGAACTAACTATAACTTGCCGCACCCGCAATGCCCTGCTTATGACCTCACATATTACATCACTCATGGCATGGTCAGTGACATCACTCATGATATCTCAAATGATATCACTGATGACATCATCTACAGATTCACAGATACACCCACTCACACACCCATAGAACCTTTCATACACCTACTCCCACACAACCATTAACAGACCCAAACCATTACTTACACACCCACTCACTGATTCATAGATATACACACACATCCATCCACTGCCCTATACAGCCACTCATATATCCACTCTCTCACTAATACAGCCACTGATATATCCACTCATACACCCATACAGCTACTCCCACACTGAGTCAGTCACCCATAGACCTGCTCACACAACTAATCATTAACCCATATAGTTAATCACACAGCCACTTACTCACCCATACAAATACACACACACACCCACTCACTTACTCATACAGATACTAACACATACTCACCTAAACAGTCGCTGGCACAAGCACACTCATCCATACAGCCACTCTCACATTCACTCACTCACCCAAACAGCCACTCATATACCCCATCACTCACCTACATTGCCATTCACATACCCAGTTACTCACCCATATACCACTGACACAGCCACTCACAAAACCACACAGCCATACACACACTCACTCACCCATGCAGCCCCTCACACACACACTCACTAACCCATACAGCCATTGGCTCACCCACTCACTCATCCATACAGGCAGTCACACATCCCCTTGCCCACCCATACAGACACTCGGATAGCCATACCGGTACTCAGACAAACAACCACTCACCCCTATCGCCAGTCACATACTCACTCGTACACCCATACATCCACTTAGACACCAACTGACAGACTGATAGAGACATTTACACAACCATTCACTCACCCATACATTCACTGAGACACCTAATCACTCACTTTTACAGTCAGTCATGCACCCACTGAATCATCCATCCAGGAACTCATCCATCGACTGATTCACCAATACACCTTGGTATATATATTTAACACTCATAAACTTTTTTAAAACACTCACTGGATGATGTCATCAGTGATGTAATTTGAGATGTCATCAGTGATGTCATCAGTGAAGTCCCTGGCCATGTCATTAGTGATGTAGTATGTGAGGTCTTAAGCAGTGCATTGCCGGGGCACCAGTTATAGCTAGCTCGGCTTACTATAACTGCTGAATATCACTGATTTTGTACGTGTGAAACCTGAGCCGAACTATAATGTTCCTGTAACCTTTCTTTTTTTCAGTGACTATATACATCAGTATATAAGTCCGGCAATGAGAATTTGACCAAAAATGAACATCAAGCACTTCAGATACTCTGAGTGAATAACTCAATAGTGATTTGTGAGGCTGGCAAAGGCATAAATGTTGTCATTATGAACAGACCAGATTATCATAATGAAGTTGTACAGCAGTTATCAAAGACTATTATACAAAATTCAATCACAATCAAATAATTCAGACTTCTTTGAGTATGAATATCAGCATAAGTCATTGGCAAGATGATGGACTCATTTCATGCTCTTAGGATAGATAGCTTAAAGTGAAGTGTCCTAGGTATCGTTGGCTCCACATACTCTGTAAACTTTGTTTGACCACCCCAGGTCTATCTCAAAGTTCATCACATCTTGAGACCTACGATTTATATCATTTTGCCAAGGGACAATCACAGGCAGTAGGCACACCTCGAACATGATGTTATCTGCCCCTGGACACACTGAGGTAACAGGAAATTCATCATATTATTAAATGCTCACCAGGTCATCTCCTTCAACATCAACCTCTCAGACAAGAAAATAATAACAAAGAAGATGCAGAACAAAAATGACAGCTACAAATAACAGAAGAAGCTCAACCATGCAATGCTGAACTCATAGCACATGGAAACCTCATGCAACTATCACCTAACAGACGTAACCGGAATCTAAAAATGGATCACTGATGGCTTGAACAAACAGATTCCGTTAAAGACTTACACAGCAAACAAATACAAGAAAAGTACATAATGAATCAATGAAAGGTAAAAGATTGTAAACACAACTTGGCACTCTACAACCAATATGGGTGTGTAACATGGCAAGAAAGAATTATTTTACTACTCCACAACAGGGCATTAAAACTGGCAATCAGAGCGCCAGAGAATATGCACTACTCACCATGCATAGCCAATGCAAAATGCCCCTCAAAAGAACTACATACGTTTCTTACAGAATTCAACAACCCTGAATGCACACTTTCACTTTACCACTCTCACAAGCCTTCTGCGACATTATCTCAACTAAACTTATCTCCAAAATAACACAACTGGAAGACCAACTCTGCAACAGAATAGTTAACACTCAACGCACAATGGACATGGCTGACAGACCTAATGAATGGAGCAATTAACACATATTCAAAACCATCAAACAGCTATAATCATACTTAACAGATTTCAAAGTAAATTTCCAACTGATTCACCAATGGACCGCACACCAGCAAAAAAGCTAAAAAGCATTCAAGCAGGATATATAAGGGACTATGCTACAATGGATCTCCTCCCACCTGAAATACATACAAAACCTGATAACAATGTTACCTTTCAACATTGCTCTCTACAACCTTCCTTGTGCTGGTCCACGAGCCTTGTTCATCTCTTGATCATCTCTCTGCTCCTGCTCAACGTTTACTTTTTCCTCTCACTGAACTTGATCCTATCATTCAATCTCAAATGTTACATCTACTCTGATGAAATACATAGTCATCCTAAAACTGGAACACCCCACGGACATACATACACCCAGACTCGACAAGCGCCTCATTGCCATTTATGAATGGGTAATGATCAAGCATCTTGAGCCCATCCCCAAATAAAAGAAACCATGACCTTTGGACAATGATGAACCAACAATCTGTCTCAATAAGGTACGAAGAAGAGGAGGGTCTCTACCAGCAACATCAAGGGACGTGAGGAACCTAGAAGTAATTATTGGCTCAAACCTTTCCTTAAAAGCGCATTTCAACGAAGTTACAAAAAGCTTCTTCAGCAGTGCATCCTCCCTAACTAGGATATTATCATATACTACAACTACAGGCCAGTCATACCCTTGCAACATCAAGGGCTAGCTAAACCACATATTTTGGTACTCCTTGTTTGGCACTATGGAAACTACAAAGTATTGAAAACAAAAATGTAAGTTTACTATTTGACCTCCATCCCCAGAGAGCACATGCACCAGTACCTCAAGCACTACACTGACTGCCTATCACAAGATGATCAATTTCAAGGCACTCTGCTCCGTCCACAAAACAGTACAAGGAACAGGTCAATGATATTTTCAAAACAGTGCAACACTACCAAGATTAGCACTTCAGCTTTTAATTGGTGCCTCTAGGAAAAGTCCATCAGTTGAACCTCTTTCTCAGTACAAGCCTCAGATTGGGGAATGGCTTGTCAGTCAAACTTTGATACACAAAAGCCCATTTAAAATTCTGAAAAGAATTGAAAACCCAGCTATTCCCTAGATATGATCCTGAACAACTGGGCCCTCAGCTGCCACAATCCTAATCTATACTGAACCCTCCTCACAAGATTGTCGAAGGGCTCATGAATCAGGTCAGTTGTGCTCAATACAGTATTCTCGGACCGTGAGGTACTAAAATTCTAGATAGCCACATCCTGATCCTCTGTTGGTCAGTTGTAATTAGTGCATGCCAGACAACAGTTGGACACAGACTGTGAAGACTATATAAAACCAACACATCCAGAGGCTCTAATGAAGCACCCTTAGCAACAAAATGCTTTAGAGATTTGCGATATCATGAAATTCTGCATGAAGTCAAATCTAATGAACCACTCAATACCAAAATGGGCAGGCAACTAATGGTGAAAGAGATTGACCACATATAGCTGGCACCCTGAAGGACTCTAACACATTCAATCCTTGGAAACCCCGCCCATCAAATTGGCCTTTAAAACATTTGTGGAATTCTCATAGTCGTGATAACACAGTGGTTGATTAACGCAGTCCATCTGTGTAGATTTCTCCATCTTCCCTTTTCTCCTCTCTCTGCCAGTTTACTGCTTTCCCCACCGCCTTCTACACAACTAAGGACCTGCAGAGCTTAGAACAGACTTCACCAAGGAGTAACTTGTGAGCCACTGGTAGTTTTCCAGCTAGCTGTGAGAAGTTCTCTTGTGTGCAGCCCAGCCAACTAATTAAGACGCGTCTGTTTGTTTGAATGAATATAGCTATGCCAGAATTGAAAAGCATGTATTTGAGATGAAAATGTATGCATTTTCAGAACTCATGAGCTGATATTTGGAGAAAAGTAGTAGTGGTAAATTTGCAAAATGTAATTTAAGCTGATATTCAAGTGATTAAAAATGTCATCTCTGACGCAGTCAGTATTGCAACACTAATAATTGTAGTAGTTCAGGATGATTTTCATTTAGCATAAGTAGCTATTATTATAGAAAATGTTTGACTCACTAACAACATCAAAACACTTCCCACAAACGTTCAATACAGATTCAACACTCCTTCATGAGGTGTAGTGTGCAGCCTATCTGAGAAAGCGCTTCAATGCCCCACAAGTGATATACGGCCCTACATAAATGGAGCATATTCCTCCAGAGATAGGCGAAACAAAATAACTCAAGGGAAGTTAGCTGTATATTCAGACCTCACATTACCACCATACATTGTGTCTGAATAGAGCTCTCACTATATTAATTCACCACTAATCCTCTTTGGGTTCCGGAGTAGTGCGCTTGTTGCCGAAACAATGCTTCAACACCTCGTATGGGGTAGTAAGCACTATATAAATGCAATTGGAATTAGTATTCTGTAGGAATCTGGTTCTTTATATAATACTAGCAGCCCGTCCCGACGTTGTCCGGGTATGAATTGCTGCTGGCCAGTAGTATATTGTTTTGTAGGATTTCGTTTTGATAGCATTTCTTATCTGTGACAGGCCTACGAAACGCTCCGATTCACAGTGCACTGCTGATGCACTTAAGAGTGCGCGTTCAGTAGTGTGTGAACTCGAGTTTCCCTACTTTATTTTTTCCTTGCAATATTATATAGTGCGAACTCGACAACATGGCATGAGCACAATTTACATTACAGAAGAACACATTCATTTGTGGTAGGCACGGGGTGACAAAGCGATTTGCCTGGAATCACAGGATGTTGAGCTGATGCCGAGATTCGAACGTAGCTCCCCAGCTCTAAAGTTCGCAATTCTAGAACTTGTGGCGGGAGGTGTGTCTAAAAGTGTATGTCGGTGCTGGCCATCAATGAGAGAGACCTGTGCATTTTTCAAATGGGTGGTGAAAAAATATGAGTATGTTGCTGGAGATGTGGGCCGCCATGCCTCCCATGTATTTACCGGGGGAGGGTAAACACCCATTATTCCGCAACTTTCTTTCCACATACCATCACTCCACATACTTTCATTACGAAAGTACCATGACTCCGCAATGCCATTATAACGCATGGCATTACATTTTATATGCTTTTACCACGCCTACTTTTACAACGAAATTCGTTGTAAATGCATGAATGGTAAAAGCATGTTTTTTTATGTTTGGATAAGGTAAGAATGGGTATAGAGGTATATGTTTTGGGGTACTGAGGTATATGTTTTGAGGTGTTTGGGTATTTTGAGTCCAGATATAGTTTTGGGTTATGGGGTACAGGGGTAGTTTTAGGGTTTAGGGATAGGTATGGGTTTTGGTGTACAGGGGTATTTTTAGGGTTTAGGGCTAGGTTTGAGTTTTGGGGTACGGGTTATTTTTAAGGGTTCAGGGCTAGGTTTGGGTTTTGGGGTACAGGGGTATTTTTAGGGTTCAGGGCTAGGTTTGGGTTTTGGGGTACAGGGGTATTTTAGGGTTCAGGGGTAGGTTTGGGTTTTGGGGTACAGTGGTATTTTTAGGATTCAGGGCTAGGCTTGGGTTTGGGGGTACAGGGGTATTTTTAGGGTTCAGGGGTAGGTTTGGGTTTTGATGTACAGGAGTATTTATAGGGTTCAGGGCTGGGTTTGGGTTTTGGGGTATTTTTAGAGTTTAGGGATAGGTTTGGGTTTTGGGGTACAGGGTATATTTATAGGCTTAAGATGGGTTAGTGTTTAAGGGTGTTGGGGTATTTTAAGGAGTAAGGGTGGGTTATGATTATGAGGTGCAGGGGTATTTAAAGGGAGCAGGGTGGGATTAGCACACAATATGAGACATGGCATAAAGGGCGGAACGTACCACACACCCCCAGCATTTGTCACGCCCACAGCACATGCCCACATCACAACGCAGACACGCCCACAAGGGACTACTTTGCTGGTACGGTTCTTTTACCTTTTAAATGTATATGGTGGGCATCTGCATAGCCTGTGTCCTTCTGCTGCAACTGCCCTTTTCGACGCTGTATTGGGTGTTGTGATTGGTGCTGTGGTTCCTGAGATTACCCACCTCAAAGGTTTGGACTCTCTCTTTATTATATTAGTATGGAAGTATGGATACCAAAGTTGGGTATACTGTGAAAAGAGTCAAGGAGTTCCCTCATGAGTGGACAGGGGCTTGCTCTAGTAAACCCAAGGTGCTCTTATAGGGAGTAGGGTGGCCGAGCAGCCCTAGACTTATCGGAAAGGAGTGGTAGACATCTGCAAATACACACAATAGTCAGAAAATGTTGCACACGACTCAATAAAGAGATCCACACCAATTTATAAAAGGAATATGTATCTTTATATATATTTAGGCACCAGACTCCTTGCAAGCAGGTAAGTACATTTTTCAAGGGAAATACTTTTGCGTTTATAAAGTCGACAAGAAGTGCATTTTTCAGAAGCTTCAATGTTATCTATGGGAGGAAAAATAAGTACGGCTTTCAGGTATAGTACAGTGACTTACAAGATCAATCTCCGGTAAGGTGAGTAGTGAGGAAAGTTCAAGGCAGCACCAGCATGTCACCTCCAGCAGTCCTAGGGCGGCTGTGTGCAGGGGTGCAATGCAGCTTCAGGTGGCCAATGTCAGTTTATGGGGATCGGTCTTTGTGACAAGAGGCTGCAGATTTTGACTGGGAGGCCATGCGGGTTAAACCATGCAAAGGGATCAAATCTTGTGATGCTAGTGGCTGTGGGGACATCAGTGGTCCCCTTCTTCTTGGACTTGGATATAGGGGATCTTTGTGGTGTCAGGTTTCTTCATCCGGGAGCACTCGTGGCTGAGGGGGCCTGCAAACAGATGCTGCAAATGACGTTGGGGAGTTCACGAGGGGTGAACCCAAAGTGGATTCAGTCTCTTGAGGACTTAGGGGCCATGCTGACACCATTGCCCTCCTTTGACATGGGCTGGGGGCTTGGGTGCAGTGGTGCTTGGTGGCGTCGGTTTCTGGCGGTTCCAGAATCCTCACAGTTCTTCTTGGGGTGTCTACAGGATGCAGGGGAGCAGCTCTGGAGTTCTTGAGTCTATATTGAAGGCAGGCCATTCTTCCAGGCTTTGGAGGCACGTAGAGGTAAGTCAAAATAACATGAACAGGTGTGGTGGCCAGCAGCAAATAACGACGTCTGTGCTCGTGGAAGAGCATAGACGTCGTTATTTGCTGCTGGCCACCACGCCCGTTCATGTTATTTTGGCTTACCTCGACGATCACAGATTATTACTGATATGTAACTGATGTATGTCATTGAGCTATATTCTACTGAGAGTGTGATACATTCAAACCATCAAATTTTGTTTCTCGACTGAGACGAAACGTGCTGCTTAAAAGAGAATCGTTTCTGTATTACTTGGATTTTAATTGTTTGGATTAATTAATAAAGAACACATCTTGATTACAAGTGGATCCTGGATGCCTTTTGCATCACTTTCTTTGGACTTACTGAATTTGATATTTCTTGATGGGTGCTAATTCGAATTTTGTCTCATTGTTATTTGCGTTCTTGCCCAATTGGAAGTAAAGAGGGGTGTACTTCCTTGTCTTTTGAGCACCACCTTTATACTATAAAGCCACTTGTATTAACAGGTGCAGTATTTTGCCTCAACCCTCCTGTGTTCTTGCAGGAACCCAGTGTAGTTCCAGTGGAAATCACATCAAATACCAGGCAAAAAGTAGGAGTGACCATGTCAGAAGGGGCACTTTCCTACTGCTTCGAAATAGAGTTTTACAAAAAATAAAAAGAGGACCCTTTTTAAGTCCAGACGACTGACTAGCGGAAGTGTGAGTTATTTTTGGAAGGGTTCAACAGGCCAACTTGGTTTATACTTGCAGGAAGTGCTCTAGACTGGGAAATGGAGAACCAGACAATTGCGAACAGATGACTGTTTTCTCTTAACAATCAATTCCAGGCACACAAAATTGATTTATTAATTTTTTTGTTTATTTTTTATCTCAAGGGAGAAGTGGAAGGGAAATAGCAGTTTTGCTCACAAGTAAAATCTACCTCAAATGAAAACATGATTTTTCAGAGAGCCTTTGCCGAGATGGACGGTGCTCCTTGGAGGTAATGACAGCTTCACTCCTCTTAGCCCTACCTGTGAGCTGAGCTACTGTAGATGGGCGAGACTCTCGGGCCGACTGTTCCCTACTGTCAGGGAGCGGGCGCAGGTGCCTGACACACAAAGCCATTTACTCCACTAATGCTACAGATATT
Organism: Lissotriton vulgaris; assembly: GCF_964263255.1. Taxonomy (NCBI): domain Eukaryota; kingdom Metazoa; phylum Chordata; class Amphibia; order Caudata; family Salamandridae; genus Lissotriton; species Lissotriton vulgaris. Next base: position 840,395,874 of record NC_141687.1, on the reverse strand, counting down.
TCAGTGATAATAAAAATAGAGCCAAAGACACACAGTAAAAAGAAACCATCTGTGTAGACGCGACATGAAACTAAACCTTGCAGAAGACAGCTCTGACAGTGTAACACACACACACATATATATATATATATATATATATTACCTACATTTTTTCTCTATGGGATTTTTGAAAATTCTATGTCTAATAACTTTGGCGTTTGTGGACGGAATTGGCTGAAATTTTCAGGAAAATGGAACATTTTGTTTCTGAGCAGCCCCTGACAATTTGGGGGGGTTTCATAAAGGGGGGGCCGAGAAAAAAGGGGGGTCCCAAAACGCATTTTTCCCATGTTAATTTCCATAGGGCGGTTGGCCTCACTTTTAGCTCGAACGGCTGAATGGATTTGCACGAAACTTGGCAAAATTGTTGGGACTGTTAGCCCGATGTGCCTTTGCTAGGTCTCAATATATGTGCTCCAGTGGATTTTGAGTAATTTAGGTTCAAAAAAAGATATATATCTGGGCGGAGCCTAACCACACATCTGATCTGATTGGCTGTCAGCACTTCATCCAAGAAGTGTTGGCAGCCATCTTGGGACCAATATACATGATAGCACCTCATTAAAAAGCATTGTAGTTAATAGAGGGTTTTAGGACTTTAGTTACATTATAAATCATTTGTTGATGGTACCATACTCGTTTTAGGAATTGTGGTGGGTTCTAAGGTGATTTTACCATGTGAAAAAACCTTCTGCTGTGATATCATGAATATTGTTTGAAAGAAAACTAATATCTCATGATTTTCCCACAGTGGTTTGGAAGGGGATCTATAAGCTAAACTGAAAGCATATTTTCTGTAAATTCACATTATCTTTCTCAGTCATGTGAAAATGAAGTCTGACATTCTCAGTAAAACATGTACATCCAACAAGGACAGAGACTGTCAGTTGATTCCTTTGTGTTCTACTGCAGCCTCCTAGAGTGTTCTAAAGAACAACTAGAGCGCTAACAGTCCTACTTATTACAAAGGTATGGCACACCTGAAGCCATCTTGATTGGAATAAAGTGGTAACTCTTAAAACATTTAATTTAAAAAGAAACAACATGAGGGGGTATATTTTGCCATAGCAAGTATGATTAGTGCTGCAGAATGAAAAATTAGGGCACATTTTGAGTGACTTCTCAAATCCTTTTCTATTTCATTAAAACATTCTGACATGCAGTCTCCCAAAATGGCCACCAGAGACAAAAGAGCCCAAAAGTAGCCCAAATATCACCCAGATGTAGCCCAAGTATAGCCCAATGACAGAATGTCCCAGAGTGTTCTAAAGAACAACTAGAGCGCTAACAGTCCTACTTATTACAAAGGTATGGCACACCTGAAGCCATCTTGATTGGAATAAAGTGGTAACTCTTAAAACATTTAATTTAAAAAGAAACAACATGAGGGGGTATATTTTGCCATAGAAAGTATGATTAGTGCTGCAGAATGAAAAATTAGGGCACATTTTGAGTGACTTCTCAAATCCTTTTCTATTTCATTAAAACATTCTGACATGCAGTCTCCCAAAATGGCCACCAGAGACAAAAGAGCCCAAATGTAGCCCAAATATCACCCATATGTAGCCCAAGTATAGCCCAATGACAGAATGTCCCAGAGTGTTCTAAAGAACAACTAGAGCGCTAACAGTCCTACTTATTACAAAGGTATAGCACACCTGGAGCCATCGTGATGGGAATAAAGTGGTAACTCTTAAAACATTTAATTTAAAAAGGAACAAAATGAGGGGGTATATTATGCAATAGAAGGTATTATTAGTGCTGCAGAAAGAAAAATTAGGGCACATTTTGAGTGACTTCTCAAATCCTTTTCTATTTCATTAAAACATTCTGACATGCAGTCTCCCAAAATGGCCACCAGAGACAAAAGAGCCCAAATGTAGCCCAAATATCACCCAGATGTAGCCCAAGTATAGCCCAATGACAGAATGTCCCAGAGTGTTCTAAAGAACAACTAGAGCGCTAACAGTCCTACTTATTACAAAGGTATGGCACACCTGAAGCCATCTTGATTGGAATAAAGTGGTAACTCTTAAAACATTTAATTTAAAAAGAAACAACATGAGGGGGTATATTTTGCCATAGAAAGTATGATTAGTGCTGCAGAAAGAAAAATTAGGGCACATTTTGAGTGACTTCTCAAATCCTTTTCTATTTCATTTAAACATTCTGACATGCAGTCTCCCAAAATGGCCACCAGAGACAAAAGAGCCCAAATGTAGCCCAAATATCACCCAGATGTAGCCCAAGTATAGCCCAATGACAGAATGTCCCAGAGTGTTCTAAAGAACAACTAGAGCGCTAACAGTCCTACTTATTACAAAGGTATGGCACACCTGAAGCCATCTTGATTGGAATAAAGTGGTAACTCTTAAAACATTTAATTTAAAAAGAAACAACATGAGGGGGTATATTTTGCCATAGAAAGTATGATTAGTGCTGCAGAATGAAAAATTAGGGCACATTTTGAGTGACTTCTCAAATCCTTTTCTATTTCATTAAAAAATTCTGACATGCAGTCTCCCAAAATGGCCACCAGAGACAAAAGAGCCCAAATGTAGCCCAAATATCACCCAGATGTAGCCCAAGTATAGCCCAATGACAGAATGTCCCAGAGTGTTCTAAAGAACAACTAGAGCGCTAACAGTCCTACTTATTACAAAGGTATAGCACACCTGGAGCCATCGTGATGGGAATAAAGTGGTAACTCTTAAAACATTTAATTTAAAAAGGAACAAAATGAGGGGGTATATTATGCAATAGAAGGTATTATTAGTGCTGCAGAAAGAAAAATTAGGGCACATTTTGAGTGACTTTTCAAATCCTCTTCTATTTCATTAAACAATTCTGACATGCAGTCTCCCAAAATTGCCACCAGAGACAAAAGAGCCCAAATGTAGCCCAAATATCACCCAGATGTAGCCCAAGTATAGCCCAATGACAGAATGTCCCAGAGTGTTCTAAAGAACAACTAGAGCGCTAACAGTCCTACTTATTACAAAGGTATGGCACACCTGAAGCCATCTTGATTGGAATAAAGTGGTAACTCTTAAAACATTTAATTTAAAAAGGAACAAAATGAGGGGGTATATTTTGCCATATGAATTATGATTAGTGCTGCAGAAAGAACAATTAGGGCACATTTTGAGTGACTTCTCAAACCCTCTTCAATTTCATTAAAAAATTCTGACATACAGTCTCCCAAGATGGCCACCAGAGACAAAAGAGCCTAAATGTAGCCCAAATATCACCCAGATGTACCCCAAGTATAGCCCAATGACAGAATGTCCCAGAGTGTTCTAAAGAACAACTAGAGCGCTAACAGTCTTACTTATGACAAAAGTATGGCACACCAGAAGCCATCTTGATTGGAATGAAGTGGTAAGTCTGAAAACACTCAATTTAAAAAGGAACAACATGAGGGGGTTCATTTTGCCATAGAAAGTATGATTAGTGCTTCAGAAAGAAAAATTAGGGATCATTTTGAGTGACTTCTCAAATCCTCTTCTATTTCATTAAAAAAATTCTGACATGCAGACTGAAACATGCACTTTGAATACCAGCAGCAGACGTCCCTGGTGAGCAGTAGCTTTACTACAGTGATCTAATGTGCAACTAGAGTGCTAACATTCAGAATTTATGGCAAATGTGTGACACATCTGAATGCCTTCTTGATGGAACCAAAGTAAACAAGCATTGAAAATGCAATAGATCTCGCCCTCGTTTAAGTTAAAGCCATTCTGTTTGTAATGAGGTGGCTTTTTAGCTTTGCTTTTATTAGTGTTTTTTCAACTTTCATGTAAATAACATGCATCTGTATGCATATAAGTATATGTATGCATGCATTTATGTTTGTATTTATATAGATATACAGATGATATATGTTTATATATGTATGTATATATATATATTCACTGAAAAAACCATAGGCTATAGACCATATATAGTTAGGAATTAGCATTTACAAAACCTTGAAAATTCACTGAAAAAACCATAGGTTATAGACCATATATAGTTAGGAATTAGCATTTACAAAACCTTGAAAATTCACTGAAAAAACCATAGGTTATAGACCATATATAGTTAGGAATTCGCATTTACAAAACCTTATTTTACTCACACAAAACCATTGAAATTCCATATATAGTTAGTTGCACTAACTATATATCGCGCACCCGCAATCCACTGCTGATGATGTCACATATTACATCATTCATGACATGGTCAGTGACATCACTGATGACATCACTGATGACACCTTAAATCGTACCTGTTTAAAATAATTAGGGTCCGAATATCAACCAAGTAAAAACTTCCATTCAAGTCCAAATCCTATTTGATATACAAACGAGTAACAATCTGGTTGACAATTGGTAAGAAGGCATCTAATACGAGAGATGAAGGCTAGCCAAAATACATTTTAAAATCCAGGAAGAACCACCTCCCTTGATTGCAGGGCAATTTCAAGAGCTGGATACACAACCTAGTCCTTCTATACCCTCATAAAACACCTTTTGCTCCCTCGAGCTGCCTAAAACATGAATTAGGTACACAAAGTGGGATGGCATGGAAGAGGTATAAAAATTTAGGAAGGATATTCATTTTGATAATCTTCAATTAACTATTCTGATAGGCTGTCTGTTGGACTTGGCCCGTTTCCCCCCAACATTTTTCGCTTTTTTCCCCCCTGTTTAGGATGTCTCCCCCATGGTAAAGGAAGTTGTGTAGGCCATGTGAGGTATGAGATGCCCTGTTTAATGTGACAATGCAATGGTGTGCAGTTATTAACCCCCCCCCATTATAGAAATGTACCCTGATGGAATGCTGTATTTAAAATGGATGCCATGGCTATGTGTTGTGCCACCTGACTGCAGTGGGTTAGCGGTCTAGGAGTTAGGTACCCAGCCATCCCTGCATTTGGAGGGACAGCCTGGGGCCCAGGGTGCTCTACTCCTCCCCCTGAGCCAGTTTGAGCCAGTTCGCCAGAGAATTCCAGAAGCTTCTGGCACTGTCTGGGTGGTGGGGTGAGGGGGATATTAATAAGGGGGATGTGCCACCATGTGCTGAGACAGAGCTGGGACAGGAACGTAAGGGGACCTGCTGCAAGGGGATACCGCCACTTGGGCCTGTGTGCTGGACCCTGCACCCATCTAGAACCCCTCTACTGTCCCCAGGGCTAGTGGATGCCCCACTGCTGGAGTTCAGGCAGCTGTTCAGGAGGAGGGCCACGCTGCAGTGGAGGATGTATGGGTGAATTTTGCGAATCAGCGGTTCGCGAATTCGCGCAAAATCGCAAATAAATCCGTGAATTTGTGGATTTCCCCGCGAAATCGGGGGATTTTTTGGCGACTTTGCACCATACTTAACTGGAGTACTTTCTACTGGCTAATTAGTAAGTGCTACCTCGTTGGGTAAATGTATAGTGCTTTTCCTGCACTACAGCTGCGTAGGGCCAGAAGAGTTGCCTCCAGTGACCATGTGTGTGTAACTTTGCCATCGCACCGAAGAGCGCCAGGGTCCCTCGAGTGAGCTGTCCATCATAGTGTGTAAAGGGCGGGAAGACGGTGCACACCGCTAGTATGTGTGGGAGGGGGGACAAACGGGGGGGGGTTGTATGCGAGTTCACATGCCTCTTCTGTGTATAAAAGGACAGGCACTGATCAGAGCAGCAGATGGGGATAAAGAAGCTCGTGGTCACAGGAACTGCCCAACCTGGACAAAACGCACATTTTTGAGGGGCTGATTAACTTTGCCATCGCGCCGAAGGGTGCCGGGGTCCCTCGAGTGAGCTTTCCATCATAGTGGCTAAAGGGCGGGAAGACGGTGCACACCGCTAGTGTGTGTGGAGGGGCAAACGGGGGGGCTTCAATGCGAGTTCACATGCCTCTTGTGTGTATAAAAGGACAGGCACCGATCAGAGCAGCAGATGGGGAGAAAGAAGCTTGTGGTCACAGGAACTGCACAAGGATAGAGCTCGTGAAAGTCAATGATGCAAAGACCTCCATCAAGCATCATAGCTCATTTTCGACGGTAGATATGGGGAGAACACACACCTGCCCAGCCTCGACAAAACGCACATTTTTTTTGGGCTGATTAAGGAGTTACTGAATTTGACCTTCAACTCAGGCACCTGCTTTATCTATATCTGTAAGTGCTTCCTGCTGGAGCCTCGTTTTCTACTTGTAACTATTCTCTGACCCTGCTTCGAGGGTCAGAGCAGGGTAAGAGAATAGTTGCAAGTAGGCAAGGAGGCGCCATTCAGGAACCACTTACAGGGTTACAGCAGGTGCCCAAGTTGAAGTAAATTTCTTTGTAACCATTTTGTAGATGGTTACAAATAAATTAGCTTCAACTTGGGCACCAGCTGTAACCCTGTAAGTGCTTCCTGAGCAAAATTCGTCCCGCTCGCGGATTCGCAGAATTTGCAGCGATTTTGCGCGGATCGTGAAATCGCGGAAAATCCGCAAATTCCACGAGCGGAACAAATTTTCTGCCCATACTTAGTGTCAGCCTACCGCCCTGTTTTGATGAAGCTCCCACTGACTGTTGACCTGGCCCAGTAGTGCCTGCTGCTCTGCCACCAGGCTCCTGGAGGAGGAATCCGGGCCCCTAGCACCTCGTGAGGGCTGCAAGTAGAGCACTAGATTTCCATGGCCCAGGAGGCGGGAAGTGCTGTGGAGCCCTGGATGAATGCTGCCTGCTAAGCGCCATAGTCTTGAAGCGCTGTGCCCTTGAAAGCGCTGGCCTGCAGGAGACTGCCTCGTGTCCCCAGAGCGCTGTGACCAAGACTGCCCTGCTGTGTGTTGAAGCGCTGTTGCCCCTTCATAGCGCTGCGTCTGCTGAGCGCTGTGGGGCCAGGAAGAACTGTGGGCTTAAGAGTGCTGTGGGTCCCTACCCCGTGTTATGTCACCCCTGCACGTGATGGCCGTGCCCTGTTGCTGATTTGAACCGCCGCGGGAGCCTACCCCACGTTGGCGCCTTAATTACCTCAGCGGGTGCCCACCCCGTGTAGTCAACGCCTGGATTCACCGCTGGGCCCAGGAGGCGTGTGGGAAGTTGCGTGGACCCCGCCACGCTGAGGAAGGAAGAGGCCCCAAGGAAAATCTCCACCGCTGCCCCCAGAGTCTGAGGAAGGCTGCCGCGGTGGTGCTGAGGGCCACATTGGGCCTGGAGAGGCCGACGCACCGTCACGTGACGGGGCGCCGCCGCGTCATCGGCCGCGCCCCCGTAACGCTGAGCAGCCATTGGCTGCCGCCGCACCCCCCCCAGCAAGCCGCAAGGGGATTGGCTGGTGCAGGCGCACCTCCCGAGGGCTGGGCCCTGATTGGCCCGAGGCCCGAGAAGCAACCGGGAAGGCCACAGAAGAGAGAGGTGATGGGGGCCGCACCACCTCAGGGGGCTCCCTGGAGCACGTGAGCCCCCCCTGCTTGCCCAGACTTTGCTGCACGTCCAGAGGAGCCAAGAAGAGGAGAGCCGGTCGTAGCCAGAGGCCCCGGACTGCCGGTGAGTGGGGCTGCTTGCAGCAGAATTGGGAGGGGGGTGTCGGGGCACAAGGTTGGTGCCTGCCCCCGGGGACAGTGTCGCCCTTACAGGTGCCCCGTCTGGCAGCGGGCACCTGCGACATAGGGCCAGAATCTGAAGGAGGTCCCCCAAGGGGGGGGCAAGAGATCGCGAAGGCAGCGGGCTGTGAGGGAGACCTCGAAGGGTGACTGAGGCCACCCTGCCCCGCTGGAACCTGACGCTTGACACCGTTGGCCCTTTCTGGGTCAAGGACGGCCTACAAGGAACGAAGGCCCCTGAACTGAGCATTAGCCCCATTTAGTGACGGTGTTCATAATCCAGTTAACCCCTGGCTAAGGGAGTGTTCCCGGTAGCCTGCCTTTAAGCAGGAAGCTGAGTTGGTCGTAATGACATGCCGTGCACATAGGGGTTCTGGTGCCTAAGGACCCATGAGATGGTGTTTTATTGATCCTGCTGAGGTCCATGCTTATAGGAAATGTTACAGCCACAGAGCCTACTGTTTTTACACTGAGGGGTATGCCCACAGGCTTGTGTCCGGTGCTAATGCTTATGCCCACATGGTAAATGTGATTTATGCCTGACATGTCTTAGGTGTATCTCCTGTTGCTAATGTTGTTGATGCCCTGTTTATGCGCACAGGGTTGCTGGACTAAGGAGTTCATGCATAATGGGCTTTCATGCCTAGTGTTTCTTTCCCTCACATCCATACTGCTGATGTCCTATATCATTTGATAACGCTTTGTCTTTATTTCAGCCCAGGAAACTAACGGACTTACCTTTTCATTCTGTTTCCCATTACCCCTGTAAATAATCCCCCTGGTGTACATTGCCCTGGCGCCAGTTGGCGCCCCATTGTGATTACTGTGCCTTACTCTTGCATATTTTGAATAATACAAGAGTTATTCATTTTCATCCAAAGTGGTGTTGTGTCTCTTTTGTGGTGTGCCTGGTGTGTCGTCTATTGGTACTGCGTGGATGCTTCACACATGTCCTCAGGAGCTTGGCCTGCCCGCTCTGCTCCATGCTACCCCCCGTAGAATTGGCTACCCCATTTCTAACACTGTCCATACATTAAACGCATCTTAATTATAGAGAAAATAACTGCTCAAAGTTTAATTTGGTTGTTCTAGTAACAGATGAAATGCTCTTGACTCCTTAAATAGGTAGCAATGGACGCAACACTTGGCTCCTTCAGACCCCCAGTATCGGCTGGCATAGAATGGGAGTGGAGGAGTGGGTGGGGGATGCGGGGGGAGGGCGGAAATTACAAAATAAATAAAAAACAACTTACCTCCTTGCCGCGTCTGCTCAGTCGTCTCGCCTACGTCGTCCCTCATCCTCTCTCCTCTGGAACCAGGAAGCAAACATGCTCACTCCCCTAAGCCAATCACAACGCTGCAGTGCTGAGTTGTTATTGGTCTGAGCGGCGTGGCTCGGTGCTCAGATGGAAAATGGGAGGGTGGGCATATTCCTGGGCCAGAAAAGCATACCTGCGCACTTTGGAGTGCAGCAACTACTCCTCCTCCCGGGCGTCATGGGAGTCCCAACCCCGCCCAACCTGGCCAAAATCCCCCCAAAAATGATAATAACAGAAATAACTTCTGTTTTTATCACTTAATAAAACTCTGCCCAACAGTGCCCTCCTTTTCTTTTTCAGAGTGTGAAACTACCATAGTTTAAGAATTTCCCCAAGCCTTCACTTCCACAATACTTCCAGATATGGGGGGGGGGGTGCGGGGGGGTTGGAGGCCTTAAAGCCATAGCCCCATCAGCTTGCCCAGCTCACCTAGCTTGCCTTGCAGGCTCAAATCTCACAGCAGTAGTAAAACTCCCACTTGAGGCCACGGGACCAACCTCCGGTGTGCTTACCCTCATTTCACCTGTAGAGGGATAATTCTGAGGTATAGCTATCTGTGTCTGACTCCTTGATGTTACCCCAGTAGCTGCGGCAAAGCCAGATCGATTATTGTCAGGCTCTTTTAAAGTTGTTGATGGCAAAGCCTTTTAAAGCTCTTACGCGCAGCCTCTACCTCATCCTCAACCAAAGCAAATTTATCATGGAGAGCCCCTTCAATTGCCACTACAAAGTTACCTTGTGTATCCAGGGGTTGCAACAGTAGCGAGGCATCTCCACCTGGGAGATTGCCCGAATCCATAGCAGCAGCTCTAAGCCAAGAGAAGCGTTGGATGAATTGCTCGCCCCTGCTTGGCGACCGGCGAAAGTGAAACAGGAACTTTACTTCTCAGAAATACCTCCCCAGATAATGCTGGCCGTGTGGTAGCTTGACTGGTAACTTGACTGGTAAAAAGTTTCCGCACTTGACAGCCTTTCTGGGAAGAAGAGCCACCACTGTGAGAGCCGGAACCGGAAATACTGCTGCCGGCTCCACAACTAGCAACATGGATTGCACGCACTCCTCAACCTCCACAAACCAGAGCAGCCCGTGTGTGGGAGCCATCAGAGTCGCCCGCTGATCCGTAAATATTTCCTGAATTACATTGAGAGTCAGAGGAATGGGGAGAAGGCATAAAGAAGACCATTTGGCCATTGCACTAAGAACGCATCCACTGCCCACACCCCTGGGCCTGGAAATAGACTGAAAACTGATAAACCTGAACATTCTCCCTGGTGGCATAAAGATCAATCAAGTGACCTAAAATCTCTGAATTATCTGCTAGAAAGCAGTTGGATGCAGGGCAATCGAGATAGATGATAGAAAGGCTCACCTCAGATGGTCCGCAAGCAAATTCTCCATCCCAGAAGATAGACTTCCTGGAGACAAAGAAGTTAGTGTTCACCCCATAGACAAATGATCAGGGTCAACTTTACAACGGATGATGTACCTCCCTAATGCTGATGATAACTCCTGACAACCACCAGGCTGTCGATCAATGGAGCAAAATGGACTAAGTGCGCCTCCTTCAATTTCTTCTAATTCAAGTACATTTGCACCTGAGATGGATACCACTTTCCTTGTATCAGATGGCCCCTCAATCTTTTCCACTGGCATCTGTAGTGATCACTAGGGGGGGGGCGGGTGGAAGAAAAGACAGGTTCTTGCTAAGTGACTCCTCCCAAAGCCACGACTGGAGATCCTAGACTACCTGATGTAACACAGAAATTTGAAGAGAGTAATCCTGACGCATTGGAGCCCATAACCTTTAGAGGTGATGAACTAGAGGATAGGGATGGAGTCGAGCCCATGGAAGAATAAACACTGTTGAAGTCATGTCCCCCTGAACAACCTGCCATTCTCTGGCTAAGGTTGAGATTATGACAATAAAGACACTAAGTACGTTTTCAGTTGTTTCCTTCCTGTAACTGGGAAGGAAAATCTTCCCTTCCTCTGTATTGAGCCCAATCTCAATTAACCTAATTGTCTTGGAGGGGACTGGGTTGGATTTCTCCATATTCATTGGGAATTCACACCTGGATAGAAACAGGCAGGTACTCTGGAAGTCTTCCTTGGCCTTTGAAAGAGAATGAGAAGCAGACAGCCAAACATCTAAATAAGGAAACACGCTGATACACTCCACAAGAACTTGGAACTTGGTGAAAGTCCTTGGAGCTGATGCCAGACCAAACAGGAGAACCTACAATTGAAAGTGTCTTTCTTCTCACATAAATTCTGAGAAATCTGTGAGAGTCTCTGTGAATGGAGGTGTACAAATATGCATCCTGTAGGTGTATGGATGTCAAAGAATCATCCTTTCTCAACAGAGGAAGGATTGGATCCAGAGGCAACATTTTGACCCTCTGATTGAAAGCAAAGATTCACTCTTTTCAGATCTAAAACAGGTAGGAAAGAGCTTCTGGACCATGAAAAGGATGGAATATGAGCCTTTCCTCTTTGCTGCTCTTGGAACAGGAATTATCACTGTGCCACTTCCACCGCCCATCGATCTCCAATCTGTATCAGCCACACGTGAGTAAAATTCTTCTTTCGGCCTTCTACTTGCTTGTGAGGATCCCTGGCATTGTCATGCCATAGGGATTTGAGGTGTGGGTGTGGCTGAGGTAGTGGCAGCCATGAACCGGGATTTATCTGCTGCGGGGGAACAACGGTCATGACTCCTGCCTTGAAAGGGCTGCAAAGACTTGAAGGAGAATGCAGGGAAAATGTTTCTTTTATATCCAGAATCTCTGCCTTTAACAGGAGTATTAATGGGCATTATCAAACCTCTGTCCTCCACAAATATGTTATTATTTCTACCGACTTCTGCATGAGAAGATCTTTTTGAACACAGTCCACCCTCCATAACCTGATCCAAAGTGTCTTCTACCTCACCAGAAGCCACAGCCGCGGCCCCTAAAAGCATCAAAGGACACATCAGCCAGGAATTTAACCTCCTGCTCCCTAGAAGAATAAAGTCTCAGAAAAAGTATTCCCCGGCTGAATCTGCTCAGCTAAGGTTTAAAAATCCTTTTAACAGTAATTTATTGACATAAGTAGTGTAGGTGTTAGTTCTGATCCCAAAATTCGCTGCCATATAGGATCTCTTCAACTTTTCCCAACTTTTTATCCTCAAGATCTGCAGGGAAAACATCCTCTAAAACTAGCATACCCTGTCCAGTCGTTCATAATAGAGTCCACTTTTACAGTGGGAGGACATTTTTCAGTAAACACTTCAATAGGGTATCATTATGAAGAAAACCTTGAGAGGCACTGACGGCTCTTCCACGTTTTCCCACTCATGAAGCATCACCTTCCTGACTGACGCATCTAAGGGAAGGGAGTCAGATTCCCTCTGATGATATTGGCTGAAGAGATCATCTTCCTGGGGTTCTTCTGTCGCTACAATAAGAGCCAAATTCTCCCTACTATGCAAAAAGACCTCTGTCAATTCGGGCCCCTGAACAAAACGCCCAAGAATTTCTTACTCTGCATTACAGTAATTAATAGCCTCAAGAGGGGCAGGTCTGAGTATTTTATCTTGGTATGGAAGTTCTTCTCTAGCCACAAAAACTGATTCAAAAGCTGACTGAATCATTGCCTGAATAGATTCAAGAGCTATAGGCTCGGTGGGGCGTGGCTTGGCACCCGACAAATGCGTTGGCGTCCGGTTGAAGCTCTGCGGCAGGACTCGCGATTCTGCGCTTCTAGACTGCCCCACATGAAGATATGAAGCACGGAGGACATAAGAAGGACTTCTAAGTGGACTGAGACCCCTCCTGTTTCTGTGAGGAGCGAGTAGACGAGGTTTCTTACATTTGCTTTCTCCTTCTGTGAGGCCCGACATCGCGGTAACGACTCATTTTGTTTTTTACATATTTAGCGGCGCTCCGTTCTTCTGCAGCATGTTCCATCCACTAATGCTCGTGTTTCCTCCCAGCACACAAGCAGCTGCCTGAGACCCTTTTTGATGTGTATCCTGCTCCACTAGTGGTAAGATATGTTTATAATTCCTTGCAATCTCTCTACTAATTGGCAAGGTCTCTCAGCGGCCATTTTGTGACTCCCTTGACATACTTTCTACTAAAAATGCATTTCCCTCCATTTTAATGCACTTCAGCTAACATTTTGGTACATGATTTTGTTTCTACTCCTGGGAGTATTGCTGCTTCACAGTGGAATTTATTCACCATAATGCACCTATTGCACCTACTGAACCTACTGAAAGCATAACTCTGAAGGGCCTGTCCATGTTAGTGTCTAGATTCTTCTACAGTTTCTGCCTTTTCATTCACGAAACCCGGCCATAATTACCTCTAGTTTGCTGTATGAGGCAGTGTTATGTTCGATGGGCAGATTGAAAGGTGCTTCATCTAAGCAACAAATTCCAAAATAAACCTTTGTCAAAAATTCTAAAAATGTTACTACTTTTTCTAAGTTAGAGGATTCTCTGGGCTTTTCGCCCCAAACTTCTGCGACTGATATGGATCTCTCCATTGCATCTTCGGGCAAATCTGTTACCAAGCGCCTAAAACAAAATCCACCCTCTCCTCCATAATCAACCTCACCGGTTTCCATGGAGTTATTGCTGGAACAAATTAGAGCCCTTCAGCCCTTTATGGAGGAAACTAATGCCAAATTACAAACTCTTACAGAAAATGTGTCTCAGTTGGATACGAGAGTCACTGCGGTCGAACAGAGTGTTTCATCCTTCAGGAATACAAATACGACTGTCTCTCAGCTGCAATCACAGATTTCTGGGCTCCAATGTCAGCTTGAGGACCTTGAAAATCGCAATAGGAGGAATAATTTGTGCATTTACGGCTTGGTGGAAGGAATTGAAGGGTCGGATCCTCTCACCTTTTCTTAATCTTTCCTCCCCAAGCTGCTACATATGGCAGATGACATATCTCTCAATATACAAAGAGTCCATAGATTGGGTTGACTTCCCACAAGTTCTTCATCTACGCAACGGCCTAGAGGAGTCATTTTATACTTTCTGGAGTACACAGATCTGTTAAAGGTGCTATTAGCAGTCAGATCTTCTCAACGTATTACTTGGTCTGGCTCCACCCTATTCTTCGCACAGGATTACGCCAAAGCCACCGCCAGCAGGCGCAAGGCGTTTCTTGACATGAGACCAGCTTTGAGGTCAATGGGAGCACATTATGGTCTCTTCCATCCTTGCCTCTTCAAGGGTACTTACAATAACAGGACAACATCATTGGAAGATCCTGTGAGATTACAAAGCTTCATTAATTCCTGTGGTCCGGGTGTTATGGATTCTGCAGGATCTTCCTCTTCGACCTTTCCTTGACTCTTAAGTACCTGTTGCAGATGCAGGTTTCTCTATTCTTTGGTGCATGACTGCTTTATTCTCTTGTTCTTATTATGCACTGTTTATCTGTTATTTGATTGCATCATTTGCATGTTCCACGGTTTTTACTCCTTCTTTTGCATGACTTATGATACTTCACATTCCTAGATGATTTTGTTGTTTGAATTTGCATTTACAGTACGTTCGCTTGTTGGTTGCGTGTGCTCACGGTGCGTTTTCAATTGTTCTCAAAATTTTTATTGTCCTTCGTCTTCACAGATCCTTCACCTTAATGGCGTGGTTTCCCCCTGGTCCTCCGTTGACTGAACCCAGATGCCCCGTTTTTTTCCATGTGGTTCCACCCTCTCCCTCGTGTTGTTTCCCTGATTCTTCTATTTGTAGGTACGTTACCCGTATATTTCTCCTTTTTGCTCTAACCTGTCTAATCTTTTCTTCCTCTCTCTTTCTGGATACTCTTACTATTTTACTCATTGGTGTTGTCACCTTTTTTCTTCTTTGCTTCTTGTGTCATACTCCTCTCCATGTTTTTCTACATTTCTTTCTTCTATTTACCTGGATTTCTCTTTTCGATACAGCTGCCTCTAACCTGTTATCTCGGCCTTTGCTTCTAGGCTTATACACCTTTCCTCACTTTGTCTTCGAATTATTTATCTCCTATCTCATCTTTTTTCTTTTTCTATACTGTTGCTACAATGTTTTGGACTCCTGTTTTTTTTCTTGATCTTTTCGTTCCTAATCACTTATGTCGTTGAAACTAGTTACATGGAACTTTAGGGGGTTAAATTCTCCCATTAAAAGGCAAAGAGTTTTGACTTACTTGGCCAAGTTAGAAGTTGATATTGCATTCTTGCAAGAAACTCTGCTCTCTGATGTTAAATGTTTGAAATTAAAAAAAGGGTGGGTGGGTGAAGTCTACTATTCTCCAGGTGATGGCAAACATAATGGTGCCGTGATATTATGCCGCGGATCTCTTTTGTTCACATTCCTATCCCAAGAATCAGATGATGTTGGCAGATGGTCAAATGTTAAATTGTTACTGAAGGGTGTTTCAGTCTCTCTTTTTAATGTTTATGCCCCCAATTGTGGTGATCCTTCCTTTTGGTCCAATTTGGCTAGGCAAATTTCTCACTGTATGGAAGATAATTTCATTTTAGCTGGAGACTGTAATCAGTCTTCTGACCCATTTGTTGACAGGAATTCCAAGGTCTCTTTTGTTCCTAACAAAGCATATAAATCTTTTGTCAATACTATTACTCAGCATAAGCTTCTTGATGCTTGGCGTCTTTGTAACCAGACTACCATAGAATATACTTTTTACTCCCCCTCGCATCACACCCAATCTAGAATCAACTATATATTTGTTTCCCATACCATTTCCCAAACTCTCAAGCATGCAGAAATTGGCCCCATTTTATTATCGGATCATGGGCCTGTTTCAATTGGCTTAGACATTCTGCCCAAGGCTACAGGTCCTAGACGGTGGCGTTTTAATAATGCTCTCATTTTAGACCCAAAGTACACCGCCTCCTTTATCACTTTCATTGACAAGTTTTTTTAGACATATCAGACCCCTTCCATGCCCTTCCCAACTGTATGGGATGCCTTCAAGGCCTCTGTGAGAAATTTTATAATTGGTTTTGTTGCTAAGAAATGGAATAGCGCTCGTAAATTTACTAAGGATCTCCTTCAGGATATTAAGAGACTGGACCACTCTTATTATACCTCACACTCGAAAGATTGTTTGACAGCCCTCATTAATGCCAAAATGTAATTTAATAAGAAATCCACTGAGGATGCTTCACTGTACTTGTTAAAATCTTGCGCAAAATTCTACAGAGGGAAAAAAAAGCGGGGAAAATATTGTCCAATTATTTAAAAATTAGACATAACAAATCAAATATTGAATCAATTTATGATGACCAATCAAATTTAAAATTCAAGGATGTAGAAATTTTGGTGGAATTCTCCCTTTTCTACAAATCATTATATAACTCTGAAATGCAACCCACTGACCGTTCCTTATCGCAATTTTTCTCTTACATCCAAAAATCTCAACAAACTATTCCGGACCTATCTTCCCTCAAGTTAGACCTATCACAACAAGAATTATTTTATGCCCTTCAACACCTTAAGAAAGACAAAGCGCCAGGACCTGATGGTTTCCCTGGCGAATTTTATCTCCACTTCTCTAAACATTTAATGCCCAAACTCTATTCTCTAATACATACTTTTAATTTATTGGGTAGTTCCTCAGGTTCCTTCTCAGAAGCACACATTTGCCTCATTCCCAAGGAAGGTAAAGACTCAAAATATTGCAAAAACTATAGGCCTATATCCTTGGTTAACATGGACAGTAACATTTTTTCTAAAGCTCAGGCAACACGATTAGACTCATACCTACCGGATCTATTGGGTAAAGAACAATCTGGAATTGTCAAGGGTAGTTTTATAACTGACAATACACAACTTCTTTTTAATGTTTTGTCTAAATCTTCCCATTCAAAACAACCACTCGTGGCGATAGCATTGGATGCCGAAAAAGCATTTGATAGGGTTGAGTGGGACTATTTATTTTATGCCCTCAAATGGTTTGGTTTTGGACCTAAGTTTATTTCCTTGATTTCCCTCCTCTATTCTAATCCTTGTGCAGCGGTATGCGCCAATGGTTTAATTTCTCCTTTCTTTGATTTGGGTAGAGGAGTCCGTCAAGGTTGCCCTCTTTCCCCCTTCCTCTTTAATTTAGCTTTGGAACACTTCCTCTCTAAATTACGTCAAAACCCAACTTATATGGTTTTCAGACATCCAAATCACACATTAAACTCGCAGCTTATGCGGATGATATTCTGCTTTTTATGTCACAACCGGATGACTCAATCCCTGCCTTTTTAACAGACGTACAAGCCTATTCTAATATTTCTGGTTATAAATTGAATATTGAGAAATGCGAGATCTTGCCCTTAAATAAGCTTACTTTTAAGGATGATGCCAGCACTTCTAATTTTAAATGGAAACCTGATCTCATCAAATATTTAGGACTACATTTTACCCCTACAATTTCAGATATGGTAGCACTTTGCATAATGAGATGTACTCAAAATATTTCTGATTTATCCACCAAAAGGCATCCTTTATACTTATCCTGGTGGGGTCGTTTGGATACAATAAAGATGATGATGTCACCCATAATGTATACCATATATAATATTCCGGTCCCTATTCCTGCTAAATTGTTAAAGAAGATTAACTCTATCCTTTCTTCTTTCCTATGGAACAATAAGAAGCCTCGAATGTCTTTATTTAAATTAACACGTTCTAAAATAGAGGGTGGAGTTATTTTTACTCAGTCAATTATTCGATTTGCCTGCTTTTTGTATTCATAAATATAATTTAACTAAAAAAGCTGTAACGGACACCTATAATCACGTTTCTGCTACACCTGTGGCTTCCATCAACCTAAATTCCACCTCACAACTTTGCATATTGTTAACGACTCAACCAAAAGCCTCCATAATATACAGCTACCTACAAGGTAAAGGCACAAATCCAAGGTAGAGGAGTTCTGGGGACGAGATCTTTTGATATCTTGGCCTACATCTCTATGGAATAAGGTATGGACCAAAATTCGTAAATCATCCAGAGCACTAACGTTTTTTATTTACAATAGACTTTTATTGACACCTAATGTATTAAGCAAACAATTTATGAATGTACCTGACGTTTGTTGGACATGTACTTCCCCAAATGCTGATTTATTTCTTTTGATTTTCTCTTGTCCGATTGTGCATAACTTTTGGAAACAGGTATGGGCTCAATTTAATTTGTTTTATGGAACTAAGTTCTCTTTTTTTTTGTCAATATTTTCTTAGGTAGTCTATCATCTTGTTGGGAGAATGTTACGCCCAATATTAAAATCATTAATTTGTTGATAGCGGTTGCATTCCAACAGATTACAGCAAATTGGAAAGACTTTACAAAAATTTCTTATAAGTCATGGTGGTATTCTTTGAGAAGGTTGACTAACTTTAGATGACTTTGGGCTAAACAGGAGTGTATTCCAAACACTTTCATGATGTACATGTTTTGCCCACCTTTTGGGATAGCACCCAGTAAAAGAATGGATGAAGAGTACAGACTTGAAATAATCCAATATCCACAAGTATGGTGAAACATCTTGATTCGTCATGCAAGCCAGCGTTTGGTCGAATATTATTAACAATTTTGAACATTTATTATTGTGCATAATTAATTGAGTTCATGACGTAGCTTTTTCATTACATAAAACAGTTCTTTACCATGAGTGCGAGGTTGATGATGTTGCACTATGGGAAATGTAGTTCGTTTCAGCGCTCGCAGTGAAATAGGCAGGAATGAAGGGCGTGGCCGAGAATGACGTAAAATAGATGGGGTGGGATTTAGAATAGGAAGTTAGATTTAAGTTAAGCGGAAGAGAGGGAGTGTGGACTATTTTCCGATGATGAGGGGAGAATGAATGAGTCTCAAGAGTTATGGCAGGTACGTGAAATTCCGCGACATTAATTGTATAAAAGAAATATTGAGTTAAGAAGCGGATCGTGGATATGTGATTTGTTCATAATGAGGGAGTAAATGTTGGTGTATGAGGATAATGTGCGTGTGTTATGAGAGATCACGGGCAACGGGAATGTCGTTTGTATTGAAAGGATGATAGTTGCGTGAGTTGACAGTGATGGATGTGAGTGTTGGTAAGTAGGGTGCAAAAAAAGTTTGTCACATTCAAGGGGGCCGTGTACACATGAGTACGCTAGAGAGAGAGGCTGAGGAACATCATGAACGTGGGGAATAGAGAAAGTAGCAGACAGAGAGAGGAGGGAAGATAGGTGATAAAATACATTGGATGGATAGAAGTGACAAAAGAGTGGTTCGGTCTAAGCAATGGCAGTGTATTCCTGATTCATTAGCGGTAAAACGTACGGGATCATGCATGATCTAAACTTGTTTTGGAACTGACTTTGCTGCATGCATAAAAAAGAAACATGTGACTAGTTTGCATTAAGATTGATAATGAAGATTGAAAATGAAGACTGTATCAATGATTTATGTTTTATTGTTATTTTTAGTGACCCCTGAAAAAGGGTTCTAAGTAGCCTGAAATGCATTGGGTTTTTATTAAACACTGTCTTGGAACGAATCATGCATCAGTTTTTGTTTTTGAAAGAGGCTCGGATCGGCACTACTGAAACATGGGAAAACTTTGGAAATGGCATCAAATTCCTGCATGTGGATTGAATATAAGTGGAAAAAGTGCAAATTTTGGATTACATTGATTAATATTGAGGAGGCGGTTGAAAATGTGATACGGGGCTAAATATGCGCAGTGCAGCAGTGCGACTAGTAGTGGGGTGTAAGTTGCTCCACATCTCGTTGGCTTTAAATCAGTGTCGTTTGGGCAAGACACTTTCTCAGCACGCACACATTCTTTGAGCAGGTTGAGTAACTTTAGATGGCTTTGGGCTAAACAGGAGTGCTTTCCAAACACTTTCATGATGTACATTTTTTGCCCACCTTTTGGGATAGCACCCAGTGAAATAATGGATGAAGAGTACAGACTTGAAATAATCCAATATCCACAAGTATGGTGAAACATCTTGATTCGTCACGCAAGCCAGCGTTTGGTCGAGAGGACATGAATACTATTAACAATTTTGAAGATTTATTATTGTGCATAATTCATTGAGTTCACGACGCAGCGTTTTCATTACATAAAACAGTTCTTTACCATGAGTTCGAGGTTGATGATTTTGCACTATGGGAAATGTAGTTTGTTTCATCGCTAACAGTGAAATAGGCTGGAATCAAGGGCGTGGCCGGGAATGACGTAAAATAGATGGGGTGGGATTTAGAATAGGAAGTTAGATTCAAGTAAAGCAGAAGAGAGGGTGTGTGGACTATTTTCCGATGATGAGGGGAGAATGAATGAGTCTCAAGAGTTAAGGCAGGTACGTGAAATTCCGCAACATTAATTGTATAAAAGAAATATCGAGTTAAGAAGCGGGTGGTGGATATGTGATTTGTTCATAATGAGGGAGTAAATGCGGTGTATGAGGACAATGTGCGTGTGTTATGAGAGATCACTGGCAACGGGAATGTTGTTTGTATTGAATGGATGATAGTTGCGTGAGTTGACAGTGGTGGATGTGAGTGTTGGTAAGTAGGGTGCAAAAAAAGTTTGTCACATTTATGGGGCGGTGTACACACGAGTACGCTAGAGAGAGAGGCTGAGGGACATCATGATCATGGGGAATAGAGAAAGTAGCAGACAGAAAGAGGAGGGAAGATAGAGGTGATAAAATACATTGGATGGATAGAAGTGATAAAAGAGTGGTTCGGTCTAAGCAATGGCAGTGTATTCCTGATTCATTAGCGGTAAAACATACAGGATCATGCATGATCTAAACTTGTTTTGGAACTGACTTTGCTGCATGCATAAAAAAGAAAAATGTGACTAGTTTGCATTAAGATTGATAATGAAGATTGAAAATGAAGACTGTATCAATGATTTATGTTTTATTGTTATTTTTAGTGACCCCTGAAGAAGGGTTCTAAGTAGCCTGAAATGCATTTGGTTTTTATTAAACACTGTCTTGGAACTAATCATGCATCAGTTTTTGTTTTTGAAAGAGGCTCGGATGGGCACTACTGAAACATGGGAAAACTTTGGAAATGGCATTAAAAATTCATGCATGGGGATTGAATTTAAGTGGAAAAAGTGCAAAGTATGGATTACATTGATTAATATTGAGGAGGCGGTTGAAAATGTGATACGGCGCTAAATATGCGCAGAGCAGCAGTGCGACTGGTAGTGGGGTGTAAGTTGCTCCACATCTCGTTGGCTTTAAATCAGTGTCGTTTGGGCAAGACACTTTCCCAGCACCGCAAATTCTTTGAGCAGGTTGACTAACTTTAGATGACTTTGGGCTAAACAGGCGTGCATTCCAAACACTTCCATGATAATCACAGATTAGACACAGCTTTTGTACATCCCTTACAGTTGGCAACGAAACGTTTGGCTTTATGGGCACCCAAAACAATATACCTTGATATGAATGCCAAGCGATGTTCCCAGTTGACACCTTCTCGACAAGAAGTCCAAAAACCCCCTTGAACCACCTCAATGTTTCTAGAATGTTTCTAGATTTTTTGATGTTCTCACGATTTTTAAGATCTACTTATACCATTTTACTACTTTCATTTTTTTTATTTATCTATGAGTCATTCCTAATTACTGTATTGCAGCAATTTTAATTGTAATTACATGAGTCTAATTTTCTGAACTGTATGTTGACACCTCTATTCTTGTTAATAAAACCTTTCTGAACTTAAAAAAAAAATTATAGGCTCTGATGAGACAGGCTGAACTGTTATGTCTGGTGTGCATATTAGCGCGTGCATTAGCACGTGCATCTTTCCTCGTGCCTCTGGCGAGTTCTAGATCCTGAGGGAGTTAGGACCTGCAGATGCAAGTGAACGGAGAAGGAAAGGCTGCGCCTGGTGTCCGCTCCATACTCCAGTGTTTCAACTTAATAAAGAAGTTCACTTTTCACACTAAATGGATTGATCATTACATGAACGTCTTCAATTTCAGCCTCACTGTGCTTCGGTTTCTATTTTGCTATCCAAGACTCCATAATGCTGAACAAGACCAGCCAGGAAACCAGAAAAACAAAGGAGTTAGAACTAAATGCAATTCCTGCATGGTGCGTTGCCAGGCAACCAGGAGACCAAATCTAGCAAGAAGAGCAAGTCTATTTGTTCTTCCTCACTGAACCCCATTAAAATCTGTTCCCTTAAAACAGAACAATGCGCCCCCAACCACTGAAGCAGGTTGCAGGGACGTTCTATTCAAAGCAGTCAGATGAACCAATCCCTTAATCCACATCGATGTGTCCTCAACCACAAAAGCAGGTTGGCAGGACGGGCTCTTTATGTTAATGTCATGTTAAGGATTTGAGGAGCTCTGGGTAGACATATTTTGGAGCCCCTGCAAGGCGTGGGGTAGAGAGTCATGGGGTAGAAACAGGCAGATAGGGAGAGAGGTTTAGATAAAGAAATGAATAGACATAGGTCAAAGCAAGAAAGTTCACTTTCTCAGGGGGGCCCTTTAGAAATTGGAGGCCCTGGCAATTGGTAACTTTACCCATGCCTTCAAACGTCTCTGCTCTATGTTCCTGAATCTGTAATGCTGATCAGGGCCGGACTGGCCGTACCAGGCATCAGGCGTTTCCCCTGGAGGCTGGAAGGGCCGGGACGGTTGTGCAGCAGTGACAGGCAGTTTTGTAGCTGTGGGCTGGTTTTGCCGTGGTGCTGCGATATCAGCTCCCAGTGCCAAAAGCAGCAAACAAGCATTTCCAGCCTCCCAGGGTCAGGCAGTGCCTCCCAAGGGGCTGGTCCGAGAAAATGGCCAGGGCTGCTTTGGTTTCTCAGTGAGGCCCTGATGCTGATTCTACTCTCAGCATGTCACAACCTCTAGAGCATATCCATGGAACGCTTACAAACAGAGATCAGTAGAGCTGGTCTAATTTACAAGCACATGTTTGCTGGAAACCCAAAACGTGCTCGGCATAGTTTCACAATACACCATAAACAATAAATAAAAAAACTCTTTCTTACCTTCGAAGGACCTTACTGGAAGAGAAATGAAAAAGTGGGGGTGACGACTTCCTCTGTTTACAGTGTAAACAGGGAGAGGAGGTCTGCCATATTGATAGTAGTTCTTTGTTTATTCTATCTCAGTAGAGCCATTTCTGAAACGGAGATGCTCATCTCTCCCAGTAAGGACTGGGATGAGGAAGATGTACAAGGAGGTAAAACAGTTCAGCAGGGTTTAAACTGGAAGTTTCCAAGAACGGTGGATATTGGTGCTTATATGATAACTGACAAACGGGAAACAGTGATATGTGAAGTCCTCAGCAGCAGGTTCACACTTCCCATCAGTGCACACTGAACCTGCCTCTGAAGCAGAGAATCTAGTTGCCATAGTTGTACAAGTCATGCGACACATCCAGACCCTGAAAAGATGTCGAGAATAAACAGAAAGAGTACTTATTTGTGTTAGTCAAACTGTTTTAGTTCCTTTACCGTGCTGTCAATTTTCAGAGTTATTGATACGAAAGGCACAGTGACACCAATATTAGATCTCACATAATAACACCTATAGTTGTCTATTATTGAAATACCATTTCAATGCGATTACAATGGTCTTTGGGTCAGCCCATTGCTTGTCATTGGTTGGGTTTCTTCTCTGCCTCATTCTTCCTTCTTGTGACTTGGCTTTCCTTCCTCTTTAGGTCTAGGCTACCAAGCAGAGGACACTGTGGTTGCAAACAATCTGTTGTAGACTTACCAAGAACGGACAGGGGCTGACAGCCCATCCATTACCTACCATTGGTTGGATGTATTGTCACTCTTGTTTTCTTTTATCTTATTCAATGGATTTCCATGTCCCAGCTTGTCCATCTTGTGTTTGTACCTCCCCTGGAGCATAGCTTCTTTACCATCTCTCTAACTGGATGGTTTCTATCCCTCGATCGCTCACGTTTTGGGAACTATAGTTTTTCTTTTTGGTTAAGCACTATATGAGAGTGAATGTGCTTACCAGCTGTCTCCCCATGTGTTTCTCTTCTCCCCTTCACACTCCATGTTGCTCATCTCAGCCATGTGCTTCTCTCCCCAATGTGGGGTAGATTATACTTCGGATGAAAATGAACAATCGCACTCATTCGGTGAATGTGTGTTGTAAATCCAAGTGATTATGTGGGTAGGTGCGGCTGGTTAGCCCCTCCTGAGTTTGAGGGTGGTGAGTAAATCTATTGAAGCGTTATCCCAACAGTGGGCAACGTCGCCTAGCTGCACTCT